>NC_086444.1:380383399-381754198 GCF_028390025.1 Pseudophryne corroboree | reverse complement strand
TGACACTATGACGGTATAAAGAATGAAAAAAAAACCACGGTTAGGTGGTATATATTATAATAATACAATTATGGATGGACGGACTGCCTGCCGAGTTCCGACACAGAGGTAGCCACAGCCGTGAACTACCGCACTGTACACTGGTTGATAAAGAGATAGTAGTATACTCGTAACAACTAGTATGACTGACTATGACGGTATAAAGAATGAAAAAAAAACCACGGTTAGGTGGTATATATTGTAATACAATTATGGATGGACGGACTGCCTGCCGAGTTCCGACACAGAGGTAGCCACAGCCGTGAACTACCGCACTGTACACTGGTTGATAAAGAGATAGTAGTATACTCGTAACAACTAGTATGACTGACTATGACGGTATAAAGAATGAAAAAAAAACCACGGTTAGGTGGTATATATTGTAATACAATTATGGATGGACGGACTGCCTGCCGAGTTCCGACACAGAGGTAGCCACAGCCGTGAACTACCGCACTGTACACTGGTTGATAAAGAGATAGTAGTATACTCGTAACAACTAGTATGACTGACTATGACGGTATAAAGAATGAAAAAAAAACCACGGTTAGGTGGTATATATTATAATACAATTATGGATGGACGGACTGCCTGCCGACTGCCGACACAGAGGTAGCCACAGCCGTGAACTACCGCACTGTACACTGGTTGATAAAGAGATAGTAGTATACTCGTAACAACTAGTATGACACTATGACGGTATAAAGAATGAAAAAAAAACCACGGTTAGGTGGTATATATTATAATACAATTATGGATGGACGGACTGCCTGCCGACTGCCGACACAGAGGTAGCCACAGCCGTGAACTACCGCACTGTACACTGGTTGATAAAGAGATAGTAGTATACTCGTAACAACTAGTATGACACTATGACGGTATAAAGAATGAAAAAAAAACCACGGTTAGGTGGTATATATTATAATACAATTATGGATGGACGGACTGCCTGCCGAGTGCCGACACAGAGGTAGCCACAGCCGTGAACTACCGCACTGTACACTGGTTGATAAAGAGATAGTAGTATACTCGTAACAACTAGTATGACTGACTATGACGGTATAAAGAATGAAAAAAAAACCACGGTTAGGTGGTATATATTATAATACAATTATGGATGGACGGACTGCCTGCCGACTGCCGACACAGAGGTAGCCACAGCCGTGAACTACCGCACTGTACACTGGTTGATAAAGAGATAGTAGTATACTCGTAACAACTAGTATGACACTATGACGGTATAAAGAATGAAAAAAAAACCACGGTTAGGTGGTATATATTATAATACAATTATGGATGGACGGACTGCCTGCCGACTGCCGACACAGAGGTAGCCACAGCCGTGAACTACCGCACTGTACACTGGTTGATAAAGAGATAGTAGTATACTCGTAACAACTACTATGACACTATGACGGTATAAAGAATGAAAAAAAAACCACGGTTAGGTGGTATATATTATAATAATACAATTATGGATGGACGGACTGCCTGCCGACTGCCGACACAGAGGTAGCCACAGCCGTGAACTACCGCACTGTACACTGGTTGATAAAGAGATAGTAGTATACTCGTAACAACTAGTATGACTATGACGACGGTATAAAGAAAGAAAAAAAAATACCACGGTTAGGTGGTATATAATTATACAATTATGGATGGACGGACTGCCTGCCGAGTGCCGACTGCCGACACAGAGGTAGCCACAGCCGTGAACTACCGCACTGTACTGTGTCTGCTGCTAATATAGACTGGTTGATAAAGAGATAGTATACAACAATATACTACTATACTGGTGGTCAGGCACTGGTCACCACTAGTCACACTGGCAGTGGCACTCCTGCAGCAAAAGTGTGCACTGTTTAATTTTAAATTAATATAATATTATGTACTCCTGGCTCCTGCTATAACAACCTGCAGTGCTCCCCAGTCTCCCCCACAATTATTATAAGCTTTTATACATTGATGTGCAGCACACTGGGCTGAGCTGAGTGCACACAGACTGAGTCACACTGTGTGACTGCTGTGTATCGTTTTTTTCAGGCAGAGAACGGATATAGCAGAGAACGGATATATTAAATAAAAGTTAACTTAACAACAACTGCACTGGTCACTGTGGTAAACTCTGTCTGCACAATCTCTCTCTCTCTCTCTCTCTTCTAATCTATTCTAATGGAGAGGACGCCAGCCACGTCCTCTCCCTATCAATCTCAATGCACGTGTGAAAATGGCGGCGACGCGCGGCTCCTTATATAGAATCTGAGTCTCGCGAGAATCCGACAGCGTCATGATGACGTTCGGGCGCGCTCGGGTTAACCGAGCAAGGCGGGAAGATCCGAGTCGCTCGGACCCGTGAAAAAAAAAGTGAAGTTCGTGCGGGTTCGGATTCAAAGAAACCGAACCCGCTCATCTCTACTGAAAAGCGTCGCTAGACCTTGTGTGAAACTGCATAGTTTTGTGTGAAAGTACGTCGCGCGTGCGCACTGCGGCCCGTACGCATGCGCAGAAATACCGATTTTTAGTCTGATCGCTGTGCTGCGAACAACGGCAGCTAGCGATCAACTCGGAATGACCACGTACGAGTCCAATTTATATGTGTTTTGTGTGCTAATAAAAAATCTGTAAAAAGACGTATTACACTATTGGCTCTTTCCCGTATGGGAGTATTTATCTTTGGTTTTAAGGTGTCAAGTTATCCTGCAAAACCTGAAATGCAATCCTAAAGACCACCGCTATATGAGAAGAATTTATATTCAGAGGATATTATTATATACATTTCTCCTTCTCACAAGGATGTGGGTACACAAGGTTTATTTATATTCACTATTGGTGAGCTGTCTGATCTCATAAATATAAAGTCACTGTTTTTGAGAAATTAATTTTTACTTTTTTGGAGCACGTGGTGTAGTACGCCTTGCAATATTGCACTATCTGGGTCCCTGTTTTCCTTTTTTACTCCACATATCGGACGAGTCTGAAGCGCGCAGAAAGGAACGACAGGAATCAAAAGACCACGTTTGAATGAATCATCTATCTGGTACGCATATAAATGCTTATTGAGTTATCAATATCGTCTGCATGGAAGGCGCTGGGTCCTACCATTTCTATATATTGAACTTTTGGGTTTTTGGAAATAGTCATATCTGAGGACTTTCAAGCAGCCCCCTTTGTAATAACGGGAATGCTATTTTATATAGATTGTATTGAATAGAAGGCCTGCTGCGGCCTCAAGAATCCAATATAGATCCCGCCAGTACGATCAGTGCCGTTCTCAGTCCCATGCAGTAAAAATTTGAGGCGTCTGGACTGGGGATTGCAAGTGTCTGGGCAGGTGAAGTGGCCCAGCAGCAGGAAAGCATTCAAGCAGGGGAGTAGGCGGCAAGATGGTGGCCAATCAGCAAGGCCAACATGCAGATTTCAAGATGGCAGCCACAAACCGGTCCCTGCACTCTTCCCCTCAGCTCCCAGGTCACCTGGAAGGTAAGGTCTGCACTTAAGGAAGCGTCTGTCAGAGGAGAAATCCATTGCTGTGAATGCTAGCTTCTCTGTGTCCTCCACTGGCAGCAGGCAGGTTGGTAAGCTTGTTGTCTTGTTCTCCACAAGCATGGTGCACATCATGGGCTGTCTGGACACACATCTCAGGAGGGGACAGAGGTCTGACCTGGGAGTCTGGTGGGGAGCTCACAGAGCTGCGGTTGTCGGGCAGCTCTGGGTTGTGTCACTGAGGCCACACACAAAGCTGTACTCCGACAGCAGCAGTGGAAAAGTTCAGGGGAATTGTAAATTGTGGAGCCTGCATCAGATATCTACACATCTTGACAGCTTGTGCTCACCCTTACTGCAGCCTCAATAGCCAGGAGTAGGTAAAAGCTACTATTTTAGAAACGTCAACTGTATGAGGGCCTGAGAAGTAAGTATTTGGGGACTAAACTTTGTCTAGTTCATCAAGATACTTTGCACAAGCCCTGGACACTCCCCAGATCCTCAAGCAACCAAGCCTTTCAACATCTAAGTTTATTTTCAGCAAAACCACACATTTTCTCTGATTTCTACACTGAAGGACAATTTATCACATCCTCTGTAGTTTCTGAACTTAGACTCACATTGATTCCTCTGACACTATGCAAACAATAATAAGTAGAGATGAGCGGGTTCGGTTTCTTTGAATCCGAACCCGCACGAACTTCACTTTTTTTTCCACGTCCGAGCGACTCGGATCTTCCCGCCTTGCTCGGTTAACCCGAGCGCGCCCCGAACGTCATCATGACGCTGTCGGATTCTCGCGAGGCTCGGATTCTATCGCGAGACTCGGATTCTATATAAGGAGCCGCGCGTCGCCGCCATTTTCACTCGTGCATTGAGATTGATAGGGAGAGGACGTGTCTGGCGTCCTCTCCATTAGAATAGAGATAGATAGATTAGATAGAGAGAGATTGTGCAGAGTCGCAGACAGAGTTAGTTTACCACAGTCAGTGACCAGTGCAGTTGCTAGTTAACTTTTATTTAATATAATATATCCGTTCACTTCTCTCTGCTATATCCGTTCTCTGCCTGAAAAAAAAAAACGATACACAGCACAGTCAGTCACACAGTGTGACTCAGTCTGTGTGCACTCAGCTCAGCCCAGTGTGCTGCACAGTCATCAATGTATAAATTAAAAGCTTATAATTAATTGTGGGGGAGACTGGGGAGCACTGCAGGTTGTTAGCAGGAGCCAGGAGTACAATTATATTAATTAACAGTGCACACTTTTGCTGCAGGAGTGGTGACCAGTGCCTGACCACCAGTATAGTATTGTTGTATACTACTAATATCTCTTTAAATATCAACCAGTCTATATTAGCAGCAGACACAGTACAGTGCGGTAGTTCACGGCTGTGGCTACCTCTGTGTCGGCACACGGCAGGCAGTCCGTCCGACCAGAATTGTATTATTTATTATTATATACCTACCACCTAACCGTGGTTTTTTTTTCATTCTTTATACCGTCATAGTGTCATCCTAATTGTTACGAGTATACTACTATCTCTTTATCAACCAGTGTACAGTGCGGTAGTTCACGGCTGTGGCTACCTCTGTGTCGGCACACGGCAGGCAGTCCGTCCGACCAGAATTGTATTATTTATTATTATATACCTACCACCTAACCGTGGTTTTTTTTTCATTCTTTATACCGTCATAGTGTCATCCTAATTGTTACGAGTATACTACTATCTCTTTATCAACCAGTGTACAGTGCGGTAGTTCACGGCTGTGGCTACCTCTGTGTCGGCACACGGCAGGCAGTCCGTCCGACCAGAATTGTATTATTTATTATTATATACCTACCACCTAACCGTGGTTTTTTTTTCATTCTTTATACCGTCATAGTGTCATCCTAATTGTTACGAGTATACTACTATCTCTTTATCAACCAGTGTACAGTGCGGTAGTTCACGGCTGTGGCTACCTCTGTGTCGGCACACGGCAGGCAGTCCGTCCGACCAGAATTGTATTATTTATTATTATATACCTACCACCTAACCGTGGTTTTTTTTTCATTCTTTATACCGTCATAGTGTCATCCTAATTGTTACGAGTATACTACTATCTCTTTATCAACCAGTGTACAGTGCGGTAGTTCACGGCTGTGGCTACCTCTGTGTCGGCACACGGCAGGCAGTCCGTCCGACCAGAATTGTATTATTTATTATTATATACCTACCACCTAACCGTGGTTTTTTTTTCATTCTTTATACCGTCATAGTGTCATCCTAATTGTTACGAGTATACTACTATCTCTTTATCAACCAGTGTACAGTGCGGTAGTTCACGGCTGTGGCTACCTCTGTGTCGGCACACGGCAGGCAGTCCGTCCGACCAGAATTGTATTATTTATTATTATATACCTACCACCTAACCGTGGTTTTTTTTTTCATTCTTTATACCGTCATAGTGTCATCCTAATTGTTACGAGTATACTACTATCTCTTTATCAACCAGTGTACAGTGCGGTAGTTCACGGCTGTGGCTACCTCTGTGTCGGCAGTCGGCAGGCAGTCCGTCCATCCATAATTGTATTATTATTATAATATATACCACCTAACCGTGGTTTTTTTTTCATTCTTTATACCGTCATAGTGTCATACTAGTTGTTACGAGTATACTACTATCTCTTTATCAACCAGTGTACAGTGCGGTAGTTCACGGCTGTGGCTACCTCTGTGTCGGCAGTCGGCAGGCAGTCCGTCCATCCATAATTGTATTATAATATATACCACCTAACCGTGGTTTTTTTTTCATTCTTTATACCGTCATAGTCAGTCATACTAGTTGTTACGAGTATACTACTATCTCTTTATCAACCAGTGTACAGTGCGGTAGTTCACGGCTGTGGCTACCTCTGTGTCGGCAGTCGGCAGGCAGTCCGTCCATCCATAATTGTATTATTATTATAATATATACCACCTAACCGTGGTTTTTTTTTCATTCTTTATACCGTCATAGTGTCATACTAGTTGTTACGAGTATACTACTATCTCTTTATCAACCAGTGTACAGTGCGGTAGTTCACGGCTGTGGCTACCTCTGTGTCGGCAGTCGGCAGGCAGTCCGTCCATCCATAATTGTATTATTATTATAATATATACCACCTAACTGTGGGTTTTTTTGCATTCTTTATACCGTCGTCATAGTGTCATACTAGTTGTTACGAGTATACTACTATCTCTTTATCAACCAGTGTACAGTGCGGTAGTTCACGGCTGTGGCTACCTCTGTGTCGGCAGTCGGCAGGCAGTCCGTCCATCCATAATTGTATTATTATTATAATATATACCACCTAACCGTGGTTTTTTTTTCATTCTTTATACCGTCGTCATAGTGTCATACTAGTTGTTACGAGTATACTACTATCTCTTTATCAACCAGTGTACAGTGCGGTAGTTCACGGCTGTGGCTACCTCTGTGTCGGCAGTCGGCAGGCAGTCCGTCCATCCATAATTGTATTATTATTATAATATATACCACCTAACCGTGGTTTTTTTTTCATTCTTTATACCGTCGTCATAGTGTCATACTAGTTGTTACGAGTATACTACTATCTCTTTATCAACCAGTGTACAGTGCGGTAGTTCACGGCTGTGGCTACCTCTGTGTCGGCAGTCGGCAGGCAGTCCGTCCATCCATAATTGTATTATTATTATAATATATACCACCTAACCGTGGTTTTTTTTTCATTCTTTATACCGTCGTCATAGTGTCATACTAGTTGTTACGAGTATACTACTATCTCTTTATCAACCAGTGTACAGTGCGGTAGTTCACGGCTGTGGCTACCTCTGTGTCGGCAGTCGGCAGGCAGTCCGTCCATCCATAATTGTATTATTATTATAATATATACCACCTAACCGTGGTTTTTTTTTCATTCTTTATACCGTCGTCATAGTGTCATACTAGTTGTTACGAGTATACTACTATCTCTTTATCAACCAGTGTACAGTGCGGTAGTTCACGGCTGTGGCTACCTCTGTGTCGGCAGTCGGCAGGCAGTCCGTCCATCCATAATTGTATTATTATTATAATATATACCACCTAACCGTGGTTTTTTTATACCACCTAACCGTGGCAGTCCGTCCATAATTGTATACTAGTATCCAATCCATCCATCTCCATTGTTTACCTGAGGTGCCTTTTAGTTCTGCCTATAAAATATGGAGAACAAAAAAGTTGAGGTTCCAAAATTAGGGAAAGATCAAGATCCACTTCCACCTCGTGCTGAAGCTGCTGCCACTAGTCATGGCCGAGACGATGAAATGCCAGCAACGTCGTCTGCCAAGGCCGATGCCCAATGTCATAGTACAGAGCATGTCAAATCCAAAACACCAAATATCAGAAAAAAAAGGACTCCAAAACCTAAAATAAAATTGTCAGAGGAGAAGCGTAAACTTGCCAATATGCCATTTACCACACGGAGTGGCAAGGAACGGCTGAGGCCCTGGCCTATGTTCATGGCTAGTGGTTCAGCTTCACATGAGGATGGAAGCACTCAGCCTCTCGCTAGAAAACTGAAAAGACTCAAGCTGGCAAAAGCACCGCAAAGAACTGTGCGTTCTTTGAAATCCCAAATCCACAAGGAGAGTCCAATTGTGTCGTTTGCGATGCCTGACCTTCCCAACACTGGACGTGAAGAGCATGCGCCTTCCACTATTTGCATGCCCCCTGCAAGTGCTGGAAGGAGCACCCGCAGTCCAGTTCCTGATAGTCAGATTGAAGATGTCAGTGTTGAAGTACACCAGGATGAGGAGGATATGGGTGTTGCTGGCGCTGGGGAGGAAATTGACCAGGAGGATTCTGATGGTGAGGTGGTTTGTTTAAGTCAGGCACCCGGGGAGACACCTGTTGTCCGTGGGAGGAATATGGCCGTTGACATGCCAGGTGAAAATACCAAAAAAATCAGCTCTTCGGTGTGGAGGTATTTCACCAGAAATGCGGACAACAGGTGTCAAGCCGTGTGTTCCCTTTGTCAAGCTGTAATAAGTAGGGGTAAGGACGTTAACCACCTCGGAACATCCTCCCTTATACGTCACCTGCAGCGCATTCATAATAAGTCAGTGACAAGTTCAAAAACTTTGGGTGACAGCGGAAGCAGTCCACTGACCAGTAAATCCCTTCCTCTTGTAACCAAGCTCACGCAAACCACCCCACCAACTCCCTCAGTGTCAATTTCCTCCTTCCCCAGGAATGCCAATAGTCCTGCAGGCCATGTCACTGGCAAGTCTGACGAGTCCTTTCCTGCCTGGGATTCCTCCGATGCATCCTTGCGTGTAACGCCTACTGCTGCTGGCGCTGCTGTTGTTGCCGCTGGGAGTCGATGGTCATCCCAGAGGGGAAGTCGTAAGCCCACTTGTACTACTTCCAGTAAGCAATTGACTGTTCAACAGTCCTTTGCGAGGAAGATGAAATATCACAGCAGTCATCCTACTGCAAAGCGGATAACTGAGTCCTTGACAACTATGTTGGTGTTAGACGTGCGTCCGGTATCCGCCGTTAGTTCACAGGGAACTAGACAATTTATTGAGGCAGTGTGCCCCCGTTACCAAATACCATCTAGGTTCCACTTCTCTAGGCAGGCGATACCGAGAATGTACACGGACGTCAGAAAAAGACTCACCAGTGTCCTAAAAAATGCAGTTGTACCCAATGTCCACTTAACCACGGACATGTGGACAAGTGGAGCAGGGCAGGGTCAGGACTATATGACTGTGACAGCCCACTGGGTAGATGTATGGACTCCCGCCGCAAGAACAGCAGCGGCGGCACCAGTAGCAGCATCTCGCAAACGCCAACTCTTTCCTAGGCAGGCTACGCTTTGTATCACCGCTTTCCAGAATACGCACACAGCTGAAAACCTCTTACGGCAACTGAGGAAGATCATCGCGGAATGGCTTACCCCAATTGGACTCTCCTGTGGATTTGTGGCATCGGACAACGCCAGCAATATTGTGTGTGCATTAAATATGGGCAAATTCCAGCACGTCCCATGTTTTGCACATACCTTGAATTTGGTGGTGCAGAATTTTTTAAAAAACGACAGGGGCGTGCAAGAGATGCTGTCGGTGGCCAGAAAAATTGCGGGACACTTTCGGCGTACAGGCACCACGTACAGAAGACTGGAGCACCACCAAAAACTACTGAACCTGCCCTGCCATCATCTGAAGTAAGAAGTGGTAACGAGGTGGAATTCAACCCTCTATATGCTTCAGAGGTTGGAGGAGCAGCAAAAGGCCATTCAAGCCTATACAATTGAGCACGATATAGGAGATGGAATGCACCTGTCTCAAGTGCAGTGGAGAATGATTTCAATGTTGTGCAAGGTTCTGATGCCCTTTGAACTTGCCACACGTGAAGTCAGTTCAGACACTGCCAGCCTGAGTCAGGTCATTCCCCTCATCAGGCTTTTGCAGAAGAAGCTGGAGGCATTGAAGAAGGAGCTAACACGGAGCGATTCCGCTAGGCATGTGGGACTTGTGGATGCAGCCCTTAATTCGCTTAACAAGGATTCACGGGTGGTCAATCTGTTGAAATCAGAGCACTACATTTTGGCCACCGTGCTCGATCCTAGATTTAAAGCCTACCTTGGATCTCTCTTTCCGGCAGACACAGGTCTGCTGGGGTTGAAAGACCTGCTGGTGACAAAATTGTCAAGTCAAGCGGAACGCGACCTGTCAACATCTCCTCCTTCACATTCTCCCGCAACTGGGGGTGCGAGGAAAAGGCTCAGAATTCCGAGCCCACCCGCTGGCGGTGATGCAGGGCAGTCTGGAGCGACTGCTGATGCTGACATCTGGTCCGGACTGAAGGACCTGACAACGATTACGGACATGTCGTCTACTGTCACTGCATATGATTCTCTCAACATTGATAGAATGGTGGAGGATTATATGAGTGACCGCATCCAAGTAGGCACGTCACACAGTCCGTACTTATACTGGCAGGAAAAAGAGGCAATTTGGAGGCCCTTGCACAAACTGGCTTTATTCTACCTAAGTTGCCCTCCCACAAGTGTGTACTCCGAAAGAGTGTTTAGTGCCGCCGCTCACCTTGTCAGCAATCGGCGTACGAGGTTACATCCAGAAAATGTGGAGAAGATGATGTTCATTAAAATGAATTATAATCAATTCCTCCGCGGAGACATTGACCAGCAGCAATTGCCTCCACAAAGTACACAGGGAGCTGAGATGGTGGATTCCAGTGGGGACGAATTGATAATCTGTGAGGAGGGGGATGTACACGGTGATATATCGGAGGGTGAAGATGAGGTGGACATCTTGCCTCTGTAGAGCCAGTTTGTGCAAGGAGAGATTAATTGCTTCTTTTTTGGGGGGGGTCCAAACCAACCCGTCATATCAGTCACAGTCGTGTGGCAGACCCTGTCACTGAAATGATGGGTTGGTTAAAGTGTGCATGTCCTGTTTTGTTTATACAACATAAGGGTGGGTGGGAGGGCCCAAGGATAATTCCATCTTGCACCTCTTTTTTCTTTTCTTTTTCTTTGCATCATGTGCTGATTGGGGAGGGTTTTTTGGAAGGGACATCCTGCGTGACACTGCAGTGCCACTCCTAGATGGGCCCGGTGTTTGTGTCGTTTGTGTCGGCCACTAGGGTCGCTAATCTTACTCACACAGCTACCTCATTGCGCCTCTTTTTTTCTTTGCGTCATGTGCTGTTTGGGGAGGGTTTTTTGGAAGGGACATCCTGCGTGACACTGCAGTGCCACTCCTAGATGTGCCCGGTGTTTGTGTCGGCCACTAGGGTCGCTAATCTTACTCACACAGTCAGCTACCTCATTGCGCCTCTTTTTTTCTTTGCGTCATGTGCTGTTTGGGGAGGGTTTTTTGGAAGGGCCATCCTGCGTGACACTGCAGTGCCACTCCTAGATGGGCCCGGTGTTTGTGTCGGCCACTAGGGTCGCTTATCTTACTCACACAGCGACCTCGGTGCAAATTTTAGGACTAAAAATAATATTGTGAGGTGTGATGTGTTCAGAATAGGCTGAAAATGAGTGTAAATTATGTTTTTTGAGGTTAATAATACTTTGGGATCAAAATTACCCCCAAATTCTATGATTTAAGCTGTTTTTTAGGGTTTTTTTAAAAAAACACCCGAATCCAAAACACACCCGAATCCGACAAAAAAAATTCGGTGAGGTTTTGCCAAAACGCGGTCGAACCCAAAACACGGCCGCGGAACCGAACCCAAAACCAAAACACAAAACCCGAAAAATTTCCGGCGCTCATCTCTAATAATAAGTACTGTAAATCTGCACATACCATTATTTATCCACATGTACAGCCTTCCTAATGTGGGATGGACACATTTGTGTCTATTATTCCAATTTTGTTTAGTTAAAGAAGTTTATATTTTACTACATCTTTTATATGTGCTTTATGTGACCTATTAAAATATATTTTTTCAATGTAAAAAGGAATAATGCAATAGACGTGCTTTGTTTTTATATTGATTTCATATCCATGATTAATTGAGAATTATACCACACAGAGAGACGACTACATAATGCAGGATTCCCTACCATTTGATGTGGAGTGAATCAAGAAATTAATGCACAAGAGCACTACAAGAGGGGATACCTGTTTAAATATTTGAAGGTAATACCAATGTTAAGTAGCGACTGTAGCACTCGGTTAATCCCTAACTAATTGTGGGTGTGGTATACAAGTGTTATATGCATTAGGTCTACAATCATTAGGACGACCCCATAAGGTCACCATATTAAAGCTTGACATGGACAAGAGGTCGATAGGGTCAAAAGGTTGACATGACAGTGGTTGACACACTTTTTTTTTGCATTCTTGGGGTTAGTGTGGATAGGTTTTTCATCTGGAACCACCATTTGTTAAAATGCGTCCCCTCACTCTTCAGGCTCACTCTGCTACGCTTCGCTTGCTAGAAGGTTACTATAGGTTATGATTTGTGACATGGATAGTCAAGGATGGAAAAAGTCCAAAAACATGAAAACGTCCCACAAAACATTTGTTGACCATATCTGCGTCGACCTTTGTAATGCCGACAATATGAACATGTCAACCTTTTGAACATGTCAACCTTTTATATAGCAACCTTTCTTATGTCAACCTTTTGTCCCTGTCTGCATTTTGTCCATGTCGACATTGTGTCTGTTGACCATATAGGGTTGACCTAATGACTGTTGACCCATACTCCAGATCCCACTAATTGTATTGGTATTCCTTTGACACTCACTGCCATTTATTTTCAGCAAAATCCAGGATGTCATTGTTAAATAACAGACTGTACATCTGATGTTACAGTAGGAGCACAATAGAAAGAGAATAGGTCTTTCTTGTCATACGCCCCACTTCTAATCCAGTAGTTTGCCAGTATGCACCGGTTTTGAATTGGCACACTACCCAGAGTTTGTCCTGTAGAACTTTCTGTCTATCTTTTTATCTACTGAATGCAACAAAGGGCCTAATTTATTAAGGATTAGAAATTCTATGATGCTTCCAGCAGCTTTGCAATTGCAGTCCTCAGTAATGCAAATGGAGGAGGAGGTGCATACCACCTCCTCCCTGCATTTGTGATGCGATCGTATCTCAGATGAACAGTCGCAGTGTTCATCTGCGATGGCAGGCTGAGTAAGCTTAACCTTTTTCAGCCTTGCCATCGCAGTGTGCATTTCGAGGCCAAGGTAACTGCATCTCACAATGCGATCCTTGGCCTCGCCACTCCCGGAAAATGGGGGTGACATGCCCCCATTTTCTCCAAAGCTAGCTGCCCCCATCCCTCCCCGCGAATGCCTCTGCCTGTCAATCAGGCAGAGTCATTCGCATATCTGCAATGCGATCGTGAGTCGTGCAGGACATCATCAAGGAAATGCAGTAAGAATTGCATAAGTCTACCATAGCTAAATTTAATGTAGTTACTAAGGATTCTGTGCAAGCTTTGAGAGTAGCAGAAAGAGTGTGGGTCCTGCTGAAATTATAAAGAAACCCAGAGGAAAATAGAAAGCAAGATGCCAGCACAAAGGGAAGAAGAAGAAGAAATCTAAGACACATCCCAGAGATTTATGAAGATTCCAGGACTATTCCAGTATGCTTCCTGTCCTGTTTCTTTGCTGTTATTCCAAAATCATCCTGGTCATATTACCGTTGTTCCCAACCTATTGCCATATAGTGAAAAAATATATATACACCGGAGTACACTCCAGATTAGAGAATTCTACAACAATCCAGATTAGGTCAATGTCCATTGTACTGTATGTGTGAATAACCTGCCTGTCATCATCATCATCATCATAATAATAATAATAATAATAATAATAATAATAATAAATAATAATAATAATAAATAGTAACAAGTTAGACTGTTTGATTTCTTCATGTGGAGCTGGCGCTGCCAGGACATGAGCACATCCATCTTGCTTGAAATCAGCTATCTGCTGCTCAACCAACTACAGTCCAAATTATTATTATCCTTTATTTATATGGCGTCACAAGGGCTCTGCAGCGCCCAATTACAGAGTACATAAACAAATAATCAAAATAGTAAAACAGCTGGGGGGTGGGGCGTGTGGCTTAACAGGCAAGCCGTGCAGACGTGTATATCAAGAGCTCCTGCTGTTGCTCTTCTAAAGTGAGCCTTTTGCCCTGTCCCTGACTCTTTTCTGCTCCCTCCTGGCTCTTCTTTGCCTCCTGCCCCTTCCTAGCACCAGTGGTTCAGTGTCACGGAGGCGGGGAGTGGGTTTACCCGCTCCTGCAGGTTGTGGCCTCCCCACCCACGCCAAGCCTGGACCTTGCTTCCCCCCCCCCGGATCGTCTTCCCCTGTGAAGACTGCGGTGGCGTGATCCCTCCCACCTCCAATTGTCAGCCGCTGCTACAGGGACCGGAGAGAGCAAACAATGGGGTGGCAGCTACAGTCTTCTACCGCGTCGGTGACTGCAGATCCCCCGGGAGAGTGCTGCAGCCACGGACCGTGGCTGGAGGTGAGGGGTGGTGGCTCCCTGGGGGTCAGTGGTGCTGTGCTCTGAGGGGGTCTGATTGCTCCCACTCTCCTTGGTGACTGGTGCCGCTGGCTGGGGGTGCATTGGGGCTGTGAGCTGCGTCTCTGTACCAGCCCTTCTCTGCAATTAGTTCCTGCAATTAGTGACTGGCCTGTGTACAGGGCTGCTGTTCCCCCCTTGGCTGGCAATAATATGCAGCAGATCCCTGGATCCCCTTTTCACAGCAGCATTGGCCTGAAGTTATACCGGTGGGGTGAGTGCTGGAGGAGTGCTCCTGAGCTGCTGGCACCCTTCTCCCCTGTGAATCTCTCATAAATATTGTGCCTTACTCCTAAATAGCCAGAGTGCTCTCTGGTGTTCAGTTACCGTTGCCTACATTAACTTTAGGTCACCAGATCTATAGTCCCCTGTGGCTGGATTGATGTTACTGGGATTTCATTATCTTGTCACACAGTGTTATATGGATCAGCCTAGATTATATGAGCCTGCACTGATCTGCGGTGTCAGCTTCCACATCCCAGGCTGAAGCTGCCATGTAGTTTGGGTCTCTGCTGGCCTGCTCCCAGTAATCTCCTGTCCACCCTTCTCCCTGAGGCTCTATAGGAAATAATATAACCACTCATCTCTTCAAGTGATTGCATTGATGACGCCCGGGGACCTGGGGACCTCTTATAGGTTTTCTTTTCAATCAATCTGAACTGCAGTGACTTGGTTTATTTGTGTACTCTCCCTGCAACTCACATTCTCCGTTACTCTAACCTGGGACATGATACCCCTTCAAGTGTTGTAGGCCCATTATCTTGATTTCTCCATGTACTCCTTCATACACTATGTCTAAAATCAAGAGGGCATCCCAAGCCCCATCGGCTTCCTTTTTTGGCCCTAAAAACAAGCCAACTCCACCGTCACCTGACCCTTGCTCCTCATCCAGTTTACCACCACCCACGGACGTTGAAATTGACCTGCAAATACAAGCGGTTATGACTAATCTTCTGGAGGGAGTCAAAAGGGCCTTTGCGCAGGAACTTTCCAAGGCTGTCAATGACTTTAAATCGGAACTATCCTCCCTTGTCGCCAGGACAGACACCCTGGAATCCATGACTGACAGTCTCTGCCGTTCTCAGATTAGCCTTGACAAAGAACTTTTGCGGTTACAAAATGAGGTCGAATCTCTTAAGGAAAAACAAGAGGACGTAGAGAATCGTTCTCTACGGAATAATCTGAGGATACACAATGTGGCCAAAAACATTTCTACCTCTGACCTTCAGTCTTTTCTTGGTGGCCTCTTCTGACACATCCTCTCAGATTTGTCTGCAAAGACTATTTGATGGATGGAGCCCACAGGGCCCTTAGAGAAAAGCTATCGTCTGCTCAGCCTCCTCGTGAAATCATTGTCCAGCTGTATTATTACCTTACTAAGGAACAGTTACTCCAAGCCACCAGAGCTACCCAGCTCATTACTTTTCAAGATATGGATATCCAGCTATTTCAGGACCTCGACCCCTCCCCAATCCAGAAACAGAGAGACGACCAACCAATCACGCACCTTTTAAATCAACATAATGTCAGATACAGTTGGGGTTTTCCTTTCCAACTTCAATCTGAATCTTCGTCTCTGCCCCCTGCTTCACCCAAACCCCAACGATCTCACCCCCCTGCTCCGGTATGGTTGACTGTTACGAGATGTCAGAATTGTGAGCGTGATGCTGCCCCTCCGTGATACTGTTGGTTCCACTTATCTTGCCTTCTCTACTTACTGGATGCTTCAACCCGCACCCTCCCCTTGGATGATGTCCTAGGTGGTTACCGGCCTATGACTGGGGTATTAGTCAATTTTTTTTACCATATTCATAGGTTTCTCCTAGTCATGTTTAGGTCTTCCTGGACTTTATATCCTTTTTTTTCAATGTTTCAACTTCTAGTGGTTTTTGTAGTTGTTGTACACAAATGTATTGATATGTTTTTGTTTTTTCCACAAATACTTTCTGTTTTCCTTTTACTGCTGTTCTATCTAGGACCCCAGGTACCCATGTGGGGTGTCTTATCCCCCACTTTTCTATGACCTGCCCCCCATGCACCCTGTACTTATTGTACATTCTTTTCTATATCATTCTTCTTATTACTCTGAACCCCTCACGGGTTCATAAGTTTAAGGGTTTACGCACAGTTGGGCTTCTTCCCCCTTACTTTCTTGTGGCTACTCTCCTATATTTTCCTTCTTCTTCTTGTGTCTGGTGTATTTGCTTAGTGTTTTCACCCTGTCACTTTCTCAATTGCCTTTTCTTGTGTAGCGACTATACCCTTGACTCCATGGCCCTTAAACTACTGTTCATTAATGTAAATGGTCTTAACTCCCCACACAAGTGCATTGTTACCCTGGAGGCCTGTTGGAGGGAAAAAGCCAATAGTGTTTTTGCAGAAGACTCACCTCACGGGAACCTACACTTTATTACAGGGGAAGCAATTCTCTCAAACATATTTTGCTTCTGCGGAATGCAAGAAACGAGGTGTTGTAATACTTATTCATAACAAGACTCCTTTCTTGCACTCTGCAACCTATTCTGACCCGGAAGGTCCCTTTTTCGTATTGTGTCTGGCTCGCTTTGCTCTCACAATGTTGCTCTTGTTTCAGTATATGCACTCAAGGACCTTTTTTTTCTAAGCTGTTCAAATACATTGAGCGACATGCACAGAGTCATCTTTAAGGGGGGACTTTAATGTTATCCTTAATGCGAGCCTTTATAGGTCCTCACCGTTCTCACTTAAATCATTGCCTCCTCTTTCAAAAGACACAATGACTATCTTCCTTGCTTAAACAATATAATCTTTAGGACTCCTGGCATCTTATAAACTCTACTGCTCATGACTATACCCATTTTTCCCCACCGCACAATATGTATTCAAGCATTGGCATGATCTTTGTCTCCCACTCATTAACCTCATTGACTACCCATGCCGGAATTATCCCCCTTTCCTGGACAGATCACGCAGGAGTCTTTATCCTCCTCGACCTCCTCAGACAGTGTCCCCGCCCTCGTAGGTTGCGTCTCAACAACTCCCTTTTGTTACATCCGACTACCTTCTCTACAATCAAGCAGGCTATGTCTGATTATTTTATAATTAATTCTACCTCAGATGTATCACCTGGGTGTTGTTTGGGAGGCCCATAAGGCCACCATTCGCGGCCAACTTATTAGCTCCGCCTCTGCCATGCGTAAACGTGCTGCAAAGAAATAACCTCTTTAGAGCATCAGCTTGTTGCTCTTCTAGACAGTCATAAATGCAACCCCACCTCAGCCCTACTAACCGAGATTACGTCTGTCAGAGGCCAACTTAATACCCTTCTTTCTAGAAGGGCTGCAATTACCCTGCAAAAACTCCAACAGTGCTTCTATGATAAAGCCGACAAGGCTGATTCTATGCTGGCCAAAAAAAACTCAGAAAGTAATGCTCCCTCAATTTAATGAAGATTCAGTCTCCTCACACTAATTCATCCACTTATGACCCACTCAAAATTGGCCACGAATTTAGAGACTTCTATTCCTCTTTGTATAATCTTCAGAGCCCCTGTGCCAACCATTTCCCTAAGTCTGTCAGCTTGGACTCCTATCTGGCGAATTCCTCCCTTCCTAAACTTTCCTCAGATCAACCGTCTTCACTTAACACTAAGATTTTGCAGGACGAAGTGAGGGCTGCCATTAAATCCCTTAAAAGCTGCCCCCGGACCGGACAGTTTCTCGACCCAATATTACAAAACATACTCTGATGTCCTTACTCCATATCTGACGGACTTTTTAAATAAAGTGTTGTACGGGGCATCCTTTGACTGTGCCATGACTACGGCTAACATAACTGATTCCGAAACCCGGAAAGGGTCCTTCACTTTGTTCTAACTATAGACTGATTTCCCATCTCAACGTCGATCTCAAATTATATTCTAAAGTCCTAGCTAATAGACTGAATCCCCTTCTGTCAACTTTAATACACCCCGATCAGGTGGGGGTTATCTCGGGAAGGCAAGCTACTGACAACACCAGAAGGACCATCGACCTGATTCACTCCATTTATGATGTAAAGATTCCGCTTTGATTATGTCCTTAGATGCCAAAAAGGCTTTCGACCGCATATCCTGGCCATTCATGTTTGGCGTTCTCGGGTCAATGGGCTTCTCTGGCAAATTTCTGCAGGGAATAGCAGCCCTTTACCACTCACCATCAGCTACAGTCTGCAAACGGTCTGACCTTACCACCTTTCATTATCTCTAATGGCACACGTCAGGGATTCCACCTCTCTCTACTCATTTCTACTCGCATTTGTCATGGCTGTGGTTTTGTGAACCCGGTGTTAGTGAAGTCTGTGCGGGCGACTGGAGGACTATGTGAATATTAGGCTGGTATGTAGGAATCAGTGATAAGAAGGAGCAATCCCTGACTGGGGATCGAACCCGGGCCTCGGCAGAGGAAGCCGTATCCTGACCACTGGATCACCATGGACTTTGATAGCAGGATGATGAATGTATAGGTGAGACTGTACTGGATATAGTGTCACAGGAGTAGGTGCTTATGTACTCAAGGTTACTGGCAAGATAGTAAGACGGACTGGTTACTGGTGAGACTGGGATGCAACTGTAATGCGTGCTGGTACCGGATATAACTGGAAACGCAACTGAAAGTAGAACGATGACTGTGGCTAGAACTCTAGTACAAGGCTGAAGAACCCTGCGGCTGTGACGGTAGAATACTGCAGCTGTGGTTTTCAGTTGAGACTGTGGAATACTGCAACTGTGCCTTTAAGATGAAACACTGCAACTGTGCCTTTAAGTGGAGACTATGGAATACTGTACTGTGCCTTTTAGATGAAACACTGCAACTGTGCCTTTAAGTGGAGACTGTGGAATACTGTACTGTGCCTTTAAGATGAAACACTGCAACTGTGTCTTTAAGTGGAGACTATGGAATACTGTACTGTGCATTTAAGTTGAGACTCGTGGAAATACTGGATGTCAATGGCAACACAAATGTAATCCAAACTGGGTAACAAAGAAACAGAGTTTTTACAGGAACTAAAGTACAAGGGTTACCTTTAGGGAGTTCAGCTTCAAAGCTCACACAGAGCTGTGTGTGACACGAGGAACTGGCAGCGTTTCCAACTCCAGACTTGACTTATACTTCCTGGTCCTTGGTGATTGGTAAGCAGTGTCAGGTGATTCAGAGAGTCTCAGGCTGGCAAAGGATTGGACAGCTCTGGGTCAGGTGAAAACAGTCACTGTCATGTGAGTACTCTAGACTAGGCTGTGAAGTGGAGTGAGGCCTAGCAGGCCGAGAGAACACTAAAGCCTGAACTTCTGCAAACACAGGATGCTGGCCTTTTAGGCCTAAACTTCAGATTGCTGAATGCAGACTCACACAGAAGATCACCACAGGTGGAGCTCGTTAACTATTACCTTCCAGGCAGAGAACTCAGGAAACTCATTGTATTGGCATGCTGTTTATCTCAGTGAGCAAAAAGGCACAGGATCCAGGACAGATGGCAGGGGTAAGTCACCATATATGAGAACTACAGTCAGGATCGTGACAGTACCCCCTCTTCAAGGGTGGACTCCGGACACCCATCTTTGGTCTTAGAGGAACTTGAGAAATTCATACAGAAGAACTTAGGACCTTCGTCGATGCCTCTTCTTCTTACGGGAACATTTGGCTTTGACCAGGGAGAGCGGAATCTCCTGTAAAGAAAAAACTTCCTTAGAAAACATGGGACCTCCCATGAAAGGAGTAGCATCATGAACTGGATCAAACTCAGAGTCTGAGTCCAAGTCTAATGGAAAATATGAATCTCCCTTAGATACACAGTTTGCAGATGAAAAGGAAGTGCACTGGAGTTTTAAATTCTCTGGGCTAGGAGAGACTCCTACATGACTAATTTTAATGGTCGGATTCTTACCGAAGGAGAAACTTAGATTATCCCTGGGAGGACAGCTCAAACTTCCTTCTGCATTCCCTTTAGAGCATGATTCTTTTACTGAGTCAGATTCCAAAGGTTTAGGACTAAATTCTTTAACCACAGCATTACTAAAAGTCTGTAAATCATGGAACACAGGATCATTACTCTCAAAAAGCATGTTGGCCCACTCCAAAGCTCTTCCTCTGAATGCCAGGAACAGATATCAAGTAACGTTGGAAGGAGTTACTGCACATGAAGGATCCGACTCCATCAGAGAGAGAAAACGATCCACCAGAGCGGCATATTGCAATAAATCTCCATCAAAGTAAATAGGTGGTAAAGCATCAGACGACAGCTTAGAGGCTGAAACCGATGATGCACTCTCAGAAGCTAGATTGGAGTTAGTTAGTGGAACATCAGGCTGATGAGAAACTATCCCTTCTGAAGTAGTCTGGCTGAAATCCTCAAATAAGACTGAGAAATCACTTGAAATCTCCTTCTGGATGGAGATGCTAGTAATTCTCCCCGAAACTGAAAATTGCGTCTGCGACTGAGGTAAACGACTCTGGTGACTGGATTGAGGAAGTAACTTCGGTATCCTTCTCAGCAAAATTAGCCTGAAGTCCCGTATCCAAATCAGCAGATGGAACATTAGGTTGCTCAGACAAGCTTAGGGACAAAGCTGAGAAAACTGTACTCAGATCGGTAACCAGCTCTGTAGCACGTTCAGACTTTAAGTGAGTAGCCTTGGGATTTTTCTTGACTTTGGCGGCTACAGCAGAATTATTCTGACATTGATGAGAAGAGGTATTAGATTTCCCCACAGAAGCTGTGGACTCAGTGCTGGAAGACAAGGAAACAGAATCAGAGACAGACTGAAGTCTAATTTTAGAACTAGATGGTGGAAGTCCTTTACTGGGACCAACTGACAAAAGTTCTTTACTCGGACCAATGCTTGGAATCGGTTTGACTCCAGATGAGCTTGAACAGACTGAAACTGGAGAAATATTTGGCTGGATGAGTAGGACCGGATTGGATCCGAGGATACTTGAATTGGCTGGTACCAAAGGAGACTGACTAGGCTGGTCCTGGAGTATTGCTGGACCAGCTGGAACCGGGATGGGCTGACCAGGCTGGTTCTGGAGTATTGCTGGACCGGCAGGAGCCGGGATGGACTGACCAGGCTGGGCCTGGAGTATTGCTGGACCGTCTGGAACCGGGATGGACTGACCAGGTGGAGCCTCGAGTATTGCTGGACCGGCAGGAGCCGAGACGGGCTGACCAGGTGGAGCCTGGAGTATTGCCGGACCGGCTGGAACCGAGATGGACTGACCAGGCTGGGCCTGGAGTATTGCTGGACCGGCTGGAACCGGGACCGACTGACCAGGTGGAGCCTGGAGTATTGCTGGACCGGCTGGAACCGGGATGGACTGACCAGGCTGGGCCTGGAGTATTGCTGGACCGTCTGGAACCGGGACGGACTGACCAGGTGGAGCCTCGAGTATTGCTGGACCGGCAGGAGTCGGGACGGGCTGACCAGGTGGAGCCTGGAGTATTGCTGGACCGGCTGGAACCGGGATGGACTGACCAGGCTGGGCCTGAAGTATTGCTGGACCGGCTGGAACTGGGATGGACTGACCAGGTGGAGCCTGGAGTATTGCTGGACTGGCAGAAGCTGGGACGGGCTGACCAGGTGGAGCCTGGAGTATTGCTGGACCCGGGACGGACTGACCAGGCTGGGCCTCGAGTATTGCTGGACCGGCTAGAACCGGGACGGACTGACCAGGCAGGGCCTGGAGTATTGCTGGACTGGCTGGAACCGGGACGGACTGACCAGGCTGGGCCTGGAGTATTGCTGGACCGGCTGGAACCGGGATGTACTGACCAGGCTGGGCCTGGAGTATTGCTGGACCGTCTGGAACCGGGACGGGCTGACCAGGTGGAGCCTGGAGTATTGCTGGACCGGCTGGAACCGGGATGTACTGACCAGGCTGGGCCTGGAGTATTGCTGGACCATCTGGAACTGGGATGGACTGACCAGGCTGGGCCAGGAGTATTGCTGGACTGGCTGGAACCGGGACGGACTGACCAGGCAGGGCCTGCAGTATTGCTGGACTGGCTGGAACCGGGACAGACTGACCAAGCTGGGCCTTGTGTATTGCTGGACCGTCTGGAACCGGGACGGACTGACCAGGCTGGGCCTGGAGTATTGGTGGACCGGCAGGAGCCGGAACGGGCTGACCAGGTGGAGCCTGGAGTATTGCTGGACCGGCTGGAACTGGGACGGACTGACCAGGCTGGGCCTGGAGTATTGCTGAACCATCTGGAACCGGGACGGACTGACCAGGCTGGGCCTGGAGTATTGCTGGACTGGCTGGAACCGGGGGAGACGGATTCCGGCTGGAACCGGAGTGAGTAGAATCCAAGTGTTCAGATGGTCCACCCTGGACCTGAACCATGCTGGATGCCAACATGGTGGTGCTCTCAGAAGACTGCAAACAGGAGTTCATAACTGCATCTGTAGCACAAAGATTCCCATCTGGAAACTTGACTCTGGATACTTCCCTTGGAGCCAGGGCCGGCAACAGAAAATTTGGGGCCCGGTACACTGATATTTCTGGGGCCCCCTCAACCCCCCATGGTCACCCACTCTTAAACCAGAGGGTGTCTTTAAAAAAAAGTGTGTGTATGTATGTATATATATATACACACACACACACACACACACACACACACACACACACACGCACTGTGTTATATTAATATATATGACACACTATATCTATCTATATGTATATATATATATGGCACATACTTTCCAACATTAACAACCAGGGTGCTCTCCTTGACAGATACGGGAATAAATGGGTTCCCTGGGGTGACTTGCATGTCAATCACTAGCAACATAAGAACCAGATGGCACTGCATGGATTTTTTTAGTGCAAATAAGGTGTATTCCAGAGCATTAGATCATAGTGCAGGCACTATATCATCCTGCTGGAGAGCCGAGCATGCTGGCAGTGCACACACTTGACTTACCAGCAACACACAGCCGCCGGCGCTGCTAATCATCCAGGCTTCGAGTGTCAGTGACGTCCATGCAGCAACAAGCTGCCAGCACTCCTGCATTCCCACTCCAGCTTTGCCGCTCGCGCTCCTCACAGCAGAGACAGGGTGGGCGGGGGGGACTCAGAGAGGAGGGACGGTCCAGACGCAGCGTCCTGTGTGACTAGTGCAACATCATTGCACTGCACAGGGACACTGGCTGAGTGACAGATGACCTGGGGGCTGGGCTGGGGGCACTGAGGGGTGACAACAGGGCCAGGGGGGCGCGCTAGGGAAAAAAAGGCAGTTACTGATTCCTTTTAAATACACAGCAGGCGGCCTGCGGCTTGTGCGATGCTGCAATTTATATAATTATTTAAATCTGACATGCTGCCGCCGCTGGAGCTTGGGGCCCCTCACATCGATGGGGCCCGGGACGGGAGTCCCCTTTGACCCCCCCTGTCGCCGGGCCTGCTTGGAGCTGAAACTGTGGTGACCCCTCCTGGGGTTGACGAATCAGACACCTCTCTCAGGGTTGCTATCTCCAGCACCCCTCCTGGGGTTGACAGATCAGACACTTCTTCCTGAGTAGAAGACTCATATGCCCCTACTAGAGCCTGAACACTGGATAACCCTCCTTGGGCTGCATGCTCTGAACCCCCTCCTGGGGATGCACGCTCTGAACCCCCTCCTGGGGCTGCACACTCTGAACCCCCTCCTGGGGCTGCACGCTCTGAACCCCCTCCTGGGGCTGAAGACACGGACGCCCCTCCTTGGGCTGAAGACACGGCCGCCCCTCCTTGGGCTGAAGACACGGACGCCCCTCCTTGGGCTGAAGACACGGACGCCCCTCCTTGGGCTGAAGACACGGACGCCCCTCCTTGGGCTGTAGACACGGACGGCCCTCCTTGGGCTGTAGACACGGACGCCCCTCCTTGGGCTGTAGACACGGACGCCCCTCCTTGGACTGTAGACACGTACTCCTCTGTGGCTCTAAATGGCTTGAACATTCTTCTCTGGACACCCAACTTGGGATAAGGTCTTTTAATCACCAGATCCCAGTCATAAATTTGAGTCTCTTTCAGAGTAGCCTTCTTGATACCCCCGTCAGCAGTAGCAGGATCGGCTTCTGTGGATGACTTGTAGACATGAGCACTATGATACTGAGATTTGTCACCATTCCCTGGCTTGCGAAGAATGCAGTCTTTAACAAAATGACCGGAATTTCCACAGTAAAGACAGAGGTGTAGCTCCCTACGCCACTGACGTTCAGCTTCAGAGAGCTTGGGCCGTGAATAGCTCTGATGAAAAACTTTTCCTTGCACAGAGGAAGAGACTCTATTAACTGGATGGGACAAAACAGGATCAACAACATTGGTAGTATTCCTGAAGAGATCAGGCATCACAGAAAGAATACTAGACAAAAGTTCTTGTAACTGTAATAACATCTGGTAGAAAATCTGCAGTTGGTCAGGAGTCCTAGTGCAGAAGGTCAGAGAATCTCTGGAGAACGAATTCCGCTGCAGACACTGTGCCAATTGATGCTAAGTCGACTCCAAACCCTCCAAGCGTCCTGCAATATTGCTTAGGAGGTCCTGCGTCAAACAAACACTTTCGACCGGGTCCATGGGGCCAGTTCCTACTGTCATGGCTGTGGTTTTGTGAACCCGGTGTTAGTGAAGTCTGTGCGGGCAACTGGAGGACTATGTGAATATTAGGCTGGTCTGTAGGAATCAGTGAGAAGAAGGAGCAATCCCTGACTGGGGATCGAACCCGGGCCTCTGCAGAGGAAGCCGTATCCTGACCACTGGATCACCAGGGACTTTGATAGCAGGATGATGAATGTATAGGTGAGACTGTACTGAATATAGTGTCACAGGAGTAGGTGCTTATGTACTCAAGGTTACTGGCAAGATAGTAAGACGGACTGGTTACTGGTAAGACTGGGATGCAACTGTAATGCATGCTGGTACCGGATATAACTGGAAACGCAACTGAAAGTAGAACGATGACTGTGGCTATAACTCTAGTACGAGGCTAAAGAACCCTGCGGCTGTGATGGTAGAATACTGCAGCTGTAGTTTTCAGTTGAGACTGTGGAATACTGCAACTGTGCCTTTAAGATGAAACACTGCAACTGTGCCTTTAAGTGGAGACTATGGAATACTGTACTGTGCCTTTAAGATGAAACACTGCAACTGTGCCTTTAAGTGGAGACAGTGGAATACTGTACTGTGCCTTTAAGATGAAACACTGCAACTGTGCCTTTAAGTGGAGACTATGGAATACTGTACTGTGCCTTTAAGATGAAACACTGCAACTGTGCCTTTAAGTGGAGACAGTGGAATACTGTACTGTGCCTTTAAGATGAAACACTGCAACTGTGCCTTTAAGTGGAGACTATGGAATACTGTACTGTGCCTTTAAGTTCAGACTCGTGGAAATACTGGATATCAATGGCAACACAAATGTAATCCAAACTGGGTAACAAAGAAACAGAGTTTTTACAGGAACTAAAGTACAAGGGTTACCTTTAGGGAGCTCAGCTTCAAAGCTCACCCATTTGTATATATCTCTACACAATGGTGTAAATTTACGAAGATGGGAGTTAAATCTAAGATGGGATGTTGCCCATAGCAACCAATCAGATTCTACTTCTCATGTATCTAGCACCTTTGTGAAGATAATACCTGGAATCTCATCTTAAATAGAACTTCCATCTTAGTAAATTTACCCCATAGTCTGTATCTATATCTTTATCTATTAATACTCGTAAGTACTATAATTTGTGTTTCAATATACAGTACAATATATTTTTTGTAACTTGCTAATCATTGTATAAAAATTTAAACATAATTTTCCAACTGTGCCCTGTGGTTTTACTGTAGTCACATACAGGATTCAATAGGAGTTTTGTGAGATCCCTTTTGTACAGTGTGTATAAAAATCAAATAAAAGCTGCATTGTGTATTATTGCTTCCGGGTGCCATTGAGCTGCTGTAGCCCCTCCAAGCTGGAGATGATTCAGGTCATGAGGGTCAGCTTTCTGCTGTAGGTACTATAGGTATTGAGAAAGCTGCAGGCTGTCCTATTGTTGTACTTGGAAGCTTGAATAGTGGTCTCAACAACCTCACTGCTACATTGACAAGAAGCTTGAAAATAATTACATTCCTTTCCATTATATTATATTATATTATATTATATTATATTATATTATATGATTTAAGGCTATTTTTTACATTTGTATACATAAATATTTTGAAATATGATAAGTAGTATTGTTTTATTAGCAGTTTTCTTATAGTTCAAAATATTGCTTGAAACCATACTTCCCTAATGAACAAGTGAAATTTCCAAAGATCGCATTTGTTCCGTATATTGTAAATATTCAGTAAGGGTCAAACTGTCCCACAGGGGTACAGAGGAAATCCTTATACTGCACAGGTCGACTATGGTATATTTTCTACAGTGTTTTTCCAATATCAATAATCCAGTGCCTTAATATAGATGATGTTTTGCCTTGTTCTGAAGTCCAGAATTGGCAGGGAGATACAAGCGGTGGAATCGGATTCCCCCAGATTTGATAAATTGCCAGAATCTCTGAGATACAAGCTCGCTCATCTCTAATCCTTATGGCGACTCTGATAGAGTTTGTTTTCCAAGACAGAGATGGGAGAGACTACAATGTGACCACAGTACAGTATATGTAGCTGATGCATTTCATAAATCTGCTCTTGTTGGGAATACAATTTTTTTTAAAATTGGGACTTGACTGCCATGGAGAATGACTTAGCAATGCCCATGTGGGAGACCTACATACCATGTGTAATAAGATCATATGATTGGATGACATAAAGATTTATGTATTTGATCTCAGGCACTGAGCTTGTCTCAAGGCTAATACTGTGCATTACCCCAAGAACACTAACCCTGCTGTAAAGCAGTAAGGTGCCAAGAGGGCAATAGCTGGGGAGGCATAATATACAAAGATGATACAGTATTTATAAATATCTTCTTTGTATTATTCTAATTTTTTTATAGTCAAATCTCTGGAATATACTGTACTATGAAAGCTCAGGCTCTGCCTACCCTGCCCGCACATCACTGCCATCAAAGGCATGCACACGCACACCCTAATGTCCAGAACCAGCCCCCTTACACATGCCTGTAATTATCACCGAACAGGTACCCCCACCTAAATGCTAAATGTTAACTATTAAGTTAATTGAGACATTATCTCCGTTCTATAATCCCCTGTGTCCTGAATAATTATGGCACCACCTTTGTCGGCGGGCCTGATGATAATGTCCTCATAGGTTTCAAGGTCTTGCAGTGCCTTTGTTTCTTCTCTCGATAAATTATGTCGCACCACACCACGAGCTGCTGTGAATTTGGAGACTGCTGCATCAACAATCTCCCAAAGATCTTCAATGATGCATTGTTGGATATGGGTCAAATTTAGAACTATTTGTTAGTTTCAGAAAAGGATCCAAAATAGTAGTATCAGAAGATTCTAAATGATATTGATAATATTCCTTCAGTCTTAATTTTCTAGAGAATTTGTGCACGTCCCTTTTCCAGTTAAACTCATTAGGGTAAATTTACTAAGATGGGGGTTCTATTCAAGATGGGATGTTGCCCATAGCAACCAATCAGATTCTACTTCTCATTTATCTAACACCTTCTAGAAGATAATACCTGGAATCTGATTGGTTGCTATGGGCAACAACCCATCTTAAATAGAACTCCCATATTAGTAAATTTACCCCATTGTGTCTATTTGTAGGCACAAAACTTAAGCCCTTGCTTAGATGTCATATTTCCAGTGGTTTCAGGGTTCTATATATAGGGCTTTCTCATATATATATATATATATATATATATATATATATATATATATATATATATTTTTTTTTTTTTTTCTTTGTTTTGCTATAATTTTTTTGGACAACACAGCACCCCCTTTATGTACAACAAATCACCCCTGGGAAGAGACCACTAACAGCTGGGGTACCGCCTACAGAGTCACAATAGATGTATGATTATACACCTCGGTCTGACCATCAGTGTCACAGAAAAATAATAATATAGCACAAATATTATTTATATATATATATAATAAAAATTAGGGATGTGGTTATGTGACCGGCAGTCGAGAGACCGATGGTCACTATACCGATGCCGGAATCCTGTCTGAGGAAAATGCCGACTGACGGGGACTATTCCTACTCGTGGGTGTCCACCGAGCCTGCAGCGTGGTGTAGTATGTAACCATATGTTTTTGCCCTTCACCTTAAGAAAACAACCTATGGATTAAATACGTACCATAAATGGTGGTTATTAAACCACTTATTGTTATTGCAGGGTCAGTATCACATGTATTCACAGTACCAAGGCAGTCTGGAAGATTCCCCTCAGTACATATCCATGGACTATGTCACATATAAGGAGATAGAAAACGAGCACAATAGTATAATACAATTTGACACAAATTTATTGATAAAACACAAACAAAAATACAATATCAAAGAATAAAAAACAGCTCATCTGAGATGACTCTTATTCCCATCTGCAAAGGGGTAGAGTAATCATCCTTCCACTCAACATGTTTCATCCTTAGATGCTACTGCTGGACTTCCTCAGGAGTGTGAGGTCTCCTGTTCACTGTCCCTATATTTATACCCCAGGTAACTTCTGATAATTTGGGGCATGTATACCACCCAACTGAAAGTGCTCAGGTTTATCAGTAATAGAGTGATAAATCATAAAAAGCCTTGTTCACTTATCACATAGATATCTAGTTATTTCAAGCAGGTCCACTCCCACCAAGATCCCTTTGGTGTAGTGGTTAGTCCCATTCTCCTGACTCCCCAAGACCGCCGGAAGTCCCACAATAGCCGGGTAAGTCACATGGCCTCTGGGTGCTAAGCGTGCAGTGATTGGTCACGGAACTGCTTAGTTGACGCTACATCACCGCATTTCATTTTTATGTTGATTAAAACAGAGGTCTCATGACTAATGCAATTTTCTACTATGCAAATACTTAATATAAAAATAAAGTTTTGTATTTTCCTGGGTAAGTAATATAGTTAATTTGTTCCATGAAGGTTATGGATGTTGTTCAGTTGTGCACCCAATGTATTCTACATAATATAGTTAAATTCAGACATAATTTAACATATGAGCTCTTTAACACAGATAAAAATATGAAAAACAGTCTATAAAATATAGAAAAAAATGGAATTTATATACAAAAATATATGGTATAATGGTTAGCTGAAAATCATAATAGAGCAATCTCATAATTATTGTTGAGAGCTGTAGGGGCTAGATTGAGTTCACGTATCCAATACATTTCACGTTGCTAATTTTTTTTCGCAATCTCCTCCTGTCGGTCCCAACTTCACATTCTCTATAGCCTTAATAGTTAACCCTTTGGTATCCGAGTTGTGAAACGTTTTAAAGCGCCTAGGAATGGTGTAAGGATCTTGCTTATTTTTGATACTTCTGATGTGTTCTAACAGGTCGCATGCGTGCTTAGCACTTGGAGGCAAAGCGCATCACCTGGCTCTCACGGGACTTCCAGCGGTCTTGTGGAGCCAGGAGAATGGGACAAGCCACTACAGCAAAGGTATCCCTGGTGGGATTTTCAGAGTGGACATGCTTGAAATGACTAGATATCTATGTGATTATTAAAGTGTGGATGGACACAGCAGTCCCTTGTCAGACACAGTAGCCCCTTGATGGACAACACTGATCCCCTTCATGTACAACAAAGCACCCCTGGGGACAGACCACCTACAGTTGGGGTACCACCTACAGTGTCACAGTACATGTATGATTTTATATATACATTTATATTTGCTTTTACTTTTTTTACACTGAGGCAGAGCACCCCTAGATTGACAGAGCAGCCCCAGGCCTTTGATGGACAACACAGAAGCACCCCTAGATGGACTTCATAGCACACCTGGATGGACACACAGGACATGCCCACTCACTACAAGCTCCACAGCCGGAGTAAAGATGGAGCAATAGAATCCAAAACTATATAGAATCCAAAACCCATGAGAATCCGATTTTTTGCCTCATTTTTGGACCAGAGTCAGGCGGGATAATCCAAGCTGGATTTGGACCCCGGCCTGGATTGGAAAGTTTGGGTGGGTCTTGTTCTCGGAGAACTGGACCTACTCATTGCTAGTATAAAGCAGGTTGAGTGGAGCTCCCCTTCTCTGAACGGAAGTACCATCACTGATGAGTCATGGCCTATGGTGCCCACAGTTTATCTGCTGACCCTGAGGTTGTGCTTTTAATAGACATTCCGAGACCAGGGTTGTTTCAAAGCCTCTCTACTCACTACATCACAAAGGAAAATCAATTGCAAGTGATGTGCCTCTGAGCAATACCACAATGCTTTGCTGCACACATATTCCTGTTACTGTAGTGTAGACATTGCATGTTTTCCTATGCACCTTTGTGGAGTGAGAGGGAAAACTTGCGATGTTAGGGATGTGTTGTGCCATAAATGGCACATGGAATTCCACCCTCTAAGTTATGTGTCTGCATTATCTGTATAAATTGACATAAAATGTAAATCATAAGTGGCAGATTGAACCAAAACAGGTAGGCAGTTAAATCTCACACTGAATTCATTTTCACAGGATCACAGCTCTAAATAAAAGCATTAGGGAGAAATTTAGCTAGCGCTGGTTTTGTATGCAATTTGCAAACTGCTAAAGATTGCATGCTGTTTTCATAGCCAAACTGCTGGACTTACTAGCCAATGGATTGGAGGCTGAAAACTGAAATTGCACCGATGCATGCCATTCACACGCTGCATGTGAAATTCAACGAGCATACAGTTCACAGATAAACATGTATTTGTATTTGAAATGTGCATTTTAACTGTGCAAACATAATGGTGGCCCCAGATTATCTGTTGGACAATTAATGGTTTAGTACAGCTGCAAATACAATATGTTTGTTTGACCACTAGGGTTATATTGCTTGGTATTAGTTGCTATTGTACACTACAGTGAAGAGATGGACACTCTTCATTCTGAAGTGGAAATAGTGCAGTGCTGTGACTGATAGCTTGATGTGGACTACATGACAATTCATACAGTGATTTGTCTGAGTGACAAGTTGAGGCCTATGTCCACCTAGAGTAACCAGACTTTCCCATACAATGTCTACATCCTGCTAATATTAGAGATGAGCGCCTGAAATTTTTCGGGTTTTGTGTTTTGGTTTTGGGTTCGGTTCCGCGGCCGTGTTTTGGGTTCGAACGCGTTTTGGCAAAACCTCACCGAATTTTTTTTGTCGGATTCGGGTGTGTTTTGGATTCGGGTGTTTTTTTCCAAAAACACTAAAAAACAGCTTAAATCATAGAATTTGGGGGTCATTTTGATCCCAAAGTATTATTAACCTCAAAAACCATAATTTACACTCATTTTCAGTCTATTCTGAATACCTCACACCTCACAATATTATTTTTAGTCCTAAAATTTGCACCGAGGTCGCTGTGTGAGTAAGATAAGCGACCCTAGTGGCCGACACAAACACCGGGCCCATCTAGGAGTGGCACTGCAGTGTCACGCAGGATGTCCCTTCCAAAAAACCCTCCCCAAACAGCACATGACGCAAAGAAAAAAAGAGGCGCAATGAGGTAGCTGTGTGAGTAAGATTAGCGACCCTAGTGGCCGACACAAACACCGGGCCCATCTAGGAGTGGCACTGCAGTGTCACGCAGGATGGCCCTTCCAAAAAACCCTCCCCAAACAGCACATGACGCAAAGAAAAAAAGAGGCGCAATGAGGTAGCTGACTGTGTGAGTAAGATTAGCGACCCTAGTGGCCGACACAAACACCGGGCCCATCTAGGAGTGGCACTGCAGTGTCACGCAGGATGGCCCTTCCAAAAAACCCTCCCCAAACAGCACATGACGCAAAGAAAAAAAGAGGCGCAATGAGGTAGCTGACTGTGTGAGTAAGATTAGCGACCCTAGTGGCCGACACAAACACCGGGCCCATCTAGGAGTGGCACTGCAGTGTCACGCAGGATGTCCCTTCCAAAAAACCCTCCCCAATCAGCACATGATGCAAAGAAAAAGAAAAGAAAAAAGAGGTGCAAGATGGAATTGTCCTTGGGCCCTCCCACCCACCCTTATGTTGTATAAACAAAACAGGACATGCACACTTTAACCAACCCATCATTTCAGTGACAGGGTCTGCCACACGACTGTGACTGATATGACGGGTTGGTTTGGACCCCCCCCAAAAAAGAAGCAATTAATCTCTCCTTGCACAAACTGGCTCTACAGAGGCAAGATGTCCACCTCATCTTCACCCTCCGATATATCACCGTGTACATCCCCCTCCTCACAGATTATCAATTCATCCCCACTGGAATCCACCATCTCAGCTCCCTGTGTACTTTGTGGAGGCAATTGCTGCTGGTCAATGTCTCCGCGGAGGAATTGATTATAATTCATTTTAATGAACATCATCTTCTCCACATTTTCTGGATGTAACCTCGTACGCCGATTGCTGACAAGGTGAGCGGCGGCACTAAACACTCTTTCGGAGTACACACTTGTGGGAGGGCAACTTAGGTAGAATAAAGCCAGTTTGTGCAAGGGCCTCCAAATTGCCTCTTTTTCCTGCCAGTATAAGTACGGACTGTGTGACGTGCCTACTTGGATGCGGTCACTCATATAATCCTCCACCATTCTATCAATGTTGAGAGAATCATATGCAGTGACAGTAGACGACATGTCCGTAATCGTTGTCAGGTCCTTCAGTCCGGACCAGATGTCAGCATCAGCAGTCGCTCCAGACTGCCCTGCATCACCGCCAGCGGGTGGGCTCGGAATTCTGAGCCTTTTCCTCGCACCCCCAGTTGCGGGAGAATGTGAAGGAGGAGATGTTGACAGGTCGCGTTCCGCTTGACTTGACAATTTTGTCACCAGCAGGTCTTTCAACCCCAGCAGACCTGTGTCTGCCGGAAAGAGAGATCCAAGGTAGGCTTTAAATCTAGGATCGAGCACGGTGGCCAAAATGTAGTGCTCTGATTTCAACAGATTGACCACCCGTGAATCCTTGTTAAGCGAATTAAGGGCTGCATCCACAAGTCCCACATGCCTAGCGGAATCGCTCCGTGTTAGCTCCTCCTTCAATGCCTCCAGCTTCTTCTGCAAAAGCCTGATGAGGGGAATGACCTGACTCAGGCTGGCAGTGTCTGAACTGACTTCACGTGTGGCAAGTTCAAAGGGCATCAGAACCTTGCACAACGTTGAAATCATTCTCCACTGCACTTGAGACAGGTGCATTCCACCTACTATATCGTGCTCAATTGTATAGGCTTGAATGGCCTTTTGCTGCTCCTCCAACCTCTGAAGCATATAGAGGGTTGAATTCCACCTCGTTACCACTTCTTGCTTCAGATGATGGCAGGGCAGGTTCAGTAGTTTTTGGTGGTGCTCCAGTTTTCTGTACGTGGTGCCTGTACGCCGAAAGTGTCCCGCAATTCTTCTGGCCACCGACAGCATCTCTTGCACGCCCCTGTCGTTTTTTAAAAAATTCTGCACCACCAAATTCAAGGTATGTGCAAAACATGGGACGTGCTGGAATTGGCCCAGATTTAATGCACACACAATATTGCTGGCGTTGTCCGATGCCACAAATCCACAGGAGAGTCCAATTGGGGTAAGCCATTCCGCGATGATCTTCCTCAGTTGCCGTAAGAGGTTTTCAGCTGTGTGCGTATTCTGGAAAGCGGTGATACAAAGCGTAGCCTGCCTAGGAAAGAGTTGGCGTTTGCGAGATGCTGCTACTGGTGCCGCCGCTGCTGTTCTTGCGGCGGGAGTCCATACATCTACCCAGTGGGCTGTCACAGTCATATAGTCCTGACCCTGCCCTGCTCCACTTGTCCACATGTCCGTGGTTAAGTGGACATTGGGTACAGCTGCATTTTTTAGGACACTGGTGACTCTTTTTCTGAGGTCTGTGTACATTTTCGGTATCGCCTGCCTAGAGAAATGGAACCTAGATGGTATTTGGTACCGGGGACACAGTACCTCCAACAAGTCTCTAGTTGGCTCTGCAGTAATGATGGATACCGGAACCACGTTTCTCACCACCCAGGATGCCAAGGCCTCAGTTATCCGCTTTGCAGTAGGATGACTGCTGTGATATTTCATCTTCCTCGCAAAGGACTGTTGAACAGTCAATTGCTTACTGGAAGTAGTACAAGTGGGCTTACGACTTCCCCTCTGGGATGACCATCGACTCCCAGCGGCAACAACAGCAGCGCCAGCAGCAGTAGGCGTTACACGCAAGGATGCATCGGAGGAATCCCAGGCAGGAGAGGACTCGTCAGAATTGCCAGTGACATGGCCTGCAGGACTATTGGCATTCCTGGGGAAGGAGGAAATTGACACTGAGGGAGTTGGTGGGGTGGTTTGCGTGAGCTTGGTTACAAGAGGAAGGGATTTACTGGTCAGTGGACTGCTTCCGCTGTCACCCAAAGTTTTTGAACTTGTCACTGACTTATTATGAATGCGCTGCAGGTGACGTATAAGGGAGGATGTTCCGAGGTGGTTAACGTCCTTACCCCTACTTATTACAGCTTGACAAAGGGAACACACGGCTTGACACCTGTTGTCCGCATTTCTGGTGAAATACCTCCACACCGAAGAGCTGATTTTTTTGGTATTTTCACCTGGCATGTCAACGGCCATATTCCTCCCACGGACAACAGGTGTCTCCCCGGGTGCCTGACTTAAACAAACCACCTCACCATCAGAATCCTCCTGGTCAATTTCCTCCCCAGCGCCAGCAACACCCATATCCTCCTCATCCTGGTGTACTTCAACACTGACATCTTCAATCTGACTATCAGGAACTGGACTGCGGGTGCTCCTTCCAGCACTTGCAGGGGGCGTGCAAATGGTGGAAGGCGCATGCTCTTCACGTCCAGTGTTGGGAAGGTCAGGCATCGCAACCGACACAATTGGACTCTCCTTGTGGATTTGGGATTTCAAAGAACGCACAGTTCTTTGCGGTGCTTTTGCCAGCTTGAGTCTTTTCAGTTTTCTAGCGAGAGGCTGAGTGCTTCCATCCTCATGTGAAGCTGAACCACTAGCCATGAACATAGGCCAGGGCCTCAGCCGTTCCTTGCCACTCCGTGTGGTAAATGGCATATTGGCAAGTTTACGCTTCTCCTCCGACAATTTTATTTTAGGTTTTGGAGTCCTTTTTTTTACTGATATTTGGTGTTTTGGTTTTGACATGCTCTGTACTATGCCATTGGGCATCGGCCTTGGCAGACGACGTTGCTGGCATTTCATCGTCTCGGCCATGACTAGTGGCAGCAGCTTCAGCACGAGGTGGAAGTGGATCTTGATCTTTCCCTAATTTTGGAACCTCAACATTTTTGTTCTCCATATTTTAATAGGCACAACTAAAAGGCACCTCAGGTAAACAATGGAGATGGATGGATTGGATACTAGTATACAATTATGGACGGGCTGCCGAGTGCCGACACAGAGGTAGCCACAGCCGTGAACTACCGCACTGTACTGTGTCTGCTGCTAATATATAGACTGGTTGATAAAGAGATAGTATACTCGTAACTAGTATGTATGTATAAAGAAAGAAAAAAAAACCACGGTTAGGTGGTATATACAATTATGGACGGGCTGCCGAGTGCCGACACAGAGGTAGCCACAGCCGTGAACTACCGCACTGTACTGTGTCTGCTGCTAATATATAGACTGGTTGATAAAGAGATAGTATACTCGTAACTAGTATGTATGTATAAAGAAAGAAAAAAAAACCACGGTTAGGTGGTATATACAATTATGGACGGGCTGCCGAGTGCCGACACAGAGGTAGCCACAGCCGTGAACTACCGCACTGTACTGTGTCTGCTGCTAATATATAGACTGGTTGATAAAGAGATAGTATACTCGTAACTAGTATGTATGTATAAAGAAAGAAAAAAAAACCACGGTTAGGTGGTATATACAATTATGGACGGGCTGCCGAGTGCCGACACAGAGGTAGCCACAGCCGTGAACTACCGCACTGTACTGTGTCTGCTGCTAATATATAGACTGGTTGATAAAGAGATAGTATACTCGTAACTAGTATGTATGTATAAAGAAAGAAAAAAAAACCACGGTTAGGTGGTATATACAATTATGGACGGGCTGCCGAGTGCCGACACAGAGGTAGCCACAGCCGTGAACTACCGCACTGTACTGTGTCTGCTGCTAATATATAGACTGGTTGATAAAGAGATAGTATACTCGTAACTAGTATGTATGTATAAAGAAAGAAAAAAAAACCACGGTTAGGTGGTATATACAATTATGGACGGGCTGCCGAGTGCCGACACAGAGGTAGCCACAGCCGTGAACTACCGCACTGTACTGTGTCTGCTGCTAATATATAGACTGGTTGATAAAGAGATAGTATACTCGTAACTAGTATGTATGTATAAAGAAAGAAAAAAAAACCACGGTTAGGTGGTATATACAATTATGGACGGGCTGCCGAGTGCCGACACAGAGGTAGCCACAGCCGTGAACTACCGCACTGTACTGTGTCTGCTGCTAATATATAGACTGGTTGATAAAGAGATAGTATACTCGTAACTAGTATGTATGTATAAAGAAAGAAAAAAAAACCACAGTTAGGTGGTATATACAATTATGGACGGGCTGCCGAGTGCCGACACAGAGGTAGCCACAGCCGTGAACTACCGCACTGTACTGTGTCTGCTGCTAATATATAGACTGGTTGATAAAGAGATAGTATACTCGTAACTAGTATGTATGTATAAAGAAAGAAAAAAAAAAACACGGTTAGGTCACTGGTATATACAATTATGGACGGGCTGCCGAGTGCCGACACAGAGGTAGCCACAGCCGTGAACTACCGCACTGTACTGTGTCTGCTGCTAATATAGACTGGTTGATAAAGAGATAGTATACTACTAATATTATATACTGGTGGTCAGGTCACTGGTCACTAGTCACACTGGCAGTGGCACTCCTGCAGCAAAAGTGTGCACTGTTTAATTTTAATATAATATTATGTACTCCTGGCTCCTGCTATAACCTATAACTGGCACTGCAGTAGTGCTCCCCAGTCTCCCCCACAATTATAAGCTGTGTGAGCTGAGCAGTCAGACAGATATATAATATATATAGATGATGCAGCACACTGGCCTGAGCCTGAGCAGTGCACACAGATATGGTATGTGACTGAGTCACTGTGTGCTGTGTATCGCTTTTTTCAGGCAGAGAACGGATTATAAATAAAAGTGGTGGTCACTGGTCACTATCAGCAAAACTCTGCACTGTACACTACTGAGTACTCCTAATGCTCCCCAAAATTAGTAAATCAAGTGTCTCTCTAATCTATTCTGATTCTAAACGGAGAGGACGCCAGCCACGTCCTCTCCCTATCAATCTCAATGCACGTGTGAAAATGGCGGCGACGCGCGGCTCCTTATATAGAATCGGAGTCTCGCGATAGAATCCGAGCCTCGCGAGAATCCGACAGCGTCATGATGACGTTCGGGCGCGCTCGGGTTAACCGAGCAAGGCGGGAAGATCCGAGTCGCTCGGACCCGTGAAAAAAAACATGAAGTTCTGGCGGGTTCGGATTCAGAGAAACCGAACCCGCTCATCTCTAGCTAATATAGATCAAACATAAACTGGCTGGGAAAAACAGGAAGCCTCAGAGAGAGTCTCATAAAGAGGGTGATTCAAACCGGATCACTGCTGTGCACAGAGGTGTAGCTAGGTGCCATGGTGTCCGGAGCAAGAGTATGTTTTGGGGCCCTTCTCCCCTGTACTGAAGTGGGGGCCTGGCCAACATGTGATGGCATGTTACATTTGAAAAGAAACAATATTTAAATTGGTGACAGGGTCAGTTCTAGACCTTATAAAGCTCATTGCGATAGTTTCCTCTGGTTGCCCCATGTATAAAATATGGAAAGTCAACTAACATATTGGGGCATGGATACATAATAGTACCAATTCACATTACACCGCACAGTAGTGTCCGTTATTTACATTGCACCATACACTAGAGCTGCTTATACATGTTATGCCACACAGTAGAAACGCTTACATACATTATGCCAAAGAGTAGAACTGATTATACACATTACACCACACAGTAGAGCCGCTTATACTGTTACACCACAGAAGAGCTGCTTATATATGTTACGCCACACAGTAGAGCTGCTTAAACACATTATGTCACGTGCCACAGTAGAGCCTCTTATATATGTTACAGCATGTTAAAGCCCCTTTAACATGTTATGCCATGGTAGAGCCTCTCATACACTTTACTCCACAGTAGAGCCACTAATGGAAGTAGCTGTAGTCAGTTATTTACTTTTTTAATTCAAATAAGTTAAAAATACTATGTATGCCTCAACTGACCTGACCTCCCAACCGCCCAATCCCTTAATGAAAATAATGCCCTAAATGTGACCTTCCACAGACCTGATAATCCCTCCAATCTGTCATTGAAAATAATGCTGACCTGATAATCTCCCAATTTCTCAATGAAAATAATGTCCCAGAATTGCCTGAGGGCCAGAAATAGCTGCTCTACAGCAGCTTGAGGAGCAAGGAGAGCTCCAGCATGTGCTGGCTGTCAGTGCCTCTTGCTGTTGCCTCTGCCTGTCCTGTTCACTACCTAGTATCAGAGCCCGAGTCAGTGTGCGCCTCCTTTGCTCCTCCTCCTGCTCTGTGGCACGCCCTCTAACTATTCTGGCGCCTGGAGCTCGCGCTCCACCGGAGCCACCCTTGCTACACCCCTGGCTGTGCATTTTAGCACAGTGGACAATCAGGTACTAACTGTGCATGCGTGTGCACCGCAATGCGCACGTGCATCGGACAGCAACATCGCCGGTCATCAACGGGCATCGCCGGTCATCAACGGGATGGTGCGAAAAATCCAGACGCACAGGCTTTTGCAAGGTGATTGACAAGAAGAAGCCGTTTGTGGGTGGTAACTGACCATTTATTGGTAGTGTCCAGAAAAATGCCGGTGTGCCCAAACGGTTTCAGGGAGGGTGTCTGACGTCAGCTCTGGCTCCGATCGGCCTGTTTTCATCGCACTGTAGGATTAAGTCCTGGGCTGCACAGAGACTGCACAAAGTGGATTTTAGCAGTCCGGCGTGCACATAGGATTGCACACTTGCACAGTTCATTTACATTCCCCCTGGGGGGCGGCGACTTTATGAAGACAAGACAGCAAAGTTAGCAGCCCAGCGATCAGGTCTGAATCACTCCCAAAGGCAATTTATCACAATGCACAATGTCACTTTCAATTAGTGATGTGCACCGGAAATTTTTTGGGTTTTGTGTTTTGGTTTTGGATTCGGTTCCGCGGCCGTGTTGTGGATTCGGACGCGTTTTGGCAAAACCTCCCTGAAAATTTTTTGTCGGATTCGGGTGTTTTTTTTTACAAAAAACCCTCAAAAACAGCTAAGATCATAGAATTTGGGGGTCATTTTGATCCTATAGTATTATTAAGCTCTATTACCATAATTTCCACTCATTTCCAGTCTATTCTGAACATCTCACAATATTATTTTTAGTCCTAAAATTTGCACCGAGGTCACTGGATGACTAAGCTAAACGACCCAAGTGGGCGGCACAAACACCTGGCCCATCTAGGAGTGGCACTGCAGTGTCAGACAGGATGGCACTTAAAAGAATAGTCCCCAAACAGCACATGATGCAAAGATAAATAAAAAAAGAGGCACAAGATGGAATTGTCCCTGGGGGCCCTCCCACCCCTCCCACCCTTATGTTGTATAAACAGGACATGCACACTTTAACAAACCCATCATTTCAGCGACAGGGTCTGCCACACGACTGTGACTGAAATGACTGGTTGGTTTGGGCCCCCACCAAAATAGAAGCAATCAATCTCTCCTTGCACAAACTGGCTCTACAGAGGCAAGATGTCCACCTCCTCCTCATCCTCCGATTCCTCACCCATTTCACTGTGTATATCCCCCTCATCACAGATTATTAATTCGTCCCCACTGGAATCCACCATCACAGGTCCCTGTGTACTTTCTGGAGGCAATTGCTGGTGATTGTCTCGACGGAGGAATTGATTATAATTCATTTTGATGAACATCATCTTCTCCACATTTTCTGGAAGTAACCTCGTACTCCGATTGCTGAAAAGGTGAGCGGCTGCACTAAACACTCTTTCGGAGTACACACTGGAGGGGGGGGGGGCAACTTAGGAAAAATAAAGCCAGTTTGTGCAAGGGCCTCCAAATTGCCTCTTTTTCCTGCCAGTATACGTACGGACTGTCTGACGTGCCTACTTGGATGCGGTCACTCATATAATCCTCCACCATTCTTTCAATGGTGACAGAATCATATGCAGTGACAGTAGACTACATGTCAGTAATCGTTGGCAGGTCCTTCAGTCCGGACCAGATGTCCGCACTCGCTCCAGACTGCCCTGCATCACCGCCAGCGGGTGGGCTTGGAAGTCTTAGCCTTTTCCTCGCAGCCCCAGTTGCGGGAGAATTTGAAGGAGGAGCTGTTGACGGGTCACGTTCCGCTTGACTTGACAAGTGTCTCACCAGCAGGTCTTTGAACCTCTGCAGACTTGTGTCTGCTGGAAAGAGAGATACAACGTAGGTTTTAAATCTAGGATCGAGCACGGTGGCCAAAATGTAGTGCTCTGATTTCAACAGATTGACCACCCGTGAATCCTGGTTAAGCGAATTAAGGGCTCCATCCACAAGTCCCACATGCCTAGTGGAATCGCTCTGTTTTAGCTCCTCCTTCAATCTCTCTAGCTTCTTCTGCAAAAGCCTGATGAGGGGAATGACCTGACTCAGGCTGGCAGTGTCTGAACTGACTTCACGTGTGGCAAGTTCAAAGGGTTGCAGAACCTTGCACAACATTGAAATCATTCTCCACTGCACTTGAGTCAGGTGCATTTTGCCTTTGTCTATATCGTAGTTAGCTGTATAGGCTTGAATTGCCTTTTGCTGCTCCTCCATCCTCTGAAGCATATAGAGGGTTGAATTCCAACTTGTTACCACCTCTTGCTTCAGATGATGGCGGGGCAGGATTAGGAGTGTTTGCTGGTGCTCCAGTCTTCGGCACGCGGTGGCTGAATGCCGAAAGTGGCCCGCAATTCTTCGGGCCACCGACAGCATCTCTTGCACGCCCCTGTCGTTTTTTAAATAATTTTGCACCACCAAATTCAATGTATGTGCAAAACATGGGACGTGCTGGAATTTGCCCACATGTAATGCACGCACAATATTGGTGGCATTGTCCGATGTCACAAATCCCAAGGAGAGTCCAATTGGGGTAAGCCAATCTGCGATGATCTTCCTCAGTTTCCGTAAGAGGTTGTCAGCTGTGTGCCTCCCTTGGAAAGCGGTGATACAAAGCGTAGCCTGCCTAGGAACAAGTTGGCGTTTGCGATATGCTGCTACTGGTGCCGCCGCTGTTGTTGCTGTGGTAGGCAATACATCTACCCAGTGGGCTGTCACAGTCATATAGTCCTGAGTCTGCCCTGCTCCACATGTCCGTGGTTAAGTGGACATTGGGTACAACTGCATTTTTTAGGACACTGGTGACTCTTTTTCTGAGATCTGTGTACATTCTCGGTATCGCCTGCCTAGAGATGTGTAACCTAGATGGTATTTGGTACCGGGGACACACTATTTCAATAAATTCTCTAATTCCCTGTGAATTAACGGTGGATACCGGACACACGTTTACCACCACCCAGGCTGCCAAGGCCTGAGTTATCTGCTTTGCAGCAGGATGACTGCTGTGATATTTCATCTTCCTCACAAAGGACTGTTGGACAGTCAATTGCTTACTGGAAGTAGTACAAGTGGTCTTCCGACTTCCCCTCTGGGATGATGATCGACTCCCAGCAACAACAACAGCAGCGCCAGCAGCAGTAGGCGTTACACTCAAGGATGCATTTGAGGAATCCCAGGCAGGAGAGGACTCATCAGACTTGCCAGTGACATGGCCTGCAGGACTATTGGCTTTCCTGTGTAAGGAGGAAATTGACACTGAGGGAGTGGGTGGTGTGGTTTGCAGGAGCTTGGTTACAAGACGAAGGGATTTAGTTGTCAGTGGACTGCTTCCGCTGTCACCCAAAGTTTTTGAACTTGTCAATGACTTGTAATGAATGCGCTCCAGGTGACGTATAAGGGAGGATGTTTACTAGGTGGTTAACGTCCTTACCCCTACTTATTACAGCTTGACAAAGGCAACACATGGCTTGACAAATGTCCGCATTTCTGGTAAAATAATTCCACACCGACGAGGGGATTTTGTTTGTAATTTGACCAGGCATGTCAATGGCCATATTTGTCCCACGGACAACAGGTGTCTCCCCGGGTGCCTGACTTAAACAAACCACCTCACCATCAGAATCCTCCTTGTCAATTTCCTCCTCAGCGCTAGCAACACCCATATCCTCATCCTGGTGTACTCCAACAGTGACATCTTCAATTTGACTGTCAGGAACTGGACTGCAGGTGCTCCTTCCAGTACTTGCAGGGGGCGTGCAAATGGTGGAAGGCGCCACCTCTTCCCGTCCAGTGTTGGGAAGGTCAGGCATCGCAACCGACACAATTGGACTCTCCTTGGGGATTTGTGATTTAGTAAACCGCACAGTTCTTTGCTGTGCTTGAGCCAGCTTAAGTCTTTTCATTTTTCTAGCGAGAGGGTGAGTGCTTCCATCCTCATGTGAAGCTCAACCACTAGCCATGAACATAGGACAGGGCCTCAGCTGTTCCTTGCCACTCTGTGTCATAAATGGCATATTGGCAAGTTTACGCTTCTCGTCAGACGACGCTTTTAATTTTGATTTTTGGGTCATTTTACTGAACTTTTGTTTTTGGGATTTTACATGCTCTCTACTATGACATTGGGCATCGGCCTTGGCAGACGACTTTGATGGCATTTCATCATCTTGGCCATGACTAGTGGCAGCAGCTTCAGCACGAGATGGAAGTGGATCTTGATCTTTCCCTATTTTACCCTCCACATTTTTGTTCTCCATTTTTTAATGTGTGGAATTATATTCCAGTAATATATCAATAGCAATTGCCTACTGTACCGTACTACTATATATTATATACTGGTGGTCAGCAAAATTCTGCACTGTCCTCCTACTATATAATACTGCGCACAACTAAAATGCACCACAGGTATGGATGGATAGTATACTTGACGACACAGAGGTAGGTAGAGCAGTGGCCTACTGTACCGTACTGCTATATATTATATACTGGTGGTCAGCAAACTTCTGCACTGTCCTCCTACTATATAATACTGCGCACAACTAAAATGCACCACAGGTATGGATGAATAGTATACTTGACGACACAGAGGTAGGCAGAGCAGTGGCCTACTGTACCGTACTGCTATATATTATATACTGGTGGTCAGCAAAATTCTGCACTGTCCTCCTACTATATAATACTGCGCACAACTAAAATGCACCACAGGTATGGATGGATAGTATACTTGATGACACAGAGGTAGGTAGAGCAGTGGACTACTGTACCGTACTGCTTTATATTATATACTGGTGGTCAGCAAAATTCTGCACTGTCCTCCTACTATATAACACTGCGCACAACTAAAATGCACCACAGGTATGGATGGATAGTATACTTGACGACACAGAGGTAGGTAGACTAGTGGCCTACTGTACCGTACTGCTATATATTATATACTGGTGGTCAGCAATATTTTGCCCTGTCCTCCTACCATATAATACTGCGCACAACTAAAATGCACCACAGGTATGGATGGGTAGTATACTTGACGACACAGAGGTAGGTAGAGCAGTGGCCTACTGTACCGTACTGCTATATATTATATACTGGTGGTCAGCAAAATTCTGCACTGTCCTCCTACTATATAATACTGCGCACAACTAAAATGCACCACAGGTATGGATGGATAGTATACTTGACGACACAGAGGTAGGTAGAACAATGGCCTACTGTACTGTACTGCTATATATTATATAATGGTGGTCAGCAAAATTCTGCACTGTCCTCCTACTATATAATACTGCGCACAACTAAAATGCACCACAGGTATGGATGGATAGTATACTTGATGACACAGAGGTAGGTAGAGCAGTGGACTACTGTACCGTACTGCTATATAATACTGGTGGTCGCTGGTCAGCAAAATTCTGCACTGTCCTCCTATACTACAATGCAGCACAGATATGGGGCGTTTTTCAGGCAGAGAACGTACATATTTTCAGCACACTGAGCACAGATATTTGCAAGCACACTGAGCACAGATATTTGCAGCACACTGAACACAGAAACTGAGAGAACGCTGCACGTCCTCTCCCTATCATCTCCAATGCACGAGTGAAAATGGCGGCGATGCGCGGCTCCTTATATAGAATACGAATCTCGCGAGAATCCAACAGCGGGATGATGACGTTCGGACGCGCTCGGGTTAACCGAGCAAGGCAGAGGATCCGAGTCTGCCTCAGAACCGTGTAAAATAGGTGAAGTTCGGGAGGGTTCGGATTCCGAGAAACCCAACCCGCTCATCACTACTTTCAATGTGAGCAATTATTTGCTATTGCGTGTATGCAAAAATCTGTAAACTCGTATGGCAAATGCAGTTGCGATTGAGAGCATGGTATCAGATCGCGATGGGCGTTCCTGTGTGGTGACTGGTAAAACCCTTAAAAATGGTCCATGTTATTGCTGCGTTATTGGAGTGTGATATTCGTATGACTAAAGTGTTTGCATACACAGATGGTTCATCGTTCACACTAGAGGCCATCCTCAGATGGGAAATCTGCATCTTTTTGTAGTGACTTTACTTGCACATTTTGAGATCTTGCATGATTTGTATGGATTCTGTGATTAAAAATCACGATAGTGGTTTGAGATCCTGTGGTTAGAAATAATACAGTTTAGTAGGTCGCATGGTTCATAAACCACACATACAAATTCTAAAAACAATTAAGATTTCTAAAATTCCAATTTAGTAAGTTTCCAATTTAGACTTCATGACACTAAGGGATTCATTTATCAAGAGTAGAGTTGTAAAACCTGTAATTTCGGATTGTATTTCTGCCCGATATTTAAAAGGGCAATGCTGTTACTAGCCTTGTCTTGCTAGTAGAAGCATTGTGCTTTTAAATACAGAGTTATCAGCATGATTAGCAATGACTGGTTTTATAACCTGACTCTTGATAAATAAGGACCCTATTCGGTCGCTACTGAGATGCAATCGCATCTCGCTGAATATATGCTAAGTGTGCACACACAGGGCCCACACTGCGCATACACAGGCAAGGAGATGCGATCGCATAACACTAATACGAATGGCATTCGCGGGGCTGTTTGGGGTAGCGTAGTGGCATTGAAGGGGTGGGGCAGCTCAAACAGGGGGTGGTCGGCAGAGTCTTCAGGGCGGCCGCATGCTGCAGGCAGGCTGGGCAGGCAGGGGCATCCCTAATTCAGAAAAGCGATCGCAATTGAATTGCATTTGCAACGCTGGCGGGCATTTGCATGCTGGGGATCCTTGCTCTGTGCTGGGTGGCCCCCAGCATGCGATCGCAAGCACGCAACTGATGCTGAATAAGGTCCTAAGCCCCTAAATAATAATTTTGGTTAAACAGTATTAAGAATGGGGAAATTAATTTTGATTCCATGATGTAAGAAAATAAAATATGGACAATGACAGATGGAGTGAATATTTTTCACAGCCACTGTATATTTGGAAAAAGTTTTTGGCTGATTACTTTTTTTTTCTGTTTTCAAGCGGAGCTCTAGTTCCACTTCACTGATACAGTATTAACGGAGGGGAAGTAATTTTTTTTATAGGAGCAGCAAGATTCCAACAGCTTCAACATAATTAAAATCTGTCACTCCCATGGATTTTAGAACATGTTCTATTTTATGCACACTATACTAACCATGGGGGTCATTCCGAGTTAATCACTCGCTAGCTGTTTTTAGCAGCCGTGTGAACGAATAGTCGTCACCCACAGGGGAGTGTATTTTAGCCTTGCAAGTGTGCAATCGCATGTGCAGCCGAGCTGTGCGAAAACATTTTGTGCAGTTTCTGAGTATCTCTGAACTTACTCAGCCCTTGCAATCACTTCAGCCTGTCCGGGGCCGGAATTGACGTCAAACTCCCGCCCTGCAAACGCTTGGCCACGCCTGTGTTTTCCAAACACTCCCAGAAAACAGTCAGTTGACACCCATAAATGCCTTCTTCCTGTCAATCTCTTTGCGATCGTCCGTGTGAATGGATTTTTCGTAAATCCCATCGCACAGCAACAACCCGCTTTGTGCCTGTGCTACGCGCCTGCGCATTGCGGTGCATACGTAGTTCTGACTTGATTGCAGCGCAAAAAACTAGCGTGTGAACAGGTCGGAATAACCCCACCATGTTCTAGTACAATACACATACACTTATAGAACACAGAAGCTGAAAGCCTGGCATTCCTGTGTAATTTTTTACACGTATTTCTTTATTTCACATCATGGATCACATAATCCTTAAATGCTCCAACTGGCAAGTTGATCTGTCACTCTGATGTTTAGCCAAATCTCTTTAATACCCCTTGCCCATCACATCTTTTGCAAATTGAATGGCACATTTTATTTGCTTCTAACATAGCTTATTTTGTTTGGAGGATGGCTGAATGCTGATTGCAAATGTTAATAACTTTATTAAATAGGTAGTAGGTACAGTAAGTTAGTAATTATGTCCAGCAATGAATCTGAGCTTGCAGCTAGCCCATTAGTTCCCATAAGAGCACTTTCTAACAAAAGTTGGATGTACTGGAGGCAAATTCCAGCCTCCTACAAATTGGGGTGAATGTGCCGATTGCATGATGTTGGTAAATTGAATTCCCCTCAAATTATGACAGTTCTGCTGGAATGAGGATGGTTGGGAGGTGTGAAAGTATGACAGTCCAAACTCCAGGAACAGAATCCTTTAAACTGAAATAATATGTGGCATGGTAGTGAACACTAAGGGGAAGGTAAAACCACCTAGTGCTTTTATATGCAAGAAAATTCATGTGACTGTTATTGTATGTACTAACTAATCTACAGTATTTGGAAACCGGTTAGTGTGAGGTTGGTTACACTCCCAATGTACTACATACCACACAACCTATCAATTGCAGGTACAGTACAATGATTTAATAGTCACAAATTGTATAAAATCTAAAAACAAGCTATGCCTAATAAAATCAACTCTCATATGAATATAACCTGTGAATTGGATTCAAATGCTAAAATGGATAAGACTGAACATTTCCAGTTAGTGAATGTCTTTCAGACACCACTGAGGTAGATAATTTACAGTATGTAAACATTCCATTATTGGAATCTGAGACAACTTGTAGATCCTCAGAATAAATAAATGTCTGTTGTTTACAGCATCTATATATACACACTACCCAGTTACTGTGCTAAGAATATGGTAAGAGTTTCTCTGCAAAAGACTTCAAAAAAAGATAGTTACTCCGGGAGGGACTCCATGCAAATAACAGTTAATTGATGAGGTCTGCCACATGTAACATTGGGAACCAAAATCCATATAAACATTCAAATTAATTCAAAAAGTATCCATCTTGAGTATACGATACTCAGCAAATTAATATTAATGAATGTTATTAGAAGATAGTGCACTTGTTAAACAGACTGTTGGGAACTCTAATAAAGTGATGAGTGATAGCAAGTAGTTTGTAAGCATGCCACTGATCTGTAGCTGCAATGCAGGCAGAACTGGTATACAGTGTGTAGCCAGATAAGGGTCTGCGACCTTCCCACAATAACTCCCACGGGGCCTACACATGGTGCGATTCTGGTGGCGGATTTTATGGCTGATATGTACTATCATGTTTTCTACCGATATTATTACAATTTATTTATGAGGCGCCACAAGTGTTTTGCAGCGCCGTACATACACACAGTAGAACAACACAGGGTAAACAGAACTTAACATAACAGAAAAAAAAAAAAACAGAGCACAGGTAACAATGAGCACCACAGTTCTCAGTACACAATACAGCCAAGATGTCAGGAAGCAGAGAAGTAATCTGCTTACTACTGGGGGCGGGCAGCCATTGGAAGAGATGAACAGTCATGAGCAGGAGAAAATGCAGGTATAGACAGTCACAGAGTAGGAAAGAGCTGTAATTGAAGTGCAGGAGAAGAGGGCTGTGAGAACAGCAGGGAAGAGGGCCCTGCTCCAAGGAGCTTACAATCTAGGGGAAGAGGGAGATAGACAGGTGACATGAGGTACATGCAAGCGGAAGGTGGCCTGGTGTCAGGAAGTAAGCGAGGCAGAGATGGCCAAGGCATGAGGATGGGAGAGAAGCCTCAAGACTGGGTTATGCGGAAGGGTAGGCTTTGAAGGACAGGTGATTTTTCAGTGCCTGATATGGACTATACAGTCCATATTGGTAGTTCATATCGCACTGTGTGTATGCAGGTTCACATACAGATTTTGAGTGGCTCACACATGTAATGTTTTAGCAAATAAACCACCTTTCACTATTTTTTCACAATTTTTCTTTCACTGGATGAACATGATAGTGGCTGTATGATAGTGGCTAGAGCAGGCATGTCAAACTCGTGGCCCTACCGGCTGTTTTAAAAACTACAAGATCCAGCATGCTTTGCCAGCATACCTTCCGCTGATCAGCTGGTAAAGCATGCTGGGACTTGTAGTTTCACAACAGCTGGAGGGCCACGAGTTTGACATGCCTGAGTCTATAGCAGTGATGGCTAACCTTGACACTCCAGCTGTTATTGAACTACACATCCCAGCATGCCCTGCATCAGTTTTGCTATTTGGCCATGCTAAAACTGATGCAGGGCATGCTGGGATTTGTAGTTCAACAGCAACTGGAGTGTCAAGGTTAGCCATCACTGGTCTATAGGATCCAGTCTGTATTGTGACCACACAGATATAGCCTTTAATTAGTTGAGAAGCATTTACTTAGGCAGACACAGAGCCGCCATTTTTCGGGTCACAGCAGCTGTGTGTGATGTCACGCAGCCCCCCCAACCCGCCCCCTCTTCTTACAAAAACGCTTGACTAACATTGTGTCGCTAACCCAGACCGCCCTGCGACTGCCTCTGCCTTTCAATCAGGCAGATGTAATCACATCTCACTGAGTGCACATACGCAGTACGTCTGCTGCATGTGCCCACCGGGCATTAATAGTTCAGTATGAAATTGCGCATACTGAATAAGGCCCACTATACTGAATACCAACATCGGCATTTCAAATAGGTTCACCATCCCGGCACCAGAATCCCAACACCCAGGATGCCTAATGACAATCCAGTCCCAAATAGGTTCACCATCCCGGTGCTAGAATTCTGGTACCCCAGATGATGAACGACATGTCAGCGGTACACAGGACAGGTATGCCATGGTGGGGTAGGTTAAGTTTATACTTGCTGGGGAAGGGTTAGGCTGCGGCCCCGGGGGGGGGGGGGGGTTAGGTTTAGGTTAGGCTGCGGGGGAGGGGGAAGAAGGGTTAGGGCTAGGCACCCCTGTCAGGGTTAGGTTTTGGCTGCAGGGAGGGGGGTATAGGCACCGCCACCAAGGGTTTGGCTGTGGGATGAATTAGGGTTAGGGGGCCAGGGGTGGGGAAGGTAAGTGTACTTACTGTCCCCTGTCAGGACTACTGTCATCAGGATGCCGCAGTCGGTATTCTGAATGCTGGCATCCCAACCACCGACACAACAAACCCAACCTAAATGGCAGAATTAAGTGTCACTGGTATGTACCAATATAGAAAACTGGCGGAATCGGAGCTATCTTCTGCTTTCTGTCTAGCAGCCATGGCATATGAAGGCCAGTGGCAAATTTTCCATTAGGCACGTGAGGCTTGGAGAGAGATATAGGCGGATATTTAATAACACATAATTATCTCAAAGGCTGGAAAATGTGATATTTATGTTCTCTGGAGATGGAGATAAATCTCTCTTCTCCAGTGATAATTGCAGCTCAGTCCAAAATTTAAACAGGGGAACCACACCAACTGCCAGTGAGTCCTGAACTGCAATGTCTGGCAGTTTTTGGGGTGGCAGTTGGTGTGGTTTCCCTATTTGAATTGTGGACTGCTCTGCAACTGCCACTGGAGAGGAGATATTTATCTCCATCTTCAGAAAACATAAATATCACATTTTCCAGCTTTTGAGATAATTATGTTTTATTAACTATCCCTAAAGTGAATGGAGATAAATTACTAACCAACCAGCTCCTCCTATAACTGTAATTTTTCAAACACAGCCTGTAACATGGCAGGTAGAAGCTGACTGGTTGGTACTTTATCTCCATCCCACTGGCATATTTATAATGGGTGCAGGGTGTGTGTGGTTCTCATGGGCCCCCGCAGTCTGCACACCCTGCACCCATTTTTTCAAAACTTTCCATCCGGAGTGCCACGTAGCAGCAGCAGTGCTGCAGATACCACTGGCAAAACAATGCGGTGGCCATTTTCCTGGAGTATTGCACATGCGCAGTAGGAAAATAACTGGAAAAATGGCTGCTGCGCCATTTTCCCTGAGTGCTGCCGGCTAGAGGGGATGAGTCCAGAAGTTGACTGCATATGGGCTTCCTCCTCTCTGAAGACGCCCCTGCTCCATCCCCTTTATATCTCCCCAAGGCTTAGTAAATAGACCCATTAGTCACAGTGGCTAAATCCTTTTATCATGATTTACTGTGTCAGTTACTGTGTATCTGTCTCCAAGTTGAACACTTGTATATTATAGTGATGATCACCTTTTGTTAAGTTTTCTAAAAGAACAAACCTGTGTTTTGTACTGTCTGGAAAGCTAAGGGCCTTGGCTACTTCAATATTGTTTGCATGTTCTGTTTGTTGTAAAAGTCAAATTGCTTTCTAACAAATATTTTAAAATGCCAGCTACTAATATATATTGTGGACGCCTGCGCATCTTATTACCATGTGCTATGAATGTGCGCTATACATCGCAAAACACTGCATCCCATAAGAGAAAGCAATACACCCACACATTATCTGAGTTCAAAAGCTCATTGATGTATATATTTGTTATTAAAAGGATATGTATTCAATATATCACAATGTACAGTATATATATATATATATATATATATATATATATATATAGTTACAATTTACACAGTAAGCAGTTATTACAAACTAATTCAAATACATACATGGCCAGTGATACAATTACCGTATTTTGCTCAAATAAAGTCTCCACTCCATATCACTCTCTCAGTAAAATCATGCAGCCACTGGACAGACATCATCTCCACCATTATCTGGGACAAACAGAAAAAGCCTGCTCTTGTGTCTGCAATCAGCTATATACTATGTATTTTGGGGGAGTGCAGAGACTAGTCTAGGGGAGGGAGCTTTCTCATTCATGATGAGTCACTGGTCAGTTCATATGCAAGCAAGGTCCAGCCTTGATGGTGTAATTACAGGAAATAGCCACTGGTCCAGGAAATCCATTGTTCTAAGAAGAGTGACTTTAGCTTTCATACATTTAATCATATCTACTAATGGCAATGTGCTACAACTTAATAACAGGCATCAAATTAATGTACACATTAATCTGGTTACTATGACTCCAAGCACGACATGTCCATCTTGCTCTGCTCCAATAATACACATACATGATGTTACTCCATTATATAATTTAAAACATTATGATGTCTGGTGCTTGATATGTTCAAATGATGTGCTGTATGAAATATGTGTCGAATCTATCTTTGTGACATGTCTGTGTAAATGCGTATGTTACCATATATTGCTGTGCTCGCTGTGCGTATTTGCAAGCATAGCGACTCATAATGTGTGGAGTCTGTATGTTCTCTCTATGTAATATATTTCTGACTTCGACAGTCCACCCTTTGGCAGTAAACAATAACTGCCATAAATCATTAACATAAGAAAAATTTTTCAAACAATCATCGGTGACCTAGACACACGTATGAATTCATTTTGCAAATCAGACATTTGACTATATTTGGGGAAGACAGGGAGGAGGACGAGACATCCTCTATATGCACTCGGCGTTCACGGGACCACTGGTTGGGTGTGGGACAACATTCAACCTATAGAGTATGCTGGGACAGTGCTTTGGCCTATAATGTCTGATTTGGACAAACATTTCACACATACATGTACCTACGTCTTTGTATACTGATGTTCGGATTCGATCGAGGTTCTGCTGGGTAGAGGGAGAAAACACAAACAAATCATGAAGGTGACATATTTTCATGATTTACATATTCCTATCATTTTCTGAACATTGTTTCCATTTCTGGAATGTATGCTAGGTCTGTTTAATCATTGAACAAGGGTTATATAAGTAGTGTCCTTTCTAAATAGCATAAACCTTCGGAGTTCGGGGAGAGACACTCATAAACCTTTCTTCCACACTTATCAATGAGCTCTTTATCTGCAATGTGTGAATAGCCATTGTCTGATTGTTCCTGATTACCTCCCAATTTCTTGAAATTGGTGAGATTTAAACATACCAAGGATTTATCTATGGTACTGGTGGATCTTAAGACTAGGGGGTCTAGTTATATTATATTTTTTGTCCACCGGTCCCCTCCCCCTTCCATGTAATTCAAGTATCTCAGCTAACTCTAAAAAAAATATGGCACTAATCCTGCATCTTTTCGTCTTAGAGGTACCTATGAGCACATCCAACATTCCGATTGGTTTAAGACCTTACCCACTAGTGAGATGTAATCACTCAAGGGATGTCTGTCACCTTATTGCTAGACTGACATCTCTGGATGCTCTCATCTTCAAATATGGGGTCACAATAACTACAAAATACAGTATTCCTCAGACAATAGCATATCACGTTACCTCCGAACTCCGTAACTACCAGACCTTTGATTTTTCTCTGGCTTTAACAAACTGATCGGCTAATCCTGGGATCCTATAAAGAAATCACTCCTTCCTCCAGAACCAGTTCCAGTCCCACACTCGACTCCTCATGAAAAACCTCGCAAAAATAGAATGTCCTGAAAAAAATGTTTGTCAGCGGGAAAGAGAGAAAAAAGAGAAAATAGAACAAAACAAATCTTAGCAAATCAATTACAACGACTGATCTTTCTGTAATCCTTTAGCATGCTCAGGTAGTGTTCAACAGTGCCGCCTCTCAGTCTTCACGGAACAGACTCTCTGGTGATACTTTTGCGATCTCACTCCATTTAAGAGTTCCTTCCGGACTACTGACTTTCCTGCAATGGGAATCGTGGACCCAAGTCTCTCTCTCGGCTACTTTCACTGGGATAGTGCTGTCAACAAAACTTGGTATGGTCCTTCCCACCTGTCTATTAGGCAACCTAAGCATAAGAACAATCACACAGTCTCTTGGTTTATAATCAAGACAGTTAGTATTTGGCATACCAGGAATGAACAGTTTCAAGTTCTTTTGTCAAGTTCTCAAATGCTGGCTCATCTCGATAAGGTACTGTACTGTCACCTCATTGGTGTATTTCTGATCATTGTGCGGATCAATCATGACATGAGGTTGTCTTCCAAAAACAAACAAAAAGACACAAAACCAAAAATTTCGAAGAGGGTGATTCGTTAAGTGAAGATCTGGAGTGGTTCTGATGCTACATAATACTAGTGGCAATGTCTATGACCACAATAGTCCAATTTCACTTTGCTCCTACTTCTAGGGGTACCATATCTACACACAAATTTCTGCACAATTTTTCTTTGCAGTAAACACAGCAGCATCCGTGGTGGCAGGAAATGCCTCTACTCAGTTTGAGAAAACATCAGTGCACACCAATACATAACAATAATTCCTAAAGGGTGTTAACTGCACAAAGTCAATTTGTGTTACCTGAAAAGGTCCGTCTGCAGGAGGGATATGGGATGGCTCTGTTGGTATTGCCTTACCAATATTCTTCCTCAAGCAAGTAAAACATGTCATTGCTTTCTTACCTGCATGAGAAGAGAACCCTGGTGCACTCCAGTAGGCTCTTACCAGCTTGCACATACCTTCTTTACCTAGATGAGTCAGACCGTGTGCCGCCTCAGCTAGGCATGGGAAATATGCTCTGGGGGCCACTGGCTTACCGTGTCCATCTGTCCAAAGTCCTGAGGACTCCTGAACATATCCCTTCGCCTTCCAGACCTCCTTTTCCTGTAGGGAACACAAATTTGTATCTTAATTTAACTGTTGTGTGTTTGCAATGTAGAGTACCATGAGCATAAGTCAAAAAAGAAAAAAGAAAAACATCTCTAGAGGAGAGAATAAAGACAATATCAGGTCTGCATTCACCAACGGGCATATCAGTGTCTATACAAAATTTCCCTTCACCAGTATTCTCATCCTTCCTCCACCCTTTTTGCATGACATGGCACACTGCAGTAATACTGGTGTTATCGTGCTGGTGAGATATACTGGGTTTGGGCAGAACTCTGGAGGACCAATTAGGCATGTAGTGTTTGAACTGTAATCGGGTCCATGTATTGTACCACCCTGTGTAAACGCAAAAGATGAAGAGGAAACTGTGGAGAAACAGAATAGAGGCTGGTGACAGATAAGTTTAGAGGTGGAGAGGATTTTATTAAAATGCCAACTGGATTGGGCACTATGGGGAATTGATTACCTACTTTAAGCTTGTGCATGCTGTGTCACTACTTCAGCCATCAATCCAGCGTCCTGCCCATCCTAAGTTCATAGGGAACCAGGTATCTGTGAGATAATTTTCTCTACCTGTGATGGAAATGAATCTAGAAGAGTGTAATGCAACATTATTCTTTGAGGGTATCTAACATACCTTGTACTTCCTGAACAGGAGTACAATATATGTATTTCATATTTAGCAAAGTTTCTGTTACGTTAGTCAGGGGCCATTTCTGTTAGGAAAAAGAAGGAAAGGAAAGGGTTTAGCATTGTAAGGGCCCAATCGTAACTTCAGCAGGTTTTTTTCAAAGGGTAATGTTGCACTTCTTTCGTTCCTCCCATTTGCCGAATTAGTGTTTACCAGTGATCTTATCCAGACGGAGAATTTTCTATTACTGCAAAAGACAGATTTAACAAGCTTCTAGGTCATGCAAAGTATTCATTCAATCCTTCTCATCCCGTATTAAGGTTCGTTACATGATCAAACAAACATTTCCGAGCTCATCTTGACTAGGGGCATTATACTAGGAATGAATACTTCTTATATGGTAACTAAAAGAAATACCCGGGGGTACCCTGTCTTTGTCCGCTTTCCTACTGGCAAATACTAATGTGCGGACAGGTTTTTCTCCATTTCTGATGTTACTTTCTTGATTTTTATTTTATTTTTTGGGTTTTACTATATCTGTACACGAATGACACCATACTTACCAGTTCCACTGGTCTCAGCCACTTCCCCCACAGGCTACTGCTCTTCTTTTACCGGTTGGATACTCCTCTGAGTGCATGAGAAATGGCTGAAACCAGTCAGGTCGCCTTCTCCTCCTAGATAAAACTTCGACATTCATTAGTACATATATAGGTTACATTCATATTTTTCATATTTTTATTCTATAGTTTGTATGCTGGCCGTAACTGCTTCCACATCTACATATGGCGGTGTACTTGCTTTCTCTTTTTCTTCCTACTTGTTTATTGTTGCTACTAGTTCAAATAGTTCTTATATTTCCATTCTTGTCTTATATGACTTTGGTTAGACATACTACCTGCAATACCTTAGGATCAAACTCACCAACCCCAGGGAATGATGTCCTATCAGCAGCAGTCATACGTACCCATTCATTGCAACAAGCCTCCATGTGTGGACCATATTTCCCACACATAATGAACCTTGCTGACCCTCTCGGCCACAATTCTCCAGCCTGAACCCTGCATACTGAACGTCTCTGACTTGCAACTGGCTCCCATATTTGTGGGCCTTTTCCCACAAACACCAAAATACTCAATGCAAGCAGACGGTGAAAGTTCACTGAGCACTCTTCACCCGCTCTCGCCCACGTTGGCCAGTACAACGATACACTGTCGATAGTGGATTGCAATGTACCCAACCTAGGGCTCCTATCAGACCTTACAGCACTGTAATTTCTTTCGGTGGAGGTTCTGTTGGAATCTTTTCCTGAGAGAGGCAACAAAAAAATTCCTTTTCGGTATCTTTCCACTGGAATTTTTGTAGGGTGAAAAAACAGTTTCCTAATAACTATTTCTCATCCTTTCCAGTGGAAGCCCACCAGGGAGATTTCCCTATGTTATCAAAGAAAAACCCCTCTTTCCTTTTACACAATCACGTCTGCGTATGCTTCCACAACGCATATGACACAATAATATCACTTTGTGCTGTGTAAAACACACGGATGTACGGTTCAATCACACAGCCTATAGATACTAGTTATCTATATGCCCTATTATCGTGGGAGTCAAATTCACAAGCTGCGCTCCTCAGCCGGAGCGTAACAAAAAAAAAAAAAATCTATATGTTTGGGATTCACCTTTACTTCAATTCACAATTCCTAATTACGCTCCTGTGCAAGTCTCCTCACGACTTGCATATTTCTCTCTTTATGTTCACGTAAGGTAGCGAACCTTATGCCACCGGGCCTCTACTAACCCAGTGTTCCCACGGGACCCGAATTTCCAGAGTTCAGCTCCTTTCACTCTTACTTTCACTCACTCAGATACACCTTGTTTTTCTTTTCTGTACAGAAAATTTCACTCCCTTTGATTGATGGTCTTAATCCAGAGGCAGTACCGTCTAAACAAAGTCTAACACTAATCTGCTTTTAAAATCGGATAGTTATGTGCTATTGCATTAAATGTATAATATTCCACCTTTAATTGAACAACTATCGTGTGATTTGTACTAGAGATGAGCGGGTTCGGTTTCTCTGAATCCGAACCCGCCCGAACTTCATGTTTTTTTACACGGGTCCGAGCGACTCGGATCTTCCCGCCTTGCTCGGTTAACCCGAGCGCGCCCGAACGTCATCATCACGCTGTCGGATTCTCGCGAGGCTCGGATTCTATCGCGAGACTCGGATTCTATATAAGGAGCCGCGCGTCGCGGCCATTTTCACACGTGCATTGAGATTGATAGGGAGAGGACGTGGCTGGCGTCCTCTCCGTTTAGAAATTAAAATAGATAGGAGAGTGAGAGTGAGACACTTCATTTACTTACTGGAGCTTAGGAGGAGTTATACTAGTGACTGATGACCAGTGACCTGACCACCAGTGCAGTTTTATAATTTATTATTATTTAATAATCCGTTCTGTTCTTGTTCTCTGCCTGAAAAAAACGATACACAGTGACTCAGTCACACTCACATACCATATCTGTGCTCAGCCCAGTGTGCTGCATCATCTATGTATAATATCTGACTGTGCTCACACAGCTTAATTGTGGGGGAGACTGGGGAGCAGTTATAGGTTATAGCAGGAGCCAGGAATACATATTAAACAGTGCACACTTTTGCTGCCAGAGTGCCACTGCCAGTGTGACTGACCACTGACCACTGTGACCAGTGACCTGACCACACTGACCACCAGTATAGTATATTGTGATTGAATGTCTGCCTGAAAAAGTACACTCGTCATGTGACTTGTGTGGTGTTTTTTTATTCTATAAAAATTAAAAAACTCATTCTGCTGACAGACAGTGTCCACTCCAGCAGGTCCGTCATTATATAATATATACCTGTCCGGCTGCAGTAGTGATATATATATATTTTTTATATCATTATTTATCATCCAGTCTACTAGCAGCAGACACAGTACGGTAGTTCACGGCTGTAGCTACCTCTGTGTCGGCACTCGGCAGTCCATCCATAATTGTATACCACCTACCCGTGGTTTTTTTTTTCTTTCTTCTTTATACATACTACATCTCATTATCATCCAGTCTATATTAGCAGCAGACACAGTACAGTACGGTAGTCCACGGCTGTAGCTACCTCTGTGTCGGCACTCGGCAGTCCATCCATAATTGTATACCACCTACCCGTGTTTTTTTTTTCTTTCTTCTTTATACATACTACATCTCATTATCAACCAGTCTATATTAGCAGCAGACACAGTACGGTAGTTCACGGCTGTAGCTACCTCTGTGTCGGCACTCGGCAGTCCATCCATAATTGTATACCACCTACCCGTGTTTTTTTTTTCTTTCTTCTTTATACATACATACTACATCTCATTATCATCCAGTCTATATTAGCAGCAGACACAGTACAGTACGGTAGTCCACGGCTGTAGCTACCTCTGTGTCGGCACTCGGCAGTCCATCCATAATTGTATACCACCTACCCGTGTTTTTTTTTTCTTTCTTCTTTATACATACTACATCTCATTATCATCCAGTCTATATTAGCAGCAGACACAGTACAGTACGGTAGTCCACGGCTGTAGCTACCTCTGTGTCGGCACTCGGCAGTCCATCCATAATTGTATACCACCTACCCGTGTTTTTTTTTTCTTTCTTCTTTATACATACTACATCTCATTATCATCCAGTCTATATTAGCAGCAGACACAGTACAGTACGGTAGTCCACGGCTGTAGCTACCTCTGTGTCGGCACTCGGCAGTCCATCCATAATTGTATACCACCTACCCGTGGTTTTTTTTTCTTTCTTCTTTATACATACTACATCTCATTATCAACCAGTCTATATTAGCAGCAGACACAGTACAGTACGGTAGTCCATGGCTGTAGCTACCTCTGTGTCGGCACTCGGCAGTCCATCCATAATTGTATACCACCTACCCGTGGTTTTTTTTTTCTTTCTTCTTTATACATACTACATCTCATTATCATCCAGTCTATATTAGCAGCAGACACAGTACAGTACGGTAGTCCACGGCTGTAGCTACCTCTGTGTCGGCACTCGGCAGTCCATCCATAATTGTATACCACCTACCCGTGGTTTTTTTTTCTTTCTTCTTTATACAAACTACATCTCATTATCAACCAGTCTATATTAGCAGCAGACACAGTACAGTACGGTAGTCCACGGCTGTAGCTACCTCTGTGTCGGCACTCGGCAGTCCATCCATAATTGTATACCACCTACCCGTGGTTTTTTTTCTTTCTTCTTTATACATACTACATCTCATTATCAACCAGTCTATATTAGCAGCAGACACAGTACAGTACGGTAGTCCACGGCTGTAGCTACCTCTGTGTCGGCAGTCCATCCATAATTGTATACCACCTACCCGTTTTTTTTGTTCTTTCTTCTTTATACATACTACATCTCATTATCAACCAGTCTATATTAGCAGCAGACACAGTACAGTACGGTAGTCCACGGCTGTAGCTACCTCTGTGTCGGCACTCGGCAGTCCATCCATATGTATACTAGTATCCATCCATCTCCATTGTTTACCTGAGGTGCCTTTTAGTTGTGCCTATTAAAATATGGAGAACAAAAATGTTGAGGTTCCAAAATTAGGGAAAGATCAAGATCCACTTCCACCTCGTGCTGAAGCTGCTGCCACTAGTCATGGCCGAGACGATGAAATGCCAGCAACGTCGTCTGCCAAGGCCAATGCCCAATGTCATAGTACAGAGCATGTAAAATCCAAAACACCAAATATCAGTAAAAAAAGGACTCCAAAACCTAAAATAAAATTGTCGGAGGAGAAGCGTAAACTTGCCAATATGCCATTTACCACACGGAGTGGCAAGGAACGGCTGAGGCCCTGGCCTATGTTCATGGCTAGTGGTTCAGCTTCACATGAGGATGGAAGCACTCAGCCTCTCGCTAGAAAACTGAAAAGACTCAAGCTGGCAAAAGCACCGCAAAGAACTGTGCGTTCTTCGAAATCCCAAATCCACAAGGAGAGTCCAATTGTGTCGGTTGCGATGCCTGACCTTCCCAACACTGGACGTGAAGAGCATGCGCCTTCCACCATTTGCACGCCCCCTGCAAGTGCTGGAAGGAGCACCCGCAGTCCAGTTCCTGATAGTCAGATTGAAGATGTCAGTGTTGAAGTACACCAGGATGAGGAGGATATGGGTGTTGCTGGCGCTGGGGAGGAAATTGACCAGGAGGATTCTGATGGTGAGGTGGTTTGTTTAAGTCAGGCACCCGGGGAGACACCTGTTGTCCGTGGGAGGAATATGGCCGTTGACATGCCTGGTGAAAATACCAAAAAAATCAGCTCTTCAGTGTGGAGGTATTTCAACAGAAAAGCGGACAACAGGTGTCAAGCCGTGTGTTGCCTTTGTCAAGCTGTAATAAGTAGGGGTAAGGACGTTAACCACCTCGGAACATCCTCCCTTATACGTCACCTGCAGCGCATTCATAATAAGTCAGTGACAAGTTCAAAAACTTTGGGTGACAGCGGAAGCAGTCCACTGACCAGTAAATCCCTTCCTCTTGTAACCAAGCTCACGCAAACCACCCCACCAACTCCTTCAGTGTCAATTTCCTCCTTCCCCAGGAATGCCAATAGTCCTGCAGGCCATGTCACTGGCAATTCTGACGATTCCTCTCCTGCCTGGGATTCCTCCGATGCATCCTTGCGTGTAACGCCTACCGCTGCTGGCGCTGCTGTTGTTGCTGCTGGGAGTCGATGGTCATCCCAGAGGGGAAGTCGGAAGACCACTTGTACTACTTCCAGTAAGCAATTGACTGTCCAACAGTCCTTTGCGAGGAAGATGAAATATCACAGCAGTCATCCTGCTGCAAAGCGGATAACTGAGGCCTTGACAACTATGTTGGTGTTAGACGTGCGTCCGGTATCCGCCGTTAGTTCACAGGGAACTAGACAATTTATTGAGGCAGTGTGCCCCCGTTACCAAATACCATCTAGGTTCCACTTCTCTAGGCAGGCGATACCGAGAATGTACACGGACGTCAGAAAAAGACTCACCAGTGTCCTAAAAAATGCAGTTGTACACAATGTCCACTTAACCACGGACATGTGGACAAGTGGAGCAGGGCAGGGTCAGGACTATATGACTGTGACAGCCCACTGGGTAGATGTATGGACTCCCGCCGCAAGAACAGCAGCGGCGGCACCAGTAGCAGCATCTCGCAAACGCCAACTCTTTCCTAGGCAGGCTACGCTTTGTATCACCGCTTTCCAGAATACGCACACAGCTGAAAACCTCTTACGGCAACTGAGGAAGATCATCGCGGAATGGCTTACCCCAATTGGACTCTCCTGTGGATTTGTGGCATCGGACAACGCCAGCAATATTGTGTGTGCATTAAATATGGGCAAATTCCAGCACGTCCCATGTTTTGCACATACCTTGAATTTGGTGGTGCAGAATTTTTTAAAAAACGACAGGGGCGTGCAAGAGATGCTGTCGGTGGCCAGAAGAATTGCGGGACACTTTCGGCGTACAGGCACCACGTACAGAAGACTGGAGCACCACCAAAAACTACTGAACCTGCCCTGCCATCATCTGAAGCAAGAAGTGGTAACGAGGTGGAATTCAACCCTCTATATGCTTCAGAGGTTGGAGGAGCAGCAAAAGGCCATTCAAGCCTATACAATTGAGCACGATATAGGAGGTGGAATGCACCTGTCTCAAGTGCAGTGGAGAATGATTTCAACGTTGTGCAAGGTTCTGATGCCCTTTGAACTTGCCACACGTGAAGTCAGTTCAGACACTGCCAGCCTGAGTCAGGTCATTCCCCTCATCAGGCTTTTGCAGAAGAAGCTGGAGACATTGAAGGAGGAGCTAACACGGAGCGATTCCGCTAGGCATGTGGGACTTGTGGATGGAGCCCTTAATTCGCTTAACAAGGATTCACGGGTGGTCAATCTGTTGAAATCAGAGCACTACATTTTGGCCACCGTGCTCGATCCTAGATTTAAAGCCTACCTTGGATCTCTCTTTCCGGCAGACACAAGTCTGCTGGGGTTGAAAGACCTGCTGGTGAGAAAATTGTCAAGTCAAGCGGAACGCGACCTGTCAACATCTCCTCCTTCACATTCTCCCGCAACTGGGGGTGCGAGGAAAAGGCTCAATATTCCGAGCCCACCCGCTGGCGGTGATGCAGGGCAGTCTGGAGCGACTGCTGATGCTGACATCTGGTCCGGACTGAAGGACCTGACAACGATTACGGACATGTCGTCTACTGTCACTGCATATGAGTCTCTCACCATTGAAAGAATGGTGGAGGATTATATGAGTGACCGCATCCAAGTAGGCACGTCACACAGTCCGTACTTATACTGGCAGGAAAAAGAGGCAATTTGGAGGCCCTTGCACAAACTGGCTTTATTCTACCTAAGTTGCCCTCCCACAAGTGTGTACTCCGAAAGAGTGTTTAGTGCCGCCGCTCACCTTGTCAGCAATCGGCGTACGAGGTTACATCCAGAAAATGTGGAGAAGATGATGTTCATTAAAATGAATTATAATCAATTCCTCCGTGGAGACATTGACCAGCAGCAATTGCCTCCACAAAGTACACAGGGAGCCGAGATGGTGGATTCCAGTGGGGACGAATTGATAATCTGTGAGGAGGGGGATGTACACGGTGATATATCGGAGGATGATGATGAGGTGGACATCTTGCCTCTGTAGAGCCAGTTTGTGCAAGGAGAGATTAATTGCTTCTTTTTTGGTGGGGGTCCAAACCAACCCGTCATTTCAGTCACAGTCGTGTGGCAGACCCTGTCACTGAAATGATGGGTTGGTTAAAGTGTGCATGTCCTGTTTATACAACATAAGGGTGGGTGGGAGGGCCCAAGGACAATTCCATCTTGCACCTCTTTTTTCTTTAATTTTTTTTTGCGTCATGTGCTGTTTGGGGAGGGTTTTTTGGAAGGGACATCCTGCGTGACACTGCAGTGCCACTCCTAGATGGGCCCGGTGTTTGTGTCGGCCACTAGGGTCACTTATCTTACTCACACAGCTACCTCATTGCGCCTCTTTTTTTCTTTGCGTCATGTGCTGTTTGGGGAGGGTTTTTTGGAAGGGACATCCTGCGGGACACTGCAGTGACACTCCTAGATGGGCCCGGTGTTTGTGTCGGCCACTAGGGTCGCTTATCTTACTCACACAGCTACCTCATTGCGCCTCTTTTTTTCTTTGCGTCATGTGCTGTTTGGGGAGGTTTTTTTGGAAGCGACATCCTGCGTGACACTGCAGTGACACTCCTAGATGGGCCCGGTGTTTGTGTCGGCCACTAGGGTCGCTTATCTTACTCACACAGCTACCTCATTGCGCCTCTTTTTTTCTTTGCGTCATGTGCTGTTTGGGGAGGGTTTTTTGGAAGGGACATCCTGCGTGACACTGCAGTGACACTCCTAGATGGGCCCGGTGTTTGTGTCGGCCACTAGGGTCGCTTATCTTACTCACACAGCTACCTCATCGCGCCTCTTTTTTTCTTTGCGTCATGTGCTGTTTGGGGAGGGTTTTTTGGAAGGGACATCCTGCGTGACACTGCAGTGACACTCCTAGATGGGCCCGGTGTTTGTGTCGGCCACTAGGGTCGCTTATCTTACTCACACAGCTACCTCATTGCGCCTCTTTTTTTCTTTGCGTCATGTGCTGTTTGGGGAGGGTTTTTTGGAAGGGACATCCTGCGTGACACTGCAGTGACACTCCTAGATGGGCCCGGTGTTTGTGTCGGCCACTAGGGTCGCTTAGCTTAGTCATCCAGCGACCTAGGTGCAAATTTTAGGACTAAAAATAATATTGTGAGGTGTGAGGTATTCAGAATAGACTGAAAATGAGTGGAAATTATGGTTTTTGAGGTTAATAATACTTTGGGATCAAAATGACCCCCAAATTCTATGATTTAAGCTGTTTTTTAGTGTTTTTTGAAAAAAACACCCGAATCCAAAACACACCCGAATCCGACAAAAAAAATTCGGTGAGGTTTTGCCAAAATGCGGTCGAACCCAAAACACGGCCGCGGAACCGAACCCAAAACCAAAACACAAAACCCGAAAAATTTCCGGCGCTCATCTCTAATTTGTACTTTGTCCATAACACGTGTACAAACGTGCGTCCGCAACTCAACAAACCACACAATCTCTAAATGTGATCAATACAAACTATTATCGCCCACAAACACAACACACAATTTTTCCGTATAAACCTAAGTGACCAGGCCGGAACTGCGTTTTGTGTTTTATAATTACTCCCTTAACACTTATTTCAAATATATATATATATATATATATAGCAAATAAATGTATCCAATTTCACACAGATCTATAACGACTGCAATAATCTTTAATTTAAATGATATAATTCAGATTGGATAGCTATCTTGCAGAACATACACTAATAAAAATATACACATAATTATAATAATATTATATATGTGTGTGTATATATATATATATATATATATATATATATATATATATACACACACACACACACACACACACACACACACACACACACACACACACACACACACACACACACACACACACACACACACACCATTTACTGCACTCCTATGAGACACCTCATCTCTTCACTGCCTCTAATTTGCATATCAAAGATATTTGCTTTGCCTGTACTAAAAAAAAAAGTAGTTACACAAGTTTATTTGCATTTCAATGGCTATCCTACCCTAGTAAACAGACTCCACAAATCTTGGAAGAAAAGGAAAAAACAAACAAACCTCTCTTTCCTTTTTCTATCTGTGTGCAACCCCCCACTTGATGTAAGGTAATTACACACAGAAATTAAAAAAAAAACATTCACTTATCTCACCGTTTACTCTCACTAGGCCCAATTGAAACTATTTGTAATTGATTGTGGCATGGGTTAAATAAATTCATTGGTAACTCATAAATGGTGCTGGATTTGTAGATATGTAGAAACTTTGTGACAAAGGAAACTGATTGTTCTAACCAGACTGAAAGCCAGCTATTTAGAAAGTGACCTTCCTAAAATGGCCCTGCTCCTCCCCCTTCCACATCCATGAGGCTTACACAAGATGGTGGACAGGCCATGTGGCTAGGCCAAAATGGAGGAAAGACCATGCGGCTCCTTTGTCACAAAGAAATCACACTCTATACAGGCACCAAGAGTTACTTTAGGCCTGAGTTTAAAAAGTATACAAATTTTCTCAGCATGCTAACACAGCTATATTATGGCTATGCAGCAACTTTTAAATGTACTTTAAATTTACTTATCAGATAAACAATCCAATCTGAATCAAACACAATATGACTTATTTGAACTTTGTTTTGAAACAATAAAAATACGCTGTAGCACAGATGTTCCCAAACTGTGTGCCATGGCTCCCTGGGGTGCCTCGGGACACTTGCAGGGGTGCCCTGGGTTGGTGGTCCAGGATCAATTCAAATTATTCATGGTCAATATAATAGGCAAAACCAGTGCTGGTGGCTGCCAGTCATAAAATATGTGGCCAAACAGAAGCAAATCTTGTCCCTCACCACACAACTGACCCTAAGGATGACATATAAACGTGATGTACTTAATGTAATATTTATTTCTAAATTTCTCAATAAATTTTTGACCTAGGGGTACAGTGAAATAAATTCTGATATTCTAGGGCACTGTGATTCAAAAAAGTTTGGAAACCACTGCTGTAGCATCTTAAATATTATGAGAAACACACTGTCCCTTGAATTTCATATCAGCGGCTTACTGGTAACAGAACACATGGATGTGATTCATCAGCGTCGCAATGCATCCACCGTTAGCTGGTCGACCACACCATCACGTTTGTAATGTACAGTGCATCATTAAGAACATGATATCCTGGACGATAGTTTTCTGACAATAAACAATATTTTTTAAAGTTTTTGAAAAAATATTTGTGATTTGTTTTTACTATTACTTTGCAACTTAAAGGAACATTGTTCCCTTCTAACAAAAATACAGACTTTTGTCACTGACAATTACATGAAGCTGTGGAGTTCTGCATTAGTATTGTTGGAATATGTATAACACTGGCCTACAACTACAGGGGTAATTCAAAGTTGATCGCAGCAGCAAATTTGTTAGCAGTTGGGCAAAACCATGGGGGTGATTCCGACTTGATCGTAGCTGCGCTAAATTTAGCACAGCTACGATCAGGAACACACAGGGCCAGATTATCAATGGGGTGGATGGAGCTCCAGCTCCAGGCCTCCACATAAAAATAGGCCCATCATCCTGGCAGCAGGATGATATCCAGCTGCATAGCTGACCAAACAACCAGTTATAAAACATAAGTATTAAAATAGTTTTTTGTAGTTTTCTCACAAAATTATGCAATGTTTCTGTGTTTTTGTATTTAAGGAGACAGCAGAGCTCATGGTGTATAGGGTGTACATGCCCACATGGCTCTGGCCACATTCAGACAGGACTGGTCACTGCTCCTCCCCTTCTCAGTATAGGCCCTTGCAAATTTTCAGCTCCAGGCCCATGTGGCCCTTAATCCAGCCTTGGGAACACAGATATGCAGGGGGAAGGGTGCCCAACACAGGGCTAGCCCACCCCACATATCAGTGCCTGTCCCGTCGCAGAAGTGCAAAAGCATCGCACAGCGGCAATGCTTTTGTACTTTAGGAGTAGCTCCCAGCCAGCGCAGCTTTTGCGTGCTGGCTGGGAGCTACTCGTTGCTGCCCGGTCACAGCGGGTGTGTGTGACCTCACACAGACACTGTGGCCCGCCCACCGCACGGTCCGGCCACGCCTGTGTTGGCCAGACTGTGCCCACAAAACAGCAGCAAAACGCCGCCATGCTGCCCCCTCCCACCCAGCGACCGCCTCTGTCAGTCAATCAGGCAGAGGCAATCACTAGGCGATGACAGCCATCAGCTCCAGCACACTGTGGCGCCAGCGCAGTTCTGACCTGATCGCTATGCTGTGAAGAACTGTAGTTAGTGATCAGGTCAGAATGACCCCCCCCCCATGTGTACTGCATGGGGGGGCAGATATAAAATGTTCAGAGAGAGTTAGATTTGGGTGGGGTTGTTCAAACTGAAATCTAAGTTGCAGTGTAAAATTAAAGCAGCCAGTATTTACCCTGCACAGAAACAAAATAACACACGCAAATATAACGCTCTCTGCACGTTATATCTGCCCCCCCCCCCCCACCCCGCAGTGCACATGGTATTGCCCAAATGCTAACAAATTTGCTGCTGCGATAACTTGGAATGTAGGGGGTAATTCAGAGTTTTTCAACACACTTCATGCTGCTCGGAAATATCAGATTTCTTCATTTACAATGAATATATGAGACAAGGCCCAGACTTGGAACTATAGAAAGTTATATCATCTGAGTTTATATTATTTTATATTGTCAACATGTCTTTTAAATCAGATCATGAATGTATGTTTTTATTCAGATCTTCCCCTGCATAACTTTTGGCAGCAGTCTCTCCAGCAAGGAATACTTTAGAGATGTGCACCGGAAATTTTTCGGGTTTTGTGTTTTGGTTTTGGATTCGGTTCCGCAGCCGTGTTTTGGATTCGGATGCGTTTTGGCAAAACCTCATTGAAATTTTTTTTGTCGGATTCGGGTGTGTTTTGGATTCGGGTGTTTTTTTTCAAAAACCCCTCAAAAACAGCTTAAATCATAGAATTTGGGGGTAATTTTGATCCTATAGTATTATTAACCTCAATAACCATAATTTCCACTCATTTCCAGTCTATTCTGAATACCTCACAATATTATTTTTAGTCCTAAAATTTGCACCGAGGTCGCTGGATGACTAAGCTAAGCGACCCAAGGGGGCGGCACAAACACCTGGCCCATCTAGGAGTGGCACTGCAATGTCAGACAGGATGGCACTTTCAGGCAGAGAACGTAGCCACGTCCTCTCCGTTCAATCTCCAATGCACGAGTGAAAATGGCGGCGATGAGCGGCTCTTTATATAGAATACGAATCTCGCGAGAATCCGACAGTGGGTTGATGACCGCGTTCAGGTTAACCGAGCAAGGCGGGAAGATCCGAGGCTGCCTCGGAACCGTGTAAATAGGTTCGGGGGGGTTCGGATCTCGACGAACCGAACCCGCTCATCTCTACTTGTAATAAAGTAAATATATATTTTACTCACTCTCAGAACCATATAGATGAAACCTTAATCAACATCTACAGTATCTTGACTCAAACAGTGTCAAGCAATTGCAAAAATATATTTTTTCCCCCCACAGTAATTTCAATTCCGTTACAAACTTTGTTAGAAAAAATAAGGTATATTAAAATTTCAGGAAAACATGTAATAAAAAATATATAGAAATATTCATACGAGCTGATGAGTAATCAGTGAAAATCCAATACCTGTGTATGCACTATGCTGGCACTAACCTTATTAATCTCCATTTTTTCTGAAAAGACAAAATAAAAATGGTTAAAGATTTATTTGCAATAAAGAAATGTTTAAAGTATAATTAAACTCTCAATTAGATTACTAAGTAAATTCTAAAGTCATGGCAGAGACATACAGGTAATACTTAAATACAGAAATAAAAAACTCTGTAATGCAGTGGTTCCCGAGTAGGGTCCTCAAGGTACCCCAACAGTCCCGGTTTTAAGGATATCCATGCTTAGGTACAGGTGGCTTAATTAGTACCTCTGTCAGTTTGATTATACCATCTGTGCACAAGCAGGGATATCCCTAAAACCTGGATTGCTTAGGTGCTTTGGGAATTACTGCTGTAATGGGAAACAAAAATAAATTAATACAATCTATTGCCATATGACACGATTCAGAGGTGGATGCAGTTTAGATTCGGTCGCAAATGACCAATGTTTTGTGGTCTGCACTTGTGCTGGAGCTGCAGTGCGCCTGTCGCAGTGTGCCATTAGCTGCAGTTTAATTGGCAGGCTGCAGGCATTTGGAGGAGGTGACGGAGATGCTGAAGCAAGCGACTGCATCTTTGGATGCAGTTTCACTGGCCCCGGCAGCTTAGTTGTGGGTGACATTCTGTGCAATCTTCGGGTTGCTGAGATTATTATTATTATTATTATTATTATTATAATTATTATTATTATTATTATTATTATCCTTTATTTATATGGCGCCACAAGGGTTCCGCAGCGCCCAATTACAGAGTACATGAATAATCAAACAGGAAAACAGCAACTTACAGTTGATGACAGTATAGGACAAGTACAGGGTAAATAAACATAGTTACATCAGCAGATGACACTGGAATAAGTATCAGGTGGCAGAAGACTGCTGGAGTTGATGCAGTTGAAGATTATTAAAGTAAGAAAGGATAAGCACATGAGGGAAGAGGGCCCTGCTCGTGAGAGCTTACATTCTAAAGGGGAGGGGTAGACAGACAGGGGTGACATAGATGGGGTACATGGAGAGTGTAGAACAGAGGGTTAGGATGAGATTTGGCTGGGTTTGGTGAAGAAGTGGGTCTTGAGAGCCCATTTGAAGTTTTGTAGAGAGGTGGAGAGTCTGAGGGGGAGAGGTAGGGAATTCCAGAGAAGTGGTGCAGCACGTGAAAAATCTTGGAGGTAGGAGTGGGAGGAGGTGATCCGTAGGCAGGAAAGTCGTCGTGCATTAGCAGAGCGAAGAGGACGTGTGGGAATGTAAATGGAGATAAGATCAGAGATGTAGATTGGAGAGGAGTGGGTGAGGGCTTTGTAAGCGAGTGTGAGAAGCTTGAAATGGATTCTGAAAGGGAAGGGGAGCCAGTGAAGGTCTAGTAAGAGAGTAGAGGGAGACATAGTGCGTTTGGTGAGGAAAATGAGCCGGGCAGCAGCATTGAGGATAGATTGGAGTGGAGAGAGGTGTTTGTCAGGAATGCCAGTCAGGAGGAGATTACAGTAATCCAGTCTGGAGATGACCAGTGAGTGGATAAGAGTCTTAGTAGCATCCTGGGTCAGAAAGGGTCTGATCCTGAAAATATTTTTTAGATGAAAACGGCAGGTTTGTGAGAGGTGCTGAATGTGTGGTTTGAAGGAGAGGGAGGAGTCAAGGATTACTCCAAGACAGCGCACTTGGGGGCTAGAGGAGATAGTAGTGCCTTCAATAGATAATGAGATTGTAGGAGGTGAGGTTATGCGGGAGGGAGGAAAGATGATCAGTTCGGTCTCAGACATGTTAAGTTTAAGAAAGCGCTGGGACATCCAGGAAGAGGTAACAGAGAGACAGTTGGAGATACGAGTGAGGAGAGCAGGGGAGAGGTCTGGAGAGGAAAGATAGATTTGGGTGTCATCAGCATAGAGATGATATTGGAAACCAAAAGAACTAATGAGCTTACCTAGTGAGGACATATAGAGAGAGAAGAGGAGAGGACCAAGGACAGAACCTTGGGGTACACCTACAGTTAGTGGAAGTGAGGGGGAGGTGGAGTCATGAGAAGAGACAGAGAATGAACGGACAGAGAGGTAGGAAGACAGCCAAGAGAGGGCAGTGTCGCGCAGACCAATGGAGTGAAGGATTTGCAGTAGGAGAGGATGGTCCACAGTGTCAAAAAGCAGCAGAGAGATCAAGTAGAATAAGTAGAGAGTAGTGTCCCTTTGATTTAGCAACATGGAGGTCATTGCATACTTTTGTAAGGGCAGTTTCAGTGGAGTGGAGAGGATGGAAGCCAGACTGGAATGGGTCAAGTAGTGAGTGTGAGGAAAGAAAGGCAGTAAGGCGGTTGCAGACAATACGCTCAAGGAGTTTGGAGGCAAAAGGGAGGAGAGAGATGGGTCGGTAGTTGGAGAGAGTGTTTGGATCAAGGGTAGGTTTTTTAAGAATAGGAGAGATGAGTGCATGCTTGAAGGCAGAGGGGACAGTGCCTATTGAGAAGGAGAGATTGAGAAGGTGGGAAAGGTGGGAACAAGCAGAAGGAGAGAGGTAGCGGAGGAGGCGGGAGGGGATAGGGTCAAGTGGGGAGGTGGTGAGGGGACAGGAACGAATGAGGGCCATGACTTCCTCTCCAGTTGCATGGGAGAAAGAGGTCAGAGTAGGTGGGAGGGATGGGGAGGGGTGGTAAGGGATGGGGGAAAGCTGGCTACTGATGGTCTGGTGTGATGTGATGTCCTTACGTATGGAGTCAATTTTGGATGTGAAGTAAGTGGCAAAGTCAAGAGCAGAGAGTGAGGAAGGGAGACGAGGTGGAGGTGGGCAGAGGAGTGAGTTGAGAGTGGCAAAGAGGCGCCGGGGGTTGGAAGACTGGGAGGAGATGAGGTTCTTGAAGTATGACTGTTTAGCAAGAGAAAGGGCAGCACTGAAGGATGAGAGCATAAGTTTGAAATGGAGGAAGTCTGCCTTAGAGCGGGATTTCCTCCAGTGTCGCTTAGCAGTGCGTGAGCATTTTTGCAGATATCTGGTGCATTTGGTGTGCCAGGGTTGAGGTGTTAATTTGCGAGGGTGAATAGTGGTTGGTGGAGCAACAGAGCCAAGAGCAGAAGTAAGGGATGCATTGTATATGGAAGTGGCTTGTTCAGGGCATGAGAGAGAGAGAGAATAGGAGAGAGAAGTGAGTCAAACAGGGAGGAAAGGAATGTGGTGTCAATAGCCTCAATGTTACGCTTAGTGATGGTAGCCTTGGGAGGTAGAGATGGGGAAGTCGAGAGAGAGAGGTTAAAGGAGAGCAGGTGGTGGTCAGAGAGGGGAAATGGGGAATTTGAAAAATTAGAAATATCACAGCGGTGAGTGAAGACCAGATCCAGTGAGCTCCCATTCACATGGGAGGGTGAGGAGGTCCACTGGGAGAGACCAAGTGAAGAGGTGAGGTTAAGGAGTTTAGAGGCAGGGAATTGTGTGGGGATGTCAATAGGGATGTTGAAATCGCCTAGGATAATGGAAGGAATGTCAGAAGAGAGGAAGTGAGGAAGCCAGGAAGCAAAGTTGTCGATGAATTTGGAAGCAACGCCAGGGGGGCGGTAAATGACAGCTACTCTAAGATGGACTGGTTGGAAGAGGCGTATAGTATGGACCTCAAATGTAGAGAATGTAAGGGATGGTTCTGGTGGTATGAGTTGGTAGGAGTAACTAGAAGGTATAAGGACCCCAACACCACCCCCATGGCGATGCCCTAATGTTTCTCCGATGCTGTGCTTGCATCCACTTCTGAATCAGGCCCATCATGTGGTATGCAGCTCTTGCTTGCAATACCCTCAAATTAGTCTCCAATTGTTCCTTTCTGATTTACATACTATAAGCTTAAATAAAATGTTAAGGCAGCAATCCTTTGTGTTTCAACATACTGTAATTCACTGTTTCAGGTATAAGAAGAAACTTTCTATTTACCATTTTTTTAGTATTCACTATTGATTTGATACTTGTTTCTTTATATTATTGTTGGTTTGTTTCTGCTAGCATCCTGTTTCTTCAGGTTGCTTCTGTAGCAATGATTTAATATTATGTACAGTGTCATGGATCACCAAGGCAACAACAATTACATGGCATATGATGAAGTCAGCAGAGAGCCTTTGGAATGCGTCTCTGAACTCTGGGCCTGATTCTGGGCCTGATTCAGATATGGACGCAGGTCTGGGTAACCACAGAGATATTTCTGATTAATGGGAATATGTGGCTGCGCAGAAAGGGCCTTGCAATGATGCTTGGAGTTCCCTTCTGCCGCTGCCTGATTGACAGGCAATGGCATTGAGAGAGTGGGGAGGGGGCATGGGGAGTCCTGTGTTCTTGGAAACTGGAGCATGTTGCCCCCGTCTTCTGGGAGTGGGGATCCAAGGGTCTGCGTGTCACCATGCAGACATCCTGGCCTCCCAGACCCTGCTTCTGTTGGCCAGCTGCACAAGCTAAGGCTTACTCAGCTGGCTGTCTGCATGGAACTTCACCACCCATTCCAGCTTACGACATTGGTCGCAGTGATAGGATCACAGTTACATGTAAGAGGCTTCTCTTCTTCCAAGATGTCTCCTGCATGTCCCTCCTTCATATCAGACAGAAATTCAAAGCTGCTGGCAAGCAGCATTGCATTTGTCCATCTCTGAATCGGGCCCTGACGATCTTTCCCCTTCTCATCACCCCTTTTGCACAAAGCTACCCCAAGCTGGTGGATAACCACCACAATAGATGTGCGGCACAAATGCAAATGCCTTCTGCAAAATCAAAAGCGGAAGGCATTTCAGCTAAGAGTAAGACATATGATAAATGGAAGTCATGGTTGCTAGCGTGGACAGTCAATGTTTTCTACAGTGGTATTTCTAAAATTGGTGGTTGACAATGCATTTGCCTTGCAGTAACCAAAAACTCACTATACCAACTGCTACAATTGATATCCTACTACCTTATTTACCAATTGTTTCTCAAACCTTTAAACTTTAAGTGATCATGGCAATCTGTAGCAGGTAAGTTCCAGATGACAAATGAAAGCCAGAGGTATTGCAAACAAGTAAGCTTTTATTTCCAGCTGACAGGCATAGCCACTGTAATAGCTTCTTACAAATGGTACCATCAACAGTTCAAAAATAACAGTTCAGCTTACTTGACGACAGCAGTGTAATTAGGCAGAGTACTCACAGCAGTGCCACTTTCTCCAGGACAGCCCCTGCTGCCAAAGGTGCAGCCTCTCCCATACATTCCCCACTACTAACTCCTCTGGCCTGGTTTTTATACCTTAGATGGTCCTAATTATAAAAAGGGTGTGGATCCTCCCTAAGCTGCAGGTGATTAACCCTTTCCTCAGAATGTGGGATAGAGCCACTCTGCCACATCATCTTTGACTTTTGTATCATGTTATTATGGGATCTGTTCAATGCCGATGCCGGAAACCCAATAGCTGGCAATACTGGCGTACAGGGGCTATTTCCACTCATGGGTGTGCATGACACCCATAGAGTGGGAATAGAACCTGTGGCGAGTGCGGGATACTGACAGTCGGCATCCCGCCCGGCGGGATTACGTATGTAATCCGTTATTCTATGTCATTTATTGTTATAATGATCACCTCAGCACTGCATAATATGATGGCACATTATTGATCAAGGATGTTACTTATTAATAGCCAATTGTTAAGGTCTATAATGGAAAAGTAAAAACAATCTGTTAAAACATACTCTTCCAACGTCACAGACTTCTGTGCAGCATTTTCTTCTGCTTCCATTATCACATTCTCTAATTGTTATTCTATCAGTTGCATTTAGTCAAATACTGTAGTTTGCTCAGGACCAACTTAATAAAATGTAAAAAGCAATGAGATTGGGGGTGGAATTCAGTTATCCCTGTTAAGTTCACAGGGATAAAAAGGGTGATAGCCTCGGACTTTATCACCTGGGGCTATTGAATTCCTGCCCCTTTTTCACCCAATCCAATTTTTAATACCCGTTAACTGTTTATGGGTGTTAAAACATAGAATCCGTGAAAAGTTCATGGACCCATACGTTAACAGGGGTGCGGCACCTGTTAACCTGCTAGTTATCTGAGATTTTTTTCATGTCTGTTCAGATGCAAAAAAATCCTGATAAGTGCAATGCTGCCGGCGGACTTCGGGGCTACTTGAATAGCCCCGGTGGATCAATTAGCCCATGGTAAATTACTGCGGCTTATTAAAGTCCTCCCTGAGTGTTATAACTTAGTTCCCCCTGTGCCATAATGTTCAGGGAGAAAATAATAATTTTATCTTTTAAAACAGTTGTTTTTTAAACTGTTCTGCGACCAGAGCAGCGAGGAGGTTACTCCTGAAATGCAAAAGCATTGCCGCTGTGCGATGATTTTGCATTTCTGCGGGGGGGGGGGGGGGGGGGGGGTAGGGGGGGCAGCACTGACATGCGGGGCAGACTAGACCTGTGCTAGGCGTCCCCCCGCATGTCTGAGTGCCTGATCGTAGCTGTGCCAAATTTAGCACAGCTACGATCAACTCGGAATGACCCCCATCATCTTGTTGCATTTACACTGGGAACAATACTTAAAAATATGTTGCAGACAGTTCAAGTATGCAGTTCTAAAAATATACATTGTATCAACTGCAGAATAGATTTCCACATTGTTTGTATTGAAGTACTGTAATATATTAAAAAGTAGCATATTTTTAAAGTTTTTCGACTATGTAAATCATGTGGAAACAGCAGCTTAGTGCTGAGCCCATTCAATACATGGGGATGTTGCAGCTGTGCAGTTGCAAAAAATGTTTCGGAGCTTGACTCAAATAATTATGGCCATCTGTATTTGGTGTTCCATTGGAACAGCCATCAGAATCTGAAGAGAGATTTCACCAGATCCCTTTGCTCTTTCCAGCCGTTTTAAGCGCACATGCAAACTGGCAGAACTGGCAGTACACACTTCCTCCATTGCCATCAGCATTGAAATACCCTGCACCCAGGAGAGATTTTACAGTGTTTCTGTGCATTGCACCCCTGCCACCAAACTTGCTCCTGGTGGTGACATCTATCTTGTGATGTTTTCCTAAAAGATGCAAATCAATGCAAATCGCTTAATCAGATCCACCCATGCAGGAGACTATCCCACTTTCTTGGGACTCTCCTGGACTCATGGGTAGTTGGCAATATTGTGTTCCCTTTCACCCCTGAGGGGAGATATAATGGATAAAATAACCAATACATGTTAAAGGAACCCTGATTCACTTCCAAACTATATTGTTGAGTCTTATATTGGTACTTTTGTGATATCCCTGACTTTACCAATTCCCCATTCCCTCTCTCTGACCATCAACTTCTTTCTTTTACCTTCTCCCTCGCCCCTTCTCCACTTCTGGCACCCAAGGTTATCATCACCAGGTGTAACCTTGAGGCTATTGACACTATGGGCCTAATTCATGTTTGTATGCACATGCCTACACTGATGTGTCCTCAGCAACTGCATACACATACTGTACTGATGCAATAACAAGGAACATTGACTCCGCAAATGAATTTCTGGTCATGTAGATCGGCGGCAGAAGTAACAGCGTTGGCGTCATGTTTCTCTATATACATAATTGTAGCTGAAGGCAGATACACATCCCGAAAATGGCCATGACACAGCTGCATTTTTGCTGCCACTCCCCTTAACCTTCTCGATCACTCTGTATTAAAAAACTCACAGTGAGTGGTATTGTAAAGATATCTTGGAGTGTGCGCAGTGTGATCGTGGCACATGCACAGTCTGCTGATAATTGCTCAGTTGTGTGTACATCTGAATTGCATACAGACAGGAATTAGGCCCCATGACATTATCCTCCCTGCTCAACTTTTCTCCCTAATTATCTCCCTCTCCAGCCTCATCCAAGCAGATTCTCTGTACAATATCTCTATTACCTATGCTATAGACTCTGTTTCTCTGGAAGTCACTACTCATCCTCCGATCCATGCCTAAACCTTGGCATTCCAAATGCACCAGATACCTGCAGTGTTTTTAACTACCAAGTTACAGTGGATAAAACCATGCTCCAATGCAGACTCCTTCACTTTAAACAGAGCCGGCCTTAGGCATAGGCAAACTAGGCAGTTGCCTAGGGCATTTGGTATGCTTAGGGGCACCAGCTGCTTCTGCTGATTAAAATGATATGCGGCATGCCTATATTCTGTGTGTGACTGCGGCTGTATCTGCATACAAAATGCTATGTTGCAGTGTAGTCCTGGAAACCACTGTAATATAGCATTTCATATGCAGATACAGCCGCAGTCACACACATAATATAGGCATGCTGCATATCAGTTTAATCAGCAGAAGCTGCATGTGCATCCTAGCCACATAGTAATGCAAATAAGATGTATTTTTATAAACAAAAGGCGCCCGACATTAGCAGAGCTATCAGCTGACTCATGCCATTATCTCCTGCAGAACTAGCGGCGGTGCTAGGGGTCACCAGCCAAAATCTTGCCTAGGGCATCATATTGGTTAGGGCCGGCTCTGACTTTAAATGTTATGCTTCCTATTCCCTCTCTAAATAGTCTTATAGCAAAACACCAATCTCCTCTCAGTCCTCCAACCCGTGACATCACTTTGCCACTTACCACTCCTCCAACTCCTGGCATCCCTTGACACTACCACTCACTTAACATCTAAAACTGAATCAGTCAGGACATCACATCCCAACAGACCCTCACCATCTTATCCTCTTCTTTCCCAGCCTGCCTGTCCCCATCTTTACCATCCTTTTACCAACTCTGACTTCCTTCTCCCTTGTGTCTGGAGATGAAGCCATGGCTCTATTGGGGTCCTCTCTGCCTCCACCTCCCCCCTTTAACGTATCTCTTCCCGGCTCCTCTGCTCCCTTTCTTCCATTACCGGTTCCATCTTAACCATCACTTTAATCTTTCCTTCTCATCAAGCACTAGTCCCAGAGCAGTCAAGTATGTCTCCGCAGTCTTACAAAACATGCCCTTGAGCCTGATTCTGCTTAAATGCTTCCTACCATTCTGACAACTGAATTTCTGTCACCTCTTATGACTCAACTTTGCCCCCCATAACGAGTACATGTCCACAAGGTTTTTTTCTTGGACATCTTCTATTCTCCCTTTATATGCTCTCTTTAGCTCATCAGCTCTTTTGACCTCCAATATAATCTCTATGCTGATGAAACTCAGATCTATCTCTCCTCCCCTGGCAGTCTCTTTATTATGTCTTCCTGGATTTTCCATTACTTTCGTAAGCTTAATATGTCTAAGAGCTGATAGTCTTCCACCCTCCTGAATAGCCCTATCTTCCTCAATTTCATTATCTCTTCTAGCCTGTATGTTTGCTGCTTTGGTGTTATCCTTGACTTCACCCTCTCCTTCAACCATACATTTAATACATATTGTAGTCCCGCCATTTCCATCTCAGGAATACAGTATTTCCAGGATCAATCCTTTCTCACCCTGGAGGCAACTAAGACCCTCATCCACTCACTGGCCATCTCTAGATAGGTACTACTGTGACCTCCTCTTATCTGACCTCCCTGCCTCCTTTTACTCTCTACTCCAATATGCCCTCAATGCTGCTGCATGCCTCATTTTACTCTCCAAATGTAGTGCCTTCCCTCTCTTACATGTCCAACACTGGCTCCACTTCCTTTTCAGCACGCAATTCAAACTTCTCACATTCATTAACAAAGCACTCATCCAGACATCTCCTATTTACATCTCTGACCTCACCTCCCTTCACACTCCCTCTTGCATACTATAATCCACAAATAATGCAGCCTCATCTCCTAACTGATTACTTCCTTCCAGCTCCCACCTACTAGATTTTGCCTGTACTGCTCCCTACCATCGGAACTCTCTCTCTCTCCCTATCAGACGCTCCACCACTCTTCAAAGCTTCAAATGGGATCTCCTGATCCACTTCTTTATCAAAGCCTTCCTTGCGTCTCATCTTAACTCTCTGCGCCATGTTCTTCGCTCACTTCTCATCCCTCTGTGTTACTCCTGCCTGTGTGCCACTCCCATTTATATTGTAAGCTCAAAGATTGATGAAAATGGTCCTACTACAGTAGGTCCAGCTCTGTGGGTGGCTGTGAGCTAGTAGGGTATAGCTAATTGCCATTTGTGGTAATTTGAGCATCCACAATCATTTTGAAGAATTATCTCCTAACGTGTAATTGGAAACTATTATCTATAATATAGGTACAGTGGACATCATGATTGTAAATTTAAGACTTAATTAGTCAAATTAAAAGATTAAAATTACTACTCACCTAAAAACTATCTGAAAAGCTGGTTTATTGATTTTAAAGTCTTGAATTCCTTTCACATATTACAGTATATAAGCGACTGTGTCTGTGCACGCAGTGGTTCTATAAAAATATGGTAATGCCGTCCCTGCTGGATTGTGTACTAGAGATGAGCGCCTGACATTTTTCGGGTTTTGTGTTTTGGTTTTGGGTTCGGTTCCGCGGCCGTGTTTTGGGTTCGAACGCGTTTTGGCAAAACCTCACCGAATTTTTTTTGTCGGATTCGGGTGTGTTTTGGATTCGGGTGTTTTTTTCCAAAAACACTAAAAAACAGCTTAAATCATAGAATTTGGGGGTCATTTTGATCCCAAAGTATTATTAACCTCAAAAACCATAATTTACACTCATTTTCAGTCTATTCTGAATACCTCACACCTCACAATATTATTTTTAGTCCTAAAATTTGCACCGAGGTCGCTGTGTGAGTAAGATAAGCGACCCTAGTGGCCGACACAAACACCGGGCCCATCTAGGAGTGGCACTGCAGTGTCACGCAGGATGTCCCTTCCAAAAAACCCTCCCCAAACAGCACATGACGCAAAGAAAAAAAGAGGCGCAATGAGGTAGCTGTGTGAGTAAGATTAGCGACCCTAGTGGCCGACACAAACACCGGGCCCATCTAGGAGTGGCACTGCAGTGTCACGCAGGATGGCCCTTCCAAAAAACCCTCCCCAAACAGCACATGACGCAAAGAAAAAAAGAGGCGCAATGAGGTAGCTGACTGTGTGAGTAAGATTAGCGACCCTAGTGGCCGACACAAACACCGGGCCCATCTAGGAGTGGCACTGCAGTGTCACGCAGGATGGCCCTTCCAAAAAACCCTCCCCAAACAGCACATGACGCAAAGAAAAAAAGAGGCGCAATGAGGTAGCTGACTGTGTGAGTAAGATTAGCGACCCTAGTGGCCGACACAAACACCGGGCCCATCTAGGAGTGGCACTGCAGTGTCACGCAGGATGTCCCTTCCAAAAAACCCTCCCCAAACAGCACATGACGCAAAGAAAAAAAGAGGCGCAATGAGGTAGCTGTGTGAGTAAGATTAGCGACCCTAGTGGCCGACACAAACACCGGGCCCATTTAGGAGTGGCACTGCAGTGTCACGCAGGATGTCCCTTCCAAAAAACCCTCCCCAATCAGCACATGATGCAAAGAAAAAGAAAAGAAAAAAGAGGTGCAAGATGGAATTATCCTTGGGCCCTCCCACCCACCCTTATGTTGTATAAACAAAACAGGACATGCACACTTTAACCAACCCATCATTTCAGTGACAGGGTCTGCCACACGACTGTGACTGATATGACGGGTTGGTTTGGACCCCCCCCAAAAAAGAAGCAATTAATCTCTCCTTGCACAAACTGGCTCTACAGAGGCAAGATGTCCACCTCATCTTCACCCTCCGATATATCACCGTGTACATCCCCCTCCTCACAGATTATCAATTCGTCCCCACTGGAATCCACCATCTCAGCTCCCTGTGTACTTTGTGGAGGCAATTGCTGCTGGTCAATGTCTCCGCGGAGGAATTGATTATAATTCATTTTAATGAACATCATCTTCTCCACATTTTCTGGATGTAACCTCGTACGCCGATTGCTGACAAGGTGAGCGGCGGCACTAAACACTCTTTCGGAGTACACACTTGTGGGAGGGCAACTTAGGTAGAATAAAGCCAGTTTGTGCAAGGGCCTCCAAATTGCCTCTTTTTCCTGCCAGTATAAGTACGGACTGTGTGACGTGCCTACTTGGATGCGGTCACTCATATAATCCTCCACCATTCTATCAATGTTGAGAGAATCATATGCAGTGACAGTAGACGACATGTCCGTAATCGTTGTCAGGTCCTTCAGTCCGGACCAGATGTCAGCATCAGCAGTCGCTCCAGACTGCCCTGCATCACCGCCAGCGGGTGGGCTCGGAATTCTGAGCCTTTTCCTCGCACCCCCAGTTGCGGGAGAATGTGAAGGAGGAGATGTTGACAGGTCGCGTTCCGCTTGACTTGACAATTTTGTCACCAGCAGGTCTTTCAACCCCAGCAGACCTGTGTCTGCCGGAAAGAGAGAGCCAAGGTAGGCTTTAAATCTAGGATCGAGCACGGTGGCCAAAATGTAGTGCTCTGATTTCAACAGATTGACCACCCGTGAATCCTTGTTAAGCGAATTAAGGGCTGCATCCACAAGTCCCACATGCCTAGCGGAATCGCTCCCTTTTAGCTCCTTCTTCAATGCCTCCAGCTTCTTCTGCAAAAGCCTGATGAGGGGAATGACCTGACTCAGGCTGGCAGTGTCTGAACTGACTTCACGTGTGGCAAGTTCAAAGGGCATCAGAACCTTGCACAACGTTGAAATCATTCTCCACTGCACTTGAGACAGGTGCATTCCATCTCCTATATCGTGCTCAATTGTATAGGCTTGAATGGCCTTTTGCTGCTCCTCCAACCTCTGAAGCATATAGAGGGTTGAATTCCACCTCGTTACCACTTCTTGCTTCAGATGATGGCAGGGCAGGTTCAGTAGTTTTTGGTGGTGCTCCAGTCTTCTGTACGTGGTGCCTGTACGCCGAAAGTGTCCCGCAATTTTTCTGGCCACCGACAGCATCTCTTGCACGCCCCTGTCGTTTTTTAAAAAATTCTGCACCACCAAATTCAAGGTATGTGCAAAACATGGGACGTGCTGGAATTTGCCCATATTTAATGCACACACAATATTGCTGGCGTTGTCCGATGCCACAAATCCACAGGAGAGTCCAATTGGGGTAAGCCATTCCGCGATGATCTTCCTCAGTTGCCGTAAGAGGTTTTCAGCTGTGTGCGTATTCTGGAAAGCGGTGATACAAAGCGTAGCCTGCCTAGGAAAGAGTTGGCGTTTGCGAGATGCTGCTACTGGTGCCGCCGCTGCTGTTCTTGCGGCGGGAGTCCATACATCTACCCAGTGGGCTGTCACAGTCATATAGTCCTGACCCTGCCCTGCTCCACTTGTCCACATGTCCGTGGTTAAGTGGACATTGGGTACAACTGCATTTTTTAGGAGACTGGTGAGTCTTTTTCTGACGTCCGTGTACATTCTCGGTATCGCCTGCCTAGAGAAGTGGAACCTAGATGGTATTTGGTAACGGGGGCACACTGCCTCAATAAATTGTCTAGTTCCCTGTGAACTAACGGCGGATACCGGACGCACGTCTAACACCAACATAGTTGTCAAGGACTCAGTTATCCGCTTTGCAGTAGGATGACTGCTGTGATATTTCATCTTCCTCGCAAAGGACTGTTGAACAGTCAATTGCTTACTGGAAGTAGTACAAGTGGGCTTACGACTTCCCCTCTGGGATGACCATCGACTCCCAGCGGCAACAACAGCAGCGCCAGCAGCAGTAGGCGTTACACGCAAGGATGCATCGGAGGAATCCCAGGCAGGAGAGGACTCGTCAGACTTGCCAGTGACATGGCCTGCAGGACTATTGGCATTCCTGGGGAAGGAGGAAATTGACACTGAGGGAGTTGGTGGGGTGGTTTGCGTGAGCTTGGTTACAAGAGGAAGGGATTTACTGGTCAGTGGACTGCTTCCGCTGTCACCCAAAGTTTTTGAACTTGTCACTGACTTATTATGAATGCGCTGCAGGTGACGTATAAGGGAGGATGTTCCGAGGTGGTTAACGTCCTTACCCCTACTTATTACAGCTTGACAAAGGGAACACACGGCTTGACACCTGTTGTCCGCATTTCTGGTGAAATACCTCCACACCGAAGAGCTGATTTTTTTGGTATTTTCACCTGGCATGTCAACGGCCATATTCCTCCCACGGACAACAGGTGTCTCCTCGGGTGCCTGACTTAAACAAACCACCTCACCATCAGAATCCTCCTGGTCAATTTCCTCCCCAGCGCCAGCAACACCCATATCCTCCTCATCCTGGTGTACTTCAACACTGACATCTTCAATCTGACTATCAGGAACTGGACTGCGGGTGCTCCTTCCAGCACTTGCAGGGGGCGTGCAAATGGTGGAAGGCGCATGCTCTTCACGTCCAGTGTTGGGAAGGTCAGGCATCGCAACCGACACAATTGGACTCTCCTTGTGGATTTGGGATTTCAAAGAACGCACAGTTCTTTGCGGTGCTTTTGCCAGCTTGAGTCTTTTCAGTTTTCTAGCGAGAGGCTGAGTGCTTCCATCCTCATGTGAAGCTGAACCACTAGCCATGAACATAGGCCAGGGCCTCAGCCGTTCCTTGCCACTCCGTGTGGTAAATGGCATATTGGCAAGTTTACGCTTCTCCTCCGACAATTTTATTTTAGGTTTTGGAGTCCTTTTTTTACTGATATTTGGTGTTTTGGTTTTGACATGCTCTGTACTATGCCATTGGGCATCGGCCTTGGCAGACGACGTTGCTGGCATTTCATCGTCTCGGCCATGACTAGTGGCAGCAGCTTCAGCACGAGGTGGAAGTGGATCTTGATCTTTCCCTAATTTTGGAACCTCAACATTTTTGTTCTCCATATTTTAATAGGCACAACTAAAAGGCACCTCAGGTAAACAATGCAGATGGATGGATTGGATACTAGTATACAATTATGGACGGGCTGCCGAGTGCCGACACAGAGGTAGCCACAGCCGTGAACTACCGCACTGTACTGTGTCTGCTGCTAATATATAGACTGGTTGATAAAGAGATAGTATACTCGTAACTAGTATGTATGTATAAAGAAAGAAAAAAAAACCACGGTTAGGTCACTGGTATATACAATTATGGACGGGCTGCCGAGTGCCGACACAGAGGTAGCCACAGCCGTGAACTACCGCACTGTACTGTGTCTGCTGCTAATATATAGACTGGTTGATAAAGAGATAGTATACTCGTAACTAGTATGTATGTATAAAGAAAGAAAAAAAAACCACGGTTAGGTCACTGGTATATACAATTATGGACGGGCTGCCGAGTGCCGACACAGAGGTAGCCACAGCCGTGAACTACCGCACTGTACTGTGTCTGCTGCTAATATATAGACTGGTTGATAAAGAGATAGTATACTCGTAACTAGTATGTATGTATAAAGAAAGAAAAAAAAAACACGGTTAGGTCACTGGTATATACAATTATGGACGGGCTGCGGAGTGCCGACACAGAGGTAGCCACAGCCGTGAACTACCGCACTGTACTGTGTCTGCTGCTAATATATAGACTGGTTGATAAAGAGATAGTATACTCGTAACTAGTATGTATGTATAAAGAAAGAAAAAAAAACCACGGTTAGGTGGTATATACAATTATGGACGGGCTGCCGAGTGCCGACACAGAGGTAGCCACAGCCGTGAACTACCGCACTGTACTGAGTCTGCTGCTAATATATAGACTGGTTGATAAAGAGATAGTATACTCGTAACTAGTATGTATGTATAAAGAAAGAAAAAAAAACCACGGTTAGGTCACTGGTATATACAATTATGGACGGGCTGCCGAGTGCCGACACAGAGGTAGCCACAGGCGTGAACTACCGCACTGTACACTGGTTGATAAAGAGATAGTAGTATACTCGTAACAACTAGTATGACGACGGTATAAAGAATGAAAAAAAAACCACGGTTAGGTGGTATATAATACAATTATGGTTGGACGGACTGCCTGCCGAGTGCCGACACAGAGGTAGCCACAGCCGTGAACTACCGCACTGTACACTGGTTGATAAAGAGATAGTAGTATACTCGTAACAACTAGTATGACGACGGTATAAAGAATGAAAAAAAAACCACGGTTAGGTGGTATATAATACAATTATGGTTGGACGGACTGCCTGCCGAGTGCCGACACAGAGGTAGCCACAGCCGTGAACTACCGCACTGTACACTGGTTGATAAAGAGATAGTAGTATACTCGTAACAACTAGTATGACGACGGTATAAAGAACGAAAAAAAAACCACGGTTAGGTGGTATATATTATAATACAATTATGGATGGACGGACTGCCTGCCGAGTTCCGACACAGAGGTAGCCACAGCCGTGAACTACCGCACTGTACACTGGTTGATAAAGAGATAGTAGTATACTCGTAACAACTAGTATGACGACGGTATAAAGAACGAAAAAAAAACCACGGTTAGGTGGTATATATTATAATACAATTATGGATGGACGGACTGCCTGCCGAGTTCCGACACAGAGGTAGCCACAGCCGTGAACTACCGCACTGTACACTGGTTGATAAAGAGATAGTAGTATACTCGTAACAACTAGTATGACTATGACGACGGTATAAAGAAAGAAAAAAAAAACCACGGTTAGGTGGTATATAATACAATTATGGATGGACGGACTGCCTGCCGAGTGCCGACACAGAGGTAGCCACAGCCGTGAACTACCGCACTGTACTGTGTCTGCTGCTAATATAGACTGGTTGATAAAGAGATAGTATACAATACTACTAATATACTGGTGGTCAGGCACTGGTCACCACTAGTCACACTGGCAGTGGCACTCCTGCAGCAAAAGTGTGCACTGTTTAATTTTAATATAATATTATTTATCATGTACTCCTGGCTCCTGCTATAACAACCTGCAGTGCTCCCCAGTCTCCCCCACAATTATAAGCTTTATATACAATACATTGATGTGCAGCACACTGGGCTGAGCAGTGCACACAGACTGAGTCACTGTGTGACTGTGTATCGTTTTTTTCAGGCAGAGAACGGATATATTAAATAAAACAAACAACTGCACTGTCTCTGGTGGTCACTGGTCACTGTGGTCGTCAGTCACTAAACTCTGTCTGCACTCTGCACTCTCTTCTAATCTACAGTATCACAGCAATCTCTCTCTCTCTCTCTCTTCTAAATCTAATCTAAATGGAGAGGACGCCAGCCACGTCCTCTCCCTATCAATCTCAATGCACGTGTGAAAATGGCGGCGACGCGCGGCTCCTTATATAGAATCCGAGTCTCGCGATAGAATCCGAGCCTCGCGAGAATCCGACAGCGTCATGATGACGTTCGGGCGCGCTCGGGTTAACCGAGCAAGGCGGGAAGATCCGAGTCGCTCGGACCCGTGAAAAAAAAAGTGAAGTTCGTGCGGGTTCGGATTCAAAGAAACCGAACCCGCTCATCTCTATTGTGTACAGAGTCTCCCAACTGATTTGTCTCTATATCTTGCATGCAATGGAGTACTAGTGTCAACATCAGTTGTACCATCAAACTTCTGGTTGCTCAGAATGTCAATTGGAACTAAGATGCCGATGGCATTTGAAGTGAACTGTGTACACAGATGCAGTCACCGGCTCTGACACGCCCTGATAATGGTTGCAACATGATTGCATATCACTTGCCACTGCCCCAGTACCTCCCACAAACACTCAGTCTGTCAATCACACTCTGATCAAGTCCTCATTGCATTCAGCATCGGCAATATAAATTTATGTATGCACAGTGCAACTTAAGATGCATGCACAGTCCCCCAAAAAAGCACTTAGATCTGCAAATGTTGGCACTGCGGCCACCACTGACTCGGGCCCTAAGTTTGGTATGACCTCATCTCCAAGTAGAGAAAAGTTGCACTGCCATTATTGTTATTACATTTAATTATTTGGATACTTTATATCAAAGAAATCTATTCATTTATTACTTTTTCTTTCATGGCTATACATTATTTATTCTAAGCAAATAAAATCACACATACATTATTGCAGAGAAAAAGAAAAAGTGAAAATAAATAGCTTTGGGACTAGGGAAAAGTTTTGAAAATGTGATTATGCTTTAATAAAACTTTTAACTGTGTAAACTGTCTTTTCAATTTGGGATTTGCATTTTTGTGTAGCCACATTGAATTAGACTTCTTGTTTTCATACTTGCTGCCACAGCGATTAATAAAAAGATTAATTATTTAACATCAATATTACTCTGAAGGAGGACATTTTCTCAAAATTTTAAATTCAACATAAAACACATTTGCGCAGTGATATATGCATGGAGATATTTCACAGTAAGTGCACATGCTCCTTTAGTAGATTTGTATAGTTTCAGTAAGTCCATATAAAGGCCCAGAAATTTAGTTTGCCTGGAATTCAGCTAGAAGTTGTTGTTGCTTTTTTTTTTTTTTACTGCAGTCAATTATTATTTTTATTATTACTATTATTATTATTATTATTATTTTGGCTGAGCTGCAGCCCCCCACTCTAGAAGTGCCCTACCCTCTGCTATAAATTGTGAGTTACTGTAACATTAGCTAAGTATGAAATATGCAATAAATCAATGTTCATATCTAGCAAATGTTCACATAGCAGAAGTTCATTTTGTTTCCAAAATAGAGTGGTCATTTATACGGGTGTAGTACGAGTGGCCGGCGGCCGGGATCCCGGGGGCCAGCATACCGACATCTGGTTGAGTGCTAATGAGCCCCTTGCGGGCTCGCTATGTGTGCCACGCTATTTGTTCTCCCTCCAGGGGGGTCGTGGACCCCCAAGAGGGAGAATATGTGTCGGCATGCCGGCAATCGGGATCCCGGCGCCGGTATGCTAGTCGCCGGGATCCTGGCCAGCGGTATACTGAAAACCACCCATTTATACATTATACAGTATGTTGTATCTCTTTTAATGATAATTTTGCCACAAGGGCACAATACTATGTTCATATATAATGTATGTAATCTTTGTTGAAAACAAAATAAACACTACTAATATATATTTTGTTTTATTTTCATTATATTAATGATATTTCTTTATTTTGGCAGAATATTACATTGGCATTTTATGTAATGTTGTCCGAATCCAATGCATTGGATACTCCAATTAGGTTTACTGCCAACATTCATATGACAAAGATTGACTTTCTTATACATGACGGTATTCTGAGGGGACACTAATCTGGGAACAACACTTTCTAATAAATCGATGGACCAGAATATCATCTTACATGCCTCGGGTCACCACCCATTATCCTTAAAAGATGGGTTACCCGTGTCGCAGTTCCTCAGAGTACTGAGAATAAATTGTGACCCTGAACTAGTTGAGATACTGTTAATGGAAAGGAGTAACAAATTTCTTAAATGCGATACTTACCAACAGTCAGAAACAGGTTTTTACAAGAGTAAGGGACAATCACTCCTTGTGTCAACTACTAATGGAAAATAAATTGCATGACCAGAGGGTAGTTATAACATATTAAGATAAGAATGCTTCAACATTTCGATGGAGCATTCGCAAACACTGAGACATTGTGGCTACTGATCCAAAATTGGAGTAATGCCATAGAAAGCCTCTATTATTACACAAATTATGTTCAAATTTGTAAAATGTATTAATGAGACTGACATTGAATTTTGCATCTGAACCCAAGAACACTTGGCTCTTACAACCAAACCCCAGTTGTTTCAGATGTACAGGATGTATTACCAGCAGATCAATGCAAACAATCAATAGCTGAGAACAAGGTATCATTTACCCCTTAAATTCTATTTACTGGAGGCCTCTGTACATACTCTGTATTAACCTGGAGAAGGCATAAGGAAGTGATAAACCAGTGATAAATCCAAGGTGATAAACGCACCAGCAAATCAGCTCCAATATGTAAATTAACAGTTAGGAGCTGATTGGCTGGTGCGTTATCACATTGCACATATCACTGGTTTATCACTTCCTTATGCCTTCTCCAGGTTAATACATCTGCCCCACTGTTTCTTTTTAACAGTTACGGATTTTACAATATTGATTTGGGAGCATCGTTCATACTGTTGGACTTTGTATAGATAAATCACAGGTTGCCTTTCTTTTATTGTGTTTTTTTCCTTTTTATGTCAACTGACAAGTTGTTACATTATTGTATATGTCCTTCTACATGATCTCATTGTGTTTTTAAGGTTATTTATTGTGTAAGTTTATTGTTTTATATATTTTTAGTTAAATCAAATCAAAGTACTAATCATCCATTTGTGCTCTCCTCACTGCTTTTTTCTTTTCACTGAAAACAGAGACTACGTTCCATACATTCCAACACCTTCACCCTGGTGTGAAGATTAAAATCACATACTGGAACAGTTATACTGTAATTCTGACCATGTAATTTACATGCTTTATTGACCTTGCAGACTGGCCTATGTACTGTAGAAAAAAACGATTAATACCTTTAGGGAGTGAATGCCTAATCACTGTTCATCTGTCAGGATTGCATAATCTTCTGGCCAATTGGATAACCTGTTGGCTTTGCTCTGCAAAGCTCAAATCAGAATCAGATTCAGCTTTATTGGCCAGGTATACTTGCGTATACTAGGAATTTGTCTTCGGTTTGTTATACAACAGCCAAGTAGGTAACAGATAAGCAGGTGGGGGGAGGGGGCAAGTAAAGTCATACAGATAGGAATACCGTAGGGACACAATTGAGTTACATGCACGTCTAGTCAGTCAATGTTCAGAAGTTCAGCAGGCGGACCGCTTGGGGAAAGAAACTTTTGAGGCTTCTGGTGTACCTGGCGGGGACAGCCCTGTAACGCCTGCCTGAAGGAAGCAAGTTAAACATGCTGTGGCCGGGGTGTAGCTGGTCCTTTACTATCTTCGTTGCCCGCATTTTAACTCTGGACAGGTACAGGTCCTGGACTGAGGGAAGGTCGGCCCCAATGATCTTCTCTGCAGTTCTGACCACTTTTTGGAGCCTACATCTGTCTCTTGTGCTGGCGGAGCCATACCAAACCAGTATCAAGGATCATAGTACCGACTCCACAATTGCGGAGTAGAAGAGGAGCAGAAGCTTCTGTGGAATGTTTAACTTCCTTAGTTGCCTGAGGAAGAACAACCTCTGCTGCGCTTTCTCGACAGTGGCGTCAGCGTTGGACACCCATTTAAGGTCCCAGGAGATTGTGGTCCCTAGGAACTTGAAGGAGTCCACTAGCGTATTGTAGTGTAAATGTATTGTATTTTTGTTAAAATGAATCATACCAAAATCTACTAAATGGTGGAGACACTCTTACAAAGAGAAGTCTGCTGGGAGTACCTTCTGTATACTGTTAACCCAAAAGGGGCACAATGAGAACAACCAACTTCTTATAAATAGACTTGCCTGTTGGAGTTTGGATGAATAAATGTAAAATGATTTTTATTAATTATTGTTTAAATGGTTCATTTTGTTCTTTTTTTCTGAAAAGATGATTGGTATTATTTTTATTTACTGCTCTTTTTTTCAGTTTTGGTTTGTTATTTTTCATATACTCTTTAGGATTTATATTTTGTTCAGCTTTGGAGTAGTCTTTATTTGTTTTCTTATGTTTTTTTGCATTTTGTTATGCATATTTGTTTTATCGGAGTGTAATATCGTAATACTAATAATATATTTTAGGGATTGGTATAATTTATTATTGAAGGTGGGATATACCTCACCTCAGTTTGATCTGTTATTTTATTTATTGATTTACTAAACTGGTGAATACCAGATTTTAATCTAGAATATCAGTGCTGTCTAAATTATTTTGACCACGTATTTACCATGACGTTTCCAGTTGCCACTTTTCTGTAACCATGGCAATGAATTGAAGTGAATCTGATGCATGATGGTGACCTCTGATGCATGATGTAACTTCCGATGTTTGCAATTCATCAGTCTTGTGACTGTGGTTTCTTAAGGGGGGTACTCACGGAGCGATCACTGCTTAAAATCTAAGCAATCTTACTAGATTGCTTAGATTTTAAGCAGGATCGCTCCGTGTGTAGCCCCCACAGCGATAGCGATGCGCAGCCCCGCACATCGCTATCGCTGGTGCAAGATTGGCCTGCCGTGCAGGCCAATCTAGCAGGTCGCTCATTTTCGCCCGCTGGGTGAAATGAGAGGCCCCCCCGTCTCCCCCCCCGCACGCTCAGCACACATCGCGCTGTGCTGAACGGCGGGAGAGATGTGTGCTGAGCGGTTCGCTCAGCACACATCTCTCCCGCATCGGCTGGTGAGTACCGGCCTTTACTCAACAGGTTGCCTAATAGGGCTGCGCTTATTGATTGTTGTACATTCAATGTTGATGTTTAGTTAAGAGCAATTATTTATATTGTCTAAAACTTCCGGCTACCGTAATCTTGGCTATATATATGTTATATTGTGATACTGCCACCTGGCACATGAAACAATGTCAATTTCTTGCTTTAAAAATGCTTTTTATTGTTCATGTCACAAGAAGCACAGGATGACAAAACTGCACCCAAATTACTACAAACCAATCACATCTGCCTGATTTACATGGATGTGCTTTCATGTGGGCTGAAGTCATATCCCTCTCAATGCGACAGATGTACTGGTGCAATTTTTCTGTATTTTTTTTTCAATGGGCTTTTCCTGCCATGGCTTGACCCTGGCCCTCACTTTACCCAATTTAATATTGTCAGTGGGAGGCACAGCTCTCACTGCCTCCTGACTGATTTAGCTGCATTTACACTGAAAAAAAAAAACATTAGACTAATACAAAGCAGATATTTATGACACAGAGGGTGGGACATTTACTAAGCAGTGATAAGAGTGGAGAAGTGAGCCAGTGGAGAAGTTGCCCATGGTAACCTATTAGCACTGAAGTAACATCTATAATTTGCATACTATAAAATTATACAGAGCTGCTAATTGATTGATGGGGCAACTTCTCCACTGGCTGACTTCTCCACCCTTATCACTGCTTAGTAAATGTCCCTCAGAATCTGTGATAAATATCTTATTTGTATTAGTTTAATCATTATGACAGGTGAGGCTCTGCCTCCCCTGCCTTCCCTGACTGCATGTCCCTGGCTACTATCAAACTCACCTGCCACAGGCAGGCCAATTGTTTGGTTTGGTTTGCAGTCAGGTTTTGATTGGTTTTAAACTGCCCATTTATACCGCTTTCAGATCGCTAATGCCGGGTCGCACCTGGGAATTGGAAACAGGTCCTTCCCAGGTGCGACCCGGCATTGGACCCTGAGAACTAGCTTCCCGACCTGGCATATTGCCAGGTTGGGTTGCAATCGGGGGCGGGGACCATGGTGCAATCGGGGGAGGAGCCATGGTATCATTGGGGGCGGGTGCAAAGCTGGCGCTGGCAGATGAGGTCATCTCCGTGCCACCTCTTCCTATACTGTGAACGGGTCCCGGGTTGCATCGACCCGGGAAAACCATTCACACTGCACCTGACCCAGTAATTGCCCGGGAATAACCCTTCTTTAGTCCCAGGTTGAATTACCGGGTTAGGCTACCCTTTTACACTGCACAGCGACCCACATCTACCCGGCAATATATTGGGACGATACTGGGTTATTTATGCGATGTGAAAGGGGTATAAGTAAATCCTCCATTTCCATAGTCGTCTAAGTAAAAACATTGATCATTGGTCCAATGTTTTAAAGTTGGGTTCATGGTCAGTTTTCAGTTGGTTTAGACTTTAATAAATGGGCGCTTTGCAAAATCGATGGAAATTTAACCAAAAACACCAAACCGACACTTTTTGCCTAAAGTCTATTCAGATATCAGATCCAACAAGCTATTCCAAGGGAGGCACTGAAGTGTGCCAGTCTGCAGTTAAAATCAACAATACAGAACTAAGTGGAAGTTTATGATTATGCTTTAACTTCTCTTTTTTGTTGTGAAGTTCATGAGGCAGGGAAGTGCCATCTAAGCTGAGAGCAGAGCAATGCTTGTGTCAGAGTTCAAACAAATATAAAAATTCAACTATTTCCAAAACCAGGAGCTGTAACAAGGTGAAGTAAGGGTCTTCCGCAGCAGTACATGAAGATACTAACTAGCACACAGCCTCTACAGTTGTCTACATTAATAACTTGGACATTTTCAGAAATAAGACAGCAGCAGTCATGGATGTCAGAAACTAAATATTGTATTTCCTGAATAAATACAATTGCTATCATGAAAAACCATAGCAGCACATTTCATATTTGTACTGTAATATATTGAAAACCTTTTCCTGCATTTGATTCTTTTTGAACCTTTGGGATAATTATTCTTCTTATATCAACTCTGTTTTGAAATGAAAAGCAGCCCTCAATCAGAACTCTGTGAGAAAACAAATAAGCAAACAGTTGCAAACATGAACCATAACGCAAAGCAAATGAGAAACATACAGTTCTCTCATGTAAATTGCTATTCAGAGTATTAAGCACCTGGTGTTTGATTAAATTCAGATCATGATTGCTAATCCGGTAGAGCACTCTCAAGGTGACTCCAATAATTCACAGTCAGTATGACACAACTATGCTACTGGATGTTGTGGTAATCGTTGTGTGCATGCAGCTAATTAGATTCTAATCTTTAGGGATGATCAAGGCTAACGAGCTGCAAAAAGTCTTAGTTTGTGTTTCCCGATTGCTATCAGCCTTTCTGATTATATAACTTCTGATGCACACTGTTGCAGTTCTGTCTAAATTGGCATATCTGTTATTTTGTATTAAAAATATTGGTCAGATATAGTACCAAACTACATATCTTTGTGTAATATGTATATGTAGCATGTGAAATATTCAGTGTCTCATATGCTGTAGATTTGCACGTTTTTTATTAAAAAAAAAAAAACAGCCATAAAATGTGGCCAATACACAATTATACTGTGTGGGGGTAATTCCAAGTTGATCGCAGCAGGATTTTTGTTAGCAATTGGGCAAAACCATGTGCACTGCAGGGGAGGCAGATATAACATGTGCAGAGACAGTTAGATTTGGGTGGGGTGTGTTCAATCTGCAATCTAAATTGCAGTGTAAAAATAAAGCAGCCAGTATTTACCCTGCACAGAAATAAAATAACCCACCCAAATCTAACTCTTTCTGCACATGTTATATCTGCCTCCCCTGCAGTGCACATGGTTTTGCCCAATTGCTATCAAAAATCCTGCTGCGATCAACTTGGAATTACCCCCTATGTGTATACTGAGATGGGTCCAGCTTTGCATCAGTATCAGGTCTATGCTTGGAGTAACAAAAGCATAGAGATGTGTCGTAACAATAGTATTAGGAAAAAAATTCACATTGTCCAATTTGTATACAGTTTAATACTGTAAAGAAGTGTGATCAATGCTGTATCTATAAATGCACACATTTTTTCAATACTTACCTCTCCAGAGTTCTGTGGCAGTGGCAGTGACAGTAACTTTGAGCACTAGGTGATGCAAAGGTCTTTAGGAAAATGGTGAGGCGGCCATTTTCCTGGCATTTTGCGCATGCACAATAAGAAAAATCGCTGGGAAAATGGCCCTTTGACTTTGTGATATATATATATATATATATATATATATATATAAAAGCAATGTCGGAAAGGGCACTCAATTCAACATAGAAAAAAAATACTTTTATTTTCACCCAGGATGGGCACTCAAAAAAGAATAGCAAATCACAATGGCTCTGCATAAAAAAATCACGTGACATCATATTCAATCTTTATAGCACCAATAATGGCAGAAACAATTATCCCATGTCTGCTTGACAAAGAGTTTGGAAGGTAACTTACCAGTCAACGTGTATATATATTTGCGTGGCTAATGGAGTAGCCCCTCATATCGATCTACCCTCAATGGATTTGTATGTCTTATTTATATGTTTTTATTAACATGTTTGTATTATGTATTACACAGGCTCCGTGTTACCGGAAGTGCCTGGAATGTTGATGTGGTGGTTACTATGGGAACTCTTTTGCTGCACGGCGCGCCATGACATCATGGCTATGCGACGCAGATGCGGGCTGTGCACGCCGGCAGGCATTCGCAACGTTGGAGCAGGTGAGCACAGTTTATGCACTAATGTCTTTGTTTGAGTACTATTTATATGTTGTAAATGTTTGTATTCACTTTGTCTGGCCCTGAGGATGGTATATATCCCCGAAACATGTAGGCAATAAAATTTTCAAACTACTGAAGCAGTCTGCATGAGTGCCGCCGATTGACCCCTACCTGTATTGTCATCTCCAGAAAGTTGACTAGGAGGGCACTGCAGCACATTGGACTTTTATATTATCTCTGGAGTGCCGGAAAATTGTTTGCAGCATATATATATATATATATAAATATATATATATATATATATATATATAGCAAGGTAGTGGGCTGGCACTCTAGGAGGCTTTCCTAAGTATGCAAGAGACACAGTTTGATGTCATCAAACTGTGTCTCTTGCATACTTAAGAAAGCCTACTAGAGTGCCAGCCCACTACCTTGCTGTATACTGTTTCCAGAGAGCAGGGCACCGGAGCATATAAACCTGTAAACAGTGTCAGAGTGCCGGACTTCTTCACTACATATATATATATATATATATATATATCAATATATATATATTATAATATAACTTAATTATCTTAATTATTGTATCATGGTCCATTGGTATAGTCATTTTGACTTAACACAAATATTTCTATCATATAGCAGCATGACATATTCAGACAACATAGCCATTGCCTAAACCAATATTTACTGAACACTCTACAATCTGTGAGTCGCAACAATTTTATATTTCAGAAATGACACATAATACTTGTATTAGATGGTCATTTTTGATTCCCAAAACCAGTACTTTAATATATACAGTATAAATTTATTTTCACTTTTTTTTGTATTACTGTATTAACAAATGTATTTCTTTGAATATTACTTTTTTCATCTTTCTCAGTTTTTAATATTTTACTGCGTAAAGTTATTTTTCTGGAAATAGAATTGTTATTACATTTCAATAAATTATTTAGATATATATTAATCATAAAATGTTCAGTGTTGGTGCAATATCAAGAGAGTACTTTCTTTTTATCTTTCTGTGATTTAAGGCTTAGATTTTGATAGTAACATATAACTGGCCTTGGTTCTGAAGATCAGGTTAATGGCCATCACATCTGTGGATGGTCGGTCCATAACAAATGTATTGATAACCTATGAGACTTTTAGGGTGGAGATATCAGTAGCAAATCGGCAATGATAAAAATTTATAACATATATATATATATATATATATATATATATATGTGTAAAACATGTATAAAATACATATGTAATGAATTCGATTTTAACTAACAATTTTAGCCTTAGTGCACCTTCGAAGAATGACTCTTTCTCTTTTTTTGTGTTGTATTACAGTATTTCCAATTTTAGAATTTTAAAAGGTAGCACATCACTGGTTGGGGAGTATGCAACCACCCTTATAAACATAAATTAAGGAAGAGTGACTTATCAAATAATTAAGGTAGAGTAAATAAAAGGTGCAGGAAAAACTTGTTTTCCCTTTATTAACTAGTAAAGATATGTGCTTATGGTCTTCATCATCATCATCATCATCATCATCATCATCATCATCATCATCATCATCTATCTTTTCACCAGGCCTTTACTTATAAAGATTTTGCCAACACATTAGTGCAACGACTGTGGCTCCAGTGGAGTGCAGGCCACTGTACTGACAGCCGCAGAGCAGGTGGAGGAAATGCAGAGAGGCACACACTCACTAAGACCTGGAGACTAGGTAGGGAACAGGGTATGCCAAAGACAACAGCAGGAAACACTGACAGCCGGCACATGCCAGAGCTCTGTTCGCCCTCTTTATATGTCTCACTGTCTGCTTGTAGCTGTGCAGCAGGGTTACTTTTGTCTTGCATTACCATTCTCTGCCTGCGCTGCTGCAGCACCTCTCTCTTTCCTGGAAGCTGCAGCACATGTTTCTACTTCAGACAGTGGGGGATGGTACAAATTGGAGGGGCCTGGCAGGGGGCCCGGTTCCGCTACCCCTATCACATAGAGAGCAAAGACTCTGGCACTGTGCCAGAGTCTTTGCTCTGTAGCGGCCAGCGTCATCTTTACAAATATCACTGGGAGGAGGGACCTGCTTCCAGACCAAGTAAGCTCTCCCTGCCCCCTCCCCCATGTTAAAATGACAATTAAAATATATTTATATTAAAGGACATAGTCATGCCCACTTTATTAAGCCACCCCCCCACCCCTTTACCGGGGCCTGGCATGGCTCTCTACACCCCTGACTGCTGCAGAACTTCTCTCTACATTGATGCTGCTGCACCTCTCTCTGCCCCAGCTGATGCTGCAGCACCTCTTTCTGCCTCGTCTGCTGCAGCACCTCTCTCTGCCCCAGCTACTGCAGCACTTCTCTCTACATCGATGCTGCAGCACCTCTCTGCCCAAGCTGCTGCTGCAGCACCTCACTCTGTCTCTCAAGCTGCTGCAGCACCTCTCTCTCTACCCCTCAGGCTGCTGTGGTGCAGCACTCTCTGCCCCTCAGGCTTCTGCTGGACAGCTCTTTCTGCCCCTCAGGCATTTATGGGACATTATTTTCATTGACACATAGTGGGATTATCAAGTCTGAGATGGCAGTTCTAGGGTATTATTTTCATTGAGGCATTAGGAATTATCAAATTGGTGGGGGGAAATTTCGGGGCATTTTTTTTATTGAGACAATGGAAGATTATCAGATCTAGTGGGTGAACTTTGAGGCATTATTTTCATTCAGAGATTGGGGGGTTATCAGATCTCTAGGGGGGTCACATTTGGGGCTTTCTTTTCATTGAGGAATTGGGGGTTGTCAGCAGAGGCATCACTCTCCTTTTTGTGCAATGGGGACAAAGGGGGCATGGCTTCATGGGAGGAGCATGGCTAAGTGATCCGACCCACGTTTTCATCACTTCGGGGGTCCAGGAGTTGCGGCCTGCCTTCGCAGACAACCGTATTTGTAGTGCTGGCTCATACACAGTGACAGAAGGCGGGTTTCTGCACGTAATATTACATTGCAGCCTCCGTCTCATGTCACTGTGCAGGAGCCGGCACTTTGGTGTCACCCCTCGGTGGGTGACACCCGGGTGTGGGTTGCACTCCTCGCACTCCCCTTGTGAAGCCACTGGTTGTGAGGTCAGGTCAGATGAGGCATTATTAGTGTTTTTAATTTATTTGAATTAAACAAGTAAATAGTTAAATGCAGCTACTTCCATACTTGCTCTACCATAGTGTAATATGTATAAGGGGCTCTACTGTGTGGCATAACTTGTATAAGGGGTAGAGATGTGTGGTGGACACTTTTCGGGTTTTGTGTTTTGGTTGTGGATCTGGATCTCCACTCATGTTTTGGATCTGGATTGGTTTTGCCAAAACCACCTTTTCGAGTTTTGGTATTGGTTTTGGTTTTGGATCTGGATGTTTTTTGAAAAAAACATAAAAACAGCTAAAATCACATAATTTGGGGGTAATTTTGCTCCTACGGTATTATTGACCTCAATAACATTAATTTCCACTAATTTCCAGTCTATTCTGAACACCTCACATCTCACAATATTGTTTTTAGGCTAAAGGGTTGTACCGAGGTAGACGGATGACTAAGCTAAGCGACACAAGTGTGTGGCACAAACACCTGGCCCATCTAGGAGTGGCACCAGTTGCAGACAGGATGACAGTTTTAAAATCTAGGCCCCAAAGAGCACATAATACAAAGAAAATAAAACTGTGCATGTCCTGTTGTTTAAACAGGACATGCACAGTTTAATAAACCCATCATTTCAGTGACAGGTAGTACCACTGGAAAAAGCTTGCCAAATTCTCTCTGAATCATAGCTAGCTACAAACATACAACCTCCATCTTTGATGACTTTTCACATTATGAGAAGAGGCAAGAGGAAGAGGATAGTGTCAAGTAGGTAATTAAAAATTAGAGAGGCACACGCTATCAGCAACAACGCACATGCTTTCACCTCCACTCCTATATTGGTGTGGAACGGAAAGGACTTCAACCAAGCAAATATATAATTACCACATTACTGGACAAACTGAAAAACTAGGGGCCAAGCCTCCGAACTTGTACCCCCTTTTCCATTTTCAAGGATTAAGATAATCTCGGATTTAAAGCTGGGATGCAAATAAACTGGTGTATACCACAGGATCAAGATTGGATATTTTCCCCTCCACAGAGTCTTGAGACTTATCTTGAGAAATTCTCTTGGGTTTCTTTTTTTCCATTTTTTATTGCATTTATATTTGCATATTTTGTGGCAGATGCCTTATTTTTGTTTTTCACAGCTCCCAGTTACACGCATGTGAGCATACCTGTGTGTCCCAGTTACATGCATGTGAGCATACCTGTGTGTCCCAGTTACATGCATGTGAGCATACCTGTGTGTCTTGTTTATTTTTTTCATATTTAATTTTTAAATAAAGCAGCCCCTTAGATGTTTTAGCAGCCCCTCCTGAGACCCCTCAACAGCCCCGGATGGGGCAAGTTGAGTTCGGGTGGGTTTGGTACAGTACTAAGCAGGACTGTACAGTGAATTTTTTGTTATTAAGCTCATTTCATACTATAAGTAGGACTGTGGGGGGAAGCAATGCTAACCTCTGTGCCCACAGCATGCCTCAGCCTGGCAAGTCAGACATCTTCCTCCATACTGGGCCTTATTTAGAAACGGTTTGTGCCTCACAGGAGCTCCTGGCCCATCTAGTACTGCAGTGCAATGCAAAGCTGATGCAATGTAAGATCACTGAAACTCTATTCTTCTAACACCGCAAGTTCTTGCGATAACCCTACGCAGCCCTTAGAAAAAGAACCCTGTACAACAAATGCGCATCTTCTAAATAAATAATCCCAAAATGTGGAACATCAATAATAGATCAAAATTAAGGTTGACTAATTGGAGTCATTCATTTGAGTAAATCCCTAACATGAAATAATTGAGAAGAGCCTCTCTCTAATGCTCCGGCAGAAAATCTCTCTTTTACCTCTCTCTGGCAGTTGCACTGGATTATGATTCAGTCTTTTCTGAGTCATACTGACTTTGGCCACAAATGTGGTCTTTCCCTACTTTATTAAAAAACACTTAGTCAAAAGAGCAATTTCCAATCCACCTTAGCAGCTATGTTTTCACAAATCTGTCTGTGATGTTGAAGCTTGTTTCATATCTGCTCTACTGTAGGTTTCATTTAAACTTAGGATCAAGTACAGCAGCACGTCTGAAATTATATAGCAGCACCCCTGGATTTATACAGCATAGGCAGCACCCCTGGAGAATTAAACAGCAGACAGGCAACAGCACCCCTGGACTTAAATGGCAGTGGGGCAGCACCCCTGGACAGATAGGGAAAAGGGGCAGCACCCCATATAGGGCAGCACTCCTGGAATGATGTGGCAAAGAAAAGTTGAACAAGATGGAATTGTCCTTGTGCCCTCCCACCCACCCTTATGTTGAATAAACAGGACATGCACACTTTAACAAACCAATCATTTCAGTGACAGGGTCTGCCACATGACTGTGGCTGAAATGATTGGTTTGTTTGGGCCCCCACCAAAAAAGGAGCAATTAATCTCTCCTTGCACAAACTGGCTCTACAGTGGCAAGATGTCGTCCTCATCCTCAGATTCCCCCCTTTCAGTGTTTATATCCTCATCCACCTAATCCTCACAGAGAAATAATATTCAAACAAACCACATCATTTAGGTGTCAGTGGACTGCTTATGCTATTACCCACAGTTTCTGAACTTGACAATGACTTCTGATGAATGTGCTGCAGGTGACGTAAAAGGGAGGATGTTCCTAGGTGGTTAATGTCCTTATCCTTACTTATTATGGATTGAGAAAGGCAACAGATGGCTTGACACCTGTTGTCTAGATTTGTGGAGAAATAATTCCACACTGAAGAGGTGGCTTTTTTGGTATGTTGCCTAGGCATGAAAATGGACTTTTTCATCCCATGGCCAACAACTGTCTCTACTGGTGCCTTAATAAAAAAACACATTACCATCAGAATCCTTATCATCAACTTTTTCCTTAGTGCCAGCTACACCCATATCCTCCTTATCCTGGTGTACTTCTAAAGCGACATCCTCAATCTCAATATCAGCAACTGGACTGGGGGTGCTTCTCCCAGCATTTGCAGATGGCATGCAAACGGTGGTAGGAGCCTACTCTTCCCATACAGTGTTGTGAAGGTCAGGCCTAGACATCGCAACTGTGGAGAGTGCCAACACCCCTGTATTTTTACAAAACCCCTGTAATTTTACTGCATATAAGACAAGGCCAGTGTACATTTATTTTCACTGCACCCCTGTATTTTACAGCATACAGGACCAGTGTACTTTTATTTAACAGCAGCACCCCTGTATTTATTCGGCATACAGGGCCAGTGTACTTTTATTTTAACAAGAGTGTCCCTGTATTTTTACAGCATACAAGACCAGTGTACTTTTAATTTCACAAGAGCACCCCTGTATTTTTACAGCATACAGGGCCACTGTACTTTTATTTTAACAAGAGCACCCATGAATCTTTACAGCATACAGGACTAATGTACTTTTATTTTAACAAGAGCACCCCTGAATTTTTACAGCATACAGGACCAGTGTACTTTTTATTTTAACAACAGCAACCCTAATTTTTTACAGCATACAAGATAGGGCCAGCACCCCTGTATTTTCATATACAGGAGGACAGTGCCCCTGCCCCCTGTACAACACAATGACAGCCAGGACAGCCACATTATACTTGGAGAACCACAAGTACCAGCATGTGGGGAAATAATGGTCCTGCTTGTACCTGTAATTCCACAGCAAAATAAATACCCCAAAAAACACAACACACACACACTGTAATAGTAAAAGTTTATTTACACAAACATGCACACTTAAACACTCAAACATACTTTCCCAGTGTCCCATGCAGCACTGAATCTTTACAGCATACAGTACTAATGTACTTTTATTTTAACAAGAGCACCCCTAAATTTTTACAGCATACAAGACCAGTGTACTTTTTATTTTAACAACAGCAACCCTAATTTTTTACAGCATACAAGATAGGGCCAGCACCCCTGTATTTTCATATACAGGAGGACAGTGCCCCTGCCCCCTGTACAACACAATGACAGCCAGGACAGCCACATTATACTTGGAGAACCACAAGTACCAGCATGTGGGGAAATAATGGTCCTGCTTGTACCTGTAATTCCACAGCAAAATAAATACCCCAAAAAACACAACACACACACTGTAATAGTAAAAGTTTATTTACACAAACATGCACACTTACACACTCAAACATACTTTCCCAGTGTCCCACGCAGCACTTCGGTCCCCTTGTCCATTGGGGTACCTGTAATAAAAAACCCAATATACCCACCTATTATCCTGTGTTGATCGGTCCTCTTCTGTCCAAGTAGGCATGCCAGGGGTTAAAAAAATAACAAACCGAATAACCCGAACCACATGACTAAAGGGGATCCCTGTTTTCACATGGATCTCCTTTCCCCAAATGCCGGGACCCCCGTGACTGCTGTCACTAGAGGACCTGGCAGCCAATCAGGGAGCGCCATGTCATAGCGCTCTCCTGATTTGCTGTGCATTCCTGGCATGTAAATCAGGCAGAGCACACCAGCTTTAAGGGAGAATCGCGATCCTCCATTATAGTCAATGGTGGGAAAATTGTGGTCTGCGGCTAACCGCAAGGTTAATTGAGGTCACTCTTGTGAGTGACCTCAATTAACATTGCGGTTAGCTGCAGACCACAATTTTTCACCAGTATTTTAACAACCAGGCCTGGCTGAAAGAGCCCGAGACCCCACAACATTTTTTGAATTATTTTTTAACTATTTCAATACTGTACACAATGAAGCCCTGCACGGATCTCACTGATCCGGCTGGGTTTCATTGTGTTGTGTCCGGCAGTGTATTACTATTCTCTCCCGTAAAACACTGGCAGCAATAAGAATGGCATCGTCATCGGTGATCTCGAATTGAAAAAACATGGTAGTTTAGTAAATTACCCTGTCTTTTCTCAAATTTATGCATAAATTTATTTATTTGCATAAATCATAAATCTCAAAAAGTTGCAATCTCAAACGGCCGATGTCAGCTGACATCGGCTAAAACCCAATTCTTTGTAAATATACCCCATTTGACTGGTAGATAATTGGCAATTGTGAGTGCCTTATATAGGCTGCATGCATGTGAGGTATTTTAATTCTAAGTTACTTGATTTTTAGCAAAGTGTTGATTGTAGTAAGTAAAGCTGACACATATCTAAAGATTATCAGTCTAACCATACACCTAGTTGTGACAATGTACTGTATGTGGGCAAATGACAATTGAGCTTTTTGCTTCCAAATGCTGGAAAACAGATGAAAAGGTCATTCAGACAATCTGGTTAAATCACATGAACAATGGTATTCATTTATTTTCTAAGATTTGGGAGCAAATAGACAATTTTGATTTGCTTCCATATATTAAAAAATAATTCCAACTGACCAACTAGATGGCTGGTTGGAATGATAATCTGTAGATGTGTGGCCAGTTTTAAAAATGTATTGTGGATTTGTCAATGATGACGGTGCACCACCACTTGTCATCTGTAGCTGATATTCTGCATCTAATAGGTTGCCAGATTACTAATGTTTTTGAAGTTTCTCTTTATCGGGGAGCATTATTTTAACAGGACCCAGGAATAAAGGAGTCAGCCCCGGTCTTGCTGTGGAAATAAGCCCAAGCTTATTTGCACCCACTATGTGCCTGAATCCGAGATGTACACAAATGCATTTATAGCTGCAAGTATGCAGTGGCTGTGTGGAAATATGCAATGTTGTAGCTGCTGGGAGTTGTATAGAGACACCAATAATCGTCATCTCTGATCTGTCACTTGCCTATAAAGACCATTGAACACATCAGGTGAACATTGACTTTCTCAGTAACTTTATGATCACATAGCATTGCTGCTGGAAGTAAGATACTGGAAGCCAATCCACTCCCCCATAAAGAAATCTTCTAAAACCTTACAATGGCTCTGATATCTTACTCCAGCGGCGCTCCTCCCTCCTGTTCTCATTACCTACTGCACTTACACACCAGCTACACTGTACACCTCCTCCTTGGGATGACTGCTTCCAGATCCCATCATGATTTCATTTGTTCTGATAACCTAGACCCATTATCTGCGGTACAGGTTTTAGCTCATGCTGAATCTTTCCATCGCACCCTTTGCATCAGTGGCTGTGTATAGCGTTGTAGTGCAATTTATTGCTTGCCTACTCTTTTATCCTGTACTGTATTGTTTTGCCCTCTATACGGTGCTGAGAACCACTTTTGATGCCCTTGATATAAAGTATAATATTATTATTATTAACTATTATTATTTTTTGTGTACAGGATTGCCGTTGCAAGCTGTTTCAAGCCCCAGAAACAGTAAGGACATGCATACGCTTGATTTGCAAATCACGCACATGTGCAATGTGATTTATACGCATGCGCAGTGGCACAAAAACATTCCATTGTGTAAAATAATAAACATTGCATACATCTCTGAATTAGGGCGACTGGCATATCTATAATAGGTCCTGTGTGTGCTGTGCACTTGGGGTCCAGGAGGGACCACACCCTGCACCCATTTTTTCAATACTAACCCTCCAGAGTTCATGTCAGCAGCAGCACTGCAAAAACCACTTGGAAATGGCACGGTAACCATTTTCCCAGTGCTTTGTGCATGTGCAGTAGTAAAATCCCCATGGAAATGGCCACTGGGTCTCTATTGACCCTAGTGCTCAGAGTTCCGCTGCACTACGATCTAGAAAGGAGGGGGCTGGATGGAGACTGCACATGGGCCTCCTCCTTTCTTGATGCACCCCTGATCAGGCCCTATATTGGTAAAGACCCTTTTGAAAGGCGCATAAACATTTTTAGGCTGCACATTTCTTTGCGGTGAACAAATGGTGTACACATCTTAGATCATTTTGAATATTATTATTGTTGGTAAATATTTAATTAATTGACATTTTAATTAATTGACATTTTGCAAAAATGCGAATAAAATACCCACAGAGAAAAATAAGTTATTACCTTTCTTTTCCTCTCTTTACATACATTACCAAGTGCTTCCTGCAGTAATTGTTTATACTTAAACCACAGGTGAATACAAATTTAAATTCTAAAGCAAACCTGCATTGTTTCAACTTGTTTAATGCATAAATCATTGATTTGAGTATGGAAACGAGTTCAGCTGAACAGCACTGGGAGATTCATTGATCTCTATATACAAATATAACACAATAATAGACATATAAAATTCTCAATGAACTATATGATGTGGTAGCCAATTATCTTTCAAGTAAAATGTAGATCAGAACAATTTCCATATTTTGAATCTAGAAAAAAAAACTTAATTTGACCTGTTTTATTATTTTCATATTCTTCTTCTTATTGTTATATTTTATTTAAAAATTACCACTATAGGACTCTATCATCTAAAAGGTACAATAGATTCCAAAACTTATACATTTCAGCTGAAGGTAAAAGTGAGCTTCTACAAGTTAGGAGAATGATTGAAGTAGAAAATAATTCACCTCTTCTATGCTTAAATTAAAAGCCTCTGTCACCACACTTATGTTGATATACAGTATGTGCATACCTCCCAACATGACCTTCTCCAGGAGGGACAAAATGTTCTGCTCCTGGACCTTCCTCTTAATGTATGATTGCCGGCACCTGTGTTGAACAGGTTCATGGATAAGAAAGATGTTTCAGCACAGGTGATGGCAATCATAAAATTAAGAGGGAAGTCCAGGAGCAGAGAATTCTGTCCCTCCTGGAGAGAGTCATGTTGGGAGGTATGATATGTGTCTTGAGAGAGATCAGATGACCACGAGGTCATCCCTTCATTCAGCGATGGTAAGTTAGTATAGAATACATACTGGTGACCGGCTTACGGGATGCCGGCTGTCACTATACGGACAGTGGCTTCCCATCAGCTGGAATCCCGGGTGTGAGGCAGCAAGTTCCCTCGCAGGCTCACTGCGCTTGCCACGCTTCTGGCCCAGTGGAGAGATTCACTTGCCACAGGTTATATTTCAGGTGGTGGCACTGACCTTCCTCCTAAGTGGGAATTCCGGGCTGCGTTTGGTATTTTCCGACCACAGGCATGTGAATGCCTGTCGGGATTCTAGCATCTGGATCCTGAATGCCGGAATCCCGACAGGTGGTATATTAACCACATCACATCACGTCAGTATGGCTATGGGTGACATGGAGAAAGCATCCTAGTGGAAATGGATAGCCAGAAGATGTCTTTTGACTCCCAGTAGGAAGACCAAGTTCACCCAGTAGCGAGGTGCAGAAAACATCATGATAGATTATAAAGAATATGAACAAAAATACACTGCCACATTTCTGGCTCCATGGAGAAGTCACTAACAATTTTCTAGGAACAATAGATTAAATAGGAATGCAGTTTTAAAGTCTACAGTCACAGACAGCCAACATCTGAATTTTGGAACCTATTCAATAGTAGACGCATCTGAGATGCACTTGCATTCACACCGGGTCCACGGTAGTGCGCACGCGAAGGACCCACACTACACGTGTGCAGGCTGGGGAGATGTGATCGGATTTCAGTTATGCAGACGCCTCTGCCCGATTGACAGGCAGAGGCATTCATGGGGCTGTGAGAAGCGGCGACGTGGAGTTGGGGGGGCGTCGACTCAGTGTTGGGTGGGCATAGCGACAAAAAACGGTTGTCCTTGTGACGTCAAACGTGGCCGATGCGATCAGGGAAATAGCTGCCCTGCACCTGTCTTTGCAGGCTAAGTGGCCTTGCACTTTGCTGGGAGGCCCCCAGCATGTGACTGCAGCCAGTTGCAGTTTTGCTATTTTGAAGCTGAATGAGGGTCATAATCTGTGAGAATAATTTTAGGGGTTTATATTTAGTTTGTCTCCATATATAAATATGAAGACAAGACTGACAATTTTTCAATACTTACCTTTTCTTGGGCTCTTGCATGGCCATCTCCCATGGATGAGTCAGGGAGAAGCTGGGGTGTGCTCATACTGTAGTGTAAAACACCACTTCCATTCTACTCACTACAGAGAATAATCAATTGCCTCTGATGTGATGGAGGTCTGTTCTGCTACATTTTTGAGAAATATTGCATGGTATTTATTTGGTATTTATTACATATAGTGTAATTCTGTTCCAAAAAAGAAAGACTAAGAGCCTTATTCAGAGGGGAACATAGTGCAGTAGTGGCTGTGACTTTCATTGCAGCTGCTACTGCAAATTTATGCTAATGCTGTAGCTGATGGGCTTTCTACGGAGATGCCAATCAGCTACTGCTCTAACCCACCATGTGCACTGAAAGCAACACCATTCAGCAGCCATCAGCCGCACTATTGGACATTAGAGCAAACCCTATGGTTGCTCAGAATGCCTGATGGTACATGGCCACTGATGTGAGTAGAATTGTGTCTTTTGATGCAGTTTGGGCACCACCCACATGCTCACATGCTCACCAACAAAAGTCAGTCCTCTTTCCACTGTTTGAGAGCCACAGTAATGCACTTATGTGAAGTACTTAGCTCCATGGGACATCCTGCAATATCATGCTTTATCTACCAATATACAAGACTGGCTCATCTGGTGTAAGCTTTGCTCCATCTCCAAAACTTGTCTGTGAGTATGAATGTTCAAAACCCGTGCACTGCAATAGACCCAATGTCCCGGTTAAATCTGTCTGGCTGGAATGTGAGTCTTATAAAAAATACTGTAGGAAAGCAAGTTTTGTTTACAGTATTTTGGAAAAGACATGGTGCCTAGAAGTGAGCTAGTTAATGAGTGTGTATAAATATATATATATATATATATATATATATATATATATAGAGGAAGGAAATAATAGAGAACAGCGCCTATGTATATCTGTTAGATCAAAAAGGGTAGGAATAGTTTCTTTCCTTGAGACACTTTAACACAACACACCTCATAGGTGAATGAGTGGCAGCTCTTATACAATATGTGGATAAAGATAAAAAAATGGAGTAAATAAAAGCACCTACTAGTGTCGGTGAGAGAACCTGTGCATTCAGGTGTAGAAATTAAAAACAATAAATAGCAACTTAGCTTCAAACACTTTCAGACTTATGACTCTTAGAAGCAGGGCATGTAAAAAGAAGATAAAAGCAACATAGTGTGTACTGTTTTTAAACAATATTTCTATAGTAGCTCAAAAATTTAGAAATTTTGCTAATTCCAATAATAATTAAAACAGCAAGGTAAAACTAAAAACAGTAACAATTTAATAGGCACAATCCTGCCACAAATGCAGGTAACAAACGTACAAGAAGCTTTAAAAAAATAGGCAGCTCATCTGTCCATAAATGCAAGTAGCACACGAACAGGATTGAATAATAAAAACAGCTTATCTGTCCGCATGTGGGGAGTCCAAAGGGTAAGCAGCAGGTCCCTGGTCCAACGCGTTTCGTCCTGTTATGAGGACTTCATCAAGGGCATGATCATTGTGGGCAGAAACAGGATATTTATAATACTAGTAAGTAGTCACATGTTAAGCATATGGGTATGCAGAGGCAGAACTATCGCCAGTGCAACCAGTGCGTTGCACTGGGGCCCGCCTCTGTCCAGGGGCCCAAAGCATGTAATGAGTCAAACTGACTCATTACATGCCGCTGTGTGCTGCGGGCAACCGCTGCCCGCAGCGCACAGCCGCCCGGAGAGGAGAGGAGCAGCGGTACGGGGGAAGGAGGAGGAGGGAGGTGGAGGAGGGAGCCGCAGCAGCGCTTTGTTACTGGTGGAGGTGCTGCTGCTGCCCCTCTGCTTCACTATAGGCTGTCTTCCGAGAACAGCCTATAGTGAAGAAGAGGGGCAGCAGCGCTTCCACCAATAACACAGCGCTGCTGCGGCTCCCTCCTCCACCTCCCTCCTCCTCCTTCTCTACTGCCCGGGAATCAACAAGCTGCACCGAGGAGCCTGAGCCAGCGGAGAGGGTAAGTATAATTCTTCTTTCTTTCTTTCTTTCTTTCTTTCTTTCTTTCTTTCTTTCTTTCTTTCTTTCTTTCTTTCTTTCTTTCTTTCTTTCTTTCTTTCTTTCTTTCTTTCTTTCTTTTTTTCTTTCTTTCTTTCTTTCTTGGGACTGCCTGCCGCTATGTGTAAAAATGGGGAATCTGCCTGCCACTATGTGTAAAAATGGGGAATCTGCCTGCCGCTATGTGTAAAAACGGGGAATCTGCCTGCCGCAATGTGTAAAAATGGGGAATCTGCCTGCCGCAATGTGTAAAAATGAGGAATCTGCCTGCCGCTATGTGTAAAAATGGGGATTCTGCCTGCCGCAATGTGTAAAAAGGGGGAATCTGCCTGCCGCAATGTGTAAAAATGGGGAATCTGCCTGCTGCTATGTGTAAAAATGGGGATTCTGCCTGCCGTAATGTGTAAAAATGGGGAATCTGCCTGCCGCAATGTGTAAAAATGGGGAATCTGCCTGCTGCTATGTGTAAAAAGGGGGAATCTGCCTGCCGTAATGTGTAAAAATGGGGAGTCTGCCTGCTGCAATGTGTAAAAATGGGGAATCTGCCTGCCGCAATGTGTAAAAATGGGGAATCTGCCTGCCGCAATGTGTAAAAATGGGGAATCTGCCTGCCGCTATGTGTAAAAATGGGGAATCTGCCTGCCGCAATGTGTAAAAAGGGGGAATCTGCCTGCCGCAATGTGTAAAAAGGGGGAATCTGCCTGCCGTAATGTGTAAAAATGGGGAATCTGCCTGCCGCAATGTGTAAAAATGGGGAATCTGCCTGCCGCAATGTGTAAAAATGGGGAATCTGCCTGCCGCAATGTGTAAAAAGGGGGAATCTGCCTGCCGCAATGTGTAAAAATGGGGAATCTGCCTGCCGCTATGTGTAAAAATGGGGAATCTGCCTGCCGCAATGTGTAAAAGGGGGAATCTGCCTGCCGCAATGTGTAAAAAGGGGGAATCTGCCTACCGTAATGTGTAAAAAGGGGGATGCTGTCTGCCGTAATGTGTAACAAGGGCACGCTGTCTGCCATAATGTGTAAAAAGGGGACGCTGTCTGCCGTTATGTGTAAAAGGTGTACGCTGTCTGCCGTAATGTGTAAAAATGGGGAATCTGCCTGCCGCTATGTGTAAAAATGGGGAATCTGCCTGCCGCAATGTGTAAAAGGGGGAATCTGCCTGCTGCAATGTGTAAAAAGGGGGAATCTGCCTGCCGTAATGTGTAAAAAGGGGGATGCTGTCTGCCGTAATGTGTAACAAGGGCACGCTGTCTGCCGTAATGTGTAAAAAGGGGACGCTGTCTGCCGTTATGTGTAAAAGGTGTACGCTGTCTGCCATAATGTGTAAAAAGGGGACGCTGTCTGCCGTAATGTGTAAACGGGGGGACGCTGTCTGCCGTTATGTGTAAAAAGTGTACGCTGTCTGCCGCTATGTTTAACAAGGGCACGCTGTCTGCCGTTATGTGTAAAAAGTGTACGCTGTCTGCCGCTATGTGTAACAAGGGCACGCTGTCTGCCGTTATGTGTAAAAAGGGGATGCTGTCTGCCGTTATGTGTAAAAAGTGCACGCTGTCTGACGTAATGTGTAAAAAGGGGGACGCTGTCTGCCGTAATGTGTAAAAAGGGGATGCTGTCTGCCGTAATGTGTAAAAAGAGGAATCTGTCCGCTGTAAGGTGTAAAAGGGTCTCTATCTGGTGTAGTGGTGCTACTGTGCGGCATAATTTGAATAATGGAGACTACTGTGCACCGTTTTATGAATTGGTATTATTTTGTGGCCACACTCCTTCCCCACGAAGCCACGCCACTATGTATTTTTGCGCGTGCCGTAGGCGCGCACTGCCCCTGTTTTGCATGCAGGGATGGGGCTCCGATGCCGTTTCTTGCACACAGTGCTAAAATGTCTAGTTACGGCACTGTTGCTAGGTATCCGTTTCTCTGGCCCTGAGCAGGTCCCCCTCACCAGATCCTCTCCAGGGGTGAGGGGGTGGACTTGGATGGGATGGGGGGGCCCAAAGCATTTTGCCGCACCTGGGCCCACCGCTCGCTAGTTCCGCCACTGTGGGTATGACATCACTTCCTATTGGAAAACTAGTGAATATATATATATAAGGAGTTTAAAGAGTGATTATTATTAGTGGAATGTGTAGAAAATATAGCAGAAACAGATATTACAGTTTATAAACAACATAAAAGTAAAAATTGAGAGTGCAATTGATTAGAAACAACGGTGGGATTCAAAAATGCGTCACTTCCGCCTGCAGTGGCTGTGGGATGCGGAAGTACGTCACTACCGCCGAAAAAGTAAAACAAGTTATGACAATAGCTATAGAATTCATATTATAAGTTTTTTTGTATTATAAGTTTTTTTGAGGAGACATACTTAATGAATAGGTGAAGGGCAAAACAAAAGAATAAACGAGGAGGTGGAGGAGGCGAGTACTTAGAAGACGGCGGTGGAACGCATACGTCACTTCCGCCTGTAGTGGTGGTGAGACGCATATGCATCACTTCCGCCGGGAGAAACGGACAACAGTGTTGTGTAAACATATGAATAGCATTACTTGCAATGTCTTAAGGGGTCAGTAGTGAGATGCTGATACTAGCGTGCAGTCACTTTTGTTGAAAAAGATGGTTTCAAAATATAGACGTCACATCCGAGTAGCAGTGGCTTCAGGTGGAATGCATAGTGAAACGCACAGTCACTTCTGCTTTATTTTTACAGGCAGTCAGACATCATTTGATGGTTAGATGAAAAAAGTCATTCCCAGTGGTTGACAAGCACGGCCATCTTTGTTAATCCATTTTTTCAGTATAATGTGTAGTGTCAAGCAGGATCCTGGAACGCACAGCCGTTATAACGATAAAAATGAATAAACAAAGTATATTGTGATGAAATCTATAAGGACTTTCAATTATGAAAGGATATGCATGATTTAAATGCAGGGGCTTAATTAAATTTTAGGCATGCTGGAAAGTGATCATAGTGCATAAAAAGGGTGTGAATAATCGAGAATGAATATATATTAATGCAAAAATAATTTACATATGGATAATATAGAACCATTATAATGTCTGAAATAATTTTAATAGTATAATGCAGAAAAGTGAATTATAAGAAAGGTGCGATCTCAAACCCTTCATTAAATCCCAAAGGCGCCATCGTTCTCAGTTCAAAAATCCAGAACATTTCTCTCTTTGACAGTTTATTCAGAATATCTCCGCCCCGTTCTCCGAGGTTGACAACTTCTATACCTTTAAAAGTAAGGTCCTCAGGGTTGGAGTTGTGTTTTTCCTGGAAGTGTCTATATATTGCATGTGTCTGGACTTTGTGTTTAATATTTCTTACATGCTCTTGAATCCGTAGTTTAAGGCATCTCTTTGTTTATCCAATGTACTTGAACGCCGCAGGTGCATTCTAGAAGATATATAACCATAGTGGAGTTACAGTTGATGAAGTGCTTGATGGTGTATTCACATGAATTGTCATTGTTGAAAAATGTCTTCCGATTCCTATGAATAAGTTTGCAGCAAATGCAACTTCCACATTTGTAACTTCCCTGACATTTCTTTGTTGAGGTAGGTGATTTAGATTTAAAAAAAAAAAATATATATATATATATATATATATATATATATCTTAGAGATGTGCGCTGGACCTGATGATTTGCATTTGGACTCATCAGCAGGATTTGGATTTAGATTTTATTCATAATTGGAAAAAAAAAAAGCCAAAATCACATAATTTTTTTGTTTTTTTTGTCCCTAGAGTATTGTCAACCTCAATAACTTTAATTTCCAGCCATTTGCACACAATTTTGACCACCTTATAGCTCACAATGTTGTTTTCATCCACTTTATGTCAAAGGCTGCATTTCTTTGCAACGCAGCATTCAGGTAGGAACTCAACATGCGCCGGCTGAGAGCTGACGGCTGTCATTGCCTAGCGATCGCCTCTGCCTGATTGACAGGCAGAGGTGGTGGATGGGCGGGAGGGGGGGGGAGGCCAACACAGGCATGGCTGGACAGTGCAGGGGGCAGGCCGCAGCAGCTGCATGATGTCACATACAGCCACTGTGAGCTGGGCAGCGACGATTAGCTCCCAGCCAGCACACAAAATCTGCACTGGCCAGGAGCTACTCCTGAAGTACAAAAGCCTTGCCTCTGTGCGATGCTTTTGTACTTCGGCGATGGAGCAGGGACTGACATGCGGGACGGGCTAGCCCTGTGCTGGGTTCCCCCCCACCCCGCATGTCTGTGTTCTTGATCATAGCTGTGCTAAATTTAGCACAGCCACGATCAACTCGGAATGACCCTCAATGTCTGCAGTGAGCTGGCTAGTTACTTACTACTAGGTGACAGAGCAGCATCTGCGCTAGGACTGACACACTTGTGGCTAAAATGATTGGTTTGTTTGGGCCCCCAAAAGACAAACTAGCAACTGCCTTAAAGCAACAGCTCTACATTGTCTAGAAGATGTCATCGCCATTGTCATCCTCATCCTCACCCTCATCAGTGTGTACATCCTCATCATCATCACACAATATTAATTCATCTCTGCTGGAATCTACCATTACAGATGTCTCTGTATTTCAATTTAATTGCTGGGACAGGTCTTCCTCATGGAATTTCCAGTTCATTTTGATGAACATCATATTTTCCACATTTTGAGGAAATAGCCTCCTACGCCGTTTACTCACAAAGTTTCCAGTTGTGCTGAAAACACTCACTTAGTACACACTGGAGGGTGAGCAGTTTAAGTAATACAAAGCCAGTTTGTATTACAAGGGCCTCCATATTGACTGTTTTTTCCTTCCAGTACACGAAGGGACTCTATGACATGCCTACTTCTATGGTGTCATGAAAATAATCCACCATTCTTTGGATGATGACCGTATCATATGGAGTTACAGTAGAGGTGTCACTAATACTGGCCAATTAATTTAGACCCGACCAGATGTCAAAATGTTGTTTTGACTGATCTGCATCCCCACTACGTCTTTTGGGAAAATGTAGTTTTTTTCCTAGCTGTTTTAGAAAAGGAGGAGGAGACGTCACTTGAGCTGCCAACTTGCTCACCTAGGATCAAGCACAGTTGCCAAAATGTAGTGATGCAATTTCAAGATATTGGCAACCCTTGGATCCTGGTGAAGCAAAAAAAGAACTTGATCTACAAGTCCAGCATATTTTGTGGCTTCGCCATGTTTTATCTCCTCCTTCAATTTCTCCAGTTGTTTTTCCAAAAGTCTAATTAGGAGAACCACCTGGCTCAAGTTAGCAGTGTCGGAACTCACTTCACAGGTGGCTACTCTGAAGGGTTTGAGTACCAGCTTGTCCCACACTGTGTGGAGTCAGAACGCTTTCACACACGGTACTATACAACTATAATGTACTGGGGTGCAGTGCACACAACAAACTATTTTATTTTATTTTTTGGGGGACACAGCTTGTCCCACACTGCGTGGAGTCAGACCGCTTTCACACATGGTACTATACAAGTATGGTTTACTGGGGTGTAGTGAACACAACAAACAATTTTATTTTATTTTTGGGGCACACACCATGGCCAACACTGCGTCGAGTCAGACCACTTTCACACATGGAACTTTACAACTATGGTGTACTGGGGTGCAGTGCACACAACAAACAATGTAAACAGCAAACAATTTATTTTTATTTTTGGGGGGACGCAGCTTGTCCCACACTACGTGAAGTCAGACCACTTTCACACACGCACTGTGAACGCAGAGGGTGGGGCCTACGTAGTCACTGCAGTACCACTGTGATGGACTTAGGGGACTGGTCACTGGACACAGTGACAGCACCACAGCCCCTTTGATGGACAGTGACAGCACCAAAAAAAAATCACTAGCTGCGCTGGACAGAATGACCGACAGCCCCTTAGATGTGCACTACTGACTGACAGCCTCTTATATACACAACTACACTAAATGACACAGCCCCTGCCCGTTATACCACTGACTGACACAGCCCCACAGACAGCCCCTGATGGACACTCTGACTGACAGCCCCACAGCACAGCCCCTGATGGACACTCTGACACAGCCCCTGATGGACACTCTGACAGCCTGCCCTTAAAAGGACAAAAACTGACAGTGACAAAACAGCAGAGCTCCTCGCAGTGTGGAAGCATGCAGGGAAATGGCACCGAGTCGTGGGATGCAGAGACTTTATGGACTCGAAGTCTCGCTAGAATCCGTATGTATATATATATATAGATATATATGATATATATATTAGAGATGAGCGGGTTCGGTTCGTCGAGATCCGAACCCCCCCGAACTTCACCTATTTTACACGGGTCCGAGGCAGCCTCGGATCTTCCCGCCTTGTTCGGTTAACCCGAACGCGCCCTAACGTCATCATCCCGCTATCGGATTCTCGCGAGATTCATATTCTACATAAAGAACCGCGCGTCGCTGCCATTTTCACTCGTGCATTGGAGATTGAACGGAGAGGATGTGGCAGCGTTCTCTCCCTGAAAAGCTCTGTATCTGTGCTCAGTGTGCTGCAAATATCTGTGCTCAGTGTGCTGCAAATATCTGTGCTCAGTGTGCTGAAAATATATACGTTCTCTGCCTGAAAACGCTCCATATCTGTGCTCAGTGTGCTGCAAATATCTGTGCTCAGTGTGCTGCATTGTGGGGACCACCAGTATATAATTATAGTAGTACAGTATAGTAGGCCATTGCTGTATCTTGCAGCTCTGTGTCAAGTATACTATCCATATCTGTGCAGCATTATTGTGAGCAGTATATAGTAGGACAGTTCAGCATTTTGGTGACCAGCAGTATACATAAACAGTAGTACAGTACAGTAGGCCATTGCTGTATCTTGCAGCTGTGTCAAGTATACTATCCATATCTGTGCTGCATTGTTGTGACTCGTGAGCAGTATATAGTAGGACAGTGCAGCATTTTGGTGACCAGCAGTATACATATAGTACAGTACAGTACAGTAGGCCATTGCTGTATCTTGCAGCTCTGTTTCACTTCTAGTATCCTGATCAGTGCTCAATATCTGCTGCATTGTAGTGACCAGTATGTATACTGTACTGTGCGACGTGTTTTATACACCTGGTGATTTTATACATCCTGTAATCTGTACTGAGCGATGTGTGAGATACACCTGGGGATTATACACCCTATATACTGTACTGTGTGATGTGTGAGATACAGCTGGTGATTATACACCCTATATACTGTACTGTGCACATCGCACTATACTGTACTGTGATACACCTGGTAATTAATTATACACCCTGTATACTGTACAGTGCGACGTGTGTTATACACCTGGTGATTATACATCCTGTAATCTGTACTGAGCGATGTGTGAGATACACCTGGGGATTATACACCCTATATACTGTACTGTGTGATGTGTGAGATACACCTGGGGATTATACACCCTATATACTGTACTGTGCGATGTGTGTGATACACCTGGTAATTAATTATACATCCTGCATACTGTACTGTGCGACGTGTGTTATACACCTGGTGATTATACATCCTGTAATCTGTACTGAGCGATGTGTGAGATACACCTGGGGATTATACACCCTATATACTGTACTGAGCGATGTGTGAGATACACCTGGGGATTATACACCCTATATACTGTACTGAGCAATGTGTGAGATACACCTGGTGATTATACATCCTGTAATCTGTATTGAGTGATGTGTGAGATACACCTGGGGATTATACACCCTATATACTGTACTGAGCGATGTGTGAGATACACCTGGGGATTATACACCCTATATACTGTACTGAGCGATGTGTGAGATACACCTGGGGATTATACACCCTATATACTGTACTGTGCGATGTGTGAGATACACCAGGGGATTATACACCCTATATACTGTACTGAGCGATGTGTGAGATACACCTGGTGATTATACATCCTGTAATCTGTACTGAGCGATGTGTGAGATACACCTGGGGATTATACACCCTATATACTGTACTGTGCGATGTGTGATATACCTGGTAATTAATTATACACCCTGTATACTGTACTGTGTGACGTGTGTTATACACCTGGTGATTATACATCCTGTAATCTTTACTGAGCGATGTGTGAGATACACCTGGGGATTATACATCCTATATACTGTACTGAGAGATGTGTGAGATACACCTGGTGATAATACATCCTCTAATCTGTACTGAGCGATGTGTGCGATACACCTGATAATATCTGTGCTCAGTGTGCTGCATTGTGGTGACCACCAGTATATTATTGTAGTACAGTACAGTAGGCCATTGCTGTATCTTGCAGCTCAGTGTCAGACTCAGTTCTAGTATCCTGATCAGTGCTCAATATCTGCTGCATTGTTGTGACCAGTATATAGTAGTACAGCGCAGCATTGTGGTGACCACCAGTATATAGTAGTACAGTAAAGTAGGCCATTGCTGTATCTTGCAGCTATGTGTCACTTCTAGTATCCTTATCAGTGCTTAATATCTGTGCTCAGTGTCAGTGCTGCATTGTGGTGACCAGTATACTACAGTACAATAGTCCAGTGCTGTTCTCGCTGCTCGGTGTCAGTTCTCCGTAGTGTCATCAATGATCAGTATAATCAGTTCTCAGTATAATCAGTGCGCTGTTAGACATGTGCCCGTTTTCCGCCATTAGTGCAGTGGGATTTAGACAATTGATGAAGTTATTGTGTCCCCGGTACAAAATCCCATCTAGATTCCACTTCACTAGGCAGGCGATAGCGAGATTTTACCAATTAATATCAGTAATTTATAATTATTAATTACAGTGATCTTGCCAAATAATTTCAGTGAATGTGTCATTTTCTTCCAGTGATTTGGACCAATAATACCATTGATTAGAACGAATAATTCCAGTTATTTTTTCATTTTCTTCCAGTGATTTGGAGCAATAATACCATTGATTAGAACAAATAATTCCAGTGATTTTGTAAATTTCTTCCAGTGATTTGGACCAATAATACCATTGATTAGAACGAATAATTCCTGTGATTTTGTCATTTTCTTCCAGTGATTTGGACCAATAATACCATTGATTAGAATGAATAATTGCTGTGATATTGAGGTGTTTGTGTTGCTTAGCTTAGCCATCCAGCGACCACAGTGCACCTCTTTTTCTTTTTTCTTTGCATCATGTGCTGTTTGGGGCCAATTTTTTTAAGTGCCATCCTGTCTGACACTGCAGTGCCACTCCTAGATGGGCCAGGTGTTTGTGTAGGCCACTTGGGTCGCTTAGCTTAGTCATCCAGCGACCTCGGTGCAAATTTATGTTGGTCATATTTTCTACTTATGATTGTATTGTGTTTTTACAGGAGATCGTGGATATCCTTGCATCCCTTGGCTCATGACTCCTTACAGCACACCTGAGCCACAAATGGCATTTAATTCCCCGCTTACAGCCACTAGGCAACTGGTGGAGCGCACAATTGGTATCCTAAAAGGATGATTTCGCGTGCTCTACCGCACTGGTGGCGACCTCATGTATTCGCCGGAAATGGTAAGTAAAATTGTGGTCCGGGTGCAATCCTGCACAATATTGCTGTAAGGAGTCGTGTGGAGCTTCCCAAAAGTGAGGAATTGTCCCCGAAGGATGAGGAGCCAGTGTTTGGCCGGACAAGAAGCCGGGGCTCTGAGGCGCAGTGGGGACATGTCATTAGGGCACGAATAGTCACACAATATTTCAGGTATGCTTATGTTAGCAACACATTAGACAAGTGTTTATGCGAGTATTTATAGTGATATTTGTGCAACATATAACATATGTCGTTCCAGAATTGATTTAGAAAAACATTATTTAGTTAATTTGTCATATAATTATTATGTTTGTATGTGTTTTGAGTTGCTAAGTAACTTTATGTGAATTTTATATGTATGTAAATGGATAATGAACACAAGTATTGTTGTGGTGTTAACATATATCTTGTATATAACATAATTGTTTTTTTATTTTTTCTTAATCATTTTTATGGTTCCAAGTTAAATGGAACATTGGGGTATATTTACTAAGGTCCCGATTTTGACCGAGATGCCGTTTTTTCTTCAAAGTGTCATCTCGGTAATTTACTAAGCAAAAATCACGGCAGTGATGAGGGCATTCGTAATATTTTGGAAGTCCTAGGAAAAAATCACGAATCAATACACTATCGGTCAAATACGCCTGCAATTTGGTAGAAATCGTGAATTTACTAAAAAATGCAAAACACAAACACTGCCGACAATAGCCAAACACTGCCGTGATGAAATACAAATCGTGAAAAAGTGCTAAAAAAAAACAGACCTACTTTTTTATCCCGTGTTTGTATAGGCATGCACAGATCCATGAGATCCGTGCATGTTTTTCAGTGGGAAGGGGTGGGAAATATTTTAATTTAAAAAAAAAAATGCGTGGGGTCCCCCCTTCTAAACCAAACCAGCCTCGGGCTCTTTGAGCTGGCCCTGGTTGCAAAAATATGGGAAAAAAATTGACAGGGGTTCCCCCATATTTTAACAACCAGCACCGGGCTCTGCGCCTGGTCCTGGTTCCAAAAATACGGGGGACAAAAAGCGTAGGGGTCCCCCGTATTTTTGTAACCAGCACCGGGCTCCACTAGCTGGACAGATAATGCCACAGCCGGGGGTCACTTTTATACAGCGCCCTGCGGCCGTGGCATTAAATACCCAACTAGTCACCCCTGGCCGGGGTACCCTGGAGGAGTGGAAACCCCTTAAATCAAGGGGTCCCCCCCTCCAGCCACCCAAGGGCCAGGGGTGAAGCCCGAGGCTGTCCCCCCCATCCAATGGGCTGCGGATGGGGGGCTGATAGCCTTTGTTGTAAGTTATGAATATTGTTTTTAGTAGTAGTACTACAAGTCCCAGCAAGCCTCCCCCGCAAGCTGGTACTTGGAGAACCACAAGTACCAGCATGTGGCGGAAAACCGGGCCCGCTGGTACCTGTAGTACTACTACTAAAAAAATACCCCAATAAAGACATAACACACACACCTTGAAAGTATAACTTTAATGCATACATACACACCACCATATACACATACTTACCTTATGTTCACACGAGGGTCGGTCCTCTTCTCCATGTAGAATCCATGGTGTACCTGTTGAAAAAATTCAACTCACCAAATCCAGTGTAGAAGGCTCCTCGGGTAATCCATTTGTAATCCACGTACTTGTAAAAATAAAAAAACGGACACCCGACCACGAACTGAAAGGGGCCCCATGTTTTCACATGGGACCCCTTTCCCCGAATGCCAGAAACCCCCTCTGACTTATGTCTAAGTGGGTTTCTTCAGCCAATCAGGGAGCGCCACGTTGTGGCACCCTCCTGAGCGGCTGTGTGCTCCTGTACTGTCTGACAGGCGGCACACGGCAGTGTTACAATGTAGCGCCTATGCGCTCCATTGTAACCAATGGTGGGAACTTTGTGGTCAGCGGTGAGGTTACTTTCGGTCACCCGCTGACCACAAAGTTCCCACCATTGGTTACAATGGAGCGCATAGGCGCTACATTGTAACACTGCCGTGTGCCGCCTGTCAGACAGTACAGGAGCACACAGCCGATCAGGAGGGTGCCACAACGTGGCGCTCCCTGATTGGCTGATGAAACCCTCTTAGACATAAGTCAGAGGGGGTTTCTGGCATTCGGGGAAAGGGGTCCCATGTGAAAACATGGGGCCCCTTTCAGTTCGTGGTCGGGTGTCCGTTTTTTTATTTTTACAAGTACATGGATTACAAATGGATTACCCGAGGAGCCCTCTACACTGGATTTGGTGAGTTGAATTTTTTCAACAGGTACACCATGGATTCTACATGGAGAAGAGGACCGACCCTCGTGTGAACATAGGGTAAGTATGTGTATATGGTGGTGTGTATGTATGCATTAAAGTTATACTTTCAAGGTGTGTGTGTTATGTCTTTATTGGGGTATTTTTTTAGTAGTAGTACTACTACAGGTACCAGCGGGCCCGGTTTTCCGCCGCATGCTGGTACTTGTGGTTCTCCAAGTACCAGCTTGCGGGGGAGGCTTGCTGGGACTTGTAGTACTACTACTAAAAACAATATTCATAACTTACAACAAAGGCTATCAGCCCCCCATCCGCAGCCCATTGGATGGGGGGGACAGCCTCGGGCTTCACCCCTGGCCCTTGGGTGGCTGGAGGGGGGGACCCCTTGATTTAAGGGGTTACCACTCCTCCAGGGTACCCCGGCCAGGGGTGACTAGTTGGGTATTTAATGCCACGGCCGCAGGGCGCTGTATAAAAGTGACCCCCGGCTGTGGCATTATCTGTCCAGCTAGTGGAGCCCGGTGCTGGTTACAAAAATACGGGGGACCCCTACGCTTTTTGTCCCCCGTATTTTTGGAACCAGGACCAGGCGCAGAGCCCGGTGCTGGTTGTTTAAATATGGGGGAACCCCTGTCAATTTTTTCCCCATATTTTTGCAACCAGGACCGGCTCAAAGAGCCCGAGGCTGGTTTGGCTTAGGAGGGGGGACCCCACGCAATTTTTTTTTAAGTTTAAACATTTTTATTTATTTTTACAAGGTGCACAATGAAGCCCAGCACGGATCTCTCAGATCCGGCCGAGATTCATTGTATTAAAGTCGGCAGTGTTTTACAAGTCACTCACGTAAAACACTGCCTAAAAAAACGAATGACATCGACATCGGAAAAACCGAAAATGCAGAATACGGCAGCTTAGTAAATTAGTCGTAATAAATTCAAAAAGTTGCATATTTACACTTTCGATGTCATTCGTGATTGAACTCTGACCTCAAACGGAAAATTACGAATGTTAGTAAATTTACCCCACTGTTTTATGTTCTAGTTTTTTTTACATGCAATCCTCAGTTTTAATGTTTTTTTTTACCCTCAACATATCCACATGTACACACTAATACAACAATCCTTGTTTAGCTGAATGATTAGTCCAAATTTGGTGAGTTGGTTTTTTTTTGTTGGTACAGTGAGGTTTTTAGCAATGACAGCAGCATATAGTCGCATAGGCGTACGCAAAAGGCCAGAAACAACACAATATCATTATACAGTAATATCAATAAAGTTTATCATTAAAGATGACACCATCATAGGTGTCCTTTAATCAACAGTTAGCACACAGTATAAATATAAGCCCTTGTGATTAAAAAGACATTGGCACCATGCGAGCTGCTGCCTTCTCCATGAGGGAGCTGCGGCTCCTAACTGCTGTGATGGACCGCCATGTAGGCTATACGGGCCCATACGTGTCTAACGCCACAAAGCAGAGGTCCGCAGAAAATTGAGTGTGAGGGTCTGCACACAGAGGACCATAGTCCAACTCGAGCGGTGGTGGTCAGACCTCCGCCGCCAACAGCGCCATTTGCTGGCACAGCTGCACCAGCAAATAATTGCAAGTGAGTAAACCACAAGACCATTTGTGTTTGCATGAGTGTGTTATTTTGCATTTAAATGTACAGCAATATTAGCAAGAAAAATATGTGTTTAATAAAAAAGGTCTGTATTGTATTTGTCTAGGCAGTGTTGGACTGGGCAATAAAGGGCACACCGGGGAATGCAGTGTTAGGGGCCCATGTTTAGAGGTGTGGCAAGACACCACACTGTTTTGCATTACAATTTTAGAGTGCATGGATTGGGCACTTTAATAAATATATACTGTAAACCTTGCTAGTGCATGCATGGTAAAAACAAGAATGCACTGGGAAAAAAAGTCCTTGCTTAAATACGTTCATATATGTATTATGTATAATTCAAGTGCACAGACTGGAACATGATCCCTAGAGGTGGAGGTGGGGGACCCAGACAGTGTGGACCACCGGGGGCCTCCCGTATACCCCTGTGGACCAGTCCAACCCTGTATATAGGGATAGAGTCAATTTTTCATCAACATTTAACATAAAATATTTTTTCGTTTTACTTAAAAAACAATGGTTACGAATGTATATGCGCAAAAAAAAAAAGAAAGAAAGTTAGTGTTACTGACCTAGGTTGGGGGTGTTGTGAACTCGGGGGTTCTCCCCACAGTTGGGTCGGAACAGGGATGGCATGATATAGGTCTTCCTCATACAGGACTCTGACAGTAAAGCTTGGTGAAAATATTAAAGGACTTTATTGCAGGAAGGGGGCAACACAATGCCACATAACAGAGAAGGAGTGTATGGAGAAATGTCCAGAAAGTACTTGTGAGTGATGGTAAAAGATACTGGTGACTGAAGAACTTGAGAGCGGTGGTCAAAAGACACTGATGATTTGAAGAACTTGAGAGCGGTGGTTAAGACTCTGATAATTTGAAGAACTTGAGAGTGGTGGTTAAAGACACTGATGATTTGAAGAACTTGAGAGTGGTGGTTAAAGACACTGATGATTTGAAGAACTTGAGAGCGGTGGTTAAAGACAATGATGATTTGAAGAACTTGAGAGCGGTGGTTAAAGACAATGATGATTTGAAGAACTTGAGAGCGGTGGTTAAAGACACTGATGATTTGAAGAACTTGAGAGCGGTGGTTAAAGACAATGATGATTTGAAGAACTTGAGAGTGAGGGTTAAAGACACTGAGGACTTGTATAACTTGGGAGCGAGGGTTAAAGACACTGAGGACTTGTATAACTTGAGAGCGACGTTTAACCTGCAGCCCACGCTGACTCCAAGAAGCACTGGAGCACAGTGGAACCCAGCAGCGGTTGGGAACGCTGGAAGCTGTGCAACAACTGACACCTGGAAATGCCGGAGACACTGGGGTATGCTGCAGAGAGATCCGCCAAGAACTGAGGCACTGGCATTCATTTCAGAGGAAAAGACGATACTCAGGCACCGAGGCTCTGCCCGGCGTCTGCCTTTGAATCTCCCGCCTCCGCTGGATTGGCGGAACAGTCCGATGACATCACCCGCTCCCCGCCCATGTGATGCCGGGTGTCCTGGTGGCGCCCCTGCCCCGGGGAACTGCCGGGAGCCGCGCCAGCCAGACGCTGGAGCCCGTGGACCACCAAAGGCGGAGGCCGCAACACAGATCAGCAGGCACGCAGGGGTAAGCGCGGCGAACGCCGCCCATGGCATGTGACAGTACCCCCTCCTCCAGGAGTGGCCCCCGGACACTTTCCAGGTTTTGTTGGATGTCTGGAATGGAAAATCCGCACCAGTCGGGGAGCCATAACTTCAGTAGCCTTGACCCAGCTCCCCTCCTCGGGGCCAAAACCTTTCCACTCCACCAAATACTGTAGATTCTTGTGAAGATAACAAGAGTCGAGAATAGCTTTGATTTCAAAGTCCGTTTCAGCTTCAGACTCAGCAGAGATTGGCCTCGGGGATTTAAAATGGAACCGGTTTAAAATAAGGGAGCGAAGAAGAGAGACATGAAAGGAGTTTTGTATCCGGAGGTGGGAAGGCAATCCCAATTTGCAGACAACTGGGTTCAGGACTTGTAACACGGGGTAAGGACCAATAATCTTTGGGGCAAACTTCATAGTGGGCACCCTTAACCGGAGGTTGCGGGTGGAGAGCCATACCTTTTCACCAACCTTGTATTGGGGAGCTGTTTGTCGCTTCCTATCCGCAAATAACTTATAGCGGCCAGAGACTTCCTTGAGATTAGCATGAACTCGACTCCAAATTTGGCTGAAGTGTCAAAGAGTAGAGGCTGCAGCAGGAACATCCTCCGGAGGACAAATGGGTAATTCAGGAAATTGAGGATGGAACCCATAATTAATGAAAAATGGGGACTCACCAGTCGAAGAGTGGTCTAGATGATTGTGGGCAAACTCGGCCCATGGCAACAGTTCCACCCAATCATCTTGCGAGGGAGAGAGATAAACACGGAGAAAAGTCTCTAAATCTTGATTGACGCGTTCAGTTTGCCCATTGGTTTGTGGATGGTAAGCGGATGAAAACTTGAGTTTTATTTGTAAGGCCGCACAGAAAGCTCTCCAGAATCTTGCAGTGAATTGTACCCCCCGGTCAGAGACGATTTCCTGAGGTAAGCCGTGCAGGTGGAAATGTTCTCGGTTAAATAACAGCGCCAACTTGGGAGCTGATGGTAACCCGGTCAAAGGTACGAAATGTGCCATCTTAGAGAAACGGTCGACAATTACCCAGACAGTATTGTGACCCTTGGAGAGGGGCAATTCGGTGACAAAGTCCATAGAGATATTGTTATGATTCCAGCACTCTGGTCAGAGGAGATCTTATGGCAAGGACCGGAGCACTGGAACGGAATGCTGGGGAAGGCGCCCTAACTCTGTTGTCTCACCCGTGTTGTCAGAAATCCCCTGCAAGACTATGGTTTCTTGAGCCCTTGGTAGCCGCGTTTGAAGGGCGGATTATGTCTGCCCAACTTCGATGCCCCCCGGTCTTAATGAGAGACAAAGGGAAACCCGAGACAGGGTGATAACAAGAGGCCCTCTAACTAAACAACCAGGCCAGGGGCTAAGCAAACTCAAAACTATAATATGTGCGGAGAAACCGCCAGGGAAAAGGACAACCAAAATATCCACTTGTCCAATTCTCCTACCCGGCACCGCCGAGTACCAGAGAGGACTTGTGGAAGCGGAACCCTCTGCAAATGCTCCAAACACAAAATATAAAAGGTAAAGCGGCTGAGCCGCAACACGCGGCAGAGCCGCAACTCACGAACACCACTGGATATAAAACGGTGATCAGTCAGGACTCCAGGGAACCAAAAGACCTCTTGGGATGAGATGACAACTCCCGAATACCGGACTTCTGAGGACTGGAATGACCGGATACAGCAGGACTGGAAACAGACTCTCAGCAAACAAAGGCAGCATGCAGGAAGCTATTACCGGCGTCTATGAGAAGCCCTGGGAGTGTATTTAACAAGGAGTCCTCCAATCAGCTGCTAAAGGCTGATTAGAATAAATGCCGTGCAGCTGCCTTGCTGCACGGCCAGAGAGCAGGTGAATATCTTAATTTCCTAAAGCCCAGCAACGGGGAACGCGGTCCGCCAGTGGCGTCCCCGTTGCTAGGGTCCGTGCGGCTCAGCGCGCCCGGCGTCTAGCGTTGCTAGGGAGCCGGCGGCTGTACGTGCACGGCGTCTCTAGTTGCTAGGCGCCGGGCCGCGCAGACCATCAAGCGGACCCCGGCGCCTAACAGTAGCCCCCCCTTGAGGAGGGGTCAAGGAACCCCTAAAGCCAGGTTTCTGAGGAAATTCCCGAAAAAATGCCCTCTTGAGCCTCGGGGCATGAAGATCCTAATCCAGGAACCAAGACCTTTCATCCGGACCATAGCCTTTCCAGTGAACCAGAAAATACAGCCGATCCCTGGACAATTTGGAATCGAGAACCTTCTCTACCAAGAACTCCTGTTGTCCCTGTACATCCACTGGAGATCTACCCTGAGAGATCTTCCGAGGAAATCTACTGGAAGAAACGTATTGTTTCAACAGGGAACAATGAAACGTATTTCCAATCCTGAGAGATCTTGGTTTACGTAACCGAAAGGCAACTGGGTTGACTCTTTTAATAATAAGAAATGGCCCAATAAATTTGGGTCCCAGTCTAGCCGAGGATTGTCGAAGCCTGATGTTGCGAGTCGACAACCACACCCTATCTCCCACCTTAAAAGTGCAAGGACGTCGGAGCCTGTCAGAAAATTTCTTCTCTCGTAAGGCCGCTTTTCTGAGAGCAAGGTGCACCTTTTTCCAAATGGCTCTGAGATGGGAGGTTAAGGTAAGCGAGGAGACTGAGGAATGATGAAAAAAAGAATTAGCTCTGGGGTGAAAACCAAAAACTGAAAAGAATGGAGACTCTTTAGTGGAGGAATGACAAGAATTATTGTAAGCAAATTCAGCCAACGGAAGAAACTCGGACCAATCATTTTGGAGTTTGGCTGAATACAAGCGCAAATATTGTTTCAATAATTGGTTAACTCGTTCGGTTTGCCCGTTGGATTGTGGGTGGTAACCCGATGTTAACGACAATTTCATCTTCAATGAGGCACAAAAACATTTCCAGAATTGTGCGATGAATTGTGGACCCCGATCAGAAACAATATCAGTAGGCAACCCATGAAGCCTGAATACATGGCGGAGAAACAAAACTGCCAACCCTTGGGCAGAAGGCAATCGTGGAAGAGCAATAAAATGAGCCATTTTACTAAAACGGTCCACTACCACCCATACGACTCGGAATCCGGCTGAAAGGGGAAGGTCAACCACAAAATCCATGGAAATATGAGACCACGGCCTGAGAGGAACATTTAAGGGCATAAGTTGCCCGATGGGCAAGGAACGGGGAACCTTATGCTGTGCACAAACCTGACATGAATAAACAAATTCCTTGACGTCTTTAGAAAGACCAGGCCACCATACTGAGCGAGAGACTAACTCCAATGTCTTAGAGACTCCTGGATGCCCTGAAACTTTGTTATCATGGAATTCCGTTAAAACAGTAGCTCTCAAAAACTCAGGGACGTAAAGATGACCAGCACGAGTAATTCTAGGAGCTTGGTGTTGAAGCTGTTTTAACTGGGTAAACAAATCTTGTGTGAGGCCCGCCCAGATGACCGAAGATGGAAGTATGGGGGTAACAGGATTGTTATTGTGAACCGGAAGAAAGCTACGTGACAGGGCATCAGCCTTAGTATTCTTGGAACCAGGCCTGAAAGTGATTATAAATTTGAAATGCGTAAAAAATAATGCCCAACGTGCCTGCCGGGCATTAAGCCGCTTAGCCGATTCAATGTATTGCAGGTTCTTATGGTCAGTCAATACCGAAATAGTATGTTTTGCTCCCTCCAGCCAATGCTTCCACTCCTCGAAAGCCCACTTTACCGCCAGTAACTCCCGATTACCAACGTCATAGTTGGATTCAGCGGAGGAGAATTTCCTGGACATAAAGGCACAAGGATGTAACTCCAGAGACTCCGGGTCCTTTTGAGAAAGGATAGCCCCCACTCCAACCTCCGAGGCATCAACCTCCACCACAAAGGGCAATTCCGGATTAGGATGTCTGAGGACTGGAGCTGAGACAAAGGTTTGTTTCAAGGCCCGGAAGGACAACTCAGCTTCACGCGACCAGTTGGTAGGATCCGCTCCTTTCTTTGTCAGAGCTACAATGGGAGCAACCAGGTCAGAAAAAGAATGAATGAACCTCCTATAATTATTTTGCAAACCCTAAAAAGCGCTGAATTGCTTTTAAATTGGTGGGTTGCGCCCAACTAAGGATGGCCTGGAGTTTCTTTGGTTCCATGGAAAATCCCTGAGGGGAAATTATGTACCCTAAAAAAGATACTTCCGTGACATGAAACTCACACTTCTCCAGCTTGGCATATAAATGATTCTCACGTAACTTTTGAAGAACCAGACGCACCTGGGTAACATGTTGTTCCATTGATTCAGAAAAAATCAGGATGTCGTCTAAGTAAACGACCACGAATTTCCCTAGGAAGTCACGGAGCACATCGTTAATGAGGTCTTGAAAAACTGCCGGAGCATTGGACAGGCCGAACGGCATCACCAGGTATTCGTAGTGACCCGACTGAGTACTGAAGGCCGTTTTCCACTCATCTCCAGATTTAATTCGGATGAGGTTGTACGCTCCTCTAAGGTCAATTTTAGAAAAAATCACAGCAGAACGTAACTGATCAAAGAGTACAGAAATCAACGGCAAAGGATAGGTGTTTTTAACTGATATCTTATTCAGGGCTCTAAAATCAATGCAAGGTCTAAGCGAGCCATCCTTTTTCTCCACAAAGAAGAAGCCTGCACTTAAAGGAGATTTTGATGGTCTAATAAATCCTTTCTCAAGGCTCTCCTTTACATAATCATTCATAGCCGCAGTTTCTGGCCCGGATAATGCATATAATCTTCCCTTTGGCAATGCGGCACCAGGAATTAACTCAATAGCACAATCATAAGGCCGATGGGGAGGCAGAATGTCCGCATTGCCTTTGGAGAAAACATCAGCAAACTCCTGGTATTCCACCGGAATGAGTTCTGGAATGATAGCTGCTACTCTGACTGGAAACGTGATACATTCCTTATCACAAAAAGTACCCCAATGTGAAATCTCCCCCGACCGCCAATCAATGGTGGGATTATGAAAGGCCAGCCAAGGGTGACCCAGAACAACTGGAACTGCTGGGCAATGTGTAAGAAAGAACTCGATTTTCTCGGAATGTAGAGCTCCTACTGTAAGTAGTACAGGGGGTGTACGGAGAGAAATAATCCCATTAGACAGCGGACTCCCATCTAAGCCATGCATGGTGACACACCTACCCAAAGGTAACTGAGGAATGCCTAAGGCCTTAGCCCAAGTTAAATCCATAAAGTTTCCTGCAGCTCCACTGTCAACAAAAGCCGACACCGAAGAACTGAGGCTGCCAAAGGAAACTTCAACTGGGACTAAAAGGGAGTTATTCGAGGAGATAAGCTGCAGACCTAGGTGAACCCACTCACAATTCACCTGGTCAAAGCGTTTCCCGACTTGTTCGGACAATTACGAGCAAAATGTCCCTTACCCCCACAGTACAGACAAAGACCAGAATGGGCTCCTCTATGTCTTCAGGAATGGAATATACACACGGACTTGACCTTACAGGTGCTCCTTTTTCAGCCCTCCGCTCTCTGAGACGACTATCAATCTTAATAGAAAGCTCCATGAGTTTATCGAGAGTCTCAGGAGCGGGGTACTGAAGGAGACTGTCTTTTACAGACTCTGATAAGCCGAGGCGAAACTGACTGCGCAGGGCTGGGTCATTCCAGCCACAGTCGTTCGACCAACGGCGAAACTCCGTACAAAAAACCTCCGCAGGATTTCTACCCTGTCTGAGAGCGCGCAACTGACTTTCAGCGGACGCCTCTCTATCAGGGTCATCATACAAGAGCCCTAAAGACTCAAAAAAGCGTCAACTGACAACAATGCCGGATCCTCTGCTCTTAAACCAAATGCCCAGGTCTGAGGATCCCCCTGGAGCAAAGAAATAATAAACCCGACCCGCTGAGATTCAGTACCCGAGGAAGTCGGTCTTAAACGAAAATAAAGTTTACAGGATTCTTTAAAATTAAAAAAATCTTTTCTATCACCAGAAAAACGGTCAGGCAAATGCATCTTTGGTTTAGGGACTACCCTTGGGGAAGCTCACAAAAGATCTTCCTGCGACTTCACCCGAAGAGAAAGATCCTGAACCATCTGAGTAAGTTCTTGAATCTGGCTGACTAAGAGCTGACCAGGATTTGGCCCTAAACCTGTTGGATTCATGAGGCCGATAAATTCTCACAAAACTGAATGAGAAAAAATGAAACCCCGTTTAATTTTAAGTTTTGGTATGGCCGGTAATAATGTTATGATTCCAGCACTCTGGTCAGAGGAGATCTTATGGCAAGGACCGGAGCACTGGAACGGAATGCTGTGGAAGGGAGCAGGACAGGAAAATAGCCCCTGGCGCCCTAACTCTGTTGTCTCACCCGTGTTATCAGAAATCCCCTGCGAGACTATGGTTTCTTGAGCCCTTGGCAGCCGCGTTTGAAGGGCGGATTATGTCTGCCCAACTTCGATGCCCCCCGGTCTTAATGAGAGACAAAGGGAAACCCGAGACAGGGTGATAACAAGAGGCCCTCTAACTAAACAACCAGGCCAGGGGCTAAGCAAACTCAAAACTATAATATGTGCGGAGAAACCGCCAGGGAAAAGGACAACCAAAATATCCACTTGTCCAATTCTCCTACCCGGCACCGCCGAGTACCAGAGAGGACTTGTGGAAGCGGAACCCTCTGCAAATGCTCCAAACACAAAATATAAAAGGTAAAGCGGCTGAGCCGCAACACGCGGCAGAGCCGCAACTCACGAACACCACTGGATATAAAACGGTGATCAGTCAGGACTCCAGGGAACCAAACGACCTCTTGGGATGAGATGACAACTCCCGAATACCGGACTTCTGAGGACTGGAATGACCGGATACAGCAGGACTGGAAACAGACTCTCAGCAAACAAAGGCAGCATGCAGGAAGCTATTACCGGCGTCTGTGAGAAGCCCTGGGAGTGTATTTAACAAGGAGTCCTCCAATCAGCTGCTAAAGGCTGATTAGAATAAATGCCGTGCAGCTGCCTTGCTGCACGGCCAGAGAGCAGGTGAATATCTTAATTTCGTAAAGCCCAGCAATGGGGAACGCGGTCCGCCAGTGGCGTCCCCGTTGCTAGGGTCCGTGCGGCTCAGCGCGCCCGGCGTCTAGCGTTGCTAGGGAGCCGGCGGCTGTACGTGCACGGCGTCTCTAGTTGCTAGGCGCCGGGCCGCGCAGACCATCAAGCGGACCCCGGCGCCTAACAGATATGGGTCCAAAGCCTCTGAGGAATGGACAGTGGATGCAACAACCCCGCAGAAGGCAAACGAAGAATTTTGTGCTGAGCACACTGAGGACATGAGTTGACATAATCTTGAATATCCTTCTACATAGTGTCCCACCAGTAAGTCCTTCGTAGAAACTCCCACATCTTTTGAACTCCAGGGTGACCGGAAAACTTGGAAATATGAGCCCACTGCAACAACCTCGGTCGAAATTTAGCTGGCACAGACATTCTCCCAGGAGGAGGGCCCAGAGCAGTGGGAGCCGCTGACATAGAAACTGGACTTAGAATCAAAGCCTTCTCAATGGAATTCTCCTCATCCGAAGCTGTTAAGGAATGGGATAAAGCATCAGCTTTGGTGTTAAAAGTCCCGGCCCGGTACTTAATAACAAACGAAAACCGAGTAAAGAAGAGCGCCCATCTAGCTTGACGGGGATTCAAGCACTGGGCCGTCTTGAGGTACAGTAAATTCTTATGATCAGTGAAAATTGTAATTAGGTGTTTAGCACCTTCCAAAAGATATCTCCATTCCTCCAAGGCAGATTTTATTGCCAAAAGCTCTTTGTCTCCAATGGTGTAATTCTGTTCCGCAGGAGAGAATTTGCGAGAATGGAAACCACATGGATGTAACTTCCCATCTGGAGCGTACTGCGAAAGCACGGCACCTATGCCTACCGTGGAGGCATCAACTTCCAAAAAGAATGGTTTTGAAAAATGTGGTTGTTGAAGTACTGGAGCAGACATAAAGGCTGCCTTTAACTGAGCGAACGCTGCTACAGCTTCGGAGGACCAATGACTTGGGTCAGAACCCTTCTTGGTCAGGGCAGTAATAGGTGCCACGATGGTAGAAAATCCCTTTATGAATTTCCGGTAGTAATTTGCAAAACCCAGAAATCGTTGTTCCGCTTTCAAGGAAAGAGGCTGAGTCCAGTCCCGGATGGCAGTGAGTTTCTCTGGATCCATACAAAGCTCCGTGCCCGAAATGATGTAACCAAGAAATGGAATAGAAGGAACCTCAAAAGTACATTTGGAAATCTTGCCATAAAGATGATTCTCTCGCAATCGAAGAAGTACCTCCTTGACCTGTATTCTGTGCTCTGTGAGATTTTTAGAAAATATCAGAATGTCATCCAAATATACCACTACACTTAGGTATAGCATATCCCGAAAGACTTCATTAATGAATCCCTGGAAGACGGCAGGGGCGTTGCTGAGGCCAAGCGGCATTACCAGATACTCGTAATGCCCGTCCCTGGTATTGAAGGCCATCTTGCATTCGTCCCCCTGTCGAATGCGTATCAAATTATAAGCTCCCCTTAAATCAAGCTTGGTGAAAACTCTGGCTCAGTGAACTCTATCAAAAAGCTCCGTAATGAGTGGCAAAGGATACTTATTCTTAATGGTGACATCATTTAGACCACGATAGTCAATACATGGTCTCAGCCCTCCGTCCTTCTTCTTCACAAAAAAGAAACCTGCCCCCGCCGGGGAGGTAGAGGGGCGGATGAATCCTTTCTGCAGATTAGACTTAATATAGTCCGACATAGCTTGGGTCTCGGGTAATGATAAGGGATAAGTGCGACCCTGAGGTGGCATTTTCCCCAGAATGAGCTCAATGGGGCAGTCCCAGGGTCTATGCGGTGGTAGCTGATCGGCCGCTTGCTCCGAGAACATGTTAGAAAACTCCCGATAGGCCTCCGGAATGAGCCCTTCATCTGACTTGGAAGATACATGGAGTGGATAGACAGGGGTGAGACAATTCGAATGACAAAAAGGACTCCAAGATGTTATCTGTGTCGAACTCCAGTCAATGTGAGGGTTGTGAAGTTTGAGCCAAGGAAGGCCAAGAACCAGATTGTGGGGCATCTCCAGAATCACTAGAAATTCCAGGTGTTCTTGATGCAGAGCTCCCACTTGCAGTTTGATTGGTACTGTACAACTTGAAATCAGACCATTAGAAATTTGGGTACCATTGATAGAAGTCAACGTGATAGGTCGTTCGACCGACCGTAACTGAAAACCCATATCCTGGGCACAGGAAAGGGAAATAAAATTCCCTGCAGCCCCTGAGTCCAACAGAGCCTTAACGGGTTTGGCTACTGACCCAGAAAACAGAGACACGGAGAGTAAACAGTCCACTGGTGGAGAAGGTTTAGAAGAAACCCCTAGCTCGACTCCTCCGGAACAAGCTAGGACTGCCCGTTTCCCGGGCGAGACTTGCAAAACTTGAGAAAATGATCCGCGGCTCCACAGTAGAGGCAGAGTCTACCCTCACGACGATGCTGACGTTCCTCTGGGGACAGCCGAGATCGATTAATCTGCATGGTTTTATCAGGACTTGGAATAACCGTCTGCTTAGACGGAAGAGATCGGACCCTTGAACGATCTGACCGACTACGTTCGCCACCTCGTTCCTGCATGCGAAGAGCCACCTTTACACAGAGCGAGATCAACTGTTCTAAAGAATCCGGCAAATCTCTAGTGACCAACTCGTCCTTTAGACGATCGGAGAGCCCGTTCCAAAAGGCAGCCCGAAGAGCATCATTATTCCAGCACAGTTCTTAGGCTATGGTCTGAAAATTAATCACATACTGTCCCACTGAACGAGAGCCTTGTCGGACACGAAGCAAGTCTGCAGAGGCAGCGGTCATCCTGCCGGGCTCATCAAAGATCCTGCGGAATGACGTAATTAAATTGGTGTAACTAGAAACCAATGGATCAGATCGCTCCCATAATGGAGACACCCAATCCAACGCTGAACCCTCGAGCAAAGAAATAATGTATGCCACCTTGGACCGACCAGTAGGGAAGTTATGTGAAAGCAGTTCAAAATGTACCTCGCACTGACTGAGAAAACCACGGCAATTCTTTGGATTCCCATTATAGCGAGAAGGAGTAGGGAGCTGAAGGCGTGACCTGGTTCCAGAGGAGGATGGAACATTACTAGAGACAACCACTGGAACGGGTACTGGAGCTGGGGACGGTACTACTGAAGCCAGAGAAGTCTGAATTTGATCCAGCCAACCAGACAATTCCTGGAGATAATGCATCACCTGGCCCTGTGCTGCTTCCTGACTTTGTACTCGAGAAATCAAGTCCTGGATGGTACTTGCCTCTGGGCTCCGATCCCCCGGGTCCATGAGGCCTGAGTATACTGTCACTGACCTAGGTTGGGGGTGTTGTGAACTCGGGGGTTCTCCCGATGGTAGGGGAGAGGAACCACAGTTGGGTCAGAACAGGGATGGCTTGATATAGGTCTTCCTCATACAGGACTCTGACAGTAAAGCTTGGTGAAAATATTAAAGGACTTTATTGCAGGAAGGGGGCAACACAATACCACATAACAGAGAAGGAGTATATGGAGAAATGTCCAGAAAGTACTTGTGAGTGATGGTAAAAGATACTGGTGACTGAAGAACTTGAGAGCGGTTGTCAAAAGACACTGATGATTTGAAGAACTTGAGAGCGGTGGTTAAGACTCTGATAATTTGAAGAACTTGAGAGCGGTGGTTAAAGACGCTGATGATTTGAAGAACTTGAGAGCGGTGGTTAAAGACACTGATGATTTGAAGAACTTGAGAGCGGTGGTTAAAGACAATGATGATTTGAAGAACTTGAGAGCGGTGGTTAAAGACACTGATGATTTGAAGAACTTGAGAGCGGTGGTTAAAGACACTGATGATTTGAAGAACTTGAGAGCGGTGGTTAAAGACAATGATGATTTGAAGAACTTGAGAGCGAGGGTTAAAGACACTGAGGACTTGTATAACTTGGGAGCGAGGGTTAAAGACACTGAGGACTTGTATAACTTGAGAGCGACGTTTAACCTGCAGCCCACGCTGACTCCAAGAAGCACTGGTGACTAAAGCGCAGTGGAACCCAGCAGCAGCTGGGAACGCTGGAAGCTGTGCAACAACTGACACCTGGAAATGCCGGAGACACTGGGGTATGCTGCAGAGAGATCCGCCGAGAACAGAAGCACTGGCATCCACTTCAGAGGAAAAGACGATACTCAGGCGCCGAGGCTCTGCCCGGCGTCTGCCTTTGAATCTCTTCTTCCTCCGCTGGATTGGCGGAACAGTCCGATGACGTCACCCGCTCCCCGCCCACGTGATGCCGGGTGTCATGGCGGCGCCCCTGCCCCCGGGGAACCGCCGGGAGCCGCGCCAGTCAGACGCCGGAGCCCGTGGACCACCGAAGGCGGAGGCCGCAACACAGACCAGCAGGCACGCAGCGGTAAGTGCGGCGAATGCCGCCCATGGCGTGTGACAGTTAGACTGTTATTCAATTGATTAAACAATGATACCATAAGCCAAAATTACTAGAATAATAAAAAAAAATTACAAAAATAAAATAAGAATAAATTAATAAAAAAATTGTTTCGGAAAACTATTACTAACAAATATCTGTGTTTAACTCTCCTTAGGCAGAGCACAAAGGCAGACACCCAACTACACCTACCTCCCCTTCTCAACCCCCCTCCCCCATCAATCTTTCATCCCCTCTCAACCCCCATCCTCCCAACAAACTCCCTACCCCTCTCAACCCCCCTCCCCCATCAATTTTCCTACCCCTCTCAACCCCCCTCCCCATCAATCTTCCTCCTCCTCCTCCTCCTATTCTCAACCACCCTGACCCACTCAAACTGTAAACACCCTTGACCTTCCCACAACCTGTTTCAAGACCCTTCCTCCATCCAACTTCCCACCCCCTTTCAAAACCCTTCCCCCATCCAAGCTCCAACCCCCTCGTATGTTGTTGAAGATGAGGGAGAGTGGGCAGCTGTGGCCCCAGAAGGAGATGAGGAGGAGTTGCCGGCCTTGGTGGAGAGTAAGCAGAATTTTAAAATCATCATATTTCTAAGTGGCTGTAAAATTTATATACAACAACATGTGTTTTCAAACTGTGTCCCTTCAGCTACTGTGGCAAAAAACATTTAAGCATTCCCTGTCACAGTTTGTGTATTAAAGCATGCTATCACTGAGGCAGGACATGCTTGGATATGTAGTTCCACAGCAGCTGGAGAGCTGCAGGTTGCAGACCCAGGACCTAGACCAGGAATGTTGAACCTTTGGCACTCCAGATGTTGCTGAACTACACATCCCAGCATGGCTTGCGACAGTTTTAGCATGGCCATATTTTAAACAAATTGCAGGACATGCTGGTATGTATAGTTCAGCAACAGCTGGAGGGACAAACCATCACCATCCCTCACCTAGCCTGTGAGCTGTTGAAGTGTGCTTTGTGCCTTGCTTCTATATTGCGTAGTGTGAGAAATTAATTTTGTTTTGTTTACAAACATTTATTACAGATGCTGTGGTTGGAGATCCCAATGAGGAACTGCGGAGAGTGGTGGATGGCATGGAGAGGCATTGTCGTGGCCTCCTGGAGGCGATTATGTCACTTAGACGTTTTATTAATTACATTTTTTGTTTTAAAAAAAAAGTTACATTTTCAAAAAAAGAAACACTTTATCCTCCACATTTTGTGTGTTGGGTACTGTAAAGGGTAAATTACATATATGTAGAGATGTAATGTATCATCATTTGAAAATTGTTAAAATGTAGAGTGAAAAAACAAAACTAATCAACTACTAACTGACATTTAAACTGACATTTAAAAAACAAAGCCAGTGACATGACAGTTAGGAGCTGATTGTTACTGTAGCACTCCCCATTTAACACATTCAAAACAATGAAGCACATATACTAAACTGTGTAATGTACAGTATGTCAGTCAGGGATTTTAAATATAAAATGTTGGGGTATTAAGCAAATAGGCCAACATATATGTAAAAATGTTATATTTGTTGACCTAATTGCTGAATTTTATTGTGCAATTAGGTTGTCAAACTCTTCATTTTGCAGAATTTCATTACTTATTTGTTCAATAACATTAGAAATCCTTTGGCTAATTGGTGTCATAAATTAGAAAGGAATGGGATAAAAAAAACAAAAGAAACCCAAAAACCAATGATTGTGCGAATATTTGCAATCTAACGAAAGGAACAGCACATGTACGACAGTCTCTGTGTTGCTTGCGGTGCGTTTGGCATGCATGCGAATGCATCGCTAGCATGCGAAGCACAATAGTAAACACCTACTTTGTGCATTGCTGCACGCTCGTTTGCAGTTGTACATGGTGTGCGGTCGTTTGCACACGAGAGATGTGTTCACTACAGTGCGAACGCTGCTTGCGTGTGCATTGAGTAGCAATCAGGTCAGAAAGACCCCCATTGTTTCCAACCAGTTTAGGCCAAAAGGTTGCACTGAGGTAGCTGGATGACTAAACTAAGTGACAGAAGTGGGCAGCACAAACACGTGGCACATCTTGGAGACAGGATATCAGTTTTACAAACTATGCCAAAAAAATGCTCCAATAAGCACATAATGCAAAGAAAATAGGTTCAAGATGGAATTGTCCTTGGGCCCTCACACCCACCCTTATGTTGTATATATTAAACAGGACATGCACAGTTTAACAAACCAATCATTTCAGTGACAGGGACTGTCACTTGTGGCTGAAAAGATTGGTTTGTTTGGGCCCCCACAAAACAATTTTTAGAAGGATTTCCTCTGTTAAGTAATTACCCTCAGGATGTTGATGATGAGGTGTTAATTACATTATAATCATGTACAATAAATTTCATTTTTTTCACCGCAAATGACGTAACATGGAGGAGGTGCCTAGATGGCTAACGTTCCTACCTGTGCTAAATTTGGCCACACAAGTGGAGCAGATGCTTTCATAAACATTGTCAGGATTGGGGTAAAATAATCCCACACCCAAGAGGTGGCTTTTTTGGTCTTATGCCCAGACATCACAATGGCTTTCTTTATATCACGGTCTACAACTGCAGCCACCGGTGGCTGACTTACACAAACAACATCATCATTATCATCATCATCAACATCCTCACTGTCAAATAATATACACATATCATGTGTTCCACTTCCGCACATGAATCCTCAATTTGTATTATGTCCTCCTCATCAGATTCATCACCATCTTTACTTTACTGTACTGCTCCCCACATGTGCAGATGGTTCAGAAATGGTGGAAGGAGGTGAAAAAGGCTTCTCTGAGGACAGTGTGAGAAATGTCAGACTCACACACAGCTGACATGGACACCTGTAAATATTCCTCAAGAATGCCTGATGGTTCTGATTCTGAATACGCTGTTTGTCTTACTGTCTCTGCAGCAAACTTTCCTTTAGATTTTTTTCTTTACCACTCAAATTAAATGATTTTACATACCCGGACTTAATCCCTCTATGCCCCTGGGCATCTGCCTTAGCAGATGACGTTGACAGACTTGCATTGTCAATGGCAGCATCTTCAGCACTATTAGTAGCCTCCATTTCTATCAACACAAAGTGAGGTTGACCTTCACTGACAGCACTGCACAAATGAGTCAGAAAAATGTATAATAATTACACACTGTGGTTAACTTCACCGACAGCGTCACACAAATGATTCAGAAATATATATAATAATAATTACATACTGCAGTTGACTTCACTGACAGCATTACACAAATGAGTCAGAAATATATATACTAATAATAATTACATACTGCGTTGACTTTACCGACAGCATCTCACAATACATGCATGAGTAGGAAATAATATACTGCTTTCTGACTGGCAGTGTCAGAGTACTTATGAAAATAAAATAAATATTGTATAGTACACTGGGGTACAGCACAAACAAAATAAATATATATTTTTTTTTATAACTTTAGGCTTTTTGTTTTTAGCTTTTATTATGTTAATTTTACACTGGGGCAAAGCCCCTGGATAGATGGACAGATCACCCATTTCAGATACAGCAGACAAAGAGCACCCCCTTTTTTATATACAGCAGACAAAGAGAGCACCCATTTTTCAGATACAGCCAACAGAGAGAGCACCCCTTTTTCTGATACCACAGACAGAGAGCACCCCTTTTTCAGACACAGCAGAGAGCACCCCTTTTTCAGACACAGCAGAGAGCACCACTTTTTCAGATACAGCAGAGAGCACCTCTTTTTGAAATACAGCATACAGAGAGCACCCCTCTTTCAGATACAGTAGACAGAGAGAGCACCCCTTTTTCTGATACCACAGAGAGCACCCCTTTTTCAGATACAGCAGACAGAGTGCACCCCTTTTTCATATACAGTATACAGAGAGAGCACCCCTTTTTCAGATACCGCAGAGAGAGAAAGCACCACTTTTCAGATACAGACGACAGACAGAGCACCCCTTTCCAGATACAGCAGACAGAGAGCACCCCTTTTTCAGATACAACAGAGAGTGAGCACCCCTTTTTCAGATACAGCAGACAGAGAGCACCCCTTTTTCAAATACAGCAGAGAGAGAGCACCCCCTTTTCAGATACAGCTGACAGAGATTGCACCCCTTTTTCAGATACAGCAGAGAGAGCACCCCTTTTTCAGACACAGCTGACAGAGAGAGCACCCATTTTTCAGATACAGCAGAGAGAGCACCCCTTTTTAAGATACAGCAGAGAGCACCCCTTTTTTCAGATACAGCTGACAGAGAGAGCACCCATTTTTTCAGATACAGCAGACAGAGAGAGCACCCATTTTTCAAATACAGCAGACAGAGAGCACCCCTTTTTCAGATACAGCACACAGAGCACCCCACCCGCCGCACACCATAGCATGCAACCACACCCATTACTGAGATGGACATGTCTGTACAGTACACTCTCCAATGCCTTGGTGAAGATGGCACCCCTTTTTCAGATACAGCAGACAGAGAGCACCCCTTTTTCGGAGACAGCAGACAGACAGCGCCTCTTTTTCAGATACAGCAGAGAGAGAGCACCCCTTTTTCAGATACAGCAGAGAGTGCCCTTTTTTCAGATACAGCACACAGAGCACCCCATCCGCCGCACACAATGCCATGCCACCCAGTACTGAGATGGACACATCTGTCCAGTACACTCGGAAGATGACACCTATGCAGGGGACTTATGTAAAATCCAAAACCTGTGAGAATCCGGCCGCGGGATGATGAAGTTTTGCCTACTTTTGGGAACCAAGTAAGGCGGGAAGTCCCGAGCCGGGACTCAGATCCTAGCTCAGATCACAAAGTTCGAGGGTGTGTGTGTGTTTTGTTTATTAGGTAACACTACGCAAGTATGGAGCTACTTGGCGGGGGTGAAAGCATCGCCACCATGCAATGCTTTTGCACGCATGGGGGGGACAGGTACTGACATGCCGGGCAAGCTAACCCTGTGCTGGGTGTCCCCCCGCATGTCATATAAACTGATCATAGATGTGCTAAAATTAGCACATCTGCAATCAGGTCTGAATCACCTCCTAGAACCAGTACAGCATACAGGTTTCTGGGATGGGACTGGTACGGTTTTTAAGTAACCAGGCTGGGACCAGTAATGTGTACAGAAGATAAATGGGCTGGGACTGGTTATGCATATAGATGGCTGGGCTGTATCCAGTACAGCGTATAAGTAACCAGGCTGGAATTGGTAATGCGTACAGCTAACCCAGCGGAGATTGGTAATATCTATAGATGACTCGTATTGGTACAGCATATACAGTAGGTACCTAGGCTGTAACAATGGGCCGGACTGGCAGCAGCACAAGAGCATTGTAGTTAACTGCCACTGAGTTCTGCTGAGCTAAACTGACATCTGTAGTATTGACATGGAAGTGGTAAGTTGCCAGTGTTCAAGAAGCATTTAAATAGGGTCCCCTGTGTTTCCGTTGGTTTCTAACATCAGTTGAGCACAAGGAGGGATTCTGTTGGTGGAGATACTGTATGACTAGCCCAAAATGGCAGCATCCATGCTATGGCTAATCCGGGAGATCATTGGCTGGGACACTGGAGAGGACCCACATGACCAGCAAGCAGTGGCAGACCTCATGAATAGCCAGGAATGACAGCATTGCAGTATGTATCAGGGTGTTAAATCGAGAAACGTAAAACCATGGTTATCAATTGCCAACACCCTGTGTGCAGTTTTGCTTCCACTGAAGCCAAGATATTCACTTCACCAGGGTTGGCTTTTGGGTATTCCCCTAGAATTCCAGTTAACAAACACACAAATATATATTGACATACAGCTATAATATAGCTATATCACTATAAATAATGAATGACTCTTAGACACCATCACAATCAAACAATAAATTCAACTGGTAGAAGAAATATTTGTTTTTGGAATATGTTGACAGGTTATCACATTGATTCATAAGAAATTAATAAATGCAGGATCCAGAACAGAATAAGACTATTAATGCTCCTGGGAAAGTGGGCATGGCCTCACAACAATAGGGAATGGCCTCAAAGTTAATGCTATATTTATTTGATGGGAAAAGGGTGATGCCTTGAAGAGGCAGAGGGTGATAAGGGAAAGGAGGTGATGGGATATAGTGGTACAGTGGAGAGGCAGAGGGTGAGGCAGTGGGTAATGATGAGAGATAGGAGAGAAGGAGACAGAGGGTGACAGTATTAGGCAGTGGGTGATACCAGGAATGAGTGACAGGGGGAGGCAGTGAATTATTCCAGGGTATGGGTGACAGGGGGAGGAAGTGGGTGATGCCGGAGAGAGGAAGTAGGTGATTTAATTTAACAGGAGAAGTAGTGGGTGACAGAGAGAAGCAGAGGGGGACATGAAGTAGCAGATGGTCACAGTGAGAGGCAGTGGGTGACAGGAGAGGTGATAGGGAGAAAAAATAGTGAGAGAATAAGAGGCAGTGGGTGAGAGGGGAGGCAGGGACAGTGACAGGAAAAGGCAAAAGATGACAGGTAGAGGCAGAGAGTGACAGTGAGAGGAAGTGGGTGATGGCAGAGGCAGTGGGTGGCAGATAGAGGCAGTGAATTTCAGGGAGAGACAGAGGATGCCATGGAAATAGTGGGTGAATGGGGAGGCTTTGGATGACATAGAGCAGAGGTTCTCAAACTCGGTCCTCGGGGGCACACACAGTGCATGTTTTGCAGGTAACCCAGCAGGTGCACAGGTGTATTAATTACTCACTGACACATTTTAAAAGGTCCACAGGTGGAGCTAATTATTTCACTTGCGATTCTGTGAGGAGACCTGCAAAACATGCACTGTGTGTGCCCCCGAGGACCAAGTTTGAGAACCTCTGACATAGAGGAAGTAAGTGACATGGAGATAGAAGCCGCTAGCAGCGTGTCTGTGTTGTTACACTCCAGCAGCCAGATTCCTGCATTTATCCTTGTGTTCAGGCTCAGCTGCTACATAATTACGAGTTTGCCTCTGTGTGGTTGTCCAGCTGCATTGTAATTCCTCATCAGGAGGCTTGTTTTTGCTTGTTTGCTGTTCTGATTAGACGTGTCTCCCTTTATATTTCATTCCTGTGCACTTCTCAAATGCTAGTGATAGTTTCTGCTTCATGTGAGAACCAGTCAGCCCTGTGCACTCCTGAGATTCTGAAACCCAGTCAAGATTGTTTTCCTGATTGTATCCAGCTAGCCTTGAGTTCAGGTTTTGTGTGGTAATTCCACACAGGCTTTTGCCTTTTACTTTTTATTATTGTTACAGTCTTGTGCATTGTTGCATTTATACTGTATTTAGCTAAGTTGCTCACACAGTATCATCCTGTGCATTGTTGCATTTACATATCAGTAGCATTCTTTATTGTACCACCCTGTGCATTGTTGCATTTCATATTCCTTGAGTGTTTGTTATAATATCATCCTGTGAATTGTTGCATCTGTGTACAATTTGTTTATTATTCCTGTCTGAGTATTGGGCAGGGTTATCAAGGTTGTCCTGTTATGTATCACTGTACTGCATTTACTCTTGCTCAGCCTCCAGTAGTCACCTTGTCCTTACATAAAACCTGGGGGCATCTGAGTACGGGGTAGACCTAATTCACCCTGGAAAGGTGGCTGCTATAGAAGAAGTCTAGCATTGCAGGAGGCTAAAAGCCTGCTGGGCAAGGGGTAGTTGCGTGAGCATCACCTGGTTCCACCTGATAACCCAGATACCAAGTAGTCCGCATGACATTATCACCAGTCAAAACAAACCGTATCTCCGCGGGTCATTTGTCTCCAGATGGATCCAGCGCAAAATCCGGCCCAGATTCTGGTTGGCCATATCCAGGGTTTGACCCAGCACCTATGGGACCTTACCCTTCATGTGGACACCCAGGCCGTTTCATCACCTGCTCTGTGGGAACCTAAACTAAACCTCACAGATAGGTTCACTGGGGATCGCAGGCATTTTGTGAATTTCCGAGAGAGCTATAAGCTCTATTGCCGGCTTAGGCCTCATTCTTCTGGATTGGAGGCTCAGCGAGTGGGTATTGTGATTTCTCTTTTGCAAAGCGATCCTCAAACGTGGCCTTTTGGTCTCCCTGCAGACCATCCAAATCTTTGTTCTGTGGATTGCTTCTTCAAAGCCCTGGGGGTGCTCTATGACGACACTGATCGTGCAGCATCCGCAGAAGCGTATCTCCAATCCCTTAAACAGGTTAGGAACTCTGCTGAGGTCTATTGCACAGAGTTACGCTATTAGGTTAACAATTGTGGTTGGAATGATCCGGCCCTTCGGAGCCAGTTTTGTGTGTGTCTTACTGAACAAATAAAGGATTTCTTGGTTCAGTGCCTGATTCCAGAAACTATGGACACCCTCAAGGAGCTAGCCATTAAAGTGGATCGGAGGATCCATGAATGGAGGTTAGAGAAGGAGGTTCCGACCCCGTAGTCTCGATGGGCAGTTCCTGAGGTATTAGAAGATACAATGGAGCCCATTAAAATCAGGGCTTTCCGTCTTACTACTCAGAAGTAGACCAGGTGTTGCACCCTTGGCTTGTACTTGTATTGTGGGGGTAAAAGGCACTTGGTGACCACCTGCCCACAAAAGACGGTAAACAAGTAGACCTGAGTAAAAAATGGGGGATTTTCTCAGGTCTCTCTTCCATCTCCCCGCTTTTTTGGATTCTGGTGCCGCAGGCAATTTCATGGATTTAGAGTTTGCTCGATCCAGGGGAATAAGATCTGGAGTCACCCTTGTCTGTCTGTGGTTTGGATGGGAATCCACTTTTTAATGATCAGGTGAAAATTCGAACATCGGTCCTTCCATTTTCGTTTTGAACCATGCATTCTGAAGAGATATCTTTTTTCCTCGTCCATTGTCTTCTAACTCCCGTGGTCCTGGGGTTGCCCTGGCTCAAAACACATAGTCCAGTATTCAACTGGAGTACTGGAGATCTGGTTTCCTGGAGTCCAGAGTGTTCCCCAAGATGTTTGACAGTTCCTGTAAGGACATCAGTACCGCTTCTTCAAGTGTTGCCAACCCAATACCAAGCTTTTGCCGATGTCTTTTCTAAAAGTCAGGCTGAATCTTTGCCATCTCACCATCCCAATGACTGTAGTATCAACCTGATGCCCAATACCAAACTTCCTAAAGAATGACTATGCTTTATCTTTACTGGAGACCTAGGTTGTGGAGAAATATATTAGGGAGAGTCTCGAAAAGGGGTTCATCCACCCATCAAAGTCACCTGTAGGGGCCAGGTTCTTCTTTGAGGCCAAGAATGATGGTTCTCTTTGACCATGCATAGACTAATGTCTGAATAAAGTTACCATTAAGAACTCCTACCCTTTCCCATTAATAGCTGTCTTATTCGACCAACTAAGGGAGGCTGTGATCTTCTCCAAGATTGATCTACGAGGAGTGTACAATCTTATCCGGATCAGGCAGGGGGATGAATGGAAGACCACTTTTAATACCCACTCCGGACATTATGAATACCTGGTAATGCCATTCGGTCTCTCAAATGCTCCAGCAGCGTTTCAGGACCTGATTAATGATGTTCTTCGTGAATTTTAAGGAAACTTTGTGGTGGTGTACCTGGACGACATCCTGATTTATTCACAATCCCTTCAAGAACATCGGACGCATGTTAAGGCCGTCCTTCAGAAACTCAGAGAGAATCACTTATATGCTAAATTAAAAATGTGTGAGTTCGATGTGAAGAAGATTGCTTTCTTAGGATATATATTCTCCCCCAAGGGGTTTTCATAGATCCTCAAAAACTCCAGGCAATTCTTGATTGTGTTCGTCCCACTGATTTAAAAGCCATATAATGTTTTCTTGGCATCGCAAATTATTATAGGAGATTCATCGACTCCTTCTCATCTAGAGTGGCTCCTATTGTGAACCTAACCAGAAAAGGTGCAGATACCGCTCATTGTTCCCCGCAGGCCGTAAAGGCATTTCAAGATCTTAAGAAGGCATTTATTTCAGCTCCTGTTCTTCATCATCCTGATCTGGCCTTCATCATTGAAGTAGATGCCTCTGAGGTTGGAGTAGGAGCCATCCTTTTGCAGCAGGATCCAGGTGACTGCAAACTCTACCCTTGTGCCTTTTTCTCTAGGAAGTTTTCCTCAGCTGAGGTCAACTATGATGTGGGAAATCGGGACCTCTTGGTGATCAAATGGGTTTGGAGGAGTAGAGACACTGATTGGAGGGGGCCAGACATGTGATAACTGTTTTCACTGATCACAAAAACGTAGCTTACATTGAGTCATCAAAAAGATTTAATTCCCGGCAGGCTAGGTGGGCACTGTTTTTTGATAGGTTACATTTTTCTTATTTCCTATAGTGCTGGATCCAAGAATCTGAAAGCAGATGCCTTGTCTTGTAGCTTTGTACCTAAGCAAGAGGGTGTCAAGGTACCTGTGCCTATTATTTCTCCTGAACGTATTGTTGTTGGTCTTTTGAGGAATTTGGTGTCACACATTCAATTAGCTCAAACTCAAGCTCCATCCTGAATTCCCCTTGGACTTCTGTTTGTACCGGAAAATCTCAGAGCTGCTGTTTTGCTCAAATTCAATTCCAGTAAGACTTCTAGACATCCAGGAATTTCTAATACTTTGGATCACGCTCCATGTGGTGGCCAACCATCAACTCGGATGTACAAGAATAAGTAAAAGGATGTGCTGTCTGTGCCAAAAACAAAAGCCCTCATGTTCTTCCTACAGGGCAGTTGTTACCTCTATCTGTGCTGTCAAAACCATGGACTCACTTATCCATGGATTTTATTATGGATCTGCCAAAATCCTCAAAATGTTCGGTCATCTGGGTGGTTGTTTACCATTTTAGTAAAATGGCTAATTTCGTCCCTCTGACTAAACGGCTTAGTGCCAAGGATCTTGCCACCTTATTTATCTTCCATATCTTCAGAATTCATGTTTCACCTTAGGACATTGTCTCTGTCAGTGGGAACCAATTTTTTGCTAGTTTTTGGAGGGCTTTTTGTTCTGAGTTAGGAATTAACCTCAGTCTTTCATCAGGTTACCACCCACTGTCCAATGGGCAAACTGAACATGTAAATCAGTCCCTTGAACAATATCTACGATGTTATGTCTCCAAGTGTCAGAACGATTGGGTTGATCATCTACCTTTTGCAGAATTCGCTTACAACAGTTCTGGACATTTCTCTACTTCCATGTCACCATTCTTTTGTGCTTTCGGTCTGCATCCCAATTCGAATACCTTCATTCCTTCTCAGCAAGCAGATTCATCTTCCTCTACTGTTTTGCATTTTAGGAAGATTTGGAAGAAGGTACATCAAGTATTGGAGAATTCTGCGGTACGGTCTAAGAAGTTTTCTGATAAATTCCGGAGACCATGTACATTCAAAATGGGAGATATGATGTGGCTGTCTATGCGGAACATTAAACTTCGACAGCCATCCAAAAAGTTGGGGCCCCATTATATTGGTCCATTTCAAATCATTCAGCGAGTCAATCCGACGGCCTTCCGTTTGCAGTTACTCAGATCCCCGAAAATTAATAACACTTTTCATTGTTCCTTGCTTAAACCTCCAATTGTCTCCTGGAGGATTTGGACCAGAAGGACAAGGAGACCTGCTCCAGTCTTGGTTCATGGACATCAGGAGTATGTGGTGGAGAAGATCTTAGACTCCAAGTTTTTGCATGGTCAGGTTCACTTTCTGGTCAATTGGATGGGCTATGGTCCTGAGGAGAGGGCATGGATTCCTGAGAGAGGTCTCCATGCTCCTAGACTAAAGAGACCTTTCTATAGGGAGTTTTTTGGGAAACCAGAATCTAGGGGTTTCTTAACCCCTCATCAAGGTTTGGTACTGCTACAAGCCGCTAGCAGCGTGTCTGTGTTATTACACTCCAGCAGCCAGATTCCTGCATTTATCCCTGTGTTCAGCCTCAACTGCTGCATAATTAGGAGTTTGCCTCTGTGTGTCTGGCTGTCCAGCTGCATTTTATCTCCTCATCAGGAGGCTTGGTTTTTCTGCTGTTCTGATTGGGAGTGTCTCCCTTTATATTCCCTGACTGTACACTCCTTAAATGCTGGTGATAGTTCCTGCTTCATGTGAGAACCAGTCAGCCCTGTGCACTCCTGAGATTCTGAAACCCAGTCAAGATCATTTTCCAGATTGTATCCAGCTAGCGTTGAGTTCAGGTTTTGTGTGGTAATTCCACACAGGCTTTTGCCTTTGCATTTTATTATTGTTACCATCTTGTGCATTGTTGCATTTATACTGTATTTAGCTAAGTTGCTCATATCATCCTGTGCATTGTTGCATTTACATATCATTAGCATTCTTTATTGTACCACCCTGTGCATTGTTGCATTTCATATTCATTGAGGGTTTGTTATAATTTGTTTATTATTCCTGTCTGAGTATTGGGCAGGGTTATCAAGGTTGTCATGTGATGTCTCATTTACTCTTGCCCAGCCTCCAATAGTCACCTCCTCCTTACATAAAACCTGGGGGCATCTGAGTACAGGGTGGACCTCATTCACCCTGGAAAGGCATCTGCTATTGGCGAAGTCTAGCATTGCAGGAGGCTAGAAGCCTGCTGGGCAAAGGGTAGTTGCATGGACGTCACCTGGTTCCAACTAATAACCCAGATACCGAGTAGTCTGCGTAACAGAGATAATGATTGACTGAGAGGTAGTGGTGATAGGGAGATAGTGGGTGACATGGAGGCAGTGGGTGACACAGAGAGAGGGGTGACAGGGAGATAGTAAAAGACTCGGGAGGCAGTGCGTGAAATGGAGGTAGTGAGTTAAAGAGAGAGGCAGTGTAACTGAGTGGCAGAGTGTAACAGGAAGAGTGTGGGTGATATGGAGGCAGTAGGTGTCATGGAGGCAGTGGGTGACACAGAGAGGCAGAAGTGATAGAGAGAGGAAGATGGTAATAGCAAAAGAGAGTACTTCAGCTGATTAAATATTATTATTATTACATTTATAAGGTGCTACAAGTATTTTGCAGCACCATACATACAGCAGACATTAGAACATTACAGGGCATACAGAACTTAACATTAACTAAAACAGAGCACAGGTAATAATCAGCACTATAATTCTCAGTACACAATACAGCTGAGATGTAAGGAATCAAAGGACTAATAAGTGTACTACTAGGGGCAGGCAGCTGTTGGAAGAGATAAACAGTAACAAGCGCGAGGAGCAACACCGATTCTTTACATAATGCTTATCTTAAGTCTCACCAAGCAGCTTCTGCTGTCTGAGACCAGATTATTTTGTCTGGAGCCTGCTTCTTTAAACAGTCAGTGGAGTCACTCTAGTGGCAAAGTCACATATAAATCTGTGATAATAGCCCACCAGTCTGAGAAATGTTCTAAGCTGAGACTTTCATGACCTACAAAGTCTATACCAATACTCTCAAAAGGTACAAATTTGGCATAAGTATCTGGCCAGAAGAACGCAATCTCAGTACGTTGGAGAGTTTTCTCCTCCCTTGAATGTCCACCCCATAAATGTGTGTGAGCCACCTTCAGTACCAACTGCTGCTCATACTTCCTGGGGACCAGTAACTGGTCTGTTTACATTGTAATTAAGCAACCCACCACAATAAATCACTCTTTACCTTTTAATAGGGTGTGCTGTCAGGCAATAAAGCAGTTTATATTTCACCGTTTATCATCCAAACATTTTCAAATGCATGTACCAAATTCCCATTATTTTACTGATCTCTGGCAATGTCCGGTAAAGAAACATTTCTTTCCAAGGGTGACCAATCAGCCTCAGGATCACTTCCCCCTTGATGTTCACTGGCAAGGGAAAGTTTTATGATCACCGGACTTTGGCAGAGTACAGCACTTGTGTTATTGGGGACCTCGACAGCTGGATTCCTTTCACCTTCATGCCAGATAATTATCTCTTGTAAAAGAGGAAAGTCACTGCCCAAAATCACTGGACATGGCAGCTACCTTTTTTCGGTTGCTCTTTTAGCACCACCAACAGTTGTACCTGGGGGTACTCTTCACTGAGGGTAATACCTGATCAGCCCCCTTTAGTACCAGGTTAGCCGACACAAGGGACAGTTCAATACCTGCAGGGCTCTCAGTGTGAACAGTAACAAAATGTGTGCTCCCCCAATAGAAATTCTAAAACATTGAAAGAACTATTCCCCCCCCCGCCCACGAAGGGGGCATGGTCTCACTAAAATTGGCATGACCTCACTAAAAATGGGCATGGCCTCACAGGAAAAGACTACCTCACAGGAAAAGACTACCTTACACCCCAGATTTTGTCCCTGCACCAACAAACCTTGGCCACCACAGGAGAGAAAAAAAATCCACCATATTAAGCCCCACACAGCAATGCCCCTTAACAATATTATGGCACAAATTGCAATGCCTGTGATACAGTGAGGCTTCTAATCACTTTTCCAAGTTTTTAGAAGCCTCACTGTTTGCCAAGGGTTTCATACTCTGGGTTCCATGCTCATTTCCAGGGCGTTTCATGGTATGGAATCCATGCTCGTTGCCAGGGGTTTCATGCTTTGGGTGTCATGCTCATTGCCAGGGGTTTCATGCTCTGGGATCCATGTTTGTTGCCAGGAGTTTCTTGCTCTGCGTGTCATGCTCATTGCCAGGGGTGTGTAATGCTTGTTGCCAGGGGTTTCTTGCTCTGTGTCATGCTCATTGCCAGGGGTGTGTAATGCTTGTTGCCAGGGGTTCCATGCTCTTGCTCTGATGTCATGCTCATTCACAGGGGTGTGTCATGCTCATTGCAAGGGGTAATGCTTGTTGCCAGGGGTGTATACTCATAAATACCAGGCCGCCAACACTGCTATCTTGTTCCCCTCCTCCCACCCATAATTTTAACGAAATGGTGCGATGATGATGCAACCGAGTGATTTTGTGAAACTTTGCCCTGTAAGTAGAGTACTATGGGAGGGAGGAGGGGGAGCAGGGTAGGAGCCAGCAAGTGCCACGGCGGGTGGCACCTTGCGATCACATGACTCGCCCACCACTAGAATTAGCACTGACTACCTGTATCAATCAAAGCCCAGACTTCTTGGCATTCAACATGTAGGGCCATATAGAACAAGGTGGTCTCTTCTAGAGAAGCAATGCCTGCCAGTATACTGATAACAGGTCAGGCTGTTTACCCATGCAACAGTCCATCAACTTTGGACAGTCCTGTGGTACATGACCGGGTTTACTGTAGTTATAGCACATGACTGAAAGCAGTTTGGCTGTCTTAACCGCTGGAACCTGGGTCCTTGGTTTAGGAACTGGCCGCTACACTTGCTTGGGTTTATTCAGCTTCCCAATGTCTAGAATGACTTTCAACTTTTCAAATGTTTGAGGGTCAGCCTGACGAGCCCATTAATGCACCTCGTGATCTAACACCCGTACAGCATAGTCTAATGCAATAGCCTCTATGATACTCTGAGAGGTGTGCTGTAACCAGGCTTTACTTCACCTTTCCAACTTGGCCATTTGTACTCTTAGCATCTCAGAGGTGGTCATTTGCCTTTTGTGAAAACTCTGGGTATGGCTAGGCCTCGTCACCACAAACCTTGAATCAGTTTGAGTAGCAGGTAGATCCACATAAGTCTTCTGAGCTTCGACTGTAAGGCATCACTGCCCACTGCTCCTCGTGCCACTTAAGCCAGACAGCTATGCATTCAAAGGTACATAGATACACCTCAATTTGTTGGTATCAATTTATGCAACACCTTGCGCTTCTGTCCACCTTTACTTCAATCTACTAATACCTCATGCAGAAAATTAATCTGAGTTTGCTGGTTCTTTAACAGGGTTTGCTGCCTTGTAGCCATTTCAGTAAACATTCTCAAAACATCCTCCATTTTACCCAGTGTGTCTCTTTTGTGAATAAACTTAGCAGGTTTTAATTAAAATTGTTTGGTAAGCCAGATTGTCAGCAAAACATATTAGTTGGTTACCCTTCCACAGATACACATTGCACAGTGGTGGTCATTCCGACTTGATCGCGCGCTAGCACTTTTTAGCAGCGATGCAAACGCTAAGCCGCTGCCATCTGGGAGTGTATTTTAGCTTAGCAGAAGTGCGAATGAAAGGATCGCAGAGCGGCTACAAAGTTTTCTTGTGCAGTTTCAGAGTAGCTTCAAACCTACTCAGCGCTTGCGATCACTTCAGACTGTTCAGTTCCTGTTTAGACGTCATGAACATGCCCTGTGTTCTCCCAGCCACGCCTGTGTTTTTCCTGGCACGCCTGCGTTTTTTCGAACACTCCCCGAAAACGGTCAGTTGCCACCCAGATGCACCCACTACATGTCAATCACTCTGCGGCGAGCAGTGCGACTGAAATGCTTCGCTAAACCTTGTGTAAAACACCTTCAGCCCATTTGAAAATACATCACGCGTGCTCATTGCGACACATATGCATGCGCATAAGTGCCTTTTTTTGCTTCATCGCTGCGCAGCGAACATTTTCAGCTAGCGATCAACTCGGAATGACCACCCATGTTCCCTGGACTTCAAAGGTCACATATAGATGAACTAACAAACAATTTATACTGTACACAATTCGCAAATACACTCCCACACCATCCCCTGGGTCCAAGCCACATACACAGGGAGAAATGTTAACACTGTGAACAACTGCCATTTTATGGATGTGTTTCCACACTCGCCTAACCAGCTACCCAGCTGCTATTAAAATGACTCTGACTCACCAAGCCAGAGTGGGTAGTATCCTGCAATGTGTCTTGCTGCCACTGTGGGTTGGATCCGGCCACTGTATCCGGGCTCTTGCTTCACTGGAGCATCCAGAAATGGCCCCAAGTTGGGTGCCAAATGTGGCAAGATTGACATAGACTGGAGTAAAATCCAAGACCAGTTTATTTTTAACCACTGGCAGTTACACAAACAGGTTCAGGATTCACAGGTCAGGTACAGCAAAGCAGAGTTCACAGAGTCTTCACAGTGCACAATAACAAGTTCTTCAGTGTAACCTAAGGTCCAGGACCCCTAACAGTAGCCACCCCCTGGCAGCTTGTCCACCATCAGGAGCATTGCTTCTTGTGTCTGAAATCCTTTTAGCACAAACCAGCTGCTTCTCAACCCTGGCCAACAGCATTTGTATATAAAACTGAACATAACACATACACCCCAGATCTACAAGTGGCGAGTGCAGTCGATCAATGCCGTTTGATCATTATTTGATTATTTTTTTAGTTCATATTTTTAATCACATCTTCTTATGTAAAGTACCTCTGTGCATGCTTATTTAATTTAACTTGTGTTTGCTGTTTCCCTAGATGTTTTACAGCAGATATCTTTGGTGACAGTGATAGAGTAGAAAGTGATAGAGTAGGAACTTGCAGAGAAATAGTGTCCCTTGACGGGAGCTGTAAGTATAAATGTATTGAACAAAATATGAACTAAAACCCCATTATTTATTATGGTGAGTACAGATCCTCTGTAGTTTTGTGGCGGCTCCCACAGGGAGCAACAACAAAGTTGGTGTTACTGTATGAGCCACCGCTCAGATCAAATATCCCCAGCAGGTCCAGGTGATTGCTAGGCAACCAGGACATCCTTGTACTTCTGCCCAGCAATCCCTGCCAGTTGATAAGCAAACAGGATTCTGGGTGGCTGCGCTGAATTCTATGTCTGCAGCTACTCTAAAACAGCTGGGACCCGTGTTTTTTTATTCATTAAGATGTTTCCCTTTCTGACTGCGCTAATTGGTGCTGGTTTCTGTTATAAGACACCCAGCCTAGCTCTCCAGTACCGGTTATAGCTTGTGCCTTGTCAGTGTGAGCTGCTGTTTCCTGTTTCAAGACCCTGTGAAGGCTTTTACGGTCTTGTGTATTCTCTGCCGGATTATCTACCTGTTGAGTCCGAGTACTAGTCCTAGCCCTGTCTGTACCTATGATTAGCCAAGAGAATATCAAACCCTTTGTCTGCCATTCCAGTGTTCCTGTGCTCTGCAAAATGTACCAACTGCAGAGTGCCTGCAGACCATCTGTCCTGTGCATACATGCCATCTGCAGTGCCTGCATTCTTATTCACAGTGCTCTTTCTGATATCCTGGCCCAGCCATGACCTTAACCATCTGTGCTTCTGTGTGTCTACTTACTCTGTTTATAGTCCAGCTCATTATCCTGTGGTATCCAACCTATTGTGTGAGCACCTACTGCTAGAGGTTTAAGTCCGTGTGGCAACCAAAGTACCGGTGTGCGTGTCATGCATTAAGGGAATAGCATTGGGATGTTATTGGCAGAAGACCCTTTCACTGGCTCTAGGGGTCTCAAACAAATAGTGCTGGCATCCCCTAACAGTTGGCAAGTAAGTGTCTAGTCTAAATATATGTATTTACATTATACAGTAACTATATCTTGAATTATATATATATATATTTTACGATATATAAATATATATATTTACAGTATATTACTATATATACTATATTTGTATATATATGTTACTATAATTATTAGAACTAGGTTTAAATTGTAATCTAATACTTGCATATTTAACGGCCGAAACAAGGGTTACATAAGGTGTTGGGAAGTAATGTAGATATTTTTCTGATAAGACACAATCGCAGGTTCTTCTGTTGTAATGTGAACAGCCCAACCTGTCATAGCCTGGTGTTGTATGCTGTATTGCAATGTTACACGACTCTGTATGCCCCCTACTCCCACCCCCCACCTTCCCTCACAGTTTCCTCAGTTAGCAAATATATGAGTGCTGGTGCTTCGATACACTGCAAACTTCCATACTGATGAACATCATCATCATTTACATGGATATTTGCAACAAGTACAGTACTATTCACTTTCTGATAGGTTTATCTGCAGCTTTGTCCATCTCTACCTACAGAGCAATTACATGTACTTGCCCTACATTGCAGTTCCCTTCTCTTCAAATGCAGGGAGACATAATCAGTGAAATGCCAAAAATCCCCAAAAGCTTTATATAAACACAGGTACATGCAGTTTTTGGAGCTCATTTGCTTTAAGAATAAATATGCATTTTACCCTAAAAATATTTCCATCTCAAAATGACCCCAATTATGTTCATATGCAGATTTAAAATCACAATATAATGGTTTATTTTCATGTATTCCTAAAACTGTGTTGGTATAATCAAGAAATATAAAGTGCTATACTCCCCTTTTCCTTCACACTCGTAAAATGTATAGGCCAGTTTACCCTATTTGAGATTCTCTTTCGAATCCTGCCCTGGAAGATAATGTAATGTGACTGATCTTCCCTTCAGACACGCATTTCTATTAACCTGAAAGCTCTCAAAAAGGTCACTCACATAGAGTGTTATTTAAATGTAAATTATTTGGTATTCTAAAATACATTTATATTCGGTCACCAAGAGACAACGTACAGCATTAACAATTCCATCAAGTCAACTTTTTGGATAAAACAATGCTGTATGAACCAGATTTACAGATATCGATGGCAAAGTTTACAAATAAGTTTTATGGTTTTATAATAGCATGACTAGCAATATGGTCAGATATGATTTGTGAAAACCATGGTGGATTTAGGCAATTTAATTCACCAATATGATGGGCCTGGAATTGTATCAAAGCTAATGACAATCTATGACAGAAGAGATTAATAGGGAACGTTACTAAGCAGCAAATTTCCATTCATTGAAAGCTATCTGTCCATCTATATGCATATTAGTTTGACATCATGCATCCCTGTCAGCGTTCCCACTTTTTTTTGTGTCTGTGCAAGAGGTCTATCTGAAACAAGCATCCCAGCTGCATCCGAGCACCTAAAACAAGCACCTACAGTAGTGAGCACCACACCCCTGCGTAACTCCCATGTAACTCTCATCAGACAAAGCTATTCTGTATGTCTTACTCGCAGCCTAGAAATGCCTCCTTTATATTAGGCCCTTATTCAGGTTTGTTAGCAAACCAAAAAGTTTGCAACTGGGCAAAACCATGCTGCATTGCAGGTGGGGCAGATGTAACATGTGCAGAGAGAGGTAGATTTGGATGGTGTGTGTTGAAACTGAAATCTAAATTACAGTGTAAAAATAAAGCATCCAATATTTACCATGTACAGAAACAAAATAACCCGTCCAAATCTAACTCTCTCTGCACATGTTACATCTGCCCACCTGCAGTGCAACATGGTTTTGCCCAGTTGCTTGCTTTTTTGGTTTGCTTGCAAACCTGCATAACCCCCTACAGTAAGTCTACATTTTCGGCCCAGTACCTTGAACATATTGTTTCGTGCATGCGCACCCTGTATTATTTTATATTCAGATGTGTATGCAGTCCACTCGAAATTGGAAGAATTTTCAGCAATGTTCCAGGAAAAATATACATTAGTTAGAAACAAAGCTAATTTAGTTTCAAATAATAAATGGGCAAATATATACACTGTACATCAAGACACTTTAAGTTGCTAATAATTAGGTGATACAATGGATGTTTATTATTTGCATTGAAGGATAAAGGTGGGTACACACTAGGCGATGTGCTCTATGAGCGACGTCGCCTAGAGTTTCCTCTTCCGGGCTGGGGGAAGTGGTCGGCTGGGCATACACACTAAGCGATATGATGTTCATATCACTCAGTGATGTCACGTAGCGGCCGGACCATGCAGGCAGCTATTGGACGACAGCCCAGATTGAGCTGCCTGCACGGCTGAAAGCGAGGGTCATTAATGACCCACGGGCCGCGCATCAGTGGTTGGTGGCGGCATACACATTTGCTGAGAAAGTAAGCAACATCGCTCAGGAAGGGAGAAATTGAGCGACGTCACTCATTTTCTCAGCAAGTGTGTATACACCTTACTGTAATATGATTAAATTGTATAATAAGCAGCAACATACAGTGTAAGACAATTTAAGTTCACAGCAACTCATTGATGTACAGTAAGGAAAACTGACAAGGTAAATGGAAGGGTAATGTGATAATGTGATAGTGTACACACAAAGGTGCTGTTGCGATTCATTCACCAGGTATCTGATAGGTGATGGAAGTGACAGGCATTCCTGGGTGGAGACTGGGGTGTGGTGTGATTTGTCAACAGTTATCATGTCGACAGTCAGGTCAACATGAGACTATCAACATGGTTGAACTGTTAATATGCTCAGCATCTCGGCATGCTCAGCATGTCAACAGTGACCATGGGCCTAATTCAGACCTGATCACAGCTGCAAAATTGTTTTCTAATGGGAAAAACCATGTGCACTGCAGGTGGGGCAAATATAACACGTGCATAGAGAGTTAGATTTCGGTGGGGTGTTTTCACACTGAAATCTAAATTGTAGAGATGTGCACCGGAAATTTTTCGGGTTTTGGTTTTGGATTCGGTTCCGCGGCCGTGATTTGGATTCGGACGCGTTTTGGCAAAACCTCCCTTAAAATTTTTTGTCGGATTCGGGTGTGTTTTGGATTCAGGTGTTTTTTTTCCAAAAAAACCTCAAAAACAGCTTAAATCATAGAATTTGGGGGTAATTTTGATCCTATAGTATTATTAACCTCAATAACCATAACTTCCACTCATTTCCAGTCTATTCTGAACACCTTACACCTCACAATATTATTTTTAGTCCTAAAATTTGCACTGAGGTCTCTGGATGACTAAGCTAAGCGACCCAAGAGGGCGGCACAAACACCTGGCCCATCTAGGAGTGGCACTGCAGTGTCAGACAGGATGGCACTTAAAAAAATAGTCCCCAAACAGCACATGATGCAAAGAAAAGAGAAAAAGGTGCACTGTGGTCGCTGGACGGCTAATCTAAGCGACACAAACACCTCAATATCACAGGAATTATTCGTTCTAATCAATGATATTATTGGTCCAAATCAATGGAAGAAAATGACAAAATCACTGGAATTAAATGGCAGTAATGTCGGGAATTATATAAAATGGCAGTACCACTGGACATATACGGAAGTGTCAGACAGGATGGCACTTAAAAACTAGTCCCCAAACAGCACATGATGCAAAGAAAAGAGAAAAAGAGGTGCACTGTGGTCGCTGGATGGCTAAGCTAAGCGACACAAACACCTCAATATAACTTGTTCTAATCAATGGTATTATTGGTCCAAATCACTGGAAGAAAATGTCAAAATCTCAGGAATTATTTGTTCTAATCAATGGTATTATTGGTCCAAATCACTGGAAGAAAATGACAAAATCACAGGAATTATTCGTTCTAATCAATGGTATTATTGGTCCAAATCACTGGAAGAAAATGACAAAATCACAGGAATTATTCGTTCTAAATTCTAATCAATGGTATTATTGGTCCAAATCACTGGAAGAAAATGACAAAATCACAGGAATCATTTGGCAAGATCACTGTAATTAATAATTAATTATAAATCACTGATATTAATTGGTAAAATCTCGCTATCGCCTGCCTAGTGAAGTGGAATCTAGATGGGATTTTGTGCCGGGGACACAATAACTTCATCAATTGTCTAAATCCCAATGCACTAATGGTGGAAAACGGGCGCACGTCTTAACAGTGCACTGATTATACTGAGAACTGAGTATACTGACCAATCACTGATTATACTGAGCACTGATTTTACTGAGCACTGATGATACTACGGAGAACTGACACTGAGCAGCGAGAACAGCACTGGACTATTGTACTGTAGTATACTGGTCACCACAATGCAGCACTGACACTGAGCACTGTACTACTGTACTGTACAACTATATACTGTTGGTCACCAAAATGCTGCACTGTACTACTATATATACTGCTCACAACAATGCAGCAAAGATATGGATACTTGAAGTGACACGGAGCTGCAAGATACAGCAATGGACTACTGTACTGTACTACTATACTGTTGGTCACCAAAATGTTGCACTGTACTACTATATACTGCTCACAACAATGCAGCACAGATATGGATGGATACTTGCAGTGACACGGAGCTGCAAAATACAGCAATGGACTACTGTACTGTACAACTATATACTGTTGGTCACTAAAATGCTGCACTGTACTACTATATATACTGCTCACAACAATGCAGCACAGATATGGATGGATACTTGCAGTGACACGGAGCTGCAAGATACAGCATTGGACTACTGTACTGTACAACTATATACTGTTGGTCACCAAAATGCTGCACTGTACTACTATATATACTGCTCACAACAATGTATCACTGACCTGGTTTGGGAGTGTTGTGGACTCGGGGCTTCTTCCGATGACCGGGAAGAGGAACCGCCACTGGGTCGCAGTAGGGATGGCCGGATGTAGGTCTTCCTCATGCAGGACTACGTCGGCAGGCGGGAGGCACAGAGGAGTTCTTGACGGTCTCCTGTAAGACAAGACTCGTAGAAATACTGAAGGCTGGGGTACTGAGATATTAGAGGTACCGTGATGTCGGAGGCTCCGCGGTATTGGGGTTCTGAGGGGCTGGAAGTACAGGGCGTGCTAGGAGGCCCCTGGAGGTACGGAGATGCTTGGAGGCACGAGGTGCTTGGAGGCACGGAGGTGCTTGGAGGCACGGAGGTGCTTGGAGGCACGAGGTGCTTGGAGGCACGGAGGTGCTTGAAGGCACGAGGGTACTTGGAGGCACGGAGGTACTTGGAGGCACGGAGGTGCTTGGAGGCACGAGGTGCTTGGAGGCACGGAGGTGCTTGGAGGCACGGAGGTGCTTGGAGGCACGGGATGCTTGGAGGCACAGGATGCTTGGAGGCACAGGACGAGGGAGCTCTGGAATCACAGCTTCCGAAGGAGAAACGAAGATACTCAGGCACCGGATCTCTGCCTGGTATCCGCTTTTAAACTCCCCGCCCCAGCCTGATTGACGGAGCAGGCAGGTGACGTCAGACCTGCTCCGCCTGCTTGCCCTCACTTGCGATGGCGGCGTCCCTGCTTCCGGGAAGCCGCCGGGGAGCAGCGCCGACCCGCCACTGAATCCGGAGACCGCCAGGGGGAACGAGGCGCCGGGCAGACCAGACCACCCGTAGGGACAAGCGCGGCCGCCGCGGCCGCTGCAGGTTTGTAACAGTACCCCCTCCTCCAGGAGTGGCCCCTGGACACTTCCCGGGCTTAGTCGGATGTTTGGAGTGGAAGATCCGAATCAGACGAGGAGCCATTACTTCAGTAGCTCCAATCCAACTTCTTTCCTCAGGACCGTAACCCTTCCAGTCCACCAAGTACTGTAATTTTTTATGAAGATAACGGGAGTCAAGAATAGCTTTGATTTCAAACTCTGCTCCGGCTTCTGCCACTACTGACGTTGACCTAGGGAGTGCTGAGTGGAACCGATTCAGAACGAGGGGACGGAGTAGAGAAACATGAAAGGCGTTAGGTACTCGAAGATGGGCAGGCAAACCCAGTTTACAGACCACAGGATTTAAGACTTTTAGCACAGGGTAGGGCCCGATGAACCTTGGAGCGAATTTCATGGTAGGCACCTTCAGCCGGAGGTTCCGTGTGGACAGCCATACCCTGTCCCCAACTTTATATTGAGGTGCAGCTCGCCGTTTCTTATCTGCGAAGAACTTGTACCGAGCCGAAACCTGCTTAAGATTGGCATGAACCTTCCTCCAAATTTGTCCAAAGTGTCGTAGAGTGGATACTACAGCAGGAACCTCTACTAACGGAAGGCTTGGAAATTCCGGAACACGGGGATGGAACCCGTAATTGACGAAAAATGGTGATTCCCCAGTGGAAGAATGAAACAAATGGTTGTGGGCAAACTCCGCCCAAGGCAGCAACTCCACCCAATTGTCCTGTGAAGGAGAGAGGTACAGACGAAGAAAAGTCTCTAGATCCTGATTGACACGTTCCGTTTGTCCATTTGTTTGGGGATGATAAGCAGACGAAAACTTAAGTTTGATTTGCAGAGTCGAACAAAGGGCTTTCCAAAACCTGGCGGTGAACTGTACTCCTCGGTCAGAAACAATCTCTTGTGGCAACCCATGCAAACGAAAATGTTCTCGGATAAACAGTAGTGCCAGTTTCGGTGCTGTTGGAAGACCAGTCAAGGGCACAAAGTGTGCCATCTTCGAAAAACGGTCAACGATAACCCAAACGGTGTTGAAACCTTTGGAACAGGGCAGGTCAGTGACGAAGTCCATGGAAATGTGAGTCCAGGGTCTCACAGGGATAGGCAGAGGACGAAGTAACCCTGCAGGAGGCAAACGAGGAGATTTGTGTTGTGTACATTGGGGACAGGAATTAACGCAATCTTGTACATCCTTCCTCATGGTGTTCCACCAGTAAGATCTTTGCAGAAACTTGTACATCTTCTGAGCGCCGGGATGACCGGAAAACTTGGAGTTATGGACCCACAGTAGTATCCTTGAGCGGAATCTAGCTGGTACGGACATTCTTCCAGGAGGAGGAGCTGGAGTAGTTAAAGCAACAGAGACAGAAACTGGATTCAGAATTAAACCCCGCTCCGGAGGTTCATCCTCGTCAGAGGAAACTTGTGAACGAGAAAGTGCATCTGCTTTAATATTGAGACTCCCGGCCCGGTACTTGATAATGAACGAGAATCGGGAAAAGAAAAGTGCCCATCTTGCCTGGCGAGGATTCAAGCACTGTGCGGATTTGATGTACAGCAAATTCTTGTGATCTGTGTAGATAGTAAACACGTGTTTAGCCCCTTCCAGAAGATATCTCCATTCTTCCAAGGCAGACTTGATTGCCAAGAGTTCCTGGTCTCCAATAGTGTAGTTCCGTTCGGCCGGAGAGAACTTACGAGAATGGAAGCCACACGGATGTAGTTTCTTATCAGAGGAATACTGGGAGAGAACAGCCCCAACTCCGACTGAAGACGCATCAACTTCTAAGAAGAAGGGTTCATCGAAATCTGGTTGTTTGAGAACTGGAGCCGTCATGAAGGCTAATTTTAAACGAGAAAAAGCTAAAATGGCTTCCGGGGACCACAGACTAGGATTGGAACCCTTCCTCGTCAGGGCAGTAATGGGCGCAACAATGGTGGAGAAACCCTTAATGAATTTCCTGTAGTAGTTCGCAAAGCCCAGGAATCTTTGTATTGCTTTCAGGGAAAGAGGTTGAGTCCAGTCACGAATGGCAGATAACTTTTCCGGATCCATGCGAAGCTCCGTCCCCGAGATGACATAACCGAGGAACGGAATAGATGTTACTTCAAAGGTACACTTGGAGAGCTTGGCGTAGAGATGATTCTCTCGTAAACGGTGTAGTACTTCTTTGACTTGTAACCTGTGTTCGACAAGATTCTTGGAAAAAATCAATATGTCGTCCAAATATACCACAACGCTCTGATACAGCATATCACGAAAGATTTCATTGACGAATCCCTGGAAAACCGCGGGAGCATTACTAAGACCAAATGGCATCACCAAGTATTCGTAATGCCCATCTCGGGTATTAAAGGCAGTCTTCCATTCATCCCCCTCTCGGATGCGTATAAGATTATAAGCTCCTCTCAAGTCGAGTTTGGAAAAAATGCGGGCCCCACGAACCCTATCAAATAACTCTGTGATTAGTGGCAAAGGGTACTTATTCTTAATAGTAATGTCATTTAGGCCGCGGTAGTCGATGCATGGTCTCAACCCTCCGTCTTTTTTCTTCACAAAAAAGAAGCCTGCACCAGCAGGGGAGGAAGAGGGGCGAATGAATCCTTTGAGCAGATTGGACTTAATATACTCCGACATGGCTTGGGTCTCAGGAAGAGACAGAGGATATGTGCGACCACGGGGTGGCGTCTTCCCTGGGACAAGGTCAATAGAGCAGTCCCAAGGCCTGTGAGGTGGTAATAGGTCCGCAGCTTGTTCCGAAAACACGTCCTTGTACCCTTGATATGCCTCCGGAATGTGCTCTTCATCCGTCTTGGAAGTGACACGGAGCGGACAGACAGGAGTAAGACAATTAGTGTGACAAAAGGAACTCCAGGACAGAATTTGTGACGACTTCCAGTCGATGTGGGGATTATGACTTTTTAGCCAAGGTATTCCAAGAACCAGATCATGGGACATTTCTGGGATTACCAAGAGTTCCAAATCTTCCTGATGTAGAGCCCCGACCTGCAGCTTAACTGGCCCCGTGCGCCACCTTATAAGACCTTTGGCAATTCTAGTCCCATTGATAGCCGTCAGTGAGATTGGCCGCTCGATAGGCCGTAACTTCAAACCCAAACTTTGGGCACAGATGGAAGAAACGAAGTTCCCCGCAGCTCCGGAGTCCAATAGGGCTTCACAAGACTTGGAGACTGAGTTGGAGACTAGAGTTACTGGAAGCAAACAGTCCGAAGTTGGAGAAGCTTTTGTCGCAACTCCCAGCTTGACTCCTCCGGAACAAGCTAGGACTGCCCGTTTCCCGGACGGACTTTACAAGATTTAAGAAAATGATCTGCGGCTCCACAGTAAAGGCAGAGTTTACCCTCACGACGACGCTGTCGTTCTTCTGGAGACAGTCGGGAGCGGTTAATTTGCATGGGCTCATCTGAGCTAGGTGAGGCCACCGGCCTAGGAGTAGGATTCCGGAGCCTGGGACGATCTGAATGGCTACGTTCTCTTCCACGCTCTTGCATCCGAAGATCCACCTTGACGCACAGAGAAATCAAATCTTCTAATGGATCCGGCAGATCCCTAGTAACCAGCTCATCTTTCAGCCGGTCGGAAAGACCGTTCCAGAAGGCAGCTCTCAGGGCGTCATTATTCCAGCGTAGTTCGGAAGCAATGGTCTGGAAATGAACCACATACTGGCCCACGGAACGGGCGCCTTGCCGAACATGGAGCAAATCGGAAGAAGCCGTGGTCATTCTGCCGGGTTCGTCGAAAATCCTTCGAAAGGACGAGATGAAGTTGGTATAGTTGGAAACCATGGGATCGGACCGTTCCCATAGTGGAGACACCCAATCCAAAGCAGAACCTTCCAATAAAGAAATGATATATGCTACCTTGGACCGGTCTGTAGGAAAGTTGTGTGCAAGTAGCTCGAAATGTACCTCGCATTGGTTCAAGAAACCGCGGCAATTTTTGGGATTCCCATTATAGCGGGACGGAGTAGGCAACTGAAGACGTGGAGTGATACCAGCCGATGGTTGAACATTACTGGCAACGACAACTGGTGCGACCACTGGAGCAGGAGCCGGAATTACTGAGGCCAGAGACGCCTGGATCTGATCCAGACGTCCGGACAACTGCTGGAGGTACTGCATCACCTGGCCTTGCGCCGCCTCCTGACTTTGTACTCGGGAAGCCAGGTTCTGGATGGCACTCGAGTCCGTGTTCCGAATCCCCGAGTCCATTTGGCCTGAGTATACTATCACTGACCTGGTTTGGGAGTGTTGTGGACTCGGGGCTTCTTCCGATGACCGGGAAGAGGAACCGCCACTGGGTCGCAGTAGGGATGGCCGGATGTAGGTCTTCCTCATGCAGGACTACGTCGGCAGGCGGGAGGCACAGAGGAGTTCTTGACGGTCTCCTGTAAGACAAGACTCGTAGAAATACTGAAGGCTGGGGTACTGAGATATTAGAGGTACCGTGATGTCGGAGGCTCCGCGGTATTGGGGTTCTGAGGTGCTGGAAGTACAGGGCGTGCTAGGAGGCCCCTGGAGGTACGGAGATGCTTGGAGGCACGAGGTGCTTGGAGGCACGGAGGTGCTTGGAGGCACGGAGGTGCTTGGAGGCACGGAGGTGCTTGGAGGCACGAGGTGCTTGGAGGCACGGAGGTGCTTGAAGGCACGAGGGTACTTGGAGGCACGGAGGTACTTGGAGGCACGGAGGTGCTTGGAGGCACGAGGTGCTTGGAGGCACGGAGGTGCTTGGAGGCACGGAGGTGCTTGGAGGCACGGGATGCTTGGAGGCACGGGATGCTTGGAGGCACAGGACGAGGGAGCTCTGGAATCACAGCTTCCGAAGGAGAAACGAAGATACTCAGGCACCGGATCTCTGCCTGGTATCCGCTTTTAAACTCCCCGCCCCAGCCTGATTGACGGAGCAGGCAGGTGACGTCAGACCTGCTCCGCCTGCTTGCCCTCACTTGCGATGGCGGCGTCCCTGCTTCCGGGAAGCCGCCGGGGAGCAGCGCCGACCCGCCACTGAATCCGGAGACCGCCAGGGGGAACGAGGCGCCGGGCAGACCAGACCACCCGTAGGGACAAGCGCGGCCGCCGCGGCCGCTGCAGGTTTGTAACACAATGCAGCACATATATGGATGGATACTTGCAGTGACACGGAGCTGCAAGATACAGCAATGGACTACTGTACTGTACAACTATATACTGTTGGTCACCAAAATGCTGCACTGTACTACTATATATACTGCTCACAACAAAGCAGCACAGATATGGATGGATACTTGTAGTGACACGGAGCTGCAAGATACAGCAATGGACTACTGTACTGTACTACTATACTGGTGGTCACCAAAATGCTGCACTGTACTACTATATATATATATATATATATATATATATATACTGGTCACACAACAATGCAGCAGATATTGAGCATTGATGAACAGGATACTGTCTAGAACTGAGTCTCACATGGAGCTGCAAGATACAGCAATGGCCTACTGTACTGTACTATAATTATATACTGGTGGTCCCCACAATGCAGCACACTGATCAGAAATTTGCAGCACACTGAGCACAGATATGGAGCTTTTCAGGCAGAGAACGTAGATATTTGCAGCACACTGAGCACATATATGGAGCGTTTTCAGGCAGAGAACGTAGATATTTGCAGCACACTGAGCACATATATTTGCAGCACACTGATCACAGATATTTGCAGCACACTGAGCACAGATATGGAGCTTTTCAGGCAGAGAACGTAGCCACGTCCTCTCCGTTCAATCTCCAATGCACGAGTGAAAATGGCGGCGACGCGCAGCTCTTTATATAGCATACGAATCTCACGAGAATCCGACAGCGGGATGATGACGTTCGGCCTCGTTCGGGTTAACCGAGCATGGTGGGAAGATCCGAGGCTGCCTCGGACCCGTGTAAAATAGGTGAAGTTCGGATCTTAACGAACCGAACCCGCTCATCTCTACTAAATTGCAGTGTAAAAATAAAGCAGCCAGTATTTACCCTGCACAGAAACAAATTAACCCACCCAAATCTAACTCTCTCTGCACATGTTATTATTTATTTAACATTTTCTTATATCTGCCCCACTTGCAGTGCACATGGTTTTACCCATTGGAGAACAATTTTGCTGCTGCAATTGGGTCTGAATTAGGCCTCATGTCAACATTCATCATGTGTACCCCTATGTGATATTTGAAGTTTCCCACCGCAGTTTGTAAGAATATAGAGGGGTCTATTCATGAAGCAGTGAAAAGAGTGGGGAAGTCAGCTGCTATGTATAATTTTATAGAATACACTTGGCAAATGATACATAAAAGCTGATTGGTTGCCATGGGCAATTTCTTCACTTGCTCACATCTCCACTCTCTTCACTGCTTCATGAATAGACACCCTATTATCTAATGTATGAAGTTAATAGAGACTGTTTTATATACTGTATATATATCAGCAGTGTGGACTGCTGAAGATGTTAATCCCCACCACTCTTCCACCTGCTGCAGCCGTGGGGGAGCCTTTAGGACCCAGGATACAGCTTTTGGAGACAATTGTTCTCTGGGTGGAAAGGATCCAGGTACTTGGCCAGAGGGGTTAAATAGGAGAGGGAACTGACTGTTTGGGGAGTGCTGATGTGGACATTTGAATGGACAAATTATAGCTGTGTCCCTGTGTTCCCCTGGTTTCTGTGAGATGGTCATCAGGTGGAGAAGCTTAGGCATTGGTCCATTGGAGTCTTCCAGTGTGTTGACCCAGGTGTGTGAGTGATGGAGATCGGGGGCATGGCTGAAGTGAACTTCATGGCCTGGCTCTGACTGTGTGGACATACTTCCCATGGCTGTCTTAACAGCAATGCACTGGGGCCCTTAGCCCTCTTCCATCAGTAGGGAGTGCTATCAGTGGCATCTTTGATGTCCTGCGGGCAGTAGAGAGTGTTCTATATTCCACTCAGCATGTAAGACCTGGATCAGTTGTTTTTGGAAATTACTCCTTTGCTGCACAGATGGTGGCAAATGGGGCAAGAGGGAGAACACTAAACTGTAGAAGGGGGCATTGGGCTGATTACGAGTCCCAGTACATGACTTCCAGGATGGTAGGGGATGTTTAATATGCTGTGAAGGGGTGGATAGTGGAGTGGGCTTATCATTCAGATTGCTTGACTGCAGATACAGTATCTCCAGTTCCTGAAATTAGATTTCTTAACTTTCAATGCAATTACAAACCACCAAGGAAAATATAAAACTACATACCAGGCATGTGGAGCTAAAGCAGGAACCACCTGCTGGAAGACTGATATCTTTGGCTCTGGACATTGTAGACCAAGGTGCCAGTATCCACCGACAGAGGAGAGTCCCAGATTTTGGAGTCTATCCTCACAAAAACTCTAATGCAGACAGAACCCGACAGTGTCGGACTGGGGCATAAAGGGCCCACCGGGGGAATGTAGTGGTAGGGGCCCATGTTTAGGGGTGTTTCCAATCTCCAGAGGGGGTGTGGCCAGCTGCCACAGAGGCTTGGCTAACCATTAGAGAGTGCATGGTCTGGGCCCCTTGATAACTATAATATATATATATATATACACACTGCTCAAAAAAATAAAGGGAACACTAAAATAACACATCCTAGATCTGAATGAATGAAATATTCTTATTAAATACTTTGTTCTTTACATAGTTGGATGTGCTGACAACAAAATCACACAAAAATTATCAATGGAAATCAAATTTATTAACCCATGGAGGTCTGGATTTGGAGTCACCCTCAAAATTAAAGTGGAAAAACACACTACAGGCTGATCCAACTTTGATGTAATGTCCTTAAAACAAGTCAAAATGAGGCTCAGTAGTGTGTGTGGCCTCTGCGTGCTTGTATGACCTCCCTACAACGCCTGGGCATGCTCCTGATGAGGTGGCGGATGGTCTCCTGAGAGATCTCCCAGACCTGGACTAAAGCATCCGTCAACTCCTGGACAGTCTGTGGTGCAACGTAGCATTGGTGGATGGAGCGAGACATAATGTCCCAGATGTGCTCAATTGGATTCAGGTCTGGGGAACGGGCGGGTCAGTCCATAGCATCAATGCCTTCGTCTTGCAGGAACTGCTGACACACTCCAGCTACATGAGGTCTAGCATTGTCTTGCATTAGGAGGAACCCAGGGCCAACCGCACCAGCATATGGTCTCACAAGGGGTCTGAGGATCTCATCTCAATACGTAATGGCAGTCAGGCTACCTCTGGCGAGCACATGGAGAGCTGTGCGGCCCCCCCAAAAAATGCCACCCCACACCATTACTGACCCACTGCCAAACCGGTCGTGCTGGAGGATGTTGCAGGCAGCAGAACGTTCTCCTTGGCGTCCCCAGACTCTGTCACGTCTGTCACATGTGCTCAGTGAGAACCTGCTTTCATCTGTGAAGAGCACAGGGCGCCAGTGGCGAATTTGCCAATCTTGGTGTTCTCTGGCAAATGCCAAACGTCCTGCACGGTGTTGGGCCGTAAGCACAACCCCCACCTGTGGACGTCGGGCCCTCATACCACCCTCATGGAGTCTGTTTCTAATCATTTGAGTAGACACATGCACATTTGTGGCTTGCTGGAGGTCATTTTGCAGGGCTCTGGCAGTGCTCCTCCTGTTCCTCCTTGCGCAAAGGCAGAGATAGCGGCCCTGCTGCTGGGTTGTTGCCCTCCTACGGCCTCCTCCACATCTCCTGATGTACTGGCCTGTCTCCTGGTAGCGCCTCCATGCTCTGGACACTACGCTGACAGACACAGCAAACCTTCTTGCCACAGCTCGCATTGATATGCCATCCTGGATGAGCTGCAGTACCTGAGCCACTTGTGTGGGTTGTAGGGAGGTCATACAGGCACGTGGAGGCCACACACACTACTCAGCCTCATTTTGACTTGTTTTAAGGACATTACATCAAAGTTGGATCAGCCTGTAGTGTGTTTTTCCACTTTAATTTTGAGGGTGACTCCAAATTCAGACTTCCATGGGTTATTTAATTTGATTTCCATTGATAATTTTTGTGTGATTTTGTTGTCAGCACATTCAACTATGTAAAGAACAAAGTATTTAATAAGAATATTTCATTCATTCAGATCTAGGATGTGTTATTTTAGTGTTCCCTTTATTTTTTTGAGCAGTGTATATATATATATATATAGAGAGAGAGAGAGTAAATACAGCTAGTTCATGCATGATAATGTACCAGATTAATATCAGCAATCCACTGTGGAGAACACACCATAGCCCTGTGCAGTATAAGGTAACATATGTATAATGTATAATTCAAATGCACAGTCTGTAACCTTATCTCTAGAGTAGGAAGTGGGCCCCCAAGGCAGTAGGGCCTACCGGGGGTTTCCCCTGTTCCCCTGTGGGCCAGGACAACCTTGTAACCTGATATAACTGGCTGTTAGGAGAAATTCACAGGCTCGAATGGGGACCACTGCCTTGAGGTCAGATGTATCTGGTTCCCCTGTGCCAATTTTCAAAAATCTGGTACCCATGGAAAAAGGGGACCATCAGCTATCAGCCTAGGGCCCTTCTGGGGACCTTGGGCAACTGCCCACTGAACCCATATGAAAAGATGGCCCTGATCCTCCCTTCCCTCCAGACAGGATGTAAGGCAGAACTACACCCTATAAGGTGGCCAGGAGGGCAGTGTCTTAGAGGACAGCACCCACCAAGGGGAACAGTTTATAGGATTAAAAAGCAGCCTCCCTGATAGTCTTTGCATTATCTGTGGACTCAGAGTAAACATCCATAGAGGTATTAAGTACACCATGACACCACATACCAGCTGCAAATTATCTCAGTTTAATAAAGAGAAACTGTTTGATTGCAGCACCCTTTCTCCTCTAGTGACAGTTATCTCGGCCCTTAGACTAATATAGCCTTGAACTCTTCTGGTCAGATAGGTGCCAGGTCCATTGCCAGACAATACAGAATATTTATTGATACTCCAAAATCCACTGCTCATGCCTCCAATCTACTCTCTCTAACCTCCCCTCTCATCCTCTCACAATGGACTGACTCCTCTACTCATCAGGAGGGCCACTGTCTTGATCTAGTATTCACCAGATTATGCTCAGTTTCTGAATTCACTAACACGCCTATCCCTCTCTTACATCACAACCATCTCACTTGTATGCTCTCCTCTAATACTTCAAACTCAGTGATGCTGACATCCACCAATCCTCCTCAAACCCGCAGAAATATTAATGCAATTAATCTTCAAGAACTTTCCACCTCACTGCAACAACTGCTTTCACCTATTTCTGCATTCACTTCTTCTGAGATGGTTGTATCACACCTGAGTCTGACTCTAGAGATAGCCCTTAATGGAGTGGCTCCTGCTACCCATCACACTCCACGTAGGCCTAGATGTCAACCATGGCACTCTAAAGTAACAAGACACTTACAAAATCTGTCACGTAAAGTTGAACATCAGTGGCGTAAATCTTGTATTCAAAGTGACTTCCTCACATATAAGACTGTCTACCACTCTTGTCGTAATGCCCTGGACACTGCCAAACAATCATATTTCCAAACTCTCATCTTTGCTCAAGCCTCTAACTGTAAATTACTTTTTAATACATTTAAATCACTTCTCAACCATCCTTCACCCAACCCACCAGCCACTATCAAGGTGCAAGATCTTGCTTCCTACTTCAAGGACAAGATTGATAAGATCTGAGATGAAATGGTATGCGCTTCCTCAACCAGAGACCTACTCAATTCCCTACCTGAACCCTCTTCACTTTCTCTTCATTTGATCCTGGCTTCAGTCCTCTGTCTTCAGAGTATCCCCTGTGAATTGGACCATGCTTGCCTACCTGGCCCTCTCCATGAGGGAGAAAATGCTCTGTTCCTGGACTTTCCTGGTAATGTATGATTGCCATCACCTGTGGTGAAACACCATTCTTATCAATTAACTAGCTCACCACAGGTGATGGCAATCATACATTACCAGGAGAGTCCAGGAACAGAGCATTTTCTCCCTCATGGAGAGGGTCAGGTAGGCAAGTATGAATTGGACCTGTGGAACTACAGGTCCCAGCAGTTCCAGTTGCGTTCCAGTTCCAGTCTTCAGTCTCCTGCAGCCTACAGCTCACTGTGCTCCACCCAACCAGTACTATCATTTGGTAAATTACTGGTTTCAGCCAGCAGCCTGCAGTACACAAGTGCTTCTAGTTAACAGCATTAACTCCCGGTGCACTACTGATCCCAGCCAGCAACCAGCAGTGCATTGCATTAACTGTCTACAGAATCATTCTCCTGGTTAATCATCGTCTCCAGTTAACTCTCAGCTGATCTGGGCACCCAACTCAGCAGAGTGTGTTCTCACAGGGATTCAACATCCAATCATCACAGAGCAAGGGGTATAAACTCCAGTTCCTGGCTCATTCTCATTGCCTCGGATGAGTCACATTTGGTGTGTCAAGTTCTCCAGTGGTTCTCCATGTTCCTGTCTCCAGTAGTTCCCCGTGGTTCCTCTCATCATTTCATTCCATTCATCATTCTGCATTTCTCCTGTTCGCTTCAGACTCCAGCCACAGCCTGCCACAGCTCATCAGCAGTAAAAGACTTTCCTCAGGTGTTTGTTTCATTGCCTAAACCTGTGCACCTTGTTAATACATACCATCTTGTGCAAGCGTGCTGCATTGGGACTGTCTCCTGCCTGGGTCTTGTGTAGTTATAAGAACTTGAGTTATATACAAAGACTGTGTTCTTTCCAAGTAATACCGGAGTTCTGTTTACAAAACCATTTGCAACCAGTTACCAAATTATTCTACATTTATGTTACCAGAGACTTTGTTTTACTTTAAACCATTTGCATTCAGTCATCAAGTTATCTTCAATGTATATTTGTGTTGCCAGAGACTTTTGATTATTACCTTGGATTCAGTTACTGCTTATTATTTCATTTCTGTTACTGCCGGTTCTAAGTTATCATCCATTGCTATATCATTACTCTGTGACCTTTGTGTTTAATAAACATCAGTGCATATGCGCAGGACTTTATGCAGCCTCCACATTTCATACGTCATTCCAACACTAACCCACTAGTGCCCCCTTCCTGGAACAGACAAAATCAGAATCCTGACACACATCAATCAAGCTTTCGCTCCCAACACTCCACAGAGACTTCACTGACTAAAGTAGTGAATTATCTGGTCACTACGAAGTCTAAAGGCCATTACTCACTACTTATTCTTCGAGATCTCTCTGCTGCTTTTGACACTGTTGACCACTCTTTTCTCATACAAACACTGCAATCTCTAGGTCTTCAGGACATGGCCATCTCTTGGTTCCTATCCTACCTATCTAATCACTCTTTTAAGTGTTTGTTTCTCTGAATCCACCTCCTCTTCGTTACCTCTTTCAGTTGGAGTACCACAAGGCTCAGTTTTATGTCCTCTGCTTTTCTCAATCTATACCTCATCTCTTGGTAAACTAATCAGCTCTTTTGGAATGCAGTATCATCTGTACGCAGATGATACTCAAATCTACCTATCCTCCTGATACTCAAATCTACCTATCCTCCCTTGATTTGTCTCTATCTGTATTGGGCCAGGACACTGAATGCCTTTCTGCTGTTTTATCTTGGATGTCATCTCACCACCTCAAACTTAATATTTCTAAAACAGAGTTAATTATATTTCCACCAGCCAATAGCAGTTACCATCCTGATATTTCTATCACCCTTTCAGAATTCTACAATCAACCCTACACCAAAGTTCACTGTCCAGGTGTCATACTTGAATCAGAACTGTCCTTTGCTCCCCACATTCAATCTGTCTCTGCTTATCTCAAAATATTTCCCAACCCGGCCCCTTCGCTCTTCACAAGATCTACGTCTCCCATGAACGATTACAGGACTTTCTTCGGGCTGCACCCACTCTGTGGAATGCCCTACCACATACTTTAAGACTCTCCTCTAGTCTTCAAACTTTCAAGCGTTCCCTGAAAACTCACCTATTTAGACAAGCTTATCAAATTCCAGAACTGCTCACATAACCATTATAGCTTTACTATCCAATTATATCCACACAGTACAGTCCACACATGTCACCCACATATTTAATTCATCACTCTCCCTTCCTCCTGACCCTGGTTCATCACTGCTGGGATGTGATATCATGCCGCCCACCAAAAACCTTTGCAATCTGGTGGACAACTATCCAATAGATAGCACCTATCCTTGTGTATGAATGTCTATTTCCCCATAGATTGTAAGCTTGTGAGCAGCGCCTTATTACCTCTATGACTGTTTGTTTTTACTCAGTTTTGTCTTCTAATTGTGTCCAGTTGTAAAGCGCAATGGAATTTGCTGCGCTATATAAGAAACTGTTAAGAAATAAATAAATAATAATACATTTACTAAGGAAGCATAGACTGCAGCTTTCTAAGTGCTTTTGAGTCAAGTAATTGTGTGGTTATTACATTTCAGGATAGAATAGGTATGAGTCCATCTAAATTAGCTGCAGTAATAATTCATTCAGTCCCATGAAAGACAGTTTCCTAAAACCCATTTTTAGTTCAGTAACTTTATCTATAACTATACAGGTAAACAGAGTTAATTGTTAGCAAAATGGAGTACTTCAATGGTGTATACAGTAGCTCTATAAGGAAATAGTACTCAGCAGTTATACAGCACCATGTTACTCAATTGTTATTCCTTTCATTTTACATAAGGGGCCAGATTTATTTATGCCCAAGTTTGGGATGCCATCTGAATGGGGACATTTTTTTAAAGGTGCAATCACTTACAAGAGATGATTTTTGCAAATAAGTCTGAGTTCGGCCAGCATCTCGCACAGCCTTCAAACTCAGACGTCATTACATCAGGCCCTAGGTCTCTGCTTGCATCAGCCTATTAAGGAGTTTTAATTGAGTTTTGCAAAGGGATTCAGCCAGCAGTCACTGCAGGGACCTTAACCTTAGAGACATATTGCAATTTAAGGAGTTTAGTGTTCGTCATCTGAACCATCATAAGCAACAGGGAAATAAACTACTAAGAAACCCAGGTTTGCACTGTTCAAGTGCCTAATATTTCAATAATCATGCTACTACTGTCAGTATTGAGCGTTAGAGTATAGCTTACATTATAGAGACTATGACTCAATCTCTACTAAGGTGAATTAAATAGTTCTCTAAGTGCACCACCATACAGATTTAAGCTGAACTGTACTATTTTAGAGTACTTTTGGTAAATGTCTTTATTTAATTACTTGTTAGACTAGTATTAACAATTGGTTACATAAAGTAAGTATTTCTTATAACCTTAATAGTGAGAAGGATTGATAATATTAAAATCTGCATAGCCCTCTTGCATAATCTACTCATATTTTGTAAACCATAAAAATAATCCTGTATTGTTAAATTGCTTGCATGTTTGTGGTCAATCAGTAACTCTGATCCAGGTTTCTGTAGGTTGTTTCAGTGGAAGGATGCTACAGAACACAGAGTTTCAGAGTGCTCAAAACTGTTTAATGTTTTCTGATGTAATTCATTGTAAAAATAATAACTGTCAACTGAATGTAAGTATACAAACTTGTGTTTGTCAACTTGTTGCAAATTCCCTGAAAAGAAAATCTTTAATAAGTAAGTTCCCAATTGAGAAGTTATTGGTACAATTTTCTATATCAAGTCATCCTCCTTACCTCTATGAGGAAGATTCAACGAACCTGCATATAGAATAGTGACTACAATAACCTGGTACAGAATTTGGTTACATTAGTATACCATCTTACTTGTATACTCACCTTACTTCACATTCACAGTACTTACCTGGTTGTCACACATTGACTTAATGATCTGTTGACAAACCATCTCTAGTGGTCACTTACCTTCTCCTGGTGGCAGTGGCAGCTCCATCATCTTCTTCTGGGTCCTGGAGCTGCTGTGACAGTGACTTCTGATGTGGGCCTGTAATATCTTATGCATTCTAGTGATTTCCCCCCCCCCCCTATCTCTAACCCTAATCTAATCCACCCCATACAAACACAAACACAAGATGAATGATAGTAAAATGAAAGGGAAAAAGTAAAAATGGAGGTATAAGATAGAAAGTAATTGGACAGTAAGAAAGGAGGGAGAAAAAATAGAAGGAGAGATAAAACTAAAGTGAATAAAAAGAATCGGAAAGAGAAAAGAGGGATAGAGAAGGAGATGGATGAGAGAGACAAAATAGAAAGACAAGGGATACAGGAAAAGAGGGGGAGACACACACACATACATATCAACCCTGGATTTGATCTACTGGTCACCATCTGGTGGCTACTTGTGCGCAAAACACTTTAATTCCCCTCAGAGGTAAGGAGTAGCGGTAGCCTTTTATGAGGTAGGATATATATATATTTTGCTTTATCAATTTAATAAATTCTAGTAATATATTTAATATAATCATCTCTAAGGCATATTGAGTTGTCTTTTTTTCCCCCCCTCTGGTTGTTATTGAACAACATTTAGGATTGTTGCGTTTTTAATTAGTTGGATAAATGTATCTATTAGAATGCCGGTTATCTGTTTATTTTAATTTTACATGGCCAGCAAAATAGACTGTAGATAAATTGTTATAGCAGCCTTCAATTTTATGAAGGCAATTTTCAGTTTAAAAAAAAAATAATCTATTTTAATATGTTAATAAATTACTATTATTTGAAAAATAAAACATTAAATGTATTTTTGAAATATTCTTGTTGATTACATATTCTAATTGGATTATGTACACAATATAGGATAGTTTTAATGAGCCTATAAAGTCAGTGCTTAAAGTAATTAGTATATGTCCATAAGTCCAACAATTAAATGCAATGGTACGTCTGGCATGCGTTCACAATAAAACATTGTCTCATTTAATAGCTGAGGAAGTTATCTGCAAAAACGAAACTCTGAGGCAATGTAATCATCAAATAACAGCAGCAGTATTATTCAAACTTTCTGTCTTGCTAGTGCTGTGAATATTTTGAACTTATTCTGAAGTTGATGCAGGGTGAGCCACACAATTATAGTGTCTGCTGGAATTTCTTTACAATGTTAAGTCATTTGAATACCAGTTTTCCAGGGGTCCGAATACCGGCACAAGAATCCTGACAGAATGCTGATGCCGAAATCAGGGGCATAAATTCATCCCAGCCGCCCGAAGGCTAGCTGGAGTTGGTGCCCCCCTAAAATCAGGAAAACAAATATGGGGTATGTGTGTGTGTATATGTGTGTGTGTGTATATGTGTGTGTGTATATGTGTGTGTGTATATGTGTGTGTGTGTGTGTATATGTGTGTGTGTGTATGTGTGTGTGTGTGTGTATGTATATATATATGTATGTGTGTATATATATATATATATATATATATATATATATAATCTCCACAAAAGTCCTGAACTCTCATCAATAAAGTATTGTAGTCAGGGGTGGTCCAAGTGGTGAACCACCTAGTAAGAGTGAAACCACATGTATACTTGCAGTATCCAATAAAATGGGGGTTCACTCTCCATTAACACCTTTTTTCAGATACATTTTTTATTTCAGTCGAGGTCTGGCTTTGAAGTAGTCGACGTTTCGATCCAACACAATGGATCTTTATCAAGACAAGCTTCAGTCATGAACAATGAAAAATGCATCCATAAAACAACTGTAAAGAAATACAAAACACAAAAAGAAACAGACTCAGGCAGGTGGAACGCAAGACGCTTACGGTAACTGAGGCGGGTGGCTTTTTCACATTGAGTCTGGTGTTTGGGTATTTCAGTCAACGTGTTTGTGGCTCAGTTTGTTTGTATGTGGATGGCACTGGCGGTGTGCCTTCTTGTCCACGATCCATGGATGTGCAAGTGGGCTTTTGATGCCCGGTAGACGTTGTCGATGGAGGCACCTTGAACTTCCTGTCTTGGGGTTTAAAAGGAGGTGAGGGATGATGGTATGCAGCATGGCTCCAGTATAGTCCTGAGGATGACTAGCTCCCTATATGTGAGTATTTAGTTGACTAATTGTTCTAGTATAGCAGGTGGTGGTTTTGTTTTATACCCTCTGACTTTTCACATGTTTGATTACTGCGTGATGTGTGGAGCTGTAGACATACTGGAAAGAACTAGCTGTTATTATGCTTTGTGAGTAATTTACTTTCTGTGACTAGTCTGGTGACAGGTACAGTATATGGCTCTAATTGTGATATATAATATATTTCTTTTTCCAGTGATTGTGATGTATTCTAAAGGGTTATCTAGAAGTCCGATCTGGCATAAAGTGAGCCAGTTGCTTGTTGGTGTGAATATTCCTGTATTGGCTGCTTACGGCGATCACTGGTGTCAGTATTGGTGTGGTTTGTACCTCTAAGCCTAGTATTTCTCCTTTTTACTCACTTAAAGGGTATTTTTGGTTCTATTTAGTCTATTTACTCTATTTAGTGACATCATCATGTTTCCTATGGCAAGTATTGCGTTTATGCTACTTGAAATAATGTGTGTGGGAGACTGAGTCTGTTTCTTTTTGTGTTTTGTATTTCTTTACAGTTTTATGGATGTATTTTTCATTGTTCATGACTGAAGCTTGTCTTGATAAAGATCCATTGTGTTGGATCGAAACGTCGACTACTTCAAAGCCAGACCTCGACTGAAATAAAAAATGTATCTGAAAAAAGGTGGTAATGGAGAGTGCACCCCCATTTTATTGGACACTGCAAGTATATGTATGTGTGTGTATGTATATATATATATGTATATATGTATACATATGTATATATATATATATATATATATATATATATATATATATTACTCTGAAGCTGGGAACCTTGCTGTGTTTATCCAGGAGAGAGAACCATAAATGAATTACTATTCATCTGGGTTCCTCTCCAACTATATATATGTAGAGTGTTATACTAGGATTAATTATATCCAGCATATACTTTGGCTATAAGGTGTCGAAGGAGGTCACATTTTGCCTAGAAATCCCAAGAAGGTCAAGTCCTGAAAATTTTTGGATATTTTACACCCTGTCTCATATCCTTTAGATCTTTATGGATTATATATCATTGGGTTCCAAATCTTTTTACTGGTAATAATTGGACAGAGGTTATTTGGTACTTGCCTTTTTTATCCTTTTTCTGATTTTATAACATTGGATGTATAATTCCTTTATTGGACAAAGTTAGATGAGGAATTATTATTCCCAGCAGAAATGCCTCCTGTTAAGTTACCTACCCGTGAAGAAGTCCTCAGGATAAAACACGTAGGGTTTATCATCATAGAGTCTATAACCCAATCCTGTGAAGGCCCTTCCCTGAACTCACACCTGAATAAGGTGGAGGAAGGTTATAACAACATCTCTTCTGGATTGGCTGTGGACCACTGATTTTATTTCATTTATGTATGTCAAAACATTGTGCCTAAAAGTATAATGAATTATATTTTAATATTGTGAATAAATCTGATATCTTTTAATAATTGGCCATCTGGCCTTTTTCTTGGTAATTCTCTTTTTTTTGGTTTGAGGGCATCTCTACAGGATTGTCTCTCTAGCCAATACAGAATTGGATCGGCAACATAAGAAGAGCGGCATATCTATAAGCAAGCCATATCCATACTTAATCAAAATCACCATCTCTATTTACAGTTAAGTGTAGTTTTTTAAATATTTGAAATATAATTTAATTTTATTCCATTACGTGAAAGTGCACTCTGGTATTGTGTTCATGTTTATTTATTTCTTTTGGTCCCTACCAACAGAGGTTCTTCCAAGAGCTGCAGCTAATTTACAAGTCTGGTGCAAGATAAGGGTATTTTCTTGTATATATGTGTGTATATATGTGTATATATATATATATATGTGTGTGTGTGTGTGTGTGTATATATATGTGTGTGTGTGTGTGTGTGTGTATATATATATATATACTCCAAAAGAAAATGGCACTGGACGCAATGAATACAGAATTGAAGTGTATTGTAAAACGACAGCTGTTTCAGGGCAGCAGCCCTTTCCTCAAGCAGACAACACCACCAAATATTGGACAAGACACACATAAAACACTTACCCCACCTAAATACCCGCTGAAGTGCTCCCCGCCGTCGCCTCTCCACGCGTCCCGGCTTCCGGAAGTGAAGCCGCCGGGTCACTTCCGGTCAGCGCGTCACTGGTTGCCATGGCGAGCTGATGTTTGCGGCTCACCTCGTCACCGCTGCGCTTCACAGGAGGCCGACCAAGCTTCCTCCATAGCCTGGGAACTTGCGACCGGAGGGGGAGGGCGGTGATCTAATGCACGTTCAGTCTGAAAAACAAAGACAAATAACCAATGATGTACATAGGAATTGCAGAGCGGATGGAGAAAATAACATTAATGTACGAATAGGGTCACAAGGAAAAAAACCATTATAATCACTACCCTGTAACCCAGAGGTATATCCAAGCAGGGGAACCAAACTTCTAATAGCTGGAAACAAATGACCCAATACTGATAAACCTTATAGCATTGGGACTTAACTATATGAATATAGAAGCTAAAAGCTACATAGGTTCAACATCACCAATACTTTTATAGGAATGCATAAATATTTGAATAAATATTTGATAACAGGCACATAGTGTCTAGCCAAGTGTATTCCAATTAATCTTATCGTTCAGGCCACGAGGCCAAAACGTATCTAGTTTTAAAATCCAACGAGTCTCCTTCTCTAGTAAGATCTTAGCTCTATCCCCTCCCCTCATAGATAATGGAACATGTTCGATACCGAAATATTTTAGGGAACTAAGAGGATGGCCTGCGATTTTAAAGTGCTGGGCCACCGGCTGGTCAACAGGTTTACCCTCCAGGATCAGTTTGATGGCAGAACGGTGTGCTGCCATACGTTCGCTAAATTTGCGTGTGGTTTGCCCTATGTAGAAAAGACCACATGGGCAAACAATGGCATACACCACAAATGAGGTGCTGCAGGTAATTTCCTGTCTGATAGAGAATTTAAAGTTCCTGTGTGGATGTTGAAATTCTTTACAGGACACCATGTAATTACACGTTGTACACTTAGGGCAACGGTAGCACCCCGGGGCTTTTTTTTTAATATTAGCAACAGGTAAACTGCCCATCCCAGTGATGTCGGTTTTAACAATTTTATCACGTAAATTGGCTCCTCGCCTGAATGCAGCAATGGGTTTGATGTTTTTAAATGATGGCAATTCTGGGTCCGATGCCACTATGGGCCACAAGGCCTTTGAAGCCCTGCGGATGATCGGACTAGCCGTTGAGAAATCAGTGGCCCAGGGAAGAATATTACTAGAATCTTTTTTTATTGGATGTAACAGCTGCTCCCTAGACATCTGTAGCACCTGTTGTTTTTGAGACTGCAAAACTGAATTATCATAACCCCTCTGTAAAAATTTAAGAATCATATTATCTTGAAGGGCAGGGATCTTTTCACTGTCACTTGTGATGCGATCTACCCGCATCATCTGGGACAGGGATACTCCCTTTTTCAACGGCTTGGGATGATGGCTGGAGGCCATCAATAATGTGTTCCTGTCGGTGGGTTTGGAGAAGATTTCAGTAGAAATACAACCCTCAATGAGTACAATTTTCACGTCTAGAAAATTAGCTTCCCTCTCTTCACAAGTGTACGTGAATTTGATAGGGGATGGAAGGGCATTAATTTCTGACATTAATCCCTGAAAGGGATTACATGTGTGTGTGTGTGTGTATATATATATATATATATATATATATATATAGCATTTGGAAAGGCTCGGCACTCACTTGTGGGTAGCAGATACTTGCTGCGGTGCCATCCAGGGAATAAACACTCCTGTAACAGTACTTGGTAATGGCGGCACTCAGCAGACTCATTCAAAGATGCAAAAAGCCTTTTATTTTCGGTCCTATGCCGTTTCGGGGAAACCCCGTCTTCAGGGACAAACAGTACATACAAAAGTGCAAACAGAGAATACTTATATACCCCCCTAAATAGTGCTAACAAGTGCTCATAATGACTAACGTTACTCACCTGTCCGGCGCTGTCATTCCCGCCGCGTCTGGCCGCTGTTCGAGCGGGTCTACTCTCCAGTGGAACCAATCCCTTTCTATTTTAATTGTAGTATATGTATTGTAGTATATGTATGTTGTTAATGTCAGTTAGGGATCCGTTTTTATCTTTCATGTGTATGTATTCTCAACTTCTGTTTATCTTGTTGTTATGTACAGGAGTTGCTTAGCAACACCCGCACTGATTGTTTCTGGTGGCTCACGCTGTCCGGCGCTGACTGCTGACGTCATCCACAGGAGACCCGCTCAAACAGCGGCCAGACGTGGCGGGAATGACAGCGCCGGACAGGTGAGTAACGTTAGTCATTATGAGCACTTGTTAGCACTATTTAGGGGGGTATATAAGTATTCTCTGTTTGCACTTTTGTATGTACTGTTTGTCCCTGAAGACGGGGTTTCCCCGAAACGGCGTAGGACCGAAAATAAAAGGCTTTTTGCATCTTTGAATGAGTCTGCTGAGTGCCGCCATTACCAAGTACTATATATATATATATATATATATATATATCGAACGTCGGCGGCACTCAAAAATAAAGGCACAAACTGCGAGGGTTACTAGACCATGTCTGGTATTGGCAAAATGCCTGGGCACAGGCTGATCACTGTGCCCTGTCTCATTTGCCATTCTGATGGAAAGTCTTTGTGTGGCCATATGTTCCCTTAATGTTCTGTCAGTTTTTCCCACATAGCTAAGACCACATGGACATGTGATCATATATACTATGTATCTAGTTGTGCAGGTTAACCTATGTCTGATCGTGTACTACTTTCCACTATGTGGATGTAGATAAGAGTCACCTGCAACAAGATATCGACAGGTTATACAATTAAGGCACCTGAAACATCCATTTTTTTCTTGTCAAAAACTGTTGTTCCTGCCCTATATTGTCAAAGCCCATGATGCGCTTCCCCATTAGCTCTCCTGTCCGACACTGTCTGCTGACGTATGCCTCTGGCGACTCATACTGAGTGCGGCAGGACATGGCGGGAACAGCGGTGCAGGACAGGTGAGTACAATTTTATGCAATGAATGTTTGTTATGTGGGTATAAATACCTGTAGTTTGTACAATGTTTGTGTGTAACGTTTGTCACTGATGACGGGGCTAGCCCCCGAAACAGCGTAGGACCGTAATAAAGAAAAACTTTTTACCTCAAATCGACTGTGGAGTGCTGCTGCTTGACACGCTATATATATATATATATATATATATATATATTCAGATCCACTTATTAGGAATTGAATGCTAGTTAGATGTATTGTTTACAGTATTCCCGCCCTTGAGACTCAACTTCTCCCATGATACTTGAAGACAAAGGACTTTCAAGGAGAGATAAGGCTCATATAGATGGCAGAGATGTGTGCTGAGCGAACCGCTCAGCACATATCTCTTCCGCCGCTCAGCACAGCGCAATGTGTGCTGAGTGATGCAGGGGAGGACGAGGGGCCGCTCATTTCACCCAGCGGGTGAAATGAGCGACGTGCTAGATTGGCCTGCATGCAGGCCAATCTAGCACCGGCGATAGCGATGTGTGGGGCTGCGCATCGCTATCGCTGAGGGGGGTGCACACGAGTGATCTGTGCTTAAAATCTAAGCAATCTAGTCAGATTGCTTAGATTTTAAGCATGGATCTCTCCGTGAGTACCCCCCTTTACTCTACAAGAGAGATCCTGAGGGCATCCGTGTGGCAGATCAAAAACTCACTTCAGAAGATATAACATATGGCACATTGAGTACTTGGGCTGTCCTGACCCTTCACCCTATGATAACGAACTTCTATTGTATAGCTTGTTTACAGTTGTGATGTCATAGCCTTGTTCATTTTGACATGTAAAAAACTATTGAAGCCTGGGACAGTGCTGTCTGTGCGCTTGCATATTGTATTGGTGATACTTATGCTTTCTGTTATGGAATAAATACCTCTTTGTGCTTTGGAAACACACGATCGGATTGGACTACCTTATTTGCGACTAGTACTCGGTTTTAATAGACAACTATTTGTATTATGTTTATATTGTATTTGTATTATGATGTGCATAGCTACAAATGATAAACACCACTTTCTTCTGACAGAGGGTGTCATGGCTGTGAGATTTTAAAGCTCTGTCTCAGGACTATTGGGTCTGATTGCAGCATAGGTGAAATAAGTGTTTACAAGATTCATGTTCATGGAGCGAATATATAAAGCCAGAGAGCATGAGCAGTTTGGATGGAATCCTTTGGTCAGTAGCAGTATCAGAATACAGAACTGTAACCACAAACAAAGAACCGTTCATGGGGGGTCATTCCGAGTTGTTCGCTCGCAAGCTGCTTTTAGCAGCTTTGCACACGCTAAGCCACCGCCTACTGGGAGTGAATCTTAGCTTCTTAAAATTGCGAACGAAAGATTCGCAATATTGCGATAAGACATCTCTGTGCAGTTTCTGAGTAACTCGAGACTTACTCTGCCAGTGCGATCAGTTCAGTGCTTGTCGTTCCTGGTTTGACGTCACAAACACACCCAGCGTTCGCCCAGACACTCCTCCGTTTCTCCAGCCACTTCTGCGTTTTTCCCTGAAACGGTAGCGTTTTTTCACACACTCCCATAAAATGGCCAGTTTCCGCCCAGAAACACCCACTTCCTGTCAATCACATTACGATCACCAGAACGAAGAAAAAACCGTGAGTAAAATTCCTAACTGCATAGCAAATTTACTTGGCGCAGTCGCAGTGCGGACATTGCGCATGCGCACTAAGCGGAAAATTGCTGCGATGCGAAGAAATTTACAGAGCGAACAACTCGGAATGACCCCCATGGTGCACTCCACCCCATGACCTGATCCAGTACTCAGGGCTGGAACCCACTACTGGAAACTCAGGCAACCACACCACAGAAAATCAGTACAATCAGGGCTTAAAGTGGTCCTGGAGAAGTGGTGGAACTCATTCCCCTGCCACCTACCCCCCCCCCACCTCACATTAGGCGAAGCGTGGTTACACAATAGTACCCCTAACTCAAATTACGCCACACAGTAGCACGATCTTATTCCCATTACATTGCATGTGCCCAATTCATATTACACCACATAGTAGTGCCCCTTATTCACATTACGTCACTCAGTAATGCCCTTTATTCACGTTATGCTACACAGTGGTACTGCTTATGTACGTTATGGATTTACTGGGCAAGGCCGTGAAGGAGGTGGAACTAGTTCCACCTACAATTACAGGTGGTGGAACTCAGTTCCACCTCGTTCCCCCCACTTTAGCCCCTGAGTACAATATAGTGGTGAGCCTGGAGTCAGAACTGGAAAGAAGTGAGCCTGGAGTCAGAACTGGAAATCAGCAATGACAAACTCAGAATTACTAACTGCCCTCAGCTACACCACCCTGGAAGCTCAACCTGATCCCAGACCTGGAACCCGGAACTAGAACTCAGCACCTGAAAACCAGAAATGGGAACCCAGAACTGCCACAGTCACACAGACCTTGATTCCACACCCTGGTCCTCAGCATTGGAACTGGGTCCTATGAGACACAGAAAAAGCCCCAGCCAGAAGATGCTAAAAAAAGGGATTCCTGTCTCTAAATAGTCATGTAGCAGGTAAATTGATGACCTCTTATATAGCTGAAGATACCGGGAGTATTGGAGGGACACTCAGAACAAATGAAAAGCTGCAGGGGCAAATACTAAGGAACCAGAGGCAGGTGGTGAAGACAGGCACACAGGTATTTTCAGGGACTGGAAACAGCAGAGCACTTGTACTGGATGGTGCTGAGTACAAGGATATCACAATTGATAAACAAGAAATCAGTAGGATGCCACTGAAGCCCTGAGCCAACAATTTCCTTCTGTAAGGAAACATGTTCTGGCAGTGGGCCAAATACCAGAGCTGGATTAAATAGGGTGCTGTCATAGACCATAGACTGAGTTGTTTATGTGAGCATTTCTGCTGAGAACTGGTAGGACTGAGAGATCCAATATGGCCTCACACATGCAGCGAGACTGTTTGTTGACTTTTGATGGTGCAGTACCCAAGTATGTTGCAGATGGCCAGGGGATGGACATGGTAAGTGGGCTAACACCTTGATGTGTGACAGAGGATAAATGTTAACAAATAATGATAACACTGCTAACTAAGTACAGTATGTCAGCAGTTGTTTTAATGTAAACCACAGTGAAAGTAATAAAGACAAATAGAGTAATCCAACAACAATTCCAGGTCAGGACAGGTTTCATACAAACACAGTCAATTATCAATGCTATGTTCAAAATAGTAAGTAAAAGGAACCAAATTTAAAAAAAACAATGGTGTAAATCTCTGATAATGTCAATACTATCTTAAACCATAAAGCTATACCTTTAAACACACCTTTACCATGGAGCCGTTACGGCCGCTAAACTTAATATTCACTCTATGTACCTTTTACGCTATTTGCGTAATGAGTCACGTACCGTGTACGGACTCTGCGTACAAACGCCGCGCTGGGGGTACTAAGTACACGCAGCGCTTACACACTCAATTAATACACTTTAAAACCTTCTACAGTTAGGAGATGTAATCCACTTTAAACCCTAGCAGGGAAAAGAGGACACAACACCGATTTGTAGTTAATCACTGGGTTCCGACACCACAGAGTAATATATCTGAAAGGGGGTTTAACAATACAAATTATGCACTACAATACAACAGAGTAAATGGCTACAGTCAATGGACATACGTGAGAATATTCGCATGCGCTTCCTGGTCCAGTCCTCCGCTAATCAGGTAGATAGCGTTGAGAGTCTTCTGACCGGCCAGTCAGCAACAGGCTTTTTATACAATACTTCCAAAAGCAATACAATGGATACTGTATTCCCTTTGTCCATTGGACACAGGGATGCATCTTTACAGTACAGGAGAGGTCATAGGTTGATTTGAAAAGGTGGGCGATGTCTTTCTCAACTGCTCTTGTGGGTGCACAAAAAAATGAGGAATCCCTTCTGCGCTCATCCAACAACAATGAACAGTGATAAAGTATTGTGAGTTCTCAATCAATCGGTCTATGACCCAGTTCTGGTCCTTGCTGCAGTTCTTTTTCAAAACGGAAATGTTGGGTACAAGAAGACTCGATGCGTACCGTACTCACATGGAGTCGTGGTATATCCCGCGTATAAAGGTATCTTTGATTTCTTAATTCTTTTTTCTGTTTTCTCCCACTTCTCCGAGATGGAAAGTTCTTATCCTCGTGGTTTGGGACAAGGAAAAAATGGGACAGAGGAGCAACTGATAGTGTAATAAGTTCGTGAAGGCAGGAGATCACTAGATACAGATAAGTGATGGAGTATATTCAACGTGGCTCTAGGGGTTAGTGATCCAGAGTTTTCATCCTTTCTATAGGTGATGGTGTAGGAGTGGAGGTGCTCGGAATGGGTGGTGATTTAATGCGTACCTTACTCACGTTAAATCAGGGTCGATCTTGCATGTAAAGGTATCTTTGATCCTTCGTTGTTCGTCCTTCCTCTTCTTTCTTCCTTTTTTTCACAGAGATAGCGCTTGATCGGGATATTTTCTCAGCGATGAAAAAGAGAGAACGACTGATAGTGTAGTACGTACGTAACAACACGTGGTCATGTGACTGTTAGAATAATGAGTGACCTTTATGCTAAACTGATGATTTGGTGCGTACCATACTCATATCCATACAAGGAGGGCAAAAGTGCATAAAGGTATCTTTCCCTTGGACTGGTATTTTTATAAATCCAGTTATATCACTCAGAGTCACTCACACTTAAACGGGACAGATGATACATGAGAAATGGGCGTACCCAACTCACACTCAAAGGTGTTGAGACCTGTATGTAAAGGTATCTTTGGGATGGTCCTAGATATCCTGGATCCCCAATTCCACTCCTCTCATGGGTGGCGGTGTACGTATGGGGAGGAAAGCCGAGTGTCAATAATTCAGAAATGAAGTATTAACACACCAAAAAATTTATTGAACACAAAGAAATTAAAAAAAGTAAAAAACTGGCAAAGGACCAGTGGTCAAAACAGGGGAGGTATTTGCAAAGATGGGTGCAAGATGTAAAAGAGTCCGGATTATCCTCACCTTAGCTAGTACCGTCCTGACTGATCACTGGTGGTCCTGGCCCTCACACCAACGCGTTTCGACATAAAAGTCTTTTTCAAGGTGTGTGATGAGGGCACTGGTACAGATATTTATACCCCCCAACAGGAAGTCATGTGATGGGGGTGGGGTTACATTGTGCAATTGCATACATAAGACCGATTCTATTAAGCAATAAACATACAGAAATAAATATTTAGCGAGTAAGCATTAAGATAGTAATAATATACCATATTTAAAACTTATTTGAAACGTTTTTTAAAAGGTATAAAATGGTGGATAAGTTACTTCCTGTCCAGTGGAACGCATGGAGTGCCGGAAGTGACGCTCATGCATTCCACCCGGACAAAGGAACCCGCTGGACCGTGAGAAGCATAGCTAAAATTCATTCCATTACACAGATTGGATGCCTTAAACTGACACTGTGTACGTTAAATATTTTCATATATATGGGAGCGCAAGCAAGCACCTCCGCAACATGCTCGCGCTCCCGGAAGTGACGTGTATGCAGTCATACTGTGAACCGCACAGACAGGAAGTGACGTGGATGCGTTCCACCAACCCCGGAATCGGGATCCTTCCTGTGTGTGAAGCGCAGAGAACGGCTATGCGTTCCACTGGAAAAAAAGTGTGAAGCATGTAATGCATAATGGACAAAGGGACAACAAAAGTATAATATATGAATGACAGAATAAAAGAATCAAATGGAGGGGCAAAATTGAGTAAGCAGGACTGACAAAAATAAAATAATGTTTAAAAGCAGATACATAAATGAAAATCTAATACACCGATTATAAGTACAGGTGCCCCTAATAATAAATATATATACGTAAACAGATTAAAAAGGCATGGAGTAGTTAAGGGCATTATTTATCCCGCTGAATAGACAACAATGGGAGAACTAGCAGATAGCAGAATATTTATCTGTAGGTGCAAAAAGGAGAGAGTGCGTAGCACAGAACTAAAAGGAGTCCTTGGGAGATTTTGAAAAGGAATCCAGATGGTCTGGCTGTTCTTAAAGGATCCATTTGGTCTCAAATTCTAGATTAAGACCTTTAGGTTTCAAAGTGCCCAGATTGAATATGCTCCTCATCTCGGTCCGGGCAAGGCTTTCCTCAATATCACCTTTTCTCCAGTTCCCTAGTATTGCTTGGATACCACAGAATGAGGCTAATTCAGACGTTTTGCAGTCATGTTTTTCTTTAAAATGTGCTGAGATCCCATGTACTCTTGTGGGTGGTCTCCTCTGGATTCCCGCCGCATACATAATATACAGTAAATACAGTTTTTATCTATATTCTGCTTCTGCACATAACTATACATAGGAACATGCGATCTTCCTCAAACCAACACCGGAATGTTACCCTTAAAATACCCTACAGCTGGATACCAGACACCACCTTATAACCTTAGTCTGTCCCCTCCTATCATGCAAAGGTGAATCCCTTTGTCCTGGAATCATTTAAACTGTTGATACTTGCTGATGTGGTGCAGGGGGACTATGTATACAATGTTCACTATTTGGATTAAATATGTAATGTTTTGATAGCCCTCCATGCGCTCACAAACTCCGCCGTAAATACCCATACCACGCGCAGGACCGCGGGAGCGACCATACGCAAATTGCGGATATGTGCACGCACGGCACACGGCGGAACAAGTGCACGTGCAGTGGGCATGTGTGTGTATTTTATACGTGCTGCGTGTTCTATAATATTTTTCGACTTTAACAGTCCACCCTTTGGCAGTCAACAATAACTGCCACTATCTAAACACTAAACAGAAAAATATCAATACAATATCTACAGATGATTGGATGGTAGGAGGAGAGTTGTAGGCGGGAAATGTATGACCTAGTGGGATAGTAAAAAGCATGTATGTATGAATCCATGTCTGAGGGGCATGCATCATCGTGCCGTATATGTTCTAGATAAGCTTCGAGGTATTGCGAAGTATTAAATCCTTCTTATCCCATATTAAGGGTCTGTAAGTGGGCCAACAAACACTACCGAGCTCTTTTCGGCTTCTTGTTCCAACAAATGGGGTGCACATTTAGTTGATGATACATGGAGGGGGAACATATGTGAGTGCTAGTATATGTGGATATCACCAGTGGACTATGTGTGTCATTAACTGAAGGTTGTAGAGATGAAGATAAGACACATATCTAAAATACATTCACATAACATTTTCATAATCATTCTTGGGTAGGGTCGACGTCTTTTCCGGATCGGTGTATCTGGGCAGAGGGGGAGACAAAGGAAAAACGGGTGAAAGAAACAGGCCATGGAATTCATTTGCAATCCTTATCATAACACTGTCTCTATGGATGAGTCGTAAATTAAATCTGCTGCTGTAACCATGCCCCCGCTCCTTAGACTCATCAATTTTGTGCCGTGCTTGTGCCGAGTTAAAATTCGAACACACCTAAATATCAAGCCAATAATTATGACGACTCCCAGGATACAAAGGAGAAACTTTCCCACACTCATAATAAAATTTTGAGCCCACTCTCCTAATCCTGAGAACCAATTTCGTGGGTTCAACCATGAGACCCAGCCGGTCAGTTCATTACTCACAGCAGTCAGGGTAAGGTTGTGTCTCCTCCGGAACTCCCACTTCAACTGCAATATATCATCCATCTTTTGATTGATAATCTCTGTGGGGTCGTCAGTGCTGTTTGTAATATACGTGCAGCACTTCACACCATATTGAGTTGCCAAAGTGACACAGTACCCACCCGTCACGGCTGTGATATAATTGAGGACCATCCTATGCTGGATCAGTTCTGTCTTGTAAGCTTGCAACTCCCTACCCGTATACCTGAAGGTGTCGTCATACATCTCAGTGATATTATCTATCAGGTTCGCTAGCGCATGGATATACCTATAATTTATAATTCCTTTGGCAGTACGGGTGATGTCTAATGCGAGAAGGAATTGAATCCCGGTGGATTCGTGGATCAAATCAGAGGCTACGTGCTCTGTCCTATCTATGAGGTGTCTCTTGACGATGTGTTCATAGTGAGTATGAGTATAAGGAGCCTGAGCACTGCGATGAACATCTTTCATCTTATCATGGGTTATGGTCATGACCTCTGGCAACACTCTTCCAACATAACACAATCCCTCTGAGTTCGGGGCAAGCCACTTATATGCCTTCCTCCCACATATGAAATAGGCATCATCGGGGAGAACATATGGGACAGAATATGACATTACCATATTACAAACTTTCCAAGTGAAAAACCCAATCCCTAGTTCTCCCATCTGCTCAGTACAAGTATCAGGCTGGATGATATGAGCACAATACCCTGGTGAAACTTCTCCAACCCACATGGTCTTGCTTCCTCAAATATACCTATACCGAAAATACCTCCCACTGTTGGCTATTTGGCGTACAAGTTCAGAGTCTATGGGTATCCTTGTTACGTTCCTGATGCTCAGAACTGGAGAGATGTTGCGAGGTGAGTTCAGAGCACCAGGACGCGACACTGAACTAAGGAGTGGTACGAGAATAGCCCCTAGCACCCTACCTCCGTTGTCTTACCCGTGTGGTCAATTCACGCCTGAGTGACTATGGTTTCTTGGGCCCACGGCAGCCGCGTTTGAAGGGCAGATTAGGTCTGCCCAACTCCGATGCCCCCAGGTCTTAGCATGAGACAAAGCGTGAACCGAGACAGGATAATAACAAGGGGACCTCTAACTAAAACAAACAAAAGCTAGGGGCTACTAACTACCCTGAAACTAAATATATGTGCGGCACGCCACCAAAGGAAAAGAACAACAAAAGATACCACTGTCCGTTCCCCCACACGGCACCGCCGAGTTCTGGGGAGGACAGTGAAAAGCGGAAACCTCCGCAAAAACCACCAACACGAAGGTAATACAAGGATTAAGCGGCCTAGGCCGCAACTCGCGGCAGAAGCCGCTACTCACAAACCGGGAGAGAACCCCAAGTAATGAGAACCCAAGGGTGACTGCAACAGGTTAGTTTTGGACAGGAAGGATTCCCAGGACCGGCTTCAGAACTCCAGGACACGGGAGCACAGGGAGCAGGATCGACCAGATACAGCTAAACCAGGAACAGACGTTACCAGGCAGGAACAGCATACAGGAAGCTATCACCGGCGTCTGTGCCAGGTAGTGAGGGAGAATTTAACAGGGAACCCTCCAATAGCTGCAGCGAAGCCTGATTAGTAATGTCGTGCAGCTGCCCTGCTGCACGACCAGAGCTAACAGGTGTAATGATTGGCAGGAAGCAACGGGGAACGCGGTAGTCAGTGGCGTCCCCGTTGCTAAGAGTCCGGCGGCTAAGCGCGCACGGCGTCCTAGCGTTGCTAGGGACCCGGCGGCTCAGCGCGCACAGCGTTTTAGCGTTGCTAGGGACCCGGCGGCTCAGCGCGCACGGCGTCCCAGCGTTGCTAGGCGCCGGGCGGGCAGGGAAGGAGGTGCGGCGGTCATGAGCGTCGCTCGGAAACAGACCGAGCGGCGCCGTGGACAGCGGCACCTTACAGTACCCCCCCTTGAGGAGGGGTTAAATAACACCTAAAGCCGGGTTTCTGAGGAAATTCCTGAAAGAATAATCTCTTTAGTTTAGGGGCATGTAGATCCTTATCCAGGACCCAAGATCTTTCCTCCGGACCATAGCCTTTCCAGTGAACCAATAAATAAAGCCAGCCCCGAGAAACCTTGGAATCTAAAACCTTCTCCACCAAGAACTCTTGTTGCCCCTGAACATCCACCGGAGGTCTACCCTGGGAAGTCTTCCGAGGGAATCTCCTGGAAGCAATATACTGCTTCAGAAGGGAACAGTGAAAAGTATTGCCAATTTTAAGTGATTTAGGCAAGCATAGCCGAAAAGCAACTGGGTTGACCTACTTAACGATAAGGAACGGTCCAATAAATTTGAGTCCCAATCTAGCCGAGGGTTGTCGGAGCTTGATGTTGTGGGTTGACAACCACACCTTATCTCCCACCTTAAAAGTGCAGGGGCGTCGGAACCTATCAGAATTTTTTTTTTTCTCGTAAGGCAGCCTTCTTAAGGGCAAGGTGCACCTTTTTCCAAATCATTCTGAGACGGGAAGTTAAGGTCAACGAGGAGACTGGAAAATGAGGGTAAAAAGAATTGGCTCTAGGATGAAAGCCCAAGACCGAAAAGAATGGGGACTCCTTGGTGGAAGAATGACAAGAGTTATTATAGGCAAACTCGGCCAAAGGAAGAAATTCAGACCAATTATTCTGAAGTTTGGCCGAATATAACCGTAAATACTGTTTTAATGACTGATTAACACGTTCAGTCTGTCCGTTAGACTGTGGATGGTACCCAGATGTTAAAGCGAGTTTCATATTTAATGAGGCACAAAAACGTTTCCAGAAACGGGCGATGAATTGCGGTCCCCGATCAGAGACAATATCCCTGGGTAAACCATGGAGCCTGAACACATGGCGGAGAAACAAAACTGCCAACCCTTGAGCAGAGGGTAATCGGGGAAGAGCAATGAAGTGGGCCATCTTACTAAAACGGTCTACTACCACCCAAATGACTCGAAATCCGGCTGAAAGAGGAATGTCCACCACGAAATCCATGGATATATGTGACCATGGCCTGAGAGGAACAGTCAAAGGTATGAGTTCCCCGACCGGCAACGATCGAGATACCTTGTGCTGAGCACAAACCTGACAGGAACGGACAAATTCCCATACATATTTAGAAAGATTAGGCCACCACACTGAGCGAGAGACTAACTCGAAGGTCTTAGTGATACCCGGATGACCAGAAACTTTGTTATCATGAAACTCAGCTAGAACAGTGCCTCTCAGAAATTCAGGGCCGAAGAGACGATCTGCAGGAGTAACTTTGGGAGCCTGCTGCTGATGCTGGACTAGCTGTGTAAATAAATCCTGTGTGAGGCCTGCCCGGATGACAGACGATGGAACTATGGGGGTAGTAGCCGGATGGTTATTGTGAACCGGAAGAAAACAACGTGACAGGGCATCAGCTTTCGTATTCTTGGAACCGGGCCTGAAGGTGATAATAAACCTGAAACGAGTAAAAAACAGCGCCCAACGTGCCTGTCAGGCATTAAGCCGTTTAGCAGACTCAATATACTGCAGGTTCTTGTGGTCAGTAAACACCGTAATGGTATGCCTAGCTCCTTCCAGCCAATGCCTCCACTCCTCGAAAGCCCATTTAACTGCCAACAATTCTCGATTACCAACATCATAGTTGGATTCTGCGGAGGAGAATTTCCTGGACATGAAGGCACATGGGTGTAATTCCTGAGACTCCGGTTCTTCCTGAGAAAGGATAGCCCCCACTCCAACCTCTGAGGCATCTACCTCGACAATAAAGGGGAGCTACGGGTTAGGGTGTCTGAGTACTGGAGCTGAAACAAAGGCCTGCTTTAAGGACAGAAAGGCAGACTTGGCTTCAGGCGACCAATTGGAAGGGTCCGCTCCTTTTTTAGTCAATGCTACTATAGGAGCAACCAAATCAGAGAAGGTATGAATTAAACGCCTATAGTAATTTGCAAACCCTAAAAAGCGCTGAATTGCTTTTAAGTTCGTGGGTTGTGCCCAATTTAGGATGGCCTGGAGTTTCTTAGGTTCCATGAAAAACCCCTTAGGAGAAATAATATACCCCAGGAAGGACACTTCTGTGATGTGGAAATCACATTTCTCCAGTTTGGCGTATAAATGATTTCCCCGTAATTTCTGAAGGACCAGTCGCACATGGGTAATATGTTGTTCAAAAGACTCAGAATAAATCAAAATGTTGTCTAAATAAACGACTACAAACTTTCCAAGAAAGTCACGAAGGACGTCGTTAATGAGATCTTGAAATACCGCAGGAGCATTTGACAGCCCAAACGGCATCACCAGGTATTCATAATGTCCTGACTGTGTGCTGAAAGCCGTCTTCCACTCATCCCCAGATCTTATTCGGATGAGATTGTAAGCCCCTCTAAGATCGATCTTGGAGAAGATAACGGCAGACCGGAGCTGATCAAAGAGTACTGAAATCAATGGCAAGGGGTAGGTGTTTTTATTCACTCTATGTACCTTTTACGCTATTTGCGTAACGAGTCCCGTACCGTGTACGGACTCTGCGTACAAACGCCGCGCTGGGGGTACTAAGTACATGCAGCGCTTACACAATCAATTAATACACTTTAAAACCTTATACTGTTAGGAGATGTAAAACCCTAGCAGGGAAAAGAGGACACAACACCGATTTGTAGTTAATCACTGGGTTCCGACATCACAGAGTAATATATCTGAAAGGGGGTTTAACAATACAAATTATGCACTACAATACAACAGAGTAAATGGCTACAGTCAATGTACATACGTGAGAATATTCGCATGCGCTTCCTGGTCCAGTCCTCTGCTAATCAGGTAGATAGCGTTGAGAGTCTTCTGACCGGCCAGGCAGCAACAGGCTTTTTATACAATACTTCCAAAAGCAATACAATGGATACTGTATTCCCTTTGTCCATTGGACACAGTAATGCATCTTTACAGTACAGGAGAGGTCATAGGTTGATTTGAAAAGGTGGGCAATGTCTTTCTCAACTGCTCTTGTGGGTGGTCTCCTCTGGATTCCCGCCGCATACATAATATACAGTAAATACAGTTTTGATCTACATTCTGCTTCTGCACATAACTATACGTAGGAACATGCGATCTTCCTCAAACCAACACCGGAATGTTACCCTTAAAATACCCTACAGCTGGATACCAGACACCACCTTATAACCTTAGTCTGTCCCCTCCTATCATGCAAAGGTGAATCCCTTTGTCCTGGAATCATTTAAACTGTTGATACTTGCTGATGTGGTGCAGGGGGACTATGTGTACAATGTGCACTATTTGGATTAAATATGTAATGTTTTGATAGCCTTTCATGCGCTCACAAACTCCGCCGTAAATACCCATACCACGCGCAGGACCGCGGGAGCGACCATACGCAAATCGCGGATATATGCACACACGGCGGAACAAGTGCACGTGCAGTGGGCATGTGTGTGTATTTTATACGTGCTGCGTGTTCTATAATATTTTTCGACTTTGACACCTCAGTAGTAGAAATTAATGTTTCCTTATTGTGTTCTGAATGTATGGGAACCGTTTTTAAGCCTGTTACTCACCTCCTTGTGGGGTGTAGTATGAGTAGGATCCCGGCGTCCAGCATACCGGCGCCGGGATCCCGATCGCCAGCATGCCGGCAGGGATGTGAGCGCAAATGAGCCCCTCGCTGCACTCGCCGCGCTGCGCTCGCCATGTTGCGCTCACCACACTGCGCTCCCCACGCTGCAGGCACGGTGGTGCGCTAAGCGTGCCACACTATTTATCCTTGCTCCAGGGGGGTTGTGGACCCCCAAGAGGGAGAATAGTTGTCGGTATGCTGGGTGTCGAGATTCCGGCGCCAGTATACTGAGTGCCGGGATCCCAAAAGGTGGCATACTGAATGCCACCCCTCCATGTGTTTAGGAGGTAGAATAACAGGCCAGCTTAGTTAACACTAAACTCACAAACTACATAAGGAGCAATTAAAGATCAGAGGTGTAGGATTTTGAGAGTATATTTAGTTTGTTCTACTGTATACAGTATCATGACCAGGAGTTGGTAACACTATTTACTATGCAAGATGTATTTGTTTCATTATACTGTAACATACAGTATACTGGGAGTGAAGGATTGAACACCCTAGTTACTGTATACAGTGACACTACTGTATAATCTACAATATATAAAATATTATTTTCTATTGGATGATCTTTCTACTAATGTTATCTCATGCAAATCAGTAATTAGTGGTTCTCCTACTTGTAAATCTTGTTTATGAGAATTACCTTGAAATTACAGCTGTCATTTATGGTTCACATTTTTTGGTGTTATATATCACACATCAATAAATAATCTTTTGAGGGTCCAGCACTGGAGATAATGTATACCCTGGAGCTACAGTATTTAGGATGTTTCTATCCTTCTGAGTTTCAGGACACATACCCCAATTACACATTTTGGTACTAACTCTACAGAGACCAGTCCAAAACAAAATTTACTATACCACTGGCTTACACACAACCAAACAACATAATACATTCCCATCATTTTTAAAGGTTGGTAGTATGTTCTTTTTTTAAGTGGTTGACCTATTTTTAATTTCTATAAATGAATATTTGTGGTTGTAGCTAAACACTTGCAATTTTTAGTTATCAGCACTTTGTTCCAAAAAAATGTAAAATCAAAGTCTTTTTTTGCACACTTCAGATATTGACGTCTTAGGAATGTTTCCTTTTGACAGCTTTTCCATGCACATAATGTTTGTATAAGTTATGTTGTACTGTAAACCTTTAGAGCACTACTCTGGTATCAGCTGCACATTTCTTAATGATTTTTCTGACAGTGATAATTCCAAGCTGTAATCATTTAACTCTGTTACTGTGGCTTTATCTAAGCATAGTGGTAGGCACTTTGACATTATTTAATTAACAGTCTTGACCACAGGGAATAGCTGTGTCTTATGGTCCCACGGTTTTGTAAAAGTCACTCGACTATTTTGTTTAGAAGAGGTTTGCTTTGCTATAATTGTTGAAAAATCTTTTATCATCCTCTTTTTTGTCTGTGGTTTACTTATTTGTTAGAATCACTTTTAGTTTTTTCTGTGGTTAAATATACAGTTACCACTTATTGTTAATGCTGAGTCTACTTTACTACAATGTAATAAATGAGACAAATAGAAAAAAGATTAAAATTCTACTTATTACATCTAATTAATTGAACAAGTAAACCAAATAAAACATAAGGTGCAATGAATCATGCCTTAACACCATTAGCACCAAAAACACTGTTTCAAGAAATGTACACTGCTCAAAAAAATAAAGGGAACACTTAAACAACAAAATGTAACTCCAAGTCAATCACACTTCTGTGAAATCAAGCTGTCCACTTAGGAAGCAACACTGATTGACAATCAATTTCACATGCTATTGTGCAAATGGAATAGACAACAGGTGGAATTATAGGCAATTAGCAAGTCACCCCCAGTAAAGGAGTTATTCTGCAGGTGGTGACCACAGACCACTTCTCAGCTCCTATGCTTTCTGGCTGATGTTTTGGTCACTTTTGAAAGCTGGCGGTGCTTTCACTCTAGTGGTAGCATGAGACAGAGTCTACAACCCACACAAGTGGCTCAGGTAGTGCAGCTCATCCAGGATGGCACATCAATGCGAGCTGAGGCAAGAAGGTTTGCTGTGTCTGTCAGCGTAGTGTCCAGAGCATGGAGGCGCTACCAGGAGACAGGCAAGTACATCAGGAGATGTGGAGGAGGCCGTAGGAGGGCAACAACCCAGCAGCAGGACCGCTACCTTCGCCTTTGTGCAAGGAGGAACAGGAGGAGCACTGCCAGAGCCCTGCAAAATGACCTCCAGCAAGCCACAAATGTGCATGTATCTACTCAAACGATCAGAAACAGACTCCATGAGGGTGGTATGAGGGCCCGACGTCCACAGGTGGGGCTTGTATCTTACAGCCCGACACCGTGCAGGATGTTTGGCATTAGCTAGAGAACACTAAGATTGGCAAATTCGCCACTGGCGCCCTGTGCTCTTCACAGATGAAAGCAGGTTCTCACTGAGCACATGTGACAGACGTGACAATGTTTAGAGATGCCAAGGAGAATGTTCTGCTTCCTGCAACATCCTCCAGCATGATCGGTTTGGCAGTTAGTCAGTAATGGTGTAGGGTGGCATTTCTTTGGGGGGCCGCACAGCTCTCCATGTGCTCACCAGAGGTAGCCTGACTGCCATTAGGAACCGAGATGAGATCCTCAGATCCTTTGTGAGACCATATGCTGGTGCGGTTGGCCCTGGGTTCCTCCTAATGCAAGACAATGCTAGACCTCATGTGGCTGGAGTGTGTCAGCAGTTTCTGCAAGACGAAGGCATTGATGCTATGGACTGGCCCACCCGTTCCCCAGACCTGAATCCAATTGAGCACATCTGGGACATCATGTCTCGCTCCATCCACCAACGCCACGTTGCACCACAGACTGTCCAGGAGTTGGTGGATGCTTTAGTCCAGGTCTGGTAGGAGATAAGTCAGGAGACCATCCACCACCTCATCAGGAGCATGCCCAGGCATTGTAGGGAGGTCATACAGGCACGTGGAGGCCCCACACACTACTGAGCCTCATTTTGACTTGTTTTAAGGACATTACATCAAAGTTGGATCAGCCTGTAGAGTGTTTTTCCACTTTAATTTTGAGTGTGACTCCAAATTCAGACCTCCATGGGTCAATAAATTTGATTTCCATTGATAATTTTTGTGTGATTTGTTGTCAGCACATTCAACTATGTAAAGAACAAAGTATTTAATAAGAATATTTAATTCAGTCAGATCTAGGATGTGTTGTTTAAGCGTTCCCTTTATTTTTTTGAGCAGTATATTTCAATGCTTTATTACATACATAGCTGAACATTATAAATGTATATGTACCATTTGATATTTAGTAAAATTATTATACACTCCTGTATCAGATTGGTGCAAATACAACACTCTAATACTAAAATGAAAAAAAAGCTTTCTGAAAATAGCTTGAGATTCAAACTGTGGTCACTCATTATCATAACATGGCATATTTTTCATCGGAAGATGACAGTTTGCAATATCACTTGCGATGGAACCGAAAATAAAAGGGCTGACTCCTGACAGTGTGTGACACAGAAGTACTGAAGGAGTCACTGAGCAATAATTAAATGTTTCTGCAACCCATAATTGAAATCCATAAGTCAAACACGTTTTATCTTATCTCAGAAGCACAAAGAATGCTCATCAACACATTCAGCATTTGACATCTGTTGTTAACGAATATAACAACATTTTCATCCTCTGCTTTCAACATGCATCAGTGGTGTTTCGTATATTCTGAATGTTTGAAATGTAGGGATACATTTATTATGTGGCGGATTGGCAAATCCTAGTGGTTTTGTGGCGGTTTGGCAGCGGTTTTGCAATGAGCTGATATCATGGACAAAACAGCCGCAAAAAAAGTAGATAAATCACATTTTAGAATAGACTAAAATATAACTGAATATCAAAGTACATCAATGTTTTAGACCATTGAAATAATATAATAGAACAGAAACACCAGATTTGGAAAAAAAGCAGTGGTTTTAAAAAACTGCCATAAACAAGTCGGCATACGGAAAAAAAAAGAAACAGCAGGTTTTTGATTTTGACAGGCAACGATTTACAGGGATATCCAGTTGGACTATGGAGGATTATGATGTCTCTCACAGACATGACTGAACTCTAAAAGAAATACGCAGACAAACAAAAAAAAATATAACTCAAAAAATAAAACACAAACACACAATCACACTACACTGACACACCCCAAAAAAATACACACAGGACTTTAAAAAAAGAAAATGAAAACAAACAAAAACAAAACAGACTATATGGAAAACACCCTTCAAACAGACAAATATAGAACAGGAAACAATGGTGGTCATTCTGAGTTGTTCGCTCGTTGACGATTTTCGCTATGCTGCAATTTGTTGCTAAATGCGCATGCGCATGGTACGCAGCGCACATGCGCTTAGTTATTTAACTAAAAACTTAGCAGTTTTGCTGTTGTTCGTGCGGCGCTTTTCAGTCGCACTGCTAATCGGTGAGTGATTGACAGGAAAGGGGCGTTTCTGGGTGGTAACTGAGCATTTTCCGGGAGTGTGCTAAAAAACGCAGGCGTGTCAGGGAAAAACGCAGGAGTGGCTGGAGAAACGCAGGAGTGGCTGGCTGAACGCAGGGCGTGTTTGTGACGTCAAACCAGGAACTAAATGGACCGAGCTGATCGCAATCTAGGAGTAGGTCTGGAGCTACTCAGAAACTGCAAGAAAATATTTAGTAGCAATTCTGCTACTCTTTCGTTCGCACTTCTGCTAAGCTAAGATACACTCCCAGAGGGCGGCGGCCTAGCGTTTGCAATGCTGCTAAACGCAGCTAGTGAGCGAACAACTCGGAATGAGGGCCAATATCAATTATTTAGTGATTGCTAATTGTGAGAAGTTTTTGTTATATATTTCTCCTTATACTTTGCTACACATTTGTTCTCCAATTAAACTTCTCTCAAACCCACAAAGTGAAAGTATCCTGGTGTCTGTTTCTACTGTATATTGTCAGGTGAATGTTTTATCTGTAAAAGCACCATTAAATGAATATCACTGCTCTTTCTCTGTCTCCTCCCATTACTTCACTTCTCCACTTCTACTAGGTGTCCCCCAAGGTTATATTCAGGGACCTATCCTATTCTCCCTGTATACAGTATGTCCCCTAGGTGAGCTCATCAGCTCTTTTGGTCTTGAATATCATCTCCATGCTGATAACACCCAGATATACATTTCCTCCTCTGACCTTTCCCCCTCTCTTCTCACTCCCAACTCCAACTGTCTCTCTACTATTTCTTCCTTGATGTCCCGGCACTTTCTTAAACTTAACTTGTCTAAGACTGAGCTGATCATCTTCTAAATAACCTCACTTTCCACAGTTTTATTATCTATTAACAGCACAACCATCTCTTATAGCCCCTACTGTCTTGTAGTTATCACTGACTCCTCCCTCTCCTTCAAACCACATATTCAGTACTTGTTGCAGTCCTGCCATTTCTATCTCAGAAATATTTCTAGGATCAGACCCTTTCTCACACTGGAGACAACTAAGACCCTCATTCACTCACTGGTCTTCTCCAGATTTGACTACTGTAACCTTTTATCTACCCTCTCAAGGCCAACTAATTCATCAGTGACTTACAGCTCTCATCCAAACCCATAGCTCCCCGCTCCTTCCTCACTGTTTATGCCATCTGTGTTACCCCTGTCTGTCTACCGCTCCCCTCTAAAATGTAAGCTATTATGAACAGGGCCCTCTTCCCTCATGTGCATCTCCTCTTACTTTTACTATCATCTACTCCATTTTTCCTACAATGGCACCTAACTCTTGGTTGCTGATGACGTGCTGCTTATGTGAGTGTTATGATCACTGATACAGGGGATGCAGCTAAGTTCCCAACAGTCGGGATCCCATAGGTTGAAATACCGACACCGGAATCCCGACAGCAAACAAAATGCCGTCGGTCGAAATCCTGATCGCCGCCTAGTATTTCCACTAGGGTGGTGGTCCATATCACCCGAGGGGGAATACAATAGTGTGGCAATCAAAGCTTGCCACTGAGCCCGAAGCGCGGTGAGCTAAGCTTGCCACTGAGCCTGAAGCGTGGCAAGTGCAGTAAACCCGCAAAGGTACACACTGCACTCAATTGCTGGATTTTTACTGTCGGGATTTCAACCACCGGGATCCTGACTGTCAGGAAATTATACTGAATCTCTGATACAACAATGTTTATAATGTTCATAATAAATACTCCCAACTTAACATTGAAACCACCTTAAATTGATGGCGGTTTTTAAATGACACCAACCCGGCCACTTAGTCATTTTTTTTTCAAAGGGTCTAAATTTCTTCTATGTTCACTGTTTTCACAGCACTTCATTAAGTATATGGCAGCTTTATATTCGTATTCTGTTGTTAATGTTACACACATCCTTAAGGTAAATTAAGAGATACTCACTTTTCCAAGAAGTTGTTCCAGATTTTTGTCAAATATATCACTGGAGCACTTACAGTTTTTTTTAAATGAGGGAAAACTCATATTATTTTATTTCTTTCATATAGTATCCAAATATCCGTTCACCTAGGTTTCCTTCTATTGATGTCAAATCTAAGTCTATAGTTATTTAGCTCATGGTTTGATCCTTTCTTGAACAAAGAGACCATTTCAACTGTCTAAAAACCCTTTCTTCCAATTGAAATAACAAAGAGCCTTTGAAGGTAAGAAAAATACGGTTCTATAAAAGAAGTCCGCTCCTTATAACCTGTCGAATTGACCACAGCCAACATTAGTTAAATACATATTGTTAAATACATAATGGGGATGAGAATTTTCAACAATTGTTAATTTTCAAGGACCATTTTTCCTGAGGTAAAGAGAGAGGGGAATTATTTAAAACATATTTTCACTCTAATATTATCAATATATTGCTGTGGATAATATATCTTAAATTAAAAGAATCATGAATATTTTTTTGAATGTTGTGTTTCATGGACACTTAATAACCATTGCAATTTTTCAAAGGTACAGTAGGTGTTGCTCAGATGTTAAGATCACCCACAACAGCCATCTCCAAAATAGATTGACAATTAATTTCCTAAAGTCACCTAATCAGCCAATTACAAACATTGTTTACATGCTGGGTACTTTTGATTGGCTGAGCAGGTACTGTCCTCAAGCCTCATTAACAACAATTTAAACTAAAGTATTACATATTATCGTGGAACTGCTTTAACATGTCCGTTTTGACAGCTTGATGGTACTTCTAGGTCCCCAAGGGCCAGCATATACTAAAAGGTTGCACAGGGCATGTATTCCACAATGTGTGCATTCAGAAGTCCAGGATCAATGAGATGCACAGTCTCAGAATATATTGGAAATGCTTTGGGCATTCCTGGGCAGTGACTTGGAGGTGGCTATTCAGATGCAAAGAGAAGGACTGTTTTATGGGTGTGTTATGGGAATGTCACGGGCAAATTGAGATATTTTATCAGAGATTCTGCACCTAACAGGGGGCTGGTGCAAGTTTTGATCGTGCTTCCGATGCTTGCATCTTAACATGTACCGAGCGGTATTGTTGCACCTAAAGATGGACAAAGTGGGCATCCCAGTCTTAGGTTCAGGCACTGTGTAAAGGAGATCTCACCTTTACTGAGCCATGAAAGATCTAAGGAATATTCCAACTGAATCTATGCTGATTTATCAAAGTGAACCAAACTAGACAGTTTAAGTTTTGTTCAAACTTGCAGAGGTGGAAAACCGTAAGTTCTTCCACTGTAAGTATGTTGAGTCCATCCTACATGGATCCTTGAACCCGGTAGTGGATGGGAAGCAAAGAGAACTAGTATCTAGTACTTCTTGTTTACTGTAATGGAATTGGTACTTCATATCCTGTTCATGTGTAATATTGGTATTCTATTGTATAGACAATATAGTATAAGAGCTCAATAGTGAACTCAGAACCAAAGACTGGTAAGCTAGTTTTCTGCTGTGAGTTCTAATACATGTATATGAAGCTGGTATTATTTTATGGACAATTCTCCCTTATCTAAAAAGGGGAAAATTTAATTGTAAATGCGAGATATGAGAAGGAAACTAAGAATGTCTAGGTTTTGGGAGAAAAATGTTGTGCAATTGAAAATCTCCCAAGTGAACTGTTGATTCTAATATATCTTCTCTGACCAGGGGAACTATGTTTGAAGCAGAAATTTCGGCAACCTCTGAGATTTCCCATAGGAGAGATACATTGGAAAAAATCAAGGAAGAGAGCAATCATTTTCCCTAAGATAAAAGAAAATGTGTAGAAGTGGTTTAGATTCTGTGCACACAGTACTATGCAAAAGTTTTAGGCAGGTGTGGAACAAAGGGGGTCATTCCGAGTTGTTTGCTCGTTGCCGATTTTCGCAACGGAGCGATTAAGGCAAAAATGCGCATGCGGTAAGTATTTTAGCACAAAACTTAGTAGATTTACTCACGTTCAAACGAAGAATTTTAATCGTTGAAGTGATTGGAGTGTGATTGACAGGAAGTGGGTGTTTCTGGGCAGAAACTGGCCGTTTTCTGGTAGTGTGCGGAAAAACGCAGGCGTGCCAGGATAAAACGCGGGAGTGTCTGGAGAAATGGGGGAGTGGCTGGCCGAACGCAGGGCGTGTTTGTAACGTCAAACCAGGAACGAAACGGCCTGAGCTGATCGCAATCTGCGAGTAGGTCTGGAGCTACTCAGAAACTGCTAAGAATTTTCTATTCGCAATTCTGCTAATCTTTTGTCCGCTATTCTGCTAAGCTAAGATACACTCCCAGAGGGCGGCGGCCTAGCATGTGCAGTGCTGCTAAAATCTGCTAGCGAGCGAAAAACTCGGAATGACCCCCAAAATGCTGCAAAGTAAGAATGATTTAAAAAATAGAAGTGTTAGAAGTGTTAAGAGTTTATTTTTATTCATTAACAAAATGCAAAGTAAACGAACAGAAGAGTAATCTAAATCAAATAAATATTTGGGTGTGACCACCCTTTGCCTTCAAAGCAGCACCAACTCTTCTAGGTGTACTTACACACAGATTTTGAAGAAACTCGGCAGGGAGGTTGTTCCAATCATCTTATAGAACTAATCACAAATCTTCTGTGGATGTAGGCTTGCTCAAATCCTTTTGTCTCTTCATGTAATCCCAGACAGACTTGATGATGGTTAAGATCAGGGTGCTGTGGGGGCCATGTCAGTTCTTCAAGGACTCCTTGTTCTTCTTTACACTAAAGATAGTTCTTAATGACATTGACTGTATGTTTGGGGTTGTTGTCCTGCTACAAAATAAATTTGGAGATGCCTCCGTAATGGTACTGCATATTGCATATTGCCTGTATTTCTCAGCATTGAGTTCACAATTAATCCTGGCCAAATCCTCAACCCAATTTGCTGAAATGCAGCCTGAAACGTGCAAGGAACCTCCACCATGCTTCACTGTTGCCTGCAGACACTCATTATTCTACTGCTCTGTAGCCCTTTGGTGAACAAACGGCCTTCTGTTACAGCCAATATTTAAAATTTTGAGCACCTCTTTTTTCTGCACTCCAGTTCCTATGTTTTTATACATTGTTAAGTTTCTTATCCTTTTGTCCATGTCAAAGGTATGACTTTTTGGCCACAATTCTTCCATGAAGACCACTTCTGGCCAGACTTCTCTGAACAGTACATGGGTGTACCTGGGTCACACTGGTTTCTGCTAGTTCTGAGTTGATAGCACTGCTTGATATCTTCCAATTTCAAAGGGAAGTAAGCATGATGTGTCTTTCATTCTGATGCACTAAGTTTCCTTGGCCAACCACCTCGTCTATAGTCCTAAACATTGCCCTTTTCTTTGTGCTTCTTCAAAACAGCACATGTTGAAACCCCAGTCTGCTTTGAAATATTTACCTGGGAGAGACCTTGCTGATGCAGTATAACTATCTTGTGTCTTATTGCTGTGTCTTGCATTGATGTATGACCTGTGATATGAAACTGTCTTCTACAACCTCACCTTTATAGCAGAATTTGGCTGTTCCTCACCCAATCTTTAAGCCTCCGACACAGCTTTTTCTGTTTCAATTAATGACTGTGTTTCAACCTATATATGAAAAAGGTGATCATTATCACCTGTTGGTTAATCATACACCTGACTATAAGCCAACAAAATCCCTGACTTTGTAAATAAAAATAAACTATTAACACGTCTATTTTTGATAGCATACATGCTTTGCAGCATTTTTTCCACACCTGCCTAAAACTTTTACACTGTATTGTATGTAATTGCTGCAATTGAGGAATCACAACTTGCCACTTTCTGAGGGTACTTTAAAAGAGAAACAAATGCTATTTTACCGGAACCCAAAACATAAAAGCAAAATGATATGATCGGGGAATCAAATTTGAAATTTTGTAAGTTTAGGTCCTTCAATAGGTTCAGAATATAGGATTGTCACTTTCCACTGTTTTAGGACAACATTAAACAGAATTCTACTTGTTGGCTTTTAAAATTAAATTTGTACTTGAAAGTGATAATGTTGATGTAACAATGGTTACAAAGGGGCGCCCCCACAACTGCTCCCCATAACCCTGATGCACCTACTATTGTCCCTGGATCCCTGCTCTCCAGCAGAAGCAGTCCCTGACTACATATTTGCACCCAGCAACATCACTGTAATGCTGCTGCCATCTGTATGAGGAACCATGGCAATTACGAGGGAAAACAAGGAAACAACTTTTAGGTAAGTAACCCATGGGGGTTTCTGTGGGACCACAGACAGTACAGATCTTACAGCCTGATGGGTGGTTTTCAATTGTAAACAGCATAATAAAGAAAGAGGAAATACACAGGAAATAGGAGAAACACAGGCACTGGGGCACAAAACAGTACATATGGAGGAGAGGTGGTCAGTATTGTACTGTACTTACAGATGGGGGATGGAACACAATAAAGAGCATACAAATACAGTATGTTCAGCACACAAATAGATAAATCGCAAACCTCATTCTAAATCTGTTTAACCATGGGTCAATCATTTCAATGATATGAGTGGGAGAATCACTAGAGTAGCTAAGCATCTATGGCTGATTGTAGCCAGTGATGTTTACCTCAACCTTGCAAATACAAAGATCATGCCATGTTTTACATGTGGAAAAAATATAAGAGACTGAGTGATGCGTACTGACATCACTAGACTGCAATCGGCGCAGATCGAACAGAATTTTCTGTTGCTTCAAAAGGGTTGTTATCAGTGTCTTTATTGTGTGGCATGCAGGGCTCTCATTACGGGTAAAGTGTGTGGCCACCCACACAGTGGGAAGAGATACGCAATTAAACATAGAGTTACCTGTACCACAAAATACATGATATATTTGTTAATATGCCCATGTGGGTTGAATTACATGGGCAAAACCGATAGAACCCTTAGAGAGCATGTTTCCAACCACAATTCGGCTATTAGAGCTGCCCTCTCAAGTGGTTGTAGTGATCAGCCTGTGCCATGCCATTGTTTACAGGCTGGCCATTATAGATCCTCATTACGTTACATGATTATAGATCATGAACCTGATCGCTTGAGGGGTGGAGGTAGAACATTATGTTTATTGAGAAAAGCCCTCCATAGTTTGAAGAAAACCCTAGGACTACACTACTTTTTGTAGCTAATATGTGTAGTCAGAGGTTTTGCTATTGAGGATGCATTGTGGGTGTGTAATATATATACAGTAAACAATGCATCCTTCTTCTCTTAGGTTGTGGTTGGTAAAGCTCTTGAATTTTGATCACTGATTTCTACTATTTACCTGCTTGATTGGACATTGGCTCTGGTAGAAGGGCTTTGTAATATATACCACACAGGGTAACCAGTAAATAAATTGATATGTCTTTGTGCTTTCTATATTTTATGGAGATAACATAGTAGCAATGTAATCAATTTGCTGGTGTGCTTTGCTGATTTGTTACTTTGTATACCGGTTTGGTACATATTTGTGACATTTGTAACTGTCAATTACTGTGTCTATGTCTAACTAAACAGCCCCAGAAGTCTCCGTGTTTTGAGTGTGTTTTTATTGTTTGTTCAGCTTACCATGGTGACGGGAGAAAGATGATGACGTCATTATTTGGTGTCTTCAGACCGGACCTGTGCACACGAGTGGCTACACGCGGTGGTGGGACAGTATTTAAGGTAATTTACTTTGTATGTATTTTATATCCTGAAGACGAATAAAGATTTGAAACGTTGATGTGAAACCTGCGTTACAACACTTCTTATTCTGAGTGCAGCCTGATATACTGTTTATACACATACAATTAAATATCCCCACCAGGCCCATATGCAGATGCAGTATGCGCTTAGCAAAAATTTGAAATTGTCATCAGTGTTCTGTACAATTCCTGACATGTCATTTAGCATGTATACATTGGCAAAAAGAATGGTCATCAATCAATGATTTGAAAGTGAAAGTATATTGTGAACACTTTGTGACTTTGGACCTAATTCAGCATGAGTTGTAGTTTTGGGAGAAATCCCTGCTTGGACCGCACCCCCCAATGCTGCAACACCACCCCCAAAATGCCTCGTCTCCGTATCCCCACCGGGACTTAGATTGTGATTGCGTGCGATCGCAATTTAAGTCCTTTTGCATGCGTGCAGCTGCGATTTCCGCACTTACGCGTTGCCTACGAAATCGGGCCCTTTGTTTACAATACACTTTTCTACTTTAAAAGGGCTTGAGTGTTGTCCCTTTTCTCTGTATATGTATAATGATGCAATTCACCCCAGCCTAGTGGCTGACCGCATCTCCCCTCCGAGAGGTGATGGTGGTGAGAATTGCAGGTTAGGGGGCACTAGGCTGAAGCTTTGCCTAGGGTGCAGAGAGACTTTGCCCTGCCTATACATTGACCATAACTAATTTGATTTGTCCTGGACCTCCAATCCAAGGCATCTCTGCAAGTGTCCCAAAGCTCCCCAGGATGAGTAGGCACACAGTTAACCACTGCACTAGTCTAAAAAATAAAAAAATAAATTGAAGCTGGATCATTGATAATTATTTAGAATTTGACATTGTATAATTTCTAACAGAGATTCACCCCTTAGTATTAGAAAAATAAATACTGCTTTGTAACAAAATATACTGTACTTCTGTGTTTCTTTAAGCACGCACACTGCATCTACAATACCGCCAGTTTCTAACAATTAGTACAGTATTTCATGATTCTGCTATTGCTTTGAGATAACGGCCTATACAGAATGCTACATTGTATTGTAAGTTTTAAGTGGATGATTTCTAGGAATCTCTTCCATTGAATAGAACATGACTATACTAACGTACAACATAGGAAAAATTGCTGCGCCCACTGAATTATAAACAATCTTTGGTACTAAGCATACAATAAGTGCTAAATTGCTGAGACTATGACATTTTCAAAAGGTAATGCCGTGAAAACCTAATACCATGAAAATCTAAATTATTTATGTCCTTTCTTCTAACGCTTAAGTACTTTCAAACAATCATGTCAGAATATTGTATGCCTCAATACTTTTTCTGCCTCTTTTATTCTTTAGAAAGAATTCATGAGTGTACGGTACAGGTCGAATATTACACTGTAATATCCATTGTGATTTGGTAACAAAGCTATTCCTTTTTTTTCTTTGTAATAGTCTCGGATTAATTTATTTCCCAAACATTAATATACTGTAAAACTATGAGTAAAATTCAGAAGAAATAATCTACTGCTATAAGTAATTCTACTTAGGAGTTTAAAAATACTGAATGTCATTTGGTTAAAGGTAATTATGGTGGAGAGTTAAACTAAATACCATCTTTATTCCGCTATCCTTCACACACTCATCCAAATAAATACAGCTAAACAAAGGTAATAAAGCAATGGCATCTACTAATATGAAAAACAGATTAGTATGTAAATAAATTGGGAAACAAACGAGTGTGCTGCAAACATGAATAAATATCTAAATCCCAAAATGTCCTTTATATGCAACAAGGACATGAAACACATTGCTACTCAGATGGCCATGTCCTGCAAACAACTGCAAGGGAAAATATATTAAACAAGCACCAAGCAACAGTGCTGTAACAAAGCTGCACTGTGTGTTTGTGCCCACCATGTCCTGGCCACTCCCCCTGACTGATGATATCATGATGCTACACAGAGGGGGCCAGGACATCAGCGCCGGCATGTGCAGCACTCCCTGTAGTGGTTTCAGGATGCTCCGGATGGCTGCATAGAATGTAGTGTGTCAGCTTATAGTGTAAAAAGGACGCTCTAGCTGGTGCTGCCACAATGATACTGACAGCAACGTGCTGTTCTACACACTCTGCTAGCCAGGGATAAGGACCATAGGCCACTACAGTGATCTGTGCAGCAACACAGCGCACAGACCACTAGTTATGGCCCTGTCAATCATGTACCCTCCCCCCCCCACCCCAAGCAAATGGGATAAGAAAATATATAAAATCAGTCAGGGTAAACAATAAGCATGGTTAAAGCATCATTGTTAGTCCTAGCTACAGTACAGTATGGGGGTTTAAATTGTTTGATGACATGGTTGAAATGGCCGTGACTGAATGAATATCCAGAAAACAATGAATAGTGGATATTTTGGGATGAAGGGGCAGCCCAGCAGTCGACAGATAAATGTAAGCTCATTTGAATGTAAATGACACATAAAAATATTTTTAATTAGTATTAGTTCCTCATTTGCTATATGTATGAATATATAAAGAGTTTAACAAATTCAACCTAAAGGTAACTGAGTAGTGGACAGTGCCATGATAAAGTATACTCAGTCAACTACGCAATTGCCCCGGCATTATATTGTTGCAGGTCATACCTACAACTTTGCAGTAATTATAGTATAAAGAAAGTAATCATTTTAAACACAATTATTTCTTTGTAATACAATTTTTGTGTTGATAACCATTCCAAAGAGTGTAATTGGATGTCCAAACAGGAATGGAGAAAAACTGTAAAACAAAAATTCACATATGGGCACGTTCAATAAGTAAAGTGAACAAACAATGTACAAATATACATCAATTAACATACAGTAGAACATAAATATATATGTCGAGCTACAGACACAATAAGATACCTTATTGTGTCAGGAAGAGCAGAGCCATATGGTAGGAGGAGAACCCAAAAGAAAAAGATAAAACCATTAGGGCATCATAACACTGAAACATGACCAGAGGGTCACTAGACAGCATCTGAAGCTAAAACTAAGCCATGGGTGAAGATGAAGAGGATGCAGATAAAGTACCAGCCAATCAGCTCCTTACCATCAAGTCACAAACTATTTACTAAGTCATGGGTGAAGATGAAGAGGATGCAGATAAAGTACCAGCCAATCAGCTCCTTACCATCAAGTCACAAACTATTTACTAAGTCATGGGTGAAGATGAAGAGGATGCAGATAAAGTACCAGCCAATCAGCTCCTTACCATCAAGTCACAAACTGGGTTTGAAAAATGACAGTTAGTAGCTGGTTGGCTGGTACTTTATCTCTGTCAAAGCTTAGTAAATAGACCCCTATATCCTTGTAGATTTCACAGTGGTCAGAAAGTTTGGAAGCCATTATCTCTCTCACGTTGACTACATACAATCTATACTGTATTAAATAGATATAACAATTTCTCCTGAAATAGTAGGGAGAGTAGTACTGATCCAGGCCTGAATTACAGTTTTCTGCACTGCAGCACTATTAAAAGTATATTTTTACATCAGCTGGTGACTCTTTGCACAGCATAGTAATCAATGGTTAAAAATCAGAGGTGGTTGGCCAAAGTGATGAGAGCATATTCCCCAATAATGGGGAAAAACCAGACTGCCCCAAAGGCAAGGAAGCAAATTGGTGTTCAGAGTACAGTATAACGTTTTAAACAAGTGTGAGAATTTGACAAACCCCCAAAGAATCTTCTATGTCTACAGTACAGTATGTGTGGAAAAATAGGCGTTGTGGAACAGGTTAAGGAACATCTCCTGATTTCGACCAGAGTATAGAATTCTTTGTGAGTCATTTAAAGCATGCAATACAAAAAAAAGTATGGATAAAAATAAAGTCACCACTGGTTCCTCAGGCACTACAGATAACTAAAATAACTTCAAGAGGTTCAGTTGATTCTTCTGATAAATACACTTCTGCAGATGTACTCTGAAAAACACAAAGAAAACATGCAACAGTTAATACTCTTAAATCCCAAATGATAGATAATGAAAACTCAAATTTGGTGGATGCCATACCAGACAGGGAGTCTTTTCAATATAGATTCAGACACATGTTAAGGAGAAGTCCATGCCTTGTCAGACATAGGTCTCAATGTTCTTTTCCTCCACGTCTACTCTCATCAGGCTCCCCAATACATAATAAATGAACAGGGGAGAAATAGGAGAGAAACTTCAAATAGTGTAATACAGTAGTTATTCTAAAAATCACTATCATAAAAAGTTACATGGTAAGAGTCAAATCTAACCCTTTTTATGTATGTTTTTTTTTAAAACCCAATACATAAAAAGGTTAGATTTGACTCATACCATGTAACTTTGTAATAGCCAAACAAGGTAGTGATTCAAATTTAAACAGGCATCCCCGTAAATGAGCATCCACCAGCCAAGTCAGGTCCAATTGTCCCTAAGGTCTCCTCCTCGCTAGCACCTGTGGACCCAGTGGTGACACTATCCATCAGTAGGGACACTTGGTGGCTTTAGAACGCATTTATCTTTTCCTGTTCTATTCTACTCCCCTCAAGAAATTGCAACCATTGTCTCATCTCATTACAAATCTGTTAGCCAATGCCTGCACATACACTAATAAAGCCATAAAGAATGGGTGTACTGTACAGTAGTTCATAGTGGAGTGGGAAAGTGAAGCAGCGGGTCTACCATGCTCTGACATTTTATTGAAGCACTGACATAATGTTGCATCTGAAAAAATGCAAGTGGAAAATCTTCAATAAACTGATTTTGGCAACAGTCTACAGAAAGTACAAATGCTTTCTAGATTTCTTATCAAGTCAGCAGCCAATAGAAATCACTCCTTCTTGGTGTCACTTAGTAAAGGCTATGTTAAAGATCTGAATTATCCAGAAAGGGCACAAAAATCATTTGAAGAGCATTTAGATCATGCTTATGCTGTAGTATATATTGTGCCATCATGTACAAGTGGACCACAGTAAAGGATTATATTGGAACTCATGGGAGACTTGTAAATTGTATTAAGGGACAAAGTTAATTAGGTAACAATTAGTTATGAAATGCTTCTCAAGAGATATGTGTGCGTATGAGCCAGTCTGGTAAATAACGTAATTCACCTGAGCGATTATAATGAAATATATCTGGAATTTTATTTAAGATGCTGTTATTTCAATGTCTATGTTCATATGTGAGTGTGTGTGTATGTGTGTTTGTGTGTGTGATCCTCTAGTTGAAATATCCTTTTGAGAGTTTGCCACCTACCCTGACTCGGAGGTATGCGACTCCCCAGATCAACCCAAGAGGCGATAAGCAGAACACAGAGTTAGGAAAAACATGCATTGGGTAAAATAAGGGAAAGGATTAGGAATGTTTGATTGAAAACCTCCAGGAAGGCAGTTCTAATGGGTGTGGTATGGCTGACCGATGGTCTCCTGACCGCCGGGTCAGCATACCGATGCTGGGATCCCAGCGGGGAGGGGCGAGTGCAGCAAACCACGGTCGCCACGGGTTCTATTCCCACTCTATGGGTGTCGTAGACACCCACGAGTGGAAATAGTCCCTGTTGGTCGGCATGCCAACCGTTGGGATAGTGAGGGGGTGGGATTTTGGGGGCGGTCATGTGACCGTCGGTCTGCTGACCGCTGGTCACACGAATACCATCCGTTCTAATATTACCCGACTGTGTGATACACTTTATCAGTTTCTCTTCTACATTTTTTCCATCTCTTCCTAGTACGTATCAATTTACGTTAACAACTAATTGATAGCCTTTACTCTGTGTAAATTTTCTGCTATTATTAGCTTACTCTGTTTACTTAACCTTTATGATACTCTTATTTAAAATGAATTATAGAAATACATTCTTTATGTGAGGGCCCTTCATAACTTGTTTTATGATACTTGTTTCTTTTACGATTACAGGATTAAGTCAATCTAACCCCTTGTATTTTAATTCAAACAAGCTCTATTATGTTAAGCATCATGCTTTCTGTGTGATAAATCCTTGGTGCTTTACGTTTAAAAAGCTAGCTGTAGGGGGTAATTCCGAGTTGATTGCTCCCTAGCTAATTTTAGCAGCCGTGCAAATGCTATGCCGCCGCCCACTGGGGAGTGTATTTTAGCCTAGCAGAAGTGCGAACGCTTGTGCAGCCGAGCTCTGCAAAAACAGTTTGTGCAGTGCCAGAGTAGATCTGAACCTACTCAGCGCTTGCGATCACTTCAGCCTATTCGTGTCCAGATTTGACGTCATACACCCGCCCAGCCACGCCTGTGTTTTTTCAGACACGTCTGCATTTTTGCAAACACTCCCTGAAAATGGTCAGTTGACACCCAGAAACGCCCCTTTCCTGTCAATTTTCTTGCGGCCATAACGGGCTTTGTACCCGAACGTCGCACGTGAACATTGCAGGGCATACGCATGCGCATAAATGCCATTTTTTTTTACCTGGTCGCTGCTCTGAGAAAATCGTCAACGAGCGATCAACTCGGAATGACCCCCCATAGTATCCTGCACAAGTATTCAAAGCATTCTTAAGGCACTGTATTTAAGAATTGTTTTTCTGAAGTAATGCAACTTAATGGGGGATATTCAATTGTTTGAAAAGTCAGGTGGGAGTCTTTTTTTTCATATCGAATATACAGGGGGGGAAAAACCAGACACCCAACTGACTTTTAAAACATTTGAATTCCTCCCAAAGTGTTTGTTATTTTGAGTGCTGTTCAAACTGTGCAAACTGTGCTTTTAGAATGTTTTTTTTTTCCTCATGAATTGCTAAAATTGTGCCATTAGGCCCCATATCCTAATTTCCCCTTGATCTAATTGTCTAAAGCAGGGGTTCTCAAACTTGGTCCTCAGGACCCCACACAGTGCGTGTTTTGCAGGTAACCCAGTAAGTGCACAGGTGTATTAATTACTCACTGACACATTTTAAAAGGACCATAGGTGGAGCTAAGTATTTCACTTGTGATTCTGTGAGGAGACATGCAAAACATGCACCGTGTGGGGTCCTGAGGACCGAGTTTGAGAACCTGTGGTCTAAAGATAGCCTTTTCCATCTATAATTTAAGGCATAGATGAGCAGAGCAACTGCATCAGACAGAACAGTTTGGTATTCATCATCTGGCATGGAAAGGGATTCAAATGTCATACTAATGGTCTAGGGCACAGGTTCTCAAACTCGGTCCTCGGGACCCCACACAGTAAATGTTTTGCAGGTCTACTCACAGAATCGCAAGTGAAATAATTTGGTCCACCTGTGGACCTTTTTAAAATGTGTCAGTGAATAATGAATACACCTGTGCACTTGCTGGGTTACCTGCAAAACATGCACTGTGTGGGGTCCTGAGGACCGAGTTTGAGAACCTATGGTCTAGGGCAGGGGTTCTCAAACTCGGTCCTCAGGACCCCACACAGTACATGTTTTTCAGGTAACCCAGCAGGTGCACAGGTGAATTAATTAGTCACTGACACATTTTAAAAGGTCTACAGGTGGAGCTAATTATTTCACTTGCAATTATGTGAGGAGACTTGCAAAACAGGCACTGTGTGGGGTCCTGAGGACCGAGTTTGAGAACCTGTGGTCTAGGGGGTTGTTTAGAGTTGTTAGCAAACCAAAAAATTAGCAATTGGGCAAAACCATGTTGCTCGGAAGGTGGGGGAGATGTATCATCTGCAGTGATATTTAGATTTGGGTGGGGTGTGTTCAAACTGAAATCTAAATTGCAGTGTAAAAATAAAGCAGCCAGTATTAAACATGCAGAGAAACAATATAACCAACTCACTCCCCCTATGTTCCTGGGAGTGAGTGGTCTATTTGCCTGATTCAGCATGAATCAGTAAAGTGCAGAAATTGCTATTTGGCAATTTCTGCACTTCTGTGCATGCACACATGCTGCTGCATGCATGCACGAGGACTTAGATTACGATCTCACAAGATCGCAGTCTAAGTCCTGGTGGAGGGCAGAGACAGAACATCATGGCAGCGTTTTACGGACGGTGTTGGTGGGGTATGGACTGGGCAAAAGAGGCATGTCTGAATTGTTTGTGAAGCAGGCTGTGGTGGTTGCATGCAGCAGCTGTGACCAAAAACATGGCAGCCCAGTGCAGACAGGGGGCTACCCTAAATATATGAGCGCATTGCTGTTTAGTGATGTGCTTCTATTTTAGCAGGGGAGGATGACCCTTGCTCTGTGCTGAGCCGCCCCCCAACCCCATGCTAGAGAAAGGAGTTTTAATTTGCGATTACTCATGCTGAATTAGGCCCTATGGGGGTCATTCCGAGTTGATCGCTCGCTAGCAACTTTTTGCAGCGCTGCGATCAGGTTAAATCTCGGCAAAACTGCGCATTCGTATGCACCGCATTGCGCAGGCACGTTGTACGGGTACAAAGAGGATCGTCGCAGGCATGTCCAAGCGTTTGCAGGACGGGTGTCTGACATCAAAAAGACTGAAGTGATCGCAGCGGCTGAGTAAGTCCAGAGCTATTCAGAAACTGTGAAAAACTTTTTTGTGCCGTTGGCTGCAAAAGCGTTTGCATACTTGCAAAGCAAAAATACACTCCCCCATAGGGACTATCTGATCGCAGTGCTGCAAAAAGTTGCTAGCAAGTGATCAACTCGGAATGACCCCCTATGTCCCTAGTGGGAGGGCTGAGGATGAGTCTTCTAAGGGGGGGGGGGGCGAGGGGATGGTCTATATCCCTGGTGTCGGAGGAGATTGGGGGTGAGTGGTCTATGTCCAATACACCCCTTACCCAGAGCCTGCACATGCCTATTATAATCATGGTAGTAATAATAGTACTGTAATTAGAATGTACTAAGTAGAGATGAGCTGGTTTTGTTCTCAGAGAAACGAACCCTACCTGACTTCACGCTCTGAGCCCGGTTCCAAGTCAGGCTCGGGTTTTCCTGCCTGACTCGGAAACCCGAACAAGGCAAAATTTCATCATCCCGCTGGCGGATTCTCGCAGGATTTGGATTCCATATAAGGATATGCTCTTCGCGGCCATTTTCACTCCAGTCTCAGAGAGTGTATTGAGAGTACGTGTGCTCAGTGTCTGTGTGTGGGCTGGAAAGTGGGGTGGCAAGTCTTGTACTGTGTTGTGCTGCTCAGTCCAGTACAGTGTAGTCAGTGTATTGTGCTGCATCAGTCCAGCCAGTCACAGTGTTGGTGTCCTCTGCTGCTATATGTCCCCAGTGCTGCTGGCTGCTGTATAAGTCCCTTGCATTTTTACTGTTTTGTCTTGCATCAGATCAAGGGTAGTGTCTCTCTTGTGCAGCATCAGTCCAGTGACCAGTCACAGTGGTGGTGTCCTCTGCTGCCATATATCCAGTGTAGCTGTATAAGTCCCTTTCAGTGGTGCTGTGTTGTGCTGAATCAGACCAGTGGTAGTGTCCTGGCCATCAGTCATTCCAGTGACCAGGCAGTCACAGTGGTATACGCTGCTGCTATATGTCCACTGCTGCCGTATAATAATAATAATAATAATAATAATAATAATAACAGCAAGTCCCTTACAGTGTTGTTGTGTTGTGCTGCATCAGACCAGTGGTAGTGTCCTGGCCATCAGTCATTCCAGTGACTAAACAGTCACAGTGGTATACGCTGCTGCTATATGTCCACTGCTGCCATATAATAATAATACTAATAACAACAACAAGTCCCTTACAGTGGTGCTGTGTTGTCCTGCATCAGACCAGTGTAGAGTCCTGGCCATCAGTCATTCCAGTGATGAGGCAGTCACAGTGGTATACACTGCTGCTATATGTCCACTGCTACAGTATTATTATAATAAAAACAACAACAACAACAACAACAATAACAAGTCCCTTACAGTGTTTTTGTGTTGTGCTGCATCAGACCATTGGTAGTGTCCCGGCCATCAGTCATTCCAGTGACGAGGCAGTCACAGTGGTATATGTACACTGCTACAGTATTGTAATAATAACAACAACAACAACAACAACAACAAGGCCCTTACAGTGTTGTTGTGTTGTGCTGCATCAGACCAGTGGTAGTGTTCTGGCCATCAGTCATTCCAGTCATTACTGTGCCGCATATTGGGTGTCATTTCGACCCGATCGCTCGCTGCAGTTTTTTCACAGCGCAGCGATCGGGTCGGAACTGCGCATGTGCCGGCACCGCAGTACGCCAGTGCATGGCAGTCGTCCGTGCCCAGGGATTGCCTCTGAGACAGAGGCGGTCGCTGGGCGGAGGGGGCTGAATGTTTAGGGGGAGCAGTCCGGCCATCAGGAGCGACGAGTAACTCCCAGCCAGCCTCAGGAGCTGCGCTAGCCGGGAGTTACTCCTCAAATACAAAGGCATTGCCGCTGTGCAATGTTTTTGTATTTGTGCGGGGGGGCCGGCACTGACATTCGGGGCGGACTAGCCCTGTGCTGGGCATCCCCCCGCATGTCTGAGTTTACGATCATAGCTGTACTAAACTTAGCACAGCTACGATCAACTTGGAATGACCCCCATTGTCTTATATAACTCCCCAAAAAATAATGGAGAACAAAAATTTGGAGGATAAAATAGGGAAAGATCAAGAAACACTTCCTCCTAGTGTTGAAGCTGCTGCCACTAGCCATGACACAGATGATTAAATGCCATCAACATCGTCTGCCAAGGCTGATGCCCAATGTGATAGTAAGGGACATGTAAAATCCAAAAAGCCAAAATTCAGTAAAAAGACCCAAATTTAAATCGTATAAGGAGAAACTAAACTTGCCAATATGCCATTTACGACACGGAGTGGCAAGGAACGGCTGAGGCCTTGACCTATGTTCATGGCTAGTGGTTCAGCTTCACATGACGATGTAAGCCCTCATCCCCCCGCTAGAAAAATTAAAAGAGCTGGAAAAAGCACAGAAAAGAACTGTGCGTTCTGAGATGGTATCACAAATCCCCAAGGAGAGTCCAAGTGTGCGGTGGGTTGCGATGCTTGATCCTCCCAATGCTGGACGGGAAGAGGTGGCTCATTGCACCATTTGCATGCCCCCTGCAAAGCTGGAAGGAGCACCCAAACTCCAGTTCCTGATATTGAAATTGAAGATTTCACTGTTGAAGTACACCAGGATGAGGATATGGGTATTGCTGGCGCTGAGGAGGAAGTTGCCGATGAGGATTCTGATGGTGATGTGGTTTGTTTAAGTCAGGCACCGGGGGAGACACCTGTTTGCCGTGGGATGAAGAAGCCCATTGTGATGCCTGGGCAATCTACCAAAAAAGCCACCTCTTCGTGTGGAATTATTTCTTCACAAATCCGGACAACAGGTGTCAAGCCATCTGTTGCCTCTGTCAATCTGTAATTAGTAGGGGCAAGGATGTTAACCACCTAGGAACATCCTCCCTTATATGTCACCTGCAGTGCATTCATCATGAGTCAGTGTCAAGTTGTGAAACTTTGGGTAAGAGCATAAGCAGTCCACTGACACCTAAATCCCTTCTCCCTCCTGTACCCAAGCTCCTGCAAGCCACACCACCAACTCCCTCAACGTCAACTTCCTACTCAGTCAGGAATGTCAGTAGTCCTGCAGACCATGTCACTGTCAAGACTGAGGAGTCCTCTCCTAACCAGGATTCCTCTGGAGGATCCTTGAGTGGTACACCTGCTGTTGCTGCCGCTGCTGTTGTTGCTGCTAGGAGTTGATCATCATCCCAGAGGGGAAGTCTGAAGACCACTTGTACTACTTCCAGTAAGCAACTGACTGTCCAACAGTCCTTTGTGAGGTAGATGAAATATGACAGCAGTCATCCTTTTGCAAAGCGGATAACTGAGGCCTTGACAGCTATGATGGTGTTAGACGTGCGTCTGGTATCCACCATTAGTTCAGTGGGACTTAGAGAATTGTTTGAGATACTGTGTCCCCGGTATCAGATCCAATCTAGGTTCCACTTCTCTAGGCAGGCGATACCGAGAATGTACAGGGACGTCAGAAAAAGTGTCCTCAGTGTCCTACAAAATGTGGTTGTATCCAGTGTCCACTTAACCACGGACATGTGGACAAGTGGAACAGGGCAGACTAAGGACTATATGACTGCAACAGCCAACTGGGTAGCTGTATGGCCTCCCGCAGCAACAACAGCAGCGGCACCAGTAGCAGCATCTCGCAAACGCCAACTCGTTCCTAGTCAGGCTAAGCTATGTATCACCGCTTTCTGTTAGAGACACACAGCTGACAAACTCTTACAGAAACTGAGGAACATCATTGCAGAATGGCTGTGATATCGGACATCGCCACCAATATTGTGCGTGTATTACATCTGGGCAAATTCCAGCATGTCCCATGTTTTGCACGTACAAATAATTTGGTGATGCAGAACTTTTTGAAAAATGACAGGGTTGTGCAGGAGATTCTGTCGGTGGACCGAAAAATTGCGAGCCACTTTTGGCATTCTGCCACTGTATGCCAAAGACTGGAGCGCCAGCAAACACTCCTGAACCTGCCTTGCCATCAACTGAAGCAAGAGGTGGTAACGAGGCGGTATTCAACACTAAATGCTTCAGAGGATGGAGGAGCAGCAAAAGACCATTCAAGCCTATACATCCACCTATGATATAAGCAAAGGAGGGATAATTCACCTGACTCAAGCGCACTGGAGAATGATTTTCGTGTTGTGCAAGGTTCTCCAACCCTTCAAACTTGCGACATGTGAAGTCAGTTCAGACACTGCCAGCTTGAGTCAGGTCATTACACTCATCAGGCTTCTGCAGAAGCAGCTGGATTAATTAAAGGAGGAGCTAAGACAGAGCGATTCCGCAAAGTATGTGGGACTTGTGGATGGAGACCTTCATTTGCTTTGCCAGGATTCAAGGGTGGTCAATCTGTTGAAATCAGAGCACTACATTTTGGCCACCGTGCTCGATCCTAGGTTTAAAGCCTACGTTGTATCTCTCTTTACAGCAGACACAAGTGTGCAGAGATGCAAAGACCTGCTGGTGAGAAAATTGTCAACTCAAGCGGAACATGACCCGTCAACAGCTCGTCCTTCAATTTCTCCCGCCACTGGGGCTGCAAGGAAAAGGATAAGATTTCCTAGCCCACCCGCTGGTGGTGATGCAGGGCAGTCAGTAGTATGTGCTGACATCTGGTCTGGACTGAAGGACCTGCCAACGATTACTGATATGTCTACTGTCACTGCATATGATTCTGTCACCATTGAAAGACATGCATGAGTGACAGCATCCAAGTAAGGCATGTCAGACAGTCCGTATGTATACTGGCAGGAAAAAGAGGCAATTTGGATGCCTTTGCACAAACTGGCTTTATTTTACCTAAGTTGCCCCCCCTCCAGTGTGTACTCTGAAAGAGTGTTTAGTGCAGCTGGTAACCTTGTCATTGATTGGCATAGGAGGCTACTTCCACTAAATATGGAGAAGATGATGTTCATCAAAATTAATTATAACTTCATCCGTGGAGACCTTTACCAGCCATGCCTCCAGAAAGTACACAGGGACCTGTGATGGTGGATTCCAGTGTGGACGAATTATTACTCTGTGAGGAGGAGGATGTACACAGTGAAAGGGGTGAGGAATCGAAGGATGAGGATGAGGTAGACATCTTGCCACTGTATAGCCAGTTTGTGCAAGGAGAGATTGATTGCTTCTTTTTTGGTAGGGGTCCAAACAAACCAGTAATTTCAGCCACAGTCGTGTGGCAGACCCCGTTGCTAAAATGATTGGTTTGTTAAAGTGTGCATGTCCTGTTTATACAACATAAGGGTGGTTGGGAAGGCCCAAGAACAATTCCATCTTGACCTCTTTTTCTTCTTTGCATCATGTGCTGTTTGGAGACTAGTTTTTTTAAGTACCATCCTGTCTGTAACTGCAGTGCCACTCCTAGATGGGCCAGGTGTTTGTGCCGCACACTTGTGTCGCTTAGCTTAGTCATACAGCTACCTCATTGCACCTCTTTTTCTTCTTTGCATCATGTGCTGTTTGGGGCCTATTTTTTAAATCTGCCATCCTGTGTGCCACTGCAGTGCCACTCCTAGATGGGCCAGTTGTTTGTGCCGCAGACTTGTGTCGCTTAGCTTGGCCATCCAGCTAACTAATTGCATCTCTTTTTCTTCTTTGCAACCTGTGCTGTTTGGGGACTAGTTTTTGAATAGTGCCATCTTGTCTGCAACTGCAGTGCCACTCCTAGATGTGCTGTTTGGGGCCTATTTTTTAAATCTGCCATCCTGTGTGCCACTGTAGTGCCACTCCTAGATGGGCCAGTTGTTTGTGCCGCAGACTTGTGTCACTTAGCTTGGCCATCCAGCTAACTAATTGCATCTCTTTTTCTTCTTTGCATCCTGTGCTGTTTGGGGACTAGTTTTTGAATAGTACCATCTTGTCTGTAACTGCAGTGTCACTCCTAGATGGGCCAGGTATTTGTGCCGCACACTTGTGTCGCTTAGCTTAGTCATACAGGCACCTCGGTGCAACTTTTAGGCCTAAAAACAATATTGTGAGGTGTTAAGAATAGACTAGAAATGAGTGGAAATTAATGTTATTGAGGTTAATAATACAGTAGGAGCAAAATTACCCCAAAATTCTGTGATTTTAGCTGTTTTTGTGTTTTTTTCAAAAATCATCCAGATCCAAAACCAAAACCAAAACACGAAAGGGTGGTTTTGGCAAAACTAAACCAAAACACAAAAGTGGAATTAGAACCAAAACCAAAACACAAAACACGAAAAGTGCCAGCCGCACATCTCTAAAACTAAGTTGATCATAGTACTGTCATTTTGTTAATAAATGTATTATAATCATTGTGCAAAATCACTATATTTTCCTACACAGAATTTATATGACATAACAAATAATTGCGCCTACTTCCAATATGAAATATCCTCATTAAAGCTGAATGAAAAAAACATACAAAATGAATACAATAAAAATGATTGCAATGTGTTCCAGTGTCTTATTTATAATGTATAATATGATATCCATATATGCATAAAACAATCATGGTCAAACAGTGCTCTATAACAGCGTAACCACCAATATAAAGTTTCAAGTGGTTGTTTGTGTCTGTTTGGTACATATAATAGAAAAAAGAAAACAGCATAACTAAATACTGTATGACAATATTTAAAAAATTCTGGAATGTAACACTCATCCTTTAAAGAAGGTGAGAGTTATGTTCCAGAATGAAAGGGTGAGTGTTATACTCCAGAATTTTTAAAGCATTGTCATGCAGTATTAATCCATGCTGTTTTTTTCTGTGGAAAACAGATACAGTGTAAGTAACTGTTACTCTATATTGGTGGTTACGCTGGTATAGACCACTTTTTAACCACATCACAGTTGTTTTGTGCATATCACAGTGTTCATTACAAGAAACTGGAACACATTTCAATCATATTTGAATATTTTATTAATTTAGTGTCCTGTCGACCCCCCCCCCCCCATATATTTTGTCTAATGAGGATATTTTTTATTGGAAGTGAGTACAAATATTGGTTATGTCATGGAATTTCTGTTTATGTTACTGTACTTTTTTGATATGATAGGTGACACATTGTTGAAGGTGTGTAGTTTTTTTCTTTTCTTTCTCTGAGTCTCATTAATTGTGGGGAAGTACAACCCTTTCAATAACATGTATGAACGGGATGTAGTTATGTGACTGGCAGTCAAGAGACCATCGGTCACAATCTCGACACCTCCGTCCCGCCCCCTGAAAATCCCGACAGTGGGCATGCCGACTAACAGGTACTATTCCCACTTGTAGGTGTCCATGACACCCATTGGCTGGGAACAGAACCTGTGGCGAGCCTGCAAGGGGCTTCATTGCACTCACCCCCCCGCCAGCATTCTGTGGCCGGGACCTCAGCACCAGGATCCAGACCGCCGGCAAAACAGCCCCACCCCAACCTGCAACAACACATATACATATAAAGAAGGAGAGTATAGGCCCTTTAAAAGACAAGTTGGGAGTCTTAAGCAAAAATGATAATGACATAGCGGACACACTAAATGAGTTTTTTTCAACAGTATTCACTAGAGAGGACCCATTTCAGGGACTGACACACAATCTCAATAATGAGAATATCCCACTGATAGGTACTTATTTAAGCGAGGAAGTATTCTGTGACCGATTAAAACATTTAAAGATTAATAAATCACCAGGGCCCGATGGTATTCACCCAAGGGTTCTAATGGAGCTTCACTCTGAACTGGCAAAACCGCTATCTTTGATCTTTAAGGATTCAGTTATATCAGGTATGGTTCCCAAAGACTGGCGTATAGCGGAAGTAGTGCCTATATTCAAAAAGGGAAGTAAAGCTGAACCAGGTAATTATAGACCAGTTAGTCTTACATCTATAGTGGGGAAAGTATTGGAAGGTATTCTAAGAGATAGTATTCAGAAGTTCCTTGAAGTCAATAAGGTCATTAAAAGGAATCAACATGGGTTTATGAAGGACAGATCCTGTCAAACCAACTTACTTGGCTTTTATGAAACAGTAAGCGCAAACCTAGATCAGGGTAAAGACGTGGATGTAATCTTTTTAGACTTTGCCAAAGCGTTCGATACTGTACCACACATGAGACTTATCTACAAGTTACAAGAATCAGGGCTAGGAAGCACAATATGCACTTGGGTCAAAAACTGGTTAGATAACAGGGAGCAGCGCGTTGTGGTTAATGGATCTTTTTCAACTTGGACTGAAGTGCTAAGTGGTGTGCCGCAAGGCTCAGTATTAGGACCGCTATTGTTCAATATTTTCATTAACGACCTAACAGAAGGTCTAGAGAGCATGGTGTCAATTTTTGCAGATGATACCAAATTGTGTAAGGCTATAAATACAGAGGAGGATGCCGAGTCTCTTCAGAATGACTTAGTTAAATTAGAAGCATTGGCAGCCAAATGGAGAATGCGCTTCAACACAGACAAGTGTAAGGTAATGCACTGTGGTAACAAGAACAAAAATTACACCTACCTACTAAATGGGGTAAAATTAGGGGATTCTGTACTGGAAAAGGACTTAGGTGTCCTCATAGATAGCAAGCTAAGCAGTAGTACCCAAAGTAGGACTGCAGCAAAGAAGGCTAATAAGATATTAGCATGCATAAAACGGGGTATTGATGCTAGGGACGAGAGTATTATACTCCCGTTATATAAATCACTAGTGAGGCCACACCTTGAATACTGTGTACAATTCTGGGCACCGTACTACAAAAAGGATATCCTGGAGCTTGAAAAGATACAGAGGAGGGCGACCAAACTAGTTAAGGGCATGGAGACGATGGAATACAGGGAAAGGCTTGAAAGACTAGGCATGTTTACATTGGAAAAGCGGAGACTAAGAGGGGATATGATCAACATCTACAAATATATAAGGGGACAATACACAGAGCTTGCGCGGGACCTGTTTTTGGTTAGATCAACACAGAGGACTCGTGGACACTCGCTCAGGTTAGAGGAGAGGAGATTCCGCACAATACGGCGTAAAGGCTTTTTCACGGTAAGGACAATACATGTTTGGAATTCCCTGCCCGAGGGAGTTGTAATGGCGGAATCTGTCAACACCTTTAAGAATGGGTTAGATAAATTCCTAATGGATAAGGATATCCAGGGGTATGGTGCATAGTCATGCATTATAGTTACTATAAATAGGGATAAAATGCAATGGCTGACAGCAGCATCAGTCAGAAATTTTAGTCAAATCATCATGCATAGGAGACCACAAATAGGTTGAACTCGATGGACAATTGTCTTTTTTCAACCTCAGATACTATGTTACTATGTTACATATTGTACAACCTGGCTATTGTGAATAAATAGGAGAGCTAGTTCTCTCTCTCTCTCTCTCACACACACACACACACACACTCACACACAGTCGTAAGAAAAATAATATGCTACCATATCCCTTTAGAACTACATAAATTGTTACATAAATTGGTCATAAATTATGATCTGGTCTTCATCTAAGCAACACGAATAAGGACTGATTCTGAGCAAAGTAAAACAAAAGAAGCAAGTTTGCACCTCAATGTTTCTGCCTTGCTCCCATCTCCGAATTACCCCCAGTAGCACAAGCAGGCATAGTGCTTGAGGATTCTTCTGAGGAATCCTGGATAGGGGAGTAGTCAGTTAGCCATATCAAATTGGATGTGGAACTACCTCTGATCAATAGTGAGGATACTGTTGATAAAGTTGTTGGCGGTGGAGACTGCAGGTGTTGGAATCTAGCTGATGCTGGACTGCTTGTTAATATTTTTAGCAAAAGTGTCTGATTTTATAAAAAAACTTTTCATGAACTGACATAACAGGGAGGAGGTTCCTAGATGGTTATTGTCCCCACATCTACTTACTGTGGCTTCACAAATGCTACAGATGGCTTGACAACTGTTCTCAGGATTTTGGTAAAAATACTTGGGCAAAAACAATTCTACACTTAAAAGCTGGATTTTTTGGTTTTATGCAAAGGCATGACAATGGCTAGTTTGTTATCATGGGCAAGAACTGCTTCCACTGGTGCCTAATGCATATATCTTCATCGTCAAAATTCTCATTAGCATCAGTGTTGGCTGAACAAGTACAGATGGAGCCTCGCTCATCTAGGCTTCTCTGCTGCGCCTAGGTGCACCAAGGCTTATTAACATAATCATTTCATCTATTGTTCTCAGCTGCAACAAAACAATACAGCAATACAGCAGGGGAACAATACAGCAAGGGATTAAGTCATTACAGCAGGGGATTAGGACTGACTGCCCAGGCTCAGTTAATCCTATTAAAGGGATAGATGAGGAGGGCTCCATCTGTTTCTCTCTCATTCTGTTGCACTTCCACTGTAGTATCCTCTATTTCTATATCAGTATGTTGACTGGAGCTGCTTATCCCCACATTTGCAGAGTCATGGCCGCAACTAGGGTGGGAGCTAGGGGGGCACATGACATGGGCACTAGATTTGAAAGGGCACCAATATGGTCACTCTGTGTTTCAGTCTCACTAGAGTCTGAGGACCAGTTTATGTCTCCACCCCCACAATGTCTTTGCTCCTTTTCCCTTGCAGGCTGCTACCGGAGGAAGTGAACAGAGGGGAGAAAGAAGGGGAGGAGAAAGGCCACTGTATGAAATCATCTGCTGCTGCCACAGTCTTGCATGTGCCAGTAAGAACATCTTCATCCTACACACTGTTGTGGCCACTCCTCCTGGTCCCGGCCTCTGTATCTTGCTCCACGGGGACCAATCGATCCTTCCCCCATTGTATTATCCGTGGCTCTTGCTTTGCCTTACCATTCTCCTAGGAGCTGTTAAATATCTGCCATCTTCCCCCTCCTCCTGCACCTCATCATCCCGCAGCCTGGAATGATGCTGGCTGCATCCCTCTACACAGGAGAAGCAGGAAGGGGGGTAATCTCTGAATTTCCCTCTAGAAGTGCTGTCATATTCTAGCTGTACAGCCTCAGCAGCAAGTCAGTGACACCCCTTCTGCCTCCCATCACACTGCCCCAAGGCTGACTGGAAGTGACACCCCTTCATGCCTCAGGCTACTTGCAGCAGCAATATTGTGATCTATTTAGATTTGAAATTTACTTTTTTATTTGAATCCCACCACCTACATCCCACCACCCCCAAACACTGAGCACTATGAGGCACTGTGCTTCCTCAGGGTTAGAGAGTGGCCAGGAGCAGAACCCAGCTAGGCTGGTTAGAACCCATTTGTGCATGACCTGCACGTCACCCTACAGCAGAAAGCTAAATTACTGTAGGTGCTGTGCATTTTTCTATAAACATGGCTCTCTGCCCACAGCACATATAGTATGTAAATGCTGTAGTGTCTGTGTTGGCAGCTGCCACTGTCTCAGGTCCATGTTCTGGCCAGACTGCAACTAGAAGTAGGGAGGGGGGGGTAGAAGAAACTAGGGACAGATCAAATAAAAACATTGGGGAAGGGAGTGTGCCACCTTACTACAATGCCCCGGGTGACAAAAATCCTAGTTTCGGCCCTGGCAGAGGGTGCAGAAATGGTGGAAGGAGGCTTCTTTTGGAGTATAGTATCAAAAAGGTCAGGCACAAACCTAGCATTCATAGACACACTTAAACTCTCTTCAGAGGTTTGTGATGTTTCCGAATAAACAGTTTGTTCTACTGCCTTAGTGGGGGTATTTTAGCACTGGTTTTGCAGTTTACATTTTTTTAACACCTCTTCTAGACTCTGATTGTGAAGGTCTTGCATCATCATGAGCAGCATAACTGACATTTCCAGAACCACCAATCGCAAACAAAGACCAAGGCCAGTATTTACTAAAAATCCGAGTTTGGCCGATTTGTGTTTTTTTTTCTAAGTCCCAATCCGGGAATTTACTAAGCACCAATCTTGGCAGTGTCTGGTCTATTCGTAATGGTTTGAATGACAGCCTTCCGAAATACGAATGAATAGACCATCGGTCAAACGCGGCTGTTATTTCATAGAATAAGGCCATTCACTATTCATTCGTGTTTGGGTGTTAGATCCTGAGTGCTCAAGTGCGGGTCTGTTTTTTTTCGAATCGTTTAAAAAAGCAGCAAAAAAATAGACCTGCTTTTTCCAGTCGAGTTTCGATAACCATACACGGATCAGTGAGATCTGTGCATGGTTATCTATGGGAAAGGGTCTGTTAGTGTAAAATCAGTTAAGAAAATTGCGTGGGGTCCCCCCTCCTAAGCAAAACCAGCCTCGGGCTCTTTGAGCCGGTCCTGGTTTAAAAAATATGGGGGGAAAAATGACAGGGGTTCCCCCATATTTAATCAACCAGCACCGGGCTCTGCGCCTGGTCCTGGTTCCAAAAATACGGGGGACAAAAAGCGTAGGGGTCCCCCGTATTTATGAAACCAGCACCGGGCTCCACTAGCTGGGGAGATAATGTCACAGCCGGGGGACACTTTGATATCGGTCCCTGCGGCCGTGCCATTAAAACCCCAACTAGTCACCCCTGGCCGGGGTACCCTGGAGGAGTGGGGACCCCTTCAATCAAGGGGTCCCCCCCCTCCAGCCACCCAAGGGCCAGGGGTGAAGCCCGAGGCTGTTCCCCCCATCCAAGGGGGCGGATGGGGGGCTGATAGCCAATTATGAATATTGTTTTTAGTAGCAGTACTACAAGTCCCAGCAAGCCTCCCCCACAAGCTGGTACTTGGAGAACCACAAGTACCAGCATGCGGTGGAAAACCGGGCCCGCTGGTACCTGTAGTACTACTACTAAAAAAATACTCCAATAAAAACAGGACACACACTGTGACAGTACAACTTTATTACATACATGCACACCAACATACACACATACTTACCTATGTTCCCACGAGGCTCGGTCCTCTTCTCCATGTAGAATCCTCTGGGTACCTGTGAAAAAAATTATACTCACATAATCCAGTGAAGAATCCGGCCTTTGAATAATCCACGTACTTGGCAAAAAAATAAAACGCAAACCCGACCACGCACTGAAAGGGGTCCCATGTTTACACATGGGACCCCTTTCCCCGACTGCCAGGACCCCCCTGACTCCTGTCAAAGAGGGTCCCTTCAGCCAATCAGGAAGCGCCACGTCGTGGCACCCTCCTGATTGGCTGTGTGCTCCTGTAGTGTCTGTCAGGTAGCACACGGCAGTGATACAATGTAGCGCCTATGCGCTCCATTGTAACCAATGGTGGGAACTTTGTGGTCAGCGGTTGACCGAAAGTAACCTCACCGCTGACCACAAAGTTCCCACCATTGGTTACAATGGAGCGTATAGGTGCTACATTGTATCACTGCCGTGTGCTACCTGACAGACACTACAGGAGCACACAGCCAATCAGGAGGGTGCCACGACGTGGCGCTCCCTGATTGGCTGAAGGGACCCTCTTTGACAGGAGTCAGGGGGGGTCCCATGTGTAAACATGGGACCCCTTTCAGTGCGTAGTCGGGTTAGCGTTTTATTTTTTTGCCAAGTACGTGGATTATTCAAAGGCCGGATTCTTTACTTGATTATGTGAGTATAATTTTTTTCACAGGTCCCAGAGGATTCTACATGGAGAAGAGGACCGAGCCTCGTGGGAACATAGGTAAGTATGTGTGTATGTTGGTGTGCATGTATGTAATAAAGTTGTACTGTCACGGTGTGTGTGTCCTGTTTTTATTGGGGTATTTTTTTAGTAGTAGTACTACAGGTACCAGCGGGCCCGGTTTTCCACCGAATGCTGGTACTTGTGGTTCTCCAAGTACCAGCTTGTGGGGGAGGCTTGCTGGGACTTGTAGTACTGCTACTAAAAACAATATTCACACTTTCACACTTGGCTATCAGCCCCCCTTCGATGGGGGGACAGCCTCGGGCTTCACCCCTGGCCCTTGGGTGGCTGGAGGGGGGGGGACCCCTTGATTGAAGGGGTCCCCACTCCTCCAGGGTACCCCGGCCAGGGGTGACTAGTTGGGGTTTTAATGGCACAGCCGCAGGGACTGATATCAAAGTGTCCCCCGGCTGTGGCATTATCTCCCCAGCTAGTGGAGCCCCGGTGCTGGTTTCAGAAATACGGGGGACCCCTACGCTTTTTGTCCCCCGTATTTTTGGAACCAGGACCAGGCGCAGAGCCCGGTGCTGGTTGATTAAATATGGGGGAACCCCTGTCATTTTTTCCCCCATATTTTTTAAACCAGGACCGGATCAAAGAGCCCGAGGCTGGTTTTGCTTAGGAGGGGGGACCCCACGCAATTTTTTTTAACTGATTTTACACTAAACAGACCCTTTCCCATAGATAACCATGCACAGATCTCACTGATCCGTGCATGGTTATCCAAACTCGACTGGAAAAAGCAGGTCTATTTTTTGCTGCTTTTTTAAACGATTCGAAAAAAAAACAGAACCGCACTTGAGCACTCAGAAACTGACACCCAAATACGAATGAATAGTGAATGGCCGTATTCTATGAAATAACAGCCGCGTTTGACCGATGGTCTATTCATTCGTATTTCGGAAGGCTGTCATTCAAACCATTACGAATAGACCAGACACTGCCGAGATTGGTGCTTAGTAAATTCCCGGATTGGGACTTAGAAAAAAAAACACAAATCGGCCAAACTCGGATTTTTAGTAAATACTGGCCCAAGTCCTAATCCTTTCCATGCCACTTTGTGTAGTTAATGGCATGTTGGTAATTTTATGTTTTTCGGCTTTAAAATTTTCCTGTATTAGAGATGAATTTTTTTCTTTAGCATTGTAAAGTATTGCTTTGATTTCAGGTGTCCTTTTCTTAAACCCTCTATGCTCTTGAGCACCGGCTTTAGCAGATGTTGAAGAATTAATATCACGATCATCATGACTGTTAGCAGCCACAGCAGTAGTACTTGGTTGCTGCTCCTGCTCTTCTATCAAGTGATCATGATCAATATCAACTCAGTGCCTATATGTATGAACGCAGTACAGCATGACACCTATTGATCTTTATTGAACGCACAACTTGTACAAATAAAAGTAACATTTTTCTTTCACAAATGACAACTTACGCTGCAGTCACAGTGCTTATATTTATGAATGCAACCCAGCATGGCAACTATTGAGCTTTATTAAGTGCACAATTTATTTTAGTTTTTTCAAAAATGACAGCTCCTACTGCTAAGTCACAGTATATTGAGGTTTAATGAACACACAAGTTGTACAAAATAAAAGGAAAAAAAACATATTTTTCTTTGTTTAACTTTTTCTGAAATGACAAGTCACACTACAGAATCACAGTGCTTATATTTATGAATGTAGTGCAGCACAGCCCCTATTGAGCTTTATTGAACTCACGAGTTGCACAAAAATAAAATATAAACAACTTTTTTGTTTAACTTTTACAAATTGCTTCACACTGAGGAGTGACAGTGCTTATATTTATGAATGCAGTGTGGAATGGCACCTATTGAGCTTTATTGAACACAAGTTGTGCAAAAAAAAATTTTTGTTTAACTTTTTCACAAATTACAGCTCACACAGTGCTTATATTTATGAACTTAGTGGATTGTGGCACCTACTGTACAGCACACACAAGTTATAAAAAAACAAAACCTTTTGTTTCACAAATGACAACTTTGCCAAAAACTTTTGCAGGAACCAGCATGCACTGTGCACCAAAAATGGGTTTAGAAGCTATGGGCTGCAATGTAAACTAGGCAGTAACCAAAATCGCCAGTGTGCTCCAAGGCATAATGCTGACCTATATGGAGCTCTGGGATGCAATGTAGTCAGTGACAAAAAATACACCAGTGTGCTATGTATACTAAGGGTTAATACTGCCCCTGTATTAGGAGGATCTGGCAATGACAAAAAAAATACACCAATAGTGGACTTCATCCATCATGGATTGCAATTGTAACTGAATGCACACTGATTGTGATTGCAATCACAAATCTAGCCAAACCCACAATTGCCTCTGCTTATACTACAACCCATTGCAAATATAGGGGGTAATTCAAACCTGATCGATAGGAAGCGATTTTTGCAGTCCTGGCTCATATAGTTGCCGCCTACAGGGGGAGTGTATTTTCGTTGTGCAAGTGTGCGAACGCATGTGTAGCAGAGCTGCACAAGCTGATTTTGTGCAGTCTCTGCGCAGCCCAGGACTTACTCAGCCGCTGCGATCACTTCAGCCTGTCCGGGACCGGATTTGACGTCAGACACCCTCCCTTCCAACGCTTGGACACGCCTACACTTTTCCAGACACTCCTTGAAAATGGTCAGTTGCCACCCACAATCTCCTTGCGATCGCCTGTGCGATTGTGGTGCATACGCATGTGCAGTTCGGACCTGATCACAGGCTGTGAGAAAAGAAAACTCAGCTTAGCGATCGGGTCTGAATTACCCCCATAGTCCACTCCCATTGTACGCATAGCTACAAATGCAACATTGTGTACATTCACTCAAAATTACAAGAATAAACATGTTATACCTCGATGTCAGCACAAAGCTGAGTATATTCAGTTATAAATTATTTGTATATTAATGTAGCTATGTTAAAATATGGCATACAAAAATCACATTGCAATAATGTGCTGGGATGGTTTGCTACTTGTCAGAATAATGGGGGTCATTCCGAGTTGATCGCTCGCTAGCTACTTTTTGCAGCCATGAAAATGCATAGTCGCTGCCCACTGGGGAGTGTATATTTGCTGTGCAAGGGTGCGATCGCATGTGCAGCCGAGTGGTACACAAATAGTTTGTGCAGTTTCTGAGTAGCTCAGAACTTACTCAGCCCTTGCGATCACTTCAGCCTGTCCGGTCCCAGAATTGACGTCATACACCTGCCCTGCAAATGTTGGACATGCCTGCGTTTTTCCAAACACTCCCAGAAAATGGTCAGTTAACACCCACAAACGCCCTCTTCCTGTTAATCTCTTTGTGATCGGCAGTGCGAATGGATTCTTCGTTAAATCCATCGCACAGCAACGATCCGCTTTGTATCCGTACAACGAGCTTGCGTATTGCAGTGCATATGCATGCGCAGTAGTTACCTGATTACTGTGCTGCGAAAAATGGCAGCGTCTGATCAGGTCGGAATGACCCCCAATGTTAGGCAGGCATTAAGGGTCCTGGTGTAAGCATAATACATACATGTAAAATGTTAAAGTTACAAGTGCTGCTTACATTACTAATAAGTTATACACAATATAGAGGGTAATTCCAAGTTGATCGCAGCAGGATTTTTTTTAGCAATTGGGCAAAACCATGTGCACTGCAGGGGAGGCAGATATAACATGTGCAGAAAGAGTTAGATTTGGGTGGGTTATTTTGTTCCTGTGCAGGGTAAATACTGGCTGCTTTATTTTTACACTGCAAATTAGATTGCAGATTGAACACACCCCACCCAAATCTAACTCTCTCTGCACATGTTACATCTGCCTCCCCTGCAGTGCACATGGTTTTGCCCAATTGCTAACAAAAATCCTGCTGAGATCAACTTGGAATTAAAATGAACATATTGTGCATATGACAACATACTGTACATACCTAAATAAAAGTGTTACTTTTTTGTCAATTGTTAAAAGCTAATTTATTTCATTTGGCATGGAGCAGACTAAACGGCATTCCCTGCATCACTATGAATACCATAAACTGCCTGTGATTTAGCAATTTTTAACTTAACCATCGGAACGTCTGCTGCTGCCATCAGTACTTCCACAGTCTGTATAGCTCTCTAGGTACTCAGCCTGTGTTGTTGATTCGTTTTGCATGTATTGCGATTGCAATGCCCATGACAGACCCACCACACCCGCATCACAGAAATTGCATACCCATCCCACTGACATGCCTCCACCACTCCTTTTTATCATTGCTAAATGCAATCTCTACTCTGTTCGCAGATACCTAGGTATGATCACGAAAACCAGATTTGGCGAGTGTGCATTGTCTTGTGTATGGTTGTATACGCATGCGCAGTGTGTCGATAATCGTGCATTGCATTATTATACGCATTTGCAACTGATGCCAAATGAGGCCCAGTGTGCTGTGCACAAATAAAGGGTTATTAAAGGGTTATTGATAGTTAACGTTGCCCTTAGGAGCACTATGCTGTACACCACAATAATACAGGACTTATATATTGCGAGTCTTCATGGCACTGGTAGTTCTTTATGTGTAATCATGGGGGGCTGGTTCCAGGTCACGTGGACAGCTTGAGGGATATGGATTGGTTGATTGAAGTGGAGAATCATGGGAGAGGTAGTTTGTTCTTTGTATAGTTAAAAACTGTGCAGTCTCTGATGGAATTGGTTGAATGGGGTTATTAAGGTACAGAGATTTGTCAAGAAACATTCATTTCAACTCACTTTGACCCAGTAGCAAATTGAAACACATTGGTGTTATGCTGGATGCCCAATGGTGGTAGTTGTGAATGGACTGGTGGACAGGCCCGTGTTGTGCTGAAAGAACTGTCCATTGCCAGTTCTTTACAACAAGCCGGTAATTGTTTAATTTTGGCCACTTCTGGAAATGCACCCATGCAAAAAGTTTCTTTATTGGGTTTATAACATGTGAATAATAACGTTTTGTATAATATTAAAACATATTACACAATGGGGTAACTTAACTAAGATGGGAGTTCTGTTTAAGATAGGATGTTGCCCATAGCAACCAATCAGATTCCAGGTATTATCTTCTAGAAGGTGCTAGATAAATGAGAAGTAGAATCTGATCGGTTGCAATGGGCAACATCCCATCTTAAATAGAATTCCCTTCTTGGGGTCTATTTACTAATCCTTGGATGGAGATAAAGTTGACGGAGATAAAGTCCCAGCCAATCAGCTCCTAACTGTCATTTTTCAAACCCAGTCTGTGACATGGCAGTTAGGTGCTCATTGGTGGCGCTTTATCTCCATCCAAGGCTTTGTAAATAGACCCCTTAGTAAATGTACCCCAATATCCACCTTTTTTCTGTTTCTGGGTACACATGAATGATATCTGAGAAATTGCTGACCTGAGGGAAGTGTTGAAGATAGAAGGAGGTTTTGGTTACTATTTGGGATGGATGTGCATGGAGGAGTTCACATATAGAGGAGGAGAAGGATCTCATTTATTTAATGACAATAGAGGATATGACATTGTTTGTAATATACTGTATTTATATAGACAGCGCCAGTGGGAAGGTCATTCACACTCTATTATATTGGGTTATCTCAAGGTGTGAGGACACATCTTAGAATTTCCATCACATATAGTGGCTGTTTAGTACGCATTTGAAAGAACCTTCCCCTCTTGTTCTCATGAACAGATATGTTTGTATGTTGCACAGATTTCTGTAAGACTTAAGTTAAAACTTATTCTTATCCTTTTTGAGCTTTCTGCACTGTTCTTACATGTAGACTCCTATGGGGAGTGGTAACAGTGTTTGAACTCTATTTATAGACAATTTGTCATACTATGGACTGATTAACAATGAGGCTTTTAGAAATAATGTTGTAAACCTTTCAAGCATTATGCAAGTCAATAATTCTTAAGTCTTCTGAGATCTTATTTGTTCAAGGCATGCTACACACAATGCAGTGTGAACAGAAGGACAACTCTAATCCACACCTGCAGTCATGTCCCATTGCTTGAACTCCAGGTTATTTAACTAAATATTGTATGCCAAATAGCTTTTCTATTAGTGTCATTAACCTAAGGGTTCATATACTTTTTCCAATCTATACTTTTAATGTTAAAAATATGTATTCAATATGGACAAGAAAAATACTTATATTGTGTGTTGTTATTATTATAAACAGACTGCATTTGTCTGGATCTTATTGTATGACTAATTTAAGCATAACTCTTGTCACTGTGGTTGGAATTTATTCTGGAGTAAACTTATTTATCAGGAAACATTTTGGGGAAACATATTATGACTGTTGGGGCATTGGATATGGACATAAGTTTTTATGGGGTTGAGTTGTAGAAATTATAGTTAAGCTCCAAACGAGTGGGGACACTGAGGGCATACAGTACCTATTGTATGTGTCAGTCTGTGTTGGGATTATTGAACTAGGGTTAGCTGCGAGTGTACTCATTTCTGGCAAAAATAAATATTGAGCCTGTGAGTTCTGATGTTTAGGAATACCTTTTCTGGAGTTCTCCCCTTTAGACATTTTTATGTCTAAGCAAGTACAGCAAAAATTTTGAGGTGGTACATTGTTTTCCATGATAATAGCTAAATAATAACATGGTATATAAACTGCATAATCACCAGGGGTCAAGAACCTACAAAGAATTTACTGGAAACATGAGTATCCTACTCCATATAAACAATATAGGCCTCACAACTTTGTAAACTTCACACCACCAAGATTTCGCACCCATCTAGACCTCACCACCACTCATGCATCATTGATCAAAATCAAAGCTTTGGCTCAGCTTTGACTGGTACCCAGCCATCTTGCTCCAAGTGCATTTTCTGTTGCCTAACATGACAAATAGCAAACATCAATCCCACAATCTGTACTTTCCACCACATCCAACCACCACCCCATCTCTGCTTGTACCTGTTAATGTAGGTATCTGTTCTGTTCTGTGTTTTCCCCATTACATATCAATTTTCCATTAAGATGAGTTGTATTGCCCCTTTATCACACCTCTATGTATTTTGTTCTCTCCAATTTCACTTGGTATGCTTGTTGGTGGGATGAATGTTGTATTTCTCCATTGTGTATCACATCTCCAGGTATTGATTATGCCACACACTGTAACCTATGTAATGCATTCATGATGGCTGCCTCACATAGTATGCCTGTAGATGGGATGATTCTGTGAGTATTGTCACAACTCAGTTACAAGTGAAGCTTAATGTACCTTTGCTCTTATGATATTGGCAGATGATTCTGAAAGCTGGCAGCAGTTGGAACTATGGAACAGAAAATTGTAGACTGGAATGATATTGAAACAGCTTGGAGTACAAGCCATGGGCACAATGAGTATGAGGTGAATTAAAGCATGGTGTAAGTAAAATCCAGTAGTGGGTTGAATACACAGGCTGTAGGTGGTACATGGTGAGACTACAGTAAGGCAAGTCACAGTTCAAGTGAAATCAAGTCACAGATCACAAACTTAGGAGTACACTATTTAAAGCTTGGAGAGATATAAATTGGGGATGGGTAAAGTTCCAAACAATCCGCTCTTAACTGTTATTTTACAGGCAGTATTTGAGAAATGAGAGGAGCTAAGCAGTTAGCACTTTGTTTCTCTTTACTTTTAACTCTTTCCAAGCTTTGATAAATCTCCCCCACAGGCAGAAATAGATATACTGCAAGGCTGAATAAGGATTTTGGGTGTGCCCTGCGCCCCAGTGTCGAAGCCCTATAATGTTACTGACCTGTCCGATGAGTTTACCTTGACTATTGGTGGGCAGGCTCATAATATTGGAAATTTGTATGCCAAAAACATCAGCTATGATGTATAATTAAATTTATTATAATTTTAATGGTTGTTAGGTGCACCTGCTCTCTTGTTTCTATGTTGTAGTACTAATTCTCAGCCAGTAGCACATCCCATTATTATACGTAGCTACAGTGTGCATTCCACGCCCCCTCCCCCCAATATATTGGATGTTGTAATGTGTCTGATGCAGAATGCACCTACTCGCTGCCCACTTACTATGTATGTAGCAGCAGGGTGCTTATGCACCTAAGCAGTGTCGGACTGGGGCATGAAAGGCCCACCAGGGGGATTGCAGTGATACAGGCCCATACTTAGGGGTGTGGTCAGCCTACAAAGGGGGTGTGACCAACCCCCACAGAGGCTTGAAATGCACAATAGACTTGTGCAGTGTAATGCAACATATCTACCATGTATAATACAAGTGCACAGTCTGGAACCTGATTCCTAGAGGAAGGAGTGGGGCCCCAGGCAGTGGGGCCCACCGGTGGTTTCCCCTGTACCCCTGTGGGCCAGTCCGACCCTGCACCTAAGTGGACCCAAAAGGCTAATGGAGGAGGATGCATGGCAAAGCTGCTCATGCACAGTAGCGTATTCAGCATTAAGTACCTGCTGTAAGAGCCACAGTGGTTCCTAGTGCCTTCTGGCTCAGTCAAACAGAAAACAGACAGCGCAGAATTCTGGTGATCTCCTTACAATAATACCAAAATTTGATGTACAGTATCAGTATATTTTAGAGAATGGGTAGCAACTAATGTGATATGATTTTCAACAGCTGTCAGTAAGAGAGCACAAGTCCAGGTTAAAGAAGCTCCAATAAAAGGTATTCTGTATTTAAATGTCTACTCTAGAACTATATGAGAGTGTAAGAAAGTACTATTCTGAGAGGCATGTCTTCATTAGCTAGCCATCCTGTCTAAGACTTTTTAAATCTGCAATTTCTGTTGCTATTGAAACATATTTTTACATCAGATTTTTTCAAGGATGCAAAAGTGCTTGCTACAAAATCCGGCACTATCATTTTCTGAACAAGCTTATGAAATGAAATGAATTTCTTATTGCCACTGTAGAAACTACTATAAAATAAAATGCGAATAAAAAAGGGAACTCAGTGCTAACTCTGCCAATTTAGAGAACTGGGGTATATTACATATTCCCAGTAGGACTGTAATGTGTATGTTCAAATGTGTACAATATATTTCTTAGGTGGAGAAGATGAAAAATGTTTTACAATTATTTTAAAGGATCCAATAACACACACACAAGAGGACAGAAAGAAACATAGAGAGATTGAAATGGTACATTAGAGCATTGAAACCTATGTGCTTTATATAAAAGGTTAAAAATGCCTTATCTCTTGTCATCATTTATAGAAGTTGCCTGCTCTTAAAAATCACACTGATTCACCCTTAACCTTTATGGACCTTAGTCACAATCTAATCTTTTACATTCTCATCTGAGTTTTTTTTTTAATGCATAACATTGGCAGACAAAGCAATCTTTCTGTTGTCCTTCCCAGATCATGATGTCTGGTCTTTATATACACCATTATCACAGATAATATGTTTTCAAATGAAATCACAATTTACAATTTACAATCACGATTTCCTTTAAAGTAGACACGTACAATATTTCAGCATGTATAGTATTTCTGAAATTAAAATGGATCTCTTCAGTTACATTTAAACTAGATTTTAAATGGTATTTTTGGCATTTGCAAATTGTAACCAGTTGTGGAACCTACACAAGCCCGTCCCATCCCCCTTTTGGTGTTTACATTTTAAATTATACAATGACCTATTGGAATAACCCTGTCCCAAACTCACTGATGTATTGAATGTAGTGAATGCTGTCCTGTACTTTAGGATTGACTGGGACTCAGAACAGAGGTGTGATGTCTTATGTGCTGGGGATTTTCACCAGGGACCCGTACATGGGCATATAGGCTTTGCTACGCCGGACACACAGGTCTTGGCCCTTTGTCTGGGTTCCCAAGTACTGGGGCTGGCATGCACTGGAACAAGAACTGATTATGTGCTGTGAGTCATTCAGTAACGCAGTTGTCAGACTGGGATGGGACCAGATGGGAACACAGTTACAGGAACCAGACAAGGAAGAGAACACTGGGGAACTAAGGATAAGGAACGTAATCAATTTGGAAGCATACAGGGATGCACAAGGTTTGGATGCTGGAGTATGGTAAATGAGCCTTTATTCTGGCACTGTATAGAGTCAAAGACTTCTTTTATAGTGTAGGACTTTAAATTGGTGCCAAATGTGACATCACGTTTTAGTATTACTGGCCGCCCTTTAAATTTTAAACAGCGTGGTGCACGCATCCCTAGGGGAGCCACGGCTGCCTATTACTTCTGGGAGCAGAGCCACAGTGATCAAAGAAGAGCAGCCTCAGATAGTGTTAATGCAACAAGCACCGGAGACTGCCTGCCCACAGCAGACCTGCTGCAAGACCCTGGAGACCAGCTCCACTTTTAAGTGAATGCCGGGCTCTGGTGCACTGTGACAAACCCTTCTTGAACCATGTATTGCTAGTCTATGCTGATGGGAAATTCTTCCACAGTTGAAATCTCAGTTTATATTTTCTCGCTTGCCTCCAATTCCTTCCTCACATTATAACACTTCTCCCATCCCATGTAGGCCAGTCCTCAATGCTGAAAGAGAAAGAAGAGAAAGCAATGACATTGTCATCATCTTGAAAGATGATATACGGACACATGGCATGCGGACAGTAGTTAGATCAGCTTACTGTACCTCCCACATAATCAACTTCACATAAATATACAACGGTTAGGGCTCAATTTAAGAACAGTACCTATCATTACCTGGGGTGTGGATAATTGGGTCGACCCTGTCTGGGTCAACAGTCATTAGGTTTACCACTGAAGGCTGACAGTAAGTAGGTTGACACTGACAGAAAGTCAACACATGACTAGGTTGACAGGTATGGAAGGTCGACATGGTCATGCGGTCAACATGGGCAAGTTGACACACAAATGGTCGACATTGTTTTTTGGGGTTTTGGGTGTTTCTTGACCCGATTTTCCTTCTGGGATCACCGACAGTTAAAACGCGTCCCATTGCGGGGCTCGCATATCTCACCACAAGGTTTATAACCATCTTTATGCCCAGTTGGATAGAGGAAGTATGAAATGGTCCTGAATCCCCCCCCAAAAAACCCAAAACTTTGTCAACCTGCTGTGTGTTGACCTTTTTCATGTCGACATAATGACTATGTCAACCTTCCATATCTGTCGACCTAGCCATGTGTCGACCTTTAATCAGTGTCAACCTACTTACTGTAGACCTTCAGTGGTCGACCTCATGACTGTTGACCTAGACAGGGTTGACCAAAAGACCGGATACCCATTACCTGTGGCATATTTCATTTACAGAAGTATCACAGTGATAATAACGAATGTGCCACTGGCATCTAACAAAACCTACCTGTTCAACAAGGTCACGTGGAGTCAGGTGGAAAAGCTTTTGCAGGACCTTTACTCTGGCACTGGATAGAGTCCAAAGACTTCTTTTATAGTGTGGGACTTGAAATTGGTGGCAAATGTGACATCACGTTTTAGTATTACTGGCCCTTTAAATTTTAAACAGAGTGGTGCGCGCATTCCTAGGGGAGCCACGGCAGCCCATTACTGCCGGGAGTAGAGCCACAGTGATCAAAGGAGAGCAGCCTCAGATAGTGTTAATGCAGCAAGCGCCGGAGACTGCCTGCCCACAGCAGACCTGCTGCAAGACCCTGGAGACCAGCTCCACTTTTAAGTGAATGCCGGGCTCCGGTGCACTGCGACAAACCCTTCTTGAACCATGTATTGCTAGTCTATACTGATGGGAAATTCTTCCACAGTTGAATTCTCAGTTTGTATTTTCCCGCTTGCCTCCAATTCCTTCATTGCATTATAACACTTCTCCCATCCCATGTAGGCTAGTCCTCAGTGCTGAAAGAGAAAGAAGAGAAAGCAATGATATCGTCGTCATCTTTAAAGATGATATACGGACACATGGCATGTGGACAGCAGTTATATCAGCTTACTGTACCTCCCACATAATCAACTTCACATAAATATACAACGGTTAGGGCTCAATTTAAGAACAGTACCTATTATTACCTGGGGTGTGGATCATTGGGTCAACCCTGTCTATATCGACAGTAAGTAGGTCGACACTAACTGAAAGTCAACACATTACTAGGTTGACAGGTATGGAAGGTCGACATGGTCATGCGGTTAACTTGGGCAAGTCGACACACAAATGGTCAACATAGTTTTTTTGGGGTTTTGGGGGTTTCCTGACCCGATTTTCCTTCTGGGATCACCGACAGTTGAAACGCGTCCCATTGCAGGGCTCGCATCACTCCCCACAAGGTTTATAACCATCTCTATGCCCAGTTGGATAGAGGAGGTATGAAACGGTCCTTAATCCCTCCAAAAAACTTTGTTGACCTGTTGTGTGTCGACCTTTCTCGTGTCGACCTAATGACTATGTTGATCTTCCATACCTGCCGACCTAGCCATGTGTCAACCTTCAATCAGTGTCAACCTACTTACTGTTGACCTTCAGTGGTCGACCTAATGACTGTCGACCTAGACAGGGTCGACCTAAAGACCGGATACCTATTACCTGCAGCATATTTCATTTACAGAAGTATCACAGTGATAATAACGAATGTGCCACTGACATCTAACAAAACCTACCTGTTCAACAAGGTCACGTGGAGTCAGGTGGAAAAGCTTTTGCAGGATCCCCATTGCCAGCAATGGTAACTGTACTGGTAATGCCGTCTACTGTATAGAGGAAATAAGCGGTACCATAACAAACAACATTAAGCTAAGCTTACCGCTGTTTTCTAAATTTGTAATGGAGCTTATAAACCCTTCTGTCAGTGCTAAAGGGATTCTTCTTCTTCTTCACTTTTATTTATATCCTGCCACAAATGGTCTGCAGCACCTTACAAAGAATATAAAAAGAAACAGAATGCACCAAAACAAGAAAAAGATAAACATTGCTAAATCAACATTCATAATACCCAAATAAGCACCAAGGCAGCAGAACCCAAAGGTTTGGTGGTGGTGTTAGCAGTAGAGATGTGCACCGGAAATTTTTCGGGTTTTGTGTTTTGGTTTTGGATTCGGTTCCCCGGCTGTGTTTTGGATTCAGACACGTTTTGGCAAAACCTCCCTGAAATTTTTTTGTTGGATTCGGGTGTGTTTTGGATTCGGTTTTTTTTTTTACAAAAACCCCTCAAAAACAGCTTAAATAATAGAATTTGGAGTTCATTTTGATCCCATAGTATTATTAACCTCAATAACCATAATTTCCACTCATTTCCAGTCTATTCTGAACACCTCACAATATTATTTTTAGTCCTAAAATTTGCACCGAGGTCGCTGGATGACTAAGCTAAGCGACCCAAGTGGCCGACACAAACACCTGGCCCATCTAGGAGTGGCACTGCAGTGTCAGACAGGATGGCAGATTTAAAAAATAGTCCCCAAACAGCACATGATGCAAAGATAAATTAAAGAAAAAAGAGGTGCAAGATGGAATTGTCCTTGGGCCCTCCCACCCACCCTTATGTTGTATAAACAGGACATGCACACTTTAACAAACCCATCACTGTGTACATCCTCCTCCTCACAGATTATTAATTCGTACCCACTGGAATCCACCATCTCAGGTCCCTGTGTACTTTCTGGAGGCAATTGCTGCTGGTGAATGTCTCCACGGAGGAATTGATTATAATTCATTTTGATGAACATCGTCTTCTCCACATTTTGTGGAAGTAACCTCGTACGCCGATTGCTGACAAGGTGACCGGCTGCAGTAAACACTCTTTCGTAGTACACACTGGAGGGGGGGCAACTTAGGTAGAATAAAGCCAGTTTGTGCAAGGGCCTCCAAATTGCCTCTTTTTCCTGCCAGTACACGTACAGACTGTCTGACGTGCCTACTTGGATGCGGTCACTCATATCCTCCACCATCCTTTCAATGGTGACAGAATCATATGCAGTGACAGTAGACGACATGTCAGTAATCGTTGGCAGGTCCTTCAGTCCGGACCAGATGTCAGCACTTGCTCCTGACTGCCCTGCATCACCGCCAGCTGGTGGTTTTGGAAATTTTATCCTTTTCCTGGCAGCTCCAGTGGCGGTAGAAAATGAAGGAGGAGCTGTTGGCGGGTCACGTTCTGCTTGACTTGACATTTGTCTCACCAGCAAGTCTTTGAACATCTGCAGACTTGTGTCTGCCGGAAAGAGAGATACAATGTAGGTTTTAAATCTAGGATCGAGCACGGTGGCCAAAATGTAGTGCTCTGATTTCAACAGATTGACCACCAGTGAATCCTGGTTAAGCGAATTAAGGGCTCCATCCACAAGTCCCACATGCCTAGCGGAATCGCTCCATTTTAGCTCCTCCTTCAATCTCTCCAGCTTCTTCTGCAAAAGCCTGATGAGGGGAATGACCTGACTCAGGCTGGAAGTGTCTGAACTCTGTGGCAAGTTCAAAGAGTTGCAGAACCTTGCACAACGTTGAAATCATTATCCACTGCGCTTGAGTCAGGTGCATTCCCCCTCCTTTGCCTATATCGTAGGTAGCTGTATCGGCTTGAATGGCCTTTTGCTGCTCCTCCAACCTCTGAAGTATATAGAGGGTTGAATTCCACCTCGTTACCACCTCTTGCTTCAGATGATGGCAGGGCAGGTTCAGTAGTGTTTGCTGGTGCTCCAGTCTTCGGCACGTGGTCGCTGAATGCCGAAAGTGGCCCCCAATTCTTCGGGCCACTGACAGCATCTCTTGCACGCCCCTGTAATTTTTTAAATAATTCTGCACCACCAAATTCAATGTATGTGCAAAACATGGGACGTGCTGGAATTTGCCCACATGTAATGCACGCAAAATATTGGTGGCGTTGTCCGATGTCACAAATCCCCAGGAGAGTCCAATTGGGGTAAGCCATTCTGCGATGATGTTCCTCAGTTTCCGTAAGAGGTTGTCAGCTGTGTGCCTCTTATGGAAAGCGGTGATACAAAGCGTAGCCTGCCTAGGAACGAGTGAGCGTTTGCGAGATGCTGCTACTAGTGCCGCCGCTGCTGTGATTGCTGCGGGAGGCAATACATCAACCCAATGGGCTGTCACAGTCATATAGTCCTGAGTCAGCCCTGCTCCACTTGTCCACATGTCCGTGGTTAAGTGGACATTGGGTACAACTGCATTTTTTAGGACACTGGTGACTCTTTTTCTGACGTCTGTGTACATTCTCGGTATCGCCTGCCTAGAGAAATGGAACCTAGATGGTATTTGGTACCGGGGACACACTACCTCAAGCAATTCTCTAGTTCCCTGTGAATTAATGCTGGATATTGGACATATGTTTAACACCACCGAAGCTGCCAAGACCTGAGTTATCCGCTTTGCAGCAGGATGACTGCTGTGATATTTCATCTTCCTCGCAAAGGACTGTTGGACAGTCAATTGCTCACTGGAAGTAGTACAAGTGGTCTTCCGACTTCCCCTCTGGGATGACGATCGACTCCCAGCAGCAACAACAGCAGCGCCAGCAGCAGTAGGCGTTACACTCAAGGATGCATCGGAGGAATCCCAGGCAGGAGAGGACTCGTCAGACTTGCCAGTGACATGGCCTGCAGGACTATTGGCTTTCCTGTATAAGGTGGAAATGGACACTGAGGGAGTTGGTGGTGTGGTTTGCAGGAGCTTGGTTACAAGAGGAAGGGAATTAGTTGTCAGTGGTCTGCTTCCGCTGTCACCCAAAGTTTTTGAACTTTTCAATGACTTCTGATGAATGCGCTCCAGGTGACATATAAGGGAGGATGTTCCTAGGTTGTTAACGTCCTTACCCCTACTTATTACATCTTGACAAAGGCAACACACGGCTTGACACCTGTTGTCCGCATTTCTGTTAAAATAATTCCACACCGAAGAGGTGATTTTTTTGTAATTTGACCAGGCATGTCAATGGCCATATTCGTCCCACGGACAGCAGGTGTCTCCCTGGGTGCCTGACTTAAACATACCACCTCACCATCAGAATCCTCCTTGTCAATTTCCTCCTCAGCGCCAGCAACACCCATATCCTCATCCTGGTGTACTTCAACAGTGACATCTTCAATTTGACTATCAGGAAATGGACTGCGGGTGCTCCTTCCAGCACTTGCAGGGGGCGTGTAACTGGTGGAAGGCGCCACCTCTTCCCATCCAGTGTTGGGAAGGTCAGGCATCGCAACCGACACAATTGGACTCTCCTTGGGGATTCGTGATTTAGAAGAATGCACAGTTCTTTGCTGTGCCTTTGCCAGCTTTTAATTTTTCTAGCTAGAGGATGAGTGCTTCCATTCTCATGTGAAGCTGAACCACTAGCCATGAACATAGGACAGGGTCTCAGCCGTTCCTTGCCACTCCATGTTGTAAATGGCATATTGGCAAGTTTACGCTTCTCATCAGACGCTTTTAATTTTGATTTTTGGGTCATTTACTGAACTTTTGTTTTTTGGATTTTACATGCTCTCTACTATGACATTGGGCATCGGCCTTGGCAGATGACGTTGATGGCATTTCATCGTCTCGGCCATGACTAGTGGCAGCAGCTTCAGCACGAGGTGGAAGTGGATCTTGATCTTTCCCTATTTTACCCTCCACATTTTTGTTCTCCATTTTTTAATGTGTGGAATTATATGCCAGTAATATATCAATAGCAATGGCCTACTGTACCGTACTGCTATATATTATATACTGGTGGTCAGCAAAATTATGCACTGTCCTCCTACTATATATACTGCGCACAACTAAAATGCACCACAGGTATGGATGGATAGTATACTTGACGACACAGAGGTAGGTAGAGCAGTGGCCTACTGTACCGTAATGCTATATATTATATACTGGTGGTCAGCAAAATGATGCACTGTACTCCCACTATATATACTGCGCACAACAACTAAAATGCACCACAGGTATGGATGGATAGTGTACTTGATGACAGAGGTAGGTAGAGCAGTGGCCTACTGTACCGTACTGCTATATATTATATACTGGTGGTCAGCAAAATTATGCACTGTCCTCCTACTATATATACTGCGTACAACTAAAATGCACCATAGGTATGGATGGAGAGTATACTTGACGACACAGAGGTAGGTAGAGCAGTGGCCTTCTGTACCTTAATGCTATATATTATATACTGGTGGTCAGCAAAATTATGCACTGTACTCCTACTATATATACTGCGCACAACTAAAATGCACCACAGGTATGGATGGATAGTGTACTTGACGACAGAGGTAGGTAGAGCAGTGGCCTACTGTACCGTACTGCTATATATTATATACTGGTGGTCAGCAAAATTATGCACTGTCCTCCTACTACTGCGCACAACAACTAAAATGCACCACAGGTATGGATGGATAGTATATTTGACGACACAGAGGTAGGTAGAGCAGTGGCCTACTGTACCGTACTGCTATATATTATATACTGGTGGTCAGCAAAATTATGCACTGTACTCCTACTATATATACTGCGCACAACTAAAATGCACCACAGGTATGGATGGATAGTATACTTGACGACACAGAGGTAGGTAGAGCAGTGGCCTACTGTACCGTACTGCTATAAATAATATACTGGTGGTCAGCAAAGTTATGCACTGTACTCCTACTATATATACTGCGCACAACTAAAATGCACCACAGGTATGGATGGATAGTATACTTGACGACACAGAGGTAGGTAGAGCAGTGGCCTACTGTACCGTTATGCTATATATTATATACTGGTGGTCAGCAAAATTATGCACTGTACTCCTACTATATATACTGCGCACAACTAAAATGCACCACAGGTATGGATGGATAGTATACTTGACGACACAGAGGTAGGTAGATCAGTGGACTACTGTACCATACTGCTATATATTATATACTGGTGGTCAGCAAAATTATGCACAGTCCTCCTTCTATATATACTGCGCACAACAACTAAAATACACCACAGGTATGGATGGATAGTATACTTGATGACACAGAGGTAGGTAAAGCAGTAGACTACTGTACCGTACTGATATAATACTGGAGGTCACTGGTTAGCAAAATTCTGCACTGTACTCCTACTATGTACTACAATGCAGCACAGATATGGAGCGTTTTTCAGGCAGAGAACGTATAATACTGTGGTCACTGGTCAGCAAAACTCTGCACTGTCCTCCTACTGTATAATACTGGTGGTCCCCAGTCCCCACAATAAAGCACACTGAGCACAGATATTTGCAGCACACTGAGCACAGATATGGAGCGTTTTTCAGGCAGAGAACGTAGATATTTTCAGCACACTGAGCACAGATATTTGCAAGCACACTGAGCACAGATATTTGCAGCACACTGAGCACAGATATTTGCAGCACACTAAACACAACTGAGAGAACGCTGCATGTCCTCTCCCTATCATCTCCAATGCACGAGTGAAAATGGCGGTTACGCGCGGCTCCTTATATAGAATACGAATCTCGTGAGAATACGACAACGGGATGATGACTTTCGGGCGGGCTCGGGTTAACCGAGGAAGGCGGGAAGATTCGAGCCTGCCTTGGAACCGTGTAAAATGGGTGAAGTTCGGGGGGGTTCGGATTCCGAGGAACCGAACCCGCTCATCTCTAGTTAGCAGTAGGGAAGACTAAAGGTATAGGTGAGGGAAGGGAAAGTACATTAAGGAAGAGGGCCCTTCTCATGAATTCTTATAGTCTAAAGGGAAGGGGCAGACAGGCAGGGGTGACGCAGAGGGGAGAGGAGATATGTATTGTATTGTGCCGCTGTGCCACTTCTTGCTTTGCCTCATTACCGTGGCAAAGCAGGAACGAACATCGACAAGATGTAATAACATCTTGTCTCCCGAAGTGGGGCAGTAAAACTCCCTCCTCCAATGATCCCCACCACACCACTGATGAGCTGCCTGGTTGGCTGTAGTACACATGTGCAAGATCTTGCTACTATTGCGAGATCTCACATACAGCCTTGAGCCGTCACAGCCAGGAACAGCTCTGTCTCTGGCTGTGGTGTATGGTCAACAACACCTGCAACTGTCAAAATCGATAGCTGCATGTGCCAAGATAGTAGTGCTTGCACACGCCGCCGCATTAATGCAAGGGGAGAAGTGGTATCAGTGCACATAGGGGGTGATTCTGAGTTGATCGCAGCAGGAACTTTGTTAGCAGTTGGGCAAACCATATGCACTGCAGGTGTGGCAGATATAACATGTGCAGAGAGAGATAGATTTGGGTGTGGTGAATTCAAAATGCAATCTAAATTGCAGTGTAAAAATAAGGCAGCCAGTATTTACCCTGCACATAAACAAAATAACCCACCCAAATCTAACTCTCTCTGCAAATGTTATATCTGCGCCCCCCCCCCCCCCTGCACTGCACATGATTTTTCCCAACTGCTAAAAAATTTCCTGCTGCGATCAACTTGGAATTACCCCCATAATGTAAATAAAGCCGTTAGCTCCCAATGGGCAAGATGTACTAAAGCCGAAAATGTGGGAAAAACTCAGAAAATCAAATTTTCTTAGTTTTGGCCACATTTTTATATTTACCAAGCTACATAATGCAAACCATTCTGGAGCTTGGACCTGGTGGGTAATGCCATCTTTATGTGGCATTACCCAATAGAAGCCTATGGGTTTCTTTCACTTTTTCCCCTGAGATGGATCCAATCGGATCCCTCCCAGCACCCACCGTGGCACTTGCGTCACAATGAGCATGCACAGAAGGACTCCCGGATCCTAAACCTTTTATCAGGAGATCTGTTCTTTGTGAATTTTATTACATTTCTAAGTACATACTGTACCGGCGTTATTATCACTGGTATGTACCTGATAAGTGGAAGGATGTATCGTATCGCGGATGCGATGTTTAGTACATCTCGTTCAATGGGGGTAATTCCAAGTTGATCGCAGCAGGAATTTTTTTAGCAGTTGGGCAAAACCATGTGCACTGCAGGGGGGGCAGATATAACATTTGCAGAGAGAGTTAGATTTGGGTGGGTTATTTTGTTTCTGTGCAGGGTAAATACTGGCTGCTTTATTTTTACACTGCAAATTAGATTGCAGATTGAACACACCACACCCATATCTAACTCTCTCTGCACATGTTAAATCTGCCTCCCCTGCAGTGCACATGGTTTTGCCCAACTACTAACAAAATTCCTGCTGCGATCAACTTGGAATTACCCCCAATGTCACATTGATACTAGTGATGAGCGGGTTCGGTTTCTCGGAACCGAACCCCCCCGAACTTCACGCTTTTTACACGGGTCCGAGGCAGACTCGGATCTTCCCGCCTTGCTTGGCTAACCCGAGCGCGCCCCGAACGTCATCATCCCGCTGTCGGATTCTCGCGAGGCTCGTATTCTATCGCGAGACTCGGATTCTATATAAGGAGCCGCGCGTCGCCGCCATTTTCACACGTGCATTGAGATTGATAGGGAGAGGACGTGGCTGGCGTCCTCTCCGTTTAGAATAGAAATAGATAGTGAGAGTGAGACACTTGATTTACTGGAGCTTAGGAGTACTCAGAGAGTGCAGAGTTTACTAGTGACTGACCAGTGACCACCAGTGCAGTTTTATTATTATTTAATATAATCCGTTCTCTGCCTGAAAAAAAACGATACACAGTGACACAGTATACCATATCTGTGCTCAGCCTCAGTGTGCTGCATCATCTATGTATATCTGACTGTGCTGAGTGCTCACTACTCACACAGCTTAATTGTGGGGGAGACTGGGGAGCAGTTATAGCAGGAGTACATATATTTAACAGTGCACACTTTTGCTGCCAGAGTGCCACTGCCAGTGTGACTGACCAGTGACCAGTGACCACCAGTATATTGTGATTGTCTGCCTGAAAAAGTTAAACACTCGTCGTGTGGTGTTTTTATTCTATAAACGCATACTGCTGACAGTGTCCAGCAGGTCTGTCATTATATAATATATACCTGTCCTGCAGTAGTGATATATATATATTTTTTATATCATTATCATCCAGTCTATACTAGCAGTAGACGCAGTACGGTAGTCCACGGCTGTAGCTACCTCTGTGTCGGCAGTCGCTCGTCCATAATTGTATACCTACCTGTGGTGGTTTTTTTTTTTTTCTATCTTCTTCATACTAGTAGTTAACTTTAGGAGTCTGCAGTGCTGACAGTGTCCAGCAGGTCCGTCATTATATAATATATACCTGTCCGGCTGCAGTAGTGATATATATATATTTTTTATATCATTATCATCCAGTCTATATTAGCAGCAGACGCAGTACGGTAGTCCACGGCTGTAGCTACCTCTGTGTCGGCAGTCACTCGTCCATCCATAATTGTATACCACCTACCTGTTGTGTTTTTTTTTTTTCTATCTTCTTGATACTAGTAGCTTACTTTAGAAGTCTGCAGTGCTGACAGTGTCCAGCAGGTCCGTCATTATATAATATATACCTGTCCGGCTGCAGTAGTGATATATATATATTTTTTATATCATTATCATCCAGTCTATATTAGCAGCAGATGCAGTACGGTAGTCCACGGCTGTAGCTACCTCTGTGTCGGCAGTCGCTCGTCCATCCATAAGTATACTAGTATCCATCCATCTCCATTGTTTACCTGAGGTGCCTTTTAGTTGTGCCTATTAAAATATGGAGAACAAAAATGTTGAGGTTCCAAAAATAGGGAAAGATCAAGATCGACTTCCACCTCGTGCTGAAGCTGCTGCCACTAGTCATGGCCGAGACGATGAAATGCCATCAACGTCGTCTGCCAAGGCCGATGCCCAATGTCATAGTACAGAGCATGTAAAATCCAAAACACCAAATATCAGTAAAAAAAAGGACTCAAAAATCTAAAATAAAATTGTCGGAGGAGAAGCGTAAACTTGCCAATATGCCATTTGCCACACGGAGTGGCAAGGAACGGCTGAGGCCCTGGCCTATGTTCATGGCTAGTGGTTCAGCTTCACATGAGGATGGAAGCACTCAGCCTCTCGCTAGAAAAATGAAAAGACTCAAGCTGGCAAAAGCACAGCAAAGAACTGTGCGTTTTTCGAAATCACAAATCCACAAGGAGAGTCCAATTGTGTCGTTTGCGATGCCTGACCTTCCCAACACTGGACGTGAAGAGCATGCGCCTTCCACCATTTGCACGCCCCCTGCAAGTGCTGGAAGGAGCACCCGCAGTCCAGTTCCTGATAGTCAGATTGAAGATGTCAGTGTTGAAGTACACCAGGATGAGGAGGATATGGGTGTTGCTGGCGCTGGGGAGGAAATTGACCAGGAGGATTCTGATGGTGAGGTGGTTTGTTTAAGTCAGGCACCCGGGAGACACCTGTTGTCCGTGGGAGGAATAGGGCCATTGACATGCCTGGTGAAAATACCAAAAAAATCAGCTCTTCGGTGTGGAAGTATTTCAACAGAAATGCGGACAACATTTGTCAAGCCGTGTGTTGCCTTTGTCAAGCTGTAATAAGTAGGGGTAAGGACGTTAACCACCTCGGAACATCCTCCCTTATACGTCACCTGCAGCGCATTCATCATAAGTCAGTGACAAGTTCAAAAACTTTGGGCGACAGCGGAAGCAGTCCACTGACCAGTAAATCCCTTCCTCTTGTAACCAAGCTCACGCAAACCACCCCACCAACTCCCTCAGTGTCAATTTCCTCCTTCCCCAGGAATGCCAATAGTCCTGCAGGCCATGTCACTGGCAATTCTGACGAGTCCTCTCCTGCCTGGGATTCCTCCGATGCATCCTTGCGTGTAACGCCTACTGCTGCTGGCGCTGCTGTTGTTGCTGCTGGGAGTCGATGGTCATCCCAGAGGGGATGTCGTACTCGTAAGACCACTTTTACTACTTCCACCAAGCAATTGACTGTCCAACAGTCCTTTGCGAGGAAGATGAAATATCACAGCAGTCATCCTGCTGCAAAGCGGATAACTGAGGCCTTGGCATCCTGGGCGGTGAGAAACGTGGTTCCGGTATCCATCATTACTGCAGAGCCAACTAGAGACTTGTTGGAGGTACTGTGTCCCCGGTACCAAATACCATCTAGGTTCCATTTCTCTAGGCAGGCGATACCGAAAATGTACACAGACCTCAGAAAAAGACTCACCAGTGTCCTAAAAAATGCAGTTGTACCCAATGTCCACTTAACCACGGACATGTGGACAAGTGGAGCAGGGCAGGCTCAGGACTATATGACTGTGACAGCCCACTGGGTAGATGTATGGACTCCCGCCGCAAGAACAGCAGCGGCGGCACCAGTAGCAGCATCTCGCAAACGCCAACTCTTTCCTAGGCAGGCTACGCTTTGTATCACCGCTTTCCAGAATACGCACACAGCTAAAAACCTCTTACGGCAAATGAGGAAGATCATCGCAGAATGGCTTACCCCAATTGGACTCTCCTGTGGATTTGTGGCATCGGACAACGCCAGCAATATTGTGTGTGCATTAAATATGGGCAAATTCCAGCACGTCCCATGTTTTGCACATACCTTGAATTTGGTGGTGCAGAATTATTTAAAAAACGAGAGGGGCGTGCAAGAGATGCTGTCGGTGACCAGAAGAATTGCGGGACACTTTCGGCGTACAGGCACCACGTACAGAAGACTGGAGCACCACCAAAAACGCCTGAACCTGCCCTGCCATCATCTGAAGCAAGAAGTGGTAACGAGGTGGAATTCAACCCTCTATATGCTTCAGAGGTTGGAGGAGCAGCAAAAGGCCATTCAAGCCAATACAACTGAGCACGATATAGGAGGTGGAATGCACCTGTCTCAAGCGCAGTGGAGAATGATTTCAACGTTGTGCAAGGTTCTGCAACCTTTTGAACTTGCCACACGTGAAGTCAGTTCAGACACTGCCAGCCTGAGTCAGGTCATTCCCCTCATCAGGCTTTTGCAGAAGAAGCTGGAGACATTGAAGGAGGAGCTAACACAGAGCGATTCCGCTAGGCATGTGGGACTTGTGGATGGAGCCCTTAATTTGCTTAACAAGGATTCACGGGTGGTCAATCTGTTGAAATCAGAGCACTACATTTTGTCCACCGTGCTCGATCCTAGATTTAAAACCTACCTTGGATCTCTCTTTCCGGCAGACACAAGTCTGCTGGGGTTCAAAGAACTGCTGGTGACAAAATTGTCAAGTCAAGCGGAACGCGACCTGTCAACATCTCCTCCTTCACATTCTCCCGCAACTGGGGGTGCGAGGAAAAGGCTACGAATTCCGAGCCCACCCGCTGGCGGTGATGCAGGGCAGTCTGGAGCGACTGCTGATGCTGACATCTGGTCTGGACTGAAGGACCTGACAACGATTACGGACATGTCGTCTACTGTCACTGCATATGATTCTCTCCCCATTGAAAGAATGGTGGAGGATTATATGAGTGACCGCATCCAAGTAGGCACGTCAGACAGTCCGTACTTATACTGGCAGGAAAAAGAGGCAATTTGGAGGCCCTTGCACAAACTGGCTTTATTCTACCTAAGTTGCCCTCCCACAAGTGTGTACTCCGAAAGAGTGTTTAGTGCCGCCGCTCACCTTGTCAGCAATCGGCGTATGAGGTTACATCCAGAAAATGTGGAGAAGATGATGTTCATTAAAATGAATTATAATCAATTCCTCCGTGGAGACATTGACCAGCAGCAATTGCCTCCACAAAGTACACAGGGAGCTGAGATGGTGGATTCCAGTGGGGACGAATTGATAATCTGTGAGGAGGGGGATGTACACGGTGATATATCGGAGGATGATGATGAGGTGGACATCTTGCCTCTGTAGAGCCAGTTTGTGCAAGGAGAGATTAATTGCTTCTTTTTTGGTGGGGGTCCAAACCAACCCGTCATTTCAGTCACAGTCGTGTGGCAGACCCTGTCACTGAAATGATGGGTTGGTTAAAGTGTGCATGTCCTGTTTATACAACATAAGGGTGGGTGGGAGGGCCCAAGGACAATTCCATCTTGCACCTCTTTTTTCTTTCATTTTTCTTTGCGTCATGTGCTGTTTGGGGAGTAGTTTTTGGAAGGGCCATCCTGCGTGACACTGCAGTGCCACTCCTAGATGGGCCAGGTGTTTGTGTCGGCCACTTGGGTCGCTTATCTTAGTCACACAGCTACCTCATTGCGCCTCTTTTTTTCTTTGCGTCATGTGCTGTTTGGGGGGTGTTTTTTGGAAGGGCCATCCTGCGAGACACTGCAGTGCCACTCCTAGATGGGCCAGGTGTTTGTGTCGGCCACTAGGGTCGCTTATCTTAGTCACACAGCTACCTCATTGCGCCTCTTTTTTTTCTTCTTTGCGTCATGTGCTGTTTGGGGAGTAGTTTTTTGAAGGGCCATCCTGCGTGACACTGCAGTGCCACTCCTAGATGGGCCAGGTGTTTGTGTCGGCCACTTGGGTCGCTGAGCTTAGTCATCCAGCGACCTCGGTGCAAATTTTAGGACTAAAAATAATATTGTGAGGTGTGAGGTGTTCAGAATAGACTGAAAATGAGTGGAAATTATGGTTATTGAGGTTAATAATACTTTGGGATCAAAATGACCCCCAAATTCTATGATGTAAGCTGTTTTTTAGGGTTTTTTGAAAAAAACACCCGAATCCAAAACACACCCGAATCCGACAAAAAAAATTCGGTGAGGTTTTGCCAAAACGCGTTCGAACCCAAAACACGGCCGCGGAACCGAACCCAAAACCAAAACACAAAACCCGAAAAATTTCCGGTGCTCATCACTAATTGATACTGCACATATTTTTCTAAATGACCTGTTTTCTGGATACCAAAGGAAGAGTTAAAGTGTAAAAACCAATCAGTGGACAAATGATTTATCGCAAGTAATGTATTTAATCTTAGCATACTGTAGGATGACACACTCTGGGATATCTCTCAGTGTAACAGATAAATCCCCTAGGGGAAGACTGGATAGTCAACTGGATAATAATATTTGTGCTGTTCCAGCACCATTCGTATTGGCACCTTCCTAAAACAAACCTGACATAGTTTAATCATACCTTTTCCTGGTAGCTACAAATTTGTATTCAGGGTTAGTAAAGTATAATAAAAACACAGCTTTCCCTGGAACCTGGATGAACATCACTGCTTGTCTTTCTACTGAGGTAGACATTTCCAAGTGGTAAAACAGTTTCTCTGGCAACAATGCATTTTTTATGAAAAGCAGTGTAAATAGCTAGCTGCAGAGTGCAAGAGCATTCGCGGTGCATAATTTATTTCTCCCCAGAGGGTGTAATACATTATATGTCTCTTCACTGTCTGCTTTTCACAGGTTTACTGCTGATGGGATCCTAGACTACAGTCATTTCCCCCATACTATTGTACAGTATATAAGTTTACATTATTAAAGGTTGAATTTACTTGTCAGTGAGCTTTTGATATTAAATCTTAACATATTTACCCCTGTGACTAGCGTGTGAAAAAAGTTGACACAAAGGTTAACAACATTAAGGGTTTCAATAATTTAATACACCAACCAGCAACCTATTTAGATTTTGAAGACTCCAAGGCAAGTAGTTTGTGGAGAAAGTGACCACAGATTTTAATTTGAGTTCTGTGCTAGTGCTGTAAGTGCTGCTAGGGAAGTACATGTGGAACAATGACAAGCTGCAAACTATGGGCCTGATTTATATGTGGACGCAAAGCGGCTATAGCATGCAAATTGGTCAATGTTTACTTACTGTGCACGCACAGCGATTCAATTGTGATGGTGGTTGCAAAGGGGGATTAGTCCCAAAGTAAGTGACAGTAAGACAGCATTTGGGGGTGGTAACGGGGAGTGGTCAGCCAAACGCAGGCATGTCGTGGCCATCAGGGCCGGCCCAAGCCTACATTTTTTGGTAAGCGAATATAGATTTTTGGTGCCCCCCCAGTTTAAAATAGGGTTAGTGCACGCCGAAGGCGCGCGTAAAAAGTAAAGGCCTCCTTATTTACGGGGAAAGAGCGTGGCCACTGAATAGTACCATTTCACATTACACCACACAGTAGTGTCTGCAGGTCATATTACACCACACAATAGTGTCTGCAGGTCTCATTACACCACACAGTAGTGTCTGCAGGTCATATTACACCGCACAATAGTGTCTGCAGGTCACATTACACTGCACAGTACTGTCTGCAGGTCACATTACACTGTACAGTAGTGTCTGCAAGTCACATTACACCGCACAGTAGTGTCTGCAGGTCACATTACACCGCACAATAGTGTCTGCAGGAAAACATTACACTGCACAGTAGTGTCTGCAGGTCACATTACACCGCACAGTAGTGTCTGCAGGTCACATTACAACGCACAGTAGTGTCTGCAGGTCACATTGTACTGCACAGTAGTGTACGTTAGTCACATGACACCGCACAGTAGTGTCTGCAGGTCCCATTACACTGCACAGTAGTGTCTGCAGGTCACATTATACCGCACAGTAATGTACGTCAGTCACATGACACCGCACAGTAGTGTCTGCAGGTCACATTACACCGCATAGTAGTGTATGTCAGTCACATGACACCGCACAGTAGTGTACGTCAGTCACATGACACTGCACAGTAGTTCCCCTTATTCCATGTTAGAGCCCCTTACACAAATTACACCACAGTAGAGCAGAGCCCCTTATACACATTACGCCAGGTACAGCCCCTTATACATAATATTAATTTTAAACATGCCCCAGCTGGCTGGCTTATAATAATAAGACGCGATTATTATTATTATTATTATTATTATTATCCTTTATTTATATGGCGCCACAAGGGTTCCGCAGCGCCCAATTACAGAGTACATAAACAAATAATCAAACAGGAAAACAGCAACTTACAGTTGACGACAATATAGGACAAGTACAGGGTAAATAAACATAGCTACATCAGCAGATGACACTGGAATAAGTATCAAGTGGCAGAAGACTGCTGGATTTGGTGCAGCTGAAGATTATTAAAGTAAGAAAAGGGTAAGCACATGAGGGAAGAGGGCCCTGCTCGTGAGAGCTTACATTCTAAAGGGGAGGGGTAGACAGACAGGGGACAGACAGGGATTACCATTGGTATTATAACCCAGCCAGCAAGGACATGTTTAAAATTGATATTAGTCAGTTTGGTGCACTCCTCTTGGTATTATAAACCAGCAGCAGGGACAATTTTAAACTCAATATGGATCAGTATGGAGCCACACCATACTGAATATTAATTTTAAACATGTCCCTAGTGCTGACAGGTTTATACTGTACCAGTACATTACTGCAGTGAGTCAGTGTGAGTGTGACACTGACTCCAGAGCTCTGACTGCGGCAGCAGTTACAGAATACCTAAATTAGAACAAGCTTCCCTCTTCTTGGAGTCCCTGGACTGGAGCTTGAGCGCGGCGGCGGGCAGCGGGCTATCCGCACAAACATCATCATGTCTACCCCTCTGCTCAGTTCCGCTCCTCCACTCCAGCCACTGTCCTCCAGGCATGACAGTGGCGGCTGGCGGGCGTCATGCCCCTGCACCACTCTTTGTGCATATTGTAATGAGCGACGGAGCATCATGATGTCACGCCGCTCATTACATATGCATGATGCGGCGCCGACTACACAGGGGGAAGAGGAGGCCGCATCTGAAATAGGCAGCAGCAGCTCACAGAGGTTGCTGGCTCTCTAGTGCAAAACTCGGCAGAACGCCCTCTATGTGTGGCGCCTTACTCAGCCACGTACTTTGCTTTTCTGTAGGGCCGGCCCTGGTGGCCATTCAGATGCTGTTTTCTGGGCGTGCATAGATTAGCAGTTTCGATCTAACTTGCTACTGGAGAGGCCTCTGCATTCCAGGAGCTCAGCCTGCGCGTCTTCAGTGGCACTCAGAATCAGCGTGATGAGTCTGACCTGATCTGCAATGATGGTACCTATGTTTCTACAGTTGTACACCGTTGAACGGAAATGAGGGACAGCAGTGTGTGCCCCTATGCTCGGGTAAGTTTTTGCCCATATAGTCGCAATTGCGGACAGCAAAACATTGCAACAACAATTGCATTAACAACCACATCTAAATGAGGCCCTATCTGCTTTGCAGCCAACAATTTGTGATAGGTGTCTCGAGACATATAATTTAGATCTGTGTGCAAAAACATCCATCCAGCATACAGTATAGTATATTAATATTAAAGATGAGCAGCTCAGACTGAGCAATTTGTGAATCTATGCTTTGCATAACAGGGCAGCATTAAGGTTTGTGGGGGCCCTGGTCAACAAACTTGCTGGATGCTGAGTATTTAAACAGCTTTGCTGACATTTGAAGACCCGTGAGTGCCGCACCTCCTTCCTCCTACATTGAAATTCTCTGCTGGCACCTGGGCAGCGTTTTTGTTGTGATCTTTTGGAGTGCCTGTCACTTTGCCTGTGTGTGTGTGTGTGTGTGTGTGTATACATACTGTATATATATATATATATATATACACACACACACACACACACACACACACACACACATGTATGTAAACTTATGAGCACAACTGTATATATATATATTTATATATATATATTTATATATATTTATACAGTTGTGCTCATAAGTTTACATACCCTAGCAGAATTCGTGATTTTCCGGCCATTTGTCAGAGATTATGAATGATAACTCACAAACTTTTCTTTCACTCATGGTTAGTGGTTGGGTGAAGCCATTTATTGTCAAACAACTGTGTTTACTCGTTTTAAATCATAATGACAACAGAAACTACCCAAATGACCCTGATCAAAAGTTTACATACCCCAGTTCTTAATACCGTGTATTGCCCCCTTTAACTATGACAGCTTGAAGTCTTTTGTGATGGTTGTGGATGAGGCTCTTTATTTTCTCAGATGGTAAAGCTGCCCATTCTTCTTGGCAAAAAGCCTCCAGCTCCTGTAAATTCTTGGGCTGTCTTGCATGAACTGCACGTTTGAGATCTCCCCAGAGTGGCTCAATGATATTGAGGTGAGGAGACTGAGATGGCCACTCCAGAACCTTCACTTTATTCTGCTATAGCCAATGACAGGTCGACTTGGCCTTGTGTTTTGTATCATTGTCATGTTGGAACGTCCAAGTATGTACCATGCGCAGCTTCCGGGCTGATGAGTGCAAATTTTCCTCCAGTATTTTCTGATAACATAGTAACATAGTAACATAGTAACATAGTATTTGAGGTTGAATAGAGGCAATTTGCCCATCATGTTCAACCTGTTCTAAGTTGTGATGATTCTACATACTTGCTAAATAATGTTTTATGACCAGTTAGCTACTATAACTCATGTTACCCCCGGATTAACCACGTTGATATTTTAAGTATTATAACCTTGGATAGCTTTTTCATTCAGAAATTTATCCATTCCTTTTTTAAATCCAATTACAGAGTCCGCCATTACCACCTTCCCTGGCAGGGAATTCCACATCTGTATTGACCTAACAGTGAAGAACCCTTTCCTCCATTGCGTTCGGAACTTTCTCTCCTCCAGTCGCAGCGAGTGCCCACATGTCCTAAACTGTGTTCTTTTAATAAATAATTCCTCTGATAGCTCTTTGTGATGTCCCTTTACATATTTGAAGATATTAATAATATCTCCTTTTAGGCACCTCTTTTCTAGTGTATACATATTCAGCCTAGTAAGTCTTTCCTTATAGTCCAGTCCTTCTAGGCCTTTAATCAATTTAGTAGCTCGTTTTTGAACACTTTCGAGTTCACTGATGTCTTTTTTATACAATGGTGCCCAAAACTGAACACAATATTCCAGGTGCGGACGTACCAATGCCTTATACAGTAGAGATGAGCGGGTTCGGTTTCTCTGAATCCGAACCCGCCCGAACTTCATGTTTTTTTACACGGGTCCGAGCGACTCGGATCTTCCCGCCTTGCTCGGTTAACCCGAGCGCGCCCGAACGTCATCATCACGCTGTCGGATTCTCGCGAGGCTCGGATTCTATCGCGAGACTCGGATTCTATATAAGGAGCCGCGCGTCGCGGCCATTTTCACACGTGCATTGAGATTGATAGGGAGAGGACGTGGCTGGCGTCCTCTCCGTTTAGAAATTAAAATAGATAGGAGAGTGAGAGTGAGACACTTCATTTACTTACTGGAGCTTAGGAGGAGTTATACTAGTGACTGATGACCAGTGACCTGACCCACCAGTGCAGTTTTATAATTTATTATTATTTAATAATCCGTTCTGTTCTTGTTCTCTGCCTGAAAAAAACGATACACAGTGACTCAGTCACACTCACATACCATATCTGTGCTCAGCCCAGTGTGCTGCATCATCTATGTATAATATCTGACTGTGCTCACACAGCTTAATTGTGGGGGAGACTGGGGAGCAGTTATAGGTTATAGCAGGAGCCAGGAGTACATATTAAACAGTGCACACTTTTGCTGCCAGAGTGCCACTGCCAGTGTGACTGACCACTGACCACTGTGACCAGTGACCTGACCACACTGACCACCAGTATAGTATATTGTGATTGAATGTCTGCCTGAAAAAGTACACTCGTCGTGTGACTTGCGTGGTGTTTTTTTATTCTATAAAAATTAAAAAACTCATTCTGCTGACAGACAGTGTCCAGCAGGTCCCTCATTATATAATATATACCTGTCCGGCTGCAGTAGTGATATATATATATTTTTTATATCATTATTTATCATCCAGTCTATACTAGCAGCAGACACAGTACGGTAGTTCACGGCTGTAGCTACCTCTGTGTCGGCACTCGGCAGTCCATCCATAATTGTATACCACCTACCCGTGGTTTTTTTTTTCTTTCTTCTTTATACATACTACATCTCATTATCATCCAGTCTATATTAGCAGCAGACACAGTACAGTATGGTAGTCCACGGCTGTAGCTACCTCTGTGTCGGCACTCGGCAGTCCATCCATAATTGTATACCACCTACCCGTGTTTTTTTCTTTCTTTCTTCTTTATACATACTACATCTCATTATCATCCAGTCTATATTAGCAGCAGACATAGTACAGTACGGTAGTCCACGGCTGTAGCTACCTCTGTGTCGGCACTCGGCAGTTCATCCATAATTGTATACCACCTACCCGTGTTTTTTTTTTCTTTCTTCTTTATACATACTACATCTCATTATCATCCAGTCTATATTAGCAGCAGACACAGTACAGTACGGTAGTGCACGGCTGTAGCTATCTCTGTGTCGGCACTCGGCAGTCCATCCATAATTGTATACCACCTACCCGTGGTTTTTTTTTCTTTCTTCTTTATACATACTACATCTCATTATCAACCAGTCTATATTAGCAGCAGACACAGTACGGTAGTTCACGGCTGTAGCTACCTCTGTGTCGGCACTCGGCAGTCCATCCATAATTGTATAATACCTACCCGTGGTTTTTTTTTCTTTCTTCTTTATACATACTACATCTCATTATCATCCAGTCTATATTAGCAGCAGACACAGTACAGTACGGTAGTCCACAGCTGTAGCTACCTCTGTGTCGGCACTCGGCAGTCCATCCATAATTGTATACCACCTACCCGTGGTTTTTTTTTTCTTTCTTCTTTATACATACTACATCTCATTATCATCCAGTCTATATTAGCAGCAGATACAGTACAGTACGGTAGTCCACGGCTGTAGCTACCTCTGTGTCGGCACTCGGCAGTCCATCCATAATTGTATACCACCTACCCGTGGTTTTATTTTTCTTTCTTCTTTATACATACTACATCTCATTATCATCCAGTCTATATTAGCAGCAGACACAGTACAGTACGGTAGTCCACGGCTGTAGCTATCTCTGTGTCGGCACTCGGCAGTCCATCCATAATTGTATACCACCTACCCGTGGTTTTTTTTTTCTTTCTTCTTTATACATACTACATCTCATTATCAACCAGTCTATATTAGCAGCAGACACAGTATGGTAGTTCACGGCTGTAGCTACCTCTGTGTCGGCACTCGGCAGTCCATCCATAATTGTATACCACCTACCCGTGGTTTTTTTTTCTTTCTTCTTTATACATACTACATCTCATTATCATCCAGTCTATATTAGCAGCAGACACAGTACAGTACGGTAGTCCACGGCTGTAGCTACCTCTGTGTCGGCACTCGGCAGTCCATCCATAATTGTATACCACCTACCCGTGGTTTTTTTTTTCTTTCTTCTTTATACATACTACATCTCATTATCATCCAGTCTATATTAGCAGCAGACACAGTACAGTACGGTAGTCCACGGCTGTAGCTACCTCTGTGTCGGCACTCGGCAGTCCATCCATAATTGTATACCACCTACCCGTGGTTTTTTTTTCTTTCTTCTTTATACATACTACATCTCATTATCATCCAGTCTATATTAGCAGCAGACACAGTACAGTACGGTAGTCCACGGCTGTAGCTACCTCTGTGTCGGCACTCGGCAGTCCATCCATAATTGTATACCACCTACCCGTGGTTTTTTTTTTCTTTCTTCTTTATACATACTACATCTCATTATCATCCAGTCTATATTAGCAGCAGACACAGTACAGTACGGTAGTCCATGGCTGTAGCTACCTCTGTGTCGGCACTCGGCAGTCCATCCATAATTGTATACCACCTACCCGTGTTTTTTTTTCTTTCTTCTTTATACATACTACATCTGATTATCATCCAGTCTATATTAGCAGCAGACACAGTACAGTACGGTAGTCCACGGCTGTAGCTATCTCTGTGTCGGCACTCGGCAGTCCATCCATAATTGTATACCACCTACCCGTGGTTTTTTTTTCTTTCTTCTTTATACATACTACATCTCATTATCAACCAGTCTATATTAGCAGCAGACACAGTACAGTACGGTAGTCCACGGCTGTAGCTATCTCTGTGTCGGCACTCGGCAGTCCATCCATAATTGTATACCACCTACCCGTGGTTTTTTTTTCTTTCTTCTTTATACATACTACATCTCATTATCAACCAGTCTATATTAGCAGCAGACACAGTACGGTAGTTCACGGCTGTAGCTACCTCTGTGTCAGCACTCGGCAGTCCATCCATAATTGTATACCACCTACCCGTGGTTTTTTTTTCTTTCTTCTTTATACATACTACATCTCATTATCATCCAGTCTATACTAGCAGCAGACACAGTACAGTACGGTAGTCCACGGCTGTAGCTACCTCTGTGTTGGCACTCGGCAGTCCATCCATAATTGTATACCACCTACCCGTGTTTTTTTTTCTTTCTTCTTTATACATACTACATCTCATTATCATCCAGTCTATATTAGCAGCAGACACAGTACAGTACGGTAGTCCACGGCTGTAGCTACCTCTGTGTCGGCACTCGGCAGTCCATCAATAATTGTATACCACCTACCCGTGGTTTTTTTTTTCTTTCTTCTTTATACATACTACATCTCATTATCATCCAGTCTATATTAGCAGCAGACACAGTACAGTACGGTAGTCCACGGCTGTAGCTACCTCTGTGTCGGCACTCGGCAGTCCATCCATAATTGTGTACCACCTACCCGTGGTTTTTTTTTCTTTCTTCTTTATACATACTACATCTCATTATCATCCAGTCTATATTAGCAGCAGACACAGTACAGTACGGTAGTCCACGGCTGTAGCTACCTCTGTGTTGGCACTCGGCAGTCCATCCATAATTGTATACCACCTACCCGTGTTTTTTTTTCTTTCTTCTTTATACATACTACATCTCATTATCATCCAGTCTATATTAGCAGCAGACACAGTACAGTACGGTAGTCCACGGCTGTAGCTACCTCTGTGTCGGCACTTGGCAGTCCATCCATAATTGTATACCACCTACCCGTGTTTTTTTTTTTCTTTCTTCTTTATACATACTACATCTCATTATCATCCAGTCTATATTAGCAGCAGACACAGTACAGTACGGTAGTCCACGGCTGTAGCTACCTCTGTGTCGGCACTCGGCAGTCCATCCATAATTGTATACCACCTACCCGTGGTTTTTTTTTCTTTCTTCTTTATACATACTACATCTCATTATCATCCAGTCTATATTAGCAGCAGACACAGTACAGTACGGTAGTCCACGGCTGTAGCTACCTCTGTGTCGGCACTCGGCAGTCCATCCATAATTGTATACCACCTACCCGTGTTTTTTTTTTCTTTCTTCTTTATACATACTACATCTCATTATCATCCAGTCTATATTAGCAGCAGACACAGTACAGTACGGTAGTCCACGGCTGTAGCTATCTCTGTGTCGGCACTCGGCAGTCCATCCATAATTGTATACCACCTACCCGTGGTTTTTTTTTCTTTCTTCTTTATACATACTACATCTCATTATCAACCAGTCTATATTAGCAGCAGACACAGTACAGTACGGTAGTCCACGGCTGTAGCTATCTCTGTGTCGGCACTCGGCAGTCCATCCATAATTGTATACCACCTACCCGTGGTTTTTTTTTTCTTTCTTCTTTATACATACTACATCTCATTATCAACCAGTCTATATTAGCAGCAGACACAGTACGGTAGTTCACGGCTGTAGCTACCTCTGTGTCAGCACTCGGCAGTCCATCCATAATTGTATACCACCTACCCGTGGTTTTTTTTTCTTTCTTCTTTATACATACTACATCTCATTATCATCCAGTCTATATTAGCAGCAGACACAGTACAGTACGGTAGTCCACGGCTGTAGCTACCTCTGTGTTGGCACTCGGCAGTCCATCCATAATTGTATACCACCTACCCGTGTTTTTTTTTCTTTCTTCTTTATACATACTACATCTCATTATCATCCAGTCTATATTAGCAGCAGACACAGTACAGTACGGTAGTCCACGGCTGTAGCTACCTCTGTGTCGGCACTCGGCAGTCCATCCATAATTGTATACCACCTACCCGTGGTTTTTTTTTCTTTCTTCTTTATACATACTACATCTCATTATCATCCAGTCTATATTAGCAGCAGACACAGTACAGTACGGTAGTCCACGGCTGTAGCTACCTCTGTGTCGGCACTCGGCAGTCCATCCATAATTGTATACCACCTACCCGTGGTTTTTTTTTTTCTTCTTTATACATACTACATCTCATTATCATCCAGTCTATATTAGCAGCAGATACAGTACAGTACGGTAGTCCACGGCTGTAGCTACCTCTGTGTCGGCACTCGGCAGTCCATCCATAATTGTATACCACCTACCCGTGGTTTTATTTTTCTTTCTTCTTTATACATACTACATCTCATTATCATCCAGTCTATATTAGCAGCAGACACAGTACAGTACGGTAGTCCACGGCTGTAGCTATCTCTGTGTCGGCACTCGGCAGTCCATCCATAATTGTATACCACCTACCCGTGGTTTTTTTTTCTTTCTTCTTTATACATACTACATCTCATTATCAACCAGTCTATATTAGCAGCAGACACAGTACGGTAGTTCACGGCTGTAGCTACCTCTGTGTCGGCACTCGGCAGTCCATCCATAATTGTATACCACCTACCCGTGGTTTTTTTTTCTTTCTTCTTTATACATACTACATCTCATTATCATCCAGTCTATATTAGCAGCAGACACAGTACAGTACGGTAGTCCACGGCTGTAGCTACCTCTGTGTCGGCACTCGGCAGTCCATCCATAATTGTATACCACCTACCCATGGTTTTTTTTTCTTTCTTCTTTATACATACTACATCTCATTATCATCCAGTCTATATTAGCAGCAGACACAGTACAGTACGGTAGTCCACGGCTGTAGCTACCTCTGTGTCGGCACTCGGCAGTCCATCCATAATTGTATACCACCTACCCGTGGTTTTTTTTTTCTTTCTTCTTTATACATACTACATCTCATTATCATCCAGTCTATATTAGCAGCAGACACAGTACAGTACGGTAGTCCACGGCTGTAGCTACCTCTGTGTCGGCACTCGGCAGTCCATCCATAATTGTATACCACCTACCCGTGGTTTTTTTTTCTTTCTTCTTTATACATACTACATCTCATTATCATCCAGTCTATATTAGCAGCAGACACAGTACAGTACGGTAGTCCACGGCTGTAGCTACCTCTGTGTCGGCACTCGGCAGTCCATCCATAATTGTATACCACCTACCCGTGGGTTTTTTTTCTTTCTTCTTTATACATACTACATCTCATTATCATCCAGTCTATATTAGCAGCAGACACAGTACAGTACGGTAGTCCACGGCTGTAGCTACCTCTGTGTCGGCACTCGGCAGTCCATCCATAATTGTATACCACCTACCCGTGGTTTTTTTTTTCTTTCTTCTTTATACATACTACATCTCATTATCATCCAGTCTATATTAGCAGCAGACATAGTACAGTACGGTAGTCCACGGCTGTAGCTACCTCTGTGTCGGCACTCGGCAGTCCATCCATAATTGTATACCACCTACCCGTGGTTTTTTTTTTTCTTTCTTCTTTATACATACTACATCTCATTATCATCCAGTCTATATTAGCAGCAGACACAGTACAGTACGGTAGTCCACGGCTGTAGCTATCTCTGTGTCGGAACTCGGCAGTCCATCCATAATTGTATACCACCTACCCGTGGTTTTTTTTTTCTTTCTTCTTTATACATACTACATCTCATTATCAACCAGTCTATATTAGCAGCAGACACAGTACGGTAGTTCACGGCTGTAGCTACCTCTGTGTCGGCACTCGGCAGTCCATCCATAATTGTATACCACCTACCCGTGGTTTTTTTTTCTTTCTTCTTTATACATACTACATCTCATTATCATCCAGTCTATATTAGCAGCAGACACAGTACAGTACGGAAGTCCACGGCTGTAGCTACCTCTGTGTCGGCACTCGGCAGTCCATCCATAATTGTATACCACCTACCCGTGGTTTTTTTTTCTTTCTTCTTTATACATACTACATCTCATTATCATCCAGTCTATATTAGCAGCAGACACAGTACAGTACGGTAGTCCACGGCTGTAGCTACCTCTGTGTCGGCACTCGTCAGTTCATCCATAATTGTATACCACCTACCCGTGGTTTTTTTTTTCTTTCTTCTTTATACATACTACATCTCATTATCATCCAGTCTATATTAGCAGCAGACACAGTACAGTACGGTAGTCCACGGCTGTAGCTATCTCTGTGTCGGCACTCGGCAGTCCATCCATAATTGTATACCACCTACCCGTGGTTTTTTCTTTTCTTTCTTCTTTATACATACTACATCTCATTATCAACCAGTCTATATTAGCAGCAGACACAGTACGGTAGTTCACGGATGTAGCTACCTCTGTGTCGGCACTCGGCAGTCCATCCATAATTGTATACCACCTACCCGTGGTTTTTTTTTCTTTCTTCTTTATACATACTACATCTCATTATCATCCAGTCTATATTAGCAGCAGACACAGTACAGTACGGTAGTCCACGGCTGTAGCTACCTCTGTGTCGGCACTCGGCAGTCCATCCATAATTGTATACCACCTACCCGTGGTTTTTTTTTCTTTCTTCTTTATACATACTACATCTCATTATCATCCAGTCTATATTAGCAGCAGACACAGTACAGTACGGTAGTCCACGGCTGTAGCTACCTCTGTGTCGGCACTCGGCAGTCCATCCATAATTGTATACCACCTACCCGTGGTTTTTTTTTCTTTCTTCTTTATACATACTACATCTCATTATCATCCAGTCTATATTAGCAGCAGACACAGTACAGTACGGTAGTCCACGGCTGTAGCTACCTCTGTGTCGGCACTCGGCAGTCCATCCATAATTGTATACCACCTACCCGTGGTTTTTTTTTCTTTCTTCTTTATACATACTACATCTCATTATCATCCAGTCTATATTAGCAGCAGACACAGTACAGTATGGTAGTCCACGGCTGTAGCTACCTCTGTGTCGGCACTCGGCAGTCCATCCATAATTGTATACCACCTACCCGTGTTTTTTTTTCTTTCTTCTTTATACATACTACATTTCATTATCATCCAGTCTATATTAGCAGCAGACACAGTACAGTACGGTAGTCCACGGCTGTAGCTACCTCTGTGTCGGCACTCGGCAGTCCATCCATAATTGTATACTAGTATCCATCCATCTCCATTGTTTACCTGAGGTGCCTTTTAGTTGTGTCTATTAAAATATGGAGAACAAAAATGTTGAGGTTCCAAAATTAGGGAAAGATCAAGATCCACTTCCACCTCATGCTGAAGCTGCTGCCACTAGTCATGGCCGAGACGATGAAATGCCAGCAACGTCGTCTGCCAAGGCCGATGCCCAATGTCATAGTACAGAGCATGTCAAATCCAAAACACCAAATATCAGTAAAAAAAGGACTCCAAAACCTAAAATAAAATTGTCGGAGGAGAAGCGTAAACTTGCCAATATGCCATTTACCACACGGAGTGGCAAGGAACGGCTGAGGCCCTGGCCTATGTTCATGGCTAGTGGTTCAGCTTCACATGAGGATGGAAGCACTCAGCCTCTCGCTAGAAAACTGAAAAGACTCAAGCTGGCAAAAGCACCGCAAAGAACTGTGCGTTCTTCGAAATCCCAAATCCACAAGGAGAGTCCAATTGTGTCGGTTGCGATGCCTGACCTTCCCAACACTGGACGTGAAGAGCATGCGCCTTCCACCATTTGCACGCCCCCTGCAAGTGCTGGAAGGAGCACCCGCAGTCCAGTTCCTGATAGTCAGATTGAAGATGTCAGTGTTGAAGTACACCAGGATGAGGAGGATATGGGTGTTGCTGGCGCTGGGGAGGAAATTGACCAGGAGGATTCTGATGGTGAGGTGGTTTGTTTAAGTCAGGCACCCGGGGAGACACCTGTTGTCCGTGGGAGGAATATGGCCGTTGACATGCCTGGTGAAAATACCAAAAAAATCAGCTCTTCAGTGTGGAGGTATTTCAACAGAAAAGCGGACAACAGGTGTCAAGCCGTGTGTTGCCTTTGTCAAGCTGTAATAAGTAGGGGTAAGGACGTTAACCACCTCGGAACATCCTCCCTTATACGTCACCTGCAGCGCATTCATAATAAGTCAGTGACAAGTTCAAAAACTTTGGGCGACAGCGGAAGCAGTCCACTGACCAGTAAATCCCTTCCTCTTGTAACCAAGCTCACGCAAACCACCCCACCAACTCCCTCAGTGTCAATTTCCTCCTTCCCCAGGAATGCCAATAGTCCTGCAGGCCATGTCACTGGCAATTCTGACGAGTCCTCTCCTGCCTGGGATTCCTCCGATGCATCCTTGCGTGTAACGCCTACTGCTGCTGGCGCTGCTGTTGTTGCTGCTTGGAGTCGATGGTCATCCCAGAGGGGAAGTCGTAAGCCCACTTGTACTACTTCCAGTAAGCAATTGACTGTCCAACAGTCCTTTGCGAGGAAGATGAAATATCACAGCAGTCATCCTGCTGCAAAGCGGATAACTGAGGCCTTGACAACTATGTTGGTGTTAGACGTGCGTCCGGTATCCGCCGTTAGTTCACAGGGAACTAGACAATTTATTGAGGCAGTGTGCCCCCGTTACCAAATACCATCTAGGTTCCACTTCTCTAGGCAGGCGATACCGAGAATGTACACGGACGTCAGAAAAAGACTCACCAGTGTCCTAAAAAATGCAGTTGTACCCAATGTCCACTTAACCACGGACATGTGGAGCAGGGCAGGGTCAGGACTATATGACTGTGACAGCCCACTGGGTAGATGTATGGACTCCCGCCGCAAGAACAGCAGCGGCGGCACCAGTAGCAGCATCTCGCAAACGCCAACTCTTTCCTAGGCAGGCTACGCTTTGTATCACCGCTTTCCAGAATACGCACACAGCTGAAAACCTCTTACGGCAACTGAGGAAGATCATCGCGGAATGGCTTACCCCAATTGGACTCTCCTGTGGATTTGTGGCATCGGACAACGCCAGCAATATTGTGTGTGTATTAAATATGGGCAAATTCCAGCACGTCCCATGTTTTGCACATACCTTGAATTTGGTGGTGCAGAATTATTTAAAAAACGACAGGGGCGTGCAAGAGATACTGTCGGTGGCCAGAAGAATTGCGGGACACTTTCGGCGTACAGGCACCACGTACAGAATACTGGAGCAACACCAAAAACTACTGAACCTGCCCTGCCATCATCTGAAGCAAGAAGTGGTAACGAGGTGGAATTCAACCCTCTATATGCTTCAGAGGTTGGAGGAGCAGCAAAAGGCCATTCAAGCCTATACAATTGAGCACGATATAGGAGGTGGAATGCACCTGTCTCAAGTGCAGTGGAGAATGATTTCAACGTTGTGCAAGGTTCTGATGCCCTTTGAACTTGCCACTCGTGAAGTCAGTTCAGACACTGCCAGCCTGAGTCAGGTCATTCCCCTCATCAGGCTTTTGCAGAAGAAGCTGGAGACATTGAAGGAGGAGCTAACACGGAGCGATTCCGCTAGGCATGTGGGACTTGTGGATGGAGCCCTTAATTCGCTTAACAAGGATTCACGGGTGGTCAATCTGTTGAAATCAGAGCACTACATTTTGGCCACCGTGCTCGATCCTAGATTTAAAGCCTACCTTGGATCTCTCTTTGACATTGACCAGCAGCAATTGCCTCCACAAAGTACACAGGGAGCTGAGATGGTGGATTCCAGTGGGGACGAATTGATAATCTGTGAGGAGGGGGATGTACACGGTGATATATCGGAGGATGATGATGAGGTGGACATCTTGCCTCTGTAGAGCCAGTTTGTGCAAGGAGAGATTAATTGCTTCTTTTTTGGTGGGTGTCCAAACCAACCCGTCATTTCAGTCACAGTCGTGTGGCAGACCCTGTCACTGAAATGATGGGTTGGTTAAAGTGTGCATGTCCTGTTTATACAACATAAGGGTGGGTGGGAGGGCCCAAGGACAATTCCATCTTGCACCTCTTTTTTCTTTAATTTTTCTTTGCGTCATGTGCTGTTTGGCGAGGGTTTTTTGGAAGGGACATCCTGCGTGACACTGCAGTGCCACTCCTAGATGGGCCCGGTGTTTGTGTCGGCCACTAGGGTCGCTTATCTTACTCACACAGCTACCTCATTGCGCCTCTTTTTTTCTTTGCGTCATGTGCTGTTTGGGGAGGGTTTTTTGGAAGGGACATCCTGCGTGACACTGCAGTGCCACTCCTAGATGGGCCCGGTGTTTGTGTCGGCCACTAGGGTCGCTTATCTTACTCACACAGCTACCTCATTGCGCCTCTTTTTTTCTTTGCGTCATGTGCTGTTTGGGGAGGGTTTTTTGGAAGGGACATCCTGCGTGACACTGCAGTGACACTCCTAGATGGGCCCGGTGTTTGTGTCGGCCACTAGGGTCGCTTAGCTTAGACATCCAGCGACCTAGGTGCAAATTTTAGGACTAAAAATAATATTGTGAGGTGTGAGGTATTCAGAATAGACTGAAAATGAGTGTAAATTATGGTTTTTGAGGTTAATAATACTTTGGGATCAAAATGACCCCCAAATTCTATGATTTGAGCTGTTTTTTAATGTTTTTTGAAAAAAACACCCGAATCCAAAACACACCCGAATCCGACAAAAAAAATTCGGTTAGGTTTTGCCAAAACGCGGTCGAACCCAAAACACGGCCGCGGAACCGAACCCAAAACCAAAACACAAAACCCGAAAAATTTCCGGCGCTCATCTCTATTATACAGTGGCATGCTTACATCCGAGTCCCTTGTCTTAATTCCCCTTTTTATGCACGCTAGCACCTTACTTGCCTTCTTTACTGCATTTTTACATTGTGTACGGTTATTAAGCCTATTATCAATGAATAGTATACCCCCAAATCTTTTTCCAACTCTGTTTCCCCTAGGTGTTCCCCATTTAATATGTAGGATGCAAGTTTGTTTTTAGTCCCAAAATGCATAACCTTGCATTTGTCTGTATTGAACCTCATTTTCCATTTAGACGCCCAGAGTTCAAGTTTAGATAGATCATTCTGCAAGGACTCCACATCCAATTCTGAATTAATTACCTTAAACAGTTTAGTATCATCTGCAAAGATTGACACTGTGCTTTCCATGCCTATTTCTAGGTCATTGATAAATATGTTGAACAGTGGTGGTCCGAGTACGGACCCTTGTGGTATTCCGCTGACTACTGGGGACCAGGTTGAGAACTTCCCGTTGACCACTACTCACTGTACCCTGCTATCCAACCAGCAGCTTATCCATGTGCAAATAGTTTTTCCTAGGCCAAGCTCCTTTAATTTGATCATCAGTCTCCTGTGAGGAACTGTATTGAAGGCTTTTGCAAAATTTAGGAAGACCACATCCACTGCTTTTCCTTGATCAAGATTATTGCTCACTTCCTCGTAGAAGCTAATTAAGTTAGTCTGACATGACCTGTCCCTCACAAACTCATGCTGGTTCTTGCTAATAATCCTAGTGGACTTTAGATACTCCTGTATGACGTCCCTTAGAATTCATTCCAATATTTTCCCCACTATATGTTAAACTAACTGGTCTGTAGTTTCCTGGAAGATTATTGGATCCCTTTTCAAATAATGGCACTACCTCAGCTATACGCACATCCTTCGGTACCATGCCTGATCTAATTGAACTATTGAAAATCAACTATAAGGGTCATGCTAGTTGTGAACTAAGCTCCATGAGAACCCTCGGGTGAAGTCCATCAGGACCAGGTGGTTTATTAATCTTAATTTTGCTTAGTCTCTCCCGGACTACTTCTTTGCTTAAACAAGTATCTAACCATGAATCATTACTGTCACAATTGTTATGCTCTACTCCCACCATCAGTTCTTCACTGGTGAAAATTGATAAAAAGAATTTGTGGACATTATATGAAATATGGACATTATATTTTGTCAGCATTTATCTATTCTCCTAATTCATCTTTTAATGGACCTATATTCTCCTTTTTTAACCTTTTACCATTTATGTATTTAAAAAACTTTTTAGGATTGGTTTTACTCTCTATAGCGTTTTGCTTTTCATTTTCCATTTTAGTTGCTCTTATTGCTTTTTTGCATTTCTTATTACACTCCTTGTAATACTTGAAAGGCTCCTCCTTTCCATTAGATTTAAATGCTTTGAAAGCCTGCTTTTTTTATCCATGTCTGCCTTAACCTTCTTGTTAATCCACATCGATTTGAGTTTAATACTCCTGCGTTTACTGCCCATGGGAATAAAGTTATGAATATTGCTATCCAGCAACCCTTTTAAAACATCCCACATTCCCGAAGTGTTCTTGTTATTAAACAGAACCTCCCACTCTATGTCGTTAAGTGCACATCTAAGCATACTGAAATTAGCCTTCCTAAAGTTAAAAGTTTTGGTGGAACCCCTGTAGCTATGTTTCCTGAAACTGATGTCGAATGTGATCATATAGTGATCACTGTTACCCAAAGTCTCCCCAACTTTAGTGTTTCATATAATGTCCACATTATTAGTAATTACTAGATCCAGGGTAGTTTTACCCCTAGTTGGGTCCTCGACTAATAGAGACAAGTAGTGATCCCTAAACATATTTAAGAACCTGCTGCCCCTCGCTTTAGCACAAGAATCGTTACTCCAGTTTATATCCAGGTAATTAAAATCCCCAATAACAAGGATGTCCCCCAATCCCGCAGCCGTTTTGATTTGCTGCAATAGTTGTTCTTCCTCATGTATGCTAATATCCAGCTGTTTGTAGCACGTGCCTATGACTATTTTTTTTGCATCAATTCCCCCGCTTGAGATTTCTACCCATAGTGACTCCACATTATTGCCAGTCTCCTCATACATAACCTCCTTTAGGTATGGTTTAAGTGATGGTTTAACATAAAGACATACACCTCCTCCTCTTTTGTTAGCCCTGTCCCTCCTAAAAAGAGAATACCCCTCCAAGTTAGCAACTCAGTCGTGAGAGTCATCCCACCATGTTTCCGTAATACCTATAATGTCATACTCAGCCTTTGATGCTAACAATTCCAATTCCCCCATTATACCTGCTAGACTTCTTGCATTTGCAAGCATACATTTTAGTTTATCGGTTCCTTTATTTGTTTGTTTTCCTAAAGATTTCCCATCCTGGTTAACTAGTGCATCCATAGAGTTACTGATACAGACTGTCCTTCTCGCTCCCTCTCCAACCCCACCGTACTTAGTATTGCCCAACTTACTTTTCTCTTTGGTCAACCCAATGTTCCCGTCTAAGTTCACCGCCCTGACATAAGTATTTTTCCTTAAGTCCCGTACATTTTCTATAGTCTGTAATGATGACACATAATTGTTATTATTTAATACCTTTCTTAACACCCTTAATAGAACCCATGTAAATACCCTTACCGGCTGCACTTTCCCTCCCCCTTCTCCACCCTCATTTATCTCACTACCACTATCCCTACTATACTCGCTGCATGACCCATAGTTTCTAGCTAAACCCTCCCCCCAGGCTCCTAGTTTAAAAGCTCCTCCAACCTACTAACCATCCTACCCCCCAGCACCACAGCACCTTCCTCATTCAGGTGCAATCCGTCATGAGAAAAAAGATGGCGCCTGACTGAGAAGTCCGCCCAGTGTTCCAAGAACACAAACCCCTCTTTCCTACACCAGTCTCTGAGCCACACAATTGCCTCCCTAATCTCCCTCTGTCTCCCTGGGCTAGCGCGTGGCACTGGTAATATTTCGGAGAAAATTACCTTAGATGTCCTTTTTTTTAGTTTCTGGCCTAAGTTCCTATAATCTTTCTTAAGGACATCCCACCTACCACTAACTTTGTCGTTGGTGTTAACGTGCACCAAGACCGCCAGGTCTTTCCCAGCCCCTCCCAACAATCTATCTAACCAGTCCACGATGTGCCATACCCGAGCACCCGGGAGACAACAGACCGTACGGCGATCACGGTACCGGTAGCAGATTGCCCTATCTGCCTTCCTAATGATAGAGTCCCCTACCACCACCAACTGCCTGGGCGGCTCTCTAGCTTTCATCCCATCTGAGCCAGAGGGACCACTCCTCCGGTTGCTAGAGTGAGCAGTCTCCTCCAGCTCCATCATTTCGTCACTATCATCCACCGAATCTTCGTCCAATCGGGCAAATTTGTTCGGGTTTGATAGATCCGAGATGTCGTGCCTCCCCCTCTTTTTCTCCCTTCTAACAGTGACCCAACTACCTACCTGATTTTTCTCATCTACCAGTGACCCCTGCTGCAACTCCTCCACCGTTCTATCTAAACTTTGCTCGAGATTGTAAATTTCCCTCAGTCGCGTAACGGTCTGCTCTAGATCAGTTACCTGGGCTTCCAGGGCAACCGTTTGCTCACATCTCGTGCTTATGTATTTGCCCTGGGTTGGCTGCTCCAGGTGCGCATACATCTTGCAAGACACGCTCTGAGTGAGACTCTCAATCACGGCCCCTCCCATTGTTTGAGAACTCAACTCCCTATTACCTTTCGAAAGTACAATAAAGAGAATAAAAACCAACTAACCAATACAATCAATACACAATAAGTAAGTAATCAATACTTATCTGAGTGGGACCTCTCCTGCGGCACCGATACTCCACCTAGCAGTTGCATTTGTTTCAGCTCACTGCACCTCCTTTTCACTCGGCTTTCGGCTCCTGCTTAAAAAAAAAATGCCCCTCACACACGCACAATCACAGCCCCTCTGCTACTCCAAGTAAGAGACCCTCTTACTCACTCACAAGGTCAGCCCCTTGCAACCTCACCAGAAGTTTAATGGTATTGCAAATATGTGTGTTCCTGATTGTGTATTATAAAACTCACCTTACCTGTATTCTAACTCACCTTCTGCTGATTCCAACTCACATACACTTAAAAATCCAAGCTACACTTTAAAATGCAAGCTCCCTTACAATGAGCCATGCTGCATTCATCTTGCCATCAATTTTGACCTAGTTTCCAGTGCCTTTGTAGCTCACACATCCCCAAAACATCATCGATCCACCTCCGTGTTTCACAATAGGAATGGTGTACCTTCCATCATAGGCCTTGTTGACTTCTCTCCAAATCTAACGTTTATGGTTCTGGCCAAAAAGTTAAATTTTGGTCTCATCACTCCAAATGACTTTGTTCCAGAAGTTTTGAGGCTTGTCTCTGTGCTGTTTGGAGTATTGTAAGCAGGATGCTTTGTGGCATTTGTGTAGTAATGGCTTTCTTCTGGCGACTCGACCATGTAGCCCATTATTCTTCAAATGCCTCCTTATTGTGCATCTTGAAACAACCACACCACTTTTTTACAGAGAGTCCTGTATTTCAGCTGAAGTTATTTGTGGATTTTTTTTTTGCATCCCGAACAATTTTCCTGGAAGGTGTGGCTGAAATCTTTGTTGGTGTACCCGACCGTGATTTGGTTTCCACAGAATCCCTCATTTTCCATTTCTTAATTAGAGTATGAACACTGCTGATTGGCATTCTCAATTGCTTGGATATCTTTTATATCCTTTTCCTGTTTTATGCAGTTCAATTACCTTTTCCCGCAGAATCCAGACACATCAGTGCAGCACTGGATGAAAGATGCAAGGGTCTTTCAGGAGTCCAGAAACTCACTGACCTTTTATACACACACACACTGATTACAAGCAAACAGATCACAGGTGAGGATGTTTACCTTTAGTAGCCATTCAAACCCATTTGTGTCAACTTGTGTGCATGTTATCAGGCCAAAATCTCCAGGGTATGTAAACTTTTGATCAGGGTCATTTGGGTAGTTTCTGTTGTCATTATGATTTAAAAAGAGTAAACACAGTTGTTTGACAAGGCTTCACCAAACCACTAACCATGAGTGAAAGAAAAGTTTGTGAGTTATCATTCATATTCTCTGACAAATGGCCAGAAAATCACAAATTCTGCTAGGGTATGTAAACTTATGAGCACAACTGTATATAGTGTCTGGCACTCCATTAACCAAGATGTACGGCTATGGTGAAGATCCCTCCATGCTTGTATGCATACAATATTGCGGCACTCCGGAGGAATAAGCAGGCGCTGAGGCAGAAATGTTATCAAATTTCTGCCTGAGTGTGTGCATATTCCTCCAGAGTGCCACATTATTGTTTATGTATATATATTTATATACATCTATATATACAGTATATATATATAAGTACATATATATATATATATATATATATATATATTTACAATAGCAGTCGGCACTCGTCCAAAACAAGCATAAATGCTCTTGGCACACAGTAAAAAAAACAGGAACTCCTCAGCAGACAAGCGCTGGCTGGCCACAGATGTGTACTTGTGAAATCAGAGACAGCTCTGAGGAATCATGCTGTGCTCTGATTTCACTAGTGATAGTACATGCTCAATTAGTGGAAAAAAAACTGCCACAAATGACAGGGGGGGCACGGGCCCGAGTGCCCCCCCCTGGCTCCGCCACTGATAGTTAGTACAATGAATGACATGTGGTGAGGTAAATGGCTCAGGAGGCACTGGATAGTACCAGCACCAGATTTGCACTAAATATATGAGCCCATGGGGTGGGACGGTGTTAGGATATTCAGTGCCCCCCTGCAAACTATTAATTTGCGCCCTCCCATACTTTACAAAGGGACAGCACATGTCACAAAAGGGATGTGGTCTCACAAGGAAGGAGCGTGGCTACACAATAGTACCCCCATTTAAAACGCTGCTTACACATAACGCCCCAGTTGTAGCACACCTTACACATAACGTCCCAGTAGTAGCGCCGCTTACACATGACGACCCCAGTAGTAGCGCCGCTTACACATAATAAACCAAATAGTAGCGCAGCTTACACATAACGCCCCAGTAGTAGTGCAGCTTACATGAAATGCCCCAGTAGTAGCGCAGCTTACATGTAACGCCCCAGTAGTAGCGCCACTTACACGTAACGCCACAGTAGTACCGATGCTTACACATAACAAACCCAGTAGTAGCGCAGCTTACACGTAATGCCCCAGTAGTAGCGATGTAACACCCAAGTAGTAGGGCCACTTACACGTAAAGCCCCTAGTAGTAGCGCAGCTTACACATAATGACTCAGTAGTAGCACTGCTTACATCTGACGCCCCAGTACTAGCGCAGCTTATATATAATGCCCCAGTAGTAGCGCAAACACACACACACACACACACACACACACACACACACACACACACACACACACACTTTCTCACTTACTCTCCCTGGCTGGCAGGATCTATATTCTGGAGCAGCATGTCCTCCTCTGTGGCACTGCACTCTGCTGGTCTCCTGTAGCTCCACCCCTCTGCCAGTGTAGCTCTGCCCCCTCCACCCACATAACTCCGCCCCCTTTTTGACTGATCATTCGCTGCCACAGGAGGGGGAGAGGAGGCTTTAAGCTGCCGGCGCCGCTGCCTGTCATGCAGTGACAGGCACAGCAGCCGGCAGCAGTAGGGAGGCCAGGCCCAGCAGCGGGGATGCAGAGCAGGGAGAGTGACTCTCCAGCTTGGTGCCTACCTGCTCTGCATCCCTTTGCTGAGCGGGTAGTGCCGGGCCTGCCCATAGGTTTGTGTGGGCATTATACACAGGTGCAGCAGTATATACTGCTGGAAATTTGGTGAATTTTGATCAGCAATGTTTGGAAAAGAAAGGCAGGGGAGGCACTGCCTATCCTGTCATATACTTTTTACTCAAGAGTTTTGATTATAAAAATTATTATAATAATACAAAGGATATAATTCTAATATACAGTATGCTTTGTAATTTTCATAAACTTTATATATTCAAAACTCTAGCGTATACTGGAGTGTCAAAAGACACAGAAAGAAGAAACCAATCAGTGTGCTGAAAGCTGCCAATTGGAACCACCTGGTGGAAAAGTGTCACCACACACTCCAATAACATATAAACAACAGAATATCACCGGAATAAGTTCGCCTGGGCTTTGAGAAAAAGTCCACTGTCAAGAATCCATGAATATCAGACTTGTTTCATGTAAATGTCTGTGATCTTAACTTATTATGGGGTCTATTTACTAAGCCTTGGATGGAGATAAAGTGCACGGAGATAAAGTACCAGCCAATCACCTCCTAACTGCCATGTCAAAGGCTGGGTTTGAAAAATGACAGTTAGGATGTGATTAGCTGGTACTAGGTTCTCACCCAATGGAGTGTTCTCCTGCATGATCATGCCATTTAAGATCAGCTTTGGAAGGTTAAACATCCACATATTCATCAATGTGAGAAAAAATGTGTAATAGTAAAAGAAATATAGGAAAATAGTGAGGACCTTAAATAAATATGATACAAATAATATTAAATAAAATGCAATTTTCATTGAACCTTTTTCTATTTTCTTTAAGCACGTCCTGTAACATGGGTGGTCATTCCGAGTTGTTGCTTTGCACACGCTAAGCCGCCGCCTACTGGGAGTGAATCTTAGCTTATCAAATTTGCGAACGAAAGATTCGCAATATTGCGAAAAGACTTCTCTGTGCAGTTTCTGAGTAGCTCGAGACTTACTCTTCCAGTGTGATCAGTTCAGTGCTTGTCGTTCCTGGTTTGACGTCACAAACACACCCAGCGTTCGCCCAGACACTCCTCCGTTTCTCCAGCCACTCCCGCGTTTTTCCCAGAAACGGTAGCGTTTTTTCTAACACTCCCATAAAACGGCCAGTTTCCGCCCAGAAACACCCACTTCCTGTCAATCACACTCCGATCTCCAGAACGAAGAAAAAATCTCGTAATGCCGTGAGTAAAATACCTATCTTCATAGCAAATTTACTTGGCGCAGTCGCAGTGCGAACATTGCGCATGCGCAATTAGCGGAAAATCGCTGCGATGCGAAGAAAATTACCGAGCGAACAACTCGGAATAAGGGCCATGGTCATCAAGCTTCCTTCAGCATGCTTCCATCAGCTAGCATTTTAATGCTAGCAGCAGAACCATGCCATCAATGGGAAATTAGTTCTCACCCACCTAGACACTCACATTAGACTTCAGTACAGCCATATGAAAGGACCATGGGGGTCATTCTGACTGGATCGCACGCTGCAGTTTATCGCAGCAGTGTGATCGGGTCAGAACTGCGCATGCGCCAGCGCCGCAGTGTGCCGGCGCATGCCAGACGGCCGAAGGCCGTTGCTGTGCTACGATTGACAGGCAGAGGCGGTCGCTGGGCGGTGGGGGGGCGGAACAGCGGCATTTGGCTGCCGTTTTGTGGGCGTGGTCTTGCCAACGCAGGCATGGCCAGACCGTGCGTGGGGCGGGCCGCAGCGGCTGCGTGACATCACACGCAGCCACTGCGGGCCGGGGAGCGACGAGTAGCTCCCGGCCAGCACGCTAAAGCTGCGCTGGCCTGGAGCTACTCCTAAAGTGCTTTTGCACCTCTGCGGAGGGGGGGGGGGGGGGGGGCGGCACTGACATGCGGGGCAGGATAGCCCTGTGCTGGGTAACCCCCCACATGTCTTTGGTCATGATCAACTCGGAATCAGCCCCTATGACAGAGAAGTTTGCTGGTTACTATGACACCTACAGTGTGTATAATGTTCACGAAACAGGTGAGTTTTGGAATATTTTCCGGCATCACGCTCAAGTAGATCAACCTGTGTGCAGACATTTAAAAGTTGTCCCCTAATGCAAAATGTTATTTTATAAAACTGATACTGTTTTTATCATAGTATTACTGTATGTAATTAGAGTGAAAAGTTAATTTGCAGGTTCTGTAATTTTCTTCAGCTTGCTTAAATTAGCTGTACACATCATACATCATGCAATTCATTAATTTATTCCTATAGATGAATTCCTGAATGTGTTTTCTAGAGATGAATGAAGCTGTGACTAAATTTTTATTCAAGTTCTGCCTTTGCTTTGCTATACTGCATAATGGATACTTCGCTTTGTGTATGTAGTGAGATGAGGATCTTATAACAGCTCATGGAGACCCAATCACAGGCTTGGACTGACCCACAGGGGTACAGGGGAAACCACCGGTGGGCCCCTCTGCCTGGGGGCCCACCTCCTGCTCTAAGGATCAGGTTCCAGACTGTGCACTTGATTCATACATTATACATATGTTACCTTATACTGGGCTATGGTGTATTTTCTACAGTGCATTGCTGTTATTAATCTGTTATTAATGTGTTATCATGCATGCAGCAGCTGAATTTACTGTATATATTTATGAAGGGGCCCAGACATTGCACTCTAATGGTTAGTCAAACCAATGATCGCAGACTGGCCACACACCTAACATGGGCCTCTACCATTGCATTCCTCAAGTGGGCCTTACATAACCCAGTCCGACACTGCCTAATCATGTGGGCTTATGTTCTAATGATCAGTGGCGGCTCCAGAAGTGTAGCTGCAGATCAGTTCCAAATTCAAATAGGGGAGCCACACCAACTGCCAGTCATTCCCGGCTGGTGATATATATATATTTTTTTTTTTTAGATATATTGTTACATTTTTACAATTATTTGCATTATCATAGTGCTATCAAGAATGTATTGTAATCAGTCACAGTAGTGTAGCAGCTTATGCAATATATTTAAAGTACTTTATTTTGTGAGGACCATAGTTTAATGCAAAATATGGGTCCTAATTCAGACCTGATCGTAGCAGCAAATTTGCTAGCAGATGAGCAAAACTGTGTGCACTGCAGGGGGATGGGGGCAGATATGACATGTGCAGAGACTGAGGGGTACATTTACTAAGCAGTGATAAGAGCGGAGAAGTGAGCCAGTGGAGAAATTGCCCCATCAACCAATCAGCAGCTCTGTCTCATTTTATAGTATCCAAATTATAGATGTTACTTTAGTGCTGATTGGTTGCCATGGGCAACTTCTCCACTGGCTCACTTCTCTGCTCTTATCACTGCTTAGTAAATGTCCCCCTTAGAGAGTTAGATTTGGGTGGGTTATATTGTTTCTGTGCAGGGTAAATACTGGCTGCTTTATTCTTACACTGCAATTTAGATTTCAGATTGGGTGGGGTATGTTCAATCTGAAATCTAAATTGCAGTGTAAAAACTAAGCAGCCAGTATTTACCCTGCACAGAAACAATATAACCCACCCAAATCTAACTCTCTCTGCAAATGTTATAGCTGCCACACCTGCAGTGCACATCGGGGGTCATTCCAAGTTGATTGCTAGCTGCCGTTGTTCACAGCGCAGCGATCAGGATAAAAATCAGCATTTCTGCGCATGCGTATGGGCTGCAATGCGCACGCGCGTCGTACGGGTACAAAGCCCGTTGTGGTTGTGCACAGGTTGTAGCTGACTTTTCAGTCACACTGACGGCCGCAAGAAGATTGGGAGGAAGGGTGCGTTTCTGGGTGTCAACTGACCTTTTTCAGGGAGTGTTTGCAAAAACACAGGCGTGTCTGAAAAAATGCAGGTCCTTTCCAGTGATCTAAAAGCTTTCCCTCTTGTGTGGGAACTAACACTAACACTTTGTTCCCTAGTGGAATTGAACAGATCATTTCTGACGTATCACCATTTTGATGTTGCCTGGACTTACACTAATTGTTGTGACACTAAAAGGACTATCTTTTCTAATCTATTTTGCATTTGAGCTATGATCTGCACCATATTTGCTTTCCTTTGGTGACAGTTGCTCCACCCCTTTTGTAATCAATTAATATGTTTAACACACCTCTTGGTTGTCTTCCATATAGTAACTTTAAAAGGTTGAACCTATTAGTAGATTAGGGTACCTCCCAAATGACAAACATTAAGTACGGCAGGAGTGTATGTCAAACCCTTTTCTCCTGGTCTACATCCTTCCTTCCTGATCACATGCTTCAAGGTCCTGTTAACCACTTAACTGATAAATATTTTCAAAAATTGTTCCTTTATTTATATTGCCAAACTATGTAAATAATAATATATACTCACCTTGACAAAGGGACGTGTCAGTCCCGAAACGTTGGCTTTATGCTGTGATTTTTTAATACAGTTGTTTATTTAAAAAGACCTCGAGTGCTGCTGAATGCTTCACAGCTTCTCGGTATATTCAACATTACCTCAGAGGGCACCGGGGCAATTGATTGGAGCTGTGGGAGTGCCGGTCCATGCCTTCTTCCTATATATATATATATATATATATATATATTAGAGATGAGCGGGTTCGGTTCCTCGGGATCTGAAACCCCCCGAACTTCACCCATTTTACACGGTTCCGAGGCAGACTCGAATCTTCCCGCCTTGCTCGGTTAACCCGAGCGCGCCCGAACGTCATCATCCCGCTGTTGTATTCTCGCGAGATTCGTATTCTATATAAGGAGCCGCGCGTCGCCGCCATTTTCACTCGTGCATTAGTGATGATAGGGAGAGGATGTGCAGCATTCTCTCAGTTGGGTTCAGTGTGCCGCAAATATCTGTGCTCAGTGTGCTGCAAATATCTGTGCTCAGTGTGCTGAAAATATCTACGTTTTTTGCCTGAAAAACGCTCCATATCTGTGATCAGTGTGCTGCAAATATCTGTGCTCAGTGTGCTTAATTGTGGGGACTGGGGACCACCAGTATTATATAGTAGGAGGACAGTGCAGAGTTTTGCTGACCAGTGACCACCAGTATTATACGTTCTCTGCCTGAAAAACGCTCCATATCTGTGCTGCATTGTAGTATATAGTAGGAGTACAGTGCAGAATTTTGCTGACCAGTGACCACCAGTATTATATCAGTACGGAACAGTAGTCCACTGCTCTACCTACCTCTGTGTCGTCAAGTAAACTATCCATCCATACCTGTGGTGCATTTTAGTTGTTGTGCACAGTATATATAGAAGGAGGACAGTGCAGAATTTTGCTGACCACCGGTATATAATATATAGCAGTATGGTACAGTAGGCCACTGCTCTACCTACCTCTGTGTTGTCAAGTATACTATCCATCCATACATGTGGTGCATTTTAGTTGTGCGCAGTATAAATAATAGTAGGAGTACAGTGCAGAATTGTGCTGACCACCAGTATATAATATATAGCAGTACGGTACAGTAGGCCACTGCTCTACCTACCTCTATGTCGTCAAGTATAATATCCATCCATACCTGTGGTGCATTTTAGTTGTGCGCAGTATATATAGTAGGAGGACAGTGCAGAATTTTGCTGACCACAGTAAATAATATATAGCTGTACGGTACAGTAGGCCACTGCTCTACCTACCTCTGTGTCGTCAAGTATACTATCCGTCCATACCTGTGGTGCATTTTAGTTGTTGTGCGCAGTATATATAGTAGGAGGACAGTGCATAATTTTGCTGACCACCAGTATATAATATATAGCAGTACGGTACAGTAGGCCACTGCTCTACCTACCTCTGTGTTGTCAAGTATACTATTCATCCATACCTGTGGTGCATTTTAGTTGTGCGCAGTATATATAGTAGGAGTACAGTGCATAATTTTGCTGACCACCAGTATATAATATATAGCATTATGGTACAGTAGTCCACTGCTCTACCTACCTCTGTGTCGTCAAGTATACTATCCATCCATACCTGTGGTGCATTTTAGTTGTGCGCAGTATATATAGTAGGAGGACAGTGCAGAATTTTGCTGACCACCTGTATATAATATATAGCAATACGGTACAGTAGGCCACTGCTTTACCTACCTCTGTGTCATCAAGTATACTATCCATCCATACCTGTGGTGCATTTTAGTTGTGCGCAGTATATATAGTAGGAGTACAGTGCATAATTTTGCTGACCACCAGAATATAATATATAGCAGTACGGTACAGTAGTCCACTGCTCTACCTAACTCTGTGTCATCAAGTATACTATCCATCCATACCTGTGGTGCATTTTAGTTGTGTGCAGTATATATAGTAGGAGGACAGTGCATAATTTTGCAGACCACCAGTATATAATATATAGCAGTACGGTACAGTAGGCCACTGCTCTACCTACCTCTGTGTCGTCAAGTATACTATCCATCCATACCTGTGGTGCATTTTAGTTGTGCGCAGTATATATAGTAGGAGGACAGTGCATAATTTTACTGACCACCAGTATATAATATATAGCTGTACGGTACAGTAGGCCACTGCTCTACCTACCTCTGTGTCATCAAGTATACTATCCATCCATACCTGTGGTGCATTTTAGTTGTGCGCAGTATATATAGTAGGAGGACAGTGCATAATTTTACTGACCACCAGTATATAATATATAGCAGTACAGTACAGTAGGCCATTGCTATTGATATATTACTGGCATATAATTCCACACATTAAAAAATGGAGAACAAAAATGTGGAGGGTAAGATAGGGAAAGATCAAGATCCACTTCCACCTCGTGCTGAAGCTGCTGCCACTAGTCATGGCCGAGACAATGAAATGCCATCAACGTCATCTGCCAAGGCCGATGCCCAATGTCATAGTAGAGAGCATGTAAAATCCAAAAAACAAAAGTTCAGTAAAATGACCCAAAAATCAAAATTAAAAGTGTCTGATGAGAAGCGTAAACTTGCCAATATGCCATTTACGACACGGAGTGGCAAGGAACGGCTGAGGCCCTGGCTTATGTTCATGGATAGTGGTTCAGATTCACATGAGAATGGAAGCACTCATCCTCTCGCTAGAAAACTGCAGTGCCACTCATAGATGGGCCAGGTATTTGTGTCGGCCACTTGGGTCGCTTAGCTTAGTCACACAGCTACCTCATTGCACCTCTTTTTTATTTGCATCATAAGCTGTTTGGGGACTATTTTTTAAATCTGCCATCCTGTCTGACACTGCAGTGCCACTCCTAGATGGGCCAGGTGTTTGTGTCGGCCACTTGTGTCGCTTAGCTTAGTCACACAGCTACCTCATTGCACCTCTTTTTTTCTTTGCATCATGTGCTGTTTGGGGACTATTTTTTAAATCCGCCATCCTGTCTGACACTGCAGTGCCACTCCTAGATGGGCCAGGTGTTTGTGTCGGCCATTTGGGTCGCTTAGCTTAGTCATACAGCGACCTTGGTGCACCTCTTTTTTTCTTTGCAACATGTGCTGTTTAAAGGACTATTTTTTTAAAGTGCCATCCTGTCTGACACTGCAGTGCCACTCCTAGATGGGACAGGTGTTTGTGTCGGCCACTTGGGTCGCTTAGCTTAGTCACACAGCTTCCTCATTGCGCCTCTTTTTTTATTTGCATCATGTTCTGTTTGGGGACTATTTTTTAAATCTGCCATCCTGTCTGACTCTGCAGTGCCACTCCTAGATGGGCCAGGTGTTTGTGTCGGCCACTTGGGTCGCTTAGCTTAGCCATCCAGCGACCTCGGTGCAAATTTTTGGACTAAAAATAATATTGTGAGGTGTGAGGTGTCCAGAATAGACTGGAAATGAGTGGAAATTATGGTTATTGAGGTTAATAATACTATGGGATCAAAATGATCCCCAAATTCTATGATTTAAGCTGTTTTTGAGGGGTTTTTGTAAAAAAAACACTCGAATCCAAAACACACCCGAATCCGACAAAAAATTTTCAAGGAGGTTTTGCCAAAACGCGTCCGAATCCAAAACACGGCAGCGGAACCGAATCCAAAACCAAAACACAAAACCCGAAAAATTTCCGGTGCACATCTCTAATATATATATATATATATATATATATATATATATACACTGCTCAAAAAATAAAGGGAACACTTAAACAACACAATGTAACTCCAAGTCAATCATACTTCTGTGAAATCAAACTGGCCACTTAGGAAGCAACACTGATTGACAATCAATTTCACATGCTGTTGTGCAAATGGAATAGACAACAGGTGGGAATTATAGGCAATTAGCAAGACACCCCCAATAAAGGAGTTGTTTTGCAGGTTCTGCAGGACCACAGACCACTTCTCAGCTCCTATGCTTTCTGGCTGAAGTTTTGGTCACTTTTGGAAGCTGGCGGTGCTTTTACTCTAGCATGAGACGGAGTCTACAATCCACACAAGTGGCTCAGGTAGTGCAGCTCATCCAGGATGGCACATCAATGTGAGCTGTGGCAAGAAGGTTTGCTGTGTCTGTCAGCGTAGTGTCCAGAGCATGGAGGCGCTACCAGGAGACAGGCCAGTACATCAGGAGACGTGGAGGAGGCCGTAGGAGGGCAACAACCCAGCAGCAGGACCGCGACCTCCGCCTTTGTGCAAGGAGGAACAGAAGGAGCACTGCCAGAGCCCTGCAAAATGACCTCCAGCAAGCCACAAATGTGCATGTGTCTACTCAAACGATCAGAAACAGACTCCATGAGGGTGGTATGAGGGCCAGACGTCCACAGGTGGGGGTTGTGCTTACGGCCAAACACCGTGCGGGATGTTTGGCATTTGCCAGAGAACACCAAGATTGGCAAATTCGCCACTGGCACCCTGTGCTCTTCACAGATGAAAGCAGGTTCTCACTGAGCACATGTGACAGACGTGACAGAGTCTGGAGACACCAAGAAGAACGTTCTGCTGCCTGCAACATCCTCCAGCATGACCGGTTTGGCAGTGGGTCAGTAATGGTGTGGGGTGGCATTTCTTTGGGGGGGCCGCACAGCCCTCCATGTGCTCGCCAGAGGTAGCCTGACTGCCATTAGGTACCGAGATGAGATCCTCAGACCCCTTGTGAGACCATCTGCTGGTGCGGTTGGCCCTGGGTTCCTCCTAATGCAAGACAATGCTAGACCTCATGTGGCTGGAGTGTGTCAGCAGTTCCTGGAAGACGAAGGCATTGATGCTATGGACTGGCCCACCCATTCCCCAGACCTGAACCCAATTGAGCACATCTGGGACATCATGTCTTGCTCCATCCACCAACACCACGTTGCACCACAGACTGTCCGCGAGTTGGCGGATGCTTTAGTCCAGGTCTGGCAGGAGAGCCCTCAGGAGACCATCCGCCACCTCATCAGAAGCATGCCCAGGCATTGTAGGGAGGTCATATAGGCACGTGGAGGCCACACACACTACTGAGCTTCATTTTGACTTGTTTTAAAGACATTACATCAAAGTTGGATCAGCCTGTAGTGTGTTTTTCCACTTTAATTTTGAGTGTGACTCCAAATCCAGACCTCCATGGGTTAATAAATTTGATTTCCATTGATAATTTTTGTGTGATTTTGTTGTCAGCACATTCAACTATGTAAAGAACAAAGTATTTAATAAGAATATTTCATTCATTCAGATCTGGGATGTGTTATTTTAGTGTTCCCTTTATTTTTTTGAGCAGTATATATATATATATATATATATATATAAAACGTGTAGCTGACCACTGTACTTCTGCCTTTCCCTTGCCTGGCTGCTGATACACAGTATAAGACTATTGGGGGGGAAGGTTTGGGGGGTATTCAATTGTTTGGAAAGTCAGTTGGGTGTTTGTTTTTTCCTATCTAATAGACAGGAAAATACAGACACGCAACCGACTTTTCAAACAATTGAATGTCCCCCTTGGACTTGTAAGACTAACTTGCTGCTGTTTGACCTTATTTGGCCTCCATAGTTCCATTTGTACACCAGTGTCCAGCCCTGCTGGCAACTAAAGACAATCCTTCATACAGTTGAGATAATCATTCTTTTCATTGCTCCCAATTGGCCAGATGTACCAAACTTTGAAAAGTGGTAAATTGCACGGTGAAAAAGTACCAACCAACCAGGTCCTAACTGTCATTTTGCAAACCTGACCTGTAACATGACACTTAGGAGTTGATTGGCTGGCTCTTTATCGTTGTCAATTTATCACTTTTCAAGGCTTAGTACATCTCCCCCTATATTTGAAATTGTTGATTTAAACTGATATCATCGCAACAAATTCTGTCCAACTCTGAAGTCTGCCAGCAGGAGTGTAATTAAAGTCTCCTGTTATGTACCTATGGTAAGTTCCTTACTTTTGCACAGTATAGCTGTTATGATTCCAGCACTCTGGTCTGGGGAGATCTTATAGCAAGGACCTGAGCACTGGAACGTAATGCTGGGAAAGGGAACGGGAATAGCCCCATGCGCCCTAACTCCGTTGTCTCGCCCGTGCTGTCAGAAATCTCTTGCGAGACTATGGTTGCTTGAGCCCATGGCAGCCGCGTTTGAAGGGCGGATTACGTCTGCCCAACTCCGATGCCCCCTCAGGTCTTAATGGGAGACAAAGAGAAATCCGAGACAGGGTGATAACAAAGGGCCCTCTAACTAAACAACAAAGCCAGGGGCTACAGACTAACCTAAAACTAGAATATGTGCGGAAAACCGCCAGGGAAAAGGACAACCAAAATACCCACTTGTCCACTCTCCTACCCGGCACCGCCGAGTTCCGGAGAGGACTTGTGGAAGCGGAAACCTCCGCAAATGCTCCGAAACAGAATACAAAATGAAGCGGGCTAGGCTGCAGCACGCGGCAGAGCCGCAACTCACGAAAACCACACGAGATCCTCTGGCGACTATTGCGGGCAATTGAGGACCAGAAGACTCCTTGGGATGAGATGACAACTCCAAGATTCAGGAACTCTGAGGACAGGAATGACCGGACACAGCAGGACTGGAACAGACGTTCAGCAAACCTAAACAGCATGCAGGAAGCTATTACCGGCATCTGTGTGAAGCACTGAGAAGGTATTTAGCAGGGTGTCCTCCAATCAGATGTTCAGAGCCTGATTAGCATAAATGCCGTGCAGCTGCCTTGCTGCACGACCAGAAGACAAGTGTATGTGGTTAACTTGATTGACCCTGCAACGGGAAGCGCTTCCCCGTTGCTAGGGTCCAGGCGGCTCAGAGCGCCCGGCGTCCCAGCGTTGCTAGGGAGCCGGCGGCTCAGCGCGCACGGCGTCCCAGCATTGCTAGGGACCCGGCGGCTAGCACGCTCGGCGTCCCTAGTTGCTAGGCGCTGGGCCGCGAGGACATCGCGGACCACGGCGCCTAACATTACCCCCCCTTGAGGAGGGGTCAACGAACCCCTAAAGCCAGGTTTCTGAGGAAATTCCAGAAAAAATGCTCTCTTGAGTTTAGGGGCATGAAGATCCTTATCCAGGACCCAAGACCTTTCCTCCGGACCATAGCCTTTCCAGTGAACCAAAAAATAAAGCCGACCCCGGGACATTCTAGAATCAAGAACTTTCTCTACCAAGAACTCCTGTTGTCCCTGCACATCCACTGGAGATCTACCCAGAGAGATCCTCCGAGGAAATCTACTGGAAGAAACATATTGTTTCAACAGGGAACAGTGAAAAGTATTTCCAATTCTGAGAGATCTTGGTAAACGTAGCCGAAAGGCAACTGGGTTGACCTTCCTAATAATAAGAAACGGTCCAATAAATTTGGGTCCCAGTCTAGCCGAGGATTGTCGAAGCTTGATGTTGCGAGTAGACAACCACACCTTATCTCCCACCTTAAAAGTGCAAGGACGTCGGAGCCTGTCAGAAAATTTCTTCTCTCGGAAGGCCGCTTTTCTGAGAGCAAGGTGCACTTTTCTCCAAATTGCTCTGAGATGGGAGGTTAAGGTCAGCGAGGAGACTGGAGAATGATGAAAAAAAGAATTGGCTCTGGGGTGAAAACCAAAACTGAAAAGAATGGAGACTCTTTGGTGGAGGAATGACAAGAGTTATTATAAGTAAATTCAGCCAAAGGGAGAAACTCGGACCAATCATTCTGGAGTTTGGCTGAATACAAACGTAAATATTGTTTTAATGACTGGTTGACTCGTTCGGTTTGCCCGTTAGACTGTGGGTGATAACCAGATGTTAAAGACAGTTTCATCTTCAATGAGGCACAAAAATGTTTCCAGAATTGTGCGATGAATTGTGGACCCCGATCAAAAACAATATCAGTGGGCAAACCATGAAGCCTGAACACATGGCGGAGGAACAAAACTGCCAACCCTTGAGCAGAAGGCAATCGGGGAAGAGCAATAAAATGAGCCATTTTACTAAAACGGTCCACTACCACCCAAATGACTCGGAATCCGGCTGAAAGGGGAAGGTCAACCACGAAATCCATGGAGATATGAGACCATGGCCTGAGAGGAACAGTTAAAGGCATGAGTTGCCCGATAGGCAACGAACGAGGAACCTTATGCTGTGCACAAACCTGACAGGAATGGACGAATTCCTTAACGTCTTTAGAAAGACTAGGCCACCACACTGAGCGAGAGACTAACTCCAAGGTCTTAGTGATACCCGGATGCCCTGAGACTTTGTTGTCATGAAACTCAGATAAAACAGTGGCTCTCAAAAATTCAGGGACATAAAGACGACCAGCAGGAGTAAGTCTAGGAGCTTGGTGTTGAAGCTGGTTTAACTGGGTAAATAAATCCTGTGTGAGGCCTGCCCGGATGACCGAAGATGGAACTATGGGGGTAACAACAGGATTGCTATTGTGAACCGGAAGAAAGCTATGTGACAGGGCATAAGCTTTCGTATTCTTGGAACCAGGCCTGAAAGTGATGATAAACCTGAAACGAGTAAAAAATAATGCCCAACGTGCCTGCCGAGCATTAAGCCGTTTAGCTGATTCAATATATTGCAGGTTCTTATGGTCAGTTAAAACCGAAATAGTATGTCTAGCTCCCTCCAGCCAATGCCTCTATTCCTCGAAAGTCCATTTTACTGCCAGTAACTCCCGATTACCAACGTCATAGTTGGATTCAGCGGAGGAGAATTTCCTGGACATAAAGGCACAAGGATGTAACTCCAGAGACTCCGGATCTTCTTGAGAAAGGACAGCCCCCACTCCAACCTCTGAGGCATCAACCTCCACAATAAAGGGCAATTCCGGATTAGGATGTCTGAGGACAGGAGCCGAGACAAAGGCTTGTTTCAAGGCCTGGAAAGACAACTCAGCTTCATGCGACCAATTGGAAGGATCCGCTCCTTTTTTAGTCAGAGCTACTATGGGAGCAACCAGGTCAGAAAAAGAATGAATGAACCGCCTATAATAATTCGCAAACCCTAATAAGCGCTGAATTGCTTTTAAATTAGTGGGTTGCGCCCAATTAAGGATGGCCTGGAGCTTCTTCGGTTCCATGGAAAATCCCTGGGGAGAAATTATGTACCCTAAAAAAGATACTTCTGTGATGTGAAAATCACACTTCTCCAGCTTGGCATATAAATGATTCTCACGTAACTTTTGAAGAACCAGACGCACCTGGGTAACATGTTGTTCCATCTATTCAGAATAAATCAAGATGTCGTCTAAATAAACGACCACGAATTTCCCTAGGAAGTCACGGAGAACATCGTTAATGAGGTCTTGAAAAACTGCCGGAGCATTTGACAGGCCAAACGGCATCACCAGGTATTCATAGTGACCCGACTGAGTGCTGAAAGCCGTCTTCCACTCATCCCCAGATTTAATTCGGATGAGGTTGTAAGCTCCCCTAAGGTCAATTTTAGAAAAAATCACGGCGGAACGTAACTGATCAAAAAGCACAGAAATTAACGGCAAAGGATAGGTGTTTTTAACGGAGATCTTATTCAGAGCCCTAAAATCAATGCATGGTCTAAGCGAGCCATCTTTTTTCTCCACAAAGTAAAAACCAGCACTTAAAGGAGATTTCGATGGTCTAATAAATCCCTTCTTTAGGCTTTCCTGAATATAATTATTCATGGCCGTGGTTTCTGGCCCGGACAAGGCATATAATCTCCCCTTAGGCAAAGTGGCACCTGGAACTAGCTCAATTGCACAATCATAGGGCCGATGGGGAGGCAGAATGTCCGCATTGCCTTTGGAGAAGACATCGGCAAACTCCTGGTATTCCACAGGAATGAGCTCTGGGACGACTGCTGCATCTCTGACTGGATACGAAATACATTCTTTAACACAAAAAGTACCCCATTGGGAAATCTCCCCGGACCGCCAATCAATGGTGGGATTATGAAAGGCAAGCCAAGGGTGACCCAAAACAACAGGAACTGCCGGACAATGTGTAGGGTAGAATTCAATATCTTCAGAATGTAAGGCTTCTACTGTAAGTATTACTGGAGGTGTACGGTGAGTAATTACCCCATTGGAAAGCGGACCCCCATCTAAGCCGTGCATGGTGATACATCTATCTAATGGTAAATGTGGAATGCCTAAGGCCCTAGCCCAAGTTAAATCCATAAAGTTTCCTGCAGCTCCACTGTCGACAAAAGCCGACACCAAAGAACTGAGGCTGCCAAAGGAAACCTTAACAGGGACTAATAGAGAGTTGTTTGAGGAGATAAGCTGCAGACCTAAGTGAACCCCCTCACCATTCACCTGGTCAGAGCGTTTCCCGACTTGTTCGGGCAATTACGAGCAAAATGTCCCTTATCCCCACAGTACAAACAAAGACCGGATTTTTGTCTTCTGGTTCTTTCCTCAGGAGACAGCCGGGAGAGACCTATCTGCATGGGCTCCTCGACGTCCTCTGGGAATGTATAAACACAAGGACTAGACCTTACAGTTGTTCCTCTTTCAGCCCTCCGCTCTCGGAGACGACGATCAATCTTTATAGCAAGCTCCATTAGTTTATCGAGAGTCTCAGGAGCGGGGTACTGGAGGAGACTGTCTTTAATAAATTCAGATAAACCGAGGCGAAACTGACTGCGCAGGGCCGGGTCATTCCAGCCACAGTCGTTCAACCAACGGCGAAACTCGGTACAATAAACCTCTGCTGGATTTCTACCTTGTTTGAGAGCGCGCAGATGACTCTCAGCGGACGCCTCTCTATCTGGGTCATCATACGAGAGCCCTAATGACTTAAAAAAGGCGTCTACAGATAACAACGCAGGATCCTCAGCTTTTAAACCAAATACCCAGGTCTGAGGATCCCCCTGGAGTAAAGAAATAATAATCCCAACCCGCTGAGATTCGGTACCAGAGGATGTAGGTCTTAAACGAAAATAAAGCTTACAGGCTTCTTTAAAATTAGAAAAATCTTTTCTGTCACCGGAAAAACGGTCGGGCAAATGCATCTTTGGTTGAGGGACTACCTTCGGGGAGGCTCGCAAAAGATCTTCCCGCGATCTCACCCGAAGAGAAAGATCCTGAACCATCTGAGTAAGTTCTTGAATCTGGTTGACTAAGAGCTGACCGGGATTTGGCCCTAAACCTGTCAGATTCATGAGGCCGATAAACTCTCACAAAAACAGAATGAGAAAAAAACCCTGTTTAATTTTAAGTTTTGGTATGGCCGGTAATAATGTTATGATTCCAGCACTCTGGTCTGGGGAGATCTTATAGCAAGGACCTGAGCACTGGAACGCAATGCTGGGAAAGGGAACGGGAATAGCCCCTGGCGCCCTAACTCCGTTGTCTCGCCCATGCTGTCAGAAATCTCTTGCGAGACTATGGTTGCTTGAGCCCATGGCAGCCGCGTTTGAAGGGCAGATTACGTCTGCCCAACTCCGATGCCCCCTCAGGTCTTAATGGGAGACAAAGAGAAATCCGAGACAGGGTGATAACAAAGGGCCCTCTAACTAAACAACAAAGCCAGGGGCTACAGACTAACCTAAAACTAGAATATGTGCGGAAAACCGCCAGGGAAAAGGACAACCAAAATACCCACTTGTCCACTCTCCTACCCGGCACCGCCGAGTTCCGGAGAGGACTTGTGGAAGCGGAAACCTCCGCAAATGCTCTGAAACAGAATACAAAATGAAGCGGGCTAGGCCGCAGCACGCGGCAGAGCCGCATCTCACGAAAACCACATGAGATCCTCTGGCGACTATTGCGGGCAATTGAGGACCAGAAGACTCCTTGGGATGAGATGACAACTCCAAGATTCAGGAACTCTGAGGACAGGAATGACCGGACACAGCAGGACTGGAACAGACGTTCAGCAAACCTAAACAGCATGCAGGAAGCTATTACCGGCGTCTGTGTGAAGCACTGAGAAGGTATTTAGCAGGGAGTCCTCCAATCAGATGTTCAGAGCCTGATTAGCATAAATGCCGTGCAGCTGCCTTGCTGCACGACCAGAAGACAAGTGTATGTGGTTAACTTGATTGACCCTGCAACGGGGAGCGCGGTCCGCCCGTGGCGTCCCCGTTGCTAGGGTCCAGGCGGCTCAGCGTGCACGGCGTCCCAGCATTGCTAGGGACCCGGCGGCTAGCACGCTCGGCGTCCCTAGTTGCTAGGCGCCGGGCCATGAGGACATCGCGGACCACGGCGCCTAACAATAGCCATGTAAATTATTATGTATTTCACCCCTATGTTCTAAACCTGTTGGCACCATAAACAAAAAATATATATATTTTATGTGTTTTTTTGCCTAAATACTGCACAGAGATTATTTTATTGACTAATGATGGTGGGTGTGACATATTTTTATTTTAGTGTTTCTTATTAAACCTATTGAATTATTTTATCGTTCACTACTTTTTATATAGGAAGCCCTTAATATGAACATTGTGTCAATTATACAAAGGCTATAGGCATGACATTGTTGCTTTCTAATAGGTGACCGGTTGCCTTAAAAGATCATGACCATGTCAATTATTGTTATTTTATGTTTACCCCTTACATCACTCTGGATGGTGGTTATTTTAATTACCTGTCTAGCCTAGTAGGTTGACCATTTTTAAGAATTTGACAATTGTCTGTCTCAAATGTAACAAGAAATGTGAAAGAAATGCAACAAATTGTGTATATCATATTGAAAATAACACACAAATCATCTGTAATAATACTGTATGCACTAACCAACGTTTCAGGTTTTTTTTCCATTTGTCCCACACTAATCTCAACTTCCATATTACCATTGGTGCAAGTTTGTCCCTGACTGCATCGTATCACTGCACAGTATCACTAAATTTAACCACATCACTGTTATTGATCTACTGTTTATGCAACTGATCATTGTATACATCTAAGTTTTAAGAATTTCAAGGGTTGCTGTACACAAACAGCACTAGCCATTTTGTTTTGTTAAAAGTAAAACAACAACCAAAGACAATAGAGTTTAAAAAGGTTCAGCACTGTTCAGTTCCTATGCTTGTCCATCTCCATGGAGGGCTGGTTTATTTTATTCCTAAATTATTCAGACCCCCTGTGTCACTAGTTTGGGAGCACTCTATTATTTCATATAGAGTAACACAATGAATTATATCTCATAGGTTTCATAGAGGAAATATTAAGTGCTTTCTGGAGGTTGGTACCAAGATAAAGTATATAGTATACTGTACTGGCTTTAAAAAGTCAGATAGAAAAAATCATAGAATTCATAATTGGAATGCTATTTCATAAATAGACAAAACATAAAATGATTAGGAAATGGCACATATGTAAACTGCAAAATCCCTTATTGTATTATTTAATAACTAGGCCCTTCATTTGTAGAAATTACAGAAATTATGTTAGCAAAGATAATTTAGAAAAAAAAAATAGATGGAATTTCTGTAGAAAGGTTGAAGAACAATTTACAATTAAATAATGTGTTGCGCATAATCTTTGGAATAGAGAGGTCTATTCATTTCATTTTGTTATAGCTTTAAAAAACAACAACAACAACAACAACAACAACCCATGTCTTCATTTATCAGGATTCAGTTAAGTTAAGTACCCAACAGTCGGGATCGCAGCGGTCGAAACTCAGTCACCGGAATCCCGTCAGCAGTCAAAATGCCAGCGGTCGAAATCCCAACTGCTGCCTGGTATTCCCACTAGGGTGGTGGTCCACGCCACCACCCGAGGGGGAATACAATAGTGTGGCGAGCAAAGCCACCGAGCCCGCAAGGGAACACGCTGCGCTCGATAATGGCATTTATATTGTTGGGATACTGGCATCGGTATTTTGACTGCTAGGATCCCGATTGTCAGTAGAGACACAGATCTCAAGCAGTTACAGTATTATGACACAAATGATTAAACATTTATATCAGTATAAGAATGGTTAGACTAGGGTAGGCAAACCTTCAATTGTCAACTGAAAACTCACATCAAATTCTTGAAGAACACACATAACTTATGCTACCCGATTACCACCCTTCTACATGGTTCACACAAAACTTACATGTGTTCTATTTCTTTACTCAAGCAACCCTCAGACTCCTGCACTAAACCTGATGTGTTAAACTGGGTGTGGATCATTAGATCGACAGTGTTTAGGTCGACAATGTTTAGGTCGACCACTATAGGTCGACAGTCACTAGGTCAACAGGGTTGGAAGGTCGACAGGGTTTCTAGGTCGACATGTGCTAGTTCGACAGGTCGAAAGGTCGACATGAGTGTTTTTTTGTGTAGTTTTTTGCGTACAGTGACCGGAAAGCCGAATTAGTGCACTGTGTCCCCTCGCATGGCTCGCTTCGCTCGCCATGCTTCGGGAAAGGCAGATTACCGTTCCAATCGTAGTCCACGTGGATCGTTAAGTATGAAAAAATTAAAAAAAGATATTTAAAAAACAACAACTCATGTTGACCTTTTGACCTGTCGGCCTAGCATATGTCGACCTTCCAACCCTGTCGACCTAGTGACTGTCGACCTATAGTGGTCGACCTAAACATTGTCGACCTAGACAGTGTTTATCTTCAGGCCGGATCCCGTTAAACTAATGTCATCCTATAGTTTGTAAGCTTGAAAGCAGCATCCTTTTACTTCACTATCTGTTTGTCTGTCTTTCTGTATTACCTATTTCTAAATAGTAATAACAATAATCTGCCAACATTACTTTCTCCTTATGTAGTTCACAGTCCTGTATATAGGAATAGTTTTTTCTACCATAATTATTCTGAAAGATATTATATTGAACAGTTAACATGAAACTTGAGGCTGCTCTAACATCAGGTCAGGTTTTTTGGTAGTAGTACCCTTCAACTGAAAGTGTCTAATCCATGCCAATTGACAAGACCTCGCCATGCTCTTCAGATGATGTCCTTGGCATCCAAAATTAATATTTCCATTTACAATATTTTATACTTTTAATTTCATGAATAACTTGCTAATCTAATAAAGCTATTTAGAACCAATCTTGAGCATTCTCAATTATTTTGTATTTTTTCAAATCAGATGCAGCATTTGGAATGTTGAGGATAATCTATGGAAATCTGTGAACTCTCGGAGAAGCATGAATAAACATTATTCTGTTGTTCTGGCACCAAAGCCATGAAATAAAAAAGCATGGAATGCCAATTGAGGATAATTTAAATAAGTATTGCAAACATAGACATTTGAAATTATTTTCATGTTGAGTTTTCCCTGTGGTTCTCACTGAACATGTACATTTTTCTGAGATCTGTTGGGAAAACACAGCACATTGAATTAATTCAATGCTAAGTAGTAGACGCTGCATCAACATTCTAAGCACAGCTTAAAAGCAGAAATATGCAAAACTGCTATACAGCCTGATTTACAAACACCATATTTCAAGAAGGCCTTTGATAAACAGGTGAAGCAAATATAATTTTATTTCTTTTTTTTTAGAGTATGACTGAGAATGTGTGCGTGTGCGAGTGAGTTTTAATTATTTCTATCTTGTAGCATCAACATCTCAATTCAGAATCAGTTACAAACAGTAGCTCAATGTGCCTGAAAGACTGAAACAGCTGTCTTTGTGCTTTCTAATTAAATAGATGTACATTTAACTTAGGTTTTGCTGTAAAAGCTGTTTGATGTGAACATTAATGCTAGAGGAATGTATCTTAAAAAGGATTATAGTCTTGTGTCACTAGGTTAATCTGCATACTACTTCCCCAAGGTGGTCATTCCAAGTTGTTCGCTCGCTGACAATTTTCGCAGTGCAGCGACTAAGTAAAAAAAACGGCAAAAATGCGCATGCGCATGGTACGCAGCGTGCATGCGATAAGTACTTTCACACAAAACTTTGTAGATTTACACAAGCTCGAGCAACATTTTTTCTTCGCTCGAGTGATCGTAGTGTGATTGACAGGAAGTGGGTGTTTCTGGACGGAAACTGGCCATTTTCAGGGAGTGTGCTAAAAAATGCAGGCGTGCCAGGTAAAACCGCAAACGGGGGAGTGGCTGGCCGAACGCAGGGCGTGTTTGTGAGGTCAAACCAGGAACTAAACGGATGGAGGTGATCGTAGTCTAGGAGTAGGTCTGGAGCTACTCAGAAACTGCAGCAAATTATTTAGTAGCAGTTCTGCTAATCTTTCGTTCACAATTTTGCTAAACTAAGATACACTCCCAGAGGGCGGCGGCCTAGCATTTGCAATGCTGCTAAAAGCAGCTAGCGAGCGAACAACTCGGAATGAGGGCCCAAGTTCCTACTTGCAGTGATGAAGGTGCTACGAAATGAGACAGGTGTAGAGAGCTCTGGTGACACATATATCTTTGTTATTTTGGATGATTTTTATTCTTACCCAACATAATTGTATTTAATATTGCCATTCATTTAGAATTTTCCCAGAAGAAGTTTTAAAAATCACCATTTCATCAAGTGAGGTTTGCTGAGTTGTGAGAGCCTTCACTATAGCTGACAATGTCAAAGCATAGCAAAAATGTTTTCACCACTGGAAATGTCCTTCTGCCCCACTCCTACAACTGGTTATACTGTAAGTAAAGTTTGGCACCTCGCTTCCATGGAAAAAAGTAGAGATGAGTAGGTTCGGTTCCCTGAGAACCAAACCCCCCGAACTTCATGCTCTGAGCCTGGATCCGAGTCCGGCTCAGGACTTCCCGCCAGACTCGGAAACCAGAATGAGACAAAACGTCATCATCCTGCTGTCGGAATCTCCTTGGTTTTGGATTCCATATAAACAGCCGCGCGTCGCCGCCATTTTTACTCCGGACTTGGAGAGTGAGAGAAACAGACCTCTGTCTCTCTCTCTGTGGGTGGTGGCATCGGGTGGGGTTAGTGTGTGCTCTGTAGGAGTGCTGCTGCAGTCACTGTGGTGTAACTGTGCTGTGTGAGGGGAGCTGTCCTGGCTGTCACTGGTGTTTCATGTGCTGTTGTGGCCGGGTTCTGCAGCTGTAAATGGGTGCTGCTGTCACTGTGTTGTACAGGGTGTAGTGTCACTGTCCTCCTCCTGTATGCTGTAAAATATAGAGGTGCTGCTGGTGCCATATGTTGTAAACATTCTGGGGTGCAGTTGTTTAAAATTACAAGCACACTGCTCCTGTATACTGTATATAAATACTGTATAGGGGTGCTGCTGTTAAAATAACATTACACTGGCCCTGTATGCTATACAAATTCAGGGGTGCAGTTGTTAAAAATATGCTGTATGCTGTAAAATATAGGGGTGCTGCTGTTAAAATAGCATTACACTGACCCGGTATGTTTATAGCTAGCTATGATTCAGAGAACTTGGCGAGCTTTTTCCAGGGGGACTACCTGTCGCTGAAATGATGGATTTATTAAACTGTGCATGTCCTGTTTAAACAACATAAGGGTAGGTGGGAGGGCCCAAGACAATTCCATCTTGCACCTCATTTTTATCTTTGCATTATGTGCTCTTTGGTGCCTAGTTTTTAAAACTGCCATCCTGTCTGCCACTGCAGTGCCACTCCTAGATGGGCCGGGTGTTTGTACCGCCCACTTGTGTCGCTTAGCGTAGTCATCCAGCTACCTCATTGCACTTCTTTTTTTTCTATGCATTTAGTGCTATTTGGGGCCTATTTATTAAAACTGCCATCCTGTCTGCCACTTCAGAGCTGAAATTCACATTATGCAACATACTATGAGCTGAAATTCACATTACACCACATAGTATGAGTAAAAATGCTTATTATGCACCACAGTATGAGACAAAATATACATTACGCTACACAGTATGAGAAGAAATTCATATTACACCATACAGTATGAGTAGAAATGCGTATTATGCACCAGAGTATGAGCCGAAATATACATTATACCGCACAGTATGAGCAGAAAATTCCCATTACGCCACAAGGTATTTGCTGAAATTCACAATACTCTACATGATATGAGTCAAAATGCATATTATGCTACACACTATGAGCCAAAATATACATTACTCCACACAGTATGAGACGAAATTCATATTACACCATACGGTATAGGTAAAAATGTGTATTAAACACCACAGTATGAGCTGAAATATACATTATGCCACACAGTCCACCCTCCCACAGCACCCATGCCCCCCTCTACCCCCCACATGCTGATTGTTGGCCTCACCGGGCTCACCCTCGCCTCCAGCAATACTGGCAGTGGCAGGCACACTGTCAGTCCCACCCCCTGGCCGATTGCACCCCCCTCCCTGGCAGGCCCCCCCCCCCGGCCCCCATCAAGAAGCAGGAAGGACGAGGTCACTCCATTAGCTTCACCCCACCACCCACCACCCCCCCACCACCACCACCACCGCCACCGCACACACACTTTAAAGACCGCCTGGGCCCCAGCTGCAGCTGCGATACTCACCGAAAACTGACAGCTCTCATCCTTCTATCCTCCATCGGTGACCAGGCTCTCTCCTATGGCTGGGTAGCGGCTTTCCTCTCTCCTATGGCTGGGCAGCAGCTCTCCTCTCTCCTCCCGCAGTCCGTTCTATCTCCCGTTCTCTGTGCTGCGGTGCTGCTGGTCAGTCACATGGAGGAGAGGAGGAGGGGGTACACCGTGGGCATGAGCTGGCTCTGGTCCCAGCAGCAGCTGTCCAATCAGCGTGCACTGACAGCCTGCTTGGGATGGGCCGGCTCAGAATGATGCATGTAAAAAAAAAAAATCTCCTCTGCAGCGCCGCTACTTATGGCAATCCGTGGCCGCGGCCGGGCTCCCTGAAACTCATGGGGCCCTAAGCGCATGCCTTGGTTGCATAGCAGCTAATCCGCCCCTGCATACAGTGAACTGGAGGGCATTATAATGTTACATAATATGAAATGGGCCATTGCAATGTGGCACAATATGAATTGGAGGCACTATAGTGTGGCATAATAAGAACTGGGTTCACTGTAATTGTTACGATTCTGTTGCTGTTGGTGTATGTCAGCTGATGTATTCCCTCTATTCAGAATATACCTGGTATCAGCTGATATTAGCAGAGTCTGCATTTCTTTATATATTCCCTGTTTGTCTTTGGTCCTGTGTATTGGTGCAGCATGCTAGCTGCAATGTGTTCTGTAATCAAGGGGACTGGGTTGCCTGGCTTATTGCAATTGGTCTCTGCTCCTGATAAAAGACAACCAACTCTGCACAGACTTGCAGGTTATATTACCTGTATGATCTAAATTTCTGAATACTGTACAAGTACCTTATCATGTGCTTAGGAGCAAGTCTGGAAGCTTTGTCAGCTGGTCCTAGATCACACCCTGCCTTGCCTTACCTAGCCGTGCCATGCATCCTGGATATCTATCAGTTAAGTAACATTGGGCCTGATTCATTACCAATTACAAATGTGAGATTGCCTGCTATGAAATACCATCACCTTGCATATGCAGCCTTATTGTAAAGTGAACACATTTTGATTGACATGAAGTGACCATTTGTGGGTGGTAACATGGCATTTTTGGGGAGTGGTTGGAAAACGCAGGCGTCTTATGGCCATTTTCGGGGGCATCTGCGAATGCTGTGTTCAAAAACATAGCATTGATTTAAGTATGCTGGGGTCAGCTGCAAATGTTGGTGGTACCATTTTTTTGCATATGCATTGTGAATCTGGTAAAGCCTATGCAGCTTTGCGAATGCATGGAAGGGCGTCTTTTATCCTTTCTGGAAGGTTCTTCACATGCGATTTTTTTAGCAGTAGCAGATTTGTGAACATCGCTATCTCAGCTTCAGTAGTGATCCATAATGAATCAGGCCCTTTGTACCTATGCCTTGTTCTATCCAGCAAAGTTCTTGGGAGACTCTCTGCTAAATTTCTCTGTGCCAATACATATACTTCTGCTGTGGACTTCATCTATGCCTGCCTGTATTCCTGAGTAATTGTGGGTCTGCTGAACTATCTCTGCATCCCTTAAGCTTTGGATTATGCTTTTGGATTCCGGTGCAAATACTTTATTATCCTGTTGATAAAAGAAACTACAAAGGATATTCTCATCATTGTGATTGTTTATTACTATTTGCTGTATTCATTGTTTGGTATCCGAGTACTGCAGTTAAGTTATCATTCAAACACTAAGGGCGTAATTCAGACTGCATCGCTGCAGCGGCCGTAATCTGAATTTTTTTATGGTGTGCACAAGCGCAGCGGCTACACTGCGCGTGCACACCCCGCGAGCCCAGTGAGATGCTAAAAGAATCTCAGGGCTGCGATCGCCTCTGCCTGATTTAAAGGCAGAGGCGGTTGCGGGGCAGGATGGGGCGTGCCAATGGCATTAGAGCGCCATTGGTGGGGCGCAGTCTAGACAATGATGGCGTGTCTGGACCGTTAGGGGGTGCGGTCCGCAGTGGCTGTGTGATGTCACACGCTGCCGCTGCGACCCAGGATGTGACGAGTAGCAGCATGCCAGCGCGCAGGAGCTGCAATGGCAGGGAGCTACTCACCAGGTACAAAAGCATCGCCGCTGTGCGATGCTTTTGTACCTGTGTAGGAAGGGGGGTAGGGCCAGACATGTGGGGAGGGGACTAGCCCTGTGATGGGCACCCCCAGCATGTCTGGGAAAATGATCGTAGATGTGCTAAATATAGCACATCTACGATCAGATCCAGGGGCATTTTAAGAGAGGGGACCTGCGTGCAGCCTCCATCGTGGCCCCCTCCTTTCCAGCAGCAGTAGACTCTGCCATAATGTCAGTCTACTGCGCATGCGCAGGTCTCCGGGAACATGGCGTCCGCGCCTTGTTCTCAGGGTTATCTCCAGTGAGCAAATGCAAAATACTCGGAAATGTCCGCGGTGGCCATTTTCCGAGTGATTTGTGTCCTAGGTGCAGGGCTGCCATCGCGGGACTCCTGAGGGGTAAGTATATTATATGGGTGAAGTGTGCGAGGTATGGGCCCCCCTGGACCAAGGGGCCCATGTGCACTGCACACACTGCACTCATTATAGAAATGTCTATGATCAGATCTGAATTAGGCCCTAATTCTATTCATCAGCAGCTTTCCACCTGTGTTAAAGTATTGTGCCACATTCCAGATCACCAGTACTTTGAACACTAATTTTATTCCACATTCAAATCTCCAGTTAACTGTTACTGTGCCATTTAGCATTTGTCTGCAATTACCGCTCCAGATAACTATCCTGCAGTCTCCAGCCAATTGGGATGGAGCTCCCTCACAGTAATGTGGCACAATATGAACTGGAGGGCACTCTAATATGGCACAGTATGAATAAGGGGCACTGTAATGTGGCATGATATGAACTGGGGACATGTATGTCATTATGTGAATTAGGGGTACTATGTTGCATAATATGTACTGGCAGCCCTACAATGTGACATGAACTAGGGCAGTTCAGAAAATTAACTAGTACACTATTATGGGGCATAAAATTAACAACTTCTGCAGAGCGGTGGTACTATACAAACATTTGGAAAAGGACCATTCAAAATGCTGATATGGGGCCACAAAGATCTGGCTATGCCCCTGCCATACCCTTTTACTACACTGGCCTCCTACTAGACATGTAGAATATCACTTAATTGTTTAGCTGCTTCCACAGTGATCCTCAAACTGGATTCTCTTCCTACCTTTACTTTCCCTGTTCCTTCACCATATTACAAATTTGTCTTTCATATAAATTGCATTTTACCCATCAATGATGATGATCATGTTTTTTTTTCTTTTTTGTGTTTTTCTGTAGCATTATTTTGGTTTGTACTGTACCTTTCTCCTGCCCTTTCAGTTACCATACTGCTTGTTTTGATTGTCTACGCTCTGTCATGCATACTTCCTGACTTTGAAGGCTCCTGAAGAGAGACATATAAGTGTGCTGAAGGAGCTTGCATAAAATCAGGAGGTGCGACCTCACTGGAAGTGCTGCATTCGTTAGCCACACCTCCATTTTCAACACCTTTGTCACTGTGGGGGTATGGCCAGCTCTATGTGAGCTGCTGGCTATGCCCTCGTCCCTTTATCTCTTGGAATAAACATTGTGCGCATACGCACAGTGACTATTCACCACTGTTTTGCTGAGCAGAGCAGAAAGTGAGAGGGGGCTTCCCAACTGCCCCCCCCCCCCCACCACCACCACCACCACCACTGCGGGACACTGTGGCCTTTGGGTGGAACAGTTTGACAGTCCCTGAAAAATAGGACTATACTGTCAGAATCATAACAGTTGGGAGGTGTGTGTCATGTACAGGGCTGCCATCAGAAACTGTAGGGCCCAGGACTGACAAAATAGGCAGCCTCACCCCCCCCCCCGCCCCCCAAAAAAGAGAAAAATATTTAAAAATAAATACATTATATATATATATGTATATATATATAATATATATACATATATATATATATATATAAAGATATATAAAATTCCTGTGCACATACTCATATTATTCCCCAAACAGTAATACCCCTTGCACCATATTAAGCCCCCACAGTATTGCCCTGATACCATATTATGCCCCACAATTATACCTCTGACACCATTAGTCCCCGCAGTAATGCTCCTGACATCATATTATGTCCCAACAGTAATGCCTCTGTCACCATATCATGCCCCCACAGTTACAGTATGTCCCTGTCACCATATTATACCCACACAGACACAGTAAAAATGCCCTATGACACAGGGTATGAAAAATCAGTCTTGTGGTCAACAACAGCATTGTTTTCACTGGATACATAAGTTACACTAACTAAAGCATCCTCTACCAGCTTCCTGATAAAGTGGTTTTAGTAGCAATGTTGATGGCCCTTTCTGAAATAGAAATGTTCTAATTAAACTTACAGTAGTCCCAATGGTGGATAAGGCAACTGCAAGTTTTTTCTCTACTCCATTTGCTCTTGATGCTTTCACACTGCATGGACACTTTTGAACATTTTGGATTTCAGGACCTACAGGTACAACATGGTAGACTTCCCCTGATGCCAATCACAACTTGATTTAGGATCATGTAGTGTCTGAGGTACTCAACAAGTAAGTCCAGCAAACTCCTCACTATACATTATTGGAGCTTTTCCATTGATGGTCTGAATGAAACACCTGTTTCCTGAATGGATTTTTACATTTGTTTTCTCACTTTCTGACTTGCTTTTAGCTGCAGAGATATCTAGCAACACGGGGTCTGTGGCTGTACCATACTCTGGTTAACATTAGCTGAAGTCATCCTATGATAATGTGAGCATCCTGTTGTTAGGGTCCCATAGACGGTAACACAGTATCCTAGCATGATGCACTCAATGGATTTGGAATAGGTGACAAAAAGGTGACTTATGTTTGATTTCTTACCAGTCCATGCCTCCATTGGTGTCCTGTCTTTGACTGCCATTGTAGGTGATAGATTTTTGAGGTAAACTGCCTTTTGTACTGCTTCAGTTCAAAATCTTTTGTCAAGGCTTGACTCATTCAGCATAGCTCGAGTTCTTTCAGCTATTCTTCTATATCCACTTTCACTTCCACCATTCTGCCCCATGTACTGTATTGGTGATAGTTAGCTGATGTTGAATACAATTGTATTTAATGTAGTTATTTATTCTCATATTCTATCACATTGTCAGATCTCAGTACCTTAAGAACTGTTTGGCTATTTAGGAGGTTCTTGTACATTATGAACATACTTACATATGTCCTTATAGCATGAATGTCATAAAGTAAAGTTTCTGAGTCATGGTTTCTACTTCCATTGGTCCATACACATCAGTATGCATTCACTCCAATGAACTTGTGCTCTTAGGAAAGGTGCAACATGCTTGCTTGCCCTTAACACATAGTGACTGATAGAAGGGCATAGCAAATTTCAACGTAGCATAGTTTTCTGGATCCTCTAGCTTCCCAGAACTCATGCTGATACTTGTACTGTACATTTTTCTTATACAGACAAATAAGAGTCTGTATTCACTCATATCTTCTTTCTCCATGTCATATGAAGCTTTGCTGATCTTGATATTGGCTTGTTCCACACAAAGATTATCTGGACATTTGACAACCAGATTTGTAAATGTCTGTACTGGGCCCATAACCATGCAGGTTGCGCAAAACTTACATGGTGGTGCTCTCCATAGTGAGATTTTATCCTTCAATATGCTGTAAACCCAAATATTATCGACCTTCCCCAGATATGTTAACATACTCCCAAAATTGCCTAACTGCATAAACATTGGTGTTGCATCCACTTGTGAATGGGACCGTAAGTCAACTGCAGGAGCAATGCTTTTTTTCATCAATAAAAGGATTAAAGGGGATTAAATGCACTGACAGTATAAGAACAGTATCATCTACCCTTGATGTATAAGGAAACTGAGACGATATTGTTGAGTACAACAACAAGCCCGACACCCTGTGCATTCATCCATTATCATCTTACTACATAAGAGGGTCTACACACAGTGGGATGCCACATTAGTGTCACCCTATATCTGAGACTACATTATTGAAAACGGCCCAAGCGGATACATAGGATCCGGGATTAGGACCCTATGCAAAAGGGACCCTAAAAGATCACCTAGAATCCCCATGAGCAGGCAGTACAGTGTTGAGAGGACATGTTAACAACAAAAAGGGTGGTCTCAAGACACCAAATACCCTATGAAATAGTTAATGAAGGTACACATTGTTACCATGTAAATAAATCAAAACATTGCACCTTCACTATCAATTGTCATATCATTCATTACCAACACTAATTTACATTCTCATGTAGAGTAGAAATCCCACATAAAACACATACAACAACCCTGTGTGCCCCTTACCTTGTGCAGCACTATAACAATTCCCCACCATTGTCACATATATGGGAAGGTAGGATACCTTCAGTTATAGCTGCTCCAAAGGTCTAACCCTCACCATAGTGAGCACAGTTTAACATTTTGCATTTACAACATTTTGAAATTAATAGACCATGAATCAATCAATGTTGGCTCTTTACAGAAAGGTCTTGTGTCCCAAAGTGCACAAGAACAGGGGAGGTAGTGTAGCGAAGATACAAGGCTGGAGGGATTGGAAGTATGAAATGGTTTAAAAGTGTTGGAATGAGAAGCTGTAAACGAAATTGCATTGAACAGAGCAAGCAAGAGAAAGTGCCAGGATGTTTTGTGGGTGTGAGAAAACAAAACTGTTCATGTTGGAGTATAGTGAAGATGAAAAGGTTGATAATAGGGGAAGGAAAAATGTTACAGTGTGCTGGAGAGAAAAAAAGGATTTGGAGAAAAATGTGGTAAAAAGTGAGTAGGAGAAAAACAGATGGTAAATGGAGTAACATGGTGGAGGGATGTGAGAGATTTGGGTGGATGTGGATTGGCAATGAAAGGTAATGAGAGAATGTAGAGGAACAATTATTCCAAGTATTCAAGACTTGAACCAGGGGAATGGCAACTTCACCTAGTGGCGAGATTTTTATTTGTGCTACTGCATGTTTTAGGTTTTTTTTTATATTAAGTTAAAAGACCATTGATATGTCTGAAGACACAGTTATGTTTTAAGAGGTTTGCCTTGATATTGATTAAAAAAAATAAACTCAGTTATAGGATTTGTTTTTATTCATTTTAAAATATTGCTTTAATTATTTGTTTTTGATGCCTGGAGCATCTCAGTGACATGTTATTTGTGCATCTGTCAGTGAACAATAATTATTTGTTTGATTTTGTTTAATATATATAGTTTAATATCTGGGAAGTATTATTGAAATGTCATTCATTTCACTGTACTCAGATGTAATATTTAATTTGTATCACATAGCCATTCAAGCCTTTTATTACAGAACTGTAGAGGCTACAGGTGGCAGTATCTATCTATCTATCTATCTATCTATCTATCTATCTATCTATCTATCTATCTATCTATCTATCTATCTATCTATCTATCTATCATGGTGAGGCATTATACTGTATACTGAGGAGAAATTACATTGCACAACAAGTAGTACTTGAATAGAAAGCTTAGGAAAAGAAATTGCATTAGAACAGAAAATGATCTAGTCTCTTATTCTCCATCCCTATGGAAAACTGGTAAGCTCATCTTTGTTGTTAGAAACGAAATAACAGTATAGTATATTGGTTTTTAACCAATTGCTATAGAGTAATCATAAAAAATGTTTTCTTTGGCTTAATTGCAGCAAACTCTTGGGGCAGGTTAACACTTCTTGCTGCATTGATTTTAAGTATAAATATGGGATTATAGCACAGAGTTCCTAAAAGTACCAATTAATTATTTCCACTATCCCTATGGAGTTTGTCAAGCACATTTTTGTACAGATGAGAGAATTCTCCTGATTGGCTGGCTATCTAATAATTAGGAAGATATGCCAACATTAACTCATTATGCATTAGGTAGTTCTGTGTGAGCAATTTGATGTTACATTAGTGAATTTATTTATACTTTTTATATGCATTTCTGTATATTTATACATTAGTCTAATATCCTTGAGCACTGAGGTTCCAGATTGACAGCAAGTTCATGAAAGTGGTCATGGGTGTGACCAGTAAGTGGATTTTGCTCCTCTTATGGATAATTCTACTCTAATTTATAAACTACAGGAGTTTATAAGACTGCTGGTAAACCGGGGCTTGCTGGAGCATTTTGTGACTTTTCCCTTTAGCATCCTTTTTTTTTTGTATCATCTGATCTGTGCTTGTTGTGTTATTGTCTATTCCTAGAATTCAGTCTTGTGTCTCTTTGTAATCTGTCTAAATATATCCAGTCTGTGCACCCTGCTTATTGTAGTCTATCTTGTCTCCTGCTATCCAGTCCCAGTTGTTTAGCCTATTGCTGCCTTATTCAGTAATTATTGATAATATTGCCTAGTCTCTTTAAAGTTCCTTGTTCTATCAAAATATTAGGTGCATCCAAGTACTCAAGGGGAAAGACAGCTGATATATGCCCATGGCTATTTTCCCTGCTGCTCTCCTGGAGATTTCAGGGAGGTAGTTACAAATGGGACTTGCAGAAGGCATGGCGCCCTGAATTGCATCATTGTGGCCCCTGATCAGGTATTGTACTGCAGGTGAAGGGGGGGGGGGGGGGGGAGTGGTGGCATGTCATCATGAAATCGGGCTGCCCATTTTACAGGGGATGTTGGTACTTTCAAGAAAGCTGGTCTACTCTGTTGGGATTTCAGGAGACCTCCCCAAGTTGTGAGTCTCCTGGACATTCCCCAGAAGAGTACTGAAGGTAAGAATGTCCAATAGCATCCTAAGATAAAAGAAAAGTAGTTACTAGCAAAGGGAGAAAGGTCATCATTCAGCAGCTTTGCAAATGCAGTCCATAGCAATGTAAATGCAGTAGGGTATGTTAAACACCTCCTTACTGCATTTCACCCAGTCAGCTGTACCTTATGCATTACCGTAAGTGTCATGTATGAGTTGTGAGATCAAGTCCCCTGCTTGGCATAATAAGCAATGTGTATTTTAAATACAAGGGGATTTAACTAGAAATTATTATTGACAGGATGCACACAAATCACACTATGGAGGATATTTATAAGAATTGTTTTTGGTCGATTTGGCATTTTTAGTGATAAAGCCATGATTTTGCAAACTGGGAAAGTACTAATGGCCAATTCACATAGATGTTACATGTCAAACACCACTTTGCATACCAAATTGCAGCAACTCATCATCAAACCAAACATCATCAAAATAACATTGGTATCAAAGCAAATCACTAATTTACTAAGCATCATGTTTGCAAAATCGATTGAACTCACACAAACATTGCAAACAATGCACAAAATGAATGCATTTGTTTTAAAAATCACATTTACATGTGAAAACCATTTCAATTATCACAAACTCAATCAGGAAGATTATAAAAGGCAACCAAGTCAGCTGCAGTACTCTCTGTCTACTCACAAGCATGGCTGAGTTAGGCTCACTCGCTGACTGAAAGAGCCCAGAAGCAAGAAACAGAATAGAGGTCACAGCAGGTAGGGGTGACACAGAGCTTAAGAAGTCCTAGGTAATTGCCTTGTTGGTTGAACTTTAAGGCAGTGTCTGATGATGTCATACAGATGCCTCAACTGCAACAACTTATGGAACCTGTAAGACCTCATCAAAACTCAGCTTGAGCCTCACATAGTATGGTCATGAGCACTATCAGGCCTACATAAACTGCTGGCTGTTCTGCACTTCCTTGCTTCTGACCTATACCATTCAATCCAGTTACAGTTGGTTTAAAAAGGGAAAAAAATGTTTTTCTCAAACACTGTTATGCTCAGATTATGAGTATTTAATAAGAGTAAGAGTATGCACGTATTGATACAATTAATATAAAAATGTGCAAGAAAGTTTTTAAAAAATATGAATAATAATATAAATAAAAACATATATAAAAAGGCTAAAAAAATATTTATTTTTTTAAATAAAATTCCAGAGTGAGTCAAAGAAAGGCTTTGAGTTCAATGTTGATGTTGAGTCTCTGTGGTTCTAAAGTTTTTAATTGATAAACCCACAGTGTTTAATTTGTCTTCAGAGATGTTACCAGATCTTCTCCTCTCCAATGGGAAGCTCTTCTCCCCCTCTAATGGGATGTTACTTTTAGAATTTTAGTGAAGATTAGGCCCTTTGGGTCTTTACTGTGTTTTCAAAGAAATGATCAGATAGGCTGTGAGTTTTCATTCCTCTCCTGATATTATAAAGGTGCTCAGAAGTTCTAGTCCTTATTTTACATTTCATTTGCAATACGTACTGGATGCCTCAATTACATTCTAAAAGATAAATGGCCCCTTCAATTTCACACAATATGTTTTTTTTAATATTTTGTTTTGTATTAGTTGTCTGATGTAATGTTGGGGACTGACTCTGTGAAACTAAAGGGAAACATTACTGTTGGTCAGTATAAGTGAATTGATGAAATACAAGGGTACACATAGCAAAATTACTAATTGTGGACTGTGGTGGTGCAAAAGAGTAAAGTTAAAAAAGCAGGTAACCCCCCCAATCAACATAAATTAGTTTGCCAGTCCAATATGCAGATGTTTGGGTTTGTGCATTAAATGTAAACAGGATGATGTACAGTATGATGCTTTTACAATAGTCAAAAAGTCAGACATTTGTGGCATTGACCATAGCATACATGCAGCTTAGCAGAAACATTTCTCAAGAAGACTGTAAAAATGTTTCTTTAGATGCAGATTCTTGCCTATGCTAAACTTCACCACTCTGCTACTTCTCCACTTTTTTATTTACTTCAAACATGGAACCCTAAGTTACACATTTCCAAAGTACTTAAAAATACAACTGCCTGAAAGAAAACATGCTAAGGCTTTTCATTCTTCTTTGTAGATACTCACTACATGGCTGTGCACATGATGGTGACTGTGGTGTCTAGAACAGTAAGGTTTGGTGCTTGTCCCAAGTCCCAGCAGAAGGCTGTGGTTGCTGTCTGGCAGATTGGCATGCCGGAGATGGTCCTTAAAGATATGAGGCATATGTAAATTGCAAGCCAACAATGGTGGTCATTCCAAGTTGTTCGCTCGCTGCCGTTTTTTGCAGAATTGCGATCAGGCTAAAATCCGGCAGTTCTGCGCATGCGTATGGGCCGCAGGGCGCACACGCTAAGTAATTTCACACAAAACTTAGCAATTTTACACAGGTCCGAGTGACGCTTTTCAGTCGCTCTGCTGATCGGTGAGTGATTGACAGGAAGTGGGTGTTTCTTGGTGGTAACTGACCGTTTTCCGGGAGTGTGCTAAAAAACGCAGGCATGCCAGGCAAAAACGCAGGAGTGGCTGGCCGAACGCAGGGCGTGTTTGTGACGTCAAACCAGGAACCAAACATACTGAAGTGATCGCAAGATAGGAGTAGGTCTGGAGCCACTCAGAAACGGCATGAAATTTTTTAGTAGCAATTCTGCTACTCTTTCGTTCGCACTTCTGCTAAGCTAAGATACACTCCCAGAGGGCGGCGGCTTAGCGTGTGCACTGCTGCTAAAAGCAGCTAGTGAGCGATCAACTCGGAATGAGGGCCTATATGTCTTGTCAGTTACTAAAGCACAATCCTGCAAATGTATTTACCTGGCTGCTAGGCCTTATGGGTAGCTGGGATACTTTCTTTTTGTCGCTGACACTTTTTCTTGTGATATCATACTGGGATATAAAAAAAAAATGTATTTAGCAAAAAAAAAATTATTTTAACAACAATGAAAAAGTCTGGTAACATGTGCCTTTAAAGGGGTTCTGCACATTCAGCCTCCCTTTGTGCCTCCCACGGCACCTTGGGATCTCAATTTGGTGCTGCAGTTACTCCGATCGGACTGGTTTGAACCCTTACAGGAGGTAGACGAAAAATATCTTATGTGGAAGACCATCACACTGTTGACCTTGGTTTCTGCAAGATGTGTGTCGGAACTGGGGGTGTTGTCTCACAAGAGTCCCTATTTAATCTGCCATGAAGACAGAGCTGAACTCAGGACTCGTCAGCAATTTCTTCCTAAGGTGGTGTCGGCTTTTCACATAAATCAACCTATTGTGGTTCCGGTTGTGACCAACTCCTCTGCTACTTTAAAATCTTTGGATGTTGTGAGGGCTTTTAAGGTGCATGTGAAAAGAACGTCTCATCACAGGAAATCGGACTCGCTGTTTGTTCTTTACAATCCCAAGATTGGGTGTCCTGCTTCAAAGCAGTCTATTGCATGTTGGATCAGACTCACTATCCAGCATGCTTATTCCATGGCAGGCTTGGTGGTTCCAAAATCTGTACAGGCCCACTCTACTAGGTTGGTGGGTTCTTCTTAGGTGGCTGCCCAGGGTGTCTTGGCTTTACAGCTCTGCCGAGCAGCTACTTGATCAGGTCCGAACATGTTTGCAAAGTTTTATAAGTTTGATACTTTGGCCTCTGAGGACCTTCAGTTTGGTCAATCAGTTCTGTAGGAACCTCAGCACTCTCCCACCCAGTTTGGGAGCTTTGGTTCTTCTCCATGGTACTAAATGGATCCCCATTATCCTCTAGGACATAAGAGAAAATAGGATTTTAATTACCTACCGGTAAATCCTTTTCTTGTAGTCCGTAGAGGACACTGGGCGCCCACTTAGTGCTTCGTTCATCCTGCACTGTTACTTGGTTAAGTATTGTTGTTTGGTTCAGCTATTGCTGTCCATGTTCCAAGTTTGGTTAGCATAGCTTTCCTCTTGTTTGTGTGTGCTGGTTCGGAATCTTACCACTATACTTTTATATCTTTCTCTCAAAGTATGTCCGTCTCCTCAGGCACAGTTTCCTAGACTGAATCTGGTAGGAGGGACATAGAGGGAGGAGCCAGCTCACACTATCAAATTCTTAAAGTGCCCATGGCTTCTAAATGGTACTAAATGGATCCCCAGTATTGTCTATGGACTACGAGAAAAGGATTTACCGGCAGGTAATTAAAATCCTATTTTCTTCATACTTAATATGAAACAACCTTACTCCGCCCAACTCCTCCCATTAGCTGGTACACGTTTCTGCAGTGGTACTCCACAAATGCCACATCCTGCTCCCATGCCTATGTTCTTTGGCAAAAATCTTGGTGCACATATCTGTGAAGGAAACATGCTGTTTAGCAAAGGTCTGGAAGTATTCTAGCTGTAGACTACACAAATCTCTTGGTATTGATATACTGTCACTGACCTGGGTTGGGAGTGTTGAGAACTCGGGGGTTCTTCGGATGATAGGGAAGAGGAACCACAGCTGGGCCGGAGCAGGGATGGCCGGATGTAGGTTTTCCTCATGCAGAACTTAGCCATTGTAACCGACGTGTAATGCTAAAGAGTTAGTTGTGGCCAAGGCTTGGGGGCGATGCTGAAGTACACAGAAGAATGAAGAACTTGTGAGCGATGTTGAAGAAATTAATGAAGATTTGAGAACGATGTTGAAGCACACAGAAGAATGAAGAACTTGTGAGCGATGCTGAAGAGATGAATGAAGATTTGAGAATGATGTTGAAGCACACAGAAGAATGAAGAACTTATGAGTGATGCTGAAGAAATAAATGAGGATTTGAGATTCAGTGTAACTCTGGAAGTTTGAGAGGCGTTCCACTTAGGGATACCCTGTAATACTGGAAGCACAGGAGATGGTCCTCTGAGAGATACACTGTAGCGCTGGTAACGCAGAGAATGTCCCACTGAGTGATACACTGTAACGCTGGTAGCACAGGGAAGGTTCCACTGAGTGATACACTGTAACGCTGGTAGCACAGGGAATGTCCCACTGAGAGATACTCTGTAACGCTGGTAGCACAGGGAAGGTTCCACTGAGTGATACACTGTAACGCTGGTAGCACGGGAAAGGTTCCACTGAGTGATACACTGTAACGCTGGTAGCACAGGGAATGCCCCACTGAGAGATACTCTGTAACGCTGGTAGCACAGGGAATGTCCCACTGAAAGATACTCTGCAACGCTGGAACACAGAAGACGTTCAGAACACGCTGAACGCTGCTAGCACTGGTGATGATTGGAAAGACGATACTCAGGCGCCGGGGCTCTGTACGGCGTCTGCCTTTGAACTTCCCACCCTCTCCCGATTGGCGGAAGGGGCCGATGACGTCACCCGCTCACCACGCTCTCGTGGATGTCAGGCGTAATGGCGGTGCCCACATCCTGGGAACCCGCCGGAGGCAGCACTAGCAAGACGCGACGACCCAGAGCCCACCGGGGGCGACGACCACCGGGAGACCCAGCGCACCTGGAGCGGTAAGCGCGGCAGCCACAGCGCCGCGAGTGTGACAGTACCCCTTCCTCTAGGAGTGGCCCCTGGACACTTTCCTGGTTTTGTTGGATGTTTATAATGAAAGATCCGGACTAGTCGTGGAGCAGTGACTTCAGAAGCTTTGACCCAGCTCCTCTCCTCAGGACCATAACCTTTCCATTCTACCAGATACTGTAAATTCTTGTGAAGATAACGAGAGTCAAGAATATTTTTGATTTCAAATTCTGTTCCAGCTTTAGTCTCTACCGAGGTTGGGCTAGAAGACTCCGAATGAAACCGATTTAAAATGAGGGGATGAAGGAGAGAAACATGGAAAGAATTTGGTACCTGAAAGTGGGAAGGCAATCCCAATTTGCAGACAACGGGGTTCAGGACTTGCAAAACTGGGTAAGGACCGATGAACCTCGGAGCAAACTTCATAGCGGGTACTCTTAAACGAAGATTGCGGGTAGAGCGCCATACCCTGTCACCAACTTTGTATTGAGGAGCTGCTCACCATTTTCTATCCGCAAAGAATTTGTAGCGGTCAGAGATTTTCTTGAGATTAGCATGAACCCTACTCCAGATTTGACTGAAGTGCCGGAGAGTGGAAGCTGCAGCAGGAACATCCTCCGAAGGAAAAATTGGTAATTCTGGGACTCGTGGATAGAATCCGTAATTAATGAAGAATGGGGACTCACCAGTGGAAGAGTGGTACAGATGATTATGGGCAAACTCGGCCCAGGGTAACAGTTCCACCCAATCGTCCTGTGAAGGAGAGAGATAAACACGGAGAAAAGTCTCTAAATCTTGATTGACACGTTCAGTTTGCCCATTGGTTTGTGGATGGTAAGCAGATGAGAACTTGAGTTTTATTTGTAAGGCTGAGCAGAGGGCCCTCCAAAATCTTGCAGTGAACTGTACCCCTAGATCAGAGACTATCTCCCGAGGTAACCCGTAGGGATGAGCGGGTTCGGTTCCTCTGAATCCGAACCCGCCCGAACTTCAGCTTTTTTCCACGGGTCCGAGCAGGCTCGGATCCTCCCGCCTTGCTCGGTTAACCCGAGCACGCCCGAACGTCATCATCCCGCTGTCGGATTCTCGCGAGACTCGGATTCTATATAAGGAGCCGCGCATCGCCGCCATTTTCACACGTGCATTGAGAGTCATAGGGAGAGGACGTGGCTGGCGTCCTCTCCGTTTAGAGAAGAGAGAGACACAGTATTTTGGGGAGCATTATTAGGAGGAGTACTACTATACTATATACTACTATACTACTTGCTGAAGTGATATTTATAGAGTCATAGGGAGAGGACGTGGCTGGCGTCCTCTCCGTTTAGAGAAGAGAGAGACACAGTATACTATTTTGGGGAGCATTATTAGGAGGAGTACTACTATACTGTATACTACTATACTACTTGCTGAAGTGATATTTATAGAGTCATAGGGAGAGGACGTGGCTGGCGTCCTCTCCGTTTAGAGAAGAGAGAGACACAGTATTTTGGGGAGCATTATTAGGAGGAGTACTACTATACTGTATACTACTCAGACACAGTATTTTGGGGAGCATTATTAGGAGGAGTACTACTATACTGTATACTACTCTACTACTTGCTGAAGTGATATTTATAGAGTCATAGGGAGAGGACGTTGCTGGCGTCCTCTCCGTTTAGAGAAGAGAGAGACACAGTATTTTGGGGAGCATTATTAGGAGGAGTACTACTATACTGTATACTACTCAGACACAGTATTTTGGGGAGCATTATTAGGAGGAGTACTACTATACTGTATACTACTCTACTACTTGCTGAAGTGATATTTATAGAGTCATAGGGAGAGGACGTGGCTGGCGTCCTCTCCGTTTAGAGAAGAGAGAGACACAGTATTATGGGGAGCATTATTAGGAGGAGTACTACTATACTGTATACTACTCTACTACTTGCTGAAGTGATATTTATAGAGTCATAGGGAGAGGACGTGGCTGGCGTCCTCTCCGTTTAGAGAAGAGAGAGACACAGTATTTTGGGGAGCATTATTAGGAGGAGTACTACTATACTGTATACTACTCTACTACTTGCTGAAGTGATATTTATAGAGTCATAGGGAGAGGACGTGGCTGGTGTCCTCTCCGTTTAGAGAAGAGAGAGACACAGTATTTTGGGGAGCATTATTAGGAGGAGTACTACTATACTGTATACTACTATACTACTTGCTGAAGTGATATTTATAGAGTCATAGGGAGAGGACGTGGCTGGCGTCCTCTCCGTTTAGAGAAGAGAGAGACACAGTATTTTGGGGAGCATTATTAGGAGGAGTACTACTATACTGTATACTACTATACTACTTGCTGAAGTGATATTTATAGAGTCATAGGGAGAGGACGTGGCTGGCGTCCTCTCCGTTTAGAGAAGAGAGAGACACAGTATACTATTTTGGGGAGCATTATTAGGAGGAGTACTACTATACTGTATACTACTCTACTACTTGCTGAAGTGATATTTATAGAGTCATAGGGAGAGGACGTGGCTGGCGTCCTCTCCGTTTAGAGAAGAGAGAGACACAGTATTTTGGGGAGCATTATTAGGAGGAGTACTACTATACTGTATACTACTATACTACTTGCTGAAGTGATATTATAGAGTCATAGGGGGAGAGGACGTGGCTGGCGTCCTCTCCGTTTAGAGAAGAGAGAGACACAGTATTTTGGGGAGCATTATTAGGAGGAGTACTACTATACTGTATACTACTCAGACACAGTATTTTGGGGAGCATTATTAGGAGGAGTACTACTATACTGTATACTACTCTACTACTTGCTGAAGTGATATTTATAGAGTCATAGGGAGAGGACGTGGCTGGCGTCCTCTCCGTTTAGAGAAGAGAGAGACACAGTATTTTGGGGAGCATTATTAGGAGGAGTACTACTATACTGTATACTACTCTACTACTTGCTGAAGTGATATTTATAGAGTCATAGGGAGAGGACGTGGCTGGCGTCCTCTCCGTTTAGAGAAGAGAGAGACACAGTATTTTGGGGAGCATTATTAGGAGGAGTACTACTATACTGTATACTACTCTACTACTTGCTGAAGTGATATTTATAGAGTCATAGGGAGAGGACGTGGCTGGCGTCCTCTCTGTTTAGAGAAGAGAGAGACACAGTATTTTGGGGAGCATTATTAGGAGGAGTACTACTATACTGTATACTACTATACTACTTGCTGAAGTGATATTTATAGATTAGATAGTGTGACTGTAAGTGTATTATCTGACTTGTGGGGGAGACACTGACAGTGGGGAGCAGTTAGAGTCTGAGAGCAGGACTCAGGAGTACATATAACGTACAGTGCACACTTTTGCTGCCAGAGTCAGTGCCACACTGCCATTGTTGTGACCACACTGACCACCAGTATAATAATATATTTTGTGATTGTCTGCTTAGGACTCGGAGTACTAATTGCAAGTTGCAACGTGACCTGACCACCAGTTTAATAATCAATCACCACCACTTTAATATATATATAATTGTATATAATATATATATATATATATATATAATATTGTATACCACCTACCCGTGGTTTTTTTTTTCTTTCTTCTTTGTACATACTACTATAGTATAGTAGCTTACTGTAGCAGTCTGCGGTGCTGCTGAGCTGACAGTGTCCAGCAGGTCCGTCATCAGTCATCATTACCAATACCTAATAAATATATTATCTACCTGTCCGGCTGCAGTACTAGTGATATTATATATACATACATATATATATTGATTTCATCTCATTATCAATCATCCAGTCTATATTAGCAGTAGACACAGTACGGTAGTCCACGGCTGTAGCTACCTCTGTGTCGGCACTCGGCAGTCCATCCATAATTGTATACTAGTATCCATCCATCTCCATTGTTTACCTGAGGTGCCTTTTAGTTGTGCCTATTAAAATATGGAGAACAAAAATGTTGAGGTTCCAAAAATAGGGAAAGATCAAGATCCACTTCCACCTCGTGCTGAAGCTGCTGCCACTAGTCATGGCCGAGACGATGAAATGCCAGCAACGTCGTCTGCCAAGGCCGATGCCCAATGGCATAGTACAGAGCATGTCAAATCCAAAACACCAAATATCAGTAAAAAAAGGACTCCAAAACCTAAAATAAAATTGTCGGAGGAGAAGCGTAAACTTGCCAATATGCCATTTACCACACGGAGTGGCAAGGAACGGCTGAGGCCCTGGCCTATGTTCATGGCTAGTGGTTCAGCTTCACAGGAGGATGGAAGCACTCAGCCTCTCGCTAGAAAACTGAAAAGACTCAAGCTGGCAAAAGCACCGCAAAGAACTGTGCGTTCTTCGAAATCCCAAATCCACAAGGAGAGTCCAATTGTGTCGGTTGCGATGCCTGACCTTCCCAACACTGGACGTGAAGAGCATGCGCCTTCCACCATTTGCACGCCCCCTGCAAGTGCTGGAAGGAGCACCCGCAGTCCAGTTCCTGATAGTCAGATTGAAGATGTCAGTGTTGAAGTACACCAGGGTGAGGAGGATATGGGTGTTGCTGGCGCTGGGGAGGAAATTGACCAGGAGGATTCTGATGGTGAGGTGGTTTGTTTAAGTCAGGCACCCGGGGAGACACCTGTTGTCCGTGGGAGGAATATGGCCGTTGACATGCCTGGTGAAAATACCAAAAAAATCAGCTCTTCAGTGTGGAGGTATTTCATTAGAAATGCGGACAACAGGTGTCAAGCCGTGTGTTGCCTTTGTCAAGCTGTAATAAGTAGGGGTAAGGACGTTAACCACCTCGGAACATCCTCCCTTATACGTCACCTGCAGCGCATTCATAATAAGTCAGTGACAAGTTCAAAAACTTTGGGTGACAGCGGAAGCAGTCCACTGACCAGTAAATCCCTTCCTCTTGTAACCAAGCTCACGCAAACCACCCCACCACCAACTCCCTCAGTGTCAATTTCCTCCTTCCCCAGGAATGCCAATAGTCCTGCAGGCCATGTCACTGGCAATTCTGACGAGTCCTCTCCTGCCTGGGATTCCTCCGATGCATCCTTGCGTGTAACGCCTACTGCTGCTGGCGCTGCTGTTGTTGCTGCTGGGAGTCGATGGTCATCCCAGAGGGGAAGTCGGAAGACCACTTGTACTACTTCCAGTAAGCAATTGACTGTCCAACAGTCCTTTGCGAGGAAGATGAAATATCACAGCAGTCATCCTGCTGCAAAGCGGATAACTGAGGCCTTGACAACTATGTTGGTGTTAGACGTGCATCCGGTATCCGCCGTTAGTTCACAGGGAACTAGACAATTTCTTGAGGTAGTGTGCCCCCGTTTCCAAATACCATCTAGGTTCCACTTCTCTAGGCAGGCGATACCGAAAATGTACACAGACCTCAGAAAAAGACTCACCAGTGTCCTAAAAAATGCAGCTGTACCCAATGTCCACTTAACCACGGACATGTGGACAAGTGGAGCAGGGCAGGGTCAGGACTATATGACTGTGACAGCCCACTGGGTAGATGTATGGACTCCCGCCGCAAGAACAGCAGCGGCGGCACCAGTAGCAGCATCTCGCAAACGCCAACTCTTTCCTAGGCAGGCTACGCTTTGTATCACCGCTTTCCAGAATATGCACACAGCTGAAAACCTCTTACGGCAACTGAGGAAGATCATCGCGGAATGGCTTACCCCAATTGGACTCTCCTGTGGATTTGTGGCATCGGACAACGCCAGCAATATTGTGTGTGCATTAAATATGGGCAAATTCCAGCACGTCCCATGTTTTGCACATACCTTGAATTTGGTGGTGCAGAATTTTTAAAAAAACGACAGGGGCGTGCAAGAGATGCTGTCGGTGGCCAGAAGAATTGCGGGACACTTTCGGCGTACAGGCACCACGTACAGAAGACTGGAGCACCACCAAAAACTACTGAACCTGCCCTGCCATCATCTGAAGCAAGAAGTGGTAACGAGGTGGAATTCAACCCTCTATATGCTTCAGAGGTTGGAGGAGCAGCAAAAGGCCATTCAAGCCTATACAATTGAGCACGATATAGGAGGTGGAATGCACCTGTCTCAAGTGCAGTGGAGAATGATTTCAACGTTGTGCAAGGTTCTGATGCCCTTTGAACTTGCCACACGTGAAGTCAGTTCAGACACTGCCAGCCTGAGTCAGGTCATTCCCCTCATCAGGCTTTTGCAGAAGAAGCTGGAGACATTGAAGGAGGAGCTAACACGGAGCGATTCCGCTAGGCATGTGGGACTTGTGGATGGAGCCCTTAATTCGCTTAACAAGGATTCACGGGTGGTCAATCTGTTGAAATCAGAGCACTACATTTTGGCCACCGTGCTCGATCCTAGATTTAAAGCCTACCTTGGATCTCTCTTTCCGTCAGACACAAGTCTGCTGGGGTTGAAAGACCTGCTGGTGAGAAAATTGTCAAGTCAAGCGGAACGCGACCTGTCAACATCTCCTCCTTCACATTCTCCCGCAACTGGGGGTGCGAGGAAAAGGCTCAGAATTCCGAGCCCACCCGCTGGCGGTGATGCAGGGCAGTCTGGAGCGACTGCTGATGCTGACATCTGGTCCGGACTGAAGGACCTGACAACGATTACGGACATGTCGTCTACTGTCACTGCATATGATTCTCTCAACATTGAAAGAATGGTGGAGGATTATATGAGTGACCGCATCCAAGTAGGCACGTCACACAGTCCGTACTTATACTGGCAGGAAAAAGAGGCAATTTGGAGGCCCTTGCACAAACTGGCTTTATTCTACCTAAGTTGCCCTCCCACAAGTGTGTACTCCGAAAGAGTGTTTAGTGCCGCCGCTCACCTTGTCAGCAATCGGCGTACGAGGTTACATCCAGAAAATGTGGAGAAGATGATGTTCATTAAAATGAATTATAATCAATTCCTCCGTGGAGACATTGACCAGCAGCAATTGCCTCCACAAAGTACACAGGGAGCTGAGATGGTAGATTCCAGTGGGGACGAATTGATAATCTGTGAGGAGGGGGATGTACACGGTGATATATCGGAGGATGATGATGAGGTGGACATCTTGCCTCTGTAGAGCCAGTTTGTGCAAGGAGAGATGAATTGCTTCTTTTTTGGTGGGGGTCCAAACCAACCCGTCATTTCAGTCACAGTCGTGTGGCAGACCCTGTCACTGAAATGATGGGTTGGTTAAAGTGTGCATGTCCTGTTTATACAACATAAGGGTGGGTGGGAGGGCCCAAGGACAATTCCATCTTGCACCTCTTTTTTCTTTAATTTTTCTTTGCGTCATGTGCTGTTTGGGGAGGGTTTTTTGGAAGGGACATCCTGCGTGACACTGCAGTGCCACTCCTAGATGGGCCCGGTGTTTGTGTCGGCCACTAGGGTCGCTTATCTTACTCACACAGCTACCTCATTGCGCCTCTTTTTTTCTTTGCGTCATGTGCTGTTTGGGGAGGGTTTTTTGGAAGGGACATCCTGCGTGACACTGCAGTGCCACTCCTAGATGGGCCCGGTGTTTGTGTCGGCCACTAGGGTCGCTTATCTTACTCACACAGCTACCTCATTGCGCCTCTTTTTTTCTTTGCGTCATGTGCTGTTTGGGGAGGGTTTTTTGGAAGGGACATCCTGCGTGACACTGCAGTGACACTCCTAGATGGGCCCGGTGTTTGTGTCGGCCACTAGGGTCGCTTATCTTACTCACACAGCTACCTCATTGCGCCTCTTTTTTTCTTTGCGTCATGTGCTGTTTGGGGAGGGTTTTTTGGAAGGGACATCCTGCGTGACACTGCAGTGCCACTTCTAGATGGGCCCGGTGTTTGTGTCGGCCACTAGGGTCGCTTATCTTACTCACACAGATACCTCATTGCGCCTCTTTTTTTCTTTGCGTCATGTGCTGTTTGGGGAGGGTTTTTTGGAAGGGACATCCTGCGTGACACTGCAGTGACACTCCTAGATGGGCCCGGTGTTTGTGTCGGCCACTAGGGTCGCTTATCTTACTCACACAGCTACCTCATTGCGTCTCTTTTTTTCTTTGCGTCATGTGCTGTTTGGGGAGGGTTTTTTGGAAGGGACATCCTGCGTGACACTGCAGTGACACTCCTAGATGGGCACGGTGTTTGTGTCGGCCACTAGGGTCGCTTATCTTACTCACACAGCTACCTCATTGCGCCTCTTTTTTTCTTTGCGTCATGTGCTGTTTGGGGAGGGTTTTTTGGAAGGGACATCCTGCGTGACACTGCAGTGATACTCCTAGATGGGCCCGGTGTTTGTGTCGGCCACTAGGGTCGCTTATCTTACTCACACAGCTACCTCATTGCGCCTCTTTTTTTCTTTGCGTCATGTGCTGTTTGGGGAGGGTTTTTTGGAAGGGACATCCTGCGTGACACTGCAGTGACACTCCTAGATGGGCCCGGTGTTTGTGTCGGCCACTAGGGTCGCTTATCTTACTCACACAGCTACCTCATTGCGCCTCTTTTTTTCTTTGCGTCATGTGCTGTTTGGGGAGGGTTTTTTGGAAGGGACATCCTGCGTGACACTGCAGTGACACTCCTAGATGGGCCCGGTGTTTGTGTCGGCCACTAGGGTCGCTTATCTTACTCACACAGCTACCTCATTGCGCCTCTTTTTTTCTTTGCGTCATGTGCTGTTTGGGGAGTATTTTTTGGAATGGCCATCCTGCGTGACACTGCAGTGACACTCCTAGATGGGCCCGGTGTTTGTGTCGGCCACTAGGGTCGCTTAGCTTAGTCATCCAGCGACCTAGGTGCAAATTTTAGGACTAAAAATAATATTGTGAGGTGTGAGGTATTCAGAATAGACTGAAAATGAGTGTAAATTATGGTTTTTGAGGTTAATAATACTTTGGGATCAAAATGACCCCCAAATTCTATGATTTAAGCTGTTTTTTAGTGTTTTTTGAAAAAAACACCCGAATCCAAAACACACCCGAATCCGACAAAAAAAATTCGGTGAGGTTTTGCCAAAACGCGGTCGAACCCAAAACACGGCCGCGGAACCGAACCCAAAACCAAAACACAAAACCCGAAAAATTTCCGGCGCTCATCTCTAGTAACCCGTGCAGGCGGAAGTGTTCACGAATAAATAGTAAAGCCAACTTGGGAGCCGTTGGTAAACCGGTCAACGGAACAAAATGTGCCATTTTTGAAAAGCGGTCAATAATCACCCAGATGGTATTGTAACCCTTGGAGAGGGGTAATTCGGTAATAAAGTCCATAGAAACATGGGTCCAGGGTTTCTTAGGAATGGACAGTGGACGAAGCAACCCCGCAGGAGGCAGACGAAGAGTTTTGTGCTGAGCACATTGAGGACATGAATTGACATAATCTTGTATATTACTTCTTCATGGTGTCCCACCAATATGACCTTCGTAGAAATTCACACATTTTTTAAACTCCAGGATGACCAGAAAACTTGGAGATATGAGCTCCCTGCAGTAACTTTGGTCGAAATTCAGCTGGTACAGACATTCTTCCAGGTGGAGGACCCAGAGAGGTGGGAGCTGCTGAAATAGAGACTGGACTGAGAATTAAACTCTTTTCAAAGGAATTCTCCTCATCTGAGGCCGTTAAAGAACGAGACAGAGCATCAGCCTTAGCGTTAAGAGCCCCGGCACGGTACTTAATAACGAACGAGAACCGAGTGAAGAGCGCCCATCTAGCTTGACGGGAATTCAAGCATTGGGCCGTCTTGATATACAACAAGTTCTTGTGATCGGTATAAATAGTAATTAGGTGTTTAGCACCTTCCAATAAGTACCTCCATTCTTCTAGGGCAGATTTTATTGCTAAAAGTTCCTGATCTCCAATGGTGTAATTTCGTTCAGCAGGAGAGAACTTACGAGAATGGACACCACATGGATGTAACTTCCCATCAGAAGAGTACTGTGAAAGGACGGCACCGATGCCTACTGAGGAAGCATCGACTTCCAAGAAGAATGGTTTTGAGAAATTCGGTTGTTGGAGTACCGGAGCAGACATAAAGGCTGATTTCAACCGGACAAACGCTTCTACAGCTTCGAAGGCCAGAGACTTCGGTCAGACTCCTTTTTGATTAGGGCAGTAATGGGTGCAACGATGGTAGAAAATCCCTTAATGAATTTCCGGTAGTAATTTGCAAAGCCCAGGAATCTTTGTACCGCTTTCAAGGAGAGAGGCTGAGTCCAGTCCCGAATGGCAGTGAGTTTTCCGGATCCATGCGAAGCTCCGTACCCGAGATGACATAGCCGAGGAACGGAATCGAAGGGACCTCAAAGATAAGACCATTAGATATTTTGGTACCATTGATGGCAGTCAACGTTATAGGTCGTTTGACAGACTGTAACTGTAAACCCAGAATCTGAACACAAGAAAGAGAAACAAAATTCCCTGCAGCCCCAAAGTCCAGCAGGGCCTTAACAGGTTTGGCTATAGACTCAGAAAACAGAGACATGGAGAGTAAACAATCCACTGTCGGAGAAGATTTAGATGTAACCCCTAACTTGACTCCTCCGGAACAAGCTAGGCCTGCCCATTTCCCAGACGGGACTTGCAGAACTTGATAAAGTGATCCACGGCTCCACAGTAGAGGCAGAGTTTACCCTCACGATGGCGCTGTCGTTCCTCCAGGGACAGCCGGAATTGGTTGATTTGCATGGGTTCGTCCGGACTCGGGGTAACTGTTTGCTTAGGCGGGAGATGCCGGAATCTGGATCGATCCGACCGACTACGTTCGCCACCTCGTTCCTGCATGCGAAGATCCACCTTGACACAGAGTGAGATCAACTCTTCTAAAGGATCCGGCAGATCCCTAGTGACCAGCTCATCCTTCAGACGGTCAGAGAGCCCGTTCCAGAAAGCGGCCCTGAGAGCATCATTATTCCAGCGTAGTTCTGAGGCAATGGTCTGGAAGTGAACCACATACTGTCCCACAGAACGGGAGCCTTGATGGACTCGGAGCAGGTCCGAGGAAGCAGCGGTCGTTCTGCCGGGCTCATCAAAAATCCTTCGGAATGACTCGATGAAATTAGTGTAACTGGAAACCAATGGGTCAGATCGTTCCCACAACAGAGACAACCCAATCCAATGCTGAACCTTCAAGCAAGGAAATAATGTTTGCCACTTTGGACCGATCCGTGGGGAAATTGTGTGAGAGAAGTTCAAAATGCACCTCGCATTGGTTGAGAAAACCACGGCAATTCTTTGGATTCCCATTATAGCGAGAGGGAGTGGGAAGCTGAAGGCGTGACCTGGTTCCAGACGAGGATTGAACATTACTGGAGATGACTACTGGAGCGGGTACTGGAGCAGGAGCCGGAACTACTGAAGCCAGGGAGGCCTGAATTTGATCCAGCCGGCCGGATAATTCCTGGAGATACTGCATCACCTGGCTCTGTGCCGCCTCCTGACTCTGAACTCGGGAAGCCAAGTTTTGGATGGCGCTTGACTCTGGGTTCCGATCCGCCGGGTCCATGTGGCCTGAGTATACTGTCACTGACCTGGGTTGGGAGTGTTGAGAACTCGGGGGTTCTTCCGATGATAGGGAAGAGGAACCACAGCTGGGGCCGGAGCAGGGATGGCTGGATGTAGGTTTTCCTCATGCAGAACTTAGCCGTTGTAACCGACGTGTAATGCTAAAGAGTTAGTTGTGGCCAAGGCTTGGGGGTGATGCTGAAGTACACAGAAGAATGAAGAACTTGTGAGCGATGTTGAAGAAATGAATGAAGATTTGAGAACGATGTTGAAGCACACAGAAGAATGAAGAACTTGTGAGCGATGCTGAAGAGATGAATGAAGATTTGAGAACGATGTTGAAGCACACAGAAGAATGAAGAACTTGTGAGTGATGCTGAAGAAATAAATGAGGATTTGAGATTCAGTGTAACTCTGGAAGTTTGAGAGGCGTTCCACTTAGGGATACCCTGTAATACTGGAAGCACAGGAAGTGTCCCTCTGAGAGATACACTGTAACGCTGGTAACGCAGAGAATGTCCCACTGAGTGATACACTGTAACGCTGGTAGCACAGGGAAGGTTCCACTGAGTGATACTCTGTAACGCTGGTAGCACAGGGAAGGTTCCACTGAATGATACACTGTAACGCTGGTAGCACGGGGAAGGTTCCACTGAGTGATACACTGTAACGCTGGTAGCACAGGGAATGCCCCACTGAGAGATACTCTGTAACGCTGGTAGCACAGAGAATGTCCCACTGAAAGATACTCTGCAACGCTGGAACAAAGGAGACGTTCAGCTTGAGAACACGCTGAACGCTGCTAGCACTGGTGATCATTGGAAAGACGATACTCAGGCGCTGGGGCTCTGTACGGCATCTGTCTTTGAACTTCCCACCCTCTCCCGATTGGCGGAAGGGGCCGATGACGTCAACCGCTCACCACGTTCTCGTGGATGCCGGGCGTAATGGCGGCGCCCACACCCCGGGAACTTGCCGGAGGCAGCGCCAGCAAGACGCGACGACCCGGAGCCCACCGAGGGCGACGACCGCCGGGAGACCCAGCGCACCCGGAACGGTAAGCGCGGCAGCCGCAGTGCCGCGAGTGTGACATATACTATATTATATTTACCATTGTTGTGTCTTTGTAAAACTGTATGAAGATTACGGTCTTTACTATTTATAATCTTTATTTTGATACTATCTAAAAAAACATATTTCACATTTCCGTGTATATGGACTCTATTTTAATGATTAGTGTATAAAGGGGGTCATTCCGAGTTGTTCGCTAGCAAGCTGCTTTTAGCAGCTTTGCACACGCTAAGCCGCCGCCTACTGGGAGTGAATCTTAGCTTATCAAAATTGCGAACGAAAGATTAGCAGAATTGCGAATAGACACTTCTTAGCAGTTTCTGAGTAGCTCCAGACTTACTCGGCATCTGCGATCAGTTCAGTCAGTTTCGTTCTTGGTTTGACGTCACAAACACACCCAGCGTTCGCCCAGACACTCCTCCGTTTCTCCAGCCACTCCCGCGTTTTTCCCAGAAATGGTAGCGTTTTTTCGCACACACCCATAAAACGGCCAGTCCCCGCCCAGAAACACTCACTTCCTGTCAATCACATTACGATCACCAGAACGAAGAAAAAACCTCGTAATGCCGTGAGTAAAATACCTAACTGCATAGCAAATTTACTTGGCGCAGTCGCACTTTGGACATTGCGCATGCGCATTAGCGACTAAACGCTCCGTTGCGAGAGAAAAATAACGAGCGAACAACTCGGAATGACCCCCAGAGATGGGTCCATGTTTATCTTGACCTTTAATAGGATTAATTGAGACTGGGCAGTTGGACTTAATCCCCTGCTGTAATGACTTAATCCCCTGCTGTATTGTTCTCTGTATTGTACTGCAGCTGAGAACAATAGGTGAAGGGTTTATGTTAATAAACCACATTGTGCCTAGGCCAGCAAACTAGCCAAGATAATCAATCATTGACCCATCTGTATGTTCCTATAAAGGGGTTTGTGGGTAACATTAGCATTCCTTTGGCAGTCTACCTTTTCACTCTCTACACAGGTATTAGCATCAATCTGGTAGATATATGTAATATGACTAGCAAGGAATCATTAATTTAATAGGCTTGCATACATATTACCATGGCATATATATTATAAGCATCATGGTACAACAACCATGCAATGTAATTGGCATGGTCTCATTTTCATCAGCCTGGTATAAAAACAAATGTGACTACCATAGTACAGTTATATTCATTCCACTAAAACAAATATGTAATGTGTCTGACAAGGTGGAATTATTGCAAGAGACTGGCATGTTGAAATTATTATTATTAAAACTATAGTTCTGAAAAAATGTATTATTTGACTGATAAAAGTATTATCTGCATTTTAGTGTTTATCAAATGTGACCTACACCCACAGCACAGGAATTAAACTTTAAATTCGGATATAATACAGTAGAAAAAAACACATGTATACAATTTATTAATAAAAACAATTGATAGTGATTATAACAAACTGTACAATATATACAATATAAACAGAATGGTTCATCAGATTCAAAGGTCACATTGTCATTTATTAATGTTAATTGCCATGCCTGAACTGATGGAAAGCCTCTTAAACTGATTATATTTTATTTACAAATTCCATCAAGAATAACAGTCTGGAAATGCTCTGTGCACAGAGATTGACAGTAACAACATTAAAATTAAGAGTAGGAAATCCCATTTTGGCAATTTAATGGCATATAAAATTTAATAGAGCCACTGGGTATATGTTAAAAGGGTTGGTAAAGCTTAATTTAGCTTTGTGAATGCTTAATTGAACAAGTATAATTTTGCAAGGCTCTGACACGGGCTGGTGCCACTAGCGTATTTATAATATGTGCAGTGTGAGCATTGTGTGTGGTGCACACGGGTCCCCAGGGTCTAAGAGGGCCCACACCGCACACCCTGCACCCATTATTTTGAATACTTACTCTCTAGAGTCCTGTGGCGCAGCAGCATCGCTGCAGAAATCACTGGGAAAATGTCACAGCTCTATTTGCCCAGTGTTTCGCACAAGCGCAGTAGGAAAATCACTGGGAAGAGGGCCACTGTGCAATTTTCTTGGAGATCAGCACATGTGCTCTAGGCTCTGGGACAGCACATAGGGACCCTAGTGCCCAGAGCTACAGCGCTGCCACCTAGAGAGGAGATGGCCTGCACACAAGTCTCCTCTTCTCTAGATATGCCCCTAGCTAGAGCAACACACTCAGCCTAGTATGCAAAGCAGGTAGATGCCATGCTAGAGAGGCACTCTCCCTGCTCTGCTACTTTGCTGCTGTCCACTATTGCTGCCAGCTGCCGCTGTGCCTGTCAAACTGCATGACACAAAGTGGCACTGGCCATGTAAGGAGCAGTCTCTAGTCTACCAGTTAACTGTTGGTGGAGCTGCTATGGAGTCTGGGATACCACCAGGTCCCGTTTCCCTTGCAAGTCTGCATTCACAGGCTGTACCTGACTTCTACGGTCTCGCAACATGAGGTGAGGACAAAGGAAAGCCAGATGACTGGGGTAAGCATGGACTTGCAGTTCAGTGGACCAGCTGTCAATAAGTGCAGGCTTTATGAGAAGTATGCATAAGGGGTACTATGACTGTGGCCATTATGTGTAAGGGGCATTACTACTGTGGGCATTAAGTGTAAGGAGCACTATTACTGTGGGCATTATGTGTAAGGGGCACAACTACTGTCAGCATTATGTGTAAGGGACACTACTACTGTGGGTATTATCTGGTAAGGAGCACAGTCTCCGCTACAACCAATATTTTTTCACCTGTATGTATACTTGACACCATCTGTTACAAAACCATCCTTAACAGTTGTGCACAATAATAAGGCACTGAAACTGTGATTTTTCCAGTCTTAAATACCCACAGTCTACAGTCAGAAAGTACGTGGAGAATAGGCACATGCTTGATACTCATTTACATAGAAACATAGAATTTGTCGGCAGATAAGAACCACTTGACCCATCTAGTCTGCCCCTTTTTTTTTACATTATTTTTATCTCTAACCTTGTTTGATCCTTATTTCTTTGTAAGGATATCCTTATGTCTATTCCATGCATGTTTAAATTGCTCTACTGTCTTAGCCTCTCACACCTCTGATGGGAGGCTATTCCACTTGTCCACTACCCTTTCTGTGAAGTAATTATTCCGCAAATTTCCCCTGAACCTCCCCCCCCTCCAGTCTCAGTGCATGTCCCCGTGTCCTATTGATTCTCTTAATTTGGAGAATGTTTCCCTCCTGGACTTTGTTAAACCCTTGATATATTTGAAAGTTTCTATCATGTCCCCCCTTTCCCTTCTCTGCTCCAAACTATACATATTGAGATTTCTTAGTCTTTCTGGGTATGTTTTGTGATGTAGGCCATGCACCATTTTAGTTGCCCTTCTTTGTACAGTTTCTAATGTATTAATATCCTTTTGAAGATATGGCCTCCAGAATTGAACACAGTATTCTAGATGAGGCCATACCAATGACCTATACAGTGGCATTATTACTTCTTTCTTTCTGCTGCTGATTCCTCTCCCAATGCAGCCAAGCATCTGACTAGCCTTCCTTATTGCTTTGTTACATTGCTTACCTGCCTTTAAGTCATCTGAAATAGTAACTCTAACTCCTAGATCCCTTCCCTCCTCAGTAGTTTCCATTATAGTGCCATTAATACTACATTTAGCCATTGGATTTTTGAGACCCAAGTGCATGATTTGCATTTTTTTTTCATTTAACTGTAATTGCCACACTCTTGACCATTCCTCTAGTCTACCTAGATCCTCATTCATTTGTTTTATCCCACCTGGTGTGTCTACCCTGTTGCATACCTTTGTGTCATCTGCAAAAAGGCATACTTTCCCTTTAATGCCATTTGCAATGTCACCAATAAAGATATTAAAAAGCACTGGTCCAAGTACAGATCCCTGGGTTACTCCACTGGTTACATTTCCCTCCCGTGAATGCACTCCATTTACCACAACTCTCTGTTTTCTATCCTTCAACCAAGATCTTATCCATTCAATAATCCTAATATCCAATCCCAAACTTTCAAGTTTATTTAGCAGTCTGCGATGTGGTACAGTGTCAAAAGTCTTATTAAAGTCTAGAAAAGCTATATCCATGGCTCCACCTTTATCTATCACTTTAGTCACACAGTCAAAAAAGTCAATAAGATTTGTTTGACATGATCTCCCCCCAGTGAATCCATGCTGTTTGGGATCCTGTAAATTGACGGATTTGAGATAATCTACAACTCTTTCTTTTAAGAGTGTTTCCATCAATTTTCCTACTACTGATGTAAGACTCACTGGTCTGTAGTTGTTTGCCTCTTCCTTGCTTCCACTTTTGTGCAGTGGGACTATGTTTTCTCTTTTCCAGTCCTCTGGAATTACTCCTGTAGATAGTGACTGGTTGAATAATTATGTCAATGGTGCTACCAGTACCTCTTTAAGTTCTTTAGTATCCTTGGATGTATCCCATCTGGCCCCATAGATTTGTCCACTTTCAGCTTTGAGAGTTCTGTTAGGACCTTCTCCTCTGTTAATGTACTTGTGTCATTTTCCTGAATATCCCTGCATCTTAACTGTGGCCCCTTCCCCTTTCTTTCAGTAGTAAATACTGAGCAAAAATAATTATTAAGATGATCTTCTATCTGTCTTTAGTTTTATTATTCCGCCTTTTGTTTTTCTCCTTTCACTTATATACGTAATTTTTTTTTGCCTCCTTTACCCACTGACTGGGCCATTTTCTCCTCAGCTTGTGCCTTTGCACATCTGATTACCTTCTTAGTCTCCTTCTGTCTAACAAGATATATCTCTTTGTCTTCATTATTTTGTGTCTGCTTATATTTCCTAAAAGCCATCTTTTTTGCTTTCACAATATTTGCTACTTCATTTGCAAACCACACTGGCTTCCTTTTCCTTGTGTTTTTCCTAACACTTTTTATACAAAGGTCTGTTGCCTTTAATATTGCACATTTTAATGTTTCCCACCTCTTGCATGGCTTCCAAGTTCGTCCACTCTGCCAAAGACTCGCTTACACATTTTCCCATCCCTACAAAATCAGCCTTCCTAAAATACAACACCTTTGTTTTTGTATGGGATGAGTCAGTCTCTGTCTTTATGCTGAACCATACTGCTTGATGATCACTGGATCCCAGGTTTTCACCCACTTTTACTTCCGATATTCTGTCTCCATTTGTAAGTATTAAGTCTAATATTGCGTCTTTCCAAGTGGGCTCCCTCACCAATTGGTGGAGGGATGCTCCCTGAAGGGAATTTAAAATGTCCCTACTTCTAGTGGAACTAGCAACAGACACCTCCCAGTTTACATCAGGAAGATTAAAGTCTCACATGATTATTACCTCTCCTTTTAATGCCATTTTAGTTATGTCCTGCAATAGGTTCTTGTCAAGTTCCTCTTCCTGACCTGGTGGCCTGTATATCACGCCAATACGAATAATTGACTTTTCCCCTGTTTCTATGGTCACCCAAAGGGCCTCAGTTTTTTCTTCAATACTTTGTATTAATGTAGTATTTATGCTTTTTTTTTTTTTACATACATTGCTACAGAGCTATTAATTACAGAGCAAAAGCCTAAGGAAACAGGATCCGCTGTGGTTCAACTTGCTCAGTCACTAATCTTAAGTCGCAAACACCATGGTCAAGTCCCATGGATCGTATTAGCACTTTTTCCTGTGAGATCGAGACACTCTGAGTCAGAGGCATTTCTTCAGAGGAGGAGGCCGGTGTGCAGCACTAAGCTATGGGCATTAGGATCCGTAGCACTGTCCGAGAGTCTACAGCACATGATGTCTGGGAAAATGGCATGGCATCCATTTTCCCAGTGATATTTCTACTGCGCATACGCAAAACACCAGGAAAATGGCGTAACGCCATTTTCCCACTGATCTCGGCAGCACTGCTGCAGTGCCGTGGGACTCCGGAGGGTAAGTATGAAAAATAATGGGAGCATGGTGTGCAGTTTGGTCCCCCCCTGGACCCTGGGGGCCCCACGTGCACCGCACACTACACCCATTATAAATACACTAGTGCTGTGAAATCAGTTTGTGCTTTGGGAATATTCTTCCTCTTATAGTCCTATTGGTTATTCAAGTTAAAAGCATACATTTTAGTTGTATGCCACTTATAGCTATTGTTATCCACGTGGACTTTATCTGACAGTAGGGCACTAAAACTATAAGCTCTTTATGTTAATTTATGTATATGCAAATTATAGGATTTGTAAATATATGCTAATGTATGTTTTAATATTTATTTCTTTTTAATAAGACATGAATTCATTATTACAAGTTATTAATGTGAAGAGTTTGTCAGTGCTACCCTTTTCTTTGATTATTTAAATGACTTTACCAATTTCTTGCTGAGGATGATATGATGACAGTTCAGGAATAATTTGTCAATGATTAAACTCAAAAGAGAAACTTTGGCTTTGTCTTATCTATGCACAATATTTCTCCCATCTGCATCAATTTAATTTCATTTTGCAGTATAAGATACATATTATTAATGATAATGACCTTTGTATTCAATAACTTTTTGCATATGACACCTGAGTGCAATTGCAAGTACAGTAGCACACACTTATACACAAAGTTCACCAAAGCTATTATGTTTTGTGAATTATCCCCTGCAAAATATGTTACAGGTAATTTACTTAATAAAAGATCTTTCAGAAACACTAACATTAGGATGTAGCTTAGCAGAAGTTAATGAATGAGATTAGACAAACATATAGAATAACATACTGTACCTTAATACTGTCCTCATACATATTACAAGTTCTTCTTAAGTTTCCACAACATGTGATATACTTTGTTTTATAGACTGTACAGTATATATATATATATATATATATATATATTATATATATTGTATCTGAAACAGAGTATATTGGATGTTAATTCACCTTGACAAAGGGATGTTAGCACCCCGAAACGTTGGATTCCTTTTGTTTGACACAATGGATTAAACACAGTATTTGGTAAACTACCCATGCATCAGTCTCCGAGTGCCGCTGCATGCTAGGACGTGCTGTCTATATATATATATATATATATATATATATAGGAATAACAAAAGAGGCGGCACTCGTAGACTGTAATGTGCAAAGTTGTATTCAACTTAAATGTGTCCCAATGTTTCGGGGTACCTACGTCCCCTTTGTCAAGGTGAACAATACATAACATTATCAATTACGTACCTTTTAAAACCAAAAGACTCCCGCCAAGTGCAGCAGCGCCCGCCCGGCCGCGCGTCCCGGCGTCTCCTCCGTCTCCCTGCTGAATGCGTCATCAAGTCGCGTCTGGTTGCCTTGGCGACTCTCGATGCCTGGCCGGCCGGGCTGCGGCGCTGTAAACTAAATGAAAGTGTGAGCTATTAATTTACAGAAATCCTCCACCAACCTAAGAAAGTCCTGACCAGCAAAAATAATTCAATATACTTAAAGTAAAAGGTGTCAGCGGGGCGCTGCTGTATAGACATAATAAAGCAAACTAAGGCAATCCTACATTACAGCGGGGGGACGATTCTGGCTTATCCACATCATAAAAATAGTGCTTGACAGTGATACTGTGAATTAAATTATACCCTTAGATCTAGCTCCAATCTTAAAAAAGGCATAAATGAGTCTAAGGGTCGACAGTGGCCAGTCCCAACAATAAGACTTCGCCGCTGCTGATGTAAATGATACACTGGATCTTATGTCTTATTGCAAGCCTGTCCCCTGCGATAGTGTAAAGCCTGCTTAAAATGCGCCCCGCTGTCATCCGTGACAGAACTTTGTCACAATAATGAACAAGGCAATCTTATTTGAAGATGTTCCAGCTCATTTTCTCATTGAGCCCGTTCGGATTGATAGTGTTGAGCTCAAAAATCCACTTGGCCTGTAATTGAAGAAGCCTGCCATCTCTGTCCCCGCCTCGTATACGTTTAGGGACGTGATCAATGATTAAATGACGGAGGTCACCCACAGAATGTTGGGCCGAGGCAAAATGTCTCGCCACCGGCTGCTCTGAGTCCTTGCCTGCTAACGCCTGTTTGATGGCAGAACGATGAAGTGCCATCCGTTCTCTTAAGGTTCGGATTGACTTTCCCACATAATGCAGTCCGCAAGGGCAACTGATTAAATAAATGATATGTGTTGTGGTACATGAGAGAACAAAGTTGATTCTATACACCTTGTCACTATGTAGATTCCTAAAGTTAGAACCGGTAATCATGTTCTCACAAGTGGTGCATTTAATGCACTTATAGCATCCATTCTTTCTGCCCAGAAACGTGGTGCTAGGTAACCCCTGCTTGGATGCTTCTGCCTGGAATCCTGTGATGTCGGTGTGAACAATGATCTTTAATATTACTACCCCGTGAGTAACACATCATAGGCCTTTTATTTTTGAGCGTAGGAAGCGCTCTGTCCGTTGACACTATCGGCCATAGTGCTCTAGTGGCTCTCTGGACTACGGGGCTAGAAGTGTTATACCTAGAGGTGAAAGGAATGGTGGACTTCGGCTGACGTATTGATTGCTTAAGGAGGGACTCCCTGGGTAAATGAAGTACCTCTGTCTTATGGCCCTCATTCCGAGTTGTTCGCTCGGTATTTTTCATCGCATCGCAGTGAAAATCCGCTTAGTACGCATGCGCAATGTTCGCACTGCGACTGCGCCAAGTAACTTTACTATGAAGAAAGTATTTTTACTCACGGCTTTTTCTTCGCTCCGGCGATCGTAATGTGATTGACAGGAAATGGGTGTTACTGGGCGGAAACACGGCGTTTCAGGGGCGTGTGGCTGAAAACGCTACCGTTTCCGGAAAAAACGCAGGAGTGGCCGGGGAAACGGTGGGAGTGCCTGGGCGAACGCTGGGTGTGTTTGTGACGTCAACCAGGAACGACAAGCACTGAAATGATCGCACAGGCAGAGTAAGTCTGGAGCTACTCTGAAACTGCTAAGTAGTTAGTAATCGCAATATTGCGAATACATCGGTCGCAATTTTAAGAAGCTAAGATTCACTCCCAGTAGGCGGCGGCTTAGCGTGTGTAACTCTGCTAAATTCGCCTTGCGACCGATCAACTCGGAATGAGGGCCTATGTTTCAACAGGAGGGAGCGATCATAGCCCCTTTCCAGAAACTTTGCAACCATGACATCCAGTTCCCTATCTAATGTGTCACGGTCACTAATGATGCGGGAAGCCCTGATCATCTGGGAGCGAGGCAGTCCTTCCTTGAGGGGCCTGGGATGGTGACTGTTAGCTCTAAGGAGGGTATTTCTATCGGTGGGCTTCCGATAGAGCCCTGTATGCAGTTTACACTCATGAATTGTGACCTGAACATCTAGATAGTTCAATGAACTGCTACTGGTCTGAAAAGTGTATTTAATGCTGGATGGTCTTGCATTAATGGTATTCATGAGTAGATGGAAACTCTCAATACCTCCAGTCCACAGGATAAACAGGTCGTCAATAAAACGTGTGAATAACAAAATGTTGCTTGAAATCGCAACATCACTGAAGAACACTTCTTCGTCCTCCCTGAACATGAAGACGTTGGCGAATGAAGGGGAGACATTGCTCCCCATCGCACACCCCGTCTTCTGGCGGTAAAATTTACCATTGAATAAAAAATAATTTTTTTCCAATGTCATCCGGAGGAGTTCCAAGAATAACGTGATGTCAAGGGCTTCCATTTTTTCATTTATCAGAAAATCTCTCATGGACCTCAAACCCGCTTCGTGGGGGATACTAGTGTAAAGACTAATAACGTCTACCACACATATTAAAGTGCCTTCTGGGACCTGTCCAATCCTTCCGAGACGGTTAAGAAAGCTGGTAGTGTCCTTTATAAAGTGTTCGTGCTTGAGTATCAACGGTTGTAAAATCCCATCCAGGAAGGTGGACACTGGCTGGAAAACTGAATCCCTTGCGGATATAATGGGCCTCCCCGGTGGTGCCAGGGGGTTTTTATGGATTTTTGGGACGGTGAAAAAAATTGGCACTAGGGGGTGTGTTTGTGTTAACGCTTTACGTAATTTTTGTGTTAATTTACTATCTGCAACCGCTGCATCCAGGACGTTCTTGAGAGCATTTTGGTATTCAATAGTTGGATCTGAGCCTAACTCTTCATAAGTGGCTACATCAGCTAACTGGCTGTAAATTTCCTTAGTGTAGTAGTCTAAATCTAAGACAACTACACCTCCCCCTTTATCCGCCGGGCGGATAATAATGTCCCTGTAACTCCCCAACTTCTTAAGTGCTGCCCACTCCCTTTTGGACATATTGTGGTGCACAGATGACGGGTTGGAGGCAGCATTATACCGCGTGATAGAGTCCTCCAGTAGTCTGGAAAATGAGGAAATGGAAGCGTTTGTGGATGTAGGATCAAAGGATGATTTAAGTCGCTGTTGCAAAAATCCTTGGTACTGTGCATCCAGACCCACACTGGTGGTGACATCCTTGATGTTGTGCTGGAAAAACTCCTCACGCCTAAGCTTGCGTGAGAATTGATGCAGTTCCACATGCCATCTAAAGTCGTCGAAATGGTTGGTGGGGACAAAAGAGAGTCCTTTTTCTAATACTTCCTGTTCATCCTCAGTGAGCACTCTACTGGACAGATTATAGATTAAAGTTTCCTGTTTGTTGATGCTCCTCTGGTTGCGCGTGCACTGGCCGCCCCTGCGGGTGGGCGACCTCTTCTTGCTTTTTCTTTTGTTGTTGGTGCCGGTGTCCCTAAAGGGACAATTCTATCCTGGGTAGGCCCATCCGATTCCACCATACCAAAATCGCTGTCGCTGTTGGAGGTACCTGCCGTGCTTTGCTGCCTCTCCCTCCTTTTGCGCCAGTTGAACTTGCTTCTATAATTGTATGGTTTAGAACTTGACTCATTGTCACCCATCAACCATCTGTAAACTTTGTTGGAATCATAATCCTCTTTGACTATGTGCTGTTTGTTGCGCTTAAATTTAACCAGGTCACTCCTGTACTTTTCCACCTGGTGCTGCAGCTTTGTTATCCACTCGTGATGATGATCATCTTGTAATGTTGCCTCATGGGTCGATTCTAGTGTAGTTATTTTTTCACGTGTGGAATTCAATTCCCTTCCAGCCTCCTCCACGACTAGCAACATCAGATCCAGACTGCATTTATTTAGGATCCCTATCCACTTCCTGCAGAAGTCAGGACTATGTCTGCCAATGGTGGGTACATTTTTCACCCGAAACCCTCTTGGGATCATCTTCTGCCTATGATATTCAGAGAGTGATATTCCGTGCAGTAGGAAATCTGTTTCACGTCGCTTCAGTCTGAGGAGTTAATGATAAATGTCTTCTATAGTTCCAGAAGTCTCAATGGGATCAAGCTGCTCCTTAAAGCGCAATCGCTCCGCATCATCATCGGTAAAACTAAATGATTCCCCCAGTGTGGTGTGCATCCCCCTGCACCCTGGAGAATCGTCAGCTACCGTTGAGTCCATTTTGTGACAAAAAGTGCTGAATGCTTATGCTGATTCAAAGTGCTGGTGCATTAAAAGCTAAAGTGCAACCATGTGATGTGAATGCTGCAGTGTTCACTCCTGGCTGGGAAAACTTTGGTAACCAAGGATGTTTGGATCGTGGGTGCCTTGTCCCAAGCTGGGGGTCAGGGCTTCAGCACCTGTGCTGCCCCAAAAGCAATAAAGTCTCTGTGGACCGGCACTCCCACCTGCTGGATACTGTTGCTCCGGTGCCCTCCTGTAAAAGTGATACAGGAATAACAAAAGAGGCAGCACTCGTAGACTGTAATGTGCAAAGTTGTATTCAACTTAAATGTGTCCCAACGTTTCGGGGTACCTACGTCCCCTTTGTCAAGGTGAACAATACATAACATTATCAATTACGTACCTTTTAAAACCAAAAGACTCCCGCCAAGTGCAGCAGCGCCCGCCCGGCCGCGCGTCCCGGCGTCTCCTCCGTCTCCCTGCTGAATGCGTCATCAAGTCGCGTCTGGTTGCCTTGGCGACTCTCGATGCCTGGCCGGCCGGGCTGCGGCGCTGTAAACTAAATGAAAGTGTGAGCTATTAATTTACAGAAATCCTCCACCAACCTAAGAAAGTCCTGACCAGCAATAATAATTCAATATACTTAAAGTAAGAGGTGTCAGCTTGGCGCTGCTGTATAGACATAATAAAGCAAACTAAGGCAATCCTACATTACAGCGGGGGGACGATTCTGGCTTATCCACATCATAAAAATAGTGCTTGACAGTGATACTGTGAATTAAATTATACCCTTATATCTAGCTCCAATCTTAAAAAAGGCATAAATGAGTCTAAGGGTCGACAGTGGCCAGTCCCAACAATAAGACTTCGCCGCTGCTGATGTAAATGATACACTGGATCTTATGTCTTATTCCAAGCCTGTCCCCTGCGATAGTGTAAAGCCTGCTTAAAATGCGCCCCGCTGTCATCCCTGACAGAACTTTGTCACAATAATGAACAAGGCAATCTTATTTGAAGATGTTCCAGCTCATTTTCTCATTGAGCCCGTTCGGATTGATAGTGTTGAGCTCAAAAATCCACTTGGCCTCTAATTGAAGAAGCCTGCCATCTCTGTCCCCGCCTCGTATACGTTTAGGGACGTGATCAATGATTAAATGACGGAGGTCACCCACAGAATGTTGGGCCGAGGCAAAATGTCTCGCCACCGGCTGCTCTGAGTCCTTGCCTGCTAACGCCTGTTTGATGGCAGAACGATGAAGTGCCATCCGTTCTCTTAAGGTTCGGATTGACTTTCCCACATAATGCAGTCCGCAAGGGCAACTGATTAAATAAATGATATGTGTTGTGGTACATGAGAGAACAAAGTTGATTCTATACACCTTGTCACTATGTGGATTCCTAAAGTTAGAACCGGTAATCATGTTCTCACAAGTGGTGCATTTAATGCACTTATAGCATCCATTCTTTCTGCCCAGAAACGTGGTGCTAGGTAACCCCTGCTTGGATGCTTCTGCCTGGAATCCTGTGATGTCGGTGTGAACAATATGATCTTTAATATTACTACCCCGTGAGTAACACATCATAGGCCTTTTATTTTTGAGCGTAGGAAGCGCTCTGTCCGTTGACACTATCGGCCATAGTGCTCTAGTGGCTCTCTGGACTACGGGGCAAAGTTCTGTCATGGATGACAGCGGGGGCGCATTTTAAGCAGGCTTTACACTATCGCAGATGACAGGCTTGGAATAAGACATAAGATCCAGTGTATCATTTACATCAGCAGCGGCGAAGTCTAATTGTTGGGACTGGCCACTGTCGACCCTTAGACTCATTTATGCCTTTTTTAAGATTGGAGCTAGATCTAAGGGTATAATTTAATTCACAGTATCACTGTCAAGCACTATTTTTATGATGTGGATAAGCCAGAAACGTCCCCCCGCTGTAATGTAGGATTGCCTTAGTTTGCTTTATTATGTCTATACAGCAGCGCCCCGCTGACACCTCTTACTTTAAGTATATTGAATTATTATTGCTGGTCAGGACTTTCTTAGGTTGGTGGAGGATTTCTGTAAATTAATAGCTCACACTTTCATTTAGTTTACAGCGCCGCAGCCCGGCCGGCCAGGCATCGAGAGTCGCCAAGACAACCAGACGCGACTTGATGACGCATTCAGCAGGGAGACGGAGGAGACGCCGGGACGCGCGGCCGGGCGGGCGCTGCTGCACTTGGCGGGAGTCTTTTGGTTTTAAAAGGTACGTAATTGATAATGTTATGTATTGTTCACCTTGACAAAGGGGACGTAGGTACCCCGAAACGTTGGGACACATTTTAGTTGAATACAACTTTGCACATTACAGTCTACGAGTGCCGCCTCTTTTGTTATTCCTGTATCACTTTTACAGGAGGGCACCGGAGCAACAGTATCCAGCAGGTGGAAGTGCCGGTCCACAGAGACTTTATTGCTTTTGGGGCAGTACAGGTGCTGAAGCCCTGACCCCCAGCTTGGGACAAGGCACCCACGATCCAAACATCCTTGGTTACCAAAGTTTTCCCAGCCAGGAGTGAACACTGCAGCATTCACATCACATGGTTGCACTTTAGCTTTTAATGCACCAGCACTTTGAATCAGCATAAGCATTCAGCACTTTTTGTCACAAAATGGACTCAACGGTAGCTGACGATTCTCCAGGGTGCAGGGGGATGCACACCACACTGGGGGAATCATTTAGTTTTACCGATGATGATGCGGAGCGATTGCGCTTTAAGGAGCAGCTTGATCCCATTGAGACTTCTGGAACTATAGAAGACATTTATCATCAACTCCTCAGACTGAAGCGACGTGAAACAGATTTCCTACTGCACGGAATATCACTCTCTGAATATCATAGGCAGAAGATGATCCCAAGAGGGTTTCGGGTGAAAAATGTACCCACCATTGGCAGACATAGTCCTGACTTCTGCAGGAAGTGTATAGGGATCCTAAATAAATGCAGTCTGGATCTGATGTTGCTAGTCGTGGAGGAGGCTGGAAGGGAATTGAATTCCACATGTGAAAAAATAACTACACTAGAATCGACCCATGAGGCAACATTACAAGATGATCATCATCACGAGTGGATAACAAAGCTGCAGCACCAGGTGGAAAAGTACAGGAGTGACCTGGTTAAATTTAAGCGCAACAAACAGCACATAGTCAAAGAGGATTATGATTCCAACAAAGTTTACAGATGGTTGATGGGTGACAATGAGTCAAGTTCTAAACCATACAATTATAGAAGCAAGTTCAACTGGCGCAAAAGGAGGGAGAGGCAGCAAAGCACGGCAGGTACCTCCAACAGCGACAGCGATTTTGGTATGGTGGAATCGGATGGGCCTACCCAGGATAGAATTGTCCCTTTAGGGACACCGGCACCAACAACAAAAGAAAAAGCAAGAAGAGGTCGCCCACCCGCAGGGGCGGCCAGTGCACGCGCAACCAGAGGAGCATCAACAAACAGGAAACTTTAATCTATAATCTGTCCAGTAGAGTGCTCACTGAGGATGAACAGGAAGTATTAGAAAAAGGACTCTCTTTTGTCCCCACCAACCATTTCGACGACTTTAGATGGCATGTGGAACTGCATCAATTCTCACGCAAGCTTAGGCGTGAGGAGTTTTTCCAGCACAACATCAAGGATGTCACCACCAGTGTGGGTCTGGATGCACAGTATCAAGGATTTTTGCAACAGCGACTTAAATCATCCTTTGATCCTACATCCACAAACGCTTCCATTTCCTCATTTTCCAGACTACTGGAGGACTCTATCACGCGGTATAATGCTGCCTCCAACCCATCATCTGTGCACCACAATATGTCCAAAAGGGAGTGGGCAGCACTTAAGAAGTTGGGGAGTTACAGGGACATTATTATCCGCCCGGCGGATAAAGGGGGAGGTGTAGTTGTCTTAGATTTAGACTACTACACTAAGGAAATTTACAGCCAGTTAGCTGATGTAGCCACTTATGAAGAGTTAGGCTCAGATCCAACTATTGAATACCAAAATGCTCTCAAGAACGTCCTGGATGCAGCGGTTGTAGATAGTAAATTAACACAAAAATTACGTAAAGCGTTAACACAAACACACCCCCTAGTGCCAATTTTTTTCACCGTCCCAAAAATCCATAAAAACCCCCTGGCACCACCGGGGAGGCCCATTATATCCGCAAGGGATTCAGTTTTCCAGCCAGTGTCCACCTTCCTGGATGGGATTTTACAACCGTTGATACTCAAGCACAAACACTTTATAAAGGACACTACCAGCTTTCTTAACCATCTCGGAAGGATTGGACAGGTCCCAGAAGGCACTTTGATATGTGTGGTAGACGTTATTAGTCTTTACACTAGTATCCCCCACGAAGCGGGTTTGAGGTCCATGAGAGATTTTCTGATAAATGAAAAAATGGAAGCCCTTGACATCACGTTATTCTTGGAACTCCTCCGGATGACATTGGAAAAAAAATATTTTTTATTCAATGGTAAATTTTACCGCCAGAAGACGGGGTGTGCGATGGGGAGCAATGTCTCCCCTTCATTCGCCAACGTCTTCATGTTCAGGGAGGAGGAAGAAGTGTTCTTCAGTGATGTTGCGATTTCAAGCAACATTTTGTTATTCACACGTTTTATTGACGACCTGTTTATCCTGTGGACTGGAGGTATTGAGAGTTTCCATCTACTCATGAATACCATTAATGCAAGACCATCCAGCATTAAATACACTTTTCAGACCAGTAGCAGTTCATTGAACTATCTAGATGTTCTGGTCACAATTCATGAGTGTAAACTGCATACAGGGCTCTATCGGAAGCCCACCGATAGAAATACCCTCCTTAGAGCTAACAGTCACCATCCCAGGCCCCTCAAGGAAGGACTGCCTCGCTCCCAGATGATCAGGGCTTCCCGCATCATTAGTGACCGTGACACATTAGATAGGGAACTGGATGTCATGGTTGCAAAGTTTCTGGAAAGGGGCTATGATCGCTCCCTCCTGTTGAAACATAAGACAGAGGTACTTCATTTACCCAGGGAGTCCCTCCTTAAGCAATCAATACGTCAGCCGAAGTCCACCATTCCTTTCACCTCTAGGTATAACACTTCTAGCCCCGTAGTCCAGAGAGCCACTAGAGCACTATGGCCGATAGTGTCAACGGACAGAGCGCTTCCTACGCTCAAAAATAAAAGGCCTATGATGTGTTACTCATGGGGTAGTAATATTAAAGATCATATTGTTCACACCGACATCACAGGATTCCAGGCAGAAGCATCCAAGCAGGGGTTACCTAGCACCACGTTTCTGGGCAGAAAGAATGGATGCTATAAGTGCATTAAATGCACCACTTGTGAGAACATGATTACCGGTTCTAACTTTAGGAATCCACATAGTGACAAGGTGTATAGAATCAACTTTGTTCTCTCATGTACCACAACACATATCATTTATTTAATCAGTTGCCCTTGCGGACTGCATTATGTGGGAAAGTCAATCCGAACCTTAAGAGAACGGATGGCACTTCATCGTTCAGCCATCAAACAGGCGTTAGCAGGCAAGGACTCAGAGCAGCCGGTGGCGAGACATTTTGCCTCGGCCCAACATTCTGTGGGTGACCTCCGTCATTTAATCATTGATCACGTCCCTAAACGTATACGAGGCGGGGACAGAGATGGCAGGCTTCTTCAATTAGAGGCCAAGTGGATTTTTGAGCTCAACACTATCAATCCGAACGGGCTCAATGAGAAAATGAGCTGGAACATCTTCAAATAAGATTGCCTTGTTCATTATTGTGACAAAGTTCTGTCAGGGATGACAGCGGGGCGCATTTTAAGCAGGCTTTACACTATCGCAGGGGACAGGCTTGGAATAAGACATAAGATCCAGTGTATCATTTACATCAGCAGCGGCGAAGTCTTATTGTTGGGACTGGCCACTGTCGACCCTTAGACTCATTTATGCCTTTTTTAAGATTGGAGCTAGATATAAGGGTATAATTTAATTCACAGTATCACTGTCAAGCACTATTTTTATGATGTGGATAAGCCAGAATCGTCCCCCCGCTGTAATGTAGGATTGCCTTAGTTTGCTTTATTATGTCTATACAGCAGCGCCCCGCTGACACCTCTTACTTTAAGTATATTGAATTATTATTGCTGGTCAGGACTTTCTTAGGTTGGTGGAGGATTTCTGTAAATTAATAGCTCACACTTTCATTTAGTTTACAGCGCCGCAGCCCGGCCGGCCAGGCATCGAGAGTCGCCAAGGCAACCAGACGCGACTTGATGACGCATTCAGCAGGGAGACGGAGGAGACGCCGGGACGCGCAGCCGGGCGGGCGCTGCTGCACTTGGCGGGAGTCTTTTGGTTTTAAAAGGTACGTAATTGATAATGTTATGTATTGTTCATCTTGACAAAGGGGACGTAGGTACCCCGAAACGTTGGGACACATTTAAGTTGAATACAACTTTGCACATTACAGTCTACGAGTGCCGCCTCTTTTGTTATTCCTGGATCACTTTTACAGGAGGGCACCGGAGCAACAGTATCCAGCAGGTGGGAGTGCCGGTCCACAGAGACTTTATATATATATATATATATATATATAGTACACTTCACTTTCTTTTTTCTATTTTCTTTCACTCACACCTTGACAAAGGGGTTCAACTCCCCGAAATGTTGGTGCGCTGTTTATGTGATTGACAACTAATACACATCGTGATAGGATCGGTGATTTTGATCTGCGCTTATAGGTATAGAGGCAGCCTGTATGGTACAAAGAGCCTTCACCAAGACCCCAATATAGGACAATAGATACAAGAAAGTGACCACACCTGGCGCCACCATACACCAATAACAAATGAAATAACTTACTTAAATATCAACCAATTGGAATTGATAGCCTCTTTTATAGTGGGAGTTGTTAGTGGAATACAAAAATCCACCCTTCTTAAAGAGGTAACAAATCTGTAGGACTAAAATAAAAAAACATAGTGCAACCAGTTTTTTAAGGTGAAGTGAAGAAGATATTTTTATTGGTTCAACTCACATAGATATGAGTCAGTCATGCATATCATCCACCAGATGGCGTGGATCCTCAATCCCCACAGATGTCCTGATAGGCTGGGGACTCAGAGGGAGAAAAATATAGTGCAATACTGCTTCACCATACAAAACGGTTTATTCTGACAAATACACACTTACATTGAACATAAAGATTAAAAGCATATCACCAGATTAGAGCCTAACCATCTGGATCCCGTACAGGTGACCAAACGCAGCTGGCTCTGTTTGTGAAGTGGTGTTCCAGTATCCCATTTGGGTGATATGCTTTTAATCTTTATGTTCAATGTAAGTGTGTTTTTGGCAGAATAAACCGTTTTGTATGGTGAAGCAGTATTGCACTATATTTTTCTCCCTCTGAGTCCCCACCCAGCCTATCAGGACATCTGTGGGGATTGAGGATCCACGCCATCTGGTGGATGATATGCATGACTGACTCATATCTATGTGAGTTGAACCAATAAAAATATCTTCTTCACTTCACCTTAAAAAACTGGTTGCACTATGTTTTTTTATTTTAGTCCTACAGATTTGTTACCTCTTTGAGAAGGGTGGATTTTTGTATTCCACTAACAACTCCCACTATAAAAGAGGCTATCAATTCCAATTGGTTGATATTTAAGTAAGTAATTTCATTTGTTATTGGTGTATGGTGGCGCCAGGTGTGGTCACTTTCTTGTATCTATTTAACTAATACACATCGTTTTTCATAAGACCCTGAGTGCCGCAGCAATTTGTTCCACTATATATATATATATATATATATATATATATATATATTAGAGATGAGCGGGTTCGGTTCCTCTGAATCCGAACCCGCCCGAACTTCAGGTTTTTTACACGGGTCCGAGCAGGCTCGGATCTTCCCGCCTTGCTCGGCTAACCCGAGCGCGCCCGAACGTCATCATCACGCTGTCGGATTCTCGCGAGGCTCGGATTCTATCGCGAGACTCGGATTCTATATAAGGAGCCGCGCGTCGCCGCCATTTTCACACGTGCATTGAGAGTCATAGGGAGAGGACGTGGCTGGCGTCCTCTCCGTTTAGAGAAGAGAGAGACACAGTATTTTCGGGGAGCATCATTAGGAGGAGTACTACTGTATACTACTATACTACTTGCTGAAGTGATATTTATAGATTAGATAGTGTGACTGTAAGTGTATTATCTGACTTGTGGGGGAGACACTGACAGTGGGGAGCAGTTAGAGTCTGAGAGCAGGACTCAGGAGTACATATAACGTACAGTGCACACTTTTGCTGCCAGAGTCAGTGCCACACTGCCATTGTTGTGACCACACTGACCACCAGTATAATAATATATTTTGTGATTGTCTGCTTAGGCCTCGGAGTACTAGTTGCAAGTTGCAACGTGACCTGTCCTGAAGTGACCACCAGTTTAATAATCAATCACCACCAGTTTAATATATATATATATATATATATATATATAATTGTATATAATATATATATATATATATATATATATATATATATATAATATTGTATACCACCTACCCGTGGTTTTTTTTTTTTCATTCTTCTTTATACATACTACTATAGTAGCTTACTGTAGCAGTCTGCGGTGCTGTGCTGACCTGACAGTGTCCAGCAGGTCCGTCATCAGTCATTACATAATAAATATATATAGTACCTGTCCGGCTGCAGTACTAGTGATATTATATTGATTTCATCTCATTATCAATAATTTATCATCCAGTCTAGACTCTATATTAGCAGCAGACACAGTACGTTAGTCCACGGCTGTAGCTACCTCTGTGTCGGCACTCGGCAGTCCATCCATAATTGTATACCACCTACCCGTGGTTTTTTTTTTTTTCTTTCTTCTTTGTACATACTACTATAGAGTATAGTAGCTTACTGTAGCAGTCTGCGGTGCTGCTGAGCTGACAGTGTCCAGCAGGTCCGTCATCAGTCATCATTACCTAATAAATATATTATCTACCTGTCCGGCTGCAGTACTAGTGATATTATATATACAATACATACATATATATATTGATTTCATCTCATTATCAATCATCCAGTCTATATTAGCAGCAGACACAGTACGTTAGTCCACGGCTGTAGCTACCTCTGTGTCGGCACTCAGCAGTCCATCCATAATTGTATACCACCTACCCGTGGTTTTTTTTTTCTTTCTTCTTTGTACATACTACTATAGTATAGTAGCTTACTGTAGCAGTCTGCGGTGCTGCTGAGCTGACAGTGTCCAGCAGGTCCGTCATCAGTCATCATTACCTAATAAATATATTATCTACCTGTCCGGCTGCAGTACTAGTGATATTATATATACATACATATATATATTGATTTCATCTCATTATCAATCATCCAGTCTATATTAGCAGCAGACACAGTACGTTAGTCCACGGCTGTAGCTACCTCTGTGTCGGCACTCGGCAGTCCATCCATAATTGTATACCACCTACCCGTGGTTTTATTTTCTTTCTTCTTTGTACATACTACTATAGAGTATAGTAGCTTACTGTAGCAGTCTGCGGTGCTGCTGAGCTGACAGTGTCCAGCAGGTCCGTCATCAGTCATCATTACCTAATAAATATATTATCTACCTGTCCGGCTGCAGTACTAGTGATATTATATATACATACATATACATATATTGATTTCATCTCATTATCAATCATCCAGTCTATATTAGCAGCAGACACAGTACGTTAGTCCACGGCTGTAGCTACCTCTGTGTCAGCACTCAGCAGTCCATCCATAATTGTATACCACCAACCCGTGGTTTTTTTTTTCTTTCTTCTTTGTACATACTACTATAGTATAGTAGCTTACTGTAGCAGTCTGCGGTGCTGCTGAGCTGACAGTGTCCAGCAGGTCCGTCATCAGTCATCATTACCTAATAAATATATTATCTACCTGTCCGGCTGCAGTACTAGTGATATTATATATACATACATATATATATTGATTTCATCTCATTATCAATCATCCAGTCTATATTAGCAGCAGACACAGTACGTTAGTCCACGGCTGTAGCTACCTCTGTGTCGGCACTCGGCAGTCCATCCATAATTGTATACCACCTACCCGTGGTTTTTTTTTTTCTTTCTTCTTTGTACATACTACTATAGTATAGTAGCTTACTGTAGCAGTATGCGGTGCTGCTGAGCTGACAGTGTCCAGCAGGTCCGTTATCAGTCATCATTACCTAATAAATATATTATCTACCTGTCCGGCTGCAGTACTAGTGATATTATATATACTTACATATATATATTGATTTCATCTCATTATCAATCATCCAGTCTATATTAACAGCAGACACAGTACGTTAGTCCACGGCTGTAGCTACCTCTGTGTCGGTACTCGGCAGTCCATCCATAATTGTATACCACCTACCCGTGGTTTTTTTTTTTCTTTCTTCTTTGTACATACTACTATAGTATAGTAGCTTACTGTAGCAGTCTGCGGTGCTGCTGAGCTGACAGTGTCCAGCAGGTCCGTCATCAGTCATCATTACCTAATAAATATATTATCTACCTGTCCGGCTGCAGTACTAGTGATATTATATATACATACATATATATATTGATTTAATCTCATTATCAATCATCCAGTCTATATTAGCAGCAGACACAGTACGTTAGTCCACGGCTGTAGCTACCTCTGTGTCGGCACTCAGCAGTCCATCCATAATTGTATACCACCTACCCGTGGTTTTTTTTTTTCTTTCTTCTTTGTACATACTACTATAGTATAGTAGCTTACTGTAGCAGTCTGCGGTGCTGCTGAGCTGACAGTGTCCAGCAGGTCCGTCATCAGTCATCATTACCTAATAAATATATTATCTACCTGTCAGGCTGCAGTACTAGTGATATTATATATACATACATATATATATTGATTTCCTCTCATTATCAATCATCCAGTCTATATTAGCAGCAGACACAGTATGTTAGTCCACGGCTGTAGCTACCTCTGTGTCGGCACTCGGCAGTCCATCCATAATTGTATACCACCTACCCGTGTTTTTTTTTTTTTTTCTTCTTTGTACATACTACTATAGAGTATAGTAGCTTACTGTAGCAGTCTGCGGTGCTGCTGAGCTGACAGTGTCCAGCAGGTCCGTCATCAGTCATCATTACCTAATAAATATATTATCTACCTGTCCGGCTGCAGTACTAGTGATATTATATATACATACATATACATATATTGATTTCATCTCATTATCAATCATCCAGTCTATATTAGCAGCAGACACAGTACGTTAGTCCACGGCTGTAGCTACCTCTGTGTCGGCACTCAGCAGTCCATCCATAATTGTATACCACCAACCCGTGGTTTTTTTTTCTTCTTCTTTGTACATACTACTATAGTATAGTAGCTTACTGTAGCAGTCTGCGGTGCTGCTGAGCTGACAGTGTCCAGCAGGTCCGTCATCAGTCATCATTACCTAATAAATATATTATCTACCTGTCCGGCTGCAGTACTAGTGATATTATATATACATACATATATATATAGATTTCATCTAATTATCAATCATCCAGTCTATATTAGCAGCAGACACAGTACGTTAGTCCACGGCTGTAGCTACCTCTGTGTCGGCACTCGGCAGTCCATCCATAATTGTATACCACCTACCCGTGGTTTTTTTTTTTCTTTCTTCTTTGTACATACTACTATAGTATAGTAGCTTACTGTAGCAGTCTGCGGTGCTGCTGAGCTGACAGTGTCCAGCAGGTCCGTCATCAGTCATCATTACCTAATAAATATATTATCTACCTGTCCGGCTGCAGTACTAGTGATATTATATATACATACATATATATATTGATTTCATCTCATTATCAATCATCCAGTCTATATTAGCAGCAGACACAGTACGTTAGTCCACGGCTGTAGCTACCTCTGTGTCGGCACTCGGCAGTCCATCCATAATTGTATACCACCTACCCGTGGTTTTTTTTTTCTTTCTTCTTTGTACATACTACTATAGTATAGTAGCTTACTGTAGCAGTCTGCGGTGCTGCTGAGCTGACAGTGTCCAGCAGGTCCGTCATCAGTCATCATTACCTAATAAATATATTATCTACCTGTCCGGCTGCAGTACTAGTGATATTATATATACATACATATATATATATTGATTTCATCTCATTATCAATCATCCAGTCTATATTAGCAGCAGACACAGTACGTTAGTCCATGGCTGTAGCTACCTCTGTGTCGGCACTCAGCAGTCCATCCATAATTGTATACCACCTACCCGTGGTTTTTTTTTTTCTTTCTTCTTTGTACATACTACTATAGTATAGTAGCTTACTGTAGCAGTCTGCGGTGCTGCTGAGCTGACAGTGTCCAGCAGGTCCGTCATCAGTCATCATTACCTAATAAATATATTATCAACCTGTCCGGCTGCAGTACTAGTGATATTATATATACATACATATATATATTGATTTCATCTCATTATCATCCAGTCTATATTAGCAGCAGACACAGTACGTTAGTCCACGGCTGTAGCTACCTCTGTGTCGGCACTCGGCAGTCCATCCATAAGTATACTAGTATCCATCCATCTCCATTGTTTACCTGAGGTGCCTTTTAGTTGTGCCTATTAAAATATGGAGAACAAAAATGTTGAGGTTCCAAAATTAGGGAAAGATCAAGATCCACTTCCACCTCGTGCTGAAGCTGTTGCCACTAGTCATGGCCGAGACGATGAAATGCCAGCAACGTCGTCTGCCAAGGCCGATGCCCAATGTCATAGTACAGAGCATGTCAAATCCAAAACACCAAATATCAGTAAAAAAAGGACTCCAAAACCTAAAATAAAATTGTCGGAGGAGAAGCGTAAACTTGCCAATATGCCATTTACCACACTGAGTGGCAAGGAACGGCTGAGGCCCTGGCCTATGTTCATGGCTAGTGGTTCAGCTTCACATGAGGATGGAAGCACTCAGCCTCTCGCTAGAAAACTGAAAAGACTCAAGCTGGCAAAAGCACCGCAAAGAACTGTGCGTTCTTCGAAATCCCAAATCCACAAGGAGAGTCCAATTGTGTCGGTTGCGATGCCTGACCTTCCCAACACTGGACGTGAAGAGCATGCGCCTTCCACCATTTGCACGCCCCCTGCAAGTGCTGGAAGGAGCACCCGCAGTCCAGTTCCTGATAGTCAGATTGAAGATGTCAGTGTTGAAGTACACCAGGATGAGGAGGATATGGGTGTTGCTGGCGCTGGGGAGGAAATTGACCAGGAGGATTCTGATGGTGAGGTTGTTTGTTTAAGTCAGGCACCCGGGGAGACACCTGTTGTCCGTGGGAGGAATATGGCCGTTGACATGCCTGGTGAAAATATCAAAAAAATCAGCTCTTCAGTGCGGAGGTATTTCAACAGAAAAGCGGACAACAGGTGTCAAGCCGTGTGTTGCCTTTGTCAAGCTGTAATAAGTAGGGGTAAGGACGTTAACCACCTCGGAACATCCTCCCTTATACGTCACCTGCAGCGCATTCATAATAAGTCAGTGACAAGTTCAAAAACTTTGGGCGACAGCGGAAGCAGTCCACTGACCAGTAAATCCCTTCCTCTTGTAACCAAGCTCACGCAAACCACCCCACCAACTCCCTCAGTGTCAATTTCCTCCTTCCCCAGGAATGCCAATAGTCCTGCAGGCCATGTCACTGGCAATTCTGACGAGTCCTCTCCTGCCTGGGATTCCTCCGATGCATCCTTGCGTGTAACGCCTACTGCTGCTGGCGCTGCTGTTGTTGCTGCTGGGAGTCGATGGTCATCCCAGAGGGGAAGTCGTAAGCCCACTTGTACTACTTCCAGTAAGCAATTGACTGTCCAACAGTCCTTTGCGAGGAAGATGAAATATCACAGCAGTCATCCTGCTGCAAAGCGGATAACTGAGGCCTTGACAACTATGTTGGTGTTAGACGTGCGTCCGGTATCCGCCGTTAGTTCACAGGGAACTAGACAATTTATTGAGGCAGTGTGCCCCCGTTACCAAATACCATCTAGGTTCCACTTCTCTAGGCAGGCGATACCGAGAATGTACACGGACGTCAGAAAAAGACTCACCAGTGTCCTAAAAAATGCAGTTGTACCCAATGTCCACTTAACCACGGACATGTGGACAAGTGGAGCAGGGCAGGGTCAGGACTATATGACTGTGACAGCCCACTGGGTAGATGTATGGACTCCCGCCGCAAGAACAGCAGCGGCGGCACCAGTAGCAGCATCTCGCAAACGCCAACTCTTTCCTAGGCAGGCTACGCTTTGTATCACCGCTTTCCAGAATACGCACACAGCTGAAAACCTCTTACGGCAACTGAGGAAGATCATCGCGGAATGGCTTACCCCAATTGGACTCTCCTGTGGATTTGTGGCATCGGACAACGCCAGCAATATTGTGTGTGCATTAAATATGGGCAAATTCCAGCACGTCCCATGTTTTGCACATACCTTGAATTTGGTGGTGCAGAATTTTTAAAAAAACGACAGGGGCGTGCAAGAGATGCTGTCGGTGGCCAGAAGAATTGCGGGACACTTTCGGCGTACAGACACCACGTACAGAAGACTGAAGCACCACCAAAAACTACTGAACCTGCCCTGCCATCATCTGAAGCAAGAAGTGGTAACGAGGTGGAATTCAACCCTCTATATGCTTCAGAGGTTGGAGGAGCAGCAAAAGGCCATTCAAGCCTATACAATTGAGCACGATATAGGAGGTGGAATGCACCTGTCTCAAGCGCAGTGGAGAATGATTTCAACGTTGTGCAAGGTTCTGATGCCCTTTGAACTTGCCACACGTGAAGTCAGTTCAGACACTGCCAGCCTGAGTCAGGTCATTCCCCTCATCAGGCTTTTGCAGAAGAAGCTGGAGACATTGAAGGAGGAGCTAACACGGAGCGATTCCGCTAGGCATGTGGGACTTGTGGATGGAGCCCTTAATTCGCTTAACAAGGATTCATGGGTGGTCAATCTGTTGAAATCAGAGCACTACATTTTGGCCACCGTGCTCGATCCTAGATTTAAAGCCTACCTTGGATCTCTCTTTCCGGCAGACACAAGTCTGCTGGGGTTGAAAGACCTGCTGGTGAGAAAATTGTCAAGTCAAGCGGAACGCGACCTGTCAACATCTCCTCCTTCACATTCTCCCGCAACTGGGGGTGCGAGGAAAAGGCTCAGAATTCCGAGCCCACCCGCTGGCGGTGATGCAGGGCAGTCTGGAGCGACTGCTGATGCTGACATCTGGTCCGGACTGAAGGACCTGACAACGATTACGGACATGTCGTCTACTGTCACTGCATATGATTCTCTCACCATTGAAAGAATGGTGGAGGATTATATGAGTGACCGCATCCAAGTAGGCACGTCACACAGTCCGTACTTATACTGGCAGGAAAAAGAGTCAATTTGGAGGCCCTTGCACAAACTGGCTTTATTCTACCTAAGTTGCCCTCCCACAAGTGTGTACTCCGAAAGAGTGTTTAGTGCCGCCGCTCACCTTGTCAGCAATCGGCGTACGAGGTTACATCCAGAAAATGTGGAGAAGATGATGTTCATTAAAATGAATTATAATCAATTCCTCCGTGGAGACATTGACCAGCAGCAATTGCCTCCACAAAGTACACAGGGAGCTGAGATGGTGGATTCCAGTGGGGACGAATTGATAATCTGTGAGGAGGGGGATGTACACGGTGATATATCGGAGGATGATGATGAGGTGGACATCTTGCCTCTGTAGAGCCAGTTTGTGCAAGGAGAGATTAATTGCTTCTTTTTTGGTGGGGGTCCAAACCAACCCGTCATTTCAGTCACAGTCGTGTGGCAGACCCTGTCACTGAAATGATGGGTTGGTTAAAGTGTGCATGTCCTGTTTATACAACATAAGGGTGGGTGGGAGGGCCCAAGGACAATTCCATCTTGCACCTCTTTTTTCTTTAATTTTTCTTTGCGTCATGTGCTGTTTGGGGAGGGTTTTTTGGAAGGGACATCCTGCGTGACACTGCAGTGACACTCCTAGATGGGCCCGGTGTTTGTGTCGGCCACTAGGGTCGCTTATCTTACTCACACAGCTACCTCATTGTGCCTCTTTTTTTCTTTGCGTCATGTGCTGTTTGGGGAGGTTTTTTTTGGAAGGGACATCCTGCGTGACACTGCAGTGACACTCCTAGATGGGCCCGGTGTTTGTGTCGGCCACTAGGGTCGCTTATCTTACTCACACAGCTACCTCATTGCGCCTCTTTTTTTCTTTGCGTCATGTGCTGTTTGGGGAGGGTTTTTTGGAAGGGACATCCTGCGTGACACTGCAGTGACACTCCTAGATGGGCCCGGTGTTTGTGTCGGCCACTAGGGTCGCTTATCTTACTCACACAGCTACCTCATTGCGCCTCTTTTTTTCTTTGCGTCATGTGCTGTTTGGGGAGGGTTTTTTGGAAGGGACATCCTGCGTGACACTGCAGTGACACTCCTAGATGGGCCCGGTGTTTGTGTCGGCCACTAGGGTCGCTTATCTTACTCACACAGCTACCTCATTGCGCCTCTTTTTTTCTTTGCGTCATGTGCTGTTTGGGGAGGGTTTTTTGGAAGGGACATCCTGCGTGACACTGCAGTGACACTCCTAGATGGGCCCGGTGTTTGTGTCGGCCACTAGGGTCGCTTATCTTACTCACACAGCTACCTCATTGCGCCTCTTTTTTTCTTTGCGTCATGTGCTGTTTGGGGAGGTTTTTTTTGGAAGGGACATCCTGCGTGACACTGCAGTGACACTCCTAGATGGGCCCGGTGTTTGTGTCGGCCACTAGGGTCGCTTATCTTACTCACACAGCTACCTCATTGCGCCTCTTTTTTTCTTTGCGTCATGTGCTGTTTGGGGAGGGTTTTTTGGAAGGGACATCCTGCGTGACACTGCAGTGACACTCCTAGATGGGCCCGGTGTTTGTGTCGGCCACTAGGGTCGCTTATCTTACTCACACAGCTACCTCATTGCGCCTCTTTTTTTCTTTGCGTCATGTGCTGTTTGGGGAGGGTTTTTTGGAAGGGACATCCTGCGTGACACTGCAGTGACACTCCTAGATGGGCCCGGTGTTTGTGTCGGCCACTAGGGTCGCTTATCTTACTCACACAGCTACCTCATTGCGCCTCTTTTTTTCTTTGCGTCATGTGCTGTTTGGGGAGGGTTTTTTGGAAGGGACATCCTGCGTGACACTGCAGTGACACTCCTAGATGGGCCCGGTGTTTGTGTCGGCAACTAGGGTCGCTTATCTTACTCACACAGCTACCTCATTGCGCCTCTTTTTTTCTTTGCGTCATGTGCTGTTTGGGGAGGGTTTTTTGGAAGGGACATCCTGCGTGACACTGCAGTGACACTCCTAGATGGGCCCGGTGTTTGTGTCGGCCACTAGGGTCGCTTATCTTACTCACACAGCTACCTCATTGCGCCTCTTTTTTTCTTTGCGTCATGTGCTGTTTGGGGAGGGTTTTTTGGAAGGGACATCCTGCGTGACACTGCAGTGACACTCCTAGATGGGCCCGGTGTTTGTGTCGGCCACTAGGGTCGCTTATCTTACTCACACAGCTACCTCATTGCGCCTCTTTTTTTCTTTGCGTCATGTGCTGTTTGGGGAGGGTTTTTTGGAAGGGACATCCTGCGTGACACTGCAGTGACACTCCTAGATGGGCCCGGTGTTTGTGTCGGCCACTAGGGTCGCTTATCTTACTCACACAGCTACCTCATTGCGCCTCTTTTTTTCTTTGCGTCATGTGCTGTTTGGGGAGGGTTTTTTGGAAGGGACATCCTGCGTGACACTGCAGTGACACTCCTAGATGGGCCCGGTGTTTGTGTCGGCCACTAGGGTCGCTTATCTTACTCACACAGCTACCTCATTGCGCCTCTTTTTTTCTTTGCGTCATGTGCTGTTTGGGGAGGGTTTTTTGGAAGGGACATCCTGCGTGACACTGCAGTGACACTCCTAGATGGGCCCGGTGTTTGTGTCGGCCACTAGGGTCGCTTATCTTACTCACACAGCTACCTCATTGTGCCTCTTTTTTTCTTTGCGTCATGTGCTGTTTGGGGAGGGTTTTTTTGGAAGGGACATCCTGCGTGACACTGCAGTGACACTCCTAGATGGGCCCGGTGTTTGTGTCGGCCACTAGGGTCGCTTATCTTACTCACACAGCTACCTCATTGCGCCTCTTTTTTTCTTTGCGTCATGTGCTGTTTGGGGAGGGTTTTTTGGAAGGGACATCCTGCGTGACACTGCAGTGACACTCCTAGATGGGCCCGGTGTTTGTGTCGGCCACTAGGGTCGCTTATCTTACTCACACAGCTACCTCATTGCGCCTCTTTTTTTCTTTGTGTCATGTGCTGTTTGGGGAGGGTTTTTTGGAAGGGACATCCTGTGTGACACTGCAGTGACACTCCTAGATGGGCCCGGTGTTTGTGTCGGCCACTAGGGTCGCTTATCTTACTCACACAGCTACCTCATTGCGCCTCTTTTTTTCTTTGCGTCATGTGTTTTTTGGGGAGGGTTTTTTGGAAGGGACATCCTGCGTGACACTGCAGTGACACTCCTAGATGGGCCCGGTGTTTGTGTCGGCCACTAGGGTCGCTTATCTTACTCACACAGCTACCTCATTGCGCCTCTTTTTTTCTTTGCGTCATGTGCTGTTTGGGGAGGGTTTTTTGGAAGGGACATCCTGCGTGACACTGCAGTGACACTCCTAGATGGGCCCGGTGTTTGTGTCGGCCACTAGGGTCGCTTATCTTACTCACACAGCTACCTCATTGCGCCTCTTTTTTTCTTTGCGTCATGTGCTGTTTGGGGAGGGTTTTTTGGAAGGGACATCCTGCGTGACACTGCAGTGACACTCCTAGATGGGCCCGGTGTTTGTGTCGGCAACTAGGGTCGCTTATCTTACTCACACAGCTACCTCATTGCGCCTCTTTTTTTCTTTGCGTCATGTGCTGTTTGGGGAGGGTTTTTTGGAAGGGACATCCTGCGTGACACTGCAGTGACACTCCTAGATGGGCCCGGTGTTTGTGTCGGCCACTAGGGTCGCTTAGCTTAGTCATCCAGCGACCTAGGTGCAAATTTTAGGACTAAAAATAATATTGTGAGGTGTGAGGTATTCAGAATAGACTGAAAATGAGTGTAAATTATGGTTTTTGAGGTTAATAATACTTTGGGATCAAAATGACCCCCAAATTCTATGATTTAAGCTGTTTTTTAGTGTTTTTTGAAAAAAACACCCGAATCAAAAACACACCCGAATCCGACAAAAAAAATTCGGTGAGGTTTTGCCAAAACGCGGTCGAACCCAAAACACGGCCGCGGAACCGAACCCAAAACCAAAACACAAAACCCGAAAAATTTCCGGCGCTCATCTCTAATATATATATGATTTTGATCACACCAAGCTGCGTCTGCTTCAGTTCTTTATGCACCGAAAGTGCCGCTGATACATGCATTCTATTTAAGGAACCGCCTTCTCCCATCTTTCCTCAGAGGGCACCGGCCATTAAACATCTTTGTACCGGACACAGGACATAGGAGTGCCGTAAACCGTTTACTATATATATATATATATATATATACTGTATCTGAAACAGAGTATATGAAACAGAGTTAATGTTTATATATATATATATATATATATATATATACATATAGATATATAAATATATGTAAACATTTAGTTCATCTAAAACACTAAAGAATTAATTGACACTGATCTTATCCATCAGTTTAAAATCTACCAGCCCTTTGGAAAGATTGAAAATCTGGGAATATGGGGTATACTTTACGTTAAACTAAATGTCCCTATAATATTTATATATCTGCTTTATTAGTCACCTACAGTACCTCATTTGCTTGTGTGATGGATGCTTCTGAGCCTCTAACCATAGTATGTAATCAACCAAGTTTGAACAAAAAAAACTCCATTCTAAAGGAAAACAATGCAGACCAATTCTAAATTTTAGACTTAATATAATTAGCTTTAAATGTCTTTACAAAATTAGTGAGAAAAAAAAAGATATGACATGTGTGGTCTGTAATCATGTGCTTAAACGCAAAGGTGAAGATGTGTGTACCAGCTCACACTTGATGATTGAGATGAGAAGAATGACATGTTATACAAAGTGCTTAGACTGTCACATCCTAAAATGGAGGACCTTTTCTGACCAAAATACTACTCATAGAAAACAGGATGCTTTCAAATGCTTCTTACTACTAGACCTTCATGTAGTAGCTAGACAAGAGTCATAAATATACCAAGATGACATTATTCACTTTGAGAAAACCATGGCATAGCACAAGAAGTGGCTGATGACAATCTTGGGCAGATTAAAAAAAACAGTCTGAAATTAACTCATGTTAACTCTTGATATGTGCAAGTTCTATCAACTATTACAGCACATTGCTGCTTCACAACACTGGTGTTATGGTTTTGTTTTTGTATCCCCGCGTGTTTTCCACATGTTTGTGTAAGTTCATTCTGGTAGATCTAGCAATGAGCTATGCTAATTTTTGGGTGTCTTATAGAAGACTGCTATATCGGTTAGTAAACATTGCCTTGCTGAGGACCTTCATGAGTAGAAGTCTACCTTCAGTAGAAAAAAACAACCTTTTATACTAGTTTATGTTCTTAAACAATCTCTATGAATATCTGTGAATCCAACTTCATTTCATGGTGGTTAATACCCAGTCACTTACATTTAGATGACTGAAAGACTGTACTGCACATTAAATGGATGGAACATTTGATTTTCAAATTACAAACTCAATTTGAACTATGTTATTAGTTACAAAAATTAGGATGCAAACTACAGTATGCGCCTCAATGACCTAATAAGAGACAAGACGTTGATGATGATAATTCCTAGCATACAAACGATGTGCCAACTTTCATGTTCATGTAGGGTGGTCTCCCCAGTTGTGCTGCAATCAAACCATCATGCAAATCTTTTCCCTTGCTATAATCTTTAGCATATAAAACAAATAACAATTTTAATTGACTGCTTTATTAAAGATGCTCAATTCTTGCCAAGACTTCTTGCTAAAGATTACAAATACATGGAGATACATTTATTTTCAAATAACTAGCAAACTCATCAGTGATTAATAAATTCCACAAATAAGGGTAGATTCAGTTATTCATGAGTTTTGAACTGTTACTTTACGCATGAATCTGAGCATTTTTGGTATTTTAGCAAGTAAAATCTACCATGCATTAACTGTTCAGTGTGCAATCTATGGAAAGTGCATGAAAGAATGGGGAAATAATCCTGAACTAAAAATAAAAAGTTAAATGTTAAATGAAATACTGCAGCAAGTGGCAGGTGTTTGGCACCCCCCTGCAAACTATAGATTTGTGCCCTTTCTCCTATACTTAATAAAGGCATAGCTGCAAAAAGGGCTATGGTCTCACAAGGAACAGGCATGCCCACACAATAATAACCCCAATTAAAATTATGCCACCTGTATATCTTACTGTATACACATTACACCGCATATAGTACCTCTGATTCATATTACACAACATACTGTAGAAGTGTCCCTTATTCATGCTATGACACACTAGTGCCCCTTATCAATGATACATCACACTGCAGTGCCCATTATTCACTTTATACTACACAGTAGTACTCATTGTTCATGCAATGCAACACAGTAGTATACCATATACGTAGACATAATGCCCACAAGGGTAGTACCCCTTACACATAAATCCCACAGTAGTAATGCTCCTTATATACATAATTCCCACAGTAGTAGTGACCCTTATACACATACAGAAGTGTCCCTATATATCATTGCTGTGGGAGGCAGTATGTTCCGGTGCTGCTGCAATGCATACACATTGCAGCTTAGCACTGCCTCTCACAGCCTGCTGCAGCTGCCGGCTCTCCCATTCTAGTGTAAGGGTAGCAGGAATGTGCATATGCTTGCACCCTGCTATAATACGCTATGCCACGACAATCAACCCGCAATATGAATGCATCATAGCCAATACTGAAAGAGGACACATCTGTAATGCCCACAGTAGTAGTGCCCCATATACACATAATGTCAACAGTAGTAGTGCCCTTTAGACATAATATCCACAGGGGGACAGGAGAAAGGGGGGATGCAGTGCTGAAGACTGATGTGTCTGCCACTGCTGACTATCTGTCATACAGCTGTAGTGGGGAGGAGAGCGGGGAGAGGGAGAGACCTGACTCTGGAGATCAGCCCCTAGTACTGGAGACTGAAGAGTCACGCTTCATGCTGCTGCTGTCTCTGCCTGTCATACAGGTTGCAGGTGCAGCAGCTGCAACACAGAACATCTGCAGTTTAGCAGAGTCGGGAGAACACCTCTCTAATTTGGTGCCTCCCCGCTTTGCATACCCTGCTGTGTTGTGCCAGCCATGCAAGTGGCCATAAATACAAGAGAAAAGTAGGTTATTATAAGGTATTAAAGTGTTATATTTTACAACATTTACTAAAGAATGTGAAATTATAACCAGCATTTGTATTTAGCAATTAAACTTGTTTAGAGTATTTTGGGGGGATGCAGTTATATGGCTGGTGGTTAGGAGACCACCGGTCACAATACCGATGCCTACATCCCCACCCCTTAAAATCCTGATAGTTGGTATGATGATGAGAAGGGACTTTTAGGGGAACATTTACTAAGCAGTGATAAGAGCGGAGAAGTGAGCCTGTGGAGAAATTTTCCCATCAACCAATCAGCAGCTCTGTATCATTTTATAGTATGCAAATTATAGATGTTACTTCAGTGCTGATTGGTTGCCATGGGCAACTTCTCCACTGGCTCACTTCTCTGCTCTTATCACTGCTTAGTAAATGTACCCCTAAGTCCTACTTTTAGTCCCACAATTCCTACTCCTGGGTGTCCACACACCCATAGGGTGGGAATAGAATTTGCGTTTGCCACAAAGCCCGCAGTGTTGTGAGCGCAGCAAGGCTTTATTGTGCCCCCCCATGCTGGCATTCTATACTCCGGGATCTCAAACGCCGGTCACCCATACCCAACCCTTTTGAGGTACACTAAGTGTATCTGTTTTGTTTTGTAAGTTTGCATATACAACATGACCATAATTAGAATTTCCCTATTCAAAGCTGTCTGCAGCTTTAACTAATTGGCAGAATACTGTAGCAGAGAACTTAGTAAGTATTCTATTGAAGTCGTGGTGAGAAGGATTCAGTGAAAAAAATAATAATTGTAAAATCTGCTGATAAGAGACAGTATGGCACGATGCACAACAAAATGCAAAGTGAAAAGTTACAAACAAATGAATAAGTATGTGAAACCTAAGATTAAATGTAAAATTATTTTTTTCCACTTTGCAAAAATTAAAAAAGAAGCTGAATAACCTGAAAATGTAATTCTAAAATTAATGTCTGGTCCAAAATAATGGTAGTCACATCAAACATCAACTTCTTCATCAGCAATATCAGCAAACATTGATGGGATGTAATAGCTTCTAAAATTGCTGGAGGTGCGGGATGCTGACCGATCTCAGACTTATTTTTAAAGGGGCAATCACTTACAAGGCACGGTTTTGCTTTGTAAGTCATTGCCACTTTAAAAAACCTCTGAGATCGGACGGCATCCCACACCTCCAGCGATCTCGGACTCCATTACATCCCACCGCATGAGTGAACTGTGAGAGTTTTAACCACTTGCCTGACATGGTCGCATCAGATGCGACCATGCCTGCAAGTGCTCTATCTGACCTGGTCGCACAGGATGCGACCAGTCAGATAGACAATGTTAGCAGCAGCAGGGAAGAGAAACTTCCCTCCGCTGCTGCTGTCAGATGGACCAGAAGGTCCCTCTGTCTCCCCGCGCTCTCCCCCACTGATTGCCGTGCTGCCGATCACTGCTGATCAGTCAGCACGGCAGGATTTTCCCCCTCCAGCGGCTGCAGACAATGGCAGCCGCTGGGGAGTGTAAATGAACCCTCCCAAGCCACCCCCAGACCCCCGATGTATACCTGCGGGCTGTCCTAGCTTTCAAAATGAAAACCGCGATGGACGCGATGTTCCCGATGTTCCGATGGTTGCGATGTTACTGATCAATGTTTCGACGTTTGGAAAAAAAAATATTTAAAAAAAAATAAAAATTCTCAAAAAAAAGTTTTCCTTTTTTTTTTAAACTAAAATCATTTGGGATAGGGTTAAATTTATGTTCTTCACCTAATTCACTCATAAAACCCCCCGACAATATCGGAGCGATTTTTGGCGAAATAAATCGTCAGTTAAGTGGTTAAGCCTTAACAGGAATTCCGCTGGCATGTAAGTTCAGTTTTGGAGAAATTTTACAAATAGGAAAATTAAAAATGTGAAATTTAATTTGTAATTTAAATAAATTCTAGTAGTTTAGAACCAAATAGGGTGGTAGTTGACAGAAACGTTTTTCAATGATATATGAGATGATTGCTTTAAGAACAATGGAAACATTTCAATAAGCAGGTTGAAAAGGTGAGCTAAAATGAGGGTATGTAGTGTGTGTGGGGGGTCGAGAGAGAGGGAAGAGTATGGAAGGGAATTAGTCAAGGTGATAGTCTGTAGGATGAGATTTGGAGATTAGTACAGAAATGTTGTCTCTGTTTACTGGGGTGAATAAACCAAGCATGGATTAGGGAGTATAAGAGAAAGTGGATTGTGTGTCTGGGACCAGTTGTCAGGCGATATCTTATCAAATGCTGTAGATGTTGCTTTTGCTTTTGGAATAGATGTACTGAAACCTACTGCAGTACAGAAGCACAATACACCAAAATATAGATACAATTATTAATAATAATAATAATAATAATATTATTAATAATAATAATAATATATATCTAACTATATATGTGTTAGAGATAAATAAAGTACATATTGTAAAGTCATAGTCCACTGTGCTTGGAGCATACTGGTGTAATTAAAAATTACATATACAGATGTGTTCTCATACATCTAGCCTCATTACGCCATTCAGCAGGAGATGCCTAGCACAAACTCACAGGTCCCTTGTAACTCTGCTAGCATTGAGTGTCTTTTTCTGCCACAAATGTGTCTAATTTTTAACGCAGAGCAACTAGGACAATCCAGAAGTAATTTGATAAGCGACTCTTGTATGACAGGAAAGGCTCTGCCTCACCTGCCTCATCCCACCGCATGTCACTGGCACTTACTGTAGTTCCTACACATGTGCAGTCTACCTCCACAGCACCCAAATCCTGCACCAGCAGCAGCCTCCCTCCACTGTACTAGCTATAGTACAGCATATCTGCATATCGACTTTGATGTGCTTGCGGTACACTCTCCAGTGTTACTCAGTCTGCTGCCTCTTCAGGATATCTAGATACCCGCCTCTACTCAGTATTCTGCAAATCATATATAATGCTTGACATGCATGAGAAGAACTATATTCAGGCTGCCCCCAAGCTTTATACACCCTCTCACCCGTGCAGCTAGCCCCACGGGTCTGATCTGAATTACCAGAACCATTGCCATGACAAAAGGAAGTATTAGGACATTGAAAAAAAAAGAACTGCTTCTAAACTATGCATTAACACAATGTTGGAAAAAAAAAGTTTATTTTTCATTAATCCTTAAAGCATTTGGTGGATTTGGTCTGGTAACAGCACAATTAAGATTGGCATATTCTATTAGTTTTTTTTCCTTTAAAATATACAAATAAAAAAATTAAAAAATAAATAAATAAGTATTGGTGAACAAAAATTGGTTACCATGTTGGAACATTGACTGTACAGCAGCTTACACCTATATATAATCAAGGATTAATCATAGCTCATACGTTTATGGATTTCATGCATATGTAAACAGAAGCATTGCATGAAATGATTACTATACAGTTATTTCACAGCATTCCAATCATGGTACTGTTGGAAGAAACCCCCCAGCTCTTAGTGATGTAATATTTTATATACAGTGTAGTGAGACTGACTTTTGAGTGCAAAACCAAGAGAGGTTTCTTAAGCTGTCTAACAATTTATATTTTTGTGGCAATTGTTTTTTTTTTAAAAAGGGCACTTTTCCTAAGAAGTACATGGATTAATGCTATGACTTTCAGTTATGTAAATGTACTAGCTGTTCTACCTGTTCTTCACATGGGAGTTTCTGATTTTACTGTTGTAAATATAAATGAGTGTTAATAATTTGGTACATCTATAGAAATGTAAATTTGAGACGTCTTAATGTAAGTTAATATTAATCCATGGTTCTTGGCGTTACCCAAGGAGCACCTGTGGCAGATATGATAAAAAGTGACAGGACCATTTTGGTAGTTAATTAAATTCTACACACTGGAGGTTCAATCCAAATTTTGATCCGATTGTCTGTTTGGGCGCTATCGTTCATGCAAAGCAAGCCACGCGTTGGTAATGACATCATTATGTCAACACCCTTTTCATCCCCTTAGGGGAGGTTTATTAAAATTCTAAATAAGTAGTTTTCCTCAAAATGTGGAAATAAAAACAAAAAAAAAAACCACCAATGTGTATATCGTCCTTTTTTTTAAATAAATCGTCTCTATATCAATTGTCTCTAAGTCAGACTTGGCTTCAGCGTACCGAGACTCACACAAAATAGCATGGATATATGTTCATAGAGGTATCTTTATCTTCTCTTCCCAAATATCTAGTGTTCAATTCACCACAAAAGGTAAAAACAGAAGTGGAATAAGTGTGGAATAGTCTGGTTGGGAGCGTACCCCGAAACTCACACAGAAGATGCAGGTTATAAACACATCTAGGTATCTTTGGGGTATGACACACAGCGTACCCAAACTCACACTGCACGACGTATGGTGACTCCTATAAAGGTATCTTTCAAAGATCTAGGATTCATCGGTCCGTTCTCCAGCCAGATAATAAATGTGCTCAATGTTTGACGTGAAAAAAATGAATGATAAAAAGTGTTATGTACGTTTTATGTACACTCTATGGTGCATTGATAGAACACCAAAAGAAAGGAGTCAGAGCACACTCTTTTGAGCACATGTTAATTATTTTTTTCTACATTTGGGTACGAGCTGGTCTGAATGCTCCATTGACACATATGTGAAGTGACCAATTAAAACGTACATAACACTTTTTATCATTCATTTTTTTCACATCAAACATTGAGCACATTTATTATCTGGCTGGAGAACGGACCGATGAATCCTAGATCTTTGAAAGATACCTTTATAGGAGTCACCGTACGTCGTGCAGTGTGAGTTTGGGTACACTGTGTGTCATACCCCAAAGATACCTAGATGTGTTTATAACCTGCATCTTCTGTGTGAGTTTCGGGGTACACTCCCAACCAGACTATTCCACACTTATTCCACTTCTGTTTTTACACTTTTTGGTGAATTGAACACTAGATATTTGGGAAGAGAAGATAAAGATACCTCTATGAACATATATCCATGCTATTTTGTGTGAGTCTCGGTACGCTGAAGCCAAGTCTGATTTAGAGACAATTGATATAGAGACGATTTATTTAAAAAAAAGGACGATATACACATTGGTGGTTTTTATTGTTTTTATTTCCACATTTTGGAGACAACGGATCAGAGAGCACCTTCCAGAGGAATCATAAGAAGTGACATCAATATTCAAAAGATAAAAGGGACGTATACCTTAGAATGTAAGCTCTCACGAGTAGGGCCCTCTTCCCTCATGTGCTTATACGTTTCTTACTTTAATAATCCTCAACTGCCCAGATTCCGCAGTTTTTTGGCCACCTGGAACTTATCTCTATGTTTACTGGTGTAGTTATGCTTAGTTGCCCTGTACTTGTCCTATATTGTCTTCAACTGTAAGTCACTGTTTTCCTGTTTTGATTATGTGCATATGTACTCTGTAATTGGGCGCTGCGGAACCCTTGTGGCGCCATATAAATAAAGGATAATAATAATAATAATAATAATAATACCTTTATGTATACCTTTATGTTGCGCTGAGTGTGTAAAGAGGGCTTAAACTTTCTGTATGGTGTTTCTTGTTTTAAATGTGGTGACATTTATCTAAGCCTGTAACATCTTAGCTGCATTGTGCCCCATTGGTTAACTCTCCAAACCCAACCAAAGTAGTTTTCCTGTTTCCCATCTGCAGAACACCTACAGTATATTAAATTTCATCTTCCTAACATATCGGAAAGTAAGAGAATTAGTGATGAGTCAGTGAGTGAGTGAGTGAGTGAGTGAGGGCTTTGAAATTTTTGTAGTTTATTAAATTCTACACATTGGAGGTGCAATCCAAATTTTGATCTGATTGTCCGTTTGGGCGTTATCGCTCACATAACGCAAGCCACGCATCAGTAATGAAGTCAGTATGTCAACCCCCTTTTCATTCCCTTAGTGGAGGTTTATTAAAATTATAATTACTTACTTTTCCTATTTCCCACTGCAGAATACCTATGTTAAATTTCAGCTTCCTAACATATTAGGAACTTAGGAAGTAAGAGAATTAATGATGAATCAGTCAGTCGATGAGTGAATTGAGGGCTTTCGCATTTTTGTATAGATAATGGATTTAGTAATAGCTTGCTTTGCTAGTTTACAAACAAGGAAGTAGGTGTTTTTTCACCTTGCAGATTCTTTAAAAATAATGTGACTCCTCGCGAAGTCTCTTTGTTTTATTCTCTTTTGTAATTTAGGTTACAAATTACTTTAAAACTGTAAGTGGACTCTGACAAATGCTTATTAATACTATGAAGTACTATACTTACAGTATAATTGTAGTAATTAGTTCTACTGTACTAGAACTTGTTGGGGACACTGGAGAAAGACAGAGCAGGTTCCTAAGGCCGTAGAATCACAGTTAGTAAATGTGAAGAATGGTAATACAAAAACAATTTTGACTTGCATCAGAGATACAGTACCAACTAATTTGTTATAGCAATGATATAATAAACCAGTATCATATTACCATGATAGTAAATGAGAAGTGTATATTGTGTAAGTTACAGTACTATGTGCCAAGGTACATATAATAAGTATTTTTGCATTTTGCTTTCTAAAAGTGTGTATTATCAAAAAATCAGTTACTGTGAAATCCATAACTTACATTTATTGTCATCAATCGATCAATCAATCAACTGAAAAGTTGTAAAATTCATAAATGTAAATTACATCTATGACTTTGTCCAGTTCAGTTAAATTATAGGTAACCTGATAGTGCTATTTAAAACAATTTGTCCTCTATAACTGTGCTAATGACACTTAATTATACATTTACTATGCAGTGCTTTTTAAAGTCACTGTGACTTTGGCAGTTTTGGTGACTGGATTTAAAGGGGTAAATATGTTCAATTCAAAACATCCCTGGTTTTATATTTATGTTGGCCCTTTAAATCCAGAAGCCAAAATTGCTGAAGACACTACAGCATGTCTTTGAAAAGTACTGCATAGGAAATTTAGTCCATATTGGTATAAAATGTAACTTTAACAGCAAAAAATGTTAAGGATGCAATGATTACATACTGCAAAATTTATACTTGACTGAAAAATATGTACAATTACTAAGCATGTATGTCTATTGTTATAATAAAAACTATCATATTTTTCTGTGAATAATTATTTAACAAATCTCTACCAGGTATTGTGTCATCTCTTTTTGCACTCTTGCTTATATTCAAACAATACATCCCTGTTACATTTTGAGTACCACATGTTGCACAGCAGATTAACGATAATATTTTAATAATTGACATCAGTCTCTGCCCCAATATATATTTTCCACTACATCTACACATACATCCATGCATAAACTATAATTCCTTTTTTTTTGTCAGAAGCCAATTCACGAACCAGTATGATTTTAGAGTGTGGAAAGAAACTGGAGGAAACCCAGACAAACATGGGGAGATATTACAAACTCCACACAACTAGACTATGACAAGGAACTGAACTCATTACCTCAGTGTTATGATTCACTAATGCTAACCACTATGCCATCGGGTATGGGTCGACGGTCATTAGGTTGACCACTATTGGTCGACATGCATTAGGTCGACATGGTTACTAGTTCAACATGGTCATTAGGTCGACATGTACTAGGTCGACAGGTCAAAAGGTCAACATGAGTTTTTTTTTACTTTTATTGGTGTCGTTTTCTTCGTAAAGTGACTGGGATCCCCAGTTTGTGCATCATGTCCCCTCGCATGGCTCGCTTTGCTTGCCATGCTTTGGGCAAGGTGCCTCGCTCCACTACCGCTGCGCTCGACACAGGTTACCGTTCCCAATTGTAGTCCACGTTGATCGTAAAGTATGAAAAAGTCCAAAAAAAATTGAAAAACTCATGTCAACCTTTTGACCTGTCAACCTAGTACATGTCGACCTAATGACCATGTCGACCTAGTGATCCTGTTGACCTAATGCATGTCAACCTATAGTGGTCGACCTAATGACTGTCGCCCTAATTGGTGTCGACCTAATGACCATATCCCATCCATGCAGTTTTTTTTGTATTTTTAGGATAGCAGTGAGCTGAGAGATGGGTTGGTAAATACATGGTTTCTTGATGCATTTGAATAAGTGAGTGTTGTAAAAACCAAATGGTGTGTCACCAGTGGTATGTTACTAGTAGATTAAAATTATGACTATATGCCTTTTAGTTTTAGTACCTGAGATCCCAAGAAGTATTATGTACACAGACAGTGGGGGATGTAATGAACTCTGAGTCAGGCGGCTATGCGGGATGCCAGCCGAACTCAGATGTTTTTTAAAGGAGCAATCATATACAAGGCTACAGTATATAAGGAACTCTGAGTCCAGGGGCTGTGCAGGATGCTGGCTGAACTCAGACTTTTTTTTAAAGGGGCAATCATGTACAAGTCTAAACCATGCAAACAGTGTAGACAAATCACATGGCCATATGTGGGCACTGCAATTTGGTAGTGTAGGACTGCTAATATCAGAGAAGCTTTGACATGATTCAGCAGCTTTTCCATGTATTTGCAAATTCATGCAACAAATATCTCTGAAATTCTATTACCTGATAGGTTCAGGTATTGTTGCAGGTATTAGTCAATGTGCTGGGGGGATACCAGGGAGGGAGGAGCACCACCCCCTCCCTGTTTGCTGTGACCCCTCCCCTTTTCTAGCACCTGATAAGTATCTCCAGAGTGATTGAGCTGCTACCACTGTTTGTTTGCATGTGTGAGAAGGCATTGAATGGGAGCAGCATTTGGAAGGCATGCTGGTCCTTGCAGTGCTATTGGGAGATTTTAGGGGTGGCTCTCAGGTAAACTAGTCCTCAATCTGGATGTAATTTTGTATGAGCCTTTATCATGAGGCCTTACTGTAGACAAATCACATGGTCTTATGTGGGCACTGCTATTAGATGGTGTAGGAGTGCTGATATCAGAGAAGCCTTGATGTGGCTCAGCAGCTTTTCCATGTATTTGCAAATTCATGTAACAAATAATCTCTGAAATTCTATTACCAGATAGGTTCAGGTATTGTTGCAATGATGGATTCTCCTCAGATGAATTATGATATGAAGAACATTTTTAGGAACTTTTACATAAAGTTGATAATTGATTGTTACTTGATTATACTTCTTTTTCATTTCATGCTGTTTTGATAACATCAGTTATATGCATTAATTTAAAGGTATTTCTATAATTTAATATAATACTGAGACTCAGTGTACATTTGCTGATTGACACAGAATCAAAGTGGAAAAGTATTATAATTAGAATAGTCGACAGGATGACACACAGTCAATTTCATTGTTTTATTCATTGAAAGTTTGATCATTTTTTTTGCAGAGTTGATATTTGTTTTAGTTTTTATGGATATATTATTTACAATATGCAAAAGTATATACACAGGTGATATTTGTATTGTTTAGCAAAAGTGATCATTTGTGGAAATATTTCTGAGTAAATTGTCAGATTGGAATGAGAAGTCCATTATTTGGTTTTGATGCATTTAGTCAGTATCACAGGGAGTAATGCAAAGTTTGTAAAACAGAATAAAAAAAAATACTGATGTTAGGATGTTGCCTCTGTATGGTTGCTCTGATTGTTTACAAACAACAGTAAATATTAAGAACATAGTTGAAATGGCAGATGTGTCAAAGGATGCTGAAATACACAGACAACAGTTTGAAGTTTGCAGTCCAGCGAGTGAAGAAATCAGAGGGTGCTGCCCCACATGTGAGAACAAATGTTAGAGGAGAACATACTGTACAGAGTTTCTGTTCAGCGAAAAAGGGAGCTAATGCCCAAACTGGAGGTGTGGAAAGTGGGGAGAAGGTTGTTTCACACAGCACAGCAGAAAGAGAGGGGAGAGGGAATCACTTCCCCATTAAGAATCTCAATCACAGCATTTACACTCATAATAACAATGAATCTGAGCAGACATGTGACAAGCTGGTAGAAGATTCTTATAATAAAATGGCATGATAATAACACATTAAATGATTTCACCTTTGAGTTTACCAGTGAAAAAAGTGAACAATATGTGTTTCATGAACAGAAATCAATTCAAGGAATGTCCACTGTTTTCCTGCTAATTTTGAAAGAGAGGTTGGTATGTACACACTGATAAACAACAAGGCACATACATGCATTACAGACAAACTGCATGGGGAGTTGTCTACTGACACAGAGCAACAGAGAACTACAGACACACTGGGGGTAATTCAGACCTGATCATAGCAGCAAATTTGTTAGCAGTTGGGCAAAACCATGTGCACTGCAGAGGGGGCAGATATAACATTTGCAGAGAGAGTTAGATTTGGGTGGGTTATATTGTTTCTGTGCAGGGTAAATACTGGCTGCTTTATTTTAACACTGCAATTTAGATTTCAGTTTGAACACACCCCACCCAAATCTCTCTCTGCACATGTTATATCTGCCTCCCCTGCAGTGCAAATGGTTTTGCCCAACTGCTAACAAATTTGCTGCTACGATCAAGTCTGAATTACCCCCATTGACTGGTGTATTATTTAGTGCAGATTTTGTGTTTGGTACTGAAATTGAACCCCAGTGTATTTCCTGGCAAAACTTTATCAATGGTTTTGAAACAGTTGAAATACAGTATTCACAGTTACCAATGACAGCCACTTGCTGGTTTATGAGCACAAGGTGGGAGGATCTATTTGATTGTGTCATACTTACAGATGGAGATCAAGTGGAGACTGCTGTGGTAGTGCTGCAGCAAACTTCAAACTATCAGACTTCAGATAGGAGCCATTGCAAAGACAATAGAGCAGTACATCTTTGCAGACTGTTGCTGACATGGGATATCCTTCTTTTACTTAAACCATCCTCGACGGCACCTAATCCTGCGGTTTTCTGCCACTCTGATACTTATGTCAGTGTTATTTACCCTGTACTTGTCCTATATTGTCTTCAACTGTAAGTCACTATTGTCCCATTTTGATTTTCATTTATGTACTCTGTAATTGGATGCTGCGGATCCCTTGTGGTACAATATAAATATAGGATAATAATAATAATAATAATAATAATAATAATACTACGCTAAAACACACAAGCCTATGACTTCAATGGCATGCAAGTGTTCAATGAACTGTCAAGCCATGAAACAGTTAAAGCGTCATTCCATCAAGCTCAAATCAGACCATGATTGACATTACAGAGAACTGTCAAGTTTACCAGCAGAGGAAAATGGGGACTATCTTGCCCATCACTGAAAAAGGATATATGAAATTTAAAGTAACAGCTGCACAAGTATGTTAATTTCAATTTAGAGTTTTCCATCATGAAGATGGATGAAGACTGCTGTATTGGACAGCTACAGACATAACTATTTTACAGAAAAAAATGAGTTGACTGGGTTTTCTATGCCTCTTACCATTCACAAAGAGAAACTAATAGGAATAATTTAATGAATGGACTTGTTGTTTAGAAAACAGGATGGTTCATATATTTACAAAAATTGGGTTTTCAGTGCAGGCTGTAAAGTATATACATATACTGTAGCTTCAACTGTTTGGTATATCTGATACGTAAACTCAAATACTGTACTTATAGTATGATTAAATTGTTTTGAAGTAATGTTTACTACAGTAGTAGAAAGAAAGTGAGACAGATGGAAAAGCAGTAGGATGAGGAAGTGTTTCATATGTTTTGATGTTATTGTTTATCTCACACCGCTTATTTTTCTTAAGCAAGGTATGTGGTGTACACGGGTCCCTGGGTTCAGGGGGGCCCACACACACACACACACACACACACACACACACACACACACACACACACATTAACAACTAGGTGATTCATCACATCCTACGGGTGCTCTTCACACCGTCGTAAGGGGCTACACCCCCTTAACCCTTGCACACCCTTGTGGCATGCAATATTTTTATTATATGGAGTATTACCTCCAATCATAATTGTGGGAGTGGTTAAATATTGCATGGACAAAGGGCGTGCAATGGATGGTGCCCGGAGGTACTGCAAGTGGGGGAGGGGCGTGTAATGCTTCTCCTGCTTCTCCTCTTGGAAGCAGCTAAGCTGTTGTCCTCCCTTTTTACAGTGGCTCTCCCGGAGACTCTCACAGCAGCCAAGCAGCCAGTCACTATTGTTAGCGCCGGTGTCCCAATGCACCGCATTACAGGGAAGAAGATGCACTCAATAAACTACAGCTCCCAGCAGCCCTTAGCGCCGGAATGCTTTGACGCTAAGGGCTGCTGAGAACTGTAGTTTATTTAGTGCGTCTACTTCCCTGTAATGCGGTGTGTTGGGACACCGGCGCTAACAATAGTGACTGGCTGGCACAACTGACTGACTCGCTGAATCAATGTAAAAGGTGAGAGTGCTCTTCAGTGTCAGTGACACTGCACACCCACTGCACTGCACAGCACTGTCACCTTTTACATTGATTCAGCATCCAGACATTACCCTCTGTGATATCACCCACTCTATCCATTACATTAGCCATCTCGGGGCTTCCAGGCTGGCAGCCCAAGTGCTGTGTTGCAGAATCAGGGCCTCTGGGGATCTGGGTGTGGCCACTCCTGTGACATCACGCGCAGAGGATGCTCTGGGGTTCAGAGACTATGCGGCTCAGGGAGGCCTTCTGCTGCGTCGATTTCATACAAATTTATGCCGGTGGCCGCAGCAGCTTTTGTTCCACCTGCGCTGTGGCTAGGGAGGGGGGATTGTTGATGCTGGAGGGGACAGGCAGACTGGCAGCAGGACATAGGACGCTGCAGTAAAAGTTTTTTTCCCCTATCTACAGTGCAGAGACTTGCTTCATACCCTCCAATTGTACCTTTTTGGCAGGTACAGGACCTTTTTTTATGGTCTGTACTAATTTTTGGCTCTCCAAACTTCCATAGAAAGTATAGGAAAGGTCACGCCCCTTTAACCCGTGGCCACACACCCTTTTCGAATTTGTACCAATTTTTATGTGTAAATTGTTGGAGGGTATGTTGCTGTAGATGCATTGGGCCTATTTTGGGGTTTGGGCCTGGAGTTGCAGCTCCATCAGCCCCATTGTTAATCCTGCTCTGGGAACACACAGCAGCCAAAGGGCAGAGCCTCCCATTGGATGTAACTTGTGTAGGAGGGCATTTCTCACCCAATCAGCTTTGGGCTGGGTGTGATAGACCTGCCGCTAACCCAATGAGAGCTCATAGCCACGCCCAGCGTTATGCACACAGTCACAGAGTCACAGATCTGGGCTATTATATAGGAGATTATGAATGTGGACAATGTAAATGTCAACATTTTGACCAATTCCAATGCCAAAATCAGCATCTCCATTAGAACTTTACACAACAAGATCTGTCTCTTGTTCGGCACTGTGCCTTCTCTCTACATTACCCCACTGCATTTTACAGGGACTCTATTGAAAAATGACAACTCCAAAATATGTAAAATTTATGCACTTGTGAATAACGTAATTTAAACATTTCAGTGGTTATGGTTTCAAAATTAGTTATCAAACTGAAAATGGAACATAATTTGGGAAACTAAGTTACAGGAACATACAGTGCATCTGGAAAGTATTCACAGTGCTTCACTTTTTTTACATTTTGTTATGTTACAGCCTTATTCCAAAATTGAATACATTAATTTTTTCCCTCAAAATTCTACACACAATGCCCCATAATGACAACATGAAAACATTTTTTTTTAGATTTTTGCTAATTTATTAAAAATAAAAAACTAAGAAATCACATGTACATAAGTTCTCACCGCCTCTGCTCAATACTTTGTTGATGCACCTTTGCTGGCAATTACAGCCTCAAGTCTTTTGAATAAGATGCCCCAAGCTTAACACACCTATCTTTGGGCAGTTTTGCCCATTCCTCTTTGTGGCACCTCTCAAGCTCTATCAGGTTGGATGGTAAGCATCAGTATAAAGCCATTTTCAGATCTCTCCAAAGATGTTCAATCGGATTCAAGTCTGGGCTCTGTGCACACTCTGTGTGCCACTTTACCATTCCCAGATCCATTACATTTAGTATACAAATATCCTTATCCTGTATGATTCACCAATCTTCTTTGTCAGGCAGCCAATTTGCATCATCAGCGTAATGAAGACTGAAACAGCACTATACTGTATGTGCTTCTTAGTATGTTCCAAACTGGGGGCCTAATTCAGATCTGATCGCAGCAGCAAGTTTGTTAGCTAATGGGCAAAACCATGTGCACTGCAGGTGGGGCAGATATAACATGTGCAGAGAGAGTTAGATTGGGTTGGTTATTTTGTTTCTTTGCAGGGTAACTACTGGCTGCTCTATCTACACTGCAATTTAGATTTCAGTTTGAACACGCCACACCCAAACTCTCTGCACATGTTATATCTGTCCCCCCCCCCCCTTCTCTGCAGTGCACATGGTTTTGCCCATTAGCTAACAATTTGCTGCTGCAATCAGATGTGAATTAGGCCCAGGGGTCCATCCTGAGTTTTAGGTGATGAGTTACAGTTGGACTGACTTCAGTGATCCAGGTCATCCTCCTTGGGTTGATGCTCACCAGATCATGGAATTTGTCTAAATAAAAGGTACTCCTTTGCCATAGTTCATTTTAAAGTTACACTACAGTAGTGTTGGTGCAAGTATCAAATAATTCAAATAAAATTGGTGTAAAGATTTATAAAGTATCAAGCAAATCCTGTTTTCTGCTGCGGGTTACACTGGGCTCCACAAGGATTGGACAATGGGGGTGTAGAGCAGGATCTTGATCCGAGGCACCAACAGGCTCAAAGCTTTGACTGTTCCCAGAATGCACAGCGTCGCCTACTCTATAACCCCGCCTCCCTGCACAGGAGCTCAGTTTTGTAAGTTGGTGTTGCAATAAGCAGGCACTGAACAGAGGGGCTGCTCCAGGCAGCCCTAAGAAAAGCTTTTTATGAGGTAAAAAGTGAAGACTTCAAGGACAGCAGCGGTGGTAAATGTCTTGTGACATTCACTGCTGCAGCTCCAGCTCTCCCCAGCGGCGCTGTACACTCCCGAGCCCTGGTTGCCGGGTACCTATAGCGGAGGCTCCGGTTTTCTTCACGTTAGACACACACGGCTGTGGCTCTCCAGGATCACGTGGCCGCACTACGGGAGGTGGTAAGTGGGTCCCGTTTGCGGGACCCGATCTTTATTGCGATCCGGCGTGGTCAGTGGGAGGCGGGCCGCGCGCAGGCGGTGGACACTATGGATACAGGCGATGCCACTAGATCACCAGGGCATGGGCGCAGGTCATGTTTTCTCTCTAAGCCAATTCTTATATCGCCCACAGTACCCGGTGGTTTTGTCAGCAGAGGGGATAAGGCTTAGACCTGAAGCCCCTCCCCCAGCCCCAGGGCGCCATTTCTAGCAAGTGTTCCCACCCTGGAGCTGCATATCTGTCTTTTCCTCACTCCCTGTCACTGTCTGCGGCACCATTATGCCTCAGCTCACTGTTCCTGGGACTGCTTGGGCAAATCCTCCTATGTAAAGTCGCCTGGTTGTCAGTGCTGTGACTTTACATGACACTTAAGTATTCTACCTGCCTTTTTTTAGTCAGTGTTAGTAAGAAAGAGTGCATTTAGTCAGGGTTTTCTAGTACAATTACCCTGTGATATACATCCAGTTCTTACTGTGTACTGTTATATCATTTGTTATATAGCTGTGTAAGCTAGTCCAGTGCACTATTATTGTCAGTAATAACCTAGGCATTGTACAAACTGTGACTATCTGTGTGTGCATTTGATAGCTGAGTGGTGTCCATTTCGTGTCTTTCACTCAACCTGCTATCCCTATATTCTATAACCTGAGGGGGCTTGGTGCGTTAGGTTTTATCTAATATAGGATTTTCACAAAGATATACTGTATTATGTATTTTTCTCTGTGATTTAGTCACCATATCTCTCCTTTGTCTCTGCTAGTGCTGACTACACTGCGCAGGGGTTTGGGTTTAGAGATATAGTGCTGCTGATAATTGTACTGTGTTACCTCATACTACAAGTTATATCATGTCTGCTTCTGAGGGTAACGGTTCTGGGGCTGAACACACTGCCGGTGTTGCTGAAGCCACAGACCCATATGAGGAGAATATAGCAGCTGTGGGCTCTGGTTTTGGGGTCTCCTTGCCCCCCTGTGGGACTGTGGCAACGGAGGCACATACTGACCCACCGTGGGCCGCTTTTTCCACGCTTCTGCATACGCTAGTTCATAAACTAACACCCCCTATGGGACCCCCCAATGCTGGTACAACCGTATGTGGTCCCTGCAGCTAACCCGCCGTTGGCAGACGATTTATCTGCTCAGTTAAATAAGTTGAACCAGTCCCTGACTACTAAAAAGTCTGACCATCGCTTGTCTAAGTCCAAGGGGTCCTCTAAGCGAGTGCTTGTCTCCTCACAATCCACTGCTGTCACTAACACCTCGTCTGATGAAGATGGCACATATACTGACCCCACAGGTTTTGACTCAGATATGGCTGATGGGGAGGGTAGTTCACATGTGGATGTTCCTGATCTTTTGGATGCTATTAAGTTAATTCTACAGATTATGGATGATCCTAAGCCATCCGTCCCTCCTAAGAAACCAGATAGGTTCAAGCGTCAGAAGGTGGTTAAACAAGTTTTACCTCACTCTGACCACCTAGTGGATATACGTCAGGAACCCTGGGAAAACCCGGGAACGAAGTTTGTGCCTCACAAGAATATGCTGGCTTGCTATCCCCTCGCGCCAGAGCTGTCTAAGAATTGGGAAATGCCTCCTCCAGTGGACTCACATGTGGCCAGGATGGTGGTTTCCTCAGCTCTGCCTGTCACTACCATCACATCTCTAAAAGAGCCTACGGATAAGTGTGTGGAGGGTTGTCCGAAAGCGATTTACACCCTCACGGGTGCTGTGCAAAGGCCCACTATTGCAGCTACATGGGTTGCTGAGGCTATTGAAGCGTGGGCCTTGGAGTTAGATACTGAAATCTCCTCTGACCATGCAAGACAATGCTTGTCATATATTGTCACAGCTTCTCGCTATATTAAAGAGGCGGCTTCGGGACTTCCGGTTCCGGGTTCATGCTGTGAACAGCGTGTCCGTGCAGCTCCCGGGACGAACCCACCGCAATCACCTTGTAACGGCTCCCCGGAGCCTCCATCGACCAGGGACGAACCTTCCCACTCTCCCCCAGTGCATGGAGAAGTTCCTTGCTCCGTCCACCTCCGCCCGCACGCAGTTGTTTCGGCAGGAGAAGCGCCGAGCAGAATCAAAGATGGCGCCGGACACAGACTCACTGCCAGCGTCTCCAGCACACAAGAAAGCTGCTCCTGATACAGATAAGTCAGCCACACAGAGACACCCTGATTCCCCCATTACACACTCTGATTTGGCCCAAGCTATAACGGCCACAATGGGACCTCTTTTATCACAGGCTGTCAATGACATATCCACGCAGCTTAAAAACCTCACCCACAGAGTGACCGCAAATGAGACACATATGGGGAAAATAGCACACGACATGGCAGATGTGCAGCATGACATAATACGCTTGCAAAAGGAAAACTACCACCTTTTAAATAAGCTTGATAATATTGAAAATAGATCCATGAGAAACAATTTGAGACTAATCGGTATTCCTGAATCAGTGAAAGACACTGCACTGGAGAGTTTTGTGAGCAACATGCTACCGCAGCTGCTTCATATCTCAGACGCTTGCAAAGATATTGTCATAGAAAGGGTACATAGAATTGGCCCCAACCTGCATCCCACGGACACCCGTCCCAGAGTGGTCATTTTCCGCTGCTTAAACTACCTCCATAAGCAAGCTATCTGGACTGCCTCTAGACAAATACGCCCGCTGTTATGGGAAAAAAATAAGTTGTTAATATTCCAAGACTTTTCCCCTGAGCTCACAAGGGCCAGAAAGGCCTTCTCACCTGTTTGTGCTCAGCTGGTACATATGAAACGAAAATTCGCCCTCCAATATCCAGCAAAATTACGTATATTCATAGGGGATTCTTTCTATGACTTCTCCACCCCCGGTGACGCGGATGCATTCCTCAAAGATGAAGCTCAAGGGCACCATGATGACATTTCTGACACCACATAGCAATTTTAATAGTTTCCAGAGTCTGCTACTATCCTCCTGAGCTCAAACTACAAATGACTGCCTAGTAGATATTTACCACTGTTGAGTGACATTTACCTTTGATGATTGACACCATTCCTCCGACCATCTACCCAATTTTTGCAGAACAATCTTTGCGAGTTTACTCAGGCCCATCCCTTCCTTTATACTGATGAATCGGAAGCTGGTATGCTGGTCATGCCATCAAACACCTAGGCTTCCTCCTAGTGAAGTCCTATGCAGGACATTATTGCAATATGTTTTGTTTCTCACAATTTTGTTATCTCTTCTTTTTCTCATCTATCCCTTTCCCTTCCGTCTATACACTTCTACCTACCTAAAATATGGCATGCATAGCTCCATCTCTCTGTCTCCTATCTACATGGTAACTTTTTCTTATGACAACCTCCCACCTTAATGTGGGCTCTCTGAACGTGGGCGGCATAAACTCCCCAGCCAAGCGTCGGAAAATCCTGCAATACCTGTCCAAGCAACACTTGGATTTAGCATACTTACAAGAAACGCACCTGACAGATCTGGAGTCAAAAAAATTCGGCACCATGGGCAGGAAGGTTGTTGCGATAGCTCCCTTTTCTTCTAAGGCTCGTGGAGTCATAATTTTAGCCAGATCATCCCTACCTCTAAAGGTGACCAGGGTTACACCCGACCCTAATGGTAGATTTATCATAGCCCAAGCTATCCTACAGGACACATCATATGTACTATGTAACATATACGCACCCAACACCTTCACGAAATAATTTTTCTCCACTCTGATAACCAAATTATCCCCTAATCTTCAAGACAGACTAATTATTGGGGGGACCTCAATTTAATCTCATCCTCACTCCTAGACCGATCCAACACTACCTCTAAACCCACCTCTTTACCAAAATTCGGGATACCACACTTTGCCTCATCCCTCCAAACCACAGATGTCTGGAGAGCCTTCAATCCTATTGACAGAGAATACACATGCCTCTTGGCCGCACATGGTACCCTGTCACGAATAGATTACTTCCTAATTTCACACATCCTCATCCCTGACATCATTTCCACTAATATAGAATCCATCTCTCTCTCTGATCATGCCCTTATTTGGTTTGATCTCCAACTCTCACATGACCCCTCTACCACAAAAGTCTGGAGATTCCCTACCCATATATCACGCTCACAATCATTCTGTGAAGCATTAATGGAAAAATGGGACGACCTTTCAGTTAATAACATATCACACCTCACCTCTAATCCTCCAATTTTTTGGCAAACTGCCAAATCAATAATGCGGGGCATGATCATTTCTTACACATCCAGATTCAAAAAACATATAGCCTCATCCTACTTACAACTACAGTCTGATTTAACATGCTCATTCCAACGATTCAAGACATCACCCTCTCCTGAAAACAAAGACTCATACATAAAAGCAAAAACCAAATTTGAAGACCATATTCAAGTTCTAGGTGATAGACATCTGTTTAATATAAATTATAAATACCACAAATTTGGCAACAAAACAGGCAAGCTTTTGACCAACTTACTTCATGGCTCTCGACCTCCTGCGCTTATACACCCTCTAAAAACACAGGAAGGCAAAATAACAACCTCCAACCAACAAGTAACTGAGGTGATGAGATCATTCTATGAATCACTATACTCTGCCCCGACTTCTTCCCCTTTCAATGACACCCCATCCCAGGAAACATCCCCTCCTCCACCCACATGGGAATATCCATCACTCCCTACCATTCCACAATCTCTTTCTGACACCCTGATGGCACCCATAACGAACGAAGAGATCCTTTCAGTTATCAAACATCTCCAACGAGATAAGGCCCCAGGCCCTGACGGATTCTCAGGCGAATTTTACAAATTACTAGCCCCCAAAATTATTAACACTCTAGTACTGCTGTACAACCATCTCCTCACAAATCTTAACCCCCCACTCTACTTCACTTCAGCAATAATAAAAACCCTACCCAAACCAAATCATGACCTGTCTCTACCTAGCTCTTATAGGCCTATATCCTTGCTCAATCTTGACTACAAAATCTTGACTAAGATCCTATCCAACCGCCTCCAACCGATTTTACCCCATATAATCCATCGAGACCAAACTGGCTTTGTCTCTGGCCGCCATTCGGTGATAAATCTGAGGAAGGTCTTCTCGGCCATCCAGTGCATGAACACTTCCCCCCCCCCTCCAAACCAGCTATTATTCTATCACTGGACGCCGAGAAGGCCTTCGATCTAGTCCTATGGCCTCACTTACATCACACGTTACATAAATTTGGTTTTCTTAAGAAATTTATCGATTTAATAGCAGCCTTATACTCAAATTCTACCTCCCAAATCTCCTGCAATGGACTCCTCTCCTTGCCCTTCCCTATAGCTAGAGGCACTAGACAAGGATGCCCGATATCACCCTTACTATTCAACATAGCCATTGAACCTCTCGCGATAGCCATCCGTAACTCAACCAATATATCTGGAATTGCTATAGAGCCCACGGAATTAAATATTTCTCTGTTCGCAGATGATATTATTCTATTCCTTTCCGACCCCTCCTCCTCAGTACCACATGTTATGTCCCTTATCTCAGCTTTTGGCCAAATTGCAGGCCTCAAAATAAACATATCCAAATCTGAAATCTTACCCATTCATAGCCCGTCCTCCATCATTCAAAATATCCCATCTCTCTCTACCTTTCACCTAGCCAAAGAAGGCATAAAATACCTAGGGATCAAAATCCCACCGTCCACAGCCAACATCTATAAACTTAACTACACCCCCTTACTAACTAAAATAGCCACTCTCTATGATAACTGGAAGGATCTCCCATTATCACTCTTGGGTCGCCTCGCTGCTGTAAAGAGTATTATTTTCCCCAAATTTTTTTACCTCATTCAAATGCTGCCACTCTCTTTGAAATCCTCAGACTTCATCACCTTTGACAAATTAACCTCCAAATTTCTATGGAAACATAAAAAATCCAGAATTTCACTGACCAAATTACAAAATCCCATCAATCAAGGAGGTCTCTAAGCCCCCAATCTTCGCATGTATACACATTCGGTCATGTTCCGATACATCTCGGACAGGATTTTGGAATCCTCCACGTATACAGATGTAGACCTTGACATGGCCATGTTTACACCCTACTCCCCATGTGCATTACTACACTCCAGTAAGCAAGAAATCCCAACACATATATACAACAACATCATTTTCACGGACACATACAAAACCTGGATCTCCATCAATAAAATCTTACACCGAAACAACTCTACATCCATACACATTCCACTATGGGGCAACCCAGGGTTTCCCCCATCCTTAACCAACTGCCTGTACCTTGAATGGAAGACTAAGGGACTGTCGACAACTGCAAAAGTCTTTGACCCAGGGGGAACACCACTCTCTTTCTCCACCCTCCAACAGAAATACCAACTTCCTAACTCCCAATTTTTCATGTTCCTTCAAGCACGCTTTTTCGCAATATCTCTTCATACACACACTTTCCATGCAGACAAACAAGATCTCATAATCTCACTACTCCAATCTCTATCACACAGACCGTACAAGACTAACCTTCTCTATCCCAAACTGATGTTCGCCAGGGACCCTGCCTTCTCCTCATCAAACACAGCTATCTGGGCTCAAGATATGCCAATGGTCTCGAAAATCACTGATCTATGCCCTACCCTCAAATTAACCATGCGTTGGCTTAACTCCTATTTACAGGAGGTCCACTTCAGAACTATCCATAGGGCTTATATATCCCCTGCACAGAGAAGCCACATGGTTTTAGAAGAATCAGGAGACTGCCCAAAATGCTCAGCACACCAAGCCAAATTTCTACATTCCTTCTGGTCATGTGAAAAGATCAAAAAATTCTTGCACAAAGTTATAGCCTACGTCAATAAACTATTTAATGCCAAGGTAAAACCTGACATTCTAGCATGCTTATGCGCAAATTTCACTAATTGGAAAATTGGTCCACGTACATCTCAGATCAATCCTCTACTTACTATCATAGTCACAATTGCAAAAAAGATAATCCTCATCCATTGGACCACCAAATCCACTCCATCCCTTAATGAGGTAGAACAGAAACTAAGACAGCTCTTTCTCTTTGACAGAAGATCTTTGATTTTCGCCAGGGGTGAGAACCTTTCCAAATTTATGAACAAATGGCACTTCTATATTCTATCTCTACCGGAAGATGTGAGAACATCACTAACCAAAGTGTTTGACATCACTCAATGGTCCTACCATTGAAGTATACTAAGCATTTTGTTTTTCTGTTTTTCAAAGTTCAGAATCCATTGTGGGTATTGAAAGTGTATCACCCTCTATACAATATCCCTCCTCGCTTGCTCTGGAGTGTCGCCCAGGTGGAGAGCTCGCCCCCTCCTAGCCACCTTTCTCTCATCCTCACGGTTACCAACCCCAGAAGTATATTATCTGACAGAGACAGACAAGTATAATGAGCATTCCTTGTGATGTCAATAAAAGTTTCCTCAAGCACAAATACACCTAGGTAGAGCTGTATTTCATTTCTGATCTTTCTCCCTTTTCTACCCTTTTCTTTTATCTCTCTCTTCCGCTCTTTTCCTTATTATCTTTATTCTCTATCTCACCTTTTCTTTCTTTCTATATAATCTTTCATTTCTTGCCCCTTCTTAATAGGCATACTCCATACCATCCAGTTTTATGGAGTAACACTCTAAGGCTAAGATGTTTTGCATAAACCATTACACATCAGGCAATCGCCTTCTCCAAATTCAATTCGGCAACAGCTCTTTCACAGAAACGGACGGCATTATAGTGACATGCCAGCCACTAATAGTGACAAGTATCTAGCTCGTAACACTGTTATGTTGTACTCTTTGCTTTATAAAAATGTTAAAAAGGGTCCCAGTTTGAAATGTCATGTTACAAAATTGCCGTTTGAAGTTGTTTTTGATTATTTTAGTTATTGAAATGCTTCATCGTCATATATTGACATTAAGATTCATTCTCAAATCGAGAACAACAAGATAAGATTAGCCTAAAGCTATACTATAGTGTATCTCCTGCTCCATGCCTCATTGAATACAAATGTTGTATTATGGATGTATACCATTTATAAAAATAAAAATTGTTATATAAAAAAAAAGAGGCGGCTTCGGATGCCGGTATCCTAGCAGCCAAGGCCTCTACTATGTCAGTCCTGGCTCACCGGATATTGTGGCTGAGATCCTGGTCTGTGGATCTGGACTCTCGAAAAACCCTGGTGGTACTCCCTTTCAAGGAAGATATTCTGTTTGGGGAGGACTTAAATAAGATAGTGGCTGACTTGGCTACTGCAAAAACTGCCTGTCTACCACATACCGCTCCTTCTGTGTTGAAGGCTAAAGTACGTCCTTTCGCCCCTTTCGCCCTTCAGGTAAAACATAAGGTCAGGCGTACCACAAGCAGGCCCGCACTTCCAAACCTGGTAAGCCGAAGCCCAAAAGAGCCTGGGCTGCCCGTCAGCCAGCTTCCAAGACCGATAAGCCTGCCGCATGATGGGGCGGGCCTCCCCCTGGGGGATCCCAGGGTGGGGGGCTGGCTTCTAGGGTATACCCAGGAATGGTTGAAGACCACTTCAGATGCCTGGGTATGGGAAGTCGTCACTCGAGGTTACGCCATAGCCTTCAAAGACCAACACCCTCATCGATTTTGCCAGACAGATGTCCCATCGGACCAGACAAAGGCAAACACTCTGCATTCGGTGGTACAGACCCTCCTGGATACAGGAGTTGTAGTACAGGTGCCTCTTGCTGAGGGGCCGGGGGTACTATTCTCCGCTGTTTCTAGTCCCGAAACCGAATGGGTCCTCCCGGCCCATTCTTAACCTCAAGGCATTGAACAAGTTTGTGAAGGTTTCCAAGTTCCGTGTGGAAACCCTTCGCTCTATAGTTCTGGCCTTGGAACCTGGGGACTACATGGTCTCCCTGGATATACAGGATGCTTACCTGCATATTCCTATAGCAGCGTCACATCAGCAATACCTGAGGTTCGCTATTGGCAACCTTCATTACCAGTTTCAGGCGTTACCTTTTGGTTTAACAACGGCTCCGCGAGTTTTCACCAAAGTAATGGCGGTGATGACGGTGGTACTCCGCCGTCAAGGGGTCAGGATACTGCCATACCTGGACGACTTGTTAATCCTGGCAAATTCCCCAGAAATTCTCCTGTGTCATCTGGATATGATGATCCGGTTTCTACAAGCCCACGGGTGGCTCATCAACTGGAAGAAATCCTCCCTTGTCCCTGCTCAGAGCATGGTTCACCTGGGAGCGCTATTGGACACTCACAACCAGCGGTTGTTCTTGTCTCAGGAGACAGTCCTGAAGCTTCAGAACAGGATTCGTTGCTTCCTTTCTCGTCTGCGAGTGTCGATACATTTGGCTATGCAGGTGCTGGGCCTCATGGTATCAGCATTCGATATGGTGGAGTATGCTCAATTCCATTCTCGCCCCCTCCAGAGGCTGATTCTAGCCAAGTGGGACGGCCTGCCTCACCGGATCAGGTCTCATATGATCTCATTGACTCCGGAGGTCCATCTAGCGCTACTTCGGTGGCTCCGGGACCAACAGTTGTGCAGGGGCCGTCCCTTCTGGATATCCAACTGGGTCCTGTTGATGACAGATGCCAGTCTAAGAGGTTGGGGCGCGGTGCTGGAGCAACACTCCCTTCAGGGTCGGTGGACCAAGGAGGAATCTCTCCTCTCGATCAACATTCTGGAATTGTGAGCGGTCTTCAATGCGTTGAACCTGGCCCAGCATTTAATTCAGAACCGTCCTGTTCAAATACAGTCAGACAATGCCTCACAGTGGCTTACATAAATCATCAAGGCGGCACTCAAAGTCATTTGGCAATGAAGGAAGTCTCACGGATTCTACGTTGGGCGGAACGCCATCTATTGGCCATATCGGCAATATTCATTCCGGGAGTCTTGAATTGGGAAGCGGACTTTCTCAGTCATCAGGACGTGCATGCCGGCGAGTAGAGCCTCCATCCAGAAAGTGGGGTCTTCCAGATGTAGATCTGATGGCGTCTCGACACAATCACAAGGTTCCGGTCTTCGGAGCAAGGACAAGGGATCCTCAAGCAGCATTCGTGGATGCGCTGGCGGTGCCGTGGAGGTTTTGGCTGCCGTATATGTTCCCTCCGGTGTCACTCCTGCCCAGGGTAATTCAGAAGTTCAAGCAAGAAAAAGGAAATCTGCTTCTCATAGCTCCGGCGTGGCCCAGAAGGCCCTGGTTCTCAGACTTGCAAGGCCTATCGTCAGAGCATCCACTTCTGCTTCCACAATGCCCAGACCTCCTCGTTCAGGGCTCCTGTGTCTACCAGGAACTAGCCCGGCTGTCTTTGACGGCGTGGCTCTTGAAGCTTCCGTCTTGAGGGCTAAGGGTTTTTCTGAAGAGGTCATTAAAACTATGTTGCGGGCCCGGAAACCAGCTTCTGCTCAGATTTACTATAGGGTCTGGCATTCCTACTTTGTTTGGTGCACATCTAATTATTATGATGCTTCCAAGTTTAGTACAGCCAAACTTTTGGCTTTTCTGCAGCAGGGCCTAGATTTAGGCCTGCGTCTGGCCTCCCTCAAGGTTCATATTTCGGCCTTGTCGGTGTGGTTTCAGAGAAAAAATGCGACTTTACCTGATGTTCATACTTTCACTCAGGGTGTGTTGCGTATCCAGCCTCCCTATGTCCCGCCTGTGGCTCCTTGGGACTTGTCGGTGGTTTTGGAGGCGTTGCAGGAGCCTCCGTTTGAACCCCTGGGTTCAGCTGACCTTAAGTGGCTTTCCCTTAAGGTGGTGTTCTTGCTGGCTATTGCCTCTGCTAGAAGAGTGTCGGATCTGGGTGCCTTGTCTTGTAGTTACCCATATCTGATTTTTCACCATGACTGGGCGGTTCTTAGGACTCGTCCCGTATATTTACCTAAGGTGGTTTCTTCGTTCCACCTTAATCAGGAGATTGTGGTTCCGGCCTTTGTCTCTCCTGATTTGTCTCCCAAAGAGCGGTCTTTGGATGTGGTACGGGCTCTCTGTATCTACATGAAGAGAACTGCTTCCATTCGAAAATCAGATTCTCTCTTTGTTTTGTTTGGATTTCACAAACGTGGCTGGCCTGCTCACAAGCAGACCCTGGCCAGATGGATTAGAATGGTGATTGCACATGCTTATGTGAAGGCTGGTCTGTCAGCTCCTGCTCACATTACGGCCCATTCTACTCTGTCTGTTGGACCTTCTTGGGCGGCCCAACGTGGTGTGACCCTTGAACAATTGTGCAAGGCGGCTATGTGGTCCTCCGGGAACACGTTCATAAGGTTCTATGCCTTCGATACTGTTGCTTCCCAGGATGCTTCCTTTGGACGTCGGGTACTTGTGCCCGCTACAGTGCATCCCCTCCCATAAGGAACTGCTTTAGGACATCCTCATTGTCCAATCCTTGTGGAGCCCAGTGTACCCCGCAGCAGAAAACAAGATTTATGGTAAGAACTTTCCTTTGTTAAATCTCTTTCTGCGAGGTACACTGGGCTCCACAAGGTGCCCACCCTGATGCACTTAGCTTCTTTGGGTTGATATGGCATTAGCCGCTGACACTTCTCTTGTTGTGAGAGTGTGGAGTATGTGGCTACTAACCGTTGTCGTCTCTTTCCCTGCTACTGCATTGGGCTGGTTAACTAAAAACTGAGCTCCTGTGCAGGGAGGCGGTGTTATAGAGGAGGCGGCGCTGTGCATTCTGGGAACAGTCAAAGCTTTGAGCCTGTTGGTGCCTCAGATCAAGATCCTACTCTACACCCCCATTGTCCAATCCTTGTGGAGCCCAGTGTACCTCACAGAAAGAGATTTAACAAAGGTAAGTTCTTACCATAAATCCAATTTTTTGATTTAAGCAAAACATCTTTAAGTTGCGACTACAGGGGGAGAAGAAGAGCCAAGAATAAACCTTTTTTTTCTTTTCTGCCTTTGCCTTACTGTAAAATAATTATATGTTTCAATTATTTATGGTGTCTGGATAAAGTTTGGCACTGCTACTTTTAGTGTTTTGTGCCATATTGAACAACAGCGTAGAAGAGTGTACTGTTTATTCCCGTGAGGTGCTTACTCAGCACCAAAGCAAAGAAAGATTGAAAGAGCTAGCTGGACCTCTGCGCACATAACTATTAGGACTATATGACACATCAGCATCAACGGTGCCAAGTATACCTCTATTTTTCCTATTAAACAAAACTAACACAATCTTAATCTCTTGAGACACACCAGCAACTAAAAGCACTTTTTTTTGTTTACAAAGCATATCCTTTTGATTTAAGAGTCAAATTATGTCAGCTTATAGGACTTTGTGTGAATGAGCTTCCCTGTAATAAAAGCTTTTTTCTAGCAATTATCTCCCAGAAGGACAACAACCCGAGAAAACACTGCGGCCTTCATATGAAGTTACTTTCGATCAATGATTTGTGAATCAATGGTTCTGGGGCTATCATTTAGCAGTTTGACATTATGAAATATTGACTGTGTCTACAATGTTACAACCTTGTATATTAATGTGCCGCATGAAAAACTAAAATACATGTATCAGAAAAGTAGAGACATATTGTTACCATAAAACACAGACATTAAGTATCTAAAATAAATTGCCATGTAACAATTCCCACTAGGTGAAAGCTGATAAGAGGTGCATTATTGTAATGCTGGTTTAAGTAGACAAAGCACAAGTGTAGAATAAAATGAGGCCAGATATAGCTGTCTCAAGCACTGTATCGAATACCATCTACCTTTCCTGTCTCCTCTCTCCCTGTGGATGTATTTATTGCTTATATGAGATGGTTTTGAAAAGATGAAATTAAATTGAAAAATGATATTAAAATTGCGGCTATTTGACACTAATGGTGCCTCTCTCTCTTTCTCTTTTTATTTTTTTCTACAGCAACTTTAGCAATCGTTTACTAATTATTTCTCATGCTGTCTGGCATTGTAGCATGTCTAACATTTCTAAATATAGCATGAGGGAATCGTGCTTTTACTTGGATTTAATGAGAGTTGCTGTTAAGGGACAGGTATGTTATTGCAAGCTGACAATTAACCTCTGCATGTTTTGGAAAGACTGGCTGGGAAGTAGTTCAATTTCTGGTTTAAGATTATACTTCAGGAACTGTTTTAGTGTTGACAGATACGGCCATGGAAAAAAAAAATTCAATTGTACTGTCTCTGGAATGTACAATGCGGCTCTCTTCCAGATGCTGCAAAATGTTAACTGTAAATAACAATCCAGCCATAAGTTTTACAACATGGATTTGAAAGCTTCTTCTGTAGGAATCTTTCAAAGCAGGTGTATGTTCCGTGTTTCTGTTACCATGAGAACAATACAGATAAAAGATATTTTATGTCATGTTTTCCATAGGTAGGTGGGTTTCTTAATTGTGTTTTGCTTCCTGCAGCAACAACAATGCCATAATTATGTAATATTGAATCTAGAGGCTGTTTGCCATCTTAATTGACAGCTCTTTTCTATAGTGTTTGCTACAATACATGTCAAATAGAGCATTTTCTATTACTTTAAAAGGTTTATGTGTTTAGTCATGACATTCGTAAATCACATTTGTTCGTTGAGGCCTAAAGTTGTCTTTACTATGAGCTACTGTATGTCAGGTATTCTAAATTTATCAAATTCTATTGTTACTTAATTATGCAAATCATATGTGCCTGCTCTCTGCAGAATGTAAGTAAAGGTGTATGAAAAGACTTTGACCTTTAACGAATGGTGGAATTTATAAAAAATTAATCGGAGGCTGTTTCCTTCACATGGAGATCTCCCTACTGTTATTTATTTTGACTGAACCAAAGAAATAAGCATCCATAAAAGTACAAGAGCTACCTTGGGAATTGGAACCAGGGCTATCCATCCAAGCAGCCCAAACTGGCATGTTCTGTATGCCGCTGGGTACTTGGATTGATGTGTGTCAGCATTCACAATACTCTAGCAAAACTTTACTAAGGGAATTACTGTAGGTCTCATAAATGCACAAAAAGATACTGTTCTTTTTATGTTTAGTTGGTACCATACATAATACAGTATACCTGTCTTAACTTTAATAGCTGATGGTGTTTTATAGTTTATGTAAAGTAACATTAATAAACGAAATGAAAAGTGGTTGGGGAACTAATATTTAAGTTATTAAAGTATGAGTTTCAGTTGAAGGCAATGTCGATATGAACATCACAGCAATGTTCAAGTGCACGTATTACCATATATTATACTATAACATTTTTGCAGAAATTCTACGTACCTCTATAATGCTCTAAGGAATGGTTGCATAGTGCATAGAACGGTTGGTTGTGTACTGCACTCCAAATGGATGGTTGTGTAGAGTACTCGAAGACCATTCTGGAGGCACTAAGTGCATGTTGCCTGGAACTGAATATCAGAGCAATAAAAGTAAATATAACTCACCTAACATAACAGGATCCTGGAAGAACTTTATTTCCACTGAAGAAATCTGCTGAGACACTGTTTCTAATAGGTGCTTTGGAATGGTGTTCTGGATTAATGTAATGAATTTAAGCCTACAGCTTCAGTGTTCTTGGAAGAAAGGGGTGTATACTGTGCTTCTTAAGGATACTATTACTTTAGAAAAGTCAGATCTTATGTTATTTATGTACAAAATAAGAAATATATGTATTATGGAACTACTGTATGTGTTCTATGGTATAACACAATTGCATATTTAATTTATTTTATAAGCATTGGATTGTGAAGGACACAACTCAAAATTATAAATTAGTCTGGATTTGAGAGCACAACTATTAACTCACAATGGAGGAGCCAAGTACGAGTATATTCAGATAAGCTGTAAACCCATTCATTATTGGTACATGACACTACACATCAAATTAGTCATACTTTTGTGTGAACTTATAAATACTTCACCATAAAGACATCTTAGAAGAAGGCCGGCCCATCTATGTGCATAGAAGACTTGAAACAGACTTCCTATAGAAGGCGTGCAAAGAGATCTATGCTGAAATTATCTTTTGTAGATAGATTACTGGTACTTACTTTGTGTGGTCTTCTCTATTTTTAAATCAGCACCTGGTGCATATCTACTTCCATGATTGCAGAAAAGGATTCATACAAGGTTAAATAATAGTGTTAAAATTTCAATAAATGTTAAAAAGGAGAGTATAGGCTTCAATGAATACTGTATATGCTGTTTTATATCCCTTTTGAAGCCTTGGAGACTAGTGGCAAAACTAATACTGTAGGATGTTAAAATTTGTTCCCCATGTTAGGAACAGTACAGGAAAAGTCCTACATACAGTGTCTGTGGAAAATAACTATGACATTAATCTTTCTATGGCATTTTAACTCTCACCTTATTGATTGAGTACAGTTTTCCAGTTTTCCAGTGACTCTACATCAGGCATGTCAAACCCAAAATCCCAACTGGGCCAATTTATCAAGGTCCAAGTCTTGTGTGGGCCGCAAGAAAAAAATAAAATAAAATAAATAAATATATATAAGCAGTGCATGAGATAAGCAGCGGCACTCAGAGACGTAGTAGAAGAAAAATTGTGTGTTTATTACATCACTTCAATCCATCCAACGTTTCGGGACCATGAGGCCCCTTTGTTGAGGTGATACAGTGTAGATAGTCCAGTATAGTATAGGACGTCAGGCCTATTAGGACGCTGTAGTGGCTAGTATATGAAGTGGCTAGTTATTAAGTGGCAGCTAATATCAATAGCAGTGTTATACCTGTGTTTCATTGGTTGCATCTTCAACTGATGTTTGGAATTGACTCCTGTCTCTCCTTTTCACCAACAGGTAACTACAGCAGAGTGCTGACCACTGTTTGTTTCTTGCTAAAAGATATATTTGGTAACTACAGCAGAGTGCTGACCACTGTTTGTTTCTTGCTAAAATATATATTTGGTAACTACAGCAGAGTGCTGACCACTGTTTGTTTCTTGCTAAAATATATATTTGGTAACTACAGCAGAGTGCTGACCACTGTTTGTTTCTTGCTAAAAGATATATTTGGTAATTTTTTTAAGTGGATTAATATCTGTAGTCAGCAAAAACTTTGTAAATGACTGGGGTTTAGTGATCTCACATTTGGTAGTTGATTAACACCTTTTGGTGGAGGGTTGCTGTGTGGGGGAGAGGGTTGTAATCACAAAGAACATGTGTTTGTAGACTTACTTAGCCAGTATAGTATAGGACGTCAGGCCTATTAGGACGCTGTAGTGGCTAGTATATGAAGTGGCTAGTTATTAAGTGGCAGCTAATATCAATAGCAGTGTTATACCTGTGTTAAACCGAAGGAAAACAGAAGATAAACAAACTAATACGATAACAAACGGACTGCATTACAACCTAAAAACTCTGGAACTTTATGTGGCCTCTCCTCGCCTCAAACATGAGAACACCAAGACCAGGCTTACCACCTCTCTGGCTGAGAACATCAAGTCTGCCCCTGGGCCTAACCAACAAGATGAACAGGGAACTGTGGGGGAATAGCACCAGGACCAGGATCAGCAGGGACATCCCCATTGCATCTGAGTATGCCCCCCACATTCTCCTACCCACCCGTACTATGATCTTACCAAAATAATGTTATCCCAATTTTACTTCTGCCACTAGTTACCTGCTATTGTGTGCTTTTTTTTTTTTTTTTTTCCTCCTTCAAAAGCTCGCTTCCACCCCACCATGTGTTTTTCCTGTAATGTTTACCTCCACTGATTGCACACCTTTCCATTGTGCCCTACATGCAGGGTACATCATACTACTACATAAGCATCAGTTTTCCCATATATGAACTTGGCCCTTGTATGGCTCACCTCCCACAGTGTAACCTTCAAAGTGCGCCCAACATGGCTGCCCCATATGGTACACTTGTGGATGGGATGAAAAATACATGGACCTTGTGGTTTTGTTGGAACCCTACTCTAAACTGTAGGACTCTGAAATCACCCCCATTTTGTGTGTGTCATCTCTTCTAGGGGTAGACCATTCCACCCTGGGTAATCCTACGCTGAGCGCCCGAGATGGCTGCTGCACTTGGTACCTGTGAGAGTGGAATACACAACCCTTGGAAGTTATTACCCAAAATGCCTGTACCAATCCTGCGTTAAGCTTTCTGTGGGCTTAAGGTTTTTCTTTTATATCTGTGTTGCTTATCTATTGTTGTATTACTCAAATCCTCTGTATCATGTGCATTGTTTTTGATGTCTGTAAAGTGCCTTGAGTCCTGTTGGAGAAAGAGCGCTATATAAATAAAATTATTATTATTATTATTATTATAGATACTACACTGTATCACCTTGACAAAGGGGCCTCATGGTCCCAAAACGTTGGATGGATTGAACTGACGTAATAAATAGAGATGAGCGGGTTCGGTTTCTCTGAATCCGAACCCGCACGAACTTCATGTTTTTTTTCACGGGTCCGAGCGACTCGGATCTTCCAGCCTTGCTCGGTTAACCCGAGCGCGCCCGAACGTCATCATGACGCTGTCGGATTCTCGCGAGGCTCGGATTCTATCGCGAGACTCGGATTCTATATAAGGAGCCGCGCGTCGCCGCCACTTTCACACGTGCATTGAGATTGATAGGGAGAGGACGTGGCTGGCGTCCTCTCCGTTTAGAATAGATTAGAGAGACACTTGATTTACTAATTTTGGGGGAGCATTAGGAGTACTCAGTACAGTGCAGAGTTTTGCTGATAGTGACCACCAGTTTTATTTATAATCCGTTCTCTGCCTGAAAAAAGCGATACACAGCACACAGTGACTCAGTCACATACCATATCTGTGTGCACTGCTCAGGCTCAGGCCAGTGTGCTGCATCATCTATTATCTATATATAATATTATATATATCTGATTATCTGTCTGACTGCTCAGCTCACACAGCTTATAATTGTGGGGGAGACTGGGGAGCACTACTGCAGTGCCAGTTATAGGTTATAGCAGGAGCCAGGAGTACATAATATATTATATAGTGAGTGACCACCAGACACAGTGCAGTTTATTTAATATATCCGTTCTCTGCCTGAAAAAAGCGATACACACAGTGACTCAGTCAGTCACATACCATATCTGTGTGCACTGCTCAGGCTCAGGCCAGTGTGCTGCATCATCTATATATATTATATATCTGTCTGACTGCTCAGCTCACACAGCTTATAATTGTGGGGGAGACTGGGGAGCACTACTGCAGTGCCAGTTATAGGTTATAGCAGGAGCCAGGAGTACATAATATTATATTAAAACAGTGCACACTTTTGCTGCAGGAGTGCCAGTGTGACTAGTGACCAGTGACCTGACCACCAGTATATATAATATTAGTAGTATACTATCTCTTTATAAACCAGTCTATATTAGCAGCAGACACAGTACAGTGCGGTAGTTCACGGCTGTGGCTACCTCTGTGTCGGCACTCGGCAGCCCGTCCATAATTGTATATACCACCTAACCGTGGTTTTTTTTTCTTTCTTTATACATACATACTAGTTACGAGTATACTATCTCTTTATCAACCAGTCTATATTAGCAGCAGACACAGTACAGTGCGGTAGTTCACGGCTGTGGCTACCTCTGTGTCGGCACTCGGCAGCCCGTCCATAATTGTATATACCACCTAACCGTGGTTTTTTTTTCTTTCTTTATACATACATACTAGTTACGAGTATACTATCTCTTTATCAACCAGTCTATATATTAGCAGCAGACACAGTACAGTGCGGTAGTTCACGGCTGTGGCTACCTCTGTGTCGGCACTCGGCAGCCCGTCCATAATTGTATATACCACCTAACCGTGGTTTTTTTTTCTTTCTTTATACATACATACTAGTTACGAGTATACTATCTCTTTATCAACCAGTCTATATATTAGCAGCAGACACAGTACAGTGCGGTAGTTCACGGCTGTGGCTACCTCTGTGTCGGCACTCGGCAGCCCGTCCATAATTGTATATACCACCTAACCGTGGTTTTTTTTTCTTTCTTTATACATACATACTAGTTACGAGTATACTATCTCTTTATCAACCAGTCTATATATTAGCAGCAGACACAGTACAGTGCGGTAGTTCACGGCTGTGGCTACCTCTGTGTCGGCACTCGGCAGCCCGTCCATAATTGTATATACCACCTAACCGTGGTTTTTTTTTCTTTCTTTATACATACATACTAGTTACGAGTATACTATCTCTTTATCAACCAGTCTATATATTAGCAGCAGACACAGTACAGTGCGGTAGTTCACGGCTGTGGCTACCTCTGTGTCGGCACTCGGCAGCCCGTCCATAATTGTATATACCACCTAACCGTGGTTTTTTTTTCTTTCTTTATACATACATACTAGTTACGAGTATACTATCTCTTTATCAACCAGTCTATATATTAGCAGCAGACACAGTACAGTGCGGTAGTTCACGGCTGTGGCTACCTCTGTGTCGGCACTCGGCAGCCCGTCCATAATTGTATATACCACCTAACCGTGGTTTTTTTTTCTTTCTTTATACATACATACTAGTTACGAGTATACTATCTCTTTATCAACCAGTCTATATATTAGCAGCAGACACAGTACAGTGCGGTAGTTCATGGCTGTGGCTACCTCTGTGTCGGCACTCGGCAGCCCGTCCATAATTGTATACTAGTATCCAATCCATCCATCTCCATTGTTTACCTGAGGTGCCTTTTAGTTGTGCCTATTAAAATATGGAGAACAAAAATGTTGAGGTTCCAAAATTAGGGAAAGATCAAGATCCACTTCCACCTCGTGCTGAAGCTGCTGCCACTAGTCATGGCCGAGATGATGAAATGCCAGCAACGTCGTCTGCCAAGGCCGATGCCCAATGGCATAGTACAGAGCATGTCAAAACCAAAACACCAAATATCAGTAAAAAAAGGACTCCAAAACCTAAAATAAAATTGTCGGAGGAGAAGCGTAAACTTGCCAATATGCCATTTACCACACGGAGTGGCAAGGAACGGCTGAGGCCCTGGCCTATGTTCATGGCTAGTGGTTCAGCTTCACATGAGGATGGAAGCACTCAGCCTCTCGCTAGAAAACTGAAAAGACTCAAGCTGGCAAAAGCACCGCAAAGAACTGTGCGTTCTTTGAAATCCCAAATCCACAAGGAGAGTCCAATTGTGTCGGTTGCGATGCCTGACCTTCCCAACACTGGACGTGAAGAGCATGCGCCTTCCACCATTTGCACGCCCCCTGCAAGTGCTGGAAGGAGCACCCGCAGTCCAGTTCCTGATAGTCAGATTGAAGATGTCAGTGTTGAAGTACACCAGGATGAGGAGGATATGGGTGTTGCTGGCGCTGGGGAGGAAATTGACCAGGAGGATTCTGATGGTGAGGTGGTTTGTTTAAGTCAGGCACCCGGGGAGACACCTGTTGTCCGTGGGAGGAATATGGCCGTTGACATGCCAGGTGAAAATACCAAAAAAATCAGCTCTTCGGTGTGGAGGTATTTCACCAGAAATGCGGACAACAGGTGTCAAGCCGTGTGTTCCCTTTGTCAAGCTGTAATAAGTAGGGGTAAGGACGTTAACCACCTCGGAACATCCTCCCTTATACGTCACCTGCAGCGCATTCATAATAAGTCAGTGACAAGTTCAAAACTTTGGGTGACAGCGGAAGCAGTCCACTAACCAGTAAATCCCTTCCTCTTGTAACCAAGCTCACGCAAACCACCCCACCAACTCCCTCAGTGTCAATTTCCTCCTTCCCCAGGAATGCCAATAGTCCTGCAGGCCATGTCACTGGCAATTCTGACGAGTCCTCTCCTGCCTGGGATTCCTCCGATGCATCCTTGCGTGTAACGCCTACTGCTGCTGGCGCTGCTGTTGTTGCCGCTGGGAGTCGATGGTCATCCCAGAGGGGAAGTCGTAAGCCCACTTGTACTACTTCCAGTAAGCAATTGACTGTTCAACAGTCCTTTGCGAGGAAGATGAAATATCACAGCAGTCATCCTACTGCAAAGCGGATAACTGAGTCCTTGACAACTATGTTGGTGTTAGACGTGCGTCCGGTATCCGCCGTTAGTTCACAGGGAACTAGACAATTTATTGAGGCAGTGTGCCCCCGTTACCAAATACCATCTAGGTTCCACTTCTCTAGGCAGGCGATACCGAGAATGTACATGGACGTCAGAAAAAGACTCACCAGTGTCCTAAAAAATGCAGTTGTACCCAATGTCCACTTAACCACGGACATGTGGACAAGTGGAGCAGGGCAGGGTCAGGACTATATGACTGTGACAGCCCACTGGGTAGATGTATGGACTCCCGCCGCAAGAACAGCAGCGGCGGCACCAGTAGCAGCATCTCGCAAACGCCAACTCTTTCCTAGGCAGGCTACGCTTTGTATCACCGCTTTCCAGAATACGCACACAGCTGAAAACCTCTTACGGCAACTGAGGAAGATCATCGCGGAATGGCTTACCCCAATTGGACTCTCCTGTGGATTTGTGGCATCGGACAACGCCAGCAATATTGTGTGTGCATTAAATATGGGCAAATTCCAGCACGTCCCATGTTTTGCACATACCTTGAATTTGGTGGTGCAGAATTTTTTAAAAAACGACAGGGGCGTGCAAGAGATGCTGTTGGTGGCCAGAAAAATTGCGGGACACTTTCGGCGTACAGGCACCACGTACAGAAGACTGGAGCACCACCAAAAACTACTGAACCTGCCCTGCCATCATCTGAAGCAAGAAGTGGTAACGAGGTGGAATTCAACCCTCTATATGCTTCAGAGGTTGGAGGAGCAGCAAAAGGCCATTCAAGCCTATACAATTGAGCACGATATAGTAGGTGGAATGCACCTGTCTCAAGTGCAGTGGAGAATGATTTCAACGTTGTGCAAGGTTCTGATGCCCTTTGAACTTGCCACACGTGAAGTCAGTTCAGACACTGCCAGCCTGAGTCAGGTCATTCCCCTCATCAGGCTTTTGCAGAAGAAGCTGGAGGCATTGAAGAAGGAGCTAAAAGGGAGCGATTCCGCTAGGCATGTGGGACTTGTGGATGCAGCCCTTAATTCGCTTAACAAGGATTCACGGGTGGTCAATCTGTTGAAATCAGAGCACTACATTTTGGCCACCGTGCTCGATCCTAGATTTAAAGCCTACCTTGGATCTCTCTTTCCGGCAGACACAGGTCTGCTGGGGTTGAAAGACCAGCTGGTGACAAAATTGTCAAGTCAAGCGGAACGCGACCTGTCAACATCTCCTCCTTCACATTCTCCCGCAACTGGGGGTGCGAGGAAAAGGCTCAGAATTCCGAGCCCACCCGCTGGCGGTGATGCAGGGCAGTCTGGAGCGACTGCTGATGCTGACATCTGGTCCGGACTGAAGGACCTGACAACGATTACGGACATGTCGTCTACTGTCACTGCATATGATTCTCTCAACATTGATAGAATGGTGGAGGATTATATGAGTGACCGCATCCAAGTAGGCACGTCACACAGTCCGTACTTATACTGGCAGGAAAAAGAGGCAATTTGGAGGCCCTTGCACAAACTGGCTTTATTCTACCTAAGTTGCCCTCCCACAAGTGTGTACTCCGAAAGAGTGTTTAGTGCCGCCGCTCACCTTGTCAGCAATCGGCGTACGAGGTTACATCCAGAAAATGTGGAGAAGATGATGTTCATTAAAATGAATTATAATCAATTCCTCCGCGGAGACATTGACCAGCAGCAATTGCCTCCACAAAGTACACAGGGAGCTGAGATGGTGGATTCCAGTGGGGACGAATTGATAATCTGTGAGGAGGGGGATGTACACGGTGATATATCGGAGGGTGAAGATGAGGTGGACATCTTGCCTCTGTAGAGCCAGTTTGTGCAAGGAGAGATTAATTGCTTCTTTTTTGGGGGGGGTCCAAACCAACCCGTCATATCAGTCACAGTCGTGTGGCAGACCCTGTCACTGAAATGATGGGTTGGTTAAAGTGTGCATGTCCTGTTTTGTTTATACAACATAAGGGTGGGTGGGAGGGCCCAAGGACAATTCCATCTTGCACCTCTTTTTTCTTTTCTTTTTCTTTGCATCATGTGCTGATTGGGGACGGTTTTTTGGAAGGGACATCCTGCGTGACACTGCAGTGCCACTCCTAGATGGGCCCGGTGTTTGTGTCGGCCACTAGGGTCGCTAATCTTACTCACACAGTCAGCTACCTCATTGCGCCTCTTTTTTTCTTTGCGTCATGTGCTGTTTGGGGAGGGTTTTTTGGAAGGGACATCCTGCGTGACACTGCAGTGCCACTCCTAGATGGGCCCGGTGTTTGTGTCGGCCACTAGGGTCGCTAATCTTACTCACACAGCTACCTCATTGCGCCTCTTTTTTTCTTTGCGTCATGTGCTGTTTGGGAAGGGTTTTTTGGAAGGGACATCCTGCGTGACACTGCAGTGCCACTCCTAGATGGGCCCGGTGTTTGTGTCGGCCACTAGGGTCGCTAATCTTACTCACACAGCTACCTCATTGCGCCTCTTTTTTTCTTTGCGTCATGTGCTGTTTGGGGAGGGTTTTTTGGAAGGGCCATCCTGCGTGACACTGCAGTGCCACTCCTAGATGGGCCCGGTGTTTGTGTCGGCCACTAGGGTCGCTAATCTTACTCACACAGCTACCTCATTGCGCCTCTTTTTTTCTTTGCGTCATGTGCTGTTTGGGGAGGGTTTTTTGGAAGGGACATCCTGCGTGACACTGCAGTGCCACTCCTAGATGGGCCCGGTGTTTGTGTCGGCCACTAGGGTCGCTTATCTTACTCACACAGCGACCTCGGTGCAAATTTTAGGACTAAAAATAATATTGTGAGGTGTAAGGTATTCAGAATAGACTGAAAATGAGTGTAAATTATGGTTTTTGAGGTTAATAATACTTTGGGATCAAAATGACCCCCAAATTCTATGATTTAAGCTGTTTTTTAGTGTTTTTTGAAAAAAACACCCGAATCCAAAACACACCCGAATCCGACAAAAAAAATTCGGTGAGGTTTTGCCAAAACGCGTTCGAACCCAAAACACGGCCGCGGAACCGAACCCAAAACCAAAACACAAAACCCGAAAAATTTCAGGCGCTCATCTCTAGTAATAAACACACTGTTTTTCTTCTACTACATCTCTGAGTGCCACTTCTTGTCTTCCATGCTTATGAATGTCTTCCAGATCGCACTGGAGCAACCACATTTCCAGTAAGGGTGAGTGCAAATTCAACCTGCCGTATGTGTATATATATATATATATATATATATATATACAATGCAGCTATACCAGCACTCCACTTCACATGAGTTTGTTTCCAAACCCCAAATACATACAGCACAGCAGAGTGAAACTCCCCGGACTTTGAATCAGAAGAAAAGACAGCTAACACAGCTTCATCTTCGTGCCCTTATATTAAGGCTGAGTTGAACAAATGGAATTCTCCCATAGGGAACTTTTGAGATAGGGGCATTGTGTTTGAGGGGCTACTCCTCAAAAGTGTTTAAACATATCAAGCTGAAATTTGGCATGGATGCGTAGAACTGTTGTCCAGTGCTGCATGCCAAAAAAAGTGGAGAAAAAAAGAATAATTGAGAGCAATCTAAAGTTTAAACTGTCAGTTTTTTTCTGCCACTTCTTGTTTGGCTTTTTTTGCCAGTTTTTGCAATGTAGTCTACAGTATGTGGGAATTTTTGGGAAAGCATAACTCAGAGTAGTGATGAATTAAGACTTGAGGTATGTTTTATTAGATAGAGCTTGTCCCAGTGTAGTGACTTTTGGGGTTAAGGTTTTTCAGAATGTTAAAGGTTTTTTTTAATTGAGTAAAATATGCCCCATTTTAAAGATTGGGCATTTCAATTTGTTGTGCCTGCACAGTGGCCGCCAGCAGGGGGTGTACTCAGAGAGTTTTCAATTGAGAGCACAAACATGGATGACTTTTTTACTGCCTCCCAGTTTTATTCTGTAAACTGCAGGGGCACTGCTCACTGGGTGGCTACATGAATAAAATCCTCCAGCAGCCGCCAGAGTCAGAGGGACCTCTGGGCCCTTCTGCACCAATTGATCTGCATTTAGTGTCTAATGATCACAGCCCTTTCCCCCATGCTCTGTAATTGGCACCCCGACTGATCCTCCCTGCAGCCGGGATCATGTATACTAACAATTGCCCTCTCCTATGCTGTGTGCCCGGTGGCTCCCCCTCTCCTCCCCCCATGCTGTGTGCTTGGCAGCTCCCCCGCTCCTCACCCTGTGCTGTGTGCCTGGCGGCTCCCATGCTTCTCCCCCCATGCTGTGTGCCCAGCGGTTCCCCATCTCCTTCCCTGTGCTGTATGTCCAGCAGCTCCCCCGTTCCTCCCTCCCATGCTGTGTGCCTGGTGGCTCCCCCGCTGACACACACACATACTTACACACACGGCACCTGACACACACACATGTACACGCGCAGCACCTGCCACTCACACACAGACATATACACGTGCAGCACCTGCCACTCACACGCATATACACACGTAGCCCCTGACATAACCATACACATATACACGCGCAGCACCTGACAGTCACACACACAAACATATGCAACACCTGACACTCACACACATACATGCGCGACACCTGACACTCACACACGCACACACATACACGAGCAACACCTGACACACACATATACATGCTCAACACCTGACACACATGCGTGGCAGCTACCGCATACACACGCATCACCAGACAACACATATACAGGCACAGCATCAGACACACTTACTGTATATACACACGCATTACTTGGCACACACACACATATACACGCATGTAGCATTTAACACACACATATACACGAGCAGCACCTGCCACGCGCACACGGCACCTCACACATGTACGGCAGCACCATATGTATGTACACACACGGCACCTGACACACGTACGTAGACATGCGACAACTGACACACACATTTACATACATGCACGGCACCTGAGACACACATGTACTTACACGCACGGCACCTGACAATCACACATGTACACGCACAGCATCTGCCACTCACACACAGACATATATAGATGCAGCACCTGCCACTCACACACACATATACACGCATAGCACCTGACACACACACATACACGTGCAGCACCTGACACTCACACATACATGCGTAACACCTGACACTCACACACACATACACGCGCAACACCTGACACTCACACACATATACAAGCGCATCACCTGACACTCACACACATACATGCGCAACACCTTTCACACACACATATACAAGCACAGCACCTGACACACAAATGTGTGGCAGCTGCCGCATATACAGCACCAGACACACACATATACAGGCACAGTATCAGATACACTAATATACACAGCAAGTACTTGGCACACACACATATACATGCATGTAGCATTTCACACACACATATACACACACGGCACCTGACACAAACATGCATGGCAACTGATAGGCGCACACGTATGTACACGTGCGGCACCTGACACACACACACACACACACATATATGCATGCACGCCACCTGACATACACACGTAGGTACATGTGTGGCACCTGACACACACGCATACGTACACGTGCGGTACCTGAAGATCACGATTCTACATTATTGCTTATGAACTCCTGGCCTGATTGACAGGCAGGAGCGCACAGCAAATCAAGAGAGTGTTATGACGTGGTACTCCCTTATTGGCTGCCGAGTCCTCTAGTGACAGGAGTCACAAGGGGTCCTGGCATTCGGGGAAAGGGAATACATGTGTAAATATGTATCCCCTTTAGTTGCGAGGACTCGGTTGTTTAATTTTTTTTAACCCTGTGGATGCCTACTTGGAACGAAGAGGATCTTTCTCCGCTGGATTGTTGGTGAGTATATTTTTTCTTTTTTTACAGGTATCCTAATTGATTCTACTGGAGAAGGGGACGTGAATGGCGGCGTGGGATTTAGTGTGTTTTAATAAACTTACACTTTCACGGTGTATGTGTCTTTATTTGAATATTTCTTCTATTGTGGAACTACAGGTACCAGCGGGCCATTTAATGCCCCACATGCTGGGATCTGTAGTCCCACAACAAAAGACAATATTTTTAAAAAAATGTTTACACTTTTAATGGCTATCAGCCCCGGCCTTGGGTGCCTGGAGTGGGGACTGCTTTATTTAAGGGGGCCCACTCACCAAAGGAACCCCGGCCAGGGGTGACTAGTAGGGGAGAGTGATGCTGCGGCCGCAGGGACCTGTATAAAAGTGTCCCCCGGCTGCAGCATTACCTCCTTAGCTAGTGGAGCCCGGTGCTGGTTTTAAAAAGACGAGGGACCCCTGCATCTTTTGTCCCCTGTATTTTTGGAGCCTGGACCGGTCCAAGAGCCCGGTGCTGATTGTTGAAATACGTGGAACCCCTAGTCAATTTTTTTCCATATTTTTGCAACCAAGACCTGCTCAAAGTGCCCGGGGCTGGTTATGCTTTCGTGGGGACCTGCACGTTGTTTCATTTTTTATTTTTAACTATTTCTTTAATGTTCCAAACAGAAGCATGCATGGATCATACTGATCTATGGGCCTAATTCAGAGTTGATCGCAGGAGCAAATTTTTTAGCAGTTAGGCAAAACCATGGCCCTCATTCCGAGTTTTTCGCTCGCAAGCTGCTTTTAGCAGATTTACTCACGCTAAGCCGCCGCCTACTGGGAGTGAATCTTAGCTTCTTAAAATTGCGAACGACGTATTCGCAATATTGCGATTACACCTCTCTTAGCAGTTTCTGAGTAGCTCCAGACTTACTCGGCATCTGCGATCAGTTCAGTGCTTGTCGTTCCTGGTTTGACGTCACAAACACACCCAGCGTTCCTCCCAGACACTCCTCCGTTTCTCCAGCCACTCCCGCGTTTTTCCCAGAAACGGTAGCGTTTTTCCGCACACACCCATAAAACGGCCAGTTTCCGCCCAGTAACACCCACTTCCTGTCAATCACACTACGATCACCAGAACGATGAAAAAGCTGTGAGTAAAATTCCTAACTGCATAGCAAATTTACTTGAACGCAGTCGCACTGCGGACATTGCGCATGCGCACTAAGCGGAAAATCGCTGCGATGCGAAAAAAAATACAGAGCGAACAACTCGGAATGACCCCCCATGTGCACTCCACGGGGGCAGATATAACATGTGCAGAGAGAGTTAAATTTGGGTGGGGTGTGTTCAAACTGAAATCTAAATTGCAGTATAAAAATAAAACAGCCAGTATTTACCCTGCAAAGAAACTAAATAACCCACCCAAATCTAACTCTCTCTGCAGATGTTATATCTACCACACCTGCAATTTTTTTATTAAAGGAAAGTGGTTTTTAGTAATAAAATCATGCATTTTTTTAAGACATGTTTTCATTACTTTATGCACTTAGGGGGTCATTCCGAGTTGATCATAGCTGTGCAAAATTTTGCACAGCTACGATCAACTTTCCGGACATGCGGGGGGATGCCCAGCACGGGGCTAGTCCGTCCCGCATGTCAGTCTAGCCCTCCTCGTAGAAGTGCAAAGGCATCGCACAGCGGCGATGCTTTTGCATTTCAGGAGTAACTCCCGGCCAGCGCAGCTTTCGCGTGCTGGCTGGGAGCTACTCCTCGCTCCCTGGCCTGCAGCGGCTGCGTATGATGTCACACAGCCGCTGCGGCCCGCCCCCGTTCGGTCCGGCCACACCTGCATTGGCCGGACTGTGCCTACAAAACGGCGGACAAACGCCGCCGTTTTGCCCCCTCACACCCATCGATCGCCTCTGCCTGTCAATCAGGCAGAGGTGATCGCTGTCCTGCTATGGCCGTCAGCAGTCCCGCATGCGCAGGTGCACAAATGCGCCGATGCATGGGCAGCAGGGACCCGTTCGCTCTGCTGCGTGCAAATGCAGCGAGCGAATGGGTCGGAATGACCCCCTTAGCCAGTAGCGTGCATAGGGGGTAATGCAGAGTTGATCTCAGCAGCAAATTTGTTAGCAGTTGGGCAAAACCGTGGGGCCTAAAAACCACTTTGCTTTAATAAAAAAATCGCAAAACATCGCATGTGACTCCTGTTTTTACATCAAAATTAATCCCTATTACAGTTGCGATTTTTAGCAAAAAAAGTGCGATTTGCTGCAATTTTTTAAACACCTAAAAAATCGCACTGTATTACATTTGGCCCCAAATGTTTATTCTTATGGTGAAATATTACATTTCTGAATTAAAAAAATAAATTGAAATAAAGCTATGAAATTCCATAGACAAAAAAACCTGACTGTTTCATATGTTCCATTAAGGCTTCTTATATATGATCTGGCAATTCAGAAACCTGTTGTTACGCTTTCGCTCAAACTCCAAAAAGCATTGACGCCTTAATGGACGTGTTTCTTGCACAATACAGATATGGTACGCCATCAAAGCCTGTGGGTAAGTGCAGATTCAGCACTCACACAGAGTGAGATTGCTGTCACTCACAGATTTGTGTGCTCATTGGAATACACACATGCAGTCTTGCAAACACCTTGTTATATCAATTTATTTTGTGTTTGCTATTTATTTCAATGTGCCGCACCCTGGAGGACTTGTGAGTCTCATTTGTGCTGGCAACTGGCCAATTTATTTATTTATTTATGGAAATTGAGAGTGTCGGACCTGTGGACATGTGTATATTTATGTGTATATATATATATATATATAGGCATATGTTTGGTGCGGCACTCCTGGCGACAAAAGGACTCAGAGCCAATGTGTAGTTGAAGAACAACGTTTCAATGCCTTTATTTGGGCATTTTCATCAGGTCCTGATGAAAATGCCCAAATAAAGGCATTGAAACGTTGTTCTTCAACTACACATTGGCTCTGAGTCCTTTTGTCGCCAGGAGTGCCGCACCAAACATATGCCTATTTGAATCCATGTGAGGGCACCCGGCGCAGCATTGTTACTAATGGGAGAGACGGACCTGCTGTTGGCTATATATATATATATGTATATATGTAAATATATGTATATATATATATATATATATATATATATAAATGGTTCTGAGTGCGCTAAATGAAAAGTGTACTATTGATCACATCCATCTAATTAGCAAAAACAGCATTGAATAGACTCATTTCTCAGTGTTTATTAAAAGAATTTAACACAATATAAAAAATTCACAGTAGATTTTTTTCAGGTTTTTAGACAATATGATTCATATCAATATGTAGTATACATCCAATGTGGACTTGATGTCTTTAACTGACTTATATTCACAACAAGTTGCGACAGATGGATACAGTTCTTTCAATTACTGTATCCATCTGTCGCCACTTGTTGTGAATATAAGTCAGTTAAAGACATCAAGTCCACATTGGATGTATACTACATATTGGTATGAATCATATTGTCTAAAAACCTGAAAAAAATCTACTGTGAATTTTTTATATTGTGTTAAATTCTTTTAATAAACACTGAGAAATGAGTCTCTTCAATGCTGTTTTTGCTAATTAGACAGATGTGATCAAAAGTACACTTTTCATTTAGCGCACTCAGAACCATTTTTTCTGTATCTTTATCCATTGAACCTTATCTAACAGGAGGTTTGCTCTGTGGCGCAGCTTAGTCCACACTCACATAGCACCTTAGGGTACCCTTCTTTGTTTATTTCTTTCTGTTAGATACCCTGTCGGCTGCAGTGAGATGCCAGCACGTCTAGATAGAACTAAAAGATCTCAGAATGTCAGGAACATTTTTGATGAGGATGAACATATAATTCAGTTTGAGGAGGTTGAGGATGAATATTTTGGGTTCTTAAACACTCTGGAAAGGCTAGCTTCTAAGGAGATTAGAAGCTGGTACGACCTAATAACATTCGAAAAATATCTAGAGGTTGGACGCATTCCGAGAGGTCTTTGGATTTCCAAACCACCCACTTTCGGAGCTGACAACCTGCCGTTTATTAAAATTTGGAACTCCACGTTAGATGAATGTTCAGCTAAATTAATGAATCTGATTATTAATGAACGTAAATTAGAAATGGCAAAATTACAAGAGGAAATCACTAAAATTGAATCAGTCTTGAGTAAATTTGAGGAGTGCGAAGAACATCAGAGAGATATGAAAGACCTCCAGTATAAGATGGATAATTTAGAAAGAGATATTATTTCCAGGAAACAGAAAAAGTTCCTAAGGGATAAGAAAGATTACGCTCTAGGACAGGTGCGTAACCCGATTAATAACAGTGGGTATCTGGATAAGACAAATAACCATGGGAATTTTTCTCAGAGATCAGAAGTTCAACAAACTAGAGGTCATTTTAGACGTCGCTCCTATTGCGACTATAATCAGGGAGAGCAATTATCTTACTAAAGAAGACCAATTGAGTGAAAACAATACCCTAAATGGGATTACCAACAATCCCGGAGGAATTATCAAAGAGATGATTGGCCAGCCAGGTACCCTCGGGGTAGGATTCCATCCCATTATGACCGGCGAGATGAAATATACTATGATTCTAACAGTACGGATGTTTTTAGGTCACCTACTCCTGAATAAAGAAAGCCGCAAACATTTTTTAGACGAGAGACCAAGAAACAAACAGCCCGTCTTACAACGACATTGGAAGGAAGAGCTACATATGAGGCTGGATTCCCCACAAGGCCTCAAAAGAGGCCTAGATGGAAATGGGAAGCAAGAGACAGAGGAAAGGTCTCCAAAGAAAAGAAGAGGATACACATTACAAGAGAACAAACCGGCATCATCAACAACTCTAAGAAGGAACTATCAGTAGCAGAACTTTCTGTTCTAGATAAAGGCCTCAAATTTGCTCCTACAGCCATTTGGACAAATATGGGCTATTTATAGACCTGAACAAATATATTCAGAATCTCACAGTGCAAAGACACTTTCAAAGAATCCCACTGTGGAGACCCCTGTAGCCCCGCCCTCACTGTTCAACCCGGATGAATCTAGGGGGAGCCATCTCGACATATTTTACAATTTGGTAAAAGATAACTTTAGGCATCCAATTTTCTCAATTCCTTCAAGTCAGAAGGAATTGTAGTAACATAAATGATTACTGGGATCAATCACAAATATTATTTGACCGTTTTATACAAAGAGGTTATGATAGAACCCTGATAGAGAATGCCAGACAAAAAGCATCAGCTAGGACTAGAGAGGATCTCTTGTTAACTAAGACCAAGACAAAGATGGGCTTTGATTCAAGACTGTTAATCACACAGTATAATAAGGAAAATTTCCTTATACGGAAAGTGCTGGACCGTCATTGGGATATCCTTTTAAAAGACCCCATTCTGGGACCACAGTTGCCCACTAGACCAGTTATGGTCTTCTGCAGATCTGCTAATTTAAAAAGTACACTAGCCCCCAGCAAGCTATCACAGAAAATCACCAAACATGAGAAAAGTAGCCTCTGGATGACTAGAAAAACCATTGCATCTGTTGTAAGCACATGGATCGTTCTACTTTCAGTTGGAAATTGGATTCAGGGAGATTGTACACTATGAACGACTCTGTTAATTGTAACTCAGAATATGTGGTGTACAGAATCACATGCAGCTGTGGCCTTTTCTATATAGGCAAAACTAAAAGGCAGCTCAAATTGCGCATACAGGAGCACATGCGTAATATAAGAAACAGAGTTAAGATCTATAGTGTACCCCACCATTTCGCTGAAAAACACAATTCCGAGCTTCATACCTCTAATTTTAAATTTACTGTTCTAGAACACATTAAATATTCAGTGAGGGGCGGAAGTAGAGATCTACTTCTAGCCAAACAAGAAAGTTTTTGGATATATACTCTTAATACCCTGTTCCCTCATGGCCTAAATGAGGGAATTGATGTAGTCTCTTTTGTCTAGATTAGATATGAGTAAATCTATGTAGTGCTCTAATGAAATACTCTTATATGCATATTGATTTTTCTTTTACAGTGCAAATAGGTAGAGTTCACGAACACTGTATTAATGCACTTTATTTAAGGGTCCAGTCTTTAGCCAGATGAACATGATAGAAAGGAACATTTATTTAGTATTACTTTGGGTTAGAGTCATAGATATAAATGCTATTTTTCTAAGGTTTAAGATTAGAATTTCTTGCCAAAATAGTATTAAGCACTTAATAATTGTTGTCATGTTAATATTTTTCTTATAGGCTTTTTATTGTAATCCCGATATCATTGATGTAAATATGGAAGCAAATAAATTGTAAAGCTACCAGTGTCACTTACAGGATGATATATGTTTTCCTTTGGAATATAGCACATATACATTCATAAGTTATTATTTCTATCTATTAAATCACACTTCCTTGATAAAATTTGGTTTAAATTGAAAATATAAATAATGGGATAACACCTGGATCTTGTTAAGAGATAAAGAGAGAGGATCCAGTTATTAATAACACTAATTATAAAATTAACATTAAAATAAATGTATAATCTTAGATTGGGTATTTAGGGGTGTCTTATTCACCTATGTTGTCTGTTGGTCTAGTCTTCCTTTATTGGAAAAGATGACACATTGTAGGATATTTTATAAATAAGAATAGTTTAGCAAATAAGCGTTATTTTCCATATTTCCGCTTGATTGGCCAAATACACACTATAAGTTTCACCTAATATAGATCTTTATAATTTATTAAAGTAATATAAAAGGTATATGGTTTTTGTATATATTCACTTTATGTGTTAATCCACCTCTCACTACAGCATATAATTAAAATCCCATTGCCGTAAGGGTGATTGTTTTCTATATATCATGTCTGTCGTTATTTATATGTAAATTCTTGTAACTTTCCCTGTTCAGTACCTGCTATTATGCCATTTCTAATATAGATTTTATGGATCTAATAGGCGGCGGAACGCAGGACATTATTGCATTCCACCGTCGGGCACAAGGTGGAACACACAGGGCACTTCCTCTAAGTCTAGCGCTGCGAGTATACGCGCCACGTGTGCGGCCTTAAGGTGGTGGAACGCATGGAGTTATTGCGTTCCACCGTCAGACATGTGAGACCCTCCTTCTCCATTCCAGCGCTACGAGCATGCGCGCCTTTAAAACCATCCCTATAGCGGAGGAACGCATGACGTCATTGCGTTCCACCGTCTTATGCTTCTGGCTTCATTGGTTATTGTTATGTGTAATCTGTAAATAGCAGTGGAACGCATGATGTTCTTGCGTTCCACCGACGGACACTAGTCACTTCTGGGTTTGGTCATTTCCTGCGGCTGGAGCGCTTATCAATATGTGTTCCACCCGCAGTAATTAAGCTTTATTAGCTACACTTTACTATTATACTAAACATTATTTATACACCCAGCCAGTTTATGATCCATTCCTATTAAATGGGAGTAAGTTACTAATATATCGTTAATATCAGTGCGCCTTTTATTATATCTTTTTCTGCACCTTATTAAATCAGAACAGGAAGTGATGTCACCCATATTTGGGTATATATACTAGGCTGTGGTTACCTCCCTCAGTATCACTCTGAGCTTCGAGAGAACCACTACGTGCTGACCTTGTAAGTACCACTGATACTATATTGCTTCGATATAGGGATATTGGGAATGTCATGATATATATAAGATGTGTTTATTGTATAAATACTTTGGTGTTGCTTCTGGTCATGTTAAAGTAATACTTACATTCTTTTTCACTTAAATATTAATTAAATAAAAACCCACATCAAATCTAATTAATGGTATTTATATGAAATGTTCACAGTGGAGTTATATAAAATGTTGTATCTATTCACTGGGATTATAGCATCATTATGGTATTTTCACTGAGAATTCTTCACTAATTATTTTAGGTCTTCTTATTGTGGTTTGGTTATCATTTGAAGTTGCCCATCAGCTATGCCCACAGAGCCAGAGCTAGTCTGTATTCAAACAGAAGTTTGGTATGTATTTGGACCCTTTCTAACCAATTAGGGTTTTATGACCCCTTTTTTGTCTGTGGCCTAATGATTTACTAAGTTTTATAAAAAATGTCTCCTTCCACACATCCAGGTCACTAGACCACATTTCTAAAAACATGGTTCCTTTATAAATGCGGAATCTTGTCAGCTGACCATTTGATATAATCATTATTGGTATGTATTTTTTCCCTCCTCCCATTTTTATCCTCATTATAAGTTTAAAAGACTTTCTGTTGAGTTTTTATTTCTAGTACACTATTTTATTTAATAGGTTTTATACCTACTTTTAAAGTTATACACAGTGAGGCCCATGTCCTTTCAGGATATTCTTTAACATCTGGCATTTGGTATGTATATGCCTGTTGGTTATAAATTATAGCCAGTTGGCCTAGATTTTTATTAAGCTAATTTGTATTCCATTAGCTAGATCTATACCCCTGAGGAAGTCCCAGAAAGGGACGAAACGCGTTAAAAAGGGTTTCTTTCAAGTACTGTATCCATATGTTGCCACTTGTTGTGAATATAAGTCAGTTAAAGACATCAAGTCCACATTGGATGTATACTACATATTGATATGAATCATATTGTCTAAAAACCTGAAAAAAATCTACTGTGAATTTTTTATATTGTGTTAAATTCTTTTAATAAACACTGAGAAATGAGTCTATTCAATGCTGGTTTTGCTAATTAGACGGATGTGATCAATAGTACACTTTTAATTTAGCGCACTCAGAACCATTTTTTTCTGTATCTTTATCCATTGAACCTAATCTAACAGGAGGATCGCTCTGTGGTGCAGCTTAGTCCACACTCACATAGTGCCATAGTGCCTATATATGTGTGTATATATATATATATATATATATGTGTATATATATATATATATATACAACACAAACGAGTCAGCATTCAGAGGCTTATTCAGTGGAAAAACTTTAGTGGAAACACTGCAGTCTCCTTTATCAGGATAACCAAACTGTACAACAAGTGACATATAAATAGGTACACTCACCCATTAGGACTTCCCCCGTGCCTGGACACCGCAGCCACTCCATCCCGGTCCCATTGTCCGCACTTCCGGGATACCAACTTCCGCCGGAAGTGATGTCGCAAGTCCCGGCCGTGTAACCGCGGTGTTCCTGCAAATCATTACATGGTCATCATGGAGATGCATAATCAGTGCAGCATAACAGTGTTAAGCTGTCTTATAAACAGGTATATTCTCACCCCTGCGTGAAGTATGAACTTATGTACACGGACCTAATTTATTTAAACGTGTGAGGTGGCTATGTGTAAAATTATGTTATTAGTAGAGATGTGCAACGGAAATTTTTCGGGTTTTGTGTTTTGGTTTTGGATTCGGTTCCGCGGCCGTGTTTTGGATTCGGACGCGTTTTGGAAAAACCTCCCTGAAATTTTTTTGTCGGATTCGGGTGTTTTTTTTACAAAAAACCCTCAAAAACAGCTTACATCATAGAATTTGGGGGTCATTTTGATCCCATAGTATTATTAACCTCAATAACCATAATTTCCACTCATTTCCAGTCTACTCTGAACACCTCACACCTCACAATATTATTTTTAGTCCTAAAATTTGCACCGAGGTCGCTGGATGACTAAGCTAAGCGACCCAAGTGGCCGACACAAACACCTGGCCCATCTAGGAGTGGCACTGCAGTGTCAGACAGGATGGCAGATTTAAAAAATAGTCCCCAAACAGCACATGATGCAAAGAAAAAAAGAGGTGCAATGAGGTAGCTGTGTGACTAAGCTAAGCGACCCAAGTGGCCAACACAAACACCTGGCCCATCTAGGAGTGGCACTGCAGTGTCAGACAGGATGGCAGATTTAAAAAATAGTCCCCAAACAGCACATGATGCAAAGATAAATTAAAGAAAAAAGAGGTGCAAGATGGAATTGTCCTTGGGCCCTCCCACCCACCCTTATGTTGTATAAACAGGACATGCACACTTTAACAAACCCATCATTTCAGCGACAGGGTCTGCCACACGACTGTGACTGAAATGACTGGTTGATTTGGGCTCCCACCAAAAAAGAAGCAATCAATCTCTCCTTGCACAAACTGGCTCTGCAGAGGCAAGATGTCCACCTCCTCCTCATCGTCCGATTCCTCACCCCTTTCACTGTGTACATCCTCCTCCTCCTCACAGATTATTAATTCATCCCCACTGGAATCCACCATCTCAGGTCCCTGTGTACATTCTGGAGGCAATTGCTGCTGGTGAATGTCTCCACGGAGGAATTGATTATAATTCATTTTGATGAACATCATCTTCTCCACATTTTGTGGAAGTAACCTCGTACGCCGATTGCTGACAAGGTGACTTGCTGCACTAAACACTCTTTTGCAGTACACATTGAAGGGGGGGCAACTTAGGTAAAATAAAGCCAGTTTGTGCAAGGGCCTCCAAATTGCCTCTTTTTCCTGCCTGTATACGTACGGACTGTCTGACGTGCCTACTTGGATGCGGTCACTCATATAATCCTCCACCATTCTTTCAATGGTGACAGAATCATATGCAGTGACAGTAGACGACAAGTCAGTAATCGTTGGCAGGTCGTTCAGTCCGGACCAGATGTCAGCACTCGCTCCAGACTGCCCTGCATCACCGCCAGCGGGTGGGCTCGGAATTCTTAGCCTTTTCCTCACAGCCCCAGTTGTAGGAGAATGTGAAGGAGGAGCTGTTGACGGGTCACGTTCCGCTTGATTTGACAATTTTCTCACTAGCAGGTATTTGAACCTCTGCAGACTTGTGTCTGCTAGAAAGAGAGATACAACGTATGATATAAATCTAGGATTGAGCACGGTGGCCAAAATGTAGTGCTCTGATTTCAAAAGATTGACCACCCGTGAATCCTGGTTAAGCGAATTAAGGGCTCCATCCACAAGTCCCACATGCCTAGCGGAATCGCTCCATTTTAGCTCCTCCTTCAATCTCTCCAGCTTCTTCTGCAAAAGCCTGATGAGGGGAATGACCTGACTCAGGCTGGCAGTGTCTGAACTGACTTCACGTGTGGCAAGTTCAAAGGGTTTCAGAACCTTGCACAATGTTGAAATCATTCTCCACTGCGCTTGAGTCATGTGCATTCCCCCTCCTTTGCCTATATCGTAGGTAGCTGTATAGGCATGAATATCCTTTTGCTGCTCCTCCATCCTCTGAAGCATATAGAGGGTTGAATTCCACCTCGTTACCACCTCTTGCTTCAGATGATGGCGGGGCAGGTTCAGGAGTGTTTGCTGGTGCTCCAGTCTTCGGCACGCGGTGGCTGAATGCCGAAAGTGGCCCGCAATTCTTCGGGCCACCGACAGCATCTCTTGCACACCCCTGTCATTTTTTAAATAATTCTGCACCACCAAATTCAATGTATGTGCAAAACATGGGACGTGCTGGAATTTGCCCACATGTAATGCACGTACAATATTGGTGGCGTTGTCCGATGTCACAAATCCCCATGAGAGTCCAATTGGGGTAAGCCATTCTGCGATGATGTTCCTCAGTTTCCGTAAGAGGTTGTCAGCTGTGTGCCTCTTATGGAAAGCGGTGATACAAAGCGTAGCCTGCCTAAGAACGAGTTGGCGTTTGCAAGATGCTGCTACTGGTGCCGCCGCTGCTGTTCTTGCTGCGGGAAGGAATACATCTACCCAGTGGGCTGTCACAGTCATATAGTCCTGAGTCTGCCCTGATCCACTTGTCCACATGTCCGTGGTTAAGTGTATATTGGGTACAACTGCATTTTTTAGGACAGTGGTGACTCTTTTTCTGACATCTGTGTACATTCTCGGTATCGCCTGCCTAGAGAAATGGAAACTAGATGGTATTTGGTACCGGGCACACACTACCTCAAGCAATTCTCTAGTTCCCTGTGAATTAATGCTGGATACCGGACACACGTTTAACACCACCGAAGCTGCCAAGACCTGAGTTATCCGCTTTGCAGCAGGATGACTGCTGTGATATTTCATCTTCCTCGCAAAGGACTGTTGGACAGTCAATTGCTTACTGGAAGTAGTACAAGTGGTCTTCCGACTTCCCCTCTGGGATGACGATCGACTCCCAGCAGCAACAACAGCAGCGCCAGCAGCAATAGGCGTTACACTCAAGGATGCTTCGGAGGAATCCCAGGCAGAAGGGGACTCGTCAGACTTGACAGTGACATGGCCTGCACGACTATTGGCTTTCCTGTCTAAGGAGGAAATTGACACTGAGGGAGTTGGTGGTGTGGTTTGCAGGAGCTTGGTTAAAAGAGGAAGGGATTTAGTTGTCAGTGGACTGCTTCTGCTGTCACCCAAAGTTTTTGAACTTGTCAATGACTTCTGATGAATGCGCTCCAGGTGACGTATAAGGGAGGATGTTCCTAGATGGTTAACATCCTTACCCCTCTTTATTACAGCTTGACAAGGCAACACACGGCTTGACACCTGTTGTCCGCATTTCTGTTAAAATAATTCCACACCGAAGAGGTGATTTTTTTGTAAAGGCATGTCAATGGCCATATTTGTCACATGGACAACAGGTGTCTCCCCGGGTGCCTGACTTAAACAAACCACCTCACCAACAGAATCCTCCTTGTCAATTTCCTCCTCAGCGCCAGGAACACCCATAAACTCATCCTGGTGTACTTCAACAGTGACATCTTCAATTTGACTATCAGGAACTGGACTGTGGGTGCTCCTTCCAGCACTTGCAGGGGGCGTGCAAATGGTGGAAGGTGCCACCTCTTCCCGTCCAGTGTTGGGAAGGTCAGGCATCTCAACCGACACAATTGGACTCTCCTTGGGGATTCGTGATTTAGAAGAACGCACAGTTCTTTGCTGTGCTTTTGCCAGCTTTTCATTTTTCTAGCGAGAGGATGAGTGCTTCCATCCTCATGTGAAGCTGAACCACTAGCCATGAACATAGGACAGGGCCTCAGCCGTTCCTTGCCACTCCATGTCGTAAATGGCATATTGGCAAGTTTACGCTTCTCACCAGATGCTTTTAATTTTGATTTTTGGGTAATTTTACCGAACTTTTGTTTTTTGGATTTTACATGCTCTCTACTATGACATTGGGCATCGGCCTTGGCAGACGACATTGATGGCATTTCATCGTCTCGGCCATGACTAGTGGCAGCAGCTTCAGCACGAGGTGGAAGTGGATCTTGATTTTTCCCTATTTTACCATCCACATTTTTGTTCTCCATTTTTTAATGTGTGGAATTATATGCCAGTAATATATCAATAGCAATGGCCTACTACAATATATACTGCGCACAACTGAAATGCACCACAGGTATTGATGGATAGTATACTTGACGACACAGAGGTAGGTAGAGCAGTGGCCTACTGTACCATACTGCTATATATTATATACTGGTGGTCAGCAAAATGTGCAAAACTGAAATGCACCACAGGTATGGATGGGTAGTATACTTGACGACACAGAGGTAGGTAGAGCAGTGGCCTTCTGTACCGTACTGCTATAGTATATACTGGTGGTCAGCAAACTGTGCAAAACTGAAATGCACCACAGGTATGGATGGATAGTATACTTGACAACACAGAGGTAGGTAGAGCAGTGGCCTACTGTACCGTACTGCTATATATTATATACTGGTGGTCAGCAAAATTCTGCACTGTCCTCCTACTATATATATTGCGCACAACTAAAATGCACCACAGGCATGGATGGATAGTATACTTGACAACACAGAGGTAGGTAGAGCAGTGGCCTACTGTACCGTACTGCTATATATTATATACTGGTGGTCAGCAAAATTGTGCACTGTACTCCTACTATATATACTGTGCACAACAAAAGTGCACCACAGGTATGGATGGATAGTATACTTGATGATACAGAGGTAGGTAGAGTAATGGCCTACTGTACCGTACTGCTATAAATTATATACTGGTAGTCAACAAAATTATGCACTGTACTCCTACTATATATACTGCGCACAACTAAAATGCACCACAGGTATGGATGGATAGTATACTTGACGACACAGAGGTAGGTAGAGCAGTGGACTACTGTACCGTACTGCTATATATTATATACTGGTGATCAGCAAAATTATGCACTGTACTCCTACTATATATACTGCGCACAACTAAAATGCACCACAGGTATGGATGGATAGTATACTTGACGACACAGAGGTAGGTAGAGCAGTGGACTACTGTACCGTACTACTATATATTATATACTGGTGGTCAGCAAAATTATGCACTGTACTCCTACTATATATACTGCGCACAACTAAAATGCACCACAGGTATGGATGGATAGTATACTTGACGACACAGAGGTAGGTAGAGCAGTGGACTACTGTACCGTACTGCTATATATTATATACTGGTGGTCAGCAAAATTATGCACTGTACTCCTACTATATATACTGCGCACAACTAAAATGCACCATAGGTATGGATGGATAGTAAACTTGACAACACAAAGGTAGGTAGAGCAGTTGACTACTGTACTGTACTGCTATATATTATATACTGGTGGTCAACAAAATTATGCACTGTACTCCTACTATATATACTGCGCACAACTAAAATGCACCACAGGTATGGATGGATAGTATACTTGATGACACAGAGGTAGGTAAAGCAGTGGACTACTGTACCGTACTGATATAATACTGATGGTCACTGGTCAGCAAAATTCTGCACTGTCTTCCTACTTTATACTACAATGCAGCACAGATATGGAGCGTTTTTCAGGCAGAGAACATATAACACTGGTGGTCACTGGTCAGCAAAACTCTGCACTGTCGTCCTACTATATAATACTGGTGGTCCCCAGTCCCCACAATAAAGCACACTGAGCACAGATATTTGCAGCACACTGAGCACAGATATGGAGCGTTTTTCAGGCAGAGAACGTAGATATTTGCAGCACATTGAGCACAGATATTTGCAGCACACTGAGCACAGATATTTGCTGCACACTGAACACAACTGAGAGAACACTGCACGTCCTCTCCATATCATCTCCAATGCACGAGTGAAAATGGCGGCGACGCGTGGCTCCTTATATAGAATACGAATCTCGCAAGAATACGACAGCGGGATGATGACGTTCGGGCACGCTCGGGTTAACCGAGCAAGGTGGGAAGATTCGAGTCTGCCTCGGAACCGTGTAAAATGGGTGAAGTTCGGGGTGGGGGTGGGGGGTTCGGATTCCGAGGAACCGAACCCGCTCATCTCTATTTATTAGAATCGCCAGATGCTGTGAATAGAAAACATCCCTAAAAATACATAACACATATTTCTCTTTAAAACCAGTGACAAAACAAGCATGCACTGATTATTTAAAGTTCAAACAGAATTCACACAACTGCGCCTACTTGCAAAATAAATTGTCAGTATAAGTGAAAGAACCACGGAATAATATGTAGTATGAAAAATACTGACGTTTATTTGTATATAAATAATATAGGGTCAAAATTTGCTTTTACCCAAATGTATGAAAAAAATGATAGTGATAATCATGAAGTTGGGCAAAGAATGATGATAAAGAAAAAAAATAATAATAATAATAAAAAAAAAAAAAATATATAATATAAAAAAAGAAAATGAAAAATATAAAGTGGAAATGAAAAAATTAGAAAAAATATGTCTAAGTCCCAAAATGTCTGGTGTGAGCAGAGTGTGGCGTCCCACCTCTTTTCCACCTTATTGTCGTTTTTTACTATCCGGTATCACAGTATAGATTGATATTTCTGGATTAGCAGGAATGTTGAATTCCACAGTTAGTCACAGTATCGCTGTGGGGTACCCCAATCTGGACAGTGGTGGGATGAGGTGATCAGGGTGAAGGTAAAATTAAATATCCCCGGACTCCCCGCTAACCTCCTCCGTCCTGTGCAGCAGGAGACGTCCGCAAACACAGACGTCTGCCAGTGTTCAAAACCGGAGGGACGCGGTCATGCCTCTGGGGGGAAGGTATCGACGACTTCTGGACCCACAAGGGGACTGTCCGCCGTGAACCTTCCCTCCTACGGGGTGTATTACCTTTTCTCCTGCGCTCGATCCCGTCACACACTTCCACTCCTTTCTTCTGTCTTCTCTCAGCCTGACGATCGGTGCTCCGCTCTCAGGTCTGTGTCCTCTCGGCCGTGCGGCTCCGTTTCTCCTCCACAATGTCTCTTGCGAATCAGTTTGTTCCGTCCAGATATATTTCAAAATACTGTTGTTTTCTATAGATGATATGGAGAGTGGTGATGCAATGCTCAGTTCCTTCTCCAACGCGTATCGACCCGTTTGGGTCTTCCTCAGGGAGTCCTTATTCACCATCTTAGTTGAGGGCTTTTTATACCCATACTTGATTGTATCATCCCAAAAAGGTGTGTGTCCATACTACCTCTGTATAAGCTAAATGGATACAATGTGTGTTTGGATTTGTCACATAGTTAAACAGGCTTGTATAAGAAAACGATGATTGCTATTTGTGGCTGTGTGCAAAACCAAAGAAAAACAACTAATAATGTATATAACAAAATAAAATAAAATAGAATAAAATAAACATCTTGTATAATCTTCTTATGTTGATTCTGCAAATAATAAGTTTTAATACTAGAAATAAAAAAACTCTTTTTCTTCGTTTGTTTTAGAAATGATTGATTTAGCCGTATGTATACAATCTAACACAATTCATTTTGTATTTTTATGTTGATATATATTATCAATTTATCTACGGGAATAAAATAAATGAAATACATTGTTTTTATTGACTTCCTTTGATAGTTATTGGTATTATAGAAGATACAGCTTATTGTGAGAAAAGCTATTTCCCAGTAGTTATACCCAATTGTTGTGTGTTATTTAGTGGTTATGCGTAATTGCTGGTTTTTTGAAATACGTGGATGAGCTGAGGTTATGCAGAAGACCTTCACATGATATAACAGGATGTATCTTCTTACATGTTGTTTGTGCACTGGAACATATTTATGATGGTATGAAATGTAATACTGACGTTTTGTGATGTCATGCTAGCCATTAAATAAACTAGACGGAATATAGGCTCTGAATATTCATCAGTTCATCACTATTGACCTCACTTCATTGTCTAAGTTCAAACCCTGTGGTCTCAGTGTTTTTAGCGTGTACATCCATCTTAATTCCTCTTTGTTTATTTTTTTCAAAAAGTCTCCTCCTCTCCAATTTGGTGGTACTAACTTAATTCCCAGTATCTTCAAACCTGTCGAGTTGCTGTCGTGTGTTTCTTTGAAATGCTGTGACAAATTGTGTGTTTCTAAACCGTGTTTGATGTTTCTGACATGTTCAGCTATTCTCGTTTTAAGGGGTCTTGTTGTTCTCCCTACATACTGTAGTTTGCACGGGCATTCAGCTAGGTAGATCACCCCTTTGCTGTGGCATGAGATGTGTTCTTGTATATCAAAAACTTCTCCTGTTTTGTTGGAAATAAAGTTGGTGACCCTTTTGGTGCTCACTTTGTGTGTTCTACAGTAGTTGCAGGTGCCACAGTGAAAAAAACCTTTATTGGGTTTCTGTCCTAACATGGTAGTCTGTATTTTTTCTACTTTTCTAAGGTGACTATGTGACAATCTTGATTTTAGGTCTGGTGCTCTTTTGTAGATAACTTTTGGCCTTGATGGGAGTTTGTCTGCTAAGATGTCGTCTTCTAGTAGAATATGCCAGTGTTTGTATAGGATTTTTTCTAACTGCCGGTTGTTTGTGCTGTATTGTGTAATGAAGGCTGTTTTGAAAGCTTCATTTGTTGTGTCTTTATTCTTGTATGTTAGGAGGGTGTTTCTGTCTATTTCTTTTGCTTTTTCTAAGTCTTTCTCCAGAGTATCTTCCTTGTAGCCTTTATCTATAAATTGGCATTTCATTTCTTCTGCTTGTGTTTCGAAATCCTCTATTTTTGTACAGTTTTTTCTAATCCGTTTAAACTGGCCTAGTGGGATGCTCTTTAGCCAGTTCGGGTGATGTGCACTACTGTTTAGAATGTAGCTATTCACGTCTACACTCTTCTGAAAGGTTTTTGTATGGATAGTAGAATTTTCTATGAAAATCGTTATATCTAAAAAAATTCACTGTCGATTTGCTGTGTTCTGTAGTTCTGTAGTGAAAACCAAATTCTTATTGTTTGCATTATATATCAACATAAAAATACAAAATGAATTGTGTTAGATTGTATACATACGGCTAAATCAATCATTTCTAAAACAAACGAAGAAAAAGAGTTTTTTTATTTCTAGTATTAAAACTTATTATTTGCAGAATCAACATAAGAAGATTATACAAGATGTTTATTTTATTCTATTTTATTTTATTTTGTTATATACATTATTAGTTGTTTTTCTTTGGTTTTGCACACAGCCACAAATAGCAATCATCGTTTTCTTATACAAGCCTGTTTAACTATGTGACAAATCCAAACACACATTGTATCCATTTAGCTTATACAGAGGTAGTATGGACACACCCCTTTTTGGGATGATACAATCAAGTATGGGTATAAAAAGCCCTCAACTAAGATGGTGAATAAGGACTCCCTGAGGAAGACCCAAACGGGTCGATACGCGTTGGAGAAGGAACTGAGCATTGCATCACCACTCTCCATATCATCTATAGAAAACAACAGTATTTTGAAATATATCTGGACGGAACAAACTGATTCGCAAGAGACACTGTGGAGGAGAAACGGAGCCGCACGGCCGAGAGGACACAGACCTGAGAGCGGAGCACCGATCGTCAGGCTGAGAGAAGACAGAAGAAAGGAGTGGAAGTGTGTGACGGGATCGAGCGCAGGAGAAAAGGTAATACACCCCGTAGGAGGGAAGGTTCACGGCGGACAGTCCCCTTGTGGGTCCAGAAGTCGTCGATACCTTCCCCCCAGAGGCATGACCGCGTCCCTCCGGTTTTGAACACTGGCAGACGTCTGTGTTTGCGGACGTCTCCTGCTGCACAGGACGGAGGAGGTTAGCGGGGAGTCCGGGGATATTTAATTTTACCTTCACCCTGATCACCTCATCCCACCACTGTCCAGATTGGGGTACCCCACAGCGATACTGTGACTAACTGTGGAATTCAACATTCCTGCTAATCCAGAAATATCAATCTATACTGTGATACCGGATAGTAAAAAATGACAATAAGGTGGAAAAGAGGTGGGACGCCACACTCTGCTCACACCAGACATTTTGGGACTTAGACATATTTTTTCTAATTTTTTCATTTCCACTTTATATTTTTCATTTTCTCTTCTTTTTTTATATTATATATATATTTTTTTTATTATTATTATTTTTTATTTTTCTTTATCATCATTCTTTGCCCAACTTCATTATTATCACTATCATTTTTTTCATACATTTGGGTAAAAGCAAATTTTGACCCTATATTATTTATATACAAATAAACGTCAGTATTTTTCATACTATATATTATTCCGTGGTTCTTTCACTTATACTGACAATTTATTTTGCAAGTAGGCGCAGTTGTGTAAATCCTGTTTGAACTTTAAATACTGGAGGTTTCTGGGTTTAACCTCTCACACGTACTGCTGCCACCCCAGTATTACTTATATAAGTAGAGCGTTGGTCACATTTACAAAGAAACAGATTCTACAAACCCGGTCATCAGCAGCTCCTTATATGGGTATACTAGACTTAAAAAAAGATAGAGCCAGTAGGGCGGACAAAATCTTCAACAATATAGAACACACTACTGCCACGCACGATAGTGTAAACAAATTCTGTGATCTATTTTTGAAATTGGAAAGACTAGCAACTAAAGAATCCAAACTATGGTGGGACAATAAAACACTTAATTGGTACTTATCACACAAATTGATACCTAAGGGTCTTAGAATCAAGAAAATCCCTACACATAATAAAGATAATCCACAGTTTACAAAGAAATGGGAAAACATACTACAAGACTGCTCCATGCAACTGATTCAGTTAATTATCAATACACACGATAATGAACTCAAAGAATTAGAGAAAGAAATAGAGTCACTACAAGTAGCTCTAGAAGAACATAAGGAGGACAAAGAATTTCAAGAATTAGAAACAGTATCGAAAAACAGATTGAGACGAACAGAGGAGGACATAATAGCAACCAAGGAATCAAAAATCCTAAGGGACAAGATAGGCAAAAAGAAGCCAGACAAAAAATTCACAGCTAAACAAAAACACACATCAACTTTACTGAAAACTCCAAGAAAGACAGACCCCAACAAAACAAAAAAACAGTTACACACCACACCTGTGTACAAAAGACTAAATCTCACCTATCAACAATACATGACAAGATTGCACTCAAAAAATCCTAGATTAACATACAATACAGCAGGCAACAAAAGCAGAGAAGACACACAATATCACTCTATCCTGGACAGCACTTTAGATACAGATTTTTCCACATACAGTATTGAAGAAGAAATCGACTATGAAAAACTAGCTAGACTGTCCCTAGAAAAAGGTTTCCAAGTTTCAGCTCACCTAGAGGACATCTCCACCACTGAGAAAGACACAGTAGCTAGCGAACCGATAACACAAGAAACATGTGCAGACCATTTTTTAGGAAAGAGTGCAGGCCTCCGGTCCTGCGACCAGAAAACAGCAACACCAAACAAAAGAAAATTAATAGAACTAGACGAGGATGTAGAGGTGGAAGAAACAGGAAGACACAAAAGGAACAACAACCAGAGATAGAAAACAAAGGGATATTTAACCTGAGCACAGTCACACTAAAAAAGGAACACGTCTCCCTATTAAACAAAGGTTTGAAATTTGCACCGACAAAACAGTTAAATAAATTTGAAACATACTTAGACTTACACAAGTTCACAAGAAAATTAACACTCGCTAAATATTACAACAAAGGACCAATTGCATTCACTGAACAAAAAGATGCAGAAAGAACATACAAGCACTCAGATCTAAAACCCAAATCCACATTCTACCCACAATACATGAGAGGTTCACTAATCAACACATTCGAACATTTGGTAACAAGGGACATAGACAAAATAGAAACAAAACCTAAGACACTTAATCTGACAAAAACTGAAAAAAACGCATTAAAGGATCTCAGTGACAACAAAGAACTAGTGATAAAACCTGCAGACAAAGGGGGGGGGGTCGTATTGCTAGACAAGAAAGCATACATAAATGAATCACTCAGAATTTTAAGTGATAAAGAAACATATGAAACCCTCACACAAGACCCCACCAAAAACTACAAAAGAAGCTTGGACATACTAACAAAAGAAGGTTTAGATGTAGGAATTCTGAACAAAAAAGAACACGAATTCATAAATAATGACAATCCCATACTTCCAGTATTTTATTATTTGCCAAAAGTACATAAAGACAGACATAACCCACCAGGTCGACCGATCATATCAGGAATAGGCTCTCTCACATCGAATCTATCACAGTATATAGACTCATACCTTCAGACATACGTAAAAACACAAAAATCATACATAAAGGACACCACTGACATCATCAGAACACTGAGAGACGTCACTTGGGCAGACGACTACTGGATATGTACAAGTGATGTCACCTCACTGTACACAGTAATTAACCAAGAACAGGGAATATCAGCTGTAAAACATTTTCTTTCTTTAGATCAGAATCTAGACCCAAGACAAACAGAATTTATCATAGAATGCATAAGATTCATCTTAGAACACAACTATTTTTGGTTCAACGACACATACTACAGACAGACCAAAGGAACAGCCATGGGGACCAGGTTTGCTCCGAGTTATGCCAATCTATTCATGAGTCACTGGGAGGATACCAACATATGGTGCGGGCATGGCTTTGGGGCAAACCTGGTCCTATGGCGAAGATACATAGACGACGTGATCTTCATCTGGCAGGGCACAGAAGAAAGACTTTTAGAATTTCTCAAATACATCAATGCAAACAATAAGAATTTGGTTTTCACTACAGAACACAGCAAATCGACAGTGAATTTTTTAGATATAACGATTTTCATAGAAAATTCTACTATCCATACAAAAACCTTTCAGAAGAGTGTAGACGTGAATAGCTACATTCTAAACAGTAGTGCACATCACCCGAACTGGCTAAAGAGCATCCCACTAGGCCAGTTTAAACAGATTAGAAAAAACTGTACAAAAATAGAGGATTTCGAAACACAAGCAGAAGAAATGAAATGCCAATTTATAGATAAAGGCTACAAGGAAGATACTCTGGAGAAAGACTTAGAAAAAGCAAAAGAAATAGACAGAAACACCCTCCTAACATACAAGAATAAAGACACAACAAATGAAGCTTTCAAAACAGCCTTCATTACACAATACAGCACAAACAACCGGCAGTTAGAAAAAATCCTATACAAACACTGGCATATTCTACTAGAAGACGACATCTTAGCAGACAAACTCCCATCAAGGCCAAAAGTTATCTACAAAAGAGCACCAGACCTAAAATCAAGATTGTCACATAGTCACCTTAGAAAAGTAGAAAAAATACAGACTACCATGTTAGGACAGAAACTCAATAAAGGTTTTTTTCATTGTGGCACCTGCAACTACTGTAGAACACACAAAGTGAGCACCAAAAGGGTCACCAACTTTATTTCCAACAAAACAGGAGAAGTTTTTGATATACAAGAACACATCTCATGCCACAGCAAAGGGGTGATCTACCTAGCTGAATGCCCGTGCAAACTACAGTATGTAGGGAGAACAACAAGACCCCTTAAAACGAGAATAGCTGAACATGTCAGAAACATCAAACACGGTTTAGAAACACACAATTTGTCACAGCATTTCAAAGAAACACACGACAGCAACTCGACAGGTTTGAAGATACTGGGAATTAAGTTAGTACCACCAAATTGGAGAGGAGGAGACTTTTTGAAAAAAATAAACAAAGAGGAATTAAGATGGATGTACACGCTAAAAACACTGAGACCACAGGGTTTGAACTTAGACAATGAAGTGAGGTCAATAGTGATGAACTGATGAATATTCAGAGCCTATATTCCGTCTAGTTTATTTAATGGCTAGCATGACATCACAAAACGTCAGTATTACATTTCATACCATCATAAATATGTTCCAGTGCACAAACAACATGTAAGAAGATACATCCTGTTATATCATGTGAAGGTCTTCTGCATAACCTCAGCTCATCCACGTATTTCAAAAAACCATCAATTACGCATAACCACTAAATAACACACAACAATTGGGTATAACTACTGGGAAATAGCTTTTCTCACAATAAGCTGTATCTTCTATTATACCAATAACTATCAAAGGAAGTCAATAAAAACAATGTATTTCATTTATTTTATTCCCGTAGATAAATTGATAATATATATCAACATAAAAATACAAAATGAATTGTGTTAGATTGTATACATACGGCTAAATCAATCATTTCTAAAACAAACGAAGAAAAAGAGTTTTTTTATTTCTAGTATTAAAACTTATTATTTGCAGAATCAACATAAGAAGATTATACAAGATGTTTATTTTATTCTATTTTATTTTATTTTGTTATATACATTATTAGTTGTTTTTCTTTGGTTTTGCACACAGCCACAAATAGCAATCATCGTTTTCTTATACAAGCCTGTTTAACTATGTGACAAATCCAAACACACATTGTATCCATTTAGCTTATACAGAGGTAGTATGGACACACCCCTTTTTGGGATGATACAATCAAGTATGGGTATAAAAAGCCCTCAACTAAGATGGTGAATAAGGACTCCCTGAGGAAGACCCAAACGGGTCGATACGCGTTGGAGAAGGAACTGAGCATTGCATCACCACTCTCCATATCATCTATAGAAAACAACAGTATTTTGAAATATATCTGGACGGAACAAACTGATTCGCAAGAGACACTGTGGAGGAGAAACGGAGCCGCACGGCCGAGAGGACACAGACCTGAGAGCGGAGCACCGATCGTCAGGCTGAGAGAAGACAGAAGAAAGGAGTGGAAGTGTGTGACGGGATCGAGCGCAGGAGAAAAGGTAATACACCCCGTAGGAGGGAAGGTTCACGGCGGACAGTCCCCTTGTGGGTCCAGAAGTCGTCGATACCTTCCCCCCAGAGGCATGACCGCGTCCCTCCGGTTTTGAACACTGGCAGACGTCTGTGTTTGCGTACGTCTCCTGCTGCACAGGACGGAGGAGGTTAGCGGGGAGTCCGGGGATATTTAATTTTACCTTCACCCTGATCACCTCATCCCACCACTGTCCAGATTGGGGTACCCCACAGTGATACTGTGACTAACTGTGGAATTCAACATTCCTGCTAATCCAGAAATATCAATCTATACTGTGATACCGGATAGTAAAAAACGACAATAAGGTGGAAAAGAGGTGGGACGCCACACTCTGCTCACACCAGACATTTTGGGACTTAGACATATTTTTTCTAATTTTTTCATTTCCACTTTATATTTTTCATTTTCTTTTTTTATATTATATATTTTTTTTTTTTATTATTATTATTTTTTATTTTTCTTTATCATCATTCTTTGCCCAACTTCATGATTATCACTATCATTTTTTTCATACATTTGGGTAAAAGCAAATTTTGACCCTATATTATTTATATACAAATAAACGTCAGTATTTTTCATACTACATATTATTCCGTGGTTCTTTCACTTATACTGACAATTTATTTTGCAAGTAGGCGCAGTTGTGTAAATCCTGTTTGAACTTTAAATACTGGAGGTTTCTGGGTTTAACCTCTCACACGTACTGCTGCCACCCCAGTATTACTTATATAAGTAGAGCGTTGGTCACATTTACAAAGATGCACTGATTATTGCTTCCTCCATAAACTTCCATCATAATAACCGAGTGAATACAGCATAAAACAGTGTATAAACAATTAAATAGAAAATTACATGGAAAATGACCTAGAGAATGGCGTTAAAGATTAAAGCACCTATAAACACTGCACAGATACCACCATTATTAATGTGCAGACTAACTGATAATAACAGTATTAATAAAGGGTCAATATCCCTTGTGTTTATTCTAAACACATGTGGCAATATATATATTGAGTCCCAGTGTCTCATTTGACCCTTTCTGCCGGATGGTTTCCAATCTGAATATCCAACTTGTTTTAAGCTGAAGTAGCTTTTTCGCCCTGTTCCCACCATGTAGGGATTCTGTTACATGGTCGATGATATGGTATTTTAAGGTGGCCTTACTTTGTCTTAAATTAAGAAAGTGGCGAGACACCAGTTTGTCAGTAGTGCCTGTATTTAGAGCTTTTCTAATGGCCTGCCAGTGTTGGGCCATCCTGGTTTTAAATTGGCACTTGGTTTTGCCCACATAATAATAATAATAATAATAATAATAATAATTTTATTTATATAGCGCTCTTTCTCCAACAGGCACATAATGACATGCACCTCAAATTTAGAATGACATGACAGTGGCTAATTGATTGTGTATTTTTTTGCAGAATGAGGTTGCAGAATGCAACCATTACCTCGACTTAAAAAATGTGTAGGATCTGTTTTTTTTTTAAATTTACTTAGGTCTGTTTTAACTATCAGATCCTTAATATTTTTACCACGCCTGTAACTCGCCACGATCCGGGTATTTTATAATACTCTCAAATCAGGGTCAGTGGTTATTATTGGTCATAGAGCTTTTACCTTTGTATTGGTATATTGGCTCTTAGTGTCATATGTGTTCAGTGTTCACCCAAGGTAATCTGTCCTCAGTCTTTTGAGGAGTGTCTTTAGTTACTAGCTCAACCCTGTCCTGGTAGATAGCTTTTGCTCTTGCTGCTTTTATGATTATCAGGGAAGTAGGATATCCTCTCTTAAAACATGAATTTTCCATGATATCCAATTTTGCTTCTAAATTGGTTGCCACATTATCCTGACGTTGATGTAATGCAGTGTTTCCACTAAAGTTTTTCCACCGAACAAGCCTCTGAGTGCCGCCTCATTTGTGTTGGATATATATGAGGGTGCAATACCCGAGTGGAGGGCACCGGAGCAAGAAAGCCCAGGGAGGCATCCAGAGTGCTGGCGATGTATGTGTGTGTGCATATATATATTCCCTATTGTACCCACCCCACACTTCTAACCCCTCCCCACAAACCCCCCTCCCCCCATCCGCCTTCCCTGTCACTACCACATATCCACGTTATCACTTGACCTCCGTGAACACACATACATAGAGTATGCCCTTTATATTTTTGGAGTGATGACCTAGAAGGCACAACGTCGCTACAGTCAAACCACGCTGGAAATGCCCAAACACATCCGATCTTGGAAGCCAAGCAGCGTTGGGCCTGATCAGTACCAGTAGGGGGGACCACCTGGGTAGATCAGGTACTGTATAGAACGAATCAAAATAGGGGCCTGAGAATGGAACGCACTCCATGCGCATACGGACCCACTAAGTCACTTTGTACGCATATTATTATTTCACTTTCATAATGTGCACTGTTTCACTTTATGCATACTTGTTACAATGTGTACCATCCCCCATACCCGAAAGGGATCTAACTTATGCATAGGCACGGTATCTTAATGATCACACTCTCTTTGGCAATTTATTTCCACTCACGCCAAACTTATATTTGTCAATTTATTTCTTTATTTCTTTAATTTTCCTAATATAATGGTCTCATTGAATTGCATATGTGCATAAGCTGTAAAATTCTCCACTATGTGAATTATACATTAAGTCTGACCTCTACATCGTATTCCCATAATGATGTCCGCAATCACAGCAAAGCATTTCTTTTATTACAATCCTGTCCAGCTATGTTCCTTTAAATAATGGTTAAACTAGGTGCCTACAAAACAATGACATGCTCCTGATACTCCTGTTCTCTTTTATTCTATGTCTAATTATCACCATGGATACCGGGGCATCTGACAAGTGCTATTGTCAGACGAACTACTAGAAAATGGCCGCCGCTACCTGGAGATCTATGGACATAATCACACCAAAAATGGCTACCATCTTTTGGACTTAACTAAGACTGGCTCTTTCACCCTGTGAACTACAGCCACTGACACCAAGAACTGTATAAGAACACGAAATCGCAGCGGGCGCATGCGCAATAAGCGCCGGAAGTGGGGCGGAAGTGACGCGTCGAGTCCGCCGCCGCCGGAAGCGTGGCGAAAGTTCCGCCTTTATCACTCCAGAGCCGTTTTACAGTGAATTTATTAGTTTTTCTAAGTGTGAATCAACTCGATTTTACTTGTATTAAGTCCATATTAACATGTTAAGCAGTGCTTTATATATATGAACAGCCTTATAGGATTTAATATGTAATTGCATCACATGACTATATGTGATGTCATAGCCCTCCCACGGATCACTTTAGGCTATAAAAGCATGTACTGTCTCATTCTGTCCGTACCCCTTGAAGAAGTCTCATCAGACGAAACGCGTTGGGTGACCTGTACCTACCTCATTCTGAGATAAGGAAAAATTCATTATTTAATATTTTTTAAGTGCATATATTCATTTAAGTGCTTTTAGCTCAGTTGTGTGTATATATTGTTGTCCTTGTTTCTTTATGTGTTTCTTTTATGTTCATTTAATAAACAACTTTTTTAATATTTTAACTGGCAACCTATTTTATTGACACCCTGGTTGCTATTTATCCCTCATCCCCTCCCTTTTTCTTACATTAATCTCAGGGAATTACCACCCCTGTATATATTTGAGGGAAACAGCTGACGCCCCACTAGCAGTATAGGGGAGTCTCATACTAGCCAGCTATCACACAACATATTTGTTTTTATCGCATGTGGCGCAGTAACAATCCTTGTTTTTACATATATATATTTTTTAAAAAAAATAAAATATATATATATATATATATATATATATATATATATCCAGTATCCCTTGTCCAAAATGATTGGGACCACAATAATTTTGGATAATGGATTATTCTGTATTTTGGAATATTTTATGCCCCCGCTATAGGGCCAGTTACACATAATTCCCCCAGCATTGTGCCAGTTAGACATAATAATGTCTACCAGTATAGTGCCAGTTACACATAATGTTCCTCAGTATAGTGCCAGTTACACATAATGCCCTCAAGTATAGTTCCCGTTACACATTGTCTCCCAGTATAGTGCCAGTTACACATGTCTCCCAGTTTAGTACCTGTTAACCATAATGTCCCCCAGTATAGGGCTGGTTACACATAATGTCTCCCAATATAGTGCCAGTTACACATGATGTCCTCAGTACAGTGCCAGTTACATATAGGCCCTCATTCCAAGTTGTTCGTTCGCTAGCAGTTTTTAGCAGCCGTGCAAATGCTATGCCGCCTTCCACTGGGAGTGTATGTTAGCTTAGCAGAAGTGTGAACGAAAGGCTCGCACAGTGGTTACAAAATAATTTTTTATAGTTTCTGAGTAGCTTCAGACCTACTCAGCACTTACGATCACTTCAGACTGTTCAGTTCCTGTTTCTACATCACAAACACGCCCTGCGTTCTCCCAGCCATGCCTGCATTTTTTCGAACACTCCCTGAAAATGGTCAGTTGACACCCAGAAACGCCCACTTCATGTCAATCACTTTGTGGCCAGCAGTGCAACTAAAAAGCTTCGCTAGACCTTGTGTGAAACTACATCTTTCGTTGTAATAGTACGACGCGCATGCGCATTGCGCCGCATATGCATGCGCAGAACTGCCGTTTTTTTGCTTGATCACTGCGCTGCGAATGAAAGCAGCTAGCAAACAACTCAGAATGACCACCATAATGTCTTCTACTATACTGCCAGTTACACATACTTTCCACCAGTATAGTGCCTGATACACCTAATTCCCCTATTCCACCCCCATCCCATGTGCAGTATGCACATGGGATGGCTGCGCATTGCTATCGCTATGGGGCATACACACGGAGAGATCCATGCTTAATTTCAAAGCAATCTGGTCAGATTGCTTGGAAATTAAGCACGGATATCTCTATGTGTACCCCCCTGAACAGCTGCCTGAGATACTATCAAAACAGGTAATCAGACTCATCGGAGCGTGCTCATTGTGTGAAGCTCATATTCTAAAGTGAAGCTTGGCTTTTTAAGTAAATTGCGAATTTGAAACAGAAGCAGATGAGTTAGAATACACAAACAAGAACAGAAATATTGGCAATACCATTAACATCTAATACAATGGGGGTAATTCCAAGTTGATCGCAGCAGGAAATTTTTTGGCAATTGGGCAAAACCTTGTGCACTGCAGGGGAGGCAGATATAACATTTGCAGAGAGAGTTAGATTTGGGTGGGTTATTTTGTTTCTGTGCAGGGTAAATACTGGCTGCTTTATTTTTACACTGCAATTTAGATTGCAAATTGAACTCACCACAGCCAAATCTAACTCTCTCTGCAAATGTTATATCTGCCTCCCCTGCAGTGCACGTGGTTTTGCCCAATTGCTAACAAAGTTCCTGCTGCGATCAACTCAGAATTACCCCCATAGCTAGGAACAGGAAAAGCACAAATAAAACTCTAAAAGCTATGTGTGCAAATGCTAGGAGCTTAGGAATTAAAATCCCAGAACTATCTGCAATAATGACAAGGGATGATCTGGATATTGTGGCAATTACAGAATCATGGTGCAATGAAAATCATGCCGGGGACATAGTTATGCAGGGATATACACTTTAGTTAGGAAAGACAGAATGAGAATAACTGGAGGAGGGGTAGCAATGTATGTTAAAAAAAGCATAAATACTACCTTAATGCAAAATATTGAGTCCTTTGGGTGACCAGGAGAAACAGTGGAGAAGTTGATTCTTCGTATTGGGGTGACCAGGTCAGGAAGAGGAACTGGACAAGAACCAATTATAGTATATCACTAAAATGGCATTAGAATGAGAGATAATAATCATGGAAGACTTTAACCTTCCTGATGTAAACTGGGAGGTGTATGTTGCTAGTTCCACTAGAAGTAGGAGCATTTTGAATTCCTTGCAGGGAGCACCCCTCCACCAATTGGTGAGGGAGCCCACTCAGAAAGACACAATTTTAAACTTAACACTTACAAATGGAGTATCTGATGTAAAAGTGGGTTAAAACTAGAGATGAGCGGGTTCGGTTCTCTAAGAACCAAACCCCCTCGAACTTCACATCCTGAGCCTGGGATCTGAGTCTGGCTTGGGAGTTCCCACCAAACTCGGAAACCAGAACGAGGCAAAATGTCATCATCCCACTGTCGGATTTGCGTGGGTTTTGTATTCCATATAAGGAGCTGCGAGTTGCCACCATTTTCACTCCAGTCCTGGGGAGTGTAGTGAGAGAACGTGTCTCTCTCCTCAGTGTCTGTCTGTGCGGGAAAGTGGTCTGGCGACCTGCTCTGTCTTATATGTGTCCAGTGCTGTGTCGTGCAGCAACAATCCATTGGTGGTGTCTTGTGGTGCATCAGTCCAGTCACAGTGGTGGTGTCCTCTGCTGTCATATGTCCAGTGCTGCTGTATAAGTCCAGTCCAGTGGTGCTGTGTTGTGCTGCATTAGTCCAGTGGAGGTGTCTTGTGCTGCATCAGTCCAGTCACAGTGGTGGTGTCCTCTGCTGCTATATGTCCAGTGCTGCAGTATAAGTCTAGTCCAGTGGTGCAGTATTGTGCTGCATCAGTCCAGTGGTGGTGTCCTTGTGCTGCTGTATAAGTCCAGTGGTACTGCCGTATAAGACCAGTGATACTGCCATATATATGCCCAGTGGTACTACCGTATTAGTCCAGATATACTACTGTATAAATCCAGTCCAGTGGTACTGCCAAAAAAAAAGATCAATTATACTGTTGTATATGTCCAGTGATACTGCCATATAAGTCCAGTGATACTTCCACATAAATCCAGTCCAGTGAAACTGCCGTATAAGTCCAGTGATACTAACATATATGTCCAGTGGTACTGCCATATAAATCCAGTCCAGTGGTACTGCCGTATAAATCCAATCCAGTGGCACTGCCGTATAAGTCCAGGTGTACTGCTGCATAAGCCCAGTGATCCTGCCACATATGTCCAGTGTTACTGCCGTTTAAGTCCAGTGATACTGCTGTATACGTCCAGTGGTACTGCCGTATAATTCCAGTGATACTGCCAAATAAGCCCAGTGATACTGCCATATATGTCCAGTGGTATTGCTGTATATGTCCAGTGGTACTGCCGTATAAGTCCAGTGATCCTGCCATATAAATCCAGTGATCCTGCCATATATGTCCAGTGGTACTGCCGTATAAGTCCAGTGATACTACCATATAAATTCAGTGATACTTCCGTATAAGTCCACTGATACGGCCATATATGTCCAGTGATACTGCCGTTTAAATCCAGTGATACTGCCATATAACTCCAGTCCAGTGATACTGCCGTATATGTCCAGTGATACTGCCATATAAGTCAAGTGATACCGCCGTATATGTCCAGTGGTACTGCCATATAAGTCCAGTGATCCTGCTGTATATGTCCAGTGGTACTGCTATATAAGTCCAGTGATACTACCATATTAATCCAGTGATACTGCCGTATAAGTCTAGTGATACTGCCATATATGTCCAGTAGTACTGCCATATAAGTCCAGTGATACTGCCATATAAATCCAGTCCAGTGGTACTGCCATATACGTTCAGTAATGTGATACTGCCATATACGGTCCAATGGCACTGTCATATAAGTCCAGTGATACTGCCAAATAAGTCCAGTGATACTGCCGTATATGTCCAGTGGTACTGATGTATATGTCCAATGGTACTGCCACATAAGTCCAGTGATCCTGCCATATAAACCCAGTAATACTGCCGTATATGTCCATTGGTACTGGCATATAAGTCCAGTGATACTGCCATATAAATCCAGTGATACTGCCGTATTAGTCCACTGATACTGACGAATATGTCCAGTGGTACTGCCGTATATATCTAGTGATACTGCCATTTACATCCAGTGATACTGCTGTATAAGTCCAGCCCAGTAATACTGTCGTATATGTCCAGTGGTACTGCCTTTAAAGTCCAGTGATACTGCCAAATAAATCCAGTGATACTGCTGTATAAGTCCAGTGATACTGCCGTATATGTCCAGTGGTACTGCCATATAAGTCCAGTGATACTGCCATATAAATCCAGTGATGCTGCCATATAAGTCCAGTCCAGTGATACTGTCGTATGTGTCCAGTGGTACTGCCATATAAATCCAGTGATACTGCTGTATATGTCCAGTGGTACTGATGTATAAGTCTGGTGATACTGCTGTATAAATCCAGTCCAGTGATACTGCCATATATGTCCAGCAGTACTGCCGTATAAGTCCAGTGATACTGCCATATATGTCCTGTGGTACTGCCGTATAAGTCCAGTGATACTTCTGTATAAATCCAGTCCAGTGGTACTGCCATATAAATCCAGTCCAGTGGTACTGCCATATATATCCAGTGGTACTGTTGTATAAGTCCAGTGATACTGCAAAATAAGTCCATTGATACTGCCATATATGCCAAGTGGTACTGCCATATAAGTCCAGTGTACTGCCGTATAAATCCAGTGATACTGCAATATAAGTCCAGTGGTACTGTCATATAAGTCCAGTGATACTGCCGTATATGTCCAGTGGTACTGCCATATAAATCCAGTCCAGTGGTTCTTCCATATAAATCCAGTCAAGTGGTACTGCCGTATAAGTCTAGTGATACTGCCATATAAGTCCAGTGATACTGCCATATATGTCCAACGGTACTACTGTATAAGTCCAGTCTAGTGATACTGCAGTATATGTCCAGTGGTACTGCCGTATAAGTCCAGTGATACTGCTGTATATGTCCAGTGATACTGCCGTATAAGTCCAGTGGTATTGCCGTATAAGTCCAGTGATACTGCCGTATATGTTTAGTGGTACTACCATATAAATCCAGTCCAGTGGTACTGCCATATAAGTCCAGTGATACTGCCATATAAGTCCAGTGATACTGCCGTATATGTCCAGTGGTACTGCCGTATAAGTCAGTCTAGTGATACTGCCATATATGTCCAGTGGTACTGCCGTATATGTCCAGTGATACTGCCGTATATGTCCAGTGGTACTGCCATATAAGTCCAGTGATACTGCCATGTAAATCCAGTGATACTGCCATATAAGTCCAGTCCAGTGATACTGCCGTATGTATCCAGTGGTACTGCCGTATAAGTCCAGTGATACTGCTGTATATGTACAGTGGTACTGATGTATAAGTCCAGTGATACTGCCGTATAAGTCCAATCCAGTGATACTGCCATATATGTCCAGTTGTACTGCCGTATAAGTCCAGTGATACTGTGGTATATGTCCTGTGGTACTGCCGTATAAGTCCAGTGATACTGCCGTATAAATACAGTCCAGTGGTACTGCCATATAAAGCCAGTCCAGTGGTACTGCCATATAAATTCAGTCCAGTGGTATTGCCATATAAGTTCAGTAAAGTGATACTGCCATATATATCCAGTTGTTTTGTTGTATAAGTCCAGTGATACTGCAAAATAAGTCCAGTGATACTGTTGTATATGTCCAGTGGTACTGCCATATAAGTCCAGTGATACTGCTGTATATGTCCAGTGGTACTGCCATATAAATCCAGTCCAGTGGTACTGCCATATAAATCCAGTGCAGTGGTACTGCCGTATAAGTCTAGTGATACTGCCATATATGTCCAGTGATACTGCCGTATATGTCCAGCAGTACTACTGTATAAGTCAAGTCTAGTGATACTGCAGTATATGTCCAGTGGTACTGCCGTATAAGTCCAGTGATACTGCCCTATATATATCCAGTGATACTGCCGTATAAGTCCAGTGGTATTGCCGTATAAGTTCAGTGATACTGCCGTATATGTTTAGTGGTACTGCCATATATATCCAGTGCAGTGGTACTGCCGTATAAGTCCAGTGATACTGCCATACAAGTCCAGTGATACTGCCGTATATGTCCAGTGGTACTGCCGAATAAGTCCAGTCTAGTGATACTGTCATATATGTCCTGTGGTACTGCCGTATAAGTCCAGTGATACTTCTGTATAAATCCAGTCCAGTGGTACTGCCATATAAAGCCAGTCCAGTGGTACTGCCATATAAATTCAGTCCAGTGGTATTGCCATATAAGTTCAGTAAAGTGATACTGCCATATATATCCAGTTGTTTTGTTGCATAAGTCCAGTGATACTGCAAAATAAGTCCAGTGATACTGTCGTATATGTCCAGTGGTACTGCCATATAAGTCCAGTGATACCGCTGTATATGTCCAGTGGTACTGCCATATAAATCCAGTCCAGTGGTACTGCCATATAAATCCAGTCCAGTGGTACTGCCGTATAAGTCTAGTGATACTGCCATATATGTCCAGTGATACTGCCGTATATGTCCAGCAGTGCTACTGTATAAGTCCAGTCTAGTGATACTGCAGTATATGTCCTGTGGTACTGCCGTATAAGTCCAGTGATACTGCCCTATATACATCCAGTGATACTGCCGTATAAGTCCAGTGGTATTGCCGTATAAGTTCAGTGATACTGCCGTATATGTTTAGTGATACTGCCGTATAAATCCAGTCCAGTGGTACTGCCATATAAATCCAGTGCAGTGGTACTGCCGTATAAGTCCAGTGATACTGCCATGTAAGTCCAGTGACACTGCCGTATATGTCCAGTGGTACTGCCGAATAAGTCCAGTCTAGTGATACTGTCATATATGTCCTGTGGTACTGCCGTATAAGTCCAGTGATTCTTCTGTATAAATCCAGTCCAGTGGTACTGCCATATAAATCCAGTCCAGTGGTGCTGCCATATATATCCAGTGGTACTGTTGTATAAGTCCAGTTATACTGCAAAATAAGTCCATTGATACTGCCGTATATGCCAAGTGGTACTGCCATATAAGTCCAGTGTACTACCGTATAAATCCAGTGATACTGCAATATAAGTCCAATGGTACTGCCATATAAGTCCAGTGATACTGCCGTATATGTCCAGTGGTACTGCCATATAAATCCAGTCCAGTGGTTCTGCCATATAAATCCAGTCCAGTGGTACTGCCGTATAAGTCTAGTGATACTGCCATATAAGTCCAGTGATATTGCCATATATGTCCAGCGGTACTGCTGTATACGTCCAGTCTAGTGATACTGCAGTATATGTCCAGTGGTACTGCTGTATAAGTCCAGTGATACTGCTGTATATGTCCAGTGATACTGCTGTATAAGTCCAGTGGTATTGCCGTATAAGTCCAGTGATACTGCCGTATATGTTTAGTGGTACTACCGTATAAATCCAGTCCAGTGGTACTGCCATATAAATCCAGTCCAGTGGTACTGCCATATAAGTCCAGTGATACTGCCATATAAGTCCAGTGATACTGCCGTATATGTCCAGTGGTACTGCCGTATAAGTCAGTCTAGTGATACTGCCATATATGTCCAGTGGTACTGCCGTATAAGTCCAGTGATACTGACGTATATGTCCAGTGGTACTGCTAAATAAGTCCAGTGATACTGCCGTGTAAATCCAGTGATACTGCCGTATAAGTCCAGTCCAGTGATACTGCCGTATGTGTCCAGTGGTACTGCCGTATAAGTCCAGTGATACTGCTGTACATGTCCAGTGGTACTGATGTATAAGTCCAGTGATACTGCCGTATAAATCCAATCCAGTGATACTGCCATATATGTCCAGTTGTACTGCCGTATAAGTCCAGTGATACTGTGGTATATGTCCTGTGGTACTGCCGTATAAGTCCAGTGATACTGCTGTATAAATACAGTCCAGTGGTACTGCCATATAAAGCCAGTCCAGTGGTACTGCCATATAAATTCAGTCCAGTGGTATTGCCATATAAGTTCAGTAAAGTGATACTGCCATATATATCCAGTTGTTTTGTTGTATAAGTCCAGTGATACTGCAAAATAAGTCCAGTGATACTGTTGTATATGTCCAGTGGTACTGTCATATAAGTCCAGTGATACTGCTGTATATGTCCAGTGGTACTGCCATATAAATCCAGTCCAGTGGTACTGCCATATAAATCCAGTCCAGTGGTACTGCCATATAAATCCAGTCCAGTGGTACTGCCGTATAAGTCTAGTGATACTGCCATATATGTCCAGTGATACTGCCGTAAATGTCCAGCAGTACTACTGTATAAGTCCAGTCTAGTGATACTGCAGTATATGTCCAGTGGTACTGCCGTATAAGTCCAGTGATACTGCCCTATATACGTCCAGTGATACTGCTGTATAAGTCCAGTGGTATTGCCGTATAAGTTCAGTGATACTGCCGTATATGTTTAGTGGTACTGCCGTATAAATCAAGTCCAGTGGTACTGCCATATAAATCCAGTTCAGTGGTACTGCCGTATAAGTCCAGTGATACTGCCATATAAGTCCAGTGATACTGCCGTATATGTCCAGTGGTACTGCCGAATAAGTCCAGTCTAGTGATACTGTCATATATGTCCTGTGGTACTGCCGTATAAGTCCAGTGATACTTCTGTATAAATCCAGTCCAGTGGTACTGCCATATAAAGCCAGTCCAGTGGTACTGCCATATAAATTCAGTCCAGTGGTATTGCCATATAAGTTCAGTAAAGTGATACTGCCATATATATCCAGTTGTTTTGTTGCATAAGTCCAGTGATACTGCAAAATAAGTCCAGTGATACTGTCGTATATGTCCAGTGGTACTGCCATATAAGTCCAGTGATACCGCTGTATATGTCCAGTGGTACTGCCATATAAATCCAGTCCAGTGGTACTGCCATATAAATCCAGTCCAGTGGTACTGCCGTATAAGTCTAGTGATACTGCCATATATGTCCAGTGATACTGCCGTATATGTCCAGCAGTGCTACTGTATAAGTCCAGTCTAGTGATACTGCAGTATATGTCCTGTGGTACTGCCGTATAAGTCCAGTGATACTGCCCTATATACATCCAGTGATACTGCCGTATAAGTCCAGTGGTATTGCCGTATAAGTTCAGTGATACTGCCGTATATGTTTAGTGATACTGCCGTATAAATCCAGTCCAGTGGTACTGCCATATAAATCCAGTGCAGTGGTACTGCCGTATAAGTCCAGTGATACTGCCATGTAAGTCCAGTGACACTGCCGTATATGTCCAGTGGTACTGCCGAATAAGTCCAGTCTAGTGATACTGTCATATATGTCCTGTGGTACTGCCGTATAAGTCCAGTGATTCTTCTGTATAAATCCAGTCCAGTGGTACTGCCATATAAATCCAGTCCAGTGGTGCTGCCATATATATCCAGTGGTACTGTTGTATAAGTCCAGTTATACTGCAAAATAAGTCCATTGATACTGCCGTATATGCCAAGTGGTACTGCCATATAAGTCCAGTGTACTACCGTATAAATCCAGTGATACTGCAATATAAGTCCAATGGTACTGCCATATAAGTCCAGTGATACTGCCGTATATGTCCAGTGGTACTGCCATATAAATCCAGTCCAGTGGTTCTGCCATATAAATCCAGTCCAGTGGTACTGCCGTATAAGTCTAGTGATACTGCCATATAAGTCCAGTGATATTGCCATATATGTCCAGCGGTACTGCTGTATACGTCCAGTCTAGTGATACTGCAGTATATGTCCAGTGGTACTGCTGTATAAGTCCAGTGATACTGCTGTATATGTCCAGTGATACTGCTGTATAAGTCCAGTGGTATTGCCGTATAAGTCCAGTGATACTGCCGTATATGTTTAGTGGTACTACCGTATAAATCCAGTCCAGTGGTACTGCCATATAAATCCAGTCCAGTGGTACTGCCATATAAGTCCAGTGATACTGCCATATAAGTCCAGTGATACTGCCGTATATGTCCAGTGGTACTGCCGTATAAGTCAGTCTAGTGATACTGCCATATATGTCCAGTGGTACTGCCGTATAAGTCCAGTGATACTGACGTATATGTCCAGTGGTACTGCCAAATAAGTCCAGTGATACTGCCGTGTAAATCCAGTGATACTGCCGTATAAGTCCAGTCCAGTGATACTGCCGTATGTGTCCAGTGGTACTGCCGTATAAGTCCAGTGATACTGCTGTACATGTCCAGTGGTACTGATGTATAAGTCCAGTGATACTGCCGTATAAATCCAATCCAGTGATACTGCCATATATGTCCAGTTGTACTGCCGTATAAGTCCAGTGATACTGTGGTATATGTCCTGTGGTACTGCCGTATAAGTCCAGTGATACTGCTGTATAAATACAGTCCAGTGGTACTGCCATATAAAGCCAGTCCAGTGGTACTGCCATATAAATTCAGTCCAGTGGTATTGCCATATAAGTTCAGTAAAGTGATACTGCCATATATATCCAGTTGTTTTGTTGTATAAGTCCAGTGATACTGCAAAATAAGTCCAGTGATACTGTTGTATATGTCCAGTGGTACTGTCATATAAGTCCAGTGATACTGCTGTATATGTCCAGTGGTACTGCCATATAAATCCAGTCCAGTGGTACTGCCATATAAATCCAGTCCAGTGGTACTGCCATATAAATCCAGTCCAGTGGTACTGCCGTATAAGTCTAGTGATACTGCCATATATGTCCAGTGATACTGCCGTAAATGTCCAGCAGTACTACTGTATAAGTCCAGTCTAGTGATACTGCAGTATATGTCCAGTGGTACTGCCGTATAAGTCCAGTGATACTGCCCTATATACGTCCAGTGATACTGCTGTATAAGTCCAGTGGTATTGCCGTATAAGTTCAGTGATACTGCCGTATATGTTTAGTGGTACTGCCGTATAAATCAAGTCCAGTGGTACTGCCATATAAATCCAGTTCAGTGGTACTGCCGTATAAGTCCAGTGATACTGCCATATAAGTCCAGTGATACTGCCGTATATGTCCAGTGGTACTGCCGAATAAGTCCAGTCTAGTGATACTGTCATTTATGTCCAGTGGTACTGCCGTATAAGTCCAGTGATACTACAGTAAATGTCCAGTCCAGTGGTGTGGCCTTATATGTTCAGCAGTGCTGACCTGTGCTATATATTATTTACTCCAAATAAAGGGGTTATTAATATTTAATCCAATTCATTTTTACAGGGTTTGCCCTGTGTGGTGTAGAGGTATGCTCTCCTGTGCTGCATTTTGTTATATAACTCCAGAAAAATAATGGAGGACAAAAATTTAGAGGATAAAATATGGAAAGATCAAGAACCACTTCCTCCTACTTCTGCTGCCGCTGCTGTTGTTGCTGCTGGGAGTCAATCGTCATCCCAGAGGGGAAGTCGGAAGACCACTTGTACTACTTCAACTAAGCAAATTACATTCCAACAGTCCTTTGCGGGGAAGATGAATTATGACAACAGTCATGCTGTTGCAAAGTGGATAACTGAGGCCTTGAGAGCTACAGTATGTTGGTGTTAGACATGCATCCGGTTTCTGCCATAACTGCAGTGGGACTACAGTGCCACTCCTAGATGGGCCAGGTGTTTGTGCCGCACAATTGTGTCGCTTAGCTTAGTCATACAGCTACCTCATTGCACCTCTTTTACTTCTTTGCATGATGTGCTGTTTGGGGACTAGTTTTTTTAAGTGCCATCCTGTCTGCCACTGCAGTGTCACTCCTAGATGGGCCAGGTGTTTGTGCCGGACACTTGTGCCGCTTAGCTTAGTTATACAGCTACCTCATTGCACCTCTTTTACTTATTTGCATGATGTGCTGTTTGGGGACTAGTTTTTTTTTCAAAATATTTTTATTGAGGTTCAGAAAATACAATAAACGAGTACAAATAAGGACGTATAGTCCAACAGTATGTAGGATCACAATGTACATCTAGGCAGTCATATACAAAGTGGTAGGGATCAAGTAGAATAAACCTCATATTTTCCATTTTCTAGTCAAAAGCATCCAAATACATGTAACAAGGTAACACACAACAAAAGAAGAAGATAAAAACAGTGGTATATCAGAGCAACAAGCGTGTGTCTGATATGGAGAAAAATTGAGAAAACAATAAAACATGCTAATGCGCCTCCCCCTTTGGGGGGCGCTAAATTCAAAAATAACAAACCAACAGAAAAGTAATAACAACAATAATAACAACAGTAGTACCTGCCAGGGCTAGGGGATTGCCGACCCATCCAAGGAGATGTTAACAGAGCAAGGAAAAGCATGTAGACGATAGAGATCCAAAAGCAAGTAATAGAAAAGAGAAAAGAGCGCATCGGTCTGGCATGGGCGTCTGAGATCAAGGTGGTGGAGAGGAGAGAGAGAAGAGAGAGGGAGAACGGAGAGGAAGGAGAACGGGGTAGTTATGGGAAAGAGATGGGGGGGTTGTCTGCTAGAATTTGGTGTCCGTACCAGGTGGTGCAATGAAAACTTAGTTTTATGGCCGTTTTTGTCGGAGTGGGTAGTGTATTAATGAATCATCTCCAGCATTGAAACACGGTGGGGGTTAATATTTCCTTATTAAGGGAAGTCTCTAGCCAGTCCATCGTAAATAGAAATAGCAATCTGGAGGTAGCTAAAAGGTACTGTGAGGGGGTATCAGATATCCATTGCTGAAGAATGACTTTCCTGCCCACCGCTGAGAGGATCACAACTAGTTTCGCATCCTGGGAGGGAAGAAAATGTTGGTCACGAACATAACCAAAAAGAGCCCAAGAGGTGGTGCAGTGGAAGTGCAGGCCCAACTCGGAGGTTCCGTAAGTGTGTAACTCAGCCCAGAATTTTTGGATATGGTGGCAGTGCCAGAAGCAGTGCATAAGATCGGCCACTGGTGTGGAGCATTTTACACATTTCGCCAAGTCAGACAGGCCCATTAAATGGCTCCTCTTTGGTGATACATAGGCTCTGTGTAATATTTTATAGGACATTTCCTGGTATAGGCTAGCTGGGATAAGTTTGAGGGAATCCGCGAAGCTATCCATCACGGCCTCAGGAGACATGGAGGGGATTTGGGAGGACCATGTTTGTACTTCAGCTAGATCTGTGGTGGGTATGTGTTCTGTGCGTATGCGGGTGTATATAGTCGAAATGGAACAAGTCCCCGAGCGTAAAAGTGTATCCAGAGAGTAAACAAAGTCCAAGGCAGTGAGGTTTGAAAGGACCAGTTGTATATAGTGTGAAGCCTGGAAAAAATAAAAGTCATGGCGGGGGTTAACCTCATATTTGGCTGACACCTCCATGAAAGTGAGTATTTTTTTGTTAGAGTCAAGGAGATCCCCAATGCATGTATTGCCCGAGGCATGCCAAGTAGTAAAGGGAAGGAGGGCCTGCCCTCTTTGAAACTGTAGGTTACCAACTAGAGGGAGAAATAATGAGTGGGTATGTTGTAGCTTGAGAGATTTACGGGATAACCTCCACGCCGTGATAGTAGAGGTCAGGAGAATGTTGCCTAGGTGGAGGGTGGACATATCAGATTTATTTGCATGGAGAATGTAACTAAGAGATAGGGGGGCACAAAGTTGGGAGTCAATCAATGAGTCAGTGAAGATAGACGTACCATGAAGCCAGTCCATAGCGAAGCGAAGGAGGCAAGCTCGGTTATACTGCTCCACATACGGCAGATTCACTCCCCCGTTCTAAACTGTTTGGGAAAGTTTAAAAAAACTTATCCTGGGTCGTTTATTAGCCCAAATAAATTAAGAAATCGAGGAGTTGAGGAGAGAGACATCAGACTTTGAAAGCATGATGGGTATCATCTGCAGCATGTAGAGCAGCTTGGGGAAACTAGCCATCTTTACCAGATTGCAGCATCCTAACAAATTAAGGGGTAAAGTTTGCCACAGCGTCAGTTCCGTCTGGATTTTATTGAGAATGGGGTGGACATTGTCAGAATATAGACGGGTAGGGTCGGAAGGAAGAAGGACTCCAAGGTAAGTGATGTGGGTGAGGGCCCAGCGAAATGGGAGAGGAGGATCCCAGCCTACGGTAATCTGGGGAAATATGGCTAATGCTTCCGATTTGTCAAAATTTACAGAGAAACCGGCGAAGGAGGAAAAGCGTTCAATGGCATCCTGCAACGCCAGAACCGATTGTCGTGGGTTGGAGGTGAGAAGAAGGATGTCGTCTGCAAATGCCATGAGCTTAATCTCCCTGTTGCCAATCCTAATGCCACGGAAGGTGGATAAATTAAGGATATACCGTATGAAGGGTTCTAGAGCAATATTGAAAAGGAAGGGAGAGTTCCTCTTTCGAGGAGAAAAGGTGGGGAGAGAATATTATTAACCATCACCTGCGCAGACGGGTTGGTATAGAGGGAATCAACCAGGCCTCGGAAGGTCTCGCCAAATTGTTGGTAGAGTAAAACTCTAGCAAGGTGAGGCCAGGTGATCTTATCGAAAGCCTTTTCCGCATCAAGGTTGATTAGGATGTTATCCGTGATATTATTAGTACAGGAGTGGGTGATGGCCGCCAATGCGTTCCTGATGCCTTGTACCGAGTGTCTATGTTTAAGGAAGCCAATCTGTGCAGGCGATATAATGCGGGAAAGACATAATTGTAGTCTATTGGCCATCAGTTTCATGAGAATTTTAAAGTCCTGATTAAGGAGGGAGATCGGCCTGTAGGACCCAGGCAAGGATGGGTCCTTACCCGGTTTTGGTATAACAATTATTGTAGCCTCATTGAATCTAATGGGTGTTTGTTTGGAAGTGAGAATATGATTATAGAGAGATGTGGGGGTGGGGGCTATCTCATCCCGCAGCATCTTGTAAAACTCTGCACCATAATCATCAGGGCTGGGGCTTTTGTTGTTCGGTAGGGTTTTAATAACTTCAATAACCTCCTCGACCGTGACCGGGTTGTCTAGGAAGTCCCTCTCCTCTTGAGTTAAAACAGGGAGGGCAGCCTCCTCCAGGAAGGAGTGGTTAGCATCGGGGTCATCGGGGCCCTTGGCATACAAGAACTGGTAGAAATTTCTAAATTCAGTGCAGATAAGGTCAGGTTTGGTACTCAACGTGCCGGAGCTAATGATCGTATTAACCCAAGTACAGGGATTTGGGGCCTTTAATTAGATTCACCAGCAATTTACCTGACTTGTTGCCCCACCTGTGGAGTCTATTCTGCTGGTAATCGTAGGAGAGTTGGGCCCATTCCGTGAGGAACGTATCATATATGAGCTTGGCCGAGAGATAGGCTTCCCTGTGAGCAGGGGTGTCATGTTGGGTGTAGCTGCGGTATGCAGATGTGAGAGTGGAGCTTAAAGTTTGTAGTTGGGAGGAATTTTTTTTTAGCTTGGCAGAAGTGTAGGACATAATGTGTCCTCTAAGGATGGCTTTAGCTGCCCCCCAAAAAATTAGCGAGTCTGAATGTTGGTCTTCGTTATCTAGAGTATAATTAAGCCAAGACTGTTTGAGATGGAGCAAAAAGTCAGTAGAGTGGCATAGGTAGGCAGGGAACCGCCAACTCGGGGCAGTACGAGGCGATAAGCTCAACTGGATATGAAGAGATATAGGGGCATGGTCAGAGATGATAATGTTGTCAATGGATGTGTAGGTAACTTTGTGGAGGAGGTTGACAGTAGTAAAAATATAGTCAATCCTAGAGTGAGAAGAGTGGGGATGGGAATAAAAAGAGTAGTCTTTTTGGGTGGGGTGGAGTATTTGCCAGGGGTCTAGGAGATTTAATTGGGTACAGAAATAGGAGAGCAGGTGAGTGAGAGGTGTAGAAGTAGCTGCACTTATCCTGGATCTGTCCATGGATGGGTCGACGACCAAATTGAAATCCCCACCAACTATCAAATTCTGACCTCCCCAGGAGATAAGGGTCGAGAGAAGATCTGCAAAGAAGGAATCAGGTGAGGTATTAGGTGCATAGAGATTGAGAAGGGTGTAAACAGTATTTTGGATACATACATCTACTAGCAAAAATCTACCCTCTGGGTCATGCTGTTTTCTAAGAACTGAATGTTGTAAGTTGGCATGAAGTAAAATTGCCACCCCTCTAGATTCGGAATGGTAAGGTGACGATATACAATTCCCTATCCACGGGGCACGAAGGGTGTGTCTAGGATCATCCAACCAGTGCGTCTCTTGCAAGAACGTAATCTGAGGAGACATGCGTTTCAGGTGAGACAGCACCTTTTTCCTTTTGACCGGGTGATTAAGGCCCTCTACATTCCAGGATACAAAGCGGAGCAATGTAGCAGCTGGATCATCATCTACAGGGGGTTGCATGTTGGAGTCTGAGGACATACTATCCAACTCCCATTGGGAAAAATATCATAAGAAAAATGTAAGAGGTAAAGTAGGGTCCCACCCCGTCCCAGCGAGTGGGGGGGGGGAGTTTCCCAGTGGGGGGAAGGGAACCCGGCCTAGGCAGATACAGTTAACAAAACATATAAACAGCAACAGATATAATTTTAAACAATAACAACCAAAACAATTGGAGGCAAGCATGAGTGTGGAGTAGTCACACTCCATGTAGCCTGCATGTGAGACCCGAGTGGAGGTTCGGGTAGTGTCAAGCAACAATTAAGTACAGTTCACATAATGTTCAAGTGGTAAGAAGGGCGAAATGCAGCCTGGCCTTGTCTGGATCTTCAAAGAATCTCGGCCGACCATCCTCAAAGACTCTAAGACGTGCTGGATATAGCAGAGAGAATTTAACCTTTGTGTCAAAGAGATGCTTGCAGATGGGGGCAAAGTCTTTGCGTTTCACTGCCACTAGAGCTGAGAAGTCCTGAAAAATGAAAAGGTGCTCTCCATTAATCGACAGACTAGCAGTTTTGCGGTAATGGTCCAGAAGTTGTGTTTTGTCCGCATAGTTTAGGACTCTCATGATAACCAGGCGTGGGCAGCCTGATGGACTTTTCCGCTTCGGTCCCAGCCTGTGGGCCCTTTTGATGACAAAAGGGCGCTTTTAAGATTCATGGACAGCTGCTCCGGGATGCCTGATGAGAGGAGATCTAGGAGCTCATGACCTTTTATGGATTCTGGGATACCAATGACCCGCAAGTTGTTAAGCCTGCTGCGATTTTCCAAGTCATCGAGTTTCTCCGAGAGGTCTGCGACTTCCAGTTGTTTGGCGCGCAATGAGCGTTGGGCCTCTCCCAAGTCATCTTCCAGGGCAGATATCCTTTGTTCTGCCTCATCAAGGCGGGTGCAGTGTTGAGTAAGCAAAGTCGATGACGACTCAATAGCCTCTTTAATGCCCGCCAATTTCTCATCGAGAAGAGGTCCCAGTACCGCCAGCAGGTCTTTGGGCTTCATTTTAGGTTGTTTAGCGGGCGGTCTAGATTTACGAGAGCTTCGGGAGAGTGAGCGCGTAGTCGAGTGATCAGAGTCTGATGAATCGCCACTGGGGGTGTCCTCACGAGATTGCTGGGCAGTGCCTGCGGACATCACAGGCAGAGGTATCAGGAATTTTTCCATGCAGGGTTGCCCAGGAGGGGGGGTGAAGGCCAGAGACACTGAGGGTTCAAATAGTAAAGGATGTAGCGGGTCTCCCATGCTAGGCAGTTATTCACTGCCGGGTCTCATCTGAGTCGTAGCAGTCGCCCAGCGGAAGAGGCATAGAACATAATGAATAAATAAATAAATAAATAAAATAGAATAAAACAGGTGAAGATGGAGATGTCCCCTATCAGGGGTTAGGCAAGCCTTTAGAGGTAGGTGTGAGGCCGGTGAGGGTATAGAGGACAAGGTGCGGGGCCGGGCCGCAGCGTGGAAGGTGAAGAATGGGCCGCCGTCGCAGCCAGTGGGGCACCATCAGTCAGAATGGCAGTGGAGGGTAAGTCTCCGGTGTTGCAGCTCGGGCTGCCTCGTGTGTGCGGCCGCAGCACAGGGGTGGCGGGAGATGGCCGCCGGGTCCGAGGGTTGGTAAGCTGGCCAGGTGTCTCCCACCGCAGTAACAGAGACTGGGCTGAGATGTGAGGAAGTCCACGGGCCGCCTGTGATGACAGGCCACTGGTGGGGATGGATATAAAAGCAGTCAGAAGCGGCCTAGGCTATTCCTCCATTAGGACAACGGTGTCCCTCCGCGGCAGCGCAGGCTCCAGGTCCAGGATCAGGAGAGCCAGGAGAGCTCTCCTTGGTAGTGGAGACCGCGGGGCAGGAGTCGCTGCCCGGGTAAGTTATTGCAGTGGGAGGAAGACGCGGCAGCCGGCGTCACAGTCTCCTCCGAAGCGCGGCGGTCCGGCGTCAGTACTCCCGCTCCAGCCGCAGCAAGACGTATCAGTGGCCAGCAGCGGGGCGATGCGGTGGGCACCATGGCGCCACTTAGGGGCACATCAGGGGGACAAAGACTGGCTGGAGGTCCGAACGGCCGGCGGACCGGTACCAAAATCGAGGCCCCGGCTTCAGCATGGGGACCAGGCCGCAATCCGCAGGAGCATCCATGATGCTCCCCGACTCCGCAGCTCAGGTCAGATGGTAGCAGGGTGGCAGGGAGAGGTTTAATAAGTGGAGGTGGTGTGAAGGAGTGGGTCTGGGCAGACCAGGAGGGTAAATTAGGTGATTTTCAAGCAGGAGCTCATCCAGGCTGCGACTGCTCTCCTCCGGTGCCAGGCCATGCCCCGGGACTAGTTTTTTTAATGCCATCCTGTCTGCCAATGCCGTGCCACTCCTAGGTGGGCCAGGTGTTTGTGATGCACACTTGTGTCACTTAGCTTAGTCATACAGCTACCTCGGTGCAACTTTTAGGCCTAAAACCAATAGTGTGAGGTGTAAGGTGTTCAGAATAGACTGGAAATAAGTGGAAATGAATGTTATTGAGGTTAATAATACCGTAGTATCAAAATTACCCCCAAATTCTGTGATTTTAGCTATTTTTATGTTTTTTTCAAAAATCATCCAGATCTAAAACCAAAACCAAAACACATGAGGGTGGTTTTGGCAAAACCAATCCAGATTCAAAACATGAGCATGGAACCAGATCCAAAACCAAAACACAAAACACGAAAAGTACCTGCCGCACATCTCTAGTTAAAACCTGGGATTCAGTCATCATCAAGCAGTATGGTTTAGTATAAAGAAAGAGACTGATTCTTCCCATAGAAAAATAAAGGTGTTAGATTTTAGGAAGTCTGATTTTATAGGGATGGGAAAATTATTAAGCGATTCTTTGGCAGAGTGGAGGAACTTGAAAGGAGTGCAGGAGATGTAGGAAACATTAAAAAGTGTAATATTAAATGAAACAGACTTTTGTATCAAAAGTGTTAGGAAAAATATAATAAAAAAGAAATTCAGTGTAGTTTGTGAAAGAAGTAGCAACTATTGTGAAAGCAATAAAGATGGCTTTTAGGAAAAAGATATATCTTGTTACACAGAAAGACAGAAAGAGACTAAGAAGGTAATCAGATGTCAAAAGGCGCAAGCTGAGGAAAAAATGGCAGAGTTAGTGGGTAAAGGAGGTAAACTTTTTTAAGAAACATAAGCAAAAGGAGAAAAATGAAAGGTGGAAAAATATGACTAAAGACAGAGACTGGGAGTCTTATTGAGGGAGACAATGTAATAGCAGATCATCTTAATAATTATTTTTGCTCAGTATTCACATCTGAAGGAGAGGGGAAGGGCCACAGTTAATTTGCAGGGATATTCAGAAAAATCAAACAAGTACATTTACAGAGGAGAAGGTCCTAACTCTCAAAGCTGAAAGTGAATAAATCAATAGGTCCAGATGGGATACATCCAAGGATACTAAAAGAGCTAAAAGGGGTGCTGGTAGCACCATTAACAGAATTATTCAACCACTCACTAGCTACAGAAGTAATTCCAGAGGACTGGAAAAGAGGGAATATAGGGCCTAATTCTGAGTTGATCGCAGCAGGACATTTGTTAGCAGTTGGGCAAAACCATGTGCACTGCAGGGGGGGGCAGATATAACATGTGCAGAGAGAGTTAGATTTGGGTGGGGTGTATTCAAACTGAAATCTAAATTGCAGCCAGTATTAACTTTGCACAGAAACAAAATAACCCACCCAAATCTAACTCTCTCTGCAAATGTTATATCTGCCCCCCCCCCCCCCCCCCCCCCCCGCAAGGGCACATGGTTTTGCCCAATTGCTAACAAACTTGCTGCTGTGATCAACTCAGAATTACCCCCATAGTTCCACTGCACAAAAGTGGAAGCAAGGAAGAGGCAAGCAATAACCGACCAGTGAACCTTACATGAGTAGTAGGGAAATTGATGGAAACACTCTTAAAGCTGTAGATTATTTCAAATCCAGCAATTTACAGGACCCCAAACAGCATGGATTCACTGTGGGGAGATCACGTCAAACACACCTTATTGACTTTTTTGATTGTGTGACTAAAGTAATAGATAAACGTGGAGCCATAGATATAACTTATCTAGACTTTAGTAAGGCTTTTGACACTGTCCCCCATTGCAGATTTTTAAATAAACTTGAAAGCTTGGGGTTGGATACTAAAATGGTTAAATGGATAAGATCTTGGTTGCAGGATAGAAAACAGAGAGTTGTAGTAAATGCAGTGCATTCACAGGAGTGAAATGTTACCAGTGGAGTACTCGAGGGATCTGTACTTGGTCCACTGCTTTTTAATATCTTTATTGGTGACATTGCAAATGGCATTGAAGGGAAAGTATGCCTTTTTGCAGATGACACAAAGGTATGCAACAGGGTAGACACATCAGGAGGAGTAAAAAAAATGATCGAGGATCTACAGTAGGTAGAATGGTCAAAAGCATGGCAATTTAAAGTTTAATAACAAAAAATTCAAATCATGCACTTGGGTCTCAAAAATCCAAAGGCTAATTATAGTATTAATGACACTATACTGGAAACTACTGAGGAGGAAAGGGATCTATGAGTCCCTATTTCAGTTGACTTAAAGGCAGGTAAGCAATGTAACAATGCAATGAGGAAGGCTAGTCAGATGCTTGGTTGCATAGGGAGAGGAATCAGCAGCAGAAAGAATGAAAGAATAATGCCACTGTATAGGTCACTGGTACAGCCTCATCTAGAATACTGTGTTCAGTTCTGGAGGTGATATCTTCAGATGGATTTTAATACATTAGATACTGTACAAAGAAGAACAACTTAAATGGTGCATGGCCAATATCACAAAACATATCCAGAAAGACTAACAAATCTCAATATGTATAGTCTGGAAAAGAGAAGGGAAAGAGGGGACATGATAGAAACTAGAGATGAGCGGGTTCGGTTTCTTTGAATCCGAACCCGCACGAACTTCACTTTTTTTTCCACGGGTCCGAGCGACTCGGATCTTCCCGCCTTGCTCGGTTAACCCGAGCGCGCCCGAACGTCATCATGACGCTGTCGGATTCTCGCGAGGCTCGGATTCTATCGCGAGACTCGGATTCTATATAAGGAGCCGCGCGTCGCCGCCATTTTCACTCGTGCATTGAGATTGATAGGGAGAGGACGTGTCTGGCGTCCTCTCCATTAGAATAGAGATAGATAGATTAGATAGAGAGAGATTGTGCAGAGTCGCAGACAGAGTTAGTTTACCACAGTCAGTGACCAGTGCAGTTGCTAGTTAACTTTTATTTAATATAATATATCCGTTCACTTCTCTCTGCTATATCCGTTCTCTGCCTGAAAAAAAAAACGATACACAGCACAGTCAGTCACACAGTGTGACTCAGTCTGTGTGCACTCAGCTCAGCCCAGTGTGCTGCACAGTCATCAATGTATAAATTAAAAGCTTATAATTAATTGTGGGGGAGACTGGGGAGCACTGCAGGTTGTTAGCAGCAGCCAGGAGTACAATTATATTAATTAACAGTGCACACTTTTGCTGCAGGAGTGGTGACCAGTGCCTGACCACCAGTATAGTATTGTTGTATACTACTAATATCTCTTTAAATATCAACCAGTCTATATTAGCAGCAGACACAGTACAGTGCGGTAGTTCACGGCTGTGGCTACCTCTGTGTCGGCACACGGCAGGCAGTCCGTCCGACCAGAATTGTATTATTTATTATTATATACCTACCACCTAACCGTGGTTTTTTTTTCATTCTTTATACCGTCATAGTGTCATCCTAATTGTTACGAGTATACTACTATCTCTTTATCAACCAGTGTACAGTGCGGTAGTTCACGGCTGTGGCTACCTCTGTGTCGGCACACGGCAGGCAGTCCGTCCGACCAGAATTGTATTATTTATTATTATATACCTACCACCTAACCGTGGTTTTTTTTTCATTCTTTATACCGTCATAGTGTCATCCTAATTGTTACGAGTATACTACTATCTCTTTATCAACCAGTGTACAGTGCGGTAGTTCACGGCTGTGGCTACCTCTGTGTCGGCACACGGCAGGCAGTCCGTCCGACCAGAATTGTATTATTTATTATTATATACCTACCACCTAACCGTGGTTTTTTTTTCATTCTTTATACCGTCATAGTGTCATCCTAATTGTTACGAGTATACTACTATCTCTTTATCAACCAGTGTACAGTGCGGTAGTTCACGGCTGTGGCTACCTCTGTGTCGGCACACGGCAGGCAGTCCGTCCGACCAGAATTGTATTATTTATTATTATATACCTACCACCTAACCGTGGTTTTTTTTTCATTCTTTATACCGTCATAGTGTCATCCTAATTGTTACGAGTATACTACTATCTCTTTATCAACCAGTGTACAGTGCGGTAGTTCACGGCTGTGGCTACCTCTGTGTCGGCACACGGCAGGCAGTCCGTCCGACCAGAATTGTATTATTTATTATTATATACCTACCACCTAACCGTGGTTTTTTTTTCATTCTTTATACCGTCATAGTGTCATCCTAATTGTTACGAGTATACTACTATCTCTTTATCAACCAGTGTACAGTGCGGTAGTTCACGGCTGTGGCTACCTCTGTGTCGGCACACGGCAGGCAGTCCGTCCGACCAGAATTGTATTATTTATTATTATATACCTACCACCTAACCGTGGTTTTTTTTTCATTCTTTATACCGTCATAGTGTCATCCTAATTGTTACGAGTATACTACTATCTCTTTATCAACCAGTGTACAGTGCGGTAGTTCACGGCTGTGGCTACCTCTGTGTCGGCACACGGCAGGCAGTCCGTCCGACCAGAATTGTATTATTTATTATTATATACCTACCACCTAACCGTGGTTTTTTTTTCATTCTTTATACCGTCATAGTGTCATCCTAATTGTTACGAGTATACTACTATCTCTTTATCAACCAGTGTACAGTGCGGTAGTTCACGGCTGTGGCTACCTCTGTGTCGGCACACGGCAGGCAGTCCGTCCGACCAGAATTGTATTATTTATTATTATATACCTACCACCTAACCGTGGTTTTTTTTTCATTCTTTATACCGTCATAGTGTCATCCTAATTGTTACGAGTATACTACTATCTCTTTATCAACCAGTGTACAGTGCGGTAGTTCACGGCTGTGGCTACCTCTGTGTCGGCACACGGCAGGCAGTCCGTCCGACCAGAATTGTATTATTTATTATTATATACCTACCACCTAACCGTGGTTTTTTTTTCATTCTTTATACCGTCATAGTGTCATCCTAATTGTTACGAGTATACTACTATCTCTTTATCAACCAGTGTACAGTGCGGTAGTTCACGGCTGTGGCTACCTCTGTGTCGGCACACGGCAGGCAGTCCGTCCGACCAGAATTGTATTATTTATTATTATATACCTACCACCTAACCGTGGTTTTTTTTTCATTCTTTATACCGTCATAGTGTCATCCTAATTGTTACGAGTATACTACTATCTCTTTATCAACCAGTGTACAGTGCGGTAGTTCACGGCTGTGGCTACCTCTGTGTCGGCACACGGCAGGCAGTCCGTCCGACCAGAATTGTATTATTTATTATTATATACCTACCACCTAACCGTGGTTTTTTTTTCATTCTTTATACCGTCATAGTGTCATCCTAATTGTTACGAGTATACTACTATCTCTTTATCAACCAGTGTACAGTGCGGTAGTTCACGGCTGTGGCTACCTCTGTGTCGGCAGTCGGCAGGCAGTCCGTCCATCCATAATTGTATTATTATTATAATATATACCACCTAACCGTGGTTTTTTTTTCATTCTTTATACCGTCGTCATAGTGTCATACTAGTTGTTACGAGTATACTACTATCTCTTTATCAACCAGTGTACAGTGCGGTAGTTCACGGCTGTGGCTACCTCTGTGTCGGCAGTCGGCAGGCAGTCCGTCCATCCATAATTGTATTATTATTATAATATATACCACCTAACCGTGGTTTTTTTTTCATTCTTTATACCGTCGTCATAGTGTCATACTAGTTGTTACGAGTATACTACTATCTCTTTATCAACCAGTGTACAGTGCGGTAGTTCACGGCTGTGGCTACCTCTGTGTCGGCAGTCGGCAGGCAGTCCGTCCATCCATAATTGTATTATTATTATAATATATACCACCTAACCGTGGTTTTTTTATACCACCTAACCGTGGCAGTCCGTCCATAATTGTATACTAGTATCCAATCCATCCATCTCCATTGTTTACCTGAGGTGCCTTTTAGTTCTGCCTATAAAATATGGAGAACAAAAAAGTTGAGGTTCCAAAATTAGGGAAAGATCAAGATCCACTTCCACCTCGTGCTGAAGCTGCTGCCACTAGTCATGGCCGAGACGATGAAATGCCAGCAACGTCGTCTGCCAAGGCCGATGCCCAATGTCATAGTACAGAGCATGTCAAATCCAAAACACCAAATATCAGAAAAAAAAGGACTCCAAAACCTAAAATAAAATTGTCGGAGGAGAAGCGTAAACTTGCCAATATGCCATTTACCACACGGAGTGGCAAGGAACGGCTGAGGCCCTGGCCTATGTTCATGGCTAGTGGTTCAGCTTCACATGAGGATGGAAGCACTCAGCCTCTCGCTAGAAAACTGAAAAGACTCAAGCTGGCAAAAGCACCGCAAAGAACTGTGCGTTCTTTGAAATCCCAAATCCACAAGGAGAGTCCAATTGTGTCGTTTGCGATGCCTGACCTTCCCAACACTGGACGTGAAGAGCATGCGCCTTCCACTATTTGCATGCCCCCTGCAAGTGCTGGAAGGAGCACCCGCAGTCCAGTTCCTGATAGTCAGATTGAAGATGTCAGTGTTGAAGTACACCAGGATGAGGAGGATATGGGTGTTGCTGGCGCTGGGGAGGAAATTGACCAGGAGGATTCTGATGGTGAGGTGGTTTGTTTAAGTCAGGCACCCGGGGAGACACCTGTTGTCCGTGGGAGGAATATGGCCGTTGACATGCCAGGTGAAAATACCAAAAAAATCAGCTCTTCGGTGTGGAGGTATTTCACCAGAAATGCGGACAACAGGTGTCAAGCCGTGTGTTCCCTTTGTCAAGCTGTAATAAGTAGGGGTAAGGACGTTAACCACCTCGGAACATCCTCCCTTATACGTCACCTGCAGCGCATTCATAATAAGTCAGTGACAAGTTCAAAAACTTTGGGTGACAGCGGAAGCAGTCCACTGACCAGTAAATCCCTTCCTCTTGTAACCAAGCTCACGCAAACCACCCCACCAACTCCCTCAGTGTCAATTTCCTCCTTCCCCAGGAATGCCAATAGTCCTGCAGGCCATGTCACTGGCAAGTCTGACGAGTCCTTTCCTGCCTGGGATTCCTCCGATGCATCCTTGCGTGTAACGCCTACTGCTGCTGGCGCTGCTGTTGTTGCCGCTGGGAGTCGATGGTCATCCCAGAGGGGAAGTCGTAAGCCCACTTGTACTACTTCCAGTAAGCAATTGACTGTTCAACAGTCCTTTGCGAGGAAGATGAAATATCACAGCAGTCATCCTACTGCAAAGCGGATAACTGAGTCCTTGACAACTATGTTGGTGTTAGACGTGCGTCCGGTATCCGCCGTTAGTTCACAGGGAACTAGACAATTTATTGAGGCAGTGTGCCCCCGTTACCAAATACCATCTAGGTTCCACTTCTCTAGGCAGGCGATACCGAGAATGTACACGGACGTCAGAAAAAGACTCACCAGTGTCCTAAAAAATGCAGTTGTACCCAATGTCCACTTAACCACGGACATGTGGACAAGTGGAGCAGGGCAGGGTCAGGACTATATGACTGTGACAGCCCACTGGGTAGATGTATGGACTCCCGCCGCAAGAACAGCAGCGGCGGCACCAGTAGCAGCATCTCGCAAACGCCAACTCTTTCCTAGGCAGGCTACGCTTTGTATCACCGCTTTCCAGAATACGCACACAGCTGAAAACCTCTTACGGCAACTGAGGAAGATCATCGCGGAATGGCTTACCCCAATTGGACTCTCCTGTGGATTTGTGGCATCGGACAACGCCAGCAATATTGTGTGTGCATTAAATATGGGCAAATTCCAGCACGTCCCATGTTTTGCACATACCTTGAATTTGGTGGTGCAGAATTTTTTAAAAAACGACAGGGGCGTGCAAGAGATGCTGTCGGTGGCCAGAAAAATTGCGGGACACTTTCGGCGTACAGGCACCACGTACAGAAGACTGGAGCACCACCAAAAACTACTGAACCTGCCCTGCCATCATCTGAAGCAAGAAGTGGTAACGAGGTGGAATTCAACCCTCTATATGCTTCAGAGGTTGGAGGAGCAGCAAAAGGCCATTCAAGCCTATACAATTGAGCACGATATAGGAGATGGAATGCACCTGTCTCAAGTGCAGTGGAGAATGATTTCAACGTTGTGCAAGGTTCTGATGCCCTTTGAACTTGCCACACGTGAAGTCAGTTCAGACACTGCCAGCCTGAGTCAGGTCATTCCCCTCATCAGGCTTTTGCAGAAGAAGCTGGAGGCATTGAAGAAGGAGCTAACACGGAGCGATTCCGCTAGGCATGTGGGACTTGTGGATGCAGCCCTTAATTCGCTTAACAAGGATTCACGGGTGGTCAATCTGTTGAAATCAGAGCACTACATTTTGGCCACCGTGCTCGATCCTAGATTTAAAGCCTACCTTGGATCTCTCTTTCCGGCAGACACAGGTCTGCTGGGGTTGAAAGACCTGCTGGTGACAAAATTGTCAAGTCAAGCGGAACGCGACCTGTCAACATCTCCTCCTTCACATTCTCCCGCAACTGGGGGTGCGAGGAAAAGGCTCAGAATTCCGAGCCCACCCGCTGGCGGTGATGCAGGGCAGTCTGGAGCGACTGCTGATGCTGACATCTGGTCCGGACTGAAGGACCTGACAACGATTACGGACATGTCGTCTACTGTCACTGCATATGATTCTCTCAACATTGATAGAATGGTGGAGGATTATATGAGTGACCGCATCCAAGTAGGCACGTCACACAGTCCGTACTTATACTGGCAGGAAAAAGAGGCAATTTGGAGGCCCTTGCACAAACTGGCTTTATTCTACCTAAGTTGCCCTCCCACAAGTGTGTACTCCGAAAGAGTGTTTAGTGCCGCCGCTCACCTTGTCAGCAATCGGCGTACGAGGTTACATCCAGAAAATGTGGAGAAGATGATGTTCATTAAAATGAATTATAATCAATTCCTCCGCGGAGACATTGACCAGCAGCAATTGCCTCCACAAAGTACACAGGGAGCTGAGATGGTGGATTCCAGTGGGGACGAATTGATAATCTGTGAGGAGGGGGATGTACACGGTGATATATCGGAGGGTGAAGATGAGGTGGACATCTTGCCTCTGTAGAGCCAGTTTGTGCAAGGAGAGATTAATTGCTTCTTTTTTGGGGGGGGTCCAAACCAACCCGTCATATCAGTCACAGTCGTGTGGCAGACCCTGTCACTGAAATGATGGGTTGGTTAAAGTGTGCATGTCCTGTTTTGTTTATACAACATAAGGGTGGGTGGGAGGGCCCAAGGATAATTCCATCTTGCACCTCTTTTTTCTTTTCTTTTTCTTTGCATCATGTGCTGATTGGGGAGGGTTTTTTGGAAGGGACATCCTGCGTGACACTGCAGTGCCACTCCTAGATGGGCCCGGTGTTTGTGTCGGCCACTAGGGTCGCTAATCTTACTCACACAGCTACCTCATTGCGCCTCTTTTTTTCTTTGCGTCATGTGCTGTTTGGGGAGGGTTTTTTGGAAGGGACATCCTGCGTGACACTGCAGTGCCACTCCTAGATGTGCCCGGTGTTTGTGTCGGCCACTAGGGTCGCTAATCTTACTCACACAGTCAGCTACCTCATTGCGCCTCTTTTTTTCTTTGCGTCATGTGCTGTTTGGGGAGGGTTTTTTGGAAGGGCCATCCTGCGTGACACTGCAGTGCCACTCCTAGATGGGCCCGGTGTTTGTGTCGGCCACTAGGGTCGCTTATCTTACTCACACAGCGACCTCGGTGCAAATTTTAGGACTAAAAATAATATTGTGAGGTGTGATGTGTTCAGAATAGGCTGAAAATGAGTGTAAATTATGTTTTTTGAGGTTAATAATACTTTGGGATCAAAATTACCCCCAAATTCTATGATTTAAGCTGTTTTTTAGGGTTTTTTTAAAAAAACACCCGAATCCAAAACACACCCGAATCCGACAAAAAAAATTCGGTGAGGTTTTGCCAAAACGCGGTCGAACCCAAAACACGGCCGCGGAACCGAACCCAAAACCAAAACACAAAACCCGAAAAATTTCCGGCGCTCATCTCTAATAGAAACTTTCAAATATATCAAGGGATTTAACAAAATCCAGGAGGGAAACATTCTTCATGAAGAGAAGTATTAGAACATGAGGACATGCACTGAAACTGGAGGGACATAGGTTCAGGGAACATTTGAGGAAATATTACTTCATAAAAATGGTAGTGGACAAGTGAAATAGCCTCCCATCAGATGTGGTAGAGGCTAAAACAGTAGAGCAATTTAAACATGCATGGAAAACACATAAGTACTGTATAGCCTTACAAAGAAATAACGTTCAAAAAAGGTTTGAGGTAAAAATATGGTAAAAAAAGGGGCAAACTAGATGGGTCAAGTGGTTCTTATCTGCCATTGAATTTTCTATGTCTCATCTTTATTTGTGGGATCAAATGAAGACAAGGTACCAGAGGTTTCAGGAAGGAAATTGAGCAGGTCACTGCCTGTGGAAGAGCATAACAGTTTAATTTTGGATCTTCTCAATCCTGTCCTTGAAATAGAAAGTGAGAACTTGTGCACTGATAGTAGGTGGTGGGGTTGGTGGAGGGTGTGATAAGAAGTGATTTAAATGTTTTAAAAAGTTGCTTGGAGTTAGAAGGGGATACGTCATTAGGTCAACACCACTTAGGTCAACAGTCATTAGGTCAACATGCATTAGGTTGACAGGGTTACTAGGTCAACATGGTCATTAGGTCGACATGACCTATGTCGATAGGTCAAAGGGTCGACATGAGTTTTTTTTAAATTACATTTTTGTACTTTTTTATACTTTAGGATCCACGTGGACTAGAATTGGGAACGGTAACCTGTGCCTAGTGCTGTGGTTGGGGAGCAAGGCATATTGCCTGAAGCATGGATAGCGAAGCGAGCCATGCGAGGGGACATGTTGCACTAATTGGGGTTCCCAATCACTTTACGAAGAAAACTACATCAAAAAAAGAAGAAAACTCATGTCAACCTAGTACATGTTGACCTAATGACCATGTCGACCTAGTGACCCTGTCAACCTAATGCATGTCGACCTATAGTGGTCAACCTATTGACCTAAGTTGTGTCGACCCAACGACCCATACTCGTTAGAAGCTTGAGCAGAGATGAGAGATTAGAAATATATTTGTTTGTCAATGTCCAGAGCATTATGATGAGAATGGTACACTTTCACATATGTGAGGTAGTCACTTGAAGTATGAGATTTATGTCATTGACATTCTACCTTACTTTAAAGTTTTTGTAGGTGTCTTGTGGATTTAGAGTGCCATGGTTGACATCTAAGCCTAAGTGGAGTGTGATGGGTAGCTAGAGCCACTTCATTGAGTGCTATTTCTAGAGTCTGGCACAGGTGTGATACAGCAGTCTCAGGAGAGGTGAATGTAGAAATTGCAGAGAATAGTTGTTGAAAATGAATATACTTCTGCAGATTTGAGGAGGTTTGGAAGACTTTAGTGGCATTGAGGTTGAAGTAATGGAGGAGAGCATGCAGGTAGTAAGGCTGTGATCTATGAGAGGGAAAGGAGTGTTAGTGAATTCAGAAACTGGGCATAGTATGGTGACTACAAGATCAAGGAAATGGCCCTCCTGATGAGTAGAGGAGTCAGTCCATTGGGAGAGACTGAGCGCGGAGGTTAAAGAGAGTAGCTTGGAGGCATGGGGAGATTTTGGACTGTCAATAGCAATATTGAAATCACACATAATGATGGTGGAGATGTCAGAGGATAAGAAGTGAAGGAGCTAAGCAGAAAAATCTTCCAGAAATTGTGCTGCCCAAGATGGTGATAGATAGCAGCAACATACAGAGAGAAAGGGGTGAAAATCTAAATAGAATGTATTTCAAATTATGGAAATGTGAGTGATGGAACCAGTGACAGAACTGTGTATATGAAAATTTGTGACAGTAATATTCTAACCTCCCCTCCTTTACTGTTACCGGGCCTGAAGGTGTGTGTGAAGCAGAGCCCACCATGTTACAGTGCTGCAAGAGAGGCCATTTCCGATTGTACTGTATGAGCGATGTTTCTGTTATAGATAGCTGTTTGATTTTTTTTAAATAATAAAGTCACAGATAGATGTTAATTTGCTGCAAACAGAGCATGCATTCCATTAGGCACATTTTAGTGACTTGGAGGGAGATGGGAGATAAGTAATGTTTATAAGATTTGTTGGATTTACATTCCATTGTGAATCAGCTGAATGTGAGTGGGCATGTGGATGGGACCTGCGGAAGGAGAGAGAAATAGGTATAGTTGTATGAGTTGTGATAGTTTTTATGGTGACAGATAGAGGTTGTCACAGTCAGTGTATATAGATAAGTAAACAGCACATGAGTACAATAAGGGAAAAGTGGATTAACCCCTTCAGTGGTATGCCCGGAAATCATCTGGGGTAGCCAGCACTGACAGCGCTGGCAACCCCAGAAGATTTCTGGGCATACTACTGACTGATTCCCCGGGGACTACTGTACAGCATGCATGGTGCCTGGGATTCAGCATATTCTCTTATGGAGTTTAGACTGCCCCTGGACTCCTATTGGCCGGGGGCGGGCTTAGCTGTAAAATGGCTTATGCTGATTCCCGGGTGCTGCAAGGCGGCCTGGAGTCAGCGCTGGGGCTAGCAATCCCTACTGGGTGATCGCCAGGTGATTACCTCACCCTGCCCCATCGCTCGCCCCTCCTGCACCTTCCCCCCCACTCCCACTTTAATTTAACCCCCCCCGGGTGTATTTTTAAATTGAAAACCCACCACTGAAAAGGTTAATGAGGCTGGAATGTGCACAGAGAGATGAGTTGCAGTAATAGTGAAGGATGTTACAGCTTTAGGATTGATACCATGGAGTATTATTAGAACAAGCAGTATGGAGTAGTATAGTATAGATATTTAGGTTAGCACATAAGGAAATGGCAGTTATATGGTTAAATTCACTGGCCATAGATGTTTTTAATGTTTGTTCAACTGTTTGATTAACTGCTATGAAATCACACTTAGTTATTTCCACAACCAGCTGCCCCCTACCCTTTTTGTAAAGATATAGTATGCCTGATTAAGATACAAGCCTATATCTGAGCCATTTTGGCAGGTGATTGAAATGTAGATTGATTAAAGGAAATATATTACACTATTTGAGTAATTCAGAGTTGATCGCAGCAGCAAATTTGTTAGCAGTTGGGCAAAACCATGGGGGTCATTCCGAGTTGTTCGCTCGGTAAAAATCTTCGCATCGCAGCGATTTTCCGCTTAATGCGCATGCGCAATGTCCGCACTGCGACTGCGCCAAGTAAATTTGCTATGCAGTTAGGATTTTTACTCACGGCTTTTTCTTCGTTCTGGCGATCGTAATGTGATTGACAGGAAATGGGTGTTACTGGGCAGAAACAGGCCGTTTTATGGACGTGTGGGGGAAAACGCTACCGTTTCCGGAAAAAACGCAGGAGTGGCCGGAGAAACGGGGGAGTGTCTGGGCGAACGCTGGGTGTGTTTGTGACGTCAAACCAGGAACGACAAGCACTGAAATGATCGCAGATGCTGAGTAAGTCTGGAGCTACTCAGAAACTGCTACAAGGTGTGTAATCGCAAAATTGCGAATACATCGTTCGCAATTTTAAGATGCTAAGATTCACTCCCAGTAGGCGGCGGCTTAGCATGAGCAAATCTGCTAAAATCCGCTTGCGAGCGAACAACTCGGAATGACCCCCCATGTGCACTGCAGGTGTGGCAGATATAACATTTGCAGAGAGAGTTAGATTTGGGTGGATTATTTTGTTTCTGTGCAGGGTAAATACTGGCTGCTTTATTTTTACACTGCAATTTAGATTTCAGTTTGAACACACCCCACCCAAATCTAACTCTCTCTGCACATTTTACTGCCCCCCTGCAGTGCACATGGTTTTGCCCAACTTCTAACAAATTTGCTGCTGCGATCAACTCTGAATTACCCACCATGTGCACTGTAGGGTGGGCAGATATAACTTGTGCAGAGAGAGTTAGAGTTGGGTGGGGTAATCTAAACTGCAGTGTAAAAATAAAGTAGACAGTATTTACCCTGCACAGAAACAATATAACCCACCCAAATCTAACTCTCTCTGCAAATGTTATACCTGATCCCCCTGCAGTGCACATGGTTTTGCCCAACTGCTAACAAATTTGCTGCTACAATCAGGTCTGAATTACCCCCCACAGTTACTTGCTGTTTTTGCTTTACTTACAAATCTGCATCAGGCCCATAGTTACTGTGATGCATGGAAGCTTTGAGAAAAAGCTTAAACACTTAACTGACAATTTCCCCCCAAAAAAACTGCAGTTTTGCAAGATGAGGTGAAATCACATGTTTATAAACAGAAGAATTTTGTGAGTATGAAATGCTGCAGTTCATACTTGCCTACCTGACCCTCTCCATGAGGGAGAAAATGCTCTGTTCCTGGACTTTCCTGGTAATGTATGATTGCCATCACCTGTGGGTGAAACACCTTTCTTATCCATTAACTAGCTCACCACAGGTGATGGCAATCATACATTACCAGGAAAGTCCAGGAACAGAGCATTTTCTCCCTCATGGAGAGGGTCAGGTAGGCAAGTACGGTCTATTGCCACAGTACACACACACACACACACACACACACACACACACACACAAATATATACCGCATGCATACTATATATATATATATATATATATATATATATATATATATTGAGTAAAACGGGTACTGGAAATAAGGACTTGTGCGCAGTTGTCTTGGTTAAAACACAGTGTCTCCCATCTCTTGGTTAAATCACTAGCATCAGACACTGTGCAAAGCATACACAGGCTTAGGCCAGGTCACACAGGCACACAACTGAAAACAAGCAAACAAAGATCATTGGCGGGATGTAATGCAGTCTGAGATCAGTGGAGGTGCGGGTTGCAGGCCAATCTCAGATGTTATTTTAAAGGGACATTCACATACAAGGCATAGTTTTGCCTTGTAAGTTATTGTTCCTTTAAGAAAATGTCTGAGATCAGCCAGCAACCTGCACCTCTGGCGATCTCAGACTGCTAAAAAAGTCCTATCACTCCTTGTGCTCAATAGTTAGTTCACTGCAGTGGATTGCAGCCACATATGCAATGCTCTCCGGGCAAGCCCAATGTTCACAGTCCCTGGCACTACAAACTGTTCACTACTCACTGGCCTCTAACAGGCATCAGCGCACAGATCTCTAGGTGAATGGGAATTTTAAACTCTTCCATTTCTCAGTGATGAGTTCCTGCTGGATCTGGACAATTCACATAATCCTGAGTTCTAATTCTCTACTGTGCAGGTGCAGAATGTGCATGTCTTGTTTTCTTCTCTCTTAAAAGGAGCTGATCCCACAGAAATGTGGACAATTGTGGTTAGACACAAGCCCTATCTTGAAGTGCATACACTGTGCGATGTAGCCTTATAATTTTGACTATATAGTAAGGAAAGTTACTGCAAATTGCACCATGTGTACACAGCTTGCGATAATGATATGCGCTCCCGAGGGGTCGTTATCACAAGAAAAGGTAGATTGTGCAGGCAAGTCAATCTTGACTATATTGTGTACAATCTGATACATAGTATAGTCAAAATTGGTGCTTAGTCAAAATCTCACATAGTCAAAATCTCAAGTAAAGATAGTCAATAGTTGTGATTCAGGGCTCCGGGGAGTTCAGGGGAAATTGCAAAGTCAAAATCGGAGATAGTCAATATCTCACCGTGTATATGCACCTTAAGCATGACTGCCTCACAGCATTGAGGTTATGGGTTTGATTCCCTACACGGCCCTAATTGCATTGAGTTTGTACATTTTCCACATGTTTTCTTTGATTTCCTCTTTATACCATGATTTCTTCCCACAATCTACACATATACTGTAAGTTAATTGGCTTCTGACAAACATTAACTCTAGTGTGTATTTTTGTGTGAGAGAGATATATAACTTTTAACTTTTCATTTATTTTTAATGACTTCTGTTTTTTATTACAACCATTTTTCAACCAAAGAAGTCTCTAAGGCAAGAGCACCTCTGTTGGGTCTACTATAAGTCTGTTACAATGAGATCTTTATTTGATCTAACAGCATTTCTTTGCAATGGAGATCCAAAGGGGATTTGTTTTGCAAACTCTGGTCTGTGACAAAGACTTCGCTTGTGGTATCATAATGACATTACTATGTTACCTATATAAACAAATGAAGAAGAACAAAAAAACAGTAGCTCAACATATTACTGTTTACATGGAACAATTATTGAATTGTTTCTAATTTCTCATTAATAGAAACAAAATATATTGTTCTTGCTCTAATAGTGGATACAATTTACATTTTTATAATTATTGCTTGAGACATGTAGGTAAACTTTTTTTGTTGCTTTTTTAATTTATCAATCATTTATATACTTTACATGGAAGAGTATAAGGTTATGACATAACATTGCAATGTTGTTTTTTTATTTATCAATCCTTTGTATAATTTACATGGAGGAGTATAAGGTTATGTTTTGGTATCACACAATATAATATTGCAATGTTCATTAATTATTTTATTACGGAAATAAAAGTCTGAAGAAAGTAGTTACAAATGACAAATGCTACTATTTCTATTTGGAGCAGTAGTCTGATGATATATGTAGAATAAAATGGTGAGTCTGGTCTGTAAAGTGATGTATGACTCTCCCACAATTAAGTCAAGTCACAGTCTACAAAGTGGATACATTTAGAATCATTATCAAAGTGATTTCAAGCCACCAAATTAAGTATTTATGTAAAGAGAGTACTGCACTCAATTTGCTCTAAGTTCCACTCAATTAAATTATGATAATACTACCAATATACAGTTAAACCATGTGAAATACAGTACTAATATATGACGGGATGTGGTCAGGATCCCGGCAGTTGGAATAGGTCAGAATCCCAGACTGATCCCGAAGGTAAGTACTGGCCTTGGGGTTAGGGTAAGAGTAAAGGTTTGGGAAGGGTTTGTTAGGGTAAGGGTAAAACTACTATACTTACCATGATCCATTGGGATTCTGAAAGTCAGGATCCCGCTGCTGATATTCTGAATCCCGACTGCCAGGATTTTGTACCTAACAGTATACGGCATTCATGGATGACAAAGACACTATGTAAAACAACTGGTCAACTTGCCAATATGAATTCATAGTCCTCTCTATCTTAATGTTGCAGGTAAAGACCATGGGATAGATTTACTACAGTAGATATACATTTTCACCAATTTTGTGTATTTAAACCAATTTTTGGTTGATTTTGCAAATCAGAGATTTACTAAAGGCAACAATTGACCAAAAATGGATGAGAAATAGGATTACTAAACCAAACGTTGAAAAAACATTGATGTTTTCTCATGTACAGATGTGTATACACATGTATACACATGCTTGCTTAAATAACTGCCATGGTGTGATGTTCCTGCTACCCGCCTCAAAATATGCTGCCGGGTACCGCTATGTATACACGGCAGCAGAAGCCTCTTACTCCCGCTAATTGCCCACTGCCTGTGATCACATGATAATTGTTGTGAGCGTTTTCAGGAGCATGCATAAACAGTTCAGGGATCACTGCATGTGATGACGCAGGACCTGCATGCACAGGTGCCCCAACATCGTAGATGTTCACAAACCAGAATTTGAGGAACCACAGCAGCTTCTTGTATGTGGTTATATTTTGTCCAATAGGAAAACACCAGAAGTTGTAGTTGAATTATTATTATTTTTTTCTTTTCTGATGTTTGACCAGTTTTTATGTCTATTTGTAGTCAATTTTGAATGGAACTGGACAAAAACTGGCTGATTTCAGACTAACAAAATTGGGCAACATCGACAGAGAATTTAAAATCAAATTTAAAATGGACTGTTAGAAAATGTATACGCTGAAACACACAGTCAATGTTGATCGATTTTAAATCAATTTAAAAACAATCTAAAATTAACTAAACTTTCCCCCTTGTCTTAATAAAGATCAGCGTCACTCTATGGTGAAATAACTTGTAGTATTTAAGCATCTAAACCAATATTTTGGCTTTGAGGGGTATATTTTTTATGTTGGCTTACAGGGGTCTAGCCAGTGGAGTAGTTGCCCACGGCAACCAATCAGCTACTATGTATAATTTTATAGAATACACTTGATAGATATTACCTCAAAGCTGATTAATTGCCATTGGCAACTTCTCCACTGGCTTACTTCTCCACTCTTTTCACTGCTCCAGTAATAGACCCCTCAGTCTTTATGTAAGAAAGCAACTAGTATAATTGTAATTCTTAATTCTTAATATTCTGTAGTCCTTTTTGGTTTTCTTACTTGTAAAGTTTCACAGCTCTTCTGTGTTAAATAAACATCTGGGGGTAAATTTACTAAAATTCGTATTTTTCCGAATGAGGTTAAAGTTCAAACACGAATGACATCGAAAGTGTAAAATTGCAACTTTTTGAATTTATTACGACTAATTTACTAAGCTAAACAAAGAAAATTTTGGCTACGGGTACCAACAGGCGCCTAAGTGCAGTATAGATCAGAGTACTTGACATGTAAACTGTATACAATAAAAAAAACAAATATACAACCCTTAAGGTCGACGTGAAAGTCCAATTCTTGCTCCTCACATTTCTTCCTCTTAGTTTGATAGCATGTAAAATAGAGGGGAGAGGGAAGCCATATGTGCAGTACAGTAATTTAATATACACACATACAGAAAACATAGACAATCACAATACAGGGTCACAGTAAAATGTGCAGAATATTAATATCCAAGTGTGACAACCACAGGAGATGTGCAGAACAATTACCAGAGAGTTCGAGAACTCAAAGAGTCCTCAAACAAGTTCTTTAATTTCCAAAGTCCACCCGGGCAGGAGCTGGAAAAGTCCTCTGGTTCTTGAAGATGCAGACCAACGTGGGGACTGACCACAGATGGAGTACTCCGACGCGTTTCAACTCCTATTCGTTGGAGATACAAATATGCCCCCACAGTGCCAGATACACATGCCCAAACTGAGTCAAACACTTGTATGCCCCTACAGTGCCAGACACTCGTATGCCCCTACAGTGCCAGACACTCGTATGCCTCCACAGTGCCGGACACTCGTATGCCCCCACAGTGCCGGACACTCAAATGCCCCCACAGTGCTGGACACTCAAATGCCCCCACAGTGTCAGATACACATATGCCCCCACAGTGCCAGAGACATGTATGCCCCCACAGTGCCAGACACACATATGCCCCATGTTGATTTTACTATTAAAGGCAGCACTTTTAGGTAGATTCACATTTAGAGGCAATAGCTATCCCCCCACCCCCGTTGAGTTCCTCAACAGCAGGGATGCCCATTAATGATCAAAGAATGCAGCAGCAGCCACTGTAATTGGCGCTGGGGTCCAGCACCGCACCACAATACAGACAAGAAACTATACATAAACTACACTCCCCACCAGCCACTGATGCATACTGTGATCATTACTGGGCATCCCTGCTGGTGAGGAACTATACGGGGGTAGGGGGATAGCTGCTCAGGGCCCTCTTTTCGTATGGGCTCAATGGGCTCTTGCCCAGGAGTAAAAGGGGCCTAGGCTGATAGCTGAGGGTCCCCTCTTTCCAGGGGTACCAAATTTTGGAAAATTTTGGAAAATCGGCCCTGGGGAACCGGAGATATCCGACTTCAAAGCAGTTGTCCCCATCCAAGCCTGTTAATTGTTCTTCCCAGCCAGATATCTCCAAAAGCTGACACTCCCCTTTCAGTGGACACTGGCAGCTTGTCTCTACTATGCCCAGAACCAGAGATATCAGCCTTCAAGCAGCTGGTCCCTTCTCCAGCTCCACACGCTTAATGTGTAGTTTTATATTTTTGTTGGTGAATTGCTCTGGCTCCTGAAGTCTGATCCCCAGGTCCCCAGTACCTCCTGAAAGGTGGGACTCTCTAGTTTTTTTTTATCCCATTAAAGCTAAGAAATCTATTTCCAGGAACTGGAGATATCTGCAGTAAAGCAAGCTGCCCTGACCCCTGAAAAATGATGAATATTAAGCCCACTCCACTATCCATCCCTCCCCTGTGTATTAAACACCCCCTACCACCCTGGAAGTCATGTACCGGGGCCCCTTCATTCAGCAGTGTCCCCTTATACAGTTTAGGGTTCTCCTTCCCATCCCATTTGTGCAGTAAAGGAGTAATTATCAGAAATTATTTCTCCAGGTGCTACAAGCTTAGCGAAAGATAGAACCCCCCTACCCCCTGCCGAACATCAAAGCTGCCGCTGATAGCACCCCCCACCCCTACCGCTGATGGATGGGTAGGGGACTCAGTGCATTGCTGTGCCCAGGGGCCTACACTGCTGTTAAGATGGCTCTGTAGCTGCTGCTTCTAAAAGTGTACTACCTACTGCCCATGGGTGGCACCTCTGGACGGTGCCCCTCCTCGGCTAGCGCCCCTGGCGAGTGCACCCTGGCCAATAGGAAGATACACCGCTGCTGTGTTGTGCAGACCAGTCCAGTGTAGTCAGTGTATTGTGCTTCATTAGTCCAGCCATTCACAGTGTTGGTATTCTATGTTGCCATATATCCAGTGTAGCTGTATAAAGTGGTGCTGTGTTGTGCAGACAAGTGGTAGTGTCCTGTGTCATCAGTAATTCCAGTGACGATATACGCTGCTGCTATATCTTCACTGCTGCATTATAATAATTATAACAACAACAACGTGTAGTGCTGCATCAGACCAGTCGTAGTGTCCTGTGTCATCAGTAATTCCAGTGACGATATACGCTGCTGAAATATGGCCACTGCTGCAGTATAATAATTATAACAACAACAACAACGTGTTGTGCTGCATCAGACCAGTGGTAGTGCCCTGTGTCATCAGTAATTCCAGTGAGGATATATGCTGCTGCTATATGTCCACTGCTGCAGTATAATAATTATAACAATAACGTGTTGGCCTGCATCAGACCAGTGGTAGTGTCCTGTGTCATCAGTAATTCCAGTGATGATATGCGCTGCTGCTATATGTCTACTGCTGCAGTATAATAATTATAACGTGTTGTGCTGCACCAGACCAGTGGTAGTGTCCTGTGTCATCAGTAATTCCAGTGATGATATGCGCTGCTGCTATATGTCTACTGCTGCAGTATAATAATTATAACAACGTGTTGTGCTGCATCAGACCAGTGGTAGTGTCCTCTGTCATCAGTAATTCCAGTGACGATATACGCTGCTGCTATATGTCCACTACTGCAGTATAATAATTATAACAACAACGTGTTGTGCTGCATCAGACTAGTGGTAGTGTCCTGTGTCATTAGTAATTCCAGTGACGATATACGCTGCTGCTATATGTCCCCTGCTGCAGCATAATAATTATAACAACGTGTTGTGCTGCATCAGACCAGTGGTAGTGTCCTGTGTCATCAGTTTTTCCAGTGATGATATATGCTGCTGCTATATGTCCACTGCTGCAGTATAATAATTATAACAACAACAACATGTTGTGCTGCATCAGACCAGTGGTAGTGTCCTGTGTCATCAGTAATTCCAGTGACGATATTCGCTGCTGCTATATGTCCACTGCTGCAGTATAATAATTATAACAACAACAACGTGTTGTGCTGCATCAGACCAGTGGTAGTGCCCTGTGTCATCAGTAATTCCAGTGAGGATATATGCTGCTGCTATATGTCCACTGCTGCAGTATAATAATAATTATAACAACAACGTGTTGTGCTGCATCAGACCAGTGGTATTGTCCTGTGTCATCAGTAATTCCAGTGACGATATACGCTGCTGCTATATGTCCACTGCTGCAGTATAATAATTATAACAACAACGTGTTGTGCTGCATCAGAACAGTGGTAGTGTCCTGTGTCATCAGTAATTCCAGTAACGATATACACTGCTGCTATATGTCCACTGCTCCAGTATAATAATTATAACAACAACAACAATGTGTTGTGCTGAATCAGACCAGTGGTAGTGCCCTGTGTCATCAGTAATTCCAGTGAGGATATATGCTGCTGCTATATGTCCACTGCTGCAGTATAATAATAATTATAACAACAACAACAACGTGTTGTGCTGCATCAGACCAGTCGTAGTGTCCTGTGTCATCAGTAATTCCAGTGACGATATACGCTGCTGCTATATGTCCACTGCTGCAGTATAATAATTATAACAACAACGTGTTGGTCTGCATCAGACCAGTGGTAGTGTCCTGTGTCATCAGTAATTCCAGTGACGATATACGCTGCTGCTATATGTCCACTGCTGCAGTATAATAATTATAACAACAACGTGTTGTGCTGCATAAGACCAGTGGTAGTGTCCTGTGTCATCAGTAATTCCAGTGACGATATACGCTGCTGCTATATGTCCACTGCTGCAGTGTAATAATTATAACAACGTGTTGTGCTGCATCAGACCAGTGGTAGTATCCTGTGTCATCAGTAATTCCAGTGACAATATACGCTGCTGCTATATGTCCACTGCTGCAGTATAATAATTATAACAACGTGTTGTGCTGCATCAGACCAGTGGTAGTGTCCTGTGTCATCAGTAATTCCAGTGACGATATACGCTGCTGCTATATGTCCACTGCTGCAGTATAATAATTATAACAACAACAACAACAACGTGTTGTGCTGCATCAGACTAGTGGTAGTGTCCTGTGTCATTAGTAATTCCAGTGACGATATACGCTGCTGCTATATGTCCACTGCTGCAGTATAATAATTATAACAACGTGTTGTGCTGCATCAGACCAGTGGTATTGTCCTGTGTCATCAGTAATTCCAGTGACGATATTCGCTGCTGCTATATGTCCACTGCTGCAGTATAATAATTATAACAACAACAACAACAACAACGTGTTGTGCTGCATCAGACCAGTGGTAGTGCCCTGTGTCATCAGTAATTCAAGTGAGGATATATGCTGCTGCTATATGTCCACTGCTGCAGTATAATAATAATTATAACAACAACAACAACAACAACAACAACAACGTGTTGTGCTGCATCAGATCAGTGGTAGTGTCCTGTGTCATCAGTAATTCCAGTGACAATATACGCTGCTGTTATATGTCCACTGCTGCAGTATAATAATTATAACAACAACGTGTTGGTCTGCATCAGACCAGTGGTAGTATCCTGTGTCATCAGTAATTCCAGTGATGATATACGCTGCTGCTATATGTCCACTGCTGCAGTATAATAATTATAACGTGTTGTGCTGCATCAGACCAGTGGTAGTGTCCTGTGTCATCAGTAATTCCAGTGACGATATACGCTGCTGCTATATGTCCACTGCTGCAGTATAATAATTATAACAACAACGTGTTGTGCTGCATCAGACCAGTGGTAGTGTACTGTGTCATCAGTAATTCCAGTGACGATATACACTGCTGCTATATGTCCACTGCTGCAGTATAATAATTATAACAACAGCAACAACAATGTGTTGTGCTGAATCAGACCAGTGGTAGTGCCCTGTGTCATCAGTAATTCCAGTGAGGATATATGCTGCTGCTATATGTCCACTGCTGCAGTATAATAATAATTATAACAACAACAACAACAACGTGTTATAATAATTATAACAACAACGTGTTGGTCTGCATCAGACCAGTGGTAGTGTCCTGTGTCATCAGTAATTCCAGTGACGATATACGCTGCTGCTATATGTCCACTGCTGCAGTATAATAATTATAACAACAACGTGTTGGTCTGCATCAGACCAGTGGTAGTGTCCTGTGTCATCAGTAATTCCAGTGACGATATACGCTGCTGCTATATGTCCACTGCTGCAGTATAATAATTATAACAATAACGTGTTGTGCTGCATCAGACCAGTGGTAGTGTCCTGTGTCATCATTTATTCCAGTCATGCCTGTGATGCATATTGTCTCATATAACTCCCAAAGAATAATGGAGAACAAAAATTTTGAGGAGGAAACAGGGAAAGATCAAGAAGAACCACTTCCTTGTAGTGCTGAAGCTGCTGACACTAGCCATGACATAGACGATAAAATGCCATCAACGTCGTCTGCCAAGGTTGATGCCCAATGTGATAGTAGAGGGCGTGTAAAATCCAAAAAGCCAAACTTCAGTAAAAAGAACCAAAAAAATAAATTTAAATCGTCTGAGGAGAAACGTAAACTTGCCAACATGCCATTTACGACATGGAGTGGCAAGGAACGGCTGAGGCCCTGGCCTATGTTCATAGCTAGTGGTTCAGCTTCACATGACGATGGATGTCCTCATCCTCCCGCTAGAAAAATTAAAAGACTTAAGCTGGAAAGAGCACAGAAAAGAACTGTGTGCTCTGAGATGGTATCACAAATCCCCAAGCAGAGTCCAAGTGTGTCGGCGGTTGCGATGCCTGACCTTCCCAACACTGGATGGGAAGAGGTGGCTCCTTCCACCATTTGCATGCCCCCTGCAAGTGCTGGAAGGAGCACCCACAGTCCAGTTGCTGATATTCAAATTGAAGATGTCACTGTTGAAGTACACCAGGATGAGGATATGGGTGTTGCTGGCGCTGAGGAGGAAGTTGACGATGAAGATTTTGATGGTGATGTGGTTTGTTTAAGTCATGCACCGGGGGAGACACATGTTGTCCTTGGGATGAAGAAGCCCATTGTAATGCCTGGGCAAAATACCAAAAAAAACACCTCTACGAAGTTATATTATTTCTCCACACATCCGGACAACAAGTGTCAAGCCGTGTGTTGACTCTGTCAATCTGTAGTAAGTAGGGGTAAGGATGTTAAACACCTAGGGACAACCTCCCTTATGGGAAACCTGCTGTGCTTTCATCAGAAGTCAGTGTCAAGTTGTGAAACTTTGGGTAAGAGCGTAAGCAGTCCACTGACATCTAAATCCCTTCTTCCTCTTGTACCCAAGCTCCTGCAAGTCACACCACCAACTCAGGTCAGGTCATATAGGCAAAGGAGGGGGAATGCACCTGACTCAAGTGCAGTGGAGAATGATTTCCATCTTGTGCAAGGTTCTCCAACCCTTCGAACTTGCCACACATGAAATCAGTTCAGAGACTGCCAGCTTGAGTCAGGTCATTCCCCTCATCAGGCTTTTGCAGAAGCAGCTGGAGAAATTTAAGAAGGAGATAAGATGGAGGGATTCCGCAAAGTATGTGGGACTTGTGGATGGAGCCCTTCATTCGTTTTGCCAGGATTCAAAGGTGGTCAATCTGTTGAAATCAGAGCACTACATTTTGGCCACCGAGCTCGATCCTAGGTTTAAAGCCTACTTTGTATCTCTCTTTCTGGCAGACACAAGTCTGCAGAGGTTCAAAGACCTGCTTGTGAGAAAATTGTCAACTCAAGCAGAACGTGACCCGTCAACAGCTCCTCCTTAATTTTCTCCAGCAACTGGGGCTGCAAGAAAAAGGATAAGATTTTCTAGCCCACCCGCTGGTGGTGATGCAGGGCAGTCAGGAGCAAGTGCTGACATCTGGTCCAGACTGAAGGACCTGCCAACGATTACTGACATGTCTACTGTCACTGCATATGATTCTGTCACCATTGAAAGAATGGGGGATGATTATATAAGTGACAGCATCCAAGAAGTCATGTCAGACAGTCCGTACGTATACTGGCAGGAAAAAGAGGCCATTTGGATGCCCTTGCACAAACTGGCTTTATTTTACCGAAATTGCCCCCCCCCCCCCCCCTCCAGTGTGTACTCCGAAAGAGTGTTTAGTGCAGCTGGTAACCTTGTCAGAGATCGGCATAGGAGGTTACTTCTCCAAAATGTGGAGAAGATGATGTTCATCAAAATGAATTATAATAACTTCCTCCGTGGAGATATTTACCAGCGATAGTATCCAGAAAGTACACAGGGACCTCTGATGGATTCCAGTGGGGACAAATTAATACTCTGTGAGGAGGAGGATGTACACACCGAAAGGGGTGAGGAATCGGAGGATGAGGTCGACATCCTGCCTCTGTAGAGCCAGTTTGTGCAAGGAGAGATTGATTGCTTCTTTTTTGGTGTGTGCCCTGGTGTTCCTTGGCAGTCTCCCAAACAAGTACTGACCAGGCCTTCCAGAGCTTTGCTTCCAAATTAGGCAACAAACCATTTAATCCATTGGTGCTAAGATCAATACACGGGATATCATTGTAGGAGACTCTAGCTATCTACTCATTGTTAGTAGACATGTTAAGCTACTTCTGTTATTGTACAAAATAATTCTTCACCTTGGCAGTATTTACTGTTTTATTAGTCTTATTATATTTTCATTTAGGATACCATATCTTGTTTGTCACACTATATTTTATATGATTCTTAATAAAGGTTAAATTTTATTGTTTATAATTTTTTTCATATAAGAGTGCCCCAGCACAGAGTCTTTCTTTTTTCCTTTTTTACCCCAATGTAAACCCACTGACTCGGGGAGCACCACCGACGGTATATTTACACATTGTGTCATATTTTCCAAAGTTGGTCACATACATTATACCTGGCAATAAGGTTCTGTCTGCTATCTGCTATCATTTACCAGTGCGGAACACCTCCATTTTCTTTTGCATAGAGGGGGAGGAGCCAGTCACACTTATACATTTAAAGTGCAGGCTCCACTTATCCATCCATCTATAGCCCTCTGTCATAAGCCTCCAGTGTCCTCTGTGGAATCAGAGAAATTAATGAAGGAGATACATTCATTAATGAACGAGATACCGTTCATATCTTTGAGTGTGGAGGCACCAGCGATGAACGATGTGCGGCCCTGCGCTCGTTCATCGCTGGTGCCCCGTCGCCTGTGCATGCAGGCCAATATGGATGATTTCGGCCATATTTGCCTGCTGTTCTATGGAGCCGTTGATGGGGGGAGTGAAGAAACTTCACTCCCCCCATCACTGCCCCCCCCCATACCGGGTCGCCCGTTGGCCGTATCCGCTGTTAGGCAGCTCGGCGGCAGATCGCTCAATGTGTAGGGCCCTTAAGGTAAGTGACAGCATTGGGTGGCACAAAACTTCCAACATGGCACATCTAGGAAACAGAATGGCACTGCAGTGGCAGTTTAACAAACTATGAAAATGTTTGTCATCCACACAAGAAGACAGACAGCAATGCTTCAAACAGTGCACAATGCAAAAAAAAAAGAAGTGCAAGATGGAATTGTCCTTGGGCTCTCCCACCCACCCTAATTTTGTATATATTAAACAGGATATGCACTGTTTAGCAAAACCAATAACTTCAGCACTTGTGGATGAAATTATTGGTTTGTTTGGGTCCCCACAAAACAAGCTGCCAATTGGCAGTGATCATTGCTGGCAATGATCTCTATGTACACAATCTGGCTTGACATAGGCAAGATGATGTCATCATCACAATCATCCGATTTGTCATCCCCATCAGTGTGTACATCATCTTCACACAATATTAATTCATCCCATTAGAGGTGCCTCTGTATATTTTGTATGTAATTGGCAGTAAAGGTATTCCTGGTGGAAATGGTAATTAATTTTGATGAACATTATATTTTCCACATTTTCGGGAAGTAACTTCCTACAACAATCGCTGGCAAGCATCCCGGCTGAGCTGAAAACTCTTTCTGAGTACAGAATGGAGGGTGGGCAACTTCAGTAAAACAACACCTGACAGCAGGAGTTGCCAGGGAAATTGAAGGAGGAGATGTTGCCATGTCATGTGCCACTTGAGCTGACAATTTGTTCGCCAATGACTCTTTGCATCTCTTCAGATTTGTGTTTGTTGGAAAGATACAACGTATGACTTAAACCTAGGCTCAAGTATGGTCATCAAAATATAGTGATTTGATTTGAAGAGATTGATGACCCTTGGATCCTGGTAAAGTGAATGGCTTGATCTACAAGTCCAACATGATTAGCATAATTGCTTCATTTCAGCTCCTCCTTCAGTTTCTCCAACTGCTTTTCCAAGAGTCCAATAAGGGAAATTACCTGGCTCAAGCTGGTAGTATCTGAACTAACTTAACCTGTGGCAACTTCATAGGGTTTAAGAACCTTGCTCAACATGGAAATTATTTTCCACTGCACTTGAGTAAGGTACAGTACGTTTGCCATCTTTTCCCTATGTGATAGGTTATTGTGTAGCCTGGATGGCCTTTTGCTGCTCCTCCTTCCATTGAAGCATATAAAGGATAAAATTTCACCTAATTACTACCTCAGGATGTGGTTACAATACCGCTAGTCAGGATATTGGACATCACAATGTTGCCGCTGGAATCCCAACTAGCAGTGAAATACAACTGCCGGAATACCAGCACCACAGGCTTTTCTCCTTCTATGGGTGTCCATGATACCCATAAATGGAGAATATAACCTGTACCTGCAGCGTGGCTTGCGCAGAGAGCTAGCAAGGGGATTTCTAGCACTCACCCCACTGCCGGCATATTGGTGGCGGTATACTGATGGCCGGGATCCCGGCTGCCGGTTTTTCATACTGATCCCACTACTTCTTACTTCAGCTGATGGCAAGGCAAATTCACCAGTACTTGCAGCTGCTGCAATCTTTAACATGCACTTGCTGAATGTCAAATTGTCATTTATTTTTACATTTTGCACCGCCAAATTAATTGTGTGAGCAAAACAGGGCACATGTTGGAATTCACCCAGCTGTTATGCTCTTTTTTGGCATTGTCCAAAAAACAAAAACAAACAAACCCCAAGACAGTCCAAGCAAAGTAAAACATTTTCCAATGATTTTTCTAAGAACTTGCAATCTGCCTCTTAGTGAAACCGGTGATACACAGAGTAGCCTGCCTCTGAATGATCTGGTATTTGTTAGATGCTGCTGCTGCTGCTGCTGCTGCTGAAGGCAATACACCTACTCGGTGGGCTGTAACAGTCATGTAATCTTTAGTTTTATAAAAAAAATATATGAAATAATCCTAAATAGGAAAATTCAATACAGGCGCTATTGATAAAATTAACCACACTAATATATATTTAACTTTTATGCAGCTCTCACACAGTATTCTGAAATAACTGGAAATATAGAAATTGTAAACATATAGACTTGACTATACAAGAGAGCGCAAATAGTAAATTATAAAAACAGTTTATTATCTTAAAACCAATTGGTATAAGAAACTTTTATAATAATGAAACCACATCAGTTAATTCTAACCTCTATATGTACGAGCACAATGATATCAATAACAGGTCCCAGTTTGGACGTGTTTACTAGTGTCCAAAATTCCTGAATGGATAATTTGTGAATAAATGTCCTGGACCAATTATGGCTCACTGGATTGGCCACATTGAATCATTTATATAGGTAATACACCTAATTAAATATACCAGCCTGTTATTATAGTAGATGACTGTGCCCAAACACAAAACTGTACACTCCGCTGGAAATTAATTTGTCAATCCTCCTCATCCATAAAGTGCAATCTTGACTCCCGCTGTTATAAATACAGTGTCTCACCGCTATTGGGCTTTCATTGTTGCTGTCTCCTGTATTCCAAATGGTACAACCGTGGCCATAACAATTGCAGAAATACACTGCCAAGCCCTATAGCACAAGGGCTGAGGCAACGTTAGAGATGGCAGTGAAGGAGATGATAAGTCCCAAGCTAGGACGGAGCAGCTACGAGCAGCATGGGCAGTCTGCAAATGATCTACCCCAGACTGGTATGAAGCAACCGGGGCCAGCACAAATGATCTGCACAACGGTGAGTCCCATACTGGAACGGAGTGGCCGTGGGCGGCACAAAGACTTTGATCGGCGGCTGTATCAGGATGAATGAAGCTGGCCAAATAATAGGTGATGTGGCACACACACCTTTATGTGTTTCTCCGACGTACACAATTGTCGGTTTCCTCAGAAGAAAATCTGTTTTCCCTGTTCCGCTTTTCCACATATCTGTGGTTGAGTGGACAGTGGGTACAACAGCTTTTTGGAGGACACTACTGATGTTTTTCTTAATGTCCTTGTACATACTAGTAATTGCTTTTTCTAGTGAAGTGGAATCTATATGGGATTTGGTAGCAGGAACACAGGACCTCAATTAACCGTTTAAAACACACTGCATTAATGATGGATACTGGATGCACATCTAATACCAGCATAGCTGTTATGGCATCAGTAATCCACTGTGCAACTGAGTGTTGCTCCCCCTGCAAAGGATTATTTACCAGTCAATTGTTTGGTTAAACTACTACAAGTAGTCTTCCTGGTCCCCTTCTGGGATGAAGATTTACTCACAGCAGCAGAAGCAACATGCGTAGCACTCAAGGATCTTTTTGAGGAAGACCAGATATGAAGGGGAGTCAGTCTTTCTTATGAAATTGTATGCAGAACTACTTCCAATCATGATTGAGGATATTTATGATGAAGGTGTTGGTGCTGGAGATTGCAGGCGATTGGATCTTACAGAGAAAAGGGAGCTGGATGATGCTGGATTGGTTGTTACTACATTTTTAGCCAAAGCTTCTGAATTTTTAAACAACTTTTGATAAATGTGCTGCAAGTTACATAACAAGGAGAAGGTTCCTAGATGGTTAAGGTCCCTACCTCTACTTACTATAGCTTTACAAAGGCTATAGATGGCTTGACACTTACTGTCCTGATTTGGGTAGAAATAATTCCACACTGAAGAGGTAGATTTTTTTGTCTTTTGCCCCGGCATGACAATGGGCTTTTTCATATCATGGGCAACAACTGTTTCAAGTGGTGCCTGATTTACACAAACAACATCCTCGGCATCAACATACTGATCATCAACATCCTTATTAACACCAGCTATACAAATATGCACTTACATTGAAACATCCACAATTTCTATGTTAGCATATTGACACTTTCTTCTCATCTCATTTCCTCCTCAGGGATTTGTGATGTTTCTGAGCACACAGTTGGTTCCAATGCCTTAAAGAGTTTAATTTTTTGACACTTCTACAGAGAGAAGGGCTTACATCATCATAAGAGCCAGAACCACCACTCATAAATAAAGACCATGTCCTTAGCTTTTCCTTGCCACTTTGTGTGGTGAATGGCATATTGCCAGTTTTATGTTTCTCTGTAGCTAACTTTATTTTTGATGTTTTTTTCTTTGCCACTGTAAAATTACTGTAAAACTTCTTTGATTTTACATGCCCTGACTAAAGCCATCTATGCCCTTGGGCATCGGCCTAAGTAGATGATGTTAACAGACTTGTATCATCATGACTGGTAGCAGCAACTGCAGCACTAGTATGTGCTTCCTGTTCTCATCTCAATTGTTCGTCTTCCATATCTATCAACAATCGCGAACGAAGTGAGGTACAGCACACACCACAATTTGTACAAAAAATGTACACCTACAGTCTCACAATATGTGTATAAGTCAGAGATAATAATCTAACACTGTGGTTTACTTTCACCTACAGTGTCACACAATATGTGTATAAGCATGAAATAAACTATATTACTGTGGTACCACCTTCACCCACAGTGTCACACAATAAATGTATGAATACAAAATACAATATAGTACAGTGCAGTTGACCATCACCAACAGTGTCACACAATACATGTATGAATATGAAATAAAGTGTATTCCTGTGGTACCACTTTGACCCACAGTGTCACACAATATGCGTATGAGTATGAAATGAAATGTATTACTGTGGTACCACTTTCACCCACAGTTTCACACAATATGTGTATGATTCAGAAATATTTACGCTGCGGTTCATTTTCACCTAGTGTCACACAATATGTGTATAATTCAGAAATAATTAGAGATGAGCGCATTCGGTTTTACTCGGATTTACTCGGTTCTCAAAGCATCTTATTGGCTCACGGACGTCATGTGTTTTGGATAGCCAATAAGAAACATCCGGATAAAATCGAACTGGCGATAATTCTGGCGTTACATTCGAACCCGCTCATCTCTAGAAATAATAATGCTGCAGTTCACTTTCACCTACTGGATCACACAATATGTTTATGAGTCAAATAATAATGCTGCAGTTCACATTCACCTACAGTGTCACACAATATGTGTATAGGTCAGAAATCATAATCTAACACTGCCATTTAATTTCACCTATAGTGTCACAAATTCTATACGTGTATGATTATACACTTAAGTCTGACCGTCAGTGTCACAGAAAAATAATAGTCTAGTATACTGGGGCTTAGCACCAAAAAAACAAAAATATATTTATATATATATTTAATGTGTGTATATATATATATATATATATATATATATATATATACAAATACAGAGTTCTTTTCACTGTTTTGATGTTGTTTCTTTTTTTAATGTATATATAAATAATAATGAAAGTAACATTTTACTGAGAGATATGCAGAGTGCACCAAAGAGAGTTTCTTCTTTTTTCTGCTGGTAAACAATATATTTTTGGATTATGGGAGGATACCAATGCAGTCATTCTAACCATCACACCATCCATGCTGTACAGTACAGTATGTCTGTTTGTTTATTTATTAATTAATTTGACATAGTGAGCTGTGCATGGTAACCAATTTTTTTTTCAATGTGAAGCAAGGACCACCACCAGGTTATATGGAGGAGGTTGTCTTGTCATCATTAGAGGACCAACCCTATAAGAAAATAATGTTTAAGCACTGCTGATTTATAAACAGGGACTGGGTTGCAAGATTCCTCTGCGTTATTTGTGGTATCTAGTCAGGAGGTCAACATCAGAATGTTGGCATGATTCAAACTCTCGACAGGTTCACAGTGTCAACACCTGAAATATTGCCAGGTAAAATGTCAATATTCTAAGGATGCTGATGGTTAGGGTTAGGTACTTCTGGGAGGGATGGGGTTAGGCCAGAGGCATAGCATGGAGCCATGGCTCCCGGAGCAAGCTCACTTCACGGTGCCCCCTCCCCCTATATGCATTCAAACACATAGTTTCCGACAGGGAAAAAAGCATTGAACCCCTCTGGGGAAAAAAAACACAATAGCCTCCACAGGGGAAAAAAGAAAAGCACTCACACAATGTCCCCTACAGGAAAAAAAATCACCTATATACTGGTCTATGGCTGCAGTGCAATACGTATGAAAGTAGTAAGCTGGGTGTTTTGTGAGGTGCGGTATGATATACCAGCAGACGGGATACCGGCTGTCAGTATACCGACAACGTCGTCCCATCTCTCTGGTAAACCGGCAGCGAGTCCATTCACCAGGCTTCGGGCCCAAGTGGGAATTACGGGCGGGTTTCGGATTCCGACCACCAGTAAAATGTTGGCTGTCGAGATTCCGGCGTCGGTCTCCTGAATTCCGGGATCCTGACAACCGGCATTATAACTGCATCCCGTCCAGTGAATGTGGGACACTACAGACCTCTCAGCTATATCTGAATATGAAGTACTGTGCTGCAGCCTGCCTCTGATATGACCACTCCCCTGTCTCCTTCCCAAGCTGGTGTGTTTAAAGGGAAAAGCTTTCTCACCACAGCCAGGTCGCTGTCTCCTCCCAACTGTCATACTGCAGCGCCTGCCTCTCCTATAGAGCCGAGGGCCTACTCCTATGCAGTGGCCTGGATGACTGGAGCTAAGCAGGTATGGCCAGTCAGAACCCTGCTGTGCGTGCTGCTCTATCTCACTGCTGCCAGACCACACCTTGGAAGAGCCAGTGCTGGCCGGGTTGGGCAAGGCTACAAAGGAAGTGTGGCATGGGTAACAGTCCCTGCAGCCAGGGCCGGTGCTAGGGTGTTCAGCGCCCCCCTGCAAACTATAAATTTGTGCCCTCCCTCCCATATTTAATAAAGGGACAGTACACGCCAAAGGCAGTCCCTGCAAATAAGGGGTGCCATCTCACAATGAAGGGGCATGGTCACAGAATAGTAACCCCAATTCAATTACATCATACTGTAACACAATATTATTCACATTACACCACACGTAGAGCCACTGAGTTAAATCACACCAAAAGTAGTGTCCCTTATTCAGATACTGGCCAGAAAGAGGGGTGAGATAGATGCTGGCCAGGGAGGGGGAAGAGGATGCTGGGCAGAGACAGGGGGCAGATGCTGGGTAAAAAGAGGTGGGGCAGATGCTGGGAAGATAGAAGAGGGGAGGCAGATGCTGGGCAGAAAGAGGGGGAACAGATGATGGGCAGAGAGAGGGGGAACAGATGATGGGCAGAGAGAGGGGGACAGATGCTGGTGTGAGGGTGGAGACAGATGCTGGGGAGAAAGAGAGGAGGGGGGCAGATTTTGGGAAGATTGAGGGGGCAGATGCTGGGCAGAGAGAGGGGTGGGGACAGATGCTGGGGAGAGAAGAGGGCAGATGCTGGAGAGAGATAGGGGGAGGCAGATGCTGGGGAAAGAGAGGTGGCAGATGCAGGGCAGAGAGAGGAGGAGGGGTGATGCTAAGCAGAGGTAGGGGGCAGATGCTGTGGAGAGAGAAGAGGGGGGTAGATTCTTGGCAGAGAGAGGGGGCAGATGCTGGGGAGAGAGGGGCAGATTCTTGGCAGAGAGAGGGGGCAGATGCTGGGGAGAGAGGGGCGAGAGATGCTGGGGAGAGGGGGGACAGATGCTGGGCAGAGAAAGGGGGTACAGATGCTGGGCAGAGAGAGAAAGGAGAGGGGGACAGATGCTGGCCAGAGAGAGAAATGAGGGGGGGGCATATGAGGGCCAGAGAGAGAGGGGACAGATGCTGGCCAGAGAGAGAAATGAGGGATGGGGGGTAGATGCTGGCCAGAGAGAGGAGGGGGATCAGATTCTAAGGAAAGAGAGCATGGGGGGCAGATGTTGGGGAGGGTGGGACAGATACTGCACACAGACTTTACATAGAAAGAATGAAGCATGTACAGTAGCAGTGAGAGAGAGAGACAGAGGCTGCATTGAGAGGTGGCAGAGTTAGGCAGGAGCTATGGAGGCAGGAGCAGTTACTGTGGAGACAGAGGAGGCAGGCTTAATACTCACAGACAAGGGCCATGCTGTGAGATCCTCTGTGTTCCAGGGGTCAGAGAAGCATGTGACAGCTCCTCCAATAAGGGGCTCTTCTAATCAGCATGTGCCGAGCTCCTCTAATCACAGTTCAGCACATGATCTTCTGACCCCATTGCTGAGATCAGGGAGAAGAAGACTGAGGCTCGGCACCGCAGTGAGATGCATTGACTTACCCTGCTGCTGCTCTCTCACAGTGGGGCAGATGTATTAACCTGGAGAAGGCATAAGGAAGTGATAAACCAGTAATAAATGCAAGGTGATAAACACACCAGCCAATCAGCTCCCATATGTAAATTAACAGTTAGGAGCTGATTGGCTGGTGCATTATCACCTTGCACTTAACACTGCTTTATCACTGGTTTATCACTTCCTTATGCCCTCTACAGGTTAATACTGCCCCAGTGAGTCATATACAATCTAATTCCCCCTCCCATCCCTGTGCTGCCAGTGCCGCTGCTGTCATGCAGTGTGACATGCGTAGCGGCAGCCAGCAGCAAAAGCAGCTGAGTAGCAGAGCAGGGAGAGCACCTCCCTACTTGGCAGACTCTGCTTAGTGGGTAGCGCTAGACCTGCCTGCAGCGCTGCCTCTGAAGTTTCCAGCACCTGGAGCTTGCGCTCCACCAGAACCGCCCTCCCTACGCCCCTGGGTTAGGCTGTGGGAGTAAAAGATAGGCAGTAAAGAGAGGATTTGGGATAGGAAAGAAATACTTACCAGAACGCTGCTTCTCAGATGCCTGTGCCAAACTGATTCTCAAGTGAATATTTGGACCCAGAAGAAAACGCTGGATCTGATGCAGCCGGTGGGAGCAAGCAAGACACCACTAGATAACAAGGAAATGTGTTGACAGTTCATCATGTCAACATATTATCCATGTAGACATTTGAGTATCAACATAATCACTGCAAACATGCTGAGTGTGCCAACATACTGCATGTTGATAGTTTACCTATGTCGACATTCTCATGTCAGCATGACAACTGTCAACCAATCATACTCATCCCTTATTTATATGTTGATAGTTTTTATAGCTATCCTTTTGTAATGTTAAAATTCATGCTTGAAAGTAAAGCAAAAAAAGCAAGCAACTGGGCAAAGCCATGTTGCACTGCAGGTGGGGAAAATGAAACACATGCAGAAAGATTAGATTAAGGTGGGGTGTGCCAAAATTGAAATCTAAACTGCAGTGTAAAAATGAAGCTCTCTAACATTTGTGGGCTACATACAAAAGCAGCCAGTATTTACCATGCACAGAAAAAAATATAAATGTATTTTAATCTCTTGTATTGCAACATGGTTTGTGCCAGACACAGTTACTTGTTTTTTTGCTTTATCCTATAAACAAGTTTGCATCTTAAAAATTAGAAACAAATGACATCATGGTCAATGGCCCTCATTCCGAGTTGTTCGCTCGCTAGCTGCTTTTAGCAGCATTGCAAATGCTAGGCCGCCGCCCTCTGGGAGTGTACCTTAGCTTAGCAGAATAGCGAACGAAAGATCAGCAGAACTGCTACTAAATATTTTTAAGCAGTTTCTGAGTAGCTCCAGTCCTACTCCTAGATTGCGATCAGCTCAGTCCGTTTAGTTCCTGTTTTGACATCACAAACACGCCCTGCATTCGGCCAGCCACTCCCCCGTTTCTCCAGACACTCCCGCGTTTTTCCCTGACATGCCTGCGTTTTTTAGCACACTCACGGAAAACGCTCAGTTACCACCCAGAAACGCCCCTTTCCTGTCAATCACTCACCGATCAGCAGTGCGACTGAAAAGCGCCGCACAGACAACAGCGAATCTGCTAAGTTTTTAGTTAAATAACTAAGTGCATGCAGGCAGCATACCATGCGCATGCGCATTTAGCAACAAATCGCAGCATAGCGAAAATCGGCAACGAGCGAACAACTCGGAATGACCACCAATATGCACTAAAACTGCTTTGTAAACACTTTATAAATTAAGAAATGTTTGCACACTTAACATAGTAATAACCACATTAAAATCATTTCCACTTTGTATCTCAATCCTATGAAGAATCATATCAATTGAACATCACTTTGACAAAATAATACAGCACATTGGAGGCTGACAAATCTTCAGAAAAATAACATCTTTATTACAAAGAAGAGTATAATGAATACCAAATTAAAGGTTGCACATACATAAAGGTATATTCACAAGAGTCTGCACATTCTCAGAACACCAATTAAATACTGAATAGCTGTATGGATAGATATTTCCATGCTTTCATCCTTACATTCAATGGTAATTCAATAGCCTCAGTACAGTTATGTAATAAAATGTAATTCAATTCTTTTCAAGGGATGCTAGTATATCTTACATGCAGAATGCTTGGAACAAAACTCAAAGAAATATGAAAATATATAAAACCCATTATAACAGTATATGAGCATTTACTCTAGGTAAATGCAATTATTGTCAAGATTATTATTAGGAATATTATATGAATATTATCCCGCGGCCATCATGTGAGCAGAAGTGACATCACTCCGGTCCGTCCTGCAACATCCTGTTAACATTTAACATATCATTATCAAATTTTATATATATTTTAAAACACTGTATACATTTGAGATGAGCGGGTTCGGTTCGTCGAGATCCGAACCCTCCCAAACTTCACGTGGTTTACACGGGTCCGAGGTAGCCTCAGTTCTTCCCGCCTTACTCGTAAAAACCCGAACGGGGGGAAAACGTCATCATCCCGCTGTCAGATTCTCGCGAGATTCGGATTCCATATAAAGAGCCGTGCGTCGCCGCCATTTTCACTCGTGCATTGTAGATTGAGCGGAGAGGACGTGGCTACGTTCTCTGACTGAATAGCCCAATATCAGCTAAATATCAGCTCAATATCTGTGCTCAGTATCAGTACTGCATTGTGGTGACCAGTGTATAGTAGTATGGTACAGTAGTCCATTGCTGTATTTTGCTGCTCCATGTCAGTTCTATTATCCTGAACAGTGCTCAATATCTGTGCTCATTATTTATTATCATTGCTGCATTGTGGTGACCACTGACCAGTATATAGTAGTACAGTACAGTACAGTAGTCCAGTGCTGTTCTTGCTGCCCAGTGTCAGTTCTAATATCCTGAACAGTGCTCAATATCTGTGCTCATTATTATCATTGCTGCATTGTGGTGACCAGTATATAGTAGTACAGTACAGTAGTCCAGTGCTGTTCTCGCTGCCCACTGTCAGTTCTATTATCCTGAACAGTGCTCAATATCTGTGCTCATTATTTATTATCATTGCTGCATTGTGGTGACCACTGACCAGTATATAGTAGTACAGTACAGTACAGTAGTCCAGTGCTTTTCTTGCTGCCCAGTGTCAGTTCTAATATCCTGAACAGTGCTCAATATCTGTGCTCATTATTATCATTGCTGCATTGTGGTGACCAGTATATAGTAGTATAGTACAGTAGTCCAGTGTTGTTCTCGCTGCCCAGTGTCAGTTCTATTATCCTGAACAATGCTCAATATCTGTGCTCATTATTATCATTGCTGCATTGTGGTGACCAGTATATAGTAGTACAGTACAGTAGTCCAGTCCTGTTCTCGCTGCCCAGTGTCAGTTCTAGTATCCTGAACAGTGCTCAATATCTGTGCTCAGTATCAGTGCTGCATTGTGATGAATAAAGTCCAGTGTCTAATGCTGCATCTTTCTGCTGTAGGGTGCTGTGGTAGTGTCCTGTCACTGTGCATAGGTCATCATCATTCCAGTCACAGTGGTATCTGGTATCTATCTAGTGGTATCTAATTCCAGACATTACTGCCGTCTAATTCCAGATATAATACTGGCATATAATTCCACACATTAAAAAATGGAGAACAAAAATGTGGAGGGTGAAATAGGGAAAGATCAAGATCCACTTCCACCTAGTGCTGAAGCTGCTTCCACTAGTCATGGCAGAGATAATGAAATGCCATCAACGTCATCTGCCAAGGCCGATGCCCAATGGCATAGTAGAGAGCATGTAAAATCCAAAAAACAAAAGTTCAGTAAAATGACCCAAAAATATAAATTCAAAGTGTCTGAAGAGAATCGTAAACTTGCCAATATGCCATCATTTACGACACGGAGTGACAAGGAATGGCTAAGGCCCTCTCCTATGTTCCTCATGACAAGTGGGTCAGCTTCACATGAGGATGGAATCACTCATCCTCCCGCTAGAAAAATGAAAAGAGTTAAGTTGGCAAAAGCACAGCAAAGAAATGTGCGTTCTTCTAAATCACAAATCCCCAAGGAGAGTCCAATTGTGTTGGTTGCGATGCCTGACCTTCCTAAAACTGGACGGGAAGAGGTGGCTCCTTCCACCATTTGCACACCCCCTGCAAGTGCTGGAAGGAGCACCCACAGTCCATTTCCTGATAGTCAAATTGAAGATGTCACTAGTGAAGTACACCAGGATGAGGATATGGGTGTTGCTGGCGCTGAGGAGGAAATTGACAAGAAGGTTTCTGATGGAGAGGTGGTTTGTTTAAGTCAGCACCCGGGGAGACACCTGTTGTCCATGGGATGAATAAGGCCATTGACATGCCCGGTCAAAATACAAAAAAAAAATCACCTCTTCAGTGTGGAATCATTTCAACAGAAATGCGGACAACTGGTGTCAAGCCGTGTGTTGCCTTTGTCAAGCTGTAATAATCCCTTATACGTTACCTGGAGTGCATTCATCAGAAGTCATTGACAAGTTCAAAAACTTTGGGTGACAGCAGAAGCAGTCCACTGACAACTAAATCCCTTCTTCGTCTTGTACCCAAGCTCCTGCAAACCACACCACCAACTCCCTCAATGTCAATTTCCTCCTTAGGAACGCCAATAGTCCTGCAGGCCATGTCACTGGCAAGTCTGACGAGTCCTCTCCTAACTGGGATTCCTCTGATGGATCCTTGAGTGTAACGCCTACTGCTGCTGGCGCTGCTGTTGTTGCTGCTGGGAGTCGATCGTCATCCCAGAGGGGAAGTCGGAAGACCACTTGTACTACTTCCAGTAAGCAATTGGCTGTCCAACAGTCCTTTGTGAGGAAGATTAAATATCACAGCAGTCATCCTGTTGCAAAGCGGATAACTCAGGCCTTGACAACTATGTTGGTGTTAGACGTGCGTCCGGTATCTGCCGTTAGTTCACAGGGACTTGGAGAATTGCTTGAGGTAGTGTGTCCCCGGTACAAAATACCGTCTAGGTTCCACTTCTCTAGGCAGGTGATACCGAGAATGTACATTGACATCAGAAAAAGTCACCAGTGTCCTAAAAAATGAAGTTGTACCCAATGTCCACTTAACCACAGACATGTGGACAAGTGGAGCATGGCAGACTATGGACTATAGGACTGTGACAGCCCACTGGGTAGATGTATTCCCTCCTGCAGCAACAACAGCAGCGGCAGCACCAGTAGCAGCATCTGGCAAACGCCAACTTGTATCACCGCTTTCCATAAGAGGCACACAGCTGACAACTTCTTACGGAAACTGAGGAACATCATCGCAGATTGGCTTACCCCAATTGGACTCTTCTGGGGATTTGTGACATCGGACAAAGCCACCAATATTGTGCGAGCATTACATGTGGGCAAATTCCAGCACGTCCCATGTTTTGCACATACAATAAATTTGGTGGTGCAGAATTTTTAGATGCTGTCGGTGGTCCGAAGAATTGCTGGCCACTTTCGGCATTCAGCCACCGTGTGCCAAAGACTGGAGCACCAGCAAACACTGCTGAACATGCCCTGCCATCAGCTGAAACAAGAGGTGGTAACGAGATGGAATTCAACGCTCTATATGCTTCAGAGGATAGAGGAGTAGCAAAAGGCCATTCAAGCCTATACATCTGCCTATGATATAGGCAAAGGAGGGGGAATGCACCTGACTCAAGCGCAGTGGAGAATGATTTCAACATTGTGCAAGGTTCTGCAACCCTTTGAACTTGCCACACGTGAAGTCAGTTCAGACACTGCCAGCCTGAGTCAGGTCATTCCCCTCATCAGGCTTTTGCAGAAGCAGCTGGAGAGAATGAAGGAGGTGCCAAAATGGAGTGATTCCGCTAGGCATGTGGGACTTGGGGATGGAGCCCTTCATTCGCTTTACCAGGATTCACGGATGGTCAATCTGTTGAAATCAGAGCACTACATTTTGGCCACCGTGCTCAATACTAGGTTTAAAGCCTACATTGTATCTTTATGAATGACAGCATCCAAGTAGGCATGTCAGACAGTCCGTACGTATACTGGCAGGAAAAAAAGGCAATTTGAATGCCCTTGCAAAAACTGGCTTTATTTTACCGAAATTGCCCCCCCCCCCTTCCCCTCCATTGTGGCATAGGAGGTTACTTCCCCAAAATGTGGAGAAGATGATGTTCATCAAAATGAATTATAATAAATTCCTCCGTGGAGACATTTACCAGCGATTGCCTCCAGAAAGTACACAGGGACCTCTGATGGATTCCAGTGGGGACAAATTAATACTCTGTGAGCAGGAGGATGTACACACCGAAAGGGGTGAGGAATCGGAGGATGAGGTCGACATATTGCCTCTGTAGAGCCAGTTTGTGCAAGGAGAGATTGATTGCTTATTTTTTGGTGGGGGCCCAAACAAACCAGTAATTTTAGCCACAGTCATGTGGCAGACCCTGTCACTGAAATGATGGGTTTGTTAAAATGTGCATGTCCTGTTTATACAACATAAGGGTGGGTGGGAGGGCCCAAGGACAATTCCATCTTGCACCTCTTTTTTTTTATTTATCTTTGCATCATGTGCTGTTTGGGGACTATTTTTTTAAGTGCCATCCTGTCTAACACTGCAGTGCCACTCCTAGATGGGCCAGGTGTTTGTGCCGCCCACTTGGGTCGCTTAGCTTAGTCATCCTGTGACCTTGGTGCAAATTTTAGGACTAAAAATAATTTTGTGAGGTGTTCAGAATAGACTGGAAATGAGTGGAAATTATGGTTATTGAGGTTAATAATACTATAGGATCAAAATTACCCCCAAATTCTATGATTTAAGCTGTTTTTGAGGGGTTTTTGAAAAAAAACACTCAAATCCAAAACACACCCGAATTCTTAAGGGAGATTTTGCCAAAACGCGTCCGAATCCAAAACACGACCGCGGAACCGAATTCAAAACCAAAACACAAAACCCTAAAAATGCCCAGTGCACATCCCTAGTATACATACATGTACATGTATACAGTCAATTAGGGTGCATACAGCTATAGAACATCACTGTGTCATCATTGCCCTATTTGTTTATTTTATGTTGCTATGTTACAGTGCTGGACACGTTTTGCAGGATGGACTGGACTGATGTCACTTCCAGTCACATGATGGCCACGGGACCGGAATCGGCACATCCAGAGACCGAGCAGCGTGAATGGCGGCACCTGGGAAGTTCTTCTGTAAGGGATTTATTCACTTTATATGCACGTGTTTTGTTGTTTGATTTCCTGATGATGGGGATGTTACCCCAAAATGTTTTATGTGTTTTGCAGTTCCACATTGTAGCTGTGCACCAACCTTCCTTCTTCTAATTACATATTGTTTATGCCAAACTCTGTGTGACAACCCTGCTGACATTTCGACTTTTGCTACTCTATACACCTGATATGTATTTTAATATTATGGCGTTATAGTACTTTCTGGGTATTTACTCTCAGTTTTTCTTCCAAACAAATCAAATGACCATGTTTTTCTATGACATGCTTATGTCAATAATCATGTTTTGAATATAATATTGTTGCTATATTTGCCATCATCATTTTACAGATAAAGGCACATTTTTAAATTGTTAGGGGCATTTCAATTGCTATCAAATAGAACAATATTGAAAATATCTATTCACTGTTTAACAGATAAATGATGATTTTCTATGTATTCAGATGAGTCCTTGGACTGCAGTTTGCTCACAAATTGAAGTATCCTGGCTTTGTATTTTAATAAGTGCCTTGAGTCCTGTTTGGAGAAAGTGCACTATATAAATAAAATTATTATTATTATTATTATTATTATTATTATTAATTATTATAGTCTCAGAAATCTCCTGTAAAAGGATAGTGCTTCAGAAGGCAGTCCCTATTATTCTCAATGGAAACTGTCGCATGGTTCCTACTGTATCTTTCAAGCTCCAAAAAGCATAGTGGAACAAGTGCAGTAAATGTGAGGAGGAGTCTTTTGAAAGTGCTAAAGTATCTTCATATGTGCTGATTTGAATTCCACAGAGACAGTGCTGCTTCTACATGCATTATTCATAAATGTGATGGTTAATTATATTATAGTAAAACAAAAATACAAAATAAACACATACAAATAGTTAAAAATAATTGCACCACCACAGTGATTAATACATACACCTCATAAAGTGGTATAATAAAATATGTTATGAGACAATCGTTGAGGGTTAGGCACTTTAAATTACATTCTACCTTAACAGCTCACATTCCTATGATTATTTTAGTGACTTATATAGGGGAAGCGGTTACAATCCAGCTAGTCAGGATCCCAGCGGTCACAATGCTGATGTCAGAATCCCGACTAGCGGTGAAATGCCGCCTCTGGAATACCGGCGACGCAAGCTATTCTCCCTCTATGGGTGTCCATGACACCAATTGAAAAAGAAAAGAACCCGTTGCGAGCACAGCGAGCCACCGTGCCTGCAGAGTGGTAAGCGCAGTGAGCCTACAAGGGGCTTTCTAGCACTTGCCCCTCTGCCGGCATTCTGGCAGACAGGATCCCGCCGTCAGCCGGCATTTCATACTGAACCCCTATATAGAACTCTACATTTTTAGCACAGCTATACTTCTCACTAATTATTATTATTTTTTTTAAATATAAATCATTATTCTAAAAACAACTTTTCAAATTTAAGTACACCTCACATAAACAATCAGTGCTAGACCTAAAAACATTGGCAGTCCTACCCCATTCACATAGATGAGCATTAGTGAAAAGAGTAATATGAAAAACTCTTGGTCAGTATTCCACATGCAAGCGAACACTTTACCATAGTTATCTTGGGTGAGTTGACTATCCTCATGTCAGGGTGAGCTACTGTACTGTCTTCGATTACTCATGGTAACCAACCAAGGTTAACTATAAAATATGTTTTTACTACTTGGGTTGCTTTCAACAGAGACAGTTTATGGAGAGTTACTTAATTCTATATTATTTTGAAAACTACTTAAGCATTACAAATGTAATTGATTTTGGGTAGCACATACCTTCCAACTTTCACAATCTTGAAATTAGGTCAGCATGCTGAGAAAAGAGCCTGACAAAGCAACACCCACAGTACGTCTGAAGCATCAATCCTCCTTAACCCTCCTCCAATAAAAATATCCCACTCACACCTATTACTTGTATGTAAGGCTTCAGTTACGCTGGGCAGACATGCTACAATTATCTGGCCAATCCACCTGATATCAGCTGATCGGCCAGATAATTGCAGCGTGTATGTGGCCGACCGATCTGAAAATATCAGTTGAGCATACCGGATCACAATATTTTCTGAGTGTCATGTAGGCCGCATCGGGCAGTGTATGCCCTGCCAGGGCAGACCGAACAATGTCTTTTTCCTATATTTTCTCATATACCTTTTCACTTTATATATTTTAGCACTAATTTCTGCACACTCATATAAAAAGAAATAAATCACTTAGTATATAATTTTTTATAGCAAGATACAAAAATATACAGTACACATACATTAAAATGTAAGTAATAGATTAAATTACTTTTTTCACTATATTCTTTTTCTTTTTCTAGTGTTCACATACTGTAGTCACAATTTACAAACTATTCACATTACTATTTTTCCACATCATTCACACATTTATTACTTCTAATAATTTAATAGAATGGTCTTTATTTATATTATTTTTTATTGTTTTATTATATTATCCCATTAGTGTTCATACTGTATCTCTGCTATTTTCATAAATATTAGTTGATTAGGGGGTATATTTAATTAGGGATACTATTTAGAAGGGAAATTTAGGAATGAATGGTAACAGAATCATCATTCATGAGACATGTTACTATAGGCCTAATTCAGATCTGATCACTGGGCTGTGTTTTTTGCTGTCCTGTGATCAGATAGCCACCGCCTACAGGCGGAGTGTAAATTTGCTGTGCAATTGTGCGATCACATGTGTAGCTTAGCTGCAAAAATTCACTTTGTGCAGTCTGTGCGCAACCCAAGACTTACTCCTCCAGTGCGATGAGCACGGGTCCGGAGCCAACATCAGACACCCTCCCGAAAACACTTGGGCACGCCTGCATTTTTCCGAACACTCCAAGTAAATGCTCAGTTGCAACCCACAATTGGCCTCTTCCTGTCAATAACCTTGCGAATGCCCGTGCGGTTGGATTTTTCACACCATCCCGTCGCTGACCGGCGATGCCCGTTGTTTCTGTCCGACGCACATGCACATTGCGGTCATATGCATGCACAGTCAGGATCTGATCGCTCACTGTACGAAAATGCACAGCAGCGATCAGATCTGAATTACCCCCTATGTGTGTGTACACAAAATTTATGAATTCAGCTTCCAGAATTAACTCTAGATTTTCACAATTTTATTGCAAGATGGGGACATTTTGGAAATACATATACAAAAATATAGTCAAAGTATGATAATTTATGTAATATGGGCACATCTTTTTAGTTTGACTCATTTCTGAAGAAAAATGATAGTTTATATTGTTGTTGTTAAGAATATCATTGAATTTGTCTTCTTTATTGCCTTCCCATATAATCATCACATTATCAATGTATAGAAAACAAACTATGATGTTTTATGTGTAAACCACATTCCCTCTCCATCCATCCAGGGTACAGATTTTTTTTATGTGGGGGCACAAGTGCTCCTCATTACTGTACTTCAGACCTGCAGGTAGAATCTATCATCGAATACAAAATATTTTTTAGTTTGAATAAATGTGAGTACAGTACTTTAGTTCAATAAGGAAGTTGTTAAACTCAGATTTCATTCCCATATTCAGGAAACAGTCTAAAACCTCGATTTTAATTTTGCCTTCAGTGTTCGTGTATAATAATTCCACATCATACTGTACATGCAAATCCATGAATTAGGTTGTATAATCATTCTTTATAACTTGTTCAAAATGTCCATTCTGTCCTTAAATATTTTCATGGATATTGTTCAATAGTGACACTAGGATGTGCCTGCAATCCAGAGCAGCTGACAGCTTCCAGGTTGCATTGCACAGCAGAGTGCAAATCACAGAAGCGAAGCTAGGAGCAAGCCCAGCCAGCAGTGAGAGCGGCCTGGTCAAGGAGATGATGGGACCAGCTTAGCAGGATCTCACATGGTGTTCTGCTGGGCCAATCCGCCCCTGGTTTAGACTAGCTCACCAGTTTCAATTATATATCAGTTTTACTGAGTTCATTACCTGAGAATTTCCCTGTGTGAATAATCTGCAGAATTCTGTGTTCAGCAGTGTTATCCCTGTCCAACTGGTATCTCTGCTCCCAGCTGGCAGTGAAGTCTGTCCATGCTGTTCCTGTACAGCGCTCTCAGCATCATGTGTGTGTCTCTCTACAGAGCTCCTCAGTACCCTCCAAAACTCAGACAGTGACACAGTCATGTTGGATTCAGTCAGCTGACTCTCCATAGCCAATACAGATGCTGCTCTAACAGCAGCTGACCACAGCATCCAATTACCTCATGCTCAGCTCTATAAGTTCGACTTCCTGAGTGACTCAAATGGCTGGTACATAGTCACTTCTGCTGAAGAAACTACTCAGTGCTGTGCTCCCAGATACTTTGTATCTGTACGAATTCAGTCCCCTCTATTCTAGTTCTAGTCTGATATATGCAAGTATCCACCTACCTTAGTATTCCAGTCTGCTCTCTCAAGGGACTTGCTTCTAGTTGCTCCCTGGTTCCAGCCAGTACAGTTCATCACCAGGTCCAGCCTTGTCAAGTCTTTGCAGTTCCACCTGGTCCAGCTTTATCTCCAGGACCAGCCTGGAAAAGTTTCCCTGGTTTCAGCCAGTCCAGTTGATCTCCAGGCCCAGTCTGGTCAAGTCTCCACAGGTGCAGCCAGCCCAGTTCATCTACAGGTCCAGCCTGGTCTAGTCTCCCCAGTTCCAGACGGTCTTGTTCATCTCCAGGTCTTGCATAGTTTCAATAAGTCTATGCAGTCCCAGTTGATCCAGTAAATTTCTAAGTCCAGACCAATAAAGTCATCAGTGTCAGCTGGTCCAGTTTATTACCAAGTTCAGGCAGCAAACTCCATCAGGTTCCAGTCCAGACACCATCTGGTTCCAGTTAAGTTACTATCTGGTCCCACGCCAGTCACCCACCAGTTATAGTCAGGTTCAAGTTCTACTCTGTTCCAGTCCAGACACCTTCTGGTGACTGTTACTGTCTGGGTTCAGGTCAGATCAACCTTCTTCCCCTCTCCAGTTTGTTCACCCTTGCTTTTCCAGTTTCCTGTACAATAAAGTTTATTACTAGTGCTATACATGCCTTCGGGCCATCCACAGCTAACACATTAATTCATAAAAACCCCACAGTGTAACATATGTAAAAAAAAACTGATTCACCAAAATAAAGTCCTCTCAGACTCCTTCTGAGAAAAAGTAAGGCCAAATATTGGTGTGGACTCCTCCTCTCCAGGATTATTCTCAGCAACAGTATTTCAAATGCTTAAGGCAGACCTGAAATATATTGTGTCTCCTTTCACTCATGTAATTGAGGATAAATAGAGACACTAAAAGGAGCCAGACATAGTGTAGCAATCTTTTAAAATTAAACATTTAATGTTACAGATTGCACTTACAAAACACCCAAATAAATACAGCATATCACAATAGACTCCATCAGACACAGCAGCATCGATATATGACCCAGGGAGGTTCCTGGTACCGCAGATGGTTTAGCAGTGGATAGGTCTCAAGCTCCGGGTGCCCAGTTCCACACAGGAAAAAGCAGCTCCTCACAGTGATAATCCGGTCCTGGAGTACAAAACATACAAACACGTGAGCCACACTTAACGCATTTCAGACTGATTAGTCCTTCATCAGAAGCATGGTAGGAAGGCTCACAATGTCCATATTTATGCCCTATACAAGTTAGATCCACAGGTGAACCTCATCGCCACTAACCGGCATTTCCCCGTTACTGCGCATGCGCACTCAATCCAGAAGGCAGAAGCGGAATTCAGTTGTGCGTTCAACGAGACCGGAAGTTCCGATGTTTGCATTCCACAGCAAACATTGTTATTTCCCAGTCACAAGAACGATAGTTTGCTTTTAAGAATTGATGGTAAGTTCCACCAAATAACATCCAAAAGTGTGCATCCACAAGATATCCATATATAAAAAGAACATAAAACAGCATAATTACCATATTACAAATAAAAATTAAAAATAAAACTAAAAAGACCCAAGTTCTAAGGACCAGACAGAATATAAATAGAGAGAATCAAGTCAGGAAACATTTGAGTTCAAATTCACCATTTAGTCCCTTGGGACCAAGGGTACCAAAACGGTGAATCCACCTCATTTCTGCCTGTGCCATGCTCTTGTCAATGTCCCTAGTTTGCCATTTTGGTTACAAAAGTTTCTTCCTTTCTGGGACTATATCCCTTTCTGGAGAAACGATGAGAGATTTAATTTAATTGTTGGTCACATACCTCTTCATCCATACAATTTCTTTTAATTCTTGCAAACTGACTGAAAGGAATTCCATCCAGCCAGTGAACATGATGTTGACTGGTCCTATCTATAAAGCTGTTGGAATCTGTGTTCTTTCTATAGGTCTTAGTGTTCACTCCTCCATTGGAGATGTAGATTGTTAGATCCAAAAAAGTCACCTCCTTCTGGCTCCTATTGAACACTAATTTAATGGACATATCATTAGAATTTAAACCATCACAGAAGGTGCCAAGGGAATTCTCATCACCCCGTCATACAAACAGTATGTCATCTATGTAGCGCTGCCAGGACACTAGGCCCGCCACCAGACTGCCATCTGGCAAGATCTGGCAATTTTCCCAGTATGCCATAAAAAGATTGGCATAACTGGGGTCGAACCTAGTGCCCATGGCAGTGCCAACACACTGTAAGTAAAAGGTGTGGTCAAAATAAAAGTAATTGTTTAGCAGAATGATTTTTATGCTTTCCAAAATAAAACCCTTCATAGCACCTTTTAGTGGACTAAGATCCAAAAAATGGGAAACTGCAGTAAGTCCCTTTCCAAGATCTATAATTGTATAGAGTGTACACACATCTGCAGTACATAAAATGTCACCTTCTTCCCATTAATAATGCTCAATTCTCCTAAGAACATGGCCTGTATCTTTCAGAAAGGCTTTTGTGGTTTTTACTAAGGGTTGCAAATGATAATCTACCATCGCTAATAGATTACTAGTCAAGCTGTTACAGCCCGACATGATAGGTCTACCTGGAGGGTGGAGGGGGTCCTTATGTATCTTTGGGATCACATACATTGTTGGGATAGATGGATTGGATATATTTAAGTAAACATTTTCAGGTTTTGTGATTACTTTACTCTCCATAGCTTTTGTACTGAGATCAAGTAATGCTTTTGCAATCTTATCAGTAGGATCTGCTTTTAGTTTTTGATATGTAATATCATCATTCAGCTGTCTATATACTTCCTGCATGTATGCTTCCTTTTTCATGAGGACCACCCCTCCACTCTTATCGGCAGGTTTATTAATCAAATCCCTATCATTTTTAAGGGTCTGGATTGCTTCAAATTCCTTTTTTGTAAGGTTTAGTTTCACATTTATGGAATCCCTCATGATAACCTTCTCTATCTCATCACAAACTACTTTGTTAAAAACATCCAGACAGTTGCCTCTGTCTTGTGTTGGCACCTTCTGTGATGGTTTAAATTCTAATGATATGTCCATTAAATTAGTGTTCAATAGGAGCCAGAAGGAGGTGACTTTTTTGGATCTAACAATCTACATCTCCAATGGAGGAGTGAACACTAAGACATATAGAAAGGTCACAGATTCCAACAGCTTTGTAGATAGGACCAGTCAACATCATGCTCAAAGGCTGGATAGAATTCCTTTCAGTCAGTTTGCAAGAATTAAGAGAAATTGTACGGATGAAGAGGTATGTGACCAACAGTTAAATGAAATCTCTCATCGTTTCTCCAGAAAGGGATATAGTCCCAGAGTTCTGGAGAAAGCAAGGGAGAAGGTGTCACACATAGAAAAGGAGAAACTTTTGGAACCTAAAGTTGACTCTGGATCGTCCGATGAAAAATTCAAATGGGCTTTCATTAGTCAATACAGTAGATCCTTTAAAAGTATATAGAGAGTATTCAAAAATCATTGGAACATCTTAAAACAAGACTCTATACTCTCTAGTGTGTTACCAGATCACCCTGTGTTTATTTACTAAAGGGTCCCCTCTTTAAAAAACCAACTAGTTAGAAGTAGTGTAGAAGATAACCCTAGGCAAAGTGTGAGAACTAAGAGTTTTCATCGCTGCAGTGATTGTTTAATGTGTAAAACTGTTAAGTCTTCTGCGCGAAAAACAACTGAATTTACAGCTAATGGCCACAGCTACCTGATAAAAGAATTCATGACATGCCACACAAAAAATGTGATTTACATGTTAGAGTGTGCATGTGGCCTAGTATATATCGGGAAGACGAGTAGATGTGCAAAAGTTAAGTGGGTGGAACATATATATAACATCCGCAAAGGTTTGGACACACACACTGTCTCATCACATTTTAAAAAGATCCATAGTTCAAGGGAATGTTTTGTGAAGTCCTTTTGTGGTATCCAAGTGATACTTCCAACATGGCAAACAAGGGACGTTGACAAGAGGCTGGCTCAGGCAGAGATGAGGTGGATTCACCGTTTGGGTACCCTTGGTCCCAAGGGACTAAACGGTGAATTTGAACTTAAATGTTTCCTGACTTGATTCTCTCTATTTATATTCTGTCTGGTCTTTAGAACTTGGGTCTTTTTAGTTTTAGTTTTTATTTTAATTTGTAATATGGTAATTATGCTGTTTTATGTTCTTTTTATATATGGATATCTTGTGGATGCACACTTTTGGACATTATTTGGTGGAACTTACCATCAATTCTTAAAAGCAAACTATCGTTCTTGTGACTGGGAAATAACAACGTTTGCTGTGGAGCGCAAACATCGGAACTTCCGGTCTCATGGATCGCACAACTGACTTCTGCTTCCACCTTCTGGATCGAGCACGCATGCGCAGTAATGGGGAAACGCCGGTTAGAGGTGATGAGGTTCACCTGTGGCTCTAACTTGTATAGGGTATAAATACGGACATTGTGAGCCTTCCTACCATGCTTCTGATGAAGGACTAACCAGTCTGAAATGTGTTAAGCATGGCTCACGTGTTTGTATGTTTTGTACTCCAGGTCCGGATTATCACTGTGAGGAGCTGCTTTTTCCTGTGTGGGCATCCGGAGCTTGGGACCTATCCACTGCTAAACCATCTGAGGTACCAGGAACCTCCCAAGGTGATATATCGATGCTGCTGTATCTGATGGAGTCTATTGTGATATGCGGTTTTTATTTGATTGTTTTGTAAGTGCAATCTGTAACATTAAATGTTTTCATTTTAAAAGATTGCTACACTATATCTGGCTCCTTTTAGTGTCTCCATTTATCCTCAAATACATGAGGAAATACATGAGGGAAAGGAGACACAATATATTTCAGGTTTGCCTTAAGCATTTGAAATACTGTTGCTGAGAATAATCCTTGAGAGGAGGATTCCACACCAATATTTGGCCTTACTTTTTCTCAGAAGGAGTCTGAGAGGACTTTATTTTGGTGAATCAGTTTTTTTACATGTTACACTGTGGTGTTTTTATGAATTAACGTGGTACTTGGAGAGCGCTCCTGTTCTTGTACAATATCTTTTTTTCTTATCCTATGTTTTAAGTGTCTGTGGGATGTACACTTAATTGTACAGGTCGTAGTTGCACCCCAAGTTTTATTGCACATCTTGTTAAAGTTCTTTCTTATCCACTTGTCCTCTTTTCATCCTTTCTTTATTTGGTGCCGCAATCATGCTCAATTTTAGAGAAAATAGAAAGAATCTTGTCAATACCACTTTTTCGGATGTTAGTAAGAGTGTTGAGATTTGTGATGAGGATTTAAGTTCAGTTTTCAAGAAATTGGAAGTTATTATGCTGAAAGAAAATAGGATGTGGTGGGAAATGGTAATCCTTGAGCAGTATCAGGCTGCACATATCATACCAAAGGGTTTAAAGATCATTAAACCACCATCCTTAAGTTCATCAGAATCCAAGTTTAAAAATGAATGGGATACCTCTTTTCTTTAACCACTTAAATTAAATATATATTTTCCAAAAACTGCTCAGAAATGTAAATTTTTTTTATGATTGAATTAGGTTAAGAGTATTTAAATAAAAATTGTCTAAAACAAGTTTATTAAAAAACAAAACAAAAAACATTTAAGAAAAAATTAAAAACATTGGTGCAAACATTGATGGTTGGGACATCATGACCTTCGATGATTGGAACATTGTGACCATCATGACTTCCCAGTTCTTTCATCAGTTCCTCTCAGCAACCCCCAGAGCCCCTGAGGAAGGTGAGGGGCTTTTTTTTACATTTCCCCAGTGGCTTCTAATGTCTACAGCCACCAGGTAGGGGGTGCTGACAGACTGACTGATCAGCAGTGAATGGCAACATGACAGATGCTAGGGGAGGAAACCAGGAAGCAGAGTGACCGGAAGTCCCTCTGAGAGTAGCAACTGCAGCTTTGCTTCCTGCTGCTGCACAGTGAGCTCTCTGGCTGGTCACATCAGATACAACCATGTCAGGGAAAGCCCAGCCTGTTGTGGTCACTTCTGATGCAACCATGCCAGCCAAGTGGTTAACATTATGAAATATTTAGAGTTCAGGTGCCCATTCTTAAACTTCCTGTCCCCTGGACCACCTTTAGTAGGTGTTGAAGTATGATCATGACTGGCAGCAGCCACAGCACTATTACTCATTGCTGCTTCTGCTCTTCTATCAACTTATCCATATAGACTCATAGCGCTATTAGTGATGGTGGCACCTACTGAATGTTATTTTACAAGTATAGTGCCTGAACAACAACACACATGTTTTATTTTTTTAACACTGCAGCAAGTAATGGTGGCACCTATACTGAATATTATTTATTAAGTACAGTTCCTACCCTGAACAACACACACATTTAAAAAAATGTTTACACTGTAATGGTAAACTTTATTTTTAAAGTACAGTGCCTGAACAAAAACAAACTTTTTTTTAACACTGCCGCAAGTAACGGTGGCACCTTTACTGAAGTGTATTTTGTAAGTACAGTGCTTGCCCTGAACAACAACATACACTTTTTTTTTTTAGCAGTACAATAAATAATGATGGCACCTGTACTAACCGTTACATTTTTATGTATAGTCTTTAAACCTGTCCTGGACACACACATTTTATTTTTCATACAGTAGCCTGCCCCACACCCTTTCTCTACACTGTTCTGTTTGAACTGGTGTCCCGAACCACAAGACTTTTATAGAATCCAAAACACATGTTTCTCACCTCTTTCTCTGATCATGCCTCTTTCTTGGATCCGAGTCTGGTAGGAAATACTAAGCTTGGGGTCAGAATTTCTCAAAATCCAGAAGTTCAGGTGGTTTTGGTTTCCAAGGAAACTAAACTGCACATCTCTAATTGTCATACGCTTTGATATACTGCTGAGGGGGGACTGAACATCAAATATGTGTAGCAAGATGTATCCAATAATTATCTCTGTATTTCTTTATGATATTCTTCTTTTGGCCATAAAACCACATTACCCTCTTTATCAGAGGGATTCACTATATGTCATTGCATAGTTCCATTTCTTTTAAAGCTATTGATTCTTCTCTACCTATGTTTCATGCATTTTGTGTACAAATCTTGATAGTTAAGAAAGAAACTTGATTTTAAATGTAAAATATTACTGCTCTGGTGGATTTTAGTTTAAATTGTTCACTCGGGCAGTGGTTCTCAAACTCAATACTTAGGACCTTACACAGTTCATGTTTTTCAGGTCACCTGTACACATGGAAAATGTGAACTGTGTGGGGTCCTAAGGACCTACTGTAGTTACAGTACCACTGAGTGAGGGTATTTTGATCATCAACTTTTAGGGCAGGCTAGATTTCTACCACTCCTTACACCAATTTATTGGATTGTCCTGTTTTATGTCAGAATTTTTTCGATGGTAACATTTTTTAGAAGAACCTTCCTTGCAAAAAGATTCAAATCGTTTAAGACTTTTTGAAGGGGAAAAGGTTAATCCTTTAGATAATAAACTTTGTCAGTGAGATTTATACATCGAAAGTTAGCAATATTGTCTACAGTAGTTCCTGAAAGGACATTTTCTCTTTTGTGAGTAACCTTCCCAAGCCCTCCAATCTTATGGAATTTGGGGGGCTCTTGTCTCCTTCTCTGTTTGGACCTTTATCTAAATAATGATGAGTCCAAATAGTTTCCAAGCTAGCACTTGTTCCCTCATCTTCAGAGAATTCTACTTCTACTGTGCTGTTATCTGCAGTGTGATCTATGTACTTTTTGATGTTGAGTTTGTCTGATTTAAAAACCATATTAGTAAAATTAATCATATCCCTTACAAACTAATATTGTATCCCTTAAATAAGTAATTTCTCAAATTGATCAATATCTTTCTTATATTTCTCATGTTTTTTTAAATTCTTTTAATTTAATTTCATTTAATTTATTGATCTCAGTCTTTCAAGCAATTCATTATCATGTTTTATAAGAATGTTTACTAGTTACTTTGATCAGTTTAATAATGCCGCCTTACATTCCCTTTATAGGTAAAATTTTGGATTTTAATCCCCGTGGTGTAAAATTGTGTTTGTGATCATATAAAAATTATATTTTAGTCCAATCCTTTTTCCGTTTCACCAGATCATCCATTATCATATTAGTATTGTTAAAAGTGGATTCATGTTCCTCATTCCATGTTTCTTGTCTACTACTTAATTTCTTTCTCATATTAAAGGCTGTCATTATTCATGATCTGAAATCTGTAAAATAAAGAGCTACAATTATTATGGCATTATTGTGATATCTGATAACTGAATTATTATTGTTGTTTAGTGAAAAACATGTTCCCACAGGTTTTCTATCATAAATGAGATAAATACCAAAATTATTACTCATCTTTCTATTAGATAGTGTTAGGATAAATTGTTCGCAACAACAATTATCTATTCTTTGTTGTACATTCTCTGTGCAGGGGAAAGGAGAATGACCTGTTTAAAAACAGGGTCAGTATACTGTACAGTAGAGAAAAATACAATTCTAAAACACACTAGAGTCACTTATTCTCTATATATTAATCATATTCTGAATTGATTTATTTTATTTATATTGAGTATGGTGCTACCCTGTAGTCCATAGATATACATAATATCTTAGCCATCTGCCGAAGCGCTAGAGAAGGTGATGAGAGAGAGAGACCTGGTAAGAAACAAAGTAATGAGTGAGACACAAGTATGCAAGAGAGAAAGAGACCATCTTGGTTAAAACAAGTAAATAATGAGGGTTCTGTCAAAACACATCTATCCTTGTTTTTAATCACCTATATCTTATATACAACTTTTTTCTGTTTACCATCTGTTCACTTTTTTCTACTAATCTATTCATATTTTGCTTATTATATTATTAAATTGAATAAAAATTAATATATACTGCACAGTCGACTCACATTATTATGACCACCTCCTACATTTGATGTCAGCAGCGTGTAACTCATGAAGTACGTCATGTGTCATGTGCTGTCTTGGTGGGTATATAAGGTTTGCGATAGGCCATCTGCATGCATTTGCTGTCATGAGTAAAAGGGGTTATTTTTTAAAGTTGCAAAAAGGGCTGATTTTCGGCTTTTAGGGTCAAGGGTGGCAGTATTTCTGGCATAGCGCAGTTTGTGAACTGTTCGCGTGCTGCTGTGGTGAAGGTGTATTGTGACTGGACAAATGGCCCCAATGCAATTAACTAACATGGAAACTATATAGCACCTCATGCCATTGATGTGAAAGGTGAATGCTGGCTACGCAGGTGCGTGACGGCCAACCGACACACTACAGTGAAGCAGCTCACCATCAAAATTAACCTGGGGGTTATCAGATGTGTGTCTTAAATGACAGTTCAGGCTGTCTAGCTGCTGTCTGTGCTGCATGTGGCAGTTACTCTGGCTATTAACTGGTGGTCATAATAATGTGACTCGACTGTGTATATGTGATTGGTCTTTATAAGTAAAAACAATATATTTTTGGGCTATCTGGAATAATAAAGTAGACACATTTTAATATATAATTTTGCAGAGGTTAGAATCGGGGCTGGTGCTGATGTGTTTGGTGCCCCCCCTGCAAATATGCATCCTAATATAAATATGTCCTTTGAACATGTCTCTTTACAATGTTTAATATTTTGAAATGTGCAAGGGTGACAAAGGGGTGGGGGCTGTCTGGAGTGACAGAAAGGTGTTCACTTTAAGATTAGTCAAGCCTCCCTCTGACAGTCTAAAGAAGTCATTTTAGGCACTAACACCCAGATTAGGTCCTGTAGAAATTAAGTATGTTATTCCCTGTTACATAAAATATATAAGGAAACTGAAAATTTCAATATAATGGGAAAGTATTAGAATAGGTTAGAACCTAAGAATCCTGGGCTTAATGATGAGTAATATTTATTTTTACCATATGATACCTAAGGTTTTTGCAACTATGATAAAAGACCATTATTGTAGATGTTTCTTTAAAAAAAATACACTATCACTTGAGATTATAGGCCATAATGTATTTTTGCCTTGAGGGAATATAGGGTCTGCCTTGGTTGTCTCACTGATCCATGGAATAGCGGTATATCTTTTAATTTGTTAGTTTTCCTGCAACAATCTTTTCCTAGTTTTTGAAAAACCTAATTTTTTTGTTGTAATTAAAGCTTATAATTATAATCTCTCTGGAAAAATGTATTGACAACTTTATCCAGTTATTCATTGGCATAGCTAGTATTTCTGTGTCACAAGTGTTGAGTTCCACACATTAGAGAATATATTTTTCTTGTTAACATTGATGAATAAAAATATAAAGAGATTTCTGTGTAACAGAAATCTCCCACAAGTGAGCACCTAGTTCTTACTACAGGTGCTGTACATGAAATGTGAAAGAGGAGAAATTTTAGCAGAGGCATCCAATTTAGTTATTCTTTGCATTGCTAAAGCAAGACATAACATCTTATAGTTTTAGAGAGGGCAGATTATTGGACAGTTGGTAAATTTGTGATTTGAGATTTTGATTGGAGGAGTGTGTTTTAGCAATTAAATGTTTAGTTTGTTCATGCAGTGTCAAGACTGCTGAGCACTGAACCTTGGATTTGTACACTATGCTACATCTTCATTAGCCTCTAAGCTATTTGAACTTCTACATTTCATTATTTTACTGTTCTGTATTTACAGCTGGTATTGAACTCCAGCTGTAGTTCATTGCTTGTTATTCTCTAAAGCGCTTAGTCCTATATTACATTATAGGCCTTTTAAATCACCATGGACTGCTGGGTTCATAATGGTCTGACTCAGAATCTAGCTGTTTTATGAATGATTTACTTTAGCTTACAGCATTCTGACCCTTGTTATGTAGCCTTTGTGCTTTCTCATTTTAGTACTTTTCTACCTGTCTAATTCCAGTTCACTCCAGTTATAGTTGGTCTGTATACATTTTTTTAAATAGTTTTATTTCCATACAAGGGGAAAAAAAACAAATATATAATTCAGGGAAGAAAAAAGAAAAAAAAATTATCTTCCAGGAGCACTCTTACAATTAAATGTTTTAAACTATTTTCAAATGTATCATATATAAAGAGTCAAACTTCTGTGTCACAAGGCAAAATAGGTAAGTATTATAAAACAAAACGGTTAATAGAATCCAATAATAAAAAAAAACCATTAACTGGTTAAACATTAAAATGGGGCATATTAGACCTTAGTCCACACCTGTCAGTTCAGGTGTCAAAAAGGCCCTTGGTATGGGTGAAAATATGACATATATGTCATATGATAAATTTGAAGATAGTGTAAAACAATTAATTGTAAGAGTGCTCCTGGAAGAGACTTTTTTGTCTTTTTTCTTCCCTGAATTATGTAGTCCTGATGTTCAAAAAAATTCCGGGAGCACCACCAATCAGATACTGTGAGGAATTTGTAAATACAGTAAGCATACTGGTTATATAATTACTTGTACTATTAATATTTTCGTGATTTCCAGTGCAGACTCACCTTCTCTTGTATATTAAAATACAAATACAACAGAATGCAAACTCTAAATCATAACAGTTGGACACCTGAAAGAGTTGCCCCAATTTGGCATTTGTGGTTAATACAGGAATGAAGTATCTGTATTAACTGTTACTATAAGTGCCCTTTTAATATATACATTGCAGGATAACCATTTATAATTAAGGCTATAATTGTTTTAAAAGTTATATCTATTGTTTTAAAAGTTATATCTTGAAAAAGTCCCAGAATTAACAACTGATATTGTGAATACTCATAGACCATTTTTATTTACTTGGATAAATTGGATGCAGGTGGGACTAACACTGTATTCAAGTTAAAGATGTGCACCGACCCCCGTATTTTGGTTTTAGATCTGTATTCATTTTTTGTTTTGGTTTTGACAAACTGCCCTTCCATATTTTGGTTTTTATACAAGAGAAAAGACTAACCATACAAGAAATAGACTATATCATAAAGATTACACAACCCCTATTGCCATATTAGAAGTTTTGGTTCTGTAGTTTAAAAAAAATGGGGAAAAAACCCAGCTAAAATTAAATGTGGGCTTTTTTTGTTCCTACAGTATTATTAACCTCTATAACATTAATTTCCAGTCATTCCCAGTCACTTTTGACCATCTCAAAGCTTACAATATAGTTCACCAACATAGGCCAAAGGCAGACTAAACTATGCAACAGAGCAGCGGCACAAACACATGACAGTTATTTCTGTTTAAAAATGATTTGCAAATTAGCAATGTATTAGCAATAACCAATTGAACCAACTCACAAGTACTTTTGATAGAAAACAGTACAACACAGAAATTTACGAAGAATCATGTGTTGAAAGTCATTGCACAAATGTAGCAGTAGTTATCAAAGAAAAAAGCTCTAAACCATTTGTAAAAGGTCAACTATCAAATTGCGATTAAGTTGTCAATCAAATTTCAATTTCACTAAATTGCGATCGTAGTCTGTCAAGAATACAGTGCAGGTCAGATACAGTGCAGGTTACAGTGTGGGTTGGATACAGTGTGGGTTGGATACAGCGCAGGTTACAGTGCGGGTCAGATACAGTGCGGATTGGATATATTGCATGTAGATATGCTAGCTGTAGCAATGTAGTAGTGCACTTACTGTGATAGTATGCAAGTGGGTCCCCATGATGGTAAATGTGGTGTCTGTGAGGATGATGAAGGACCAAGAGCTGCAGTGTACACAACTCTCCTCCAAGTGCCTGCCATGCTTGGCTTGTGTGTCTCTGCAGTTCAGTAGTAGCCTGTGGTGATGAGAATGCTGGCATACATTGGCTAAGAGCTGTGAGAACTGCTCTCTCATCCAACTGATTTTAATGGGACTTGTCACAAAAATTCAAACTCTGCAATATCCGAGATCTGACGCCGGGAAGATGACACTTTGCCTCAGATCTGAACTTCCAAGCAAATTCATTTCTGCACACTTGATTGAAGGATCTAATTGGGTTATGCAGAGTTGGTTGCAAAATTTGCAATGACAAAATCCCATGCTGGGGGCCGCCCAGCACAGGGCAAGGCCGTCTAGCATATGTGGCGCCACATTCAATTGTGATCACATTGCAAAAACCTCAAAGAGAGGTTGACCCTTGCCTACGCAGCATAGCTATGTAGGCCAGGCCTTGCTGCCATGTTTCCAGTTGCAGGAAATGCAGCTGACATCATCGGCTGGCCCCAAAAATGGCCATGACACACCTGTGTTTCTCGTGACACTCCCCCCTTTCATAAGCAAGTTGGCTCTTGATTTATTACCTATGACAATTAGCTATTTTGTATACCATGATACAGCTCCATAACTTTATAGTTTTGATCTACAACAACAGACAATGGTGTATCTACCACTATAACCTGAAGTGTTTAGTTTGTCATTGGTAATATATACAAACTTTGGTGAAAGTTCATGCCATTTACATTTAACAATACAATTCTAATGGACATTGAGTTAAACATAGACAATGAATGGCACATTTGTAACCCCCCCCCCAAAAAAAAAAAACAACAACAACAATAAAAACAAACCTGACCACAAGGATGAATAAACGGATGTTGGAAAGGGAATTTGGTTGGCAAAAAAGGACTTGTTAGGCTATTACCACCAGTTATTCTCTTTAGACATCTGTAAGGAGGGTGTGGGATTGGAACAAACAGTATATATTTAAAATTAGATAATGGAGAAATGTAAATCCAAGACCCTTCCGTTGGATAAAGAGTAATAGATAGCTCTATTTTTAACAAGAGAAAATGTATGATGTGATAAAATAATGTATTTTTTAATACTGTAAATTCCAGTTGACTTATCCTGAGAAGTCAAACGCTGGTATCAACATACAGTACAGTAGTTTAATAAATTATATTCACTGAAGCAAAGGTGATTTAGTAGGAAATTATAGGACTTAATAAATGAGGTTTAGGCAGACTGTAGACTAAAAGCATCCAACAACAAGGTATTAATTCTATAACAAATATAAAGAGGATTGAGTTATACAGTATATTTACTAAAGGTTGATTTTTTATCATTATTATTTTTTATACGATTTCTGATGATGTGTGATACAAACATTCTGGACTGAATAAGCAAATAGGGCTTCATTGTTTTCTCTGAATATTTCTCAAGAGATTCATTAGAAATTCATACTTATTTGGGTTATAACTATATTGTGGAACTTGGAACATACTTATGCCCAGCTTTATCAAGTCTATTGAGAGTGATAAATTGCACAGTGATAAAGTACCAACCAATCAGCTCCTAACTGCCATGTCACAGGCTGTGTTTGAAAAATGACAGTTGGGAGCTGATTGGTTGGTACTGTATCACCATGCAATTTATCACTCTTCAAGGCTTGATAAATCTGGACCTATTACTATACACCCGAAAAATGTTACCATATTTTACTATATCGAGATTATTGAAATTGTTAGTCATTTCTCTTGCTCTTCCTGTAATATTGTTAGAGACAAGACATGCAGATATCATTAATACAGTATATGTGTGAAACCTTTTTCTACTACAGTATGTATCTTTTTCCTAATTATTCATTTTATTGTTGTAAAAACGCCTTCGATTCCCATTTGTCCCTTTTAGGCTTCCGTAGTTTGAATTTACTGTGTTACTAGTCTTGCACGGGATGCATTCGATATCCCAGCTGTCAGGATCCCGGTGCTCAGCATACCGGCGCCGGGATCCCAACAACTATTCTCCCTCTTGGGGTGTCCACAACACTCCTGGAGGAAGAATAAATAGTGTGGCACGCGTGGCACACCATCGTGCACGCAGCATGGTGAGCGCAGCGAGCCCACCAGGGCTCTTTAGCACTCGCCCCGCTGCCAGCATTCCGGCGGTCAGGATCCCAGCGCCAGTATGCTGGGTGCTGGGATCGTGACAGCCGGGATATCGATACCAACCCGTCTTGCACATCTCACAATGACGTAATTGAAGCCGCATTTGAGACGGGATCCAAACGCCTTGATCAATTGTGGTTTTGTATATAAGGTAAGAATTTATATTGTTATGCTTTGTAATCTTGATGAACAGGCATCAATGCAAGCTATGAAACATTGATTTAAACTCTGGAGTTTGAGTCTTTATTACAACTCTTCCTGAATACAGGTTGAGTATCGCATATCCAAATATTGCGAAATACGGAATATTCCAAAATGTGGAATTTTTGGAGTGAGACTGAGATAGTGAAGCCTTTGATTTATGATGGCTCAATGTACACAAACTTTGTTTAATACACAAAGTTCTTAAAAATATTGGCTAAAATTACTTTCAGGCTGTGTGTTTTAGGTGTATATGAAAAATAAATGAATTGTTTGTAAAGTATGTACACAAACTTAGTTTAATGCACAAAGTTATTAAAAATACTGTCTAAAATTACCTTCAGGCTATGTGTATATGAAAAACAAATGTGTTCTGTGCTTAGACTTGGGTCCATCGCCATGATATATTATGGTATGCAATTATTCCAAAATATGGAAAAATCCGATATCCAAAATACTTCTGGGCTTTTGGATATGGGATACTCAGCCTGTACCACCATTCGGAATACTATAGCAATGATTTGGAAGGTGCTGAACACAGTCTTCAATATATATATATATATATATATATATACATATACACATACACACACTGTATATATATATATATATATATATATATAAATTAATCTTATCTCAACGCTACAGCAATCTGGATAATCTCATTCACATCTCTCCCACAAACTCCTACCCCCTATCCTGTGCCCTCTGGAATGCCAGATCTGTTTGCAACAAACTGGCCTCCACTCATGACCTTTTCATTTCCAATTCCCTGCATTTCCTGGCCATTACAGAAACCTGGATTACTCCCTATGACACCACTTCTCCTGCTGCTCTCTCTGCTGGGGGCCTCACATTCTCACACACACCCGACCCGGGGGTCGCCATGGGGGTGGTGTTGGGATCCTTTTACCCTCAAGCTACACATACCAACTTATACCTCCAGAAACGTCCCTTACATTCTTTACATTTGAGGTCCATGCAATACGCCTCTACCAACCTACTAATCTTCGAGTTGCTGTCATTTACCGTCCACCTGGCATTTCCTCCAAATTCCTCAACAATTTTGATTCCTGTCTTCCTCACTTCCTCTCTTCTAACATTCCCTCCATTATTTTAATGTAGAGGGAGAAAGGGGATATGGGAAACTTGAGCACAGGTGGTGAAATATGATATGACACTGAATGAATTGGAAAAAACCACAGTAGTTTAGAATTTAATCCTTCATTGAAGGATACTATAGCAGTAACTCATGTGGAGGTGCACCCCTGAGAGTGAACACTAGTATTCCAAAAAAGAAGAGGAAAAGACTCTCGTTTTTTGGGGGGCACTCTTTGAAAAATTTTGCATAAAATCTAACTTTTATTAATTATTTGTCTCCTTCTGTTAGGGGACTGTTTAGGCTAACTGTTGCAGGAACTAGTGTCAGTATTTATCATATTAGCCCTGACTGCGTCAGGCATATCTCCCCATGGCGTGTTCATACCACACGCAAACCTAGGTGTGGTTTTTTGTCATTTTTTTTTTGTTGTTTTCTATTGTTTTGTCATTTTTGTATTTATGTGTGTATGTTTTTGTCCCAGTCCTGGTTGGTGGCAACAGCTTTTAATGGTAATTAATAAAAGTTAGATTTTATGCAATATTTTTCAAAGAGTGCCCCCCAAAAAACGAGAGTCTTTTCCTCTTCTTTTTTGGTATTCCCTCCATTATCCTAGGTGATTTCAACATCCCTATCGATAACCCCACAAATTCACCTGCCTCTAAACTCCTTAACCTCACCTCTTCACTTAGTCTCTCCCAGTGGACCACCTCACCCTCCCATGTGAACGGGAGCTCACTGGATCTGGTTTTCACTCACCGCTGCGATATTTCTGATTTCTCCAACTCTCCTTTTCCCCTCTCTGACCACCACCTGCTCTCTTTCAACTTATATATCTCTGCTTCCCCATCTATCCCTCCTAAAGCTACCATCACTAAGCGTAACAGTGAGGCTTCCCTGTTTGACTCACTTCTCTCTCCTTTTCTCTCTCTCACATGCCCTGAACAAGCCACATCCCTATACAATGCATCTCTTACTTCTTCCCTTGAATCTGTTGCTCCACCAACCACTATTCAACCTCACAGATCAACACCTCACCTCTGGCACACCAAGTGCACCAGATATCTTCAAAAATGCTCACGTACTGCCGAGTGACAGTAGAGGAAATCACGCTCTAAAGTAGATTTCCTCCATTTCAAATTTATGCTCTCATCCTTCAGTACTGCCCTTTCCCTCGCTAAACAATCATACTTCAAAATTCTCATCTCCACCCAGTCTTCCAAACCCCGAAGCCTCTTTGCCACTGTTAACTCCCTCCGCTGCTCACCACCAACCACCTCCTCTCCCTTCCTCATTGTCTGCTCTTGACTTTGCCACTTATTTTACATCCAAGATTGACTCCATACATCAGGAAATGACATCCCACCAGACCAGCAACCAGCCACCACCCATCCCTTGACACCCCTCCCCTTCCCTCTTACCAACTCTGACATCTTTCTCCCATGTATCTGGTGAGGAAGTCATGGCCCTCATCCATTCCTCCCCCCACAACCTCCCCACTTGACCCTATATCCTCTGCCACCCCCTCGGCTACCTCCCTCCTTCTGCCTGTTCCCATCTTGCCCACCTTCTCAATCTATCCCTCTCATCAGGAACTGTCCCCTCTGCATTCAAGCATGGTCTTGTCTCCCCTATTCTTAGAAAACCTACCCTTGATCCAAACAATCTCTCCATTTATCGACCCGTCTCTCTCCTCCCTTTTGCCTCCAAACTTCTTGAGCGTATTGTCTATAATCACCTCACTGCCTTTCTTTCCTCTCACTCACTGCTTGACCCATTCCAGTCTGGTTTTCATTCTCTCCACTCCACTGAAACTGCCCTCACAAAAGTCTGCAGTGACCTCCATGCAGCCAAATCTAAGGGCCACTACTCTCTGCTTATTCTTCTTGACCTTTCTGCTGCTTTTGACACTGTGGACCAGCCTCTCCTACTGCAAATCCTTTACTCTCTTGGTCTGCGTGATACTGCCCTCTAGTGACTGTCCTCCTTCCTCTCTGATCGTTCCTTCTCTGTCTCCTCTCATGATGCTACCTTCCCCCTCCACTTCCACTAACTGTTGGTTTCCCCCAAGGCTCTGTTCTTGGTCCTCTCCTTTTCTCTCTCTATATGTCCTCTTTAGGTGAACTCATTAGTTCTTTTAACTTCCAATACCACCTCTATGCTGATGACACTCAAATCTACCTTTCCTCCCCTTATCTCTCCACGACTCTCCTCACTCGTACCTCCAACTGTCTTTCTGCTATCTCTTTCTGGATGTCCCAGCACTTTCTTAAACTCAACATGTCTAAGACTGAGCTGATCATCTTCCCACCCTCCCGCACAACCACACCTCCCACAAACTCACTATCCATTGAAGGCATGACTATCTCCTCTAGCCCCCAAGTATGCTGTCTTGGCATAATCCTTGGCTTCTCCCTATCCTTCAAACCACACATTCAGCACCTCTCACAAACCTGTCATTTTCATCTCAAAATCATTTCCAGAATCAGACATTTTCTCACCCAGGATGCCACTAAGATCATTATTCACTCACTGATAATTTCCAGACTGGACTACAGTAATCTCCTAACTGGCCTCCCTGACAATTACCTATCTCCCCTCCAATCTATCCTCAATGCTGCAGCCCGGCGCATCTTCCTCACCAAATGCATTACATCCACCTCCCCTCTCCTACAAGCCTTTCACTGGCTCCCCTTCCCTTTCAGAATCCAATTCAAACTTCTCACACTCACTTACAAAGCACTCACCCACTCCTCTCCCATTTACATCTCTGACGTTATCTCCCTTTACTCTCCAACCCGTCCTCTTCACTTTGCTAATGCACGCTGACTCCCCTGTCTTCTGATTACTTCCTCCCACTCTTATCTCCAAGATTTTTCACCTGCTGTTCCCTTTCTCTGGAAATCTTTTCCTTTCCCCCTTAGACTCTCCACCTCCCTACAAAACTTCAAACGGGCTCTTAAATCTAATTTCTTTACCAAACCCAGCCAAATCTCATCCTAACCCCCTGTCCCATGCTCGGTCTACCCCATCTATGTCACCCCTGTCTGTCTTCCCCTCCCCTTTAGAATGTAAGCTCTCATGAGCAGGGCCCTCTTCCCTCATGTGCTTATCATTTTCTTACTTTAATAATCCTCAACTGCCCAAATCCTGCAGTTTTTTGACCACATTGAAACTTATCTCTATGTCGTCTACTGGTGTAGTTATGCTTAGTTACCCTGTACTTGTCCTATATTGTTTTCAACTGTAAGTCACTGTTTTCCTGTTTTGATAATGTACTTTGTAATTGGGCGCTGCGTAACCCTTGTGGCACCATATAAATAAAGGATAACTTTAATTTTATATATATATATATATATATATATATAAAGAAATGTAGACTGCGCAATATAACCTATTCCCAATAAGTCTAATAGTCCAATATGAGGGCTTTAGAAGATGTATCAGTGCAGCCAATTCACAGGAGCTGTCCCACCAGCTCAATACATGTAAAAAAAAGCACAAATGGATGGTGCACAGGTGAGTATAATTAAAAGCTTTTACTGCATAAAAGTATTCAACTCACATACAGCATAGTTTAAGATAACCTGGTAAGAATGGACAGATATACCACACTCGTCACGCTGAACGGAAATTACTGTGTCCACTGCTCTATTCCAAAGTCCCAACCGGTTTTGTCCCACTTGACTTCATCAGGGGAGGGGAGGTATATCTGTCCATTCTTACCCAGTTTTTACCTTGGTTATGCTGTTAAGCGTGGTCCGGAAGCGCTGAAGTGGAGGATTATGAACGAAGTCGGTTATCTTAAACTATGATGTATGTGAGTTGAATACTTTTATGCAATAAAAGCTTTTACAGTAATTATACTCACCTGTGCGCCGTCCATTTGTGCTTTATACATATATATATATATATATATATATATAAACTCGATGTCAGGCGGCACTCACAGACTTGTAGGTGAAAAGAATGCAGATCACTCCATGCTTTTCACCTACAATTACACACAAAGAAAAAGGGAGAGCATTCAGCGCTAGATATTTGTTATATAAATGTTAATAAAATATTCTAAAAGTAACAAAATGTTAAAATGGTTTTGCCTTATAAATATCAATGAAGTATTTAGATACTATGCTGACGTCTGTTTTAATAGGAGTAGACAGACATCATTTAGTCTCAGCACATAGAAGTGTCCAATCCTTTCCCTCTGGGCAGACACTTACTTTTAAACCCCTTGTGTCGTTCCTCAAAAGGTATCTTTAAAATCCCTCAATCACTGCAGATGTATTTTCACCAAGAATAGGAAACCCGTCATCCCATAAGCGACTTTTCAGACATCGAATCATGCAGAAAATGTAACAAGTATTCAATGGGGATTTTAATAATAGGAGTAATTAAAATGATAATACACACAGTTAAAAAACTACAGCAGCAAATGGTTACATGCAGTGTAAGTGGACGGATCAGACCGTACCCGCTCCCGACAGAGGCTGTGCACTTTGGCTGAGAGTGTCCGATAGATCTCAGCACGCTGTCCCGGCAACAGCCTCAAGCTTGTGCATTAGCGGTGGTCTCTCTGTGTCCCGTCCCGTCTCGTCCAAAGCCTGCAATGTCTGTCAACGCGTTTCAGAGGATCCGCCTCCTTTCTCAAGATCTATTGCAGGTGTTCTTTCCATCTCTAGAAATACCAATTCCTAATCCATGATTGGTTGGTTCATAGTTCACAGGTATTATAAACATTCACACGATTTCATACTAATTCATACAACGCTGCATTTAATCTAATAAAGTGCATACTATAAATCCGTATCTTTAAACATCTCTAACACAGAATCTATATGTTTGCAGACTAAAAAAATGACAAATGAATACAATAAATATGGGTTAACAGATTTAATATCTTAAAACGATTTTTAACATGATATGAATTAATACAATATAATTTAGTATAACATAATGCATGACTCATCATTACATAGTCTAGTATCATATTCAACAAACATGCATGATCATTCAAACGTCGCGCAAAAGATGGGAAATGAAAAAGAAAAAAGAGACATATATTAATATTGGGAAATTACTTTTTACAAAAACCATTTAGTCTCAAAATCTTTATTTAGCCCACTGGGCATTAAGGTTTTAAATTCTAATATGGTTTTCATCTTAAGTTTAGCTAGTCTTTCTATTCTATCGTTTGTTCTCCAATTACAAAAGTAACCAAATGTTAAAATGGTGTTGCCTTATAAATATCAATGAAGTATTTAGATACTATGCTGACGTCTGTTTTAATAGGAGTAGACAGCCGTTAATTAGCCTCAGCACATAGAAGTGTCCAATCCTTTCCCTCTGGGCAAACACTTACTTTTAAACCCCTTGTGTCGTTCCTCTAAAGGTATCTTTAAAATCCCTCAATCACTGCAGATGTATTTTCACCAAGAATAGGAAACCCGTAATCCCATCAGCAAATACATAGTGTATATAATAGAACGTCAGTGTGGCAAACAATATATAGGGCGTACAACAAGCCCATTGAAAAAGAGATTAGCAGAACATGTCAGAAACATAAAACGAGGTTAGGAAAACCATCATGTCTCTATGCATTTTAAAACCACACATAATTGTGACCCTAAGTATATAAAGTTGTTTGCTGGTATTAAAAAAGTAGATTGTAATTGGAAAACAAATGATAGAACGGAAAGACTAGCAAAACTTGAGATGAAAACCATATTCGAATTTAAAACCTTAATGCCCAATGGGCTAAATAAAGATTTTGAGACTAAATGGTTTTTGTAAAAAGTAATTTCTTAATATAATATATGTCTCTTTTTTCTTTTTCATTTCCCATCTTTTGCGTGACGTTTGAATGATCATGCATGTTTGTTGAATATGATACTAGACTATGTAATGATGAGTCATGCATTATGTTATACTAAATTATATTGTATTAATTCATATCATGTTAAAAATCGTTTTAAGATATTAAATCTGTTAACCCATATTTATTGTATTCATTTGTAATTTTTTTAGTCTGAAAATATATAGATTCTGTGTTAGAGATGTTTAAAGATACAGATTTATAGTACGCACTTTATTAGATTAAATGCAGCGTTGTATGAATTGGTATGAAATCGTGTGAATGTTTATAACACCTGTGAACTATGAACCAACCAATCACGGATTAGGAATCGGTATTTATAGAAATGGAAAGAACACCTGCAATAGATCTTGAGAAAGGAGGCGGATCCTCTGAAACGCGTTGACAGACATTGCAGGCTTTGGACGAGACGGGACGGGACACAGAGAGACCACAGCTAATGCACAAGCTTGAGGCTGTTGCCGGGACAGCATGCTGAGATCTTCCGTACACTCTCAGCCGAAGCGCACAGCCTCCGTCGGGAGCGGGTATGGTCTGATCCGTCCACTTACACTGCATGTAACCATTTGCTGCTGTAGTTTTTTAACTGTGTGTATTATCATTTTAATTACTCCTATTGTTAAAATCCCCATTGGATACTCTTTACATTCTTTGCATGATTCGGTGTCTGAAAAGCCGCTGATGGGATGACGGGTTTCCTATTCTTGGTGAAAATACATCTTCAGTGATTGAGGGATTTTAAAGATACCTTTTGAGGAACGACACAAGGATTGGACACTTCTATGTGCTGAGACTATTTGACGGCTGTCTACTCCTATTAAAACAGACGTCAGCATAGTATCTAAATACTTCATTGATATTTATAAGGCAACACCATTTTAACATTTGGTTACTTTTAGAATATTTTATTAACATTTATATAACAAATACCTAGCGCTGAAAGCTCTCCCTTTTTCTTTGTGTGTAAATGTTGATTGGTGCAGGTGTACACCACAGGGTGGAGATCAGCTGCTGATTACCAGGCGCTGTGAAAAGATTTTGTCTTTTGTATCCCTTTTCACCTACAAGTCCGTGAGTGCCGTCTGACATCGAGTTTATATTGCTGCACAAAGCTGAGGAGGACACCCGGCAGGTTGTATGTGATGTTGCTTTCGGAGTGCCGAATACTTCACACACACATATATATATATATATATATATATATATATATACATACACACAGTGCTGTGCAAAAGTTTTAGGTAGGTGTGTAAAAAATGCTGCAAAGTAAGACTGCTTTAAAAAAGAATAGTGTTAATAGTTTCTTTTTATCAATTAACAAAATGCAAAGTGAATGAACATTAGAGAAATCTAAATCAAATCAATATTTGCTGTGACCACCCTTTGCCTTCAAAAGAGCATCAATTCTTACAGGTACACTTGTACACAGGTTTAAAAGAAACTCAGCAGGAAGGTTGTTCCAAACATCTTGGAGAACTAACCACAGATCTTCTGTGGATGTAGGCTTGCTCACATCTTTCTTTCTGTCTCTTTATGTAATCCCAGACAGACTCGGTGATGTTTAGATCAGGGCTTTGTGGTGGCCATATCATTACTTCCAGGACTCCTAGTTCTTCTATATGCTGAAGATAGTTTTTAATGACATTGGCTGCATGTTTGTCGGTCATTGCCCTTCTGCAGAATAAATCTGGAGCCAATTAGACACTTCCCTGATGGTATTGCATATGGAGGTGGTTCTGGGCTCTGTTTTTGACAGTGAGGTTGCCTCTATACCCAGCATGCCCTGTCTATCTGGTTTTGGTTGATTGGTGATGTGATGACACTGCAAGTCATAAGGTGATGACATTCCCTTCCCAGAAGGCTAAGGGATGAAAGCTTATTTTAGCACATGGTTTACATGGTATTTAAGGTTTGTAAGTCATATTTTTTCGTATCTCTGAAGAAAACAAACTAAACCAGGTGCTAGTCTAACACCACCATAAATCGATAATCTTATATTAAATTCAATATGCTGCAGGAGAGTAATTAACTTGGGGTCATCAAGTCAAAAAACCTGCACCAGAATTGCCGATTGCCAGTAACTAGAAAACTCAAACAGAAACCCTCTTGCACAATAAAAATAAAAATAAAATATATATATATATATATATATATATAATAGGATTTTACTTACCGGTAAATCTATTTCTCATAGTCCGTAGAGTATGCTGGGGACTCCGTAAGGACCATGGGGAATAGACGGGCTCCGCAGGAGATAGGGTACTTTAAGAAAGCTTTGGATTCTGGGAGTGCACTGGCTCCTCCCTCTATGTCCCTCCTCTAGACCTCAGTTAGAGAAACTGTGCCCAGAGGATATGAACAGTACGAGGAAAGGATTTATGTAACCTAAGGGCGAGATTCATACCAACCACACTAATCACACCGTATAACCTGTGATAAGCTACCCAGTTAACAGTATGAACAAGTAACATAGCCTCGGTTCAAGACCGACCAACTATAACATAACCCTTATGTAAGCAACAACTATATACAAGTCTTGCAGAAGAAGTCCGCACTTGGGACGGGCGCCCTGCATCCTCTACGGACTACGAGAAATAGATTTACCGGTAAGTTAAATCCTATTTTCTCTAACATCCTAGAGGATGCTGGGGACTCCGTAAGGACCATGGGGATTATACCAAGGCTCCCAAATGGGCGGGAGAGTGCGGATGACTCTGCAGCACCGATTGAGCAAACAGGAGGTCCTCCTCAGCCAGGGTATCAAACTTATAGAACTTTGCAAAGGTGTTTGACCCCGACCAAGTAGCAGCTTGGCACAGTTGTAGTGCCGAGACACCTCGGGCAGCCGCCCAAGAAGAGCCCACCTTCCTAGTGGAATGGGCCTTAACCGATGTAGGCAATGGCAATCCTGCCGTAGAATGCGCCTGCTGAATCGTGTTACAGATCCAGTGAGCAATTGTCTGCTTTAAAGCAGGAGCGCCAACCTTGTTGGCCGCATACAGAACAAACAGAGCTTCAGTCTTCCTGATCCTAGCTGTTCTGGTCACGTAAATCTTCAAAGCCCTGACCACATCCAGGGACTCGGAGTCCTCCAAGTCCTGTGTAGCCACAGGCACGACAATAGGTTGGTTCATATGAAAAGATGAGACCACCTTGAGCAGAAATTGAGGACGAGTCCTCAACTCTGCCCTATCCACATGAAGAATCAGGTATGGGCTATAATATGATAAAGCCGCTAATTCCGAAACACGCCTTGCAGAAGCTAAGGCCAACAACATGACCACTTTCCAAGTGATGTATTTCAACTCCACTGTTTTGAGTGGTTCCATCCAAGGTAACTTGAGGAAACTTAATACCACGTTAAGATCCCAAGGCGCCACCAGAGGTACAAAGGGAGGCTGAATATGCAGAACTCCCTTCACAAAAGTCTGTACTTCAGGAAGAGAAGCCAATTCTCTTTGAAAGAAAATGGATAAGGCCGAAATTTGGACCTTTATGGGCCCTAATTTTAGGCCCAAATTCACTCCCGTTTGAAGGAAGTGAAGCAGACGGCCCAAATGGAACTCCTCCGTAGGAGCAGCTCTGGCCTCACACCAAGAAACATATTTCCGCCATATACAGTGATAATGTTTCGATGTCACATCCTTCCTAGCCTTGATCAGGGTAGGAATGACCTCCTCCGGAATCCCTTTTTCAGCTAGGATCCGGCGTTCAACCGCCCTGCCGTCAAACGCAGCCGCGGTAAGTCTTGGAACAGACAGGGCCCCTGCTGCAGCAGGTCCTGCCTTAGAGGAAGAGGCCACGGATCTTCTGTGAGCAACTCTTGCAGATCCGGATACCAAGTCCTCCTTGGCCAATCTGGAACAATGAGAATTGTTCTGACCCTTCTTAGTCTTATTAATCTCAACACCTTGGATATGAGAGGCAGAGGAGGAAACACATAGACCGATCTGAACACCCATGGTGTCACCAGAGCGTCTACCGCTACCGCCTGAGGGTCTCTTGACCTGGCGCAATACCTCTTTAGCTTTTTGTTGAGATGGGACGCCATCATGTCTATTTGAGGCAGTACCCACCGATCCACGATCTGTGTGAAGACTTCTTGGTGAAGTACTGAAAACAAAAAGCAGGGACTGCGCAAACCAATCTGATGTGCATTTTATTTTCATATAAAATGACTTTCTATACATATACACAGAATACTTGATACCGGCCAGCATCACATAAAATATTCTTACATAAAACCAATTAGTATTAAAATGAATTCAATAATAATAGATATCCTTCAACTCCAATTCAGGTAGCTAATATAATTCATACCCTTGAATTTTAAGTGAACCATTCATATTTCTCTCATGTATACATAACATGCAATATTTAGGCAAGAATGAAATGTTGGTTAGTGGTATGCAACCATGCAAAGGTTATACATTCCAACTATTAGTAATTCATCAAAGCATGCATTATTGCAAATACTTAGTACCAGATGAAACTTTTCTCTCTCCTCAGGTTAAAGGCAACCACACCTATTAATCACTTAGAATCGCTTTGTCCAAAAAAGGCTCCTGCCGTTTAGCTAAGCAGATCATGCGTGATTATAGCCTCTTATATAGCAGTTCATAGCATTTAATTGATCAAAGGTGTAATACTATGCCTGTGCAGTGTCCTGGGGCAATCCCCTCCCGGCTGGTTTTAGCCTTATCTGGAGCCTCCGGGTACTTTGAAATCGCACTCTCCTCCCCAAATATCGATGGGGTTTCTTACACCTGTGGCCGGCCGGCCCGCTGATTTCATTGCTACTGGATCCTATATAGGGAATATTGACAGATGCGTTTCCCCGCCTTTGATTACGTCGGCGGCTTCCTCAGTGTCCTCAGATGAAGTCCCCACTCTCCCAGATGCAGGTCATGCCTGCTGAGGAAGTCCGCCTCCCAGTTGTCCACCCCCAGGATGAACACTGCTGATAGTGCGCTTACATGGCCTTCCGCCCAGCGCAGAATCCTGGTCGCCTCTGCCATGGCCACTCTGCTCCTTGTGCCGCCTTGGTGGTTTACATGAGCCAATGCCGTGATATTGTCCGACTGAATCAGAACCGGTTTGTTCTGAAGCCACTCCTCCGCCTGGCGTAGGGTGTTGTAAATGGCCCTTAACTCCAGGACATTGATGTGGAGACAAGTCTCTAGGCTTGACCAGAGGCTTTGGAAATTTCTTCCCAGTGCAACAGCCCCCCAACCTCGGAGGCTCACGTCCGTGGTCACCAGGATCCAGTCCTGAGTGCTGAACCTGCGACCCTCTAGGAGGTGAGCACTGTGCAGCCACCACAGGAGAGATACCCTGGCCCTGGGAGACAGGGTGATCCGTTTCTGCATATGTAGATGGGACCCGGACCATTTGTCCAATAGGTCCCATTGGAAAGTCCTCGCATTGAACCTGCCGAAGGGGATGGCCTCGTATAAAGCCACCATCTTCCCCAGAACCTTTGTGCAATGATGCACCGAAAACCTTTTTTGACTTTAAAAGGTTCCTGACCTCCTGAGCTCCTGAGCCTTCTCCACCGGAAGAAAAACTCTTTTTTGGTCTGTGTCTAGAATCAGCCCAAAAAAGGTCAGACGCGTTGTAGGTACTAGCTGGGATTTCGGTAAATTGAGAATCCAGCCATGCATCTGCAACGTCTTCATGGACAGAGACACGCTGTCCAGCAACTTCTCCCGAGATCTCGCCTTTATAAGGAGATCGTCCAAGTACGGGATAATTGTGACTCCCTGGAGCACCATCATTTCCGCCATTACCTTGGTGAAAATTCTTGGGGCCGTGGAAAGCCCAAATGGCAACGTCTGAAATTGGCAGTGACAATCCTGTACTGCAAATCTCAGAAACGCCTGGTGAGGGGGGGAAATCGGAACATGAAGGTACGCATCCTTTATGTCCAGGGACACCATCCAATCCCCTCCCTCCAGGCTGGCGATGACCATTCTGAGCGATTCCATTTTGAACTTGAACCTCTTCAAGTACAGGTTCAGGGATTTTAGATTTAGAATGGGTCTGACCGAACCGTCCGGTTTCGGTACCACAAACAGGGATGAATAATAACCCTCTCCTTGCTGGAGATGAGGAACCTTGATTATCACCTGTTGAATGTACAATTTGTGAATTGCCGCTAACACTAGCTCCCTCTGTGACGGGGAAGCCGGCAGAGCCGATTTGAAAAACTGGCGAGGGGGCATGTCTTCGAATTCCAGTCTGTATCCCTGGTAAACAATCTCTATTGCCCCGGGATCCAACTGTGATTGAACCCAGACGTGGCTGAAAAGACGAAGACATGCCCCCACTTGATCTGACCCCCCCCCCCCGGAAAGCCCCAGCGTCATGCTGTGGACTTTGTGGAAGTAGGGGAGGACTTCTGCTCCTTGGAACTAGTGATGAGCGGGTTCGGTTCTTCGGAAAACGAACCCCCCCGAACTTCACCCATTTTGCACGGGTCCGAGGCATACTCGGATTCTCCCGTATGGCTCGGTTAATCCGAGCGCGCCCGAACGTCATAATCCCGCTGTCGGATTCTCGCGAGATTCGGATTCTATATAAGGAGCCGCGCGTCGCCGCCATTTTCACTCGTGCATTGGAAATGTTAGGGAAAGGACGTGGCTGGCATCCTCTCCGTTTGTGCTTATTGCTTAATTGTGGGGACTGGGGAGCAGCTGTATTATATAGGAGGAGTACAGTGCAGAGTTTTGCTGATCAGTGACCACCAGTTTTATCCGTTCTCTGCCTGAAAAACGCTCCATATCTGTGCTCAGTGTGCTGCATATATCTGTGCTCACACTGCTTTATTGTGGGGACTGGGGACCAGCAGTATTATATAGGAGGAGTACAGTGCAGAGTTTTGCTGACCAGTGACCACCAGTATACGTTGTCTGCCTGAAAAATGCTTCATATCTGTGCTCAGTGTGCTGCATATATCTGTGCTCACACTGTGGGTACTGGGGACCACCAGTATATTATATAGGAGGAGTACAGTGCAGAGTTTTGCTGACCAGTGACCACCAGTATACGTTGTCTGCCTGAAAAACGCTCCATATCTGTGCTCAGTGTGCTGCATATATCTGTGCTCACACTACTTTATTGTGGGTACTGGGGACCACCAATATATTATATAGGAGGAGTACAGCGCAGAGTTTTTCTGACCAGTGACCACCAGTATATATAGCAGTACGGTACGGAAGGCCACTGCTCTACCTACCTCTGTGTCGTCAAGTATACTATCCATCTAGATTCTATACCTGTGGTGCATTTTAGTTTTGCAGTTTGCTGACAGTGACCACCAGTATATATAGCAGTACGGTACGGAAGGCCACTGCTCTACCTACCTCTGTGTCGTCAAGTAGACTATCCATCTAGATTCTATACCTGTGGTGCATTTTAGTTTTGCAGTTTGCTGACAGTGACCACCAGTATATATAGCAGAATGGTACGGAAGGCCACTGCTCTACCTACCTCTGTGTCGTCAAGTATACTATCCATCTAGATTCTATACCTGTGGTGCATTTTAGTTTTGCAGTTTGCTGACAGTGACCACCAGTATATATAGCAGTACGGTACGGAAGGCCACTGCTCTACCTACCTCTGTGTCGTCAAGTATACTATCCATCTAGATTCTATACCTGTGGTGCATTTTAGTTTTGCAGTTTGCTGACAGTGACCACCAGTATATATAGCAGTACGGTACAGAAGGCCACTGCTCTACCTACCTCTGTGTCGTCAAGTATACTATCCATCTAGATTCTATACCTGTGGTGCATTTTAGTTTTGCAGTTTGCTGACAGTGACCACCAGTATATATAGCAGTACGGTACGGAAGGCCACTGCTCTACCTACCTCTGTGTCGTCAAGTATACTATCCATCTAGATTCTATACCTGTGGTGCATTTTAGTTTTGCAGTTTGCTGACAGTGACCACCAGTATATATAGCAGTACGGTACGGAAGGCCACTGCTCTACCTACCTCTGTGTCGTCAAGTATACTATCCATCTAGATTCTATACCTGTGGTGCATTTTAGTTTTGCAGTTTGCTTACAGTGACCACCAGTATATATAGCAGTACGGTACGGAAGGCCACTGCTCTACCTACCTCTGTGTCGTCAAGTATACTATCCATCCATACCTGTGGTGCATTTCAGTTGTGTGCAGTATATATAGTAGTAGGCCATTGCTATTGATACTGGCATATAATTTCACACATTAAAAAATGGAGAACAAAAATGTGGAGGTTAAAATAGGGAAAGATCAAGATCCACTTCCACCTCGTGCTGAAGCTGCTGCCACTAGTCATGGCCGAGACAATGAAATGCCATCAACGTCGTCTGCCAAGGCCGATGCCCAATGTCATAGTAGAGAGAATGTAAAATCCAAAAAACAAAAGTTCAGTAAAATGACCCAAAAATCAAAATTGAAAGCGTCTGATGAGAAGCGTAAACTTGCCAATATGCCATTTACGACACGGAGTGGCAAGAAACGGCTGAGGCCCTGGCCTATGTTCATGGCTAGTGGTTCAGCTTCACATGAGGATGGAAGCACTCTTCCTCTCGTTAGAAAACTGCAGTGCCACTCCTAGATGGGCCAGGTGTGTGTGTCGGACACTTGGGTCGCTTAGCTTAGTCACACAGCTACCTCATTGCGCCTCTTTTTTTCTTTGCATCATGTGCTGTTTGGGGACTATTTTTTTTGAAGTGCCATCCTGTCTGACACTGCAGAGCCACTCCTAGATGGGCCAGGTGTTTGTGTCGGCCACTTGGGTCGCTTAGCTTAGTCACACAGCTACCTCATTGCGCCTCTTTTTTTCTCTGCATCATGTGCTGTTTGGGGACTATTTTTTTGAAGTGCCATCCTGCCTGATACTGCAGTGCCACTCCTAGATGGGCCAGGTGTTTGTGTTGCCCACTTGTGTCGCTTAGCTTAGCCATCCAGCGACCTCGGTGCAAATTTTAGGACTAAAAATAATATTGTGAGGTGTGAGGTGTTCAGAATAGACTGAAAATTAGTGTAAATTATGGTTATTGAGGTTAATAATACTATGGGATCAAAATGACCCCCAAATTCTATGATTTAAGCTGTTTTTGAGGGTTTTTTGTAAAAAACACCCAAATACAAAACACACCCGAATCCGACAAAAAAAATTCTGAAAATCAAATAAAGCAAACTAATTTATAAATGTTATATGTTTTAATACATAAAAATATATTTCATATATAAAACCCTGAACATAGGCCAGGGCCTCAGCCATTCCTTGCCACCCCGTGTCGTAAATGGCATATTGGCAAGTTTACGCTTCTCCTCAGACGCTTTCAATTTTGATTTTTGGGTCATTTTACTGAACTTTTGTTTTTTGGATTTTACATGCTCTCTACTATGACATTGGGCATCGGCCTTGGCAGACGACGTTGATGGCATTTCATCGTCTCGGCCATGACTAGTGGCAGCAGCTTCAGCACGAGGTGGAAGTGGATCTTGATCTTTCCCTATTTTAACCTTCACATTTTTGTTCTCCATTTTTTAATGTGTGGAATTATATGCCATTATCAATAGCAATGGCCTACTACTATATATACTGCGCACAACTGAAATGCACTACAGGTATGGATGGATAGTATACTTGACGACACAGAGGTAGGTAGAGCAGTGGCCTTCCGTACCGTACTGCTATATATACTGGTGGTCACTGTCAGCAAACTGCAAAACTAAAATGCACCACTTGTATAGAATCTAGATGGATAGTATACTTGATGACACAGAGGTAGGTAGAGCAGTGGCCTTCCGTACCGTACTGCTATATATACTGGTGGTCACTGTCAGCAAACTGCAAAACTAAAATGCACCACAGGTATAGAATCTAGATGGATAGTATACTTGACGACACAGAGGTAGGTAGAGCAGTGGCCTTCCGTACCGTACTGCTATATATACTGGTGGTCACTGGTCAGCAAAACTCTGCACTGTACTCCTCCTATAAAATATACTGGTGGTCCCTAGTACCCACAATAAAGCAGTGTGAGCACAGATATATGCAGCACACTGAGCACAGATATGGAGCGTTTTTCAGGAAGACAACGTATACTGGTGGTCACTGGTCAGCAAAACTCTGCACTGTACTCCCCCTATATAATATACTGGTGGTCCCCAGTACCCACAGTGTGAGCACAGATATATGCAGCACACTGAGCACAGATATGGAGCATTTTTCAGGCAGACAACGTATACTGGTGGTCACTGGTCAGCAAAACTCTGCACTGTACTCCTCCTATATAATACTGCTGGTCCCCAGTCCCCACAATAAAGCAGTGTGAGCACAGATATATGCAGCACACTGAGCACAGATATGGAGCGTTTTTCAGGCAGAGAACGGATAAAACTGGTGGTCACTGATCAGCAAAACTCTGCACTGTACTCCTCCTATATAATACAGCTGCTCCCCAGTCCCCACAATTAAGCAATAAGCACAAACGGAGAGGACGCCAGCCACGTCCTCTCCCTAACATTTCCAATGCACGAGTGAAAATGGCGGCGACGCGCGGCTCCTTATATAGAATCCGAATCTCGCGAGAATCCGACAGCGGGATGATGACGTTCGAGCGCGCTCGGATTAACCGAGCCATACGGGAGAATCCGAGTATGCCTCGGACCCGTTTAAAATGGGTGAAGTTCGGGGGGGTTCGGTTTCCGAGGAACCGAACCCGCTCATCACTAATGGGAATACCTATGGTCTGTGGATAAGAACAACTTCAATTAAAAAAGATTTGGATTTGTCATGGTCTCAACCTTTATTGATTAAGAACTTTTTAATTTAATTATATGGTTTGCGCCATTGTGAGGAAAATACTCTGTAATTCTGTGCCATTTCTTGGTGGTAATTTGTGAGGTGCCGCTTTTTTCTTGCAGGCTGCATTCTGCTGGTTGCGCAGTCAAGATCGTTTTGTATTTTTATGGATTATATTACCAGTTTGTCTACTATCGGTGCTCAGGCCATTAGCAAATTATGCAGAAGGTACAGAAGGTGGAGTTCCAATTCTATGACTATTGTGTGCATGTATAAAATCTTCTAGAAGTGGTAGTTACAAAATATCACTCATATTTTTTTATACTTTCTTCCTATTTTCTTGTATCACTATAATTGATCATTTAGACAAGCAGAATAGTTTATCAATAAACCACAATGGTATGTTTCAATCAAAACAGCTGTGGTTTACACATTTAACTATAAAAACAGAACTGAGTTTGCATACTGTGATATCTTTGCAATATATTAAATAAAGCAAACAAAAAACAGTTCTATTTTTGCCCATTAAATTATATATACAAAAGCAACAATACAGTGATTACAATGCAAGGCATAAGGCATAAGACCAGTATATTGTTGTGATGTAAGTTAATACATACTGTATAAATACCCACCAAGATACTGTAACACAAGCAATTAAGTATTCTAAAACAAATACTAAATATCATTGTATTTTTTTATGTAATATATTAACAATTCTTTTCCCATAAATATATCATTACATGGCACATAAAGTTAGAGCTCTACAGGAAAAACCAAATATGCTATCTAGAGAATTTCCTAAACCATAGCAAATAAATAGTGAACTGCACTGTTCTTAAACAGCTCCCTGTAGCGCCTTAACTGGTCCCAGCATTGCTGTAATACAAGAAGAACACAAGAACATTATTCTGCAAAACAGAATGCATTTGAAAAATCTCATGAGCGAACTACACTAGGTACATTTATTTCTATTGTCGTGCACAATGACTTAATATGAAACATTTGTATAGTCTTATAAAACAATGTTACCAGTAGAAAACACATAAAAACAATTTATATTTGCTGAGGAACCTGCTTCTGTAAAATCCAACTTTTAATTTAAAAGTAATAAAAGGATTTTAGAAACCATTATTTTTGTTTATTGAATCACATTCTCAAATGTCTTTTTTATATGTTAGATCTCAAGTAATTTAAACTAAGCCAAATAAACAATGTTTGAATTAGTTTATCACTAAGTAGGTAAATATATGTTTATGAACGTACATATAAGGGTAATGCATTGTCATAGTTACAAACTTATAAATGTATCACACAGCTTACATAAATAACCATGATTTCCAGCTCAGAAAGGTATTAAGGGCCTCAGTTACAGCATTTTTGCATTTTCTCAGAATCTCACAGAACAAAAGATAGAGCTAAAACAATATGTACAGGAGGAAGAAAATGTATTAAGTGTAAATCCTACAGTATGTTTGCATTGTCTAAATGTACATACTGGTAAAACAGAATTTTAATTAAGGAGCCCTTAATATAAAAAATGTAAGTGACAGACCAGTTTAACTACTACTGCTGAGAGAACTTCAAATAATACACAACCTAATTTTTAAAACAAATGTATATACAATGAAATTAGATCCAGGGAACTTCTTGTCAGCATAGTTCTTATAGATAAGTAAAGCTGCATCATGTTTTAAAAGTGAATCTTTTCTTGCACAAGGCCATATTAAGGGTCACATGGGCATGGGGATGAAAATATTTGTGGGTGACGAGTCCTGTGTGGGAGTGGCCAGAGCCCCGTCAGTGTGTACACTTCCTAAACTATCAGCCAACATATGACCCTAAATACAAAAAATATATAGAAAAATTGCATAATTTTGTGAAAAAAATAGAAAAATAATTACAATACTTAAGGTTTATGACCAACTGTGTGGCCAGATGAACAACTGGTTATCGTCATGCTGCACTGATGATGAGCCTATTTTTATGTGGATGCCTGGTGCTGTAGATCCTTTTGCACTATTGTTAATCTGACCTTACGGTAGGTAATTTTGTACAGGTGAGAATTTCCAGCTACTGTATATATCCTTTAAGCCTTACTTTTGCTGTTCTACATTTTATTTGTATAGTAACATCTCACAGAAATTCTAATCTATGAATAGAGCTGGAATGATGATAGACAATATTCTGCTGTATGCTGTGGTGAGGTAGGACTAGGTACAATTACAGATAAAGATTTTACGCAATGGATTCGAAAATTTAACTGAACCTACACCGTGCAAGCAAAAATCTATACTGTAACTTTTTCCTCTGTGCATAAGCAGTGAAAACCATGACCAGTGAAGAAGTTTCCCATAGCAACCAATCAGCTTGAGGTAGCAGTTATCATGTACATTCTATAAAATTACAGGTAGAAGCTTAATGGTTGCCATGGGCAACTCCCCCATTGGTCCACTGCTCAACTCTTTCCCTGCATTATACATAAAGTCCTTAGATTTCAATACATTTCCCACAGGTTGTGGCAGGAAAAGAGTGAGGTCAGATCCCAGCAGGGATCAGAGTAGGTTACACAGTATTTCTATACAGTAGTCAATGGAAAAAGGTGGGCATGTCATAAAATAGATAATTGCAAAAATATGGATTTCCTCTTTATGTAACCTATGTATTGTATCTATAAAATCTATGACCTTTTGATTTATTTCTATTAATATTGAGACTACTTCACACATGAGAGAACACCTCTAAGTTTCCACCCCCAACACCCCTATTAATTGACATACTATGGGCTGTTTTAGCAAGACACTGCATCCTTTCAGCGATACCCTGCTAAAAAAGCCTGCACATTGCCATGCTGCCGCCACATGAATAGATGGAAATAGCCTAGGGGAAGCCCAGCACCTTCATACCTGCTGGGCACATCCCCATTAGTGGCGTTATTTGCTGGGCACACCACCATTAGTGACGCAGTCAATTAAGCTCTGCCCCAAATAATGATGTTGGTGGGACGATGCACCCTCCCTGGCAAGCAGTGCCCACTTTTCGAGCAATCATACTACCCCTGCACCTCCGTGTCATGCCCTGCCCGCATCCTAGTGGGAACACTACATTGTAAACATCAGTTGTATGTACAGTATATCTTATATTGGCAATGAAAAAATTACACTGTAGTTGTGAAGTAAATATATGTTGATTATTATTTGTATTGTTATTATTATTATTATTATTATTATTATTATTAATAATGATGATTTGGAGCTTTTAGATCTTTTTATGGCAAGATGTTTAATATATATATATCATTCCACATACTATATAATGCAGCAATTTAATGAGTGTGTAAATGGTGCTGCTGCCCAACATACAAGACCGAGGGGGTGTCGTGGTCCCTGCGCCTATGGAACCCTTTTCCAGCTTGCATTATGCCGGCAGAGTATACATAAAAGTGTACAGTACATAAAAAGTGGGATGCCGACCCAAGACGCCTCTGCACACTGCTATTATATGGATATAATGCACTTCCAGAAAGTAGTTGACTACTTGATGCTAGAATATTGAACAGGCCTAAATCTATCATAGAGCTACTATGTGTGAGCCCTCCCCATGGTCCCCTCTTCTGCCATCCATTCTTTCCTCTGTCCATCATCTCACCCCACCCTTGGGCAGTGCATATGCCCCCCTCTCATTCTGGCCCATCCCTCTTCTATTTTACTGTATATTTAGTTAATCTGTATGTCTCACATGTTCCTGTCACAAATTCACAGGTGTCTATTGCTTTTGCTGTTCTGGCAGGTCAGACAGTTGAGAACACACATCAGCCTCATGGAGTGCCTGCAAGTCAATCTGCAGTGATAATATGTTAGGGCTCTGTCTGATTTTCTGTGTTTGCTGGCAGTATGATTCCTTGCCAACAGGGGTCACCAGGGCTTGGTATATGAGCTGCAGTTATGGATCTGACCAGAGGTGCTGCTCTTTTGACTTTGTTCTATGGCCAGGAGTCAGGTGATTGATTGATTGATTGATTGATTAATCATTCATTACTAACATGGACTTCACCAGACACCTGCCTATTAAGTTTGCTTGATACCAACATCTAGTGCTTGGTCATCAATGTTTCCTGTTAGGTTACTGGACTTGTATGTGCTGGTCCTGTGTTCCTGTTGCTCCTGTGTTCCTTTCCTGCTAGGCAAATGAACATCTGTCATTCACCAAATTATTCTCATGCTATTTGTATCTGGACTGTTTGCTTCTGCCATTTTTATTTAAAGACTCATGCGTAACTGGTATTCCTAGTATTCCTGCAGTTTCCAGTAACCTGTATTGCCAAGTACATTTTCCTTGCCAAGTATATCTGCATTGCTTAGTGTACCTTCATTCCCTTGCCACTATATCATTCTCAAAAATAAATATCTTCATGGAGCCTACATGGATGATTTGGCCATTTTGTCTACATCTGGATCCAGTGCAATTTCCCACAGTGCCCCCCGGCTTTTTTCCAGTGATAGCAGCAACACTTTCTTCTGATGAGCCTCAATGTTTGGTGGCAGTATGTTGCAACTTTCCACAAAAGCAGGATGGGCAGAGGATTTTGAACTTTGGTTTCAAAGTTGTTGTAGTCTGGATTTTAGTTATTCAGCAGTTTATGCTTCCATTGCATACCTTGCAAGGTCGGAAACAATATAAAATGGATGCTGATCAATTTAGTAATACCCCTAAGGTGCTGAAAGGGAGGGGTAATTCTAAACAAAGAACAAAATATAAAAACAGATTTTCCGCAGCACACCAAGGGGTAGTAGCAATAAGATTTGAACACGACATGGTAGTAGAAAATTCAGAGATCTTAGTTACATATATAACCCAAAAATATAGTTTGAACCACCAAGCCACTTCACGACTTCTCTGATATTGGTGGTCCCTAACACTGCATGGTAACAGTACTCACTCTGTGCCATATAAATGTCTACTGTAAGCCCACATGATTATAGCATATACAAAAATATATCTAAATGTCGAGCCAACTTACATGGAGTCACACGTAAGGCCTCCAAATGACACTACAAGTAACAGCATGCTCTCCAAATGCTGGTACCATTTGTGCCTCTCAGAACAGCAGTATAAAATGAAAGCTACTCAATCAATTCTGTAATATCCATCAGGTACAATTTAAAGCACACTGCTCCTGTATGATTTAAAATATAGGGGTGCTGCTGGCACTTTATGTTGTAAAAATTCAGAGGTGCAGTTGTTAAAAATTAAAAGCACACTGCTCCTGTATGCTGTCTGTAGAATATTGAGGTGCTGCTGGCCCTGTATTTTGTAAAACTTCAGAGGTGTAGTTAAAAATGAAAAGCACACCACTGTATGCTGTTAAATATAGGGGTGTTGCTGTACAAATAACATTACACTGGCCCTATATGCTATAAAAATTCAGGGATGCAGTTGTTAAAAATTAAAAGCACACTGCTTCTGTATGCTTTAAAATATAGGGGTGCTGCTGGCCCAGTATGTTGTAAAAATTGAGAGGTGCAGTTGTTAAAAATTAAAGCACATTGATCTTGCATGCTGTAAAATATTGGGGTGTTGCTGTTAAAATAACATTACACTAGCCCTTTATGTAGTAAAATTTCAGGGGTGCAGTTGTTAAAAATTAAAAGCACACTGCTGTATGCTGTAAACTATAGGGGTGCTGATGGCCCTGTATTATGTAAAAATTCAGAGGTGCGGTTGTTAAAAATTAAAAGCACACTGCTCCTGTATGCTGTAAAATATAGGGGTGTTGCTGCTCAAATAACATAACATTGACCCTGTATGTTGTAAAAATTCAGGAGTGCAGTGAAAATCAATGTACACTGGCCCTGTCTTGTATGCTGTAATTATTCTAAGGTGCAGTGAAAATCAATGTACACTGGCCCTGTCTTGTATGCTGTAATTATTCTAGGGTGCAGGGAAAATCAATGTACACTGGCCCTGTCTTGTATGCTGTAAAATTACAGGGGTCTTGTGAAAATACAGAGGTGCTGGAACTGTCTGCGGTTGTGATGTCTAGGCCTAACCTTCACAACACTGTATGGGAAGAGGAGGCTCATACCACCATTTGCACGCCCCCTGCAAGTGCTGGTAGGAGCACCGCCAGTCCAGTTGCTGATATTGAGATTGAGGATGTCACTGTAAAAGTACACCAGGATGAGGAGGATATGGGTATAGCTGGCACTGCGGAGGAAGTTGATGAAGAGGATTCTGATGTTGATGTGGTTTGTTTAAATAAGTCACCAGTGGAAACAGTTGTTGGCGATGGGATGAAAAAGCCCATTGTCATGCCTGGGCAAAATACCAAAAAGCCACCTCTTCAGTGTGGAATTATTTCTCCACAAATCCGGACAACAGGTATTAAGCTATCTGTTCCCTTTGTCAATCCATAATAAGTTGAGGTAAGGATGTTAACCACCTAGGAACATCCTCCTTTATATGTCACCTGCAGCGCATTCATCATAAGTCATTGTCAAGTTCAGAAACTTTGGGTAATAGCGCAAGTAGTCCACTGACACCGAAATGATGTGGTTTTGTTTGAATATTATTTCTCTGTGAGGATCAGGATGTAAACAATGAAGGGGGGAAGGATCTGAGGATGAGCACGACATCTTTCCATTGTAGAGCCAGTTTGTGCAAGGAGAGATTAATTCCTTATTTTTTGGTGGGGGCCAAAACAAACCAAGCTTTTCAGCCACAGTTGTCTGGCAGACCACCTGTCGCTGAAATGATGGGTTTGTTAAAGGGTGCATGTCCTGTTTATACAACATAAGGGTGGGTGCGAGGGCCCAAGGACAATTCCATCTTGCACTTTTTTTTTCTTTGCATTATGTGCTCTTTGGGGCCTAGTTTTTAAAACTGCCATCCTGTCTAACACTGCAATGCCACTCATAGATGGGCCAGGTGTTTGTGCCGCCCACTTGTGTAGCTTAGCTTGGTTATCCAGCTACCTTGTTGCACCTCTTTTTTTTCTTTGCATTATGTGCTCTTTGGGACTTAGTTTTTAAAACTGCCATCCTGTCTGACAGTGCAGTGCCACTCCTAAATGGGCCACGTGATTGTGCCGCCCACTTGTGCTGCTTAGCTTAGTTATCCAGCTACATCTGTGCAACCTTTTGGCCTAAAAACAATATTGTGAGGTGTGAGGTGTTCAGAATAGACTGGAAATGAGTGGAAATGAATGTTATTGAGGTTAATAATACCGTATGATCAAAATTACCCCCAAATTCTGTGATTTTACCTGTTTTTATGTTTTTTTTCAAAAATCATCTCGATCCAAAACAAAAACAAAAACCCAAAAGGGTGGTTTTGGAAAAACCAATCCAGATCCAAAACACGAGCGGGGATCCAGAACCAAAAGCAAAGTACTAAACCTGAAAAGTGTCCGCCACACATCTCTAATTATTACAGTTGCTATGATCAGTGAGGTTTTATTTGCTTAACCAAGTCACAAAGTATGTCTAACCCACACTAAGTAATGTGTTTCAAATTATAATCTAAACAAATAGTATATAATTGAATTAAACACAGCATCTGAGTATGATACATTATATAGAAATATAGTACTTTGGCTACATTCACCTTAGATTTACATGGCCCAATCCATTTTATTTGTGTTTTGAATATTGATGACATTGACATTAATTGGAGATCAGTTCCATGACCACAAGTTGGCATTGTTTTTTCATTACATATTATCACTTTATGTTATAGACATATTGGACATCAGTTACCTGACCATGGCCCTCATTCCGAGTTGATCATTAGCTGCTTTCGTTGGCAGCGCAGCGATAAGGCAAAAAATTGGCATTTCTGTGCATGCGTATGGTGCGCAATGCACACGCGTGACGTACTTTCACAAGAGCCATTGCAGTTTCACACAAGGTCTAGTGACGCTTTCCAGTCTCACTGCTGACTGCAGAGTGATTGACAGGAAATGGGTGTTTCTGGGTGGTAACAGACCGTTTTCGGGGAGTGTGTGTAAAAACGCAGGCATGTCAGATACAAACGCGGGCGTGCCTGGAAAAATGCTGGCGTGGCTGGCCGAAAGCAGGGCGTGTTCGTGACGTCAAAATAGGAACCAAACAGTCTGAAGTGATCGTTAGCTAGGAGTAAGTCTCGAGCTACTCAGAAACTGCACAATCTTTTTTTTTTGTAGCAGCGCTGCTTTCCTTTCATTCGCACTTCTGCTAAGCTAAGATACACTCCCAGAGGGCGGCGGCTTAACGTTTGCACGGCTGCTAAAAGCAGCTAGTGAGCGTACAACTCGGAATGAGGGCCCATATTTTATTAGTTTTCACTTCTGTGCATATTTTGTGTTTCATATTTCCTCCTCTTGTGTATAGGCCAAGGTGTTTCTGGTTTTATAAAAAAAAATATTAAAAGCTATACTGTAGATTCTTTTCGATTATTCCTTCTTCAAAAATTAGTCTTCTTTCTCCCTTCTTTTCCATATGATACATATTGTACTTGGGAAAAACTGAGAAAATGTAAATATAATGAGAACAGAGGTACATGCATATAAAAAAATTATTTGACATATCTTCTCACCATTCAGATGAATAGATCCCAAAGCATGATGTATTATGACTTGTATGCCATCATACAATTATTTTGTAAATATAACTGACAAATTAGATTTGCTGATGCACTGCAACAAATGGACATACACAACTGTACTGTAAAGATTGCACACTGTGCAATAAAGTGCTCAACTTCCAATTTGAAGAAAAAAAATGTCAATTTCACAAAATATGGACAGCTTGTTGTGCAAATAGTTTCTAAGTTTTAGCTGACATTTGAACAGTACGCCATTTGACCTTTCACTTAACTTTTGACCATTTTGCATATGCAGAGAACAAACTCAGAAGGTCACAATCCACAAGGTGTATCATACATATTTATGACATAGCAGATCTCGGATTGCTGACTGTTAAATGCCAGTATTCACTGTACTGGGCCAGCAGCACAGAATGAATCAAGCATAGTGAATTTAAGCAGATCTAAATGAAAATCTACATCCATATCAATCTGCAGGCCATTTAGGAAAAGTACTTATTTTATTTCTTTGTAACAGGTTACTGGATGGCATACATATTCAAAAAGTTCACAAGTATATGCTGCAATCCTGAATACTTTGGAGTGGACAAAATGCATTTTTGAAACCTCAACTTATATTACATTCCTCATAAGTCATTTTCTTTTGTGCTTCAATGCTTCCACTGTTTGTTGCTAAAAACCATATAGCCATTTCTACAAAACTGTAAAAGTAATTAGCTGTCACACTGTTTGAGTTTTCAGATAAGCAGTGGATGCTGTGCTTTACTGATGAAAAATACATTTTTAAAATGGTATAGCAAAGTTTACAATAGAATAGTTAAAATTAAATAGATGGATTTATCAAAGCATGAGCATTAATTAGCACAATATAGCAAGATACTCTAAATTTGTATATGCAAATTGTATTTATATTGTGCCTTATTGAAAAAAAAAGTTTCACAATTTTGTCGGAACAGTATCACATTATATATTTAGTATACTATAGCTTCTGAATACATAACTATATGTAATCTTATATACTGTATTCCAATCAATTGACTTTGTGGGTGCTCATTTTATCAGATGAAAGTGTTTGTCAATTAAGGATAAGCAAATCTCATAGTTAAGTAATATTGTAGATCTATTCTGAATGGAGTTTATAAAACCTCAGAATTTGCTACGATTCAGCTAAACTGTGGCTTAAGAAATGGAATGGCAAAACTGTTAATACTGTATCTGCATGTATCTGCATGTAAAAGCTATGTCCTACTGTATTAAAGTATTAGCTGACAAATTAGAATAGTCTGATATACGATAGAGAATGATATAGAGATGCCATACACAGTTGAATGCCATTGTGCACAATAAGGCTTTTCAGGGCTTTTCACGTATACACTATAGCAAAAAAAAAAAAAAAAAAGCACAATGGTGGAAACTTGGACACTGCATCCATCTCTGAATCAGGCCCTGAGTTTTTTTTAAACATATACAGTGTTTCTTCCTCTTATTGCTTTTTGCGTTGAATAAGCACTATGTGATGTGCAGTATTGTGAATATTTGTGGAAACCTGACTTTTTGAGACATTGCAGTCACATCTTTAAAATGTCAATAAGAACTCCAGGTTGCTGAACATACAATTATTATTATCAGTTCCAATTGTGTTTCTTTCACCTTCAAAGTGATGATGGTTTTTGATTTTTTTATATTATTTTTTACCCAATCTGACATTCTGAAGCATGACATTTCCATATTCATTAGTGCTTATGTACGGATACTGTATATCTTTGGATAGTTTTCATACTTTAATATCCATTAGTTCGCTATTCAGTTTCTTAATATTTGCTTTAAATCTATTTTTTAAATAAAGAATGAAACTGAGATACATTTTAATCAAGTTTCCTTCCAACTCCTTATTCCCTTTAATAACTGCTTCACAGAATTGTCTCATTTGTTATAACATATTAAGTCACCATGAATCGAAAAATCCATATTTTCACAAATGGGAATTCTTTGTATTTTTGGTCTTCTAGTTTGTAAGCATTCTCATTAGGTATTACATTTGAATTAAAATTTACCTTTGAAACAGGATTTTGAAATTCACTTTTTCACACTGGAGGTCATAATGGAGCATCGCCTGGCTCTATTTTAGTGCTAATCCTGTAAATTATGTTTAGAAATTAAGGTCTAAATGTACAGTATTAATCCCTTCAGTGGCGGGTTTTTGGAATTTGGTCACACCTCCCAGGGCAGGTTTTTTTTCTTACCTGTGCATTGCCAGGGGTTTCAGGCGTGTTGCCAGGGGTTTCATGGACGTTGCCTGGGGTTTTACGCACTGTGTCATGCTTTTTGCAGGGGGTTTTATGCTCTGGGATCCATGCTCATTGCCACGGGGAATGCTAGTTGTTTTAGGGAATGCTCGTTGCCTCTTTGTTATAATGGAGTTTGAGAGACAGCGGCTTTTTAAATGTTTTTTTTTATGCAAATAAGAAATATTTTAAGTAAATATCCATTAAGAAGCTGTGATGCAAAATTTACTTGTGTATTATAAAGTAATAGATAAATAATGTAAAATAGTGGTTGCATTAAGCCATTCTCATAACAAATAGAATAACACATATAATTTACTTTTCTTAATACTGAAATTGGCATATGCTCCAAGTATAAGTGAATTAGATAATGACATCACAAGCAAAATACAGTGTATATTATGTCACAATTTATAAAAAACACATGCATGGTTTTTACTACATTTTCGAAGCTCTTCAAGCTCATATCATAATTCACCTATGGTATAAGACTTGTTTAAAGTTTACTTCTTTAATATTTAATTTGACTATTTCAAGTCCATAAAATTTCAGGTGCCTGGTTATATAATAAAGGCATACCATTGAGCATACTGTATGCACTGAAGCATGAACCTCACACTTAGAAATCACCAACTAGTAATTTATTTTATATAGATTTTCTTCTCGGAAGTAGGATAGAAATTTTATTTTGTATTTATAGTATTTGTACACTGTACAATTTCCAGAAGGTGGTGGGATAGTCTTGTAAGAGCTGGTGAGCCGTATTATACATTATTATGAAAAGAACATTTTTTTTATAATGTATTGTAGTAATAATTAAACCTATATATTTTGTTCACAATAAATAAGACACCACATGACAATTTAACTGTCAGAAAAGCATAGAATATAGTGTAGATTATAGTCATTCTAGCTTCCATTTGACACTCCAGTCACTGGCCACTCATTACTGTGATGTAGTGCATGTAACTGTGTTAGAAATAGGTTCACAAGAGGGAGAATACTTCTTGCTCGCTAGAGTAGGTGAGGAGCCGGCAGGAGGCAAAAATATTGTCATAGCCGGTCCTAGCTGCCACTCAGACTTAGGGGTTGATGTCTCAAGCAAGGAAAAGAGTGTAGAAGTTGCCAATAGCAACCAATCATATTTGTGGAAGCATTTATCTAGTACAGTACATTCTATAAAATAATAGGTAGATGCTGATTGGTTGCTTTAGGTAATTTTTCTACTGGTTAACTTCCCCACTCTGTTCACTGCTTGATACATCAACCCCATAGTTTTCATATTATATAGGAAAAACAAATACCATGGTACTGGGAAATGGCAATATGTTCAATCAAATTCATAAATTGCTAAAATAATAAATTATACTAATAAACTTAATTAAACCAATTTGCTAGAGATGTGCAATAACCTACAGTATACCACTGCTAAGGAGGTTGTGCCCTCCAAAAATACAAAACAACTACAGTAACCAGGGAAATGCACTGCTGGGTCTCACACAGATGAACCAAATAATCAATCACTCTGTAGATAAAATAATAATAATAATAATAATAATAATAATAATAATAATAATAATAATAATAAGACTGTTAAACAGCAAAACACAAATAAATCAGTTATTAATGTAGCATATCCTTAAACTAGGATATATGGCTTCACAGTGTAAATAGTTAAGTACTGTAATTGCTAAAGTAACAGTATCTAATGTGTACTTAAATTGCATTCACCATGTAATATACAATGATATACAGACAAATTGTGACGTAAAATAAACATTCTTTTTCTTTCACTTTAAAATTCACATGGAATAATATTTCTTCTTTTTTGCTGCGGACCAAATATAAATATAAATTAGATTATGCAAATAGACTGTAGCAGCTGCATTAATAATTTAGGCGCTCATCGTCAATGCATATTTTGCACCAGGGTTCGAGCACCCGCATAATTTATGTCTCTTGATAGTTGCATATACGTATTTTGGAGTTTGGCTATGTCACATTTTTGTGAACATTCCCATACAGTAATGCGCATATGGTTGCACATGGATGGAAGTGAGAAGCGATTTTGTATAAATGAACAGTAGAAAAATGTGTATATTACACATTACACAAAAAAAAATGATGTCCTGCACTTCGTCAGGCTCAGTGTCACAACATTGACAGGTTGAGTGCAAGTAAATTTCAGAAAGTACAATTAAAACCATAGGGACAAACATATACACATTCATATGCATGCACAATTGCACACACACACATGCACACATGCACACACACGCACTGTAATTAGTCACAGAAACATGATAGAGTTAATGAAGTAAAAAAAACTTTTCTTAGCCTAAATTATGATGAAGTTTTAAAACTAAAAAAGTGTCAAACTGCTTCAAAAGTTATGATTACAAAAATGGATACTCTCCGTCGCACCCAGGTGTTTTCCAAACATATTTTATGTGGCATAATGGTAAACCCTGAATGTTTCACCCTTGCACTTATGTCCCTAAGAAACAAGGAGTATTGGGTATGCCTCACATATTAGCATTTGCAAAATCAGCTCTCTTACAATATATATCGGACTTTACCAACACAGCACTGGAGGAAGCCCTATTATATCCATACTCCAGGGTATCCATACTTCACAGGCCTATTACCAAGATTCCTGTGACATGCCACAATAAAATGCTCTTTTTAGACACATATAAGGCCAGGATTGCTACTAATAAATGCCTCCAGCGCGATCCACTTTTCAAACCATATATACCTTTATGAGAAAACCTGACTTTTCTTCCCTCCCTAGACAACCCGACTTACAAGTCTTGGTACTGTGACTTCATGTGCAAGTTCATCTACCCAGCTAGCATTTTTTATGTATCTTCAAGCCCAACACTACATCCAGTCCGTCAGTGACCCTTTAGGCTCCACACACACTACTCCCAAATTGTGGAATGTCTTCACTTTTAGCTGAACTAATTCATTAAAAATGTTACCTTTATCCAGATCTCAAAGTTAAGTGGATTCTCGTGGTCAACAATTTCTGACATCTTAAAATCTGTAATACCAGACTTACCTATCCTTGGGGAAATGCTTCCGTATACCACAAGGATCCCACAAGCTCTAAAGTTGGCCTCTTTGCAGGAAATCCATAATTGAATGTACATTTCTCTCCCCCCAAAAAAACATTTTGTTACTACCAAAATGGGTAGTTGTCTTAAATGAAACAACACTTTGTTACTGATAAAGATGGAAGCCATACTTGCTCATAGACTCCATATTTTAGTCAATATCTGATAGGCTGTTTAAAATTGTTTTCAGCTTAAAGCTGATACAGGAAAAAGTGCAAGGCGTTGTACTTTGTTTAAACCTGTATTGTGAAGTTATGACCTTTATCTAAAATATATTTTGTGGTAATTTCCTAACAGAAATATAATGTCAGCAGCTAGACATATAGGCTTCACAGGTGTCCGGTAGTTTGCGGTATGGTAGGTGTGAAAACATAACTAAATATAGCATGTCTTGCTTTTAGCAAAATTCCCCTAGCTAACCCACTCAAAAGCACATATAAGAAATATAGATGTTGGTAAACATGTTACGTATAAGATGGGAGTTTAATTAGCCAATAAGAATAAGCTTCGTGTCAGGAATCTACGACACCATATGTTCATTTGTATCACTTTATAATGTACTGCTTGTAGGAAATAAAGCACTGCTTCTGCTATTTCCTAGTTCACTCTCTTTATTTAACTGGTAACTGTTAGGTTCCTGGTGCTCAGAACAAGGGAGATGTTTATGAAGCGAGTCCAGAGCACCAGGACGTAATGCTGGGAAAGGGGAATGGAAAGGGAATAGCCCCTGGCGCCCTAACTCCGTTGTCTCGCCCGTGTTATCAGAAATCCCCTGCGAGACTATGGTTGCTTGAGCCCATGGCAGCCGCGTTTGAAGGGCGGATTATGTCTGCCCAACTCCGATGCCCCCTCAGGTCTTAATGGGAGACAAAGGGAAATCCGAGACAGGGTGATAACAAGGGGCCCTCTGACTAAACAACCAGGCCAGGGGCTACAAGCTAACTAAACTTAAACCAGAAGTATGTGCGGACAAACCGCCAGGGAAAAGGACAACCAAAATCCACTAATCTGTTACTCCTACCCAGCACCGCTGGATACCAGAGTGGATTTGTGGGAGCGGAATCCTCCGCAAAAGCTCCGAGACTCAATATAACAAATAATAAATAGTAAGCGGTCAAGCCGCAACACACGGCTACGCCGCGACTCACGAACACCACAGGATGTTAAAGGTGCTCGGTCAGGACTCCAGGAACAGATGACAACTTCCGAGTACTGGACCACTGAGGACAGGAACGACCGGAAAGAGCAGGACTGGAAACACTCTCTGCAACAGATACAGCAAACAGGAAGCTCAGGAACTAGCAGGAACCAAGCTCAGAACTCAAGCAGACTGAAAACCCAGAAATATCACCAGCATCTGCGAACTGCAATCAGCCAGCATATAACAGAGAGGCCTAATTAATAATCCAGTGCAGCTGGCCTATTGCAGGACTCCAAGCTGACAAGATGCAATTAGCAGCCAGATGAGGCTGAACACATGGGAACAAGCTGCAATTGCACAGACTCACCAGCGGCAGCAGACAAGAGTAATCTAAAACAGAGCAATGGGAAATCCTGGCATGCAAGACAACTAAATAAACATAAAATAGAAATGAACCACTACCTGTGGTTCATAACAGTATCCCCTCCTTAAGGGTGAGCTCCGAGCACCCCATGACACCCACGGGGAACATAAACAGAAGTATAACATAAAATACATAACAAAAATGCAAAACAGGAATGAGCCACAGCCGTGGCTCATAACATTACCCCCCCCTTGAGGAGGGGTCAAAAGACCCCAAAATTCAGACAATCCAGAACAAGGGATACAAAAAAAAAAAAAAAACCTGACACACTGGTCTAACAAACAAGAAAACAAAAACAAGCTGTAGCAACAACTTGTAACAGTGCCCTCCCCCTAACGGTGGCCACAGGACACAAGACAAGGGAAAAAAAAAATCTCTTTTTTTTTTTTTTTAAATCGAGGCAAGAGTCAAAAAATTATTTATTTTTCTTCTTCTTTTTACAAAGCTCTTTAGGTCTGACCAAGGTAATTCCCCAAACATTGTCTGAACTGATGGTACCACCCAGCAAGGCTGCGTTCAAATCAGAGACAGGTTTCTTACCCTTGGGAGCTGAACTTTCTGGTAAAGTACTATTATTAGAAGAAGAAGAAGTCAAAAAAGCACATCCTGCAGTCAAAACATCGGGCTGGGACTCTTGTGCAGAGTTTACAGTATTTGGTGGACTCTCAGCAGACAAGACGGGTGACTTAGAGGAACCTGAACCAATTTCTTTGGAACCGTATCTTTTAACAATTGCATCACAGAATGCTAGGGGATCCTGAAGAATGGGATCTTCAGCTTTCATTAGGCTGGTTGCCCACTCAGAAGGCTCTCCTCTAAAAGAATAAATCAGATAGAGCCCAAGGTTTTCTGAAGTGATGCCCAGAAATGGTCTAGACAACATAATAGTGTAATAGTGTTTGAAAAGCGCCAGAAATTGGGCGAAGTCCCCATCAAAGGTTATGGATGTTGAGATATCAGAGTCAGGATCTGTTTCCTTCTCATCTGACTGACTGGAGTGCTTTGCTAGGACCTGGTCACTATTGACCTTACTCGAGGCTGAGACTCTCTGAACCCCACCCGGGGCTGAGACTTTCTGAACCCCACCCGGGGCAGTGACTTTCTGAACCCCACCCGGGGCAGTGACTATCTGAACCCCACCCGGGGCAGTGACTTTCTGAACCCCACCCGGGGCAGTGACTTTCTGAACCCCACCCGGGGCAGTGACTTCCGGGAACCCCGATGGGGCAGTGGCCTCCGGGAACCCCGCTGGGGCAGTGGCCTCCGGGAACCCCGCTGGGGCAGTGGCCTCCGGGAACCCCGCTGGGGCAGTGGCCTCCGAGAACCCCGCTGGGACAGTGGCATCCGGGAACCCCGCTGGGGCAGTGGCCTCCGAGAACCCCGCTGGGGCAGTGGCCTCCGAGAACCCCGCTGGGGCCAGCACCTCGGATTCTTTTACTGGGACCGGGCCGTTGGCCTCCCTGACTGGGATCGGGCCATCGGCCTCCCTCTCTGAGTCGATAATTATCGAAAGTTCTCCCGGGACTATGACTTCCGGGACTTTTGCTGAAGCAATAACGTTCAGATCCTCCACTAATGCTATGCTTCTTAAGTTCTTTCCTGGGGAAGCGACTTCTAGACCCTTCTTTGGGGCTGCGTCTCTCGAGACCCCACTTGGGGATATTACTTCAAAGATCCCTTCTGGGGTTTTGCTTCTCGAGTTCCCCTCAAGAACTATGGTTTTAGAGACCCTTTCTAGGGTTGCGCTTTTCAAGTCCCTACCTGGGGTAACAGCTTCTGAGACCCCTTCCGATATGGACACCTGAACTATAATATTTGATGTCCCTCTATAAGCTAGGGCATCGGGTACCGCTCCAGCACTCTGGGCATCGGGTACCGCTCCAGCACTCTGGGCATCGGGTACCGCTCCAGCACTCTGGGCATCGGGTACCGCTCCAGCACTCTGGGCATCGGGTACCGCTCCAGCACTCTGGGCATCGGGTACCGCTCCAGCACTCTGGGCATCGGGTACCGCTCCAGCACTCTGGGCATCGGGTACCGCTCCAGCACCCTGGGCTACGGGCACCGCTCCAGGACCCTGGGCTACGGGCACCACTCCAGGACCCTGGGCTACGGGCACCACTCCAGGACCCTGGGCATCGGGCACCACTCCAGGAACCTGGGCATCGGGCACCACTCCAGGAACCTGGGCATCGGGCACCACTCCAGGAACCTGGGCATCGGGCACCACTCCAGGAACCTGGGCATCGGGCACCACTCCAGGAACCTGGGCATCGGGCACCACTCCAGGAACCTGGGCATCGGGCACCACTCCAGGAACCTGGGCATCAGGCACCACTCCAGGAACCTGGGCATCAGGCATCACTCCAGGGACTTGCAACTCCGCTTCCACAGGAACCTCAAGAGAGGAGAGAAACATTCTCTTTTGATTCCTGAATCTATAATGGGGCTCCCTTGCCCAAGGACCCCAATTATAGGACAGAGAGCTTTTTTGTGTGGGTTGTGTGACAAGTGCCTCTGCCACAGTAGAGACAGGAGTAGGTCTTGTATCATGACTCAACTTGGCCAGAGGGCAAGACTCGTCACCACACTTTGGCTTGCGCAACTCACAGGTCTGCAGATAATGGCCTAAACCCCCACAATATAGGCATAAGTTTAAGTTTCTGCGACGCAGACGCTCCTCTTCTGAGAGCCTGGGCCGCAGAAAACTTTTAAACCTTTTCTCTTCAATTAGACCAGAGGATTCTCTTGTCACCATACTGTGAGCAAGAGTCTCTTTAGAGATAGATGTACTCTCAACGACTTCTGGCAAAATGAGCAAGATTTTAGTCAGAAGGTTTTGCAGTTGCTTTAGGGATTGCTGCAAAACTTCTAGTCGCTCTGGTCTCAAAGCACTGAATACAGAGTTTAGAGCTGCGAGAGATGCCTGCAGGGCTTGCATAGTAGACATAGGAGGATTTAAAACTAGACGAGACAAGACAAGACAAGGCAAGACAAGGCAAGGCAAGACAAGGCAAGGCAAGGCAAGACTAAATTTTGCTAAACAAAACAAGACTTTTTTTTAAAACACCGGACTGGATTCAAAACACCGGACTGGATTCAAAACACCGGACTGGATTCAAAACACCGGACTGGATTCTAGACTAGACACTGGACTGGGCCAAAAAAGAAAAAAAAAGTTATTTCTTTTTTGTGGTATGGCTGGTGATAATGTTAGGTTCCTGGTGCTCAGAACAAGGGAGATGTTTATGAAGCGAGTCCAGAGCACCAGGACGTAATGCTGGGAAAGGGGAATGGAAAGGGAATAGCCCCTGGTGCCCTAACTCCGTTGTCTCGCCCGTGTTATCAGAAATCCCCTGCGAGACTATGGTTGCTTGAGCCCATGGCAGCCGCGTTTGAAGGGCGGATTATGTCTGCCCAACTCCGATGCCCCCTCAGGTCTTAATGGGAGACAAAGGGAAATCCGAGACAGGGTGATAACAAGGGGCCCTCTGACTAAACAACCAGGCCAGGGGCTACAAGCTAACTAAACTTAAACCAGAAGTATGTGCGGACAAACCGCCAGGGAAAAGGACAACCAAAATCCACTAATCCGTTACTCCTACCCAGCACCGCTGGATACCAGAGTGGATTTGTGGGAGCGGAATCCTCCGCAAAAGCTCCGAGACTCAATATAACAAATAATAAATAGTAAGCGGTCAAGCCGCAACACACTGCTACGCCGCGACTCACGAACACCACAGGATGTTAAAGGTGCTCGGTCAGGACTCCAGGAACAGATGACAACTTCCGAGTACTGGACCACTGAGGACAGGAACGACCGGAAAGAGCAGGACTGGAAACACTCTCTGCAACAGATACAGCAAACAGGAAGCTCAGGAACTAGCAGGAACCAAGCTCAGAACTCAAGCAGACTGAAAACCCAGAAATATCACCAGCATCTGCGAACTGCAATCAGCCAGCATATAACAGAGAGGCCTAATTAATAATCAAGTGCAGCTGGCCTATTGCAGGACTCCAAGCTGACAAGATGCAATTAGCAGCCAGATGAGGCTGAACACATGGGAACAAGCTGCAATTGCACAGACTCACCAGCGGCAGCAGACAAGAGTAATCTAAAACAGAGCAATGGGAAATCCTGGCATGCAAGACAACTAAATAAACATAAAATAGAAATGAACCACTACCTGTGGTTCATAACAGTAACTGGATGCAGCCATGAATGAACCTGATGCTGACCGATTGAGTGTGTACTTGAGCTGGGATCAGCTAGAGTTGCCTTGTCCTGGGGTTACCTTTAACAATTTGGAGGTTCCGAATCTGAGATCCTCATCACCTGTTGAACAACAGACAGCTGGGTGGACAGTTTGTGGACTGAGACTCACAAATTCATGCGCATGATAAGCAGAGATATTTCTTTCTAGACTCTTATTCCTTTGACTGTCCATCTGTTTCATTGCCAGACAGGTATCGGGGATCGTGCACAATGGTCAGTCAGTAATCAGGTTGATTTTTTCATTGTCCTCCTATTGTCTTGCTTATATGCACTTATATGTGTTACAAAGGCGTAAGAATCAGTGAATGTGTTCTGTGTATTTAGAGTGTGTCCACATATAATCAACTGACAGGTTGTTAAACTGGATGTTGCTGCATCTGTCTTCACTGGCGGTAGCAACTCCTGGGACCCATGAACTTGGTGTGTGGACCTCAAATAACAGGTAATTCAAGTGGTATGTTAAAGTGCCCAGTGAGTTAGAATTAGAACGTAGGTTAAGTTTGTTTTACTGCAGTCTATATGTGTAGGATATTGTAGAAAGACTTTAAAAATAAGTCAGAGTTATGAAACAAACATGTCCCCTTTGTAAGTGTGTAGTACTCTTAGTAAATGCACACCACAATCCGAAATTTTATTTACATTATATTTGTAGTCCAGGAGAATCACCCTTATTCTCTTTACAGTGGGAAGAGGGGTTTAACATTTTTGTACCAATAGGTTGTCATTTTATCCCTAAAGTAAGAAATATTGGAAGGAATTGGTCAGATATACTGTCTGAATTGGAAGATTCAGAGCAGTATATTGTACATAACATAAGAGTCTAAGGAGGTCATACCGAGTTGATCGTAGCTGTGCAAAATTTTGCACAGCTACGATCAACTTTCCTGACATGCGGGGTGACGCCCATCATGGGGCTAGTCCGCCCCGCATGTCAGTCGGGCCCCCCTCGCAGAAGTGCAAAGGCATCGCACAGCGGCGATGCCTTTGCATTTCAGGAGTAGCTCCCGGCCAGCACAGCTTTAGTGTGCTGGCCGGGAGCTACTCCTCGCTCCCTGGCCCGCAGCAGCTGCGTATAACATCACGCAGCCGCTGCGGCCCGCCCCTGTTCGGTCCGGCCACGCCTGCATTGGCCGGACCGTGCCTACGAAATGGAGACCAAATGCTGCTGTTTCGCCCCCTCCCGCCCATCAATCGCCTCTGCCTGTCAATCAGGCAGAGGTGATCGCTGTCCTGCTAAGGCCATCGGCCATCCTACATGCGCACAAAGGCACCGGCGCATGCACAGCAGGGACCCATTTGCTCTGCTGCGTGAAAATGCAGCAAGCGAACGGGTCGTAATGACCCCCTAAGTCTTAAATACAACAATAGATTATTGCCAGAAAACATTTAACATGTATATCTTGCTAGTACTTAAATAACGTACTTCCTGTCGCTTTAAAAAATTATAGCACACAGAGTTCAGGAAAAAAAAGGAACGGAAATCATTTAAAACTTTTTCTCTGTGATCTGTGAACAAAGACAGGTGTTGGCAGTAAATGCAAGTTAAATGTCCTGTCAGGATTGTGTCTGCATAGCTATCATACATAAGTTGGGAGAAGGATATCCATTTATTTTAAAAGCCATAGTGTACACTGCAGAAAAAGGGGTTTGGGTAAATAGAGAAAACCCAGATGATGTACTCATATTGATGGGATGTCATTTTATACCAAAGAATAGTGACATAGGTAAGGATTGGTTGCAAATCACCTCTGTTCCGGGGAACATTCCTCATAGTTATCTCTCGGAAGCTGTATCCAGGTTACTACTATTTCCCGGTTGTGAAAACTACTTGTCTTGATTTGTGGATTGAAACAGATAAATTACTTCAGTATGAGAAATAGTTAGAAGAGTTAGAACAAACTCAAGAACAAATGGCTCTAATTAATATGGATGATTTTGAAGATGCAGACACATCAGGACAGGGAACAATTAGATGTAAAGGTCCCAAGAAAGCCAAAGGGTATCCTTACTGGGCATGTCCAAATTGTAGACATTGTAACCCACCAGATGATACAATATGTCCAATTAGTTAAACACCTTGGTCCTATAAATGTAAGCCTTGTGAAGGACCAAATGTTAGGAAATCTGTTAGATCTAGAAAGTCAATCAGTGAATGGTTGCCAGTGTTAAAATACCTACTAATTATACCTGAAGATGTGCATGCCCCAGACTAATACATTGGTAGACTAAAGATTGTACAGTATGTAATGTCAAGTGACCAGGAATGTCTCCTAAGAAAAATGTATGTATGGTCTCAAGTTTGGCATCTGCACCTCCAGCATATAATTTACTTAAGTATTTGGTCCCTGCGAACTATATCCGGTGTGCACATAAGATATTGTCACACCTGGTGTAGCTGATGATGGATCTAATCCAGCGTGCCCAGAGTTGCGCTGAACCACTACATGGTATAAAAAAAAATTCAGAACTGTTAACATAACAACAGTTACAAAACTCCCTGATGTTAAACAACAATTTATGAAGTTCATTAAACATGTAAGGAAATTAGGAATAATTTATACCTAAAAATAGACTCCAAAAAGGGTTATGAGTGTTCTGGATCCTGCTTAGTGATGGACAATTGGACTCAGGTGGCATGGAAATGCAAACATAAATCCAGCTGGTAAGTAATCTATTATTTACTCCTCTTTGCCTTCCCATGTGGGCTGGTCTGGTCCGTCATTAGGTAAAACTTATTTGGGGTCCAAAAGTCTCAGTTTCAGGCTGCTTTTGTCTCTGGAACTGCATGCTCATCAAATTTTGTAAAGAAATTATTCATGAATTGTGATCAGTGTGTTTGCACTTTTCTGTCATTTTGTGCCACAAAATAGCAAAATATATAGTCTGTAAATTACATTGGTGAATATATATTGAATCAGTTGCTACAAATGACTTGTAGACTTCAATGTAAGTGTGAAATATCATGTATTATGTAAGTTCTAATGGTTTATCATCAAACTCCAGCCAACCCCTGTTCAGAGTTGGGAGAGTGCTGGCTCACTCTCAGTGTTTTATTTGTGTGTGTGAAATAGTATTCTCTTAATGTAAATAAAATTAGTGTAATTAAAAAAAATAGACAAAATATAAAGTTTTGGATAGTATAATAAAATGTGTTGTGGACAAATAAATATTGCCCCAGCCAATAGCAAAGGGCTGTCATAAGACTAAAAATATGACATGTATTTGCATTAAAAAGATCTCCACAGTAAAATTAATATTTCTGTGTCTGAAAGAGTAACAGTTCATAGGTAAATAATAAACATGTTACAGATGTAAGAAATATTTTCTTTAATGTGCAGCTAGTTACTGTTTCAGTTACAGTGTGTAATAAAATGCCAAAGAATCAGGAAGTGTTTGGGTAACTATTACAAGAGGTGGGGCCAATTGATAACCTAGGTATGAAAAGTGGGCAAAACTGTAGTCATAGTCCATACCCCTAAAAAAGAAGTCTGCCCTCATGATTCAATTACATTTACATGGTATAAAATCAAGATTGTAACTGTAAAATTTAACAATGCATAAATAATACCTCTAAAAAGATGTTAGGTGAACATACATTAACATTGCATCACTGCTGATGGTCGGCACATAACAGTAAAGGAGGGAGGTTTATTTTAGAAATATCTCTACGACACACCTTACACCAGCTTAAGTAATTTCTAAAATTAATCACTTATTGTACAAAATACATTCCAAGGGCATCACAGAAAACTAAGTTTTATATGATGCCATCAAAAGGACAACAAGTGTAAGGTATTTTTAAATAGAACCCAAATGTCAACCCTTGCTATTCCTATATGAAAAGAAATGTAAGGTACATAGAAATAAGTTACAATATGCACAAAGTATAATTTCTAGGACACTGCATTTCTGCTAATAGTAAGCATGTCACTACAAAAAGGAGGAAAATCATTTCAAAAGTTAAACCTCCTCAAACACGTAAACAACTCATATCCTTTTAGGTATAGTTACATATTGCAGGGAAGGGATTGCAGGGGCATCACAAAAACTCCAAGTTTTATATGATGCCCAAATAGGATATAATGCACAAGGTGCATTATAACTGACTCATAAGCAGCTATACACTATACACATTCTGTCAGTTAAAATCAAAACACTTATCTGCTGCTAGCCTAACCAAATATAAAGTAGCATTGCTCACACCGTCCAATGTCACCATCAATTACTGTACATCTTTGAACCCAGCTACGTTATTGCCGCTGGTTTCAAAAGAGGGGAAAGGTGAGGGGGGAGAAGAATCTCCTTCCTTAGTGACAAGTGGGACAGTGTGAGTAATGATGAAATGGGAGACACAGAAGATCCATAAAATTTTTCTTTTTCCACACAAGACCTAGAACATGACTGTATAGAATTGATGAACCTTGAAGCTGCAAGTACACCAGGAGCATCCTCTACAGGAGCATACAGGAGCATCCTCTACTAACTGCAGATAGTTCAGCTCAGGAGGCAGAACTTAGGGCACTAATTGCAGCTTGTGTTTATGCTGAACGTCAAACAGTTAACATTTACACAGACTCCAGATACTGCTTTGGTATTGCCCATGACTATGCGGTTATTTGGAAGAGCAGAGAATTTATAGGCTCTTCAGGAAAACCAATTAAACATGCAGACTGTATTAGGGCATTATTTGCTGCCTTTCAATTGCCAAAGAAATTAGTAGTCATAAAGGTCAAGGCACACACTGAAGAAAATACTGCAGAGGTTAGAGGAAATGCATTGGCTGACCAGGTGGCAAAAGCTGCAGCAGTCCAGCCTCTGCCAGACACTCAGTTGATGTTAGTTGTCACACCAGAGTCATTAGACTTACAGTTATTGTGCAAATTACAAGCACAGGCCTTAGGTAAGGAGAAAAAAAAGATTGGAAAAAAGTAGGTGGGCGAATACATGGTGACAGATGGATGGTGGGAAACCGTCTCTGTTTACCAACCTCACTTTACCCAGTGTTAGCACAAATATTGCATTAAAAAAACTCACCAATCAAGAGATGCAATGGTGAGGATTCTGAACCAGCATTGGGTAGCACCAGGTTTCACACAGTCAGCACAGGCTTATGTTGCAGGGTGTGTAACTTGTGCTTTACATAACCCAGGAAAGGTAGTAAAAGTACCAGCAAAAAAGTATCCCGCAAACCTGCTACCCCTTTCAGCGATTACAAATAGACCTTATCCAGTTACCTAAATGTTCTGGGTATGAAAATGTACTTGTGTGCAAAGATCTATTTTCAAATTGGGTCGAGGCTTGGCCTTGCAGGGCAGCAAATGTTAAATAGTTGCAAAGACGTTAATGCAAGAAGTAATATGTAGATATGGAGTACCTTTAGTTACTGAAAGCGACAGAGGTACCCATTTCACGGAAGAAGTATTAGGCAAAATTCTGTCAGATCTGGGTGTTACTCAGGCCTTTTACACTCCCTATAGGCAGAGTAGTAGACATGTAGAAAAACTTAACAAATACTCTAAAACTAAAGCTACAAAAATTAGTTATAGAAACAGGCAAAACATGGTTAGAATGTTTACCCATTGCTTTGTTCTCACAAATACTTCAAGTGGAAAGCATGGGTTAATACCATATGAAAACTTGTTCGGTATTGTTGCTAGGACAGTATGTTATTTTCCCCAGCAGCTTCTGCATGAGCATGGTGACTTAACTTAGTATGTAATGCATATACAACAGCAACTAACCAAATTGCATGGCAAAGTTTTTTATTCTATTCCAGATACTAACTGTTCCCAAGACTCACAAGAACTAAAGCAAGATAATTGGGTGGTCCCTAAGAAAAAGAGAAAATCTCTTGAACCCAGATTCAAAGGACCTTTCTAAATTCTGTTAACTACAGCCATTTCAGTCACGTTGAGTGAAAAAGACTCGTGAATAGAAAAACAGTGACAAAGGAAGTAGGTTTTTTTTAGATTTTTGCTAAGTTATTAAAAATAAAAAACTAAGATATCACATGTACATAAGTATTCGCAGCCTTTGCTATGAAGCTCAAAATTGAGCTCAGGTGCATCCTGTTTCCACTGATCATCCTTAAGATGTTCCTACAGCTTAGTTGGAGCCCACCTGTGGTAAATACAGTTGATTGGACATGATTTGGAAAGGCGCACATCTGACTATATAAGGTCCCATACTTGACAGTGCATGTCTGAGCACAAACCAAGCATAAAGTTAAAGGAAATGTCTTTAGCCCTCCGAGACAGGATTGTCTTGCGTCACAAATGTGGGGAAGGGTAAAGAAAAATATCTGCTGCTTTGAAGGTCCCAATAAGCACAGTGTACTCCATCATCCATAAATGGTAGAAGTTCGGAACCACCAGGGCTCTTCCTAGAGCTGGCCGGCCATCTAAACTGAGCGATCAGGGGAGAAGGGCCCAAGTCAGGGAGGTGATCAATAACCCGATGGTCACTCTTTCATAGCTACAGCATTCCTCTGTGGAGAGAGGAGAATCTTCCAGAAGGGCAACCATCTCTGCAGCAATCCACCAATGGTAGAGTGGCCATATGGAAGCCACTCCTTAGTAAAAAGCACATGGCATCCTGCCTGGAGTTTGCCAAAATGCACCTGAAGGACTCTCAGACCATGAGAAACTAAATTCTCTGGTCTGATGAGACAAAGATTGAACTCTTTGGCATGAATGCCAGGTGTCATGTTTTGTGGAAACCAGGCACCGCTCATCACCAGCCCAATACCATCCCTACAGTGAAGCATGGTGGTGGCAGCATCATGCTGTGGGAATGTTTTCAAGCAACAGAAACTGGGAAACTAGTCAGGATAGAGGAAAAGATGAATGCAGCAATGTACAGAGACATCCTGGATAATCAGCTGCTCCAAAGCAGTCTTAACCTCAGACTGGGCCAAGGGTTCATCTTTTTTTCTGGGAACACTACTTTTACCTGATTTCTTATGCCATTCTTTTTCTGGTTGCGTTAATACCCAATTATTTACAGTAGTTGGGTAACATTTTCTAAATTTACAAAACCTTTTATAGTGAAGTAATATTTTACTCTTTCTCTCTTGACTTTGCTTGCATTGATCTGCAAGTTCTCTCCAGAACATTGCAATTAAAGCCTTGTTACTCCATTGTAGATCAGAAGTTAATATTCTGAAAAAGATGAAATACTGCCTTTGTCTTAAGTGGAGGATACACCCAGCAGCAGCTAAGCGTATTCATGGCTAATCATACATTTTCTTGGAAAAAGGTACTGATGTCTTGAAGAACCAGATCACTGTGCTCCCACATGAGATAACCCCAAGCTGGGTCTATTCCATACAATAAACAAATTATAAAAATAACTTTAGCTTTTTCTGATTAAAAGTTGGCAGGCTGTAGTTCAACCTTTAATTTCCATTGATTTATAAATCCTTCATATATTTAGGATTTGCCATCAAATTTAGGCAGTGTTGGGAATCTAAGTTGCAAGAACACCTCTCCTGCTGGAGCAGAATATGCTAAAGTTAAAGACATCTTCAAAATTTTCAAAACTACTGAGAAATTAATGTGGTTTCCATTGGTACCAGAATCAATTAAGCTTAAAAAAATAGATACATGAGAAGAACCTACATAAGCAGAGAGATCTGTAACAAATGCTTACACAGAAAAGGAGGGTTTTTGATCCTGCACCAACCTAGATTCGAAGTACATAGGTAATCATATAGAAGCCAGAAATGGACAATAATGCTAGATATTAGCAATTCCTATTTGTCCGTATGGCGGTGCGCCCAGAGTCAAAAAAGGGGGAAAACATGTATATGCGAAAAGAGAAAAGTATGACTCTTGTTTGGGCGCACTCTTATGTTAACTAAATGTTAATTGATAAGTAATGTATCTAAAAGTTAATAATGTGGTCTTTATTTCTACTCTTTAAAATGCATGGGGACTCAACAAAACAAGTTAAACATAAAACAAACGTAGATATGCCAGATGGAGAAATAAGTCTCCCAAAATTAGAAAATGTTCAGATCTTAATTATGCCTGGATAAATGCATATCAGAAGATAGCTACATACTATGCTGCTTCCGTACGCCCAAGATCTGTACAAACTGTGTTTGTATTAATGCAGCCCTAAATAGGGTTAAATTCGTGAGTGGGAGAACCCACACACTAAATAACAATTCTAATAATTAACCACTGTCATGGATGAAAAGATAACAAATAAATGAATAAAGGTTCAAGAAGGTGGGGGATTGAGTATAAGTGGTGATACTGCTGTTGGTGTTGTTTCTACAGTTGTTTCCCTGTAGAAACAACACCAACAGCAGTATCACCACTTATACTCAATCCTCCTACTTCTTGAACCTTTATTCGTTATCTTTTCATCCACGACAGTGGTTAATTATTAGAATTGTTATTTAGTGTGTGGGTTCTCCCACTCACGAATTTAACCCTACTCACGAATTTCTCCATCTGGCATATCTACGTTTGTTTTATGTTTAACTTGTTTTGTTGAGTCCCCATGCATTTTAAAGAGTAGAAATAAAGACCACATTATTAACTTTTAGATACATTTCTTATCAATTAACATTTAGTTAACATAAGAGTGCGCCCAAACAAGAGTCATACTTTTCTCTTTTCGCATAGATCTGTAACAAATTAAGGGTATGATGACCATTGAGACAGATTTTACCTACTGCAACATGGCCTCTCCACAACCCATTAGACTTTCTCATTTCCTAAATTATTAGGGCACTTAGGAAATGAGGTAAGGATCTGATCTGCTTTACAACACAGTACAAAAGGTTGTTTCTGAATCTTTTCTTCTGTTCTTCCAAAGAAATGCAAGTCCTCTCCAGCTGCATACTGTAAGTTGGAGGGGAAAAAGGAGTAGATAATAATTGAGCTACAGTAGTTTGAAACCGATTTTCCTATATTGTTGATTTTAATTAGAATATTTCTGGAGGCATAGAAAAATGTTGATAGTTAAAGTGGGGTTGGGTATGCACGACCGGCGGTCAGGAGACTGCCGATCATGACACCAATGCTGTGATCCCGGCATCAAGATGGCCAGAGGGGGGGGGGAGGGGGCAAGTGCCACAAGCCCCTAGCAGGCTTACTGCACTTGCCATGTGCTCTGTATACATGTGCACATATTATTGCTATTACTAAATAAGAAGTCTGCAGTACTGTGGACTCACTAGCTTAACAGCCACTGATTACCACAGCTGGTGGTCTGCTTAATAGCAGCCCTTGGTATAAAACAAAGGTCACTGTGCTGTATGTACATGTGTACATAAATAACTACCATTCATCTTAACGATGTAAATTTAATAACGTACTGAATAACATACATTGGGAGATTGTCAGCCATTAGGTCACATTCATTGAACATTTAGTGGATTTCCTGTCAGACGAGTACCTGCTAATAAAAAGCGTGCACAAACATATTAAAGTTATCTGACCTACTGAAGGTGTATGGACTAAGCATAAAAAATCTGCCTAAGGGGCTGTTCATTCACTACTGTTAAATAATTTATGCCTAATAACCAAACACACAAGTCTAGTCCAGACTGTAACAGTGTATCTCTGAATCACGTGATCCACTCTGATAGAGGATTCACTCTGATACATGAATAATACACTGGGAAGTAGTCGGACTATTAGATGTGACTGGATACAATAACTAGTCCACTATATATTAGGCAGAAGATTGAAAAACTGTCATAATGCCTATGATCAGCAAACATCTGATAATTATCACATACTGGTTTATATTTAAGATGCAATGTCATACCTAGACATCTATCCTTATAGAAATATGCCACAGCCTGGCAATAAATGAAAGTGTGAATAGAGGACATAGCGTGAAAAAATCATTATAAAAGTGACAATTGCCATTTCCTACTTAACAGTGTAAAAGCAGTCAGACGTGGTACTTATAACTTGTGCACATGATCTAACTAACTCCCTACAGCATTCAGAGCTGCTAGGGAGAAATATTACTACCCTTGATCCAAACACTCTCTCCAACTACCGACCCATCTCTCTCCTCCCTTTTGCCTCCAAACTCCTTGAGCGTATTGTCTACAACCGCCTTATTTCCTTTCTTTCCTCACACTCACTACTTGATCCATTCCAGTCTGGCTTCCGTCCTCGCCACTCCACTGAAACTGCCCTTACAAAAGTATGCAATGACCTCCATGCTGCTAAATCTAAAGGACACTACTCTATACTTATTCTACTTGATCTCTCTGCTGCTTTTGACACTGTGGACCATCCTCTCCTACTGCAAATCCTTCACTCCATTGGTCTGCGTGACACTGCCCTCTCTTGGCTGTCTTCCTACCTCTCTGACTGTTCATTCTCTGGCTCCTCTCATGACTCCACCTCCGCCTCACTTCCACTAACTGTAGGTGTACCCCAAGGTTCTGTCCTTGGTCCTCTTCTCTCCTCTCTCTATACATCCTCACTAGGTAAGCTCATTAATTCTTTTGGCTTCCAATATCATTTCTATGCTGATGACACCAAAATCTATCATTCCTCTCCAGACCTCTCCCCTGCTCTCCTCACTCGTATCTCCAACTGTCTCTCTGCTACCTCTTCCTGGATGTCCCAGCGCTTTCTTAAACTTAACATGTCTAAGACCGAGCTGATCATCTTCCCTCCCTCCCGCATAACCTCACCTCCTACAATCTCATTATCTATTGATGGCACTACTATCTCCTCTAGCCCCCAAGTGTGCTGTCTTGGAGTAATCCTTGACTCCTCCCTCTCCTTCAAACCACACATTCAGCACCTCTCACAAACCTGCCGTTTTCATCTAAAAAATATTTCCAGGATCAGACCCTTTCTGACCCAGGATGCTACTCACTGGTCATATCCAGACTGGACTACTGTAATCTCCTCCTGACTGGCATTCCTGACAAACACCTCTCTCCACTTCAATCTATCCTCAATGCTGCTGCCCGGCTCATTTTCCTCACCAAACGCACTACGTCTACCTCTCCTCTCCTACTAGACCTTCACTGGCTCCCCTTCCCTTTCAGAATCCATTTCAAGCTTCTCACACTCACTTACAAAGCCCTCACCCACTCCTCTCCCATTTAAATCTATGACCTTATCTCCCTTTACACTCCCACCCGTCCTCTTCGCTCTGCTAATGCACGCCGACTCTCCTGCCTATGGATTACTTCCTCCCACTCCTACCTCCAAGATTTTTCACGTGCTGCACCACTTCTCTGGAATTCCCTTCCTCTCCCCCTCAGACTCTCCACCTCTCTGCAAAACTTCAAACGGGCTCTCAAGACCCACTTCTTCACCAAACCCAGCCAAATCTCATCCTAAGCCTCTGTTCCACATTCTCTATGTACCCCATCTGTGTCACCCCTGTCTGTCTACCCCTCCCCTTTAGATTGAAAGCTCTCACGAGCAGGGCCCTCTTCCCTCATGTGCTTATCCTTTATCTTACTTTAATAATCTTCAACTGTACCACATCCAACAGTCTTCTGCCACCTGATACTTATTCCAGTGTCATCTGCTGATGTAACTATGTTTATTTACCCTGTACTTGTCCTATACTGTCATCAACTGTAAGTCACTGTTTTCCTGTTTGATTATTTATGTACTCTGTAATTGGGTGCTGCGGAACCCTTGTGGCGCCATATAAATAAAGGATAATAATAATAATAATATTGGTGTATTTACCAGGGTAAAATTATTGAGCACTTTGCATGCTTCATATGATATACCAGGTTACCGATATCGACTATAAGACATTCCCTCATATTGAGAATTAATATTAGTGAGGACACTCAAGAAATGGGCCGTGACTAATTGCAGCCTGCATCAGACATGGTCAACCCGGACTATGTTCGTGATTGTAGGTACATCCAAAGTATTAGTTATAATAACTAGGAGGGGCATTAAGATTTATAAAGGGTAGTCACCATAGCTCTTAACTGACTATCCATTAGAACGTGCAGCACATACAGGCTCTTTGTCCTATGAAAGATAATACAAGAGGACCACACTAATATTGGAGAATATCCGGTAACTATACAGTATTTATACAATATCGATGAAGATCATTATATTATATATGGTAACACATGTAGAGTAACACATGTAGAGTAACAGCATCACTTTTTATTGATGTTACAAGAACACTGTGGAATATATAGGAAACACTTGTAATTATAGATGAGTGGGTTCAGTTCTCAGAGAACCAAACCATACCTGACTTCACGCTTCGAGCCTGGATCCGAGTCAGGCTTGGGTTTTCCCGCCTGACTCGGAAACCAGAACGAGGCAAAACATTGTCATCCTGCTGTCAGATTCTCACGGGGTTTAGATTCCATATAAGGAGCCGTGCGTCATCGCCATTTTCACTCTGGCAATGCAGAGTGTAGAGAGAGTACGTGTCTCTGTCCTATCAGTGTCCGTGTCTTGTGCTACATCTGTCCAGTCACAGTGGTTATGTCCTCTGCTGCCATATGTCCAGTGCTGCTGCATAAATCCAGTCCAGTGGTGCTGTGTTGTGCTGCATCAGTCCAGTGGTGGTGTGTTGTGCTGCATCAGTCCAGTCACAGTGGTGGTGGTGTCCTCTGCTGCCATATGTCCAGTGCTGCTGTATAAGTCCAGTCCAGTGGTGCTGTGTTATGCTGCATCAGTTCAGTGGTGGTGTATTGTGCTGCATGAGTCCAGTAATAGTGGTGGTGTCCTCTGCTGCCATAAGTCCAGTGCTGCTGTATAAATCCAGTCCATTGCAGTTGTTCTGTGTTGTCCTGCATCAGTCCAGTGGTGGTGTCCCTGTGCTGCCGTATATGTCCAGTGGTACTGCCAAATATGTCCAGTGATCCTGTCGTATATGTCCATTGATACTGCCGTATATGTCCAGCGGTACTGTCGTATATGTCCAGCGGTACTGCTGTATAAATCCAGTGATCCTGCCGTATAATCCCAGTGATCCTGTCGTATAATTCCAGTGATCCTGCCGTATAAATCCAGTGATCCTGCTGTATAATTCCAGTGATCCTGCCGTATAAATCCAGTAATCCCGCCATATAATTACAGTGGTACTGGCGTATAAATCCAGTCCAGTGATACTGCCATATATGTCCAGTGATACTGCCGTATATGTCCATTGATACTGTGATATATGTCCAGCAGAACTGCCATATATGTCCAGCGGTACTGCCGTATGTGTCCATTGATACTGCCGTATATGTCCAGCGGTACTGCCGTATATGTCCAGTGATCCTGCTGTATAAGTTCAGTGATCCTGACATATAATTACAGTCATCCTGCCGTATAAATCCAGTGATCCTGCCATATAATTCCATTGGTACTGGTGTATAAGTCCAGTGATCATGCTGTATAATTTCATATATCTCCATATAATTCTGTATAAATCCAGTCCAGTGGTGATGCCATATAAGTTCAGTGGTGCTGTCTTGTGCTGTATATTATTTACTACAAATAAAGGGGTTAGTAATATTTCATCCAAATAATTTTCACAGGGTTTGCCCTGTGTGGTATAGAGGTACGCTCTCCTGTACCACATATTGTTATATAACTCCAGAAAAATAATGGAGAACAAAAATTTGGAGGATAAAATAGGGAAAGACCAAGAACCACTTCCTCCTAGTGCTGAAGCTGTAAAATCCAAAAAGCCAAAGTTCAGTAAAAAGACCCAAAAAAAGAAATTTAAACAGTCTGAGGAGAAAAGTAAACTTGCCAATATGCCATTTACGACACGGAGTGGCAAGGAACGGCTGAGTCCCTGGCCTATGTTCCTGACTAGTGGTTCAGCTTTACATGACGATGGAAGCCCTCATCCTCCCGCTAGAAAAATGATAAGAGTTAAGCTAAAAAAAGCACAGCAAAGAACTGCATTCTAAGATGGTATCACAAATCCCCAAGGAGATTCTAAGTGTGTCGGCGGTTGCGATGCTTGACCTTCCCAACACTGGACGGGAAGAGATGGCTCCTTCCACCATTTGCACGCCCCCTGCAATTGCTGGAAGGAGCACCCACAGTCCAGTTTCTGATATTCAAATTGAAGATGTCACTGTTGAAGTACACCAGGATGAGGATATGGGTGTTGCTGGCGCTGAGGAGGAAGTTGACGGTGAGGATTCTGATGGTGATGTGGTTTGCTTAAATCAAGCACCGGGGGAGACACCTGTTGTCCGTGGGATGAAGAAGCCCATTGTGATGCCTTGGCAAAATAAAAAAAAGGCCACCTCTTCGGTGTGGAATTATTTCTTTACAAATCCGGACAACAGGTGTCAAGCTTTGTGTTGCCTCTGTCGATCTGTAATAAGTAGGGGTAAGGACGTTAACCACCTAGGAACATCCTCCCTTATACATCACCTGCAGTCATCAGAAGTCAGTGTCAAGTTGTGAAGCTTTGGATAAAAGCGTAAGCAGTCCACTGACACCAAAATCCCTCTTGTACCCAAGATCCTTCAAGCCACACCACCAACTCCCTCAACGTCTACTTCCTCCTCAGTCAGGAACGTCAGTAGTCCTGCAGGCCATGTCACTGGCAAGACTGAGGAGTCCTCTCCTAACCGGGATTCTTCCAGAGGATCCTTGAGTGGTACGCCTGCTGTTGCTGCTGCTGCTGTTGTTGCTGCTGGGAATGGATCGTCATCCCAGAGGGGAAGTCGGAAGACCACTTGTACTACATCCAGTAAGCAATTGACTGTCCAACAGTCCTTTGTAAGGAAGATGAAATATGACAGTAGTCATCCTGTTGCAAAGCGGATAACTGAGGCCTTGACAGCTATGTTGGTGTTAGACATGCATCTGGTATCTGCCATTAGTTCAGTGGGAGTTAGACTTAGAGAATTGTTTGAGGTACTGTGTCACCGGTATCGAATCCCATCTAGGTTCCACTTCACTAGGCAGGCGATACAGAGAATGTACAGAGACGTCAGAAAAAGTGTCCTCAGTGTCCTACAAAATGCAGTTGTACCCACTGTTCAATTAACCACGGACATGTGAACATGTGGAACAGGGCAGACTAAAGACTATATGACTGTGACAGCCCACTGGGTAGATGTATTGCCTCCTGCAGCAACAACAGCAGCGGCACCAGTAGCAGCATATCGCAAATGCCAACTCATTACTAGGCAGGCTTTGCTATGTATCACCGCTTTTCGTTAGAGGCACACCACTGACAACCTCTTACAGAAACTGAGAGACATCATCGCACAATGGCTTACCCCAATTAGACTTTCCTGGGGATTTGTTATACCGGACAATGCCACCAATATTGTGCGTGCATTACATCTGGGAAAATTCCAGCACGTCCCATGTTTTGCACATCCAATTAATTTGGTGATGCAGAATTTTTGGAAAAATAACAGGTGCATGCAGGAGATGTTGTCGGTGGCCAAAACAATTGTGGCCCACTTTCGGGATTCACCCACCATGTGCCGATGACTAGAGTGCCATCAATCACACCTGAACCTGCCCTGCTATCACTTGAAGAAAGAGGTGGTAATGATGTGAAATTCAACACTCTATATGCTTCAGAGGATGGAGGAGCAGCAAAAGGCCATTCAAGCCTATACATTCACCTATGATATAGGCAAAGGAGGGGAATGCACCTGAGTCAAGCGCAGTGGAGAATGATTTCCATCTTGTGCAATGTTCTCCAATCCTTCGAACTTGCCACATGTGAAGTCAGTTAAGACACTGCCAGCTTAAATCAGGTCATTCACCTCATCAGCAGAAGCAGCTGGAGAAGTTCAAGGAGTAGCTAAGATGGAGCGATTTTGCAAAGTATATGGGAGTTGTGGATGGAGCCCTTCATTCACTTTGCCAGGATACAAGGGTGGTCAATCTGTTGAAATCAGAGCACTACATTTTGGCCACCATGCTTGATCCTAGGTTTAAAGCCTATGTTGTATCTCTCTTTCTGGCAGACACAAGTCTGCAGAGGTGCAAAGACCTGCTGGTGAGAAAATTGTCAACTCAAGCGGAACGTGACCCGTCAACAGCTCCTCCTTCATTTTCTCCCGCACCTGGGGCTGCGAGGAAAAGGATTAGATTTCCTAGCCCACCCACTGGTGGAGATGCAGGGCAGTCTGGGGCGAGTGCTGACATCTGGTCCGGACTGAAGGACCTGCCAACGATTACTGACATGTCCACTGTCACTGCATATGATTCTGTCACCATTGAAAGAATGGTGGACGATTATATGAGTGACAGCATCCAAGTAGGAATGTCAGACATATACTGGCAGGAAAAAAATGCAATTTTGATGCCCTTGCACAAATTGGCTTTATTTTACCTGAGTTGCCCCCCCCTCTAGTGTGTACTCCAAAAGAGTGTTTAATGCAGTTGGTAACCTTGTCAGTGATCGACGTAGGAGGTTACTTCCACAAAATGTGGAGAAGATGATGTTCATCAAAATTAATTATACATTTCTCTGGGAAGACCTTGACCGGTAATTGCCTACAGAAAGTACACACGGACCTGTGATGGTGGATTCCAGTGGGGACAAATTAATACTCTGTGAGGAGAAGGATGTACACACTGAAAGGGGTGAGGAATTGGAGGATGGGGATGAGGTCGACATCTTGCCTCTGTAGAACCAGTTTGTGCAAGGAGAGATTGATTGCTTCTTTTTTGGTGGTGGCCATAACAAACCAGTCATTTCAGCCACAGTCATGTGGCAGACCCTGTCGCTGAAATGATTGGTTTGTTAAAGTGTGCATGTCCTGTTTATACAACATAAGGGTGGGTTGGAGTTCTAAGTACAATTCCATCTTGCACCTCTTTTTCTTCTTTGCATCATGTGCTGTTTGGGGCCTAGTTTTTTTAAGTGCCATCCTGTCTGCCACTGCAGTGCCACTCCTAGATGGGCCAGGTGTTTGTGATGCACACTATTGTCACTTAGCTTAGTCATCCAGCTACCTCATTTCACCTCTTTTATTTCACTGCATGATGTGCTGTTTGGGGACTATGTTTTTAAGTGCCATCCTGTCTGCTACTGCAGTACCACTCCTAGATGGGCCAGATGTTTGTGCCGCACACTTGTTTTGCTTAGCTTAGTCATACAGCTACCTCATTGCACCTCTTTTACTTCTTTGCATGATGTGCTGTTTGGGGTCCAGTTTTTTTTAAGTGTTATCCTGTCTGCCACTGCACTGCCACTCTTAGATGGGCCAAGTGTTTGTGCCGCACACTTGTGTTGCTTAGCTCAGTCATACAGCCACCTTGGTTCAACCTTTTGGCCTAAAAACAATATTGTGAGGTGTGAGGTGTTCAGAGTAGCCTGGAAATGAGTGGAAATGAATGTTATTGAGGTTAATAATACCATAGGATCAAAATTACCCCCAAATTCTGTGATTTTAGCTGTTTTTATGGTCTTTTTCAAAAATCATCCAGATCCAACACCAAAACACGAAAGGGTGGTTTTGGCAAAACCAATCCAGATTGAAACACGAGCATGGAACCAGAACCAAAACCAAAACACGTTAAAAAAAAAAGTGCCAGCCGCACATCTCCACTCTTGTTTAAGGTATGCTTGTATTTTGGATATGTTTTTTTAGATGCATGTAACATGATTTTGAGACAGATTGAATGCGGGTAACAAAAGACAGTTCAGAGTCTAGGATAACACCTAGGCAGTGAGCTTGTGGGGTAGGATTGATTGTCGAGTTCTCAACAGTGATAGAGATATCAGTTTGGTAACTACTATCGGTCTGTGGAAATAGAGTTAATTTGGTTTTGGAAATATTAAGTTTGGGGTGACAAGATGACATCCAAAGTGAAATGTTAGAAAGGCATTCAGTGACAGGGAACAATACAAAAGGTGACAAATCAGGGGAGGATAGGTAGATTTCGGTATTAATCGCATATAGATTATACTGAAATCCATAGAGCTAATTACTTTGCCAATATATGTGGTGTAGATTGAGAAAAGCAGGGGACCTAAGACTGAGTCTTGCTGTACTCCATCTGATGGAGGAAGTGTAGTGGATTTAGAGAAGCAGATGCTGAAAGAGCGATTACATAGGAAGGATGAGAACCAAGAAAGGGCTGTGTCCTGAAGACCTAGGGATTGTAGGGTTTGTATGAGAAGAGAATGGTAAACAGTGTTAAAAGCAGCAGAGAGATCTAGAAGAATAAGAAATGAGTAATGGACTTTAGACATACAGTATTAGTGATCAGATCATTCACTATTTTAATCAGTGCTGTCTCTGTGGAGTGTTGGGAATGAAAGTCTTACTAAAGTGGGTCCAATAAGTTGTGTGAGTTAAGAAAGGGTTTGAGGTGAGTGTAGTCATGTCTCTCAAGTAGCTTGGAGGAGCATGGAAGCTGGGACATGGGACAGTAGTTTTAAAGAGAGTTAGGGTCAAAATTGTGTTTTTTTCAGAATGGGAGTAATCACTGCATGCTTGAATAGTGAAGGAAAGATACCAGTAGAGATAGAGAGAATAAAGTTTTTAGTTAAGTTTGGGATGAGCATAGGAGACAGCTTTACTTATTTGTGAGGGTATAGGAGAGGAGGAAGATGAGGAGAGCATTGATACTTTGGTCGGTTTTTAATTACCTACTATCAATGATTGTTGGTAATTGCATTATCAGATGCTATTCAATTAGACCCAATAAGCTGATGCGAGCCATAGTTTATCTGGGATTTTGTTTCACCTGTGTCACAGCTGTAGTAATTTGTGAATCCGAACTAGGACTAGATACTGGGTTTGGATTTAAGAGCTGAGGGCAGAATTTGGCAGGCTTGAGATATCTCCTACTCATGCAGATGTGTCAGGTTGGCTAACGAGTCTGGAGAGGAAAGTGATAGGTGACCAGCTATGTGGGTACTGGAACACTAGTGAATGAAATCACCAGTGCAATGGATAGCTGGGATGTCACCAGTATCAGGATGTCACTGGGATGAGGAGGCCAGTGACTGGGTAGATGATGGATGCTCAGGAACAGGGTAATCAGAATGCTGGGATTGACTTAAATAGCAAAGCAGGTTTTCAGGATGTTGGGATTGACTTTCCGATAAGGCAGGTTTACAGGATGCCAGGAATGGCTTTCTGACAAGGTAGGTTTACAGGATGTTGGAACTGGCTTTCCAACAAGGCAGGTTTACAGGATGTCAGGATTGGCTTTCCGACAAGGCAGGTCTTTGGAGTTCTGGATGGAACCAGTATGGCAGGTTTTCTGAATGCTGGATGGAACTAGCAAGACACTAATGCCGCAAAGATGTTTAGGACACTGGGATTGCACACCAATGAATCTAGATAAGATGTTGTGTTACTGCAAGAATGGCCCTTTAAGATAATCTTGGGAGTCAGGTAGTGCTGTAATGGTTAAAGCACTTTGTCTAATATAGCTGGAGATGCAGAAGCTCACTACAGACTGAGAGACAACAAAGCACCAACAGCTTGCCAGTGCTGGGACTTGGAACTTATACCCTGTGCTCTCTGCTGACTGATTGAATGGCTCACACAACAAGGAAGTGATTCCAGGATTGGGCCCAGGAAGGTCAGCTGACCAGTAACTGTCATTGTGACATCCATAGCTTGTTTTGGAGGGAACTCTGGCATGGTGTGTGCATAGATAGATAGTAATGGCCGCAGGCCTTGAGAGCACAGGGAGTTGTAACTGGTTACCACTGGACCTGTGGATGCTGGCATGGAAGCATAGGACAGCATGAAGAGATTTTCTGAAGTCAGCATTCCCACAGAAAGTCAGCATTCCCACAGAAGGTTAGTCAACACAAGTGGCATGAACGGTGGGCGGTGCGTCGCAAATGGGGGTGTATCATGGGCATGATAGCGGCATCTGCATGACATCACATGCAGCCGCCGTGATGGGTATGATGGCTCTGGGTCTCCTGCAGGTGGCATCAATAATTTTTATGATGAAGCAAAAATTGAAAGGCGCTCGCAATTTCTGCTTCATCAAGGGGGGAATATGCCGGTCAACATGCTGGGCAGCCTTGCCCAGTGATGGGCGGCCCCCAGCATGTGATTCAAAGGATAGCAAATTCTACTGATTAGCAGAATTTGCTATCCTTACTGACTTAGCCCCCATATAAAGAGAATAAGCCAGAGGGAATTGAGCAGGTCACTGGCTGAGGAAGAGCTTACCATTTCATCCCATTTCATCTTATATCTTATCAATCTTGTCCTTGAAGTAGAAAGCAAGATATGATGGGAGAGTGACTAGGAATCTCAGTGTTTGATTCTTTGAACACAGGAGGAATGTGTTAAAATGCTATTACTTTCACAGCGTCTCTCGACATGTTGCTGACAACCACAATGGCAAAGTCAGTTTTAACAATTCAGGGCATTGACACATCCCTCTGACTCCTAGAGGGGAGACAGATATAACCAAATTTGGTAGAGGAAAAGCTTTCTGGATCTTCACTTTGAAAACTATGATGAATAACGTCTGAATTATTATGGTGAAGATTTGGCACTTTGAGATCGAGACATCAATTGCTAGTGTATAACATGTGCCTGTGGTCTTTCTGCCTCATTCATATATGTTTCAATACCCAATTGATACTGGTTTTGTTGTCTTATGAGATATGATAGTTAAAGGTATTTTGGGGATCTAGGTAAAATTAATTAAAGCCCTGGGTGGGAATTGAACTGGGAACCTCTTGTTTTCTGCTGCTGAACCACAGTGAAAATGCTCTCTAATTAGTGATCATTTTGGTCTAATAAAGGTATAACTCATTGGGTGATATTCATTTTTTATATCACACTCAATATCCCATCTAAAATGATGAGAAATTGTGGGGTGATATTCAATTGATCCCCGTTATCACGCATATTGCGCCAAGAGCAGTTGAGTTTAGTCACATAAAGCATCAAAACCCGACTAAACTAATGGCCATGATCACAAAAAAGTCCCATTTGGGCTTAGTTGATTTATTTTGTATTCATAAATACTTATTGGGGAGTAGCATTTACATATCTTCAGATGTGATCATTTTAATTAGAGTGCTTTCTGTGATTTTTCTTGTATGTATCTTAGATAGGAAAACCAAAATCCAAACTATTCAGTGTTGGTTCTCTTATTAATTTACGAAAAAACAGTGAGACTCATCAGATTTTCATAGGCAGTAAAACACCACTGCAGTCCCAGTATACAGTATATTCTTCAGTTAGTATTTAAAGGTACTTTATCCTTTCTTCTTGAATTTCCAAATATATGTGTAGTATAAAATTATGTTTTATGTAAAAGTATTTGCATTCAATTGATTAATTTAAGGTGGATCGCTACCTAGGGATAAATACGGCATCTGTTTGACATGCAGGTATTCTTTAGAAAGTCTCCGTTGATAAATAGATGAAACATATTGATGTCAGCACTGGAATATCCAGTGCACACCAGTTCTTTCACTACTCTGATCCCACACATTCTCAAAAACTAACTTAAGGGTGAGGGTGGCTCTTGCACAACAGTTACGTCCGGAACCCCCCCTTGCCTAATCGTATTATTTTCATTGACTGGTTACGAGCTCTCATTTGATGATAGCTAATTTAATAGAATAATAAAAAAAGCTACCTTGACGTGTCTTTATTTTAATTACTGTATGTGCATATATTTACTAAGTAGGACAGCTTACAGGGGCAGTACGTACATGTCTTATCTATTTACACTCCAATGAAGATGGCATATGGTACAGTACAGTGGAAATATTTTGCAGTTAGTGGTACATTTCAGACTGACAATGCCAACACAAGAATCCAAGTGCCACCCCCAAACAAGTGCTGCCCCTTGCCATGTGCATCACTTGCCTAATGGGATATTCACCGCTGAATGATACCTCTGAATGCGAGCCACACTACTGGATTGTGTTACCAGGACCTGCGAGCTTCAGTTGTGGTTCTATCACTAAACAACGTGACGAGCCTTACACAGCATTGACAATTACCAAGGGTGATCCCCTTCTATGGGAGCCGCTCATCTACACTGAGACACCGAGACCTGTCAGCTGTGCCCCTCTCACAAATTAGGAGGGCTGAGATCTACTCCATCTGATCATGCTGTGGGTCCAGAGACCAAGACTCAATAGCACAGTGCATCTGGAGCTGTTTAAAGGGAATTTCCTTTATATTTCCTTTATCTTCAATACTGCCAATCTATCTACAGTACGTTACCAACAGCTCAATACTGGCCACATTCTACCTAAGTAAACAAGATAGAAGATCCTAATTGCGCTTATATTTAGGTGGCAGCCCTTAGTCCCACAGAAAAAACCTTCACCGTGGTTTTAATAAAGAACCATGAACCCAAAATTAGTGAGACCAGGTGGCGCAACCTTAACACATTAAGAGTTATGTGGTCAAAATGGCTTACACAAATAATACAGCAGAATGATTCCAGCTCCAAATCAATTAACAATGTACTTAAAAGATAACAGAAAAATGCAACACATAGTGTAATCTGCTTGAATAGAAGTGTGATTTTATTAATCAATGGTCCCACTCACAAATACAGCTGATAAATTCACATGTAGTTAGCAGAATCTCATTCTGGCTGGCTCTACTTCATAGACGTGTTAACCATATCGTTTCCATATGGAGCTTGAACAGAGAATAATGATAGTGCACTATCGTCTATGTATTTGAAAAATTAATTTAATACAAGACACACTCACAAACAAAGGTTAAAAAACAGCAAGTAGTAAAAGGCATCCAGGACAATCAGGAAACCACACTTGTGGTTTCTTGTCTTTGAGATATGGACTCTAAATATGTTGCCGACTGGTTAATGTGAGTTGTTATCGAAAACGGGGAATGGAACGCATGTCACGCTAGTCGTGACACGCAGACGTCACTTCCGGTAACGTGGCTTCCGGGATTTCGAAGTGGAGCGCAAACGTCACTTCCGGTGACGTGTATGTGACGACCGGGAGGACGCCAGAGATTCTAACAGCTGTTCCCATTTTATTAATCAGTGTGCTATTTAAGGCTGCTAAGTTCAGTTGTCCCTCACGCTTCTGAAGAAGGATAGGCAATCCGAAAGCGCTTAAGCCTGGGGGACTTACCTGTGTGGCATCAACGAAGGATCCGGAGGACGTACTTGGCAGTTTGGGGACACCTTTAGTAACCGGGACTTTGGGTGACTATATCTCTACACTGTCCGCTGCGGTTTCCTGATTGTCCTGGATGCCTTTTACTACTTGCTGTTTTTTAACCTTTGTTTGGGAGTGTGACTTGTATTAAATTAATTTTTAAAATACATAGACGATATTGCACTATCATTATTCTCTGTTCAAGCTCCATATGGAAACGATATGGTTAACACGTCTATGAAGTAGAGCCAGCCAGAATGAGATTCTGCTAACTACATGCGAATTTATCAGCTGTGCTATGTGAGTGGGACCATTGATTAATAAAATCACACTTCTATTCAAGCGGATTACACTATGTGTTGCATTTTTCTGTTATCTTTTTAGTACATTGTTAATTGATTTGGAGCTGGAATCATTCTGCTGTATTATTTGTGTAAGCCATTTTGACCACATAGCTCTTGATGTGTTAAGGTTGCGCCACCTGGTCTCACTAATTTTGGGTTCATATTCTACCTAAGCTGGGTCACCAGCCATGGCTAATACATCCCCGTTTACGTATGTTGGGACTCTTATTTATTTATTTCTAACACTGTTGGTGACCAGAAAAACTTAAATGAGTGCTTTGCTAAATTGTGGACTGCAATTTATTTGGGATACATTATCACGTTATTTGAGAATATAAAGCCTAATTCAGTAAGGATTGCAAATTCTGCAAATTATCAGAATTTGCAATCCTTTGGAGTGCATGCTGGGGGCCGAACATCGCTGGGCAAGGCCGCCCAGCATGCTGACCGCCGCCTCCCCTGTTGCTTGTTAGCAGAAACTAGGGAGTTCCGTCGCCATGTTTTGATCACGGTGGCTGCATGTGATATCACAGAACCGCCGTGATCATACCACCAACATGCCCTCATTTGGCTGCCTCTGCCACCTGTTCGCGCCGCACCACCTCTGCAACGCTCCATCTCCTCAATCGAAATGGAGCATTGACCATCCCACCACGCCCCGCAACCGCCTCTGTCTGATTGACAGGCAGAGGAGATCACATTTTCTGCACCCTCCCTGCAGATAGTGGGGGCACATGTGCAGAATGGCTGCTGCGCTTGCGCCCGCATCTTTTTCTCAGAAGTTATGGTTGGATCGCACACTGCGATCAACTTGAATTAGGCCCATAATCCATATATACTTATGAATGGCACTTGAAGCTATTGGGAATAGAAAGATTACAAACTTTTAAGCTTCATCTTATTTTATAATTTTATGTGAACAGTAGATTACATTGTATACATTGTTAGTAACTGATTTTATACCGTATGTTATTTTTAAACTTAAACTCAGTAAACTGTATATTTATTTATATAAGAGCCTCATGTGTTTATCTCACTAGCAGTTATATATATAAGGGGCTGCTTTTCCCAGGGCTGTAACTAGCTGTATGCCAGTGGTGCCTTGCCCACAGCGCATATGTACTGTTGGAGCACCATCTGACACCACCACCCACATGTCTGCTCGCTTAATCACTGCCGCCCGCCTCCTGTCACTGCAGCACTGCCCTGTATGTAGTTGTGTGCACTCAGCTCCTTCTCTGATGCTGAGCACACCACTATACAGGCTTGCAGCACCACCTTCCCCCTGATTCGGATGCTCTGCCCCCCCCCTGTATTGTCTCCATGTAGAGACGTGATTACATCTTTCCCAGCCCCAGCTGACTCCCACAGTGCCCTGCACTGTAAGGAGCCATGGTGTTTTGGGCAGGGGAGAGGAGGAGGCATTACAAATCACAGTGCAGCCCAGTTCTGCAAGTCCACAATCAGACCTATGGTGACCTTTCCCCCACTTGCCCTAGGTCACAGAGCTTGAGGTGGTGAGTAGTGCATAAAATAAAAATGTTATTTTATATAACTCTACCTGGTGAAATGTGTAAAAGCGGGCTCTGTCTGGCACAATGTGTAAATGGGGTCTCTACTTGGCGCAATGTATAAAAGGGGCCTCTACCTGGCATAATGTGTAATAGTGGGCTATACCTGGCGCAATGTTTAAAAGGAGCTTTACCTGGCATTATAAAAGGGGACTCTACCTGGTGTAATATATAAAAGAGGGCTCTGGCATTTGCTGATTAGTTTACCTAGCGCAGTAATTTTCTTTACATTTGTATGTGTAGTACCATCAAATAGATGGTAAATAAACTTAAAATAAAACATACAGATTTATACCATCTTGGCGACCAGGTCCTGTGCTACTTTGCTAGCATTGGTTGTCTTTTTTGTGTCTCATTTGCAATATAATGTGACTATAACACACCTGGAGAATATGTTGATTAATTTGAAATGCAACACTTGCATATTTAATCCCGCAAAATCTCTATACAGGATGGTTACAATTTGAGCCACCATCCACACAGAGATATTTAAAAAAAAAAAAACAGCCAATGAGCTTTGATTTGCCAAAAGAAGATACCAATGTTTCACCTCTACACAAACACCACCATCCTAATATTAAAAAACATCTACCTTCTATTAAAAAATAAAAAATAAAAACTCAGTTTTCCAAATAATCCCTAAAGTGATCAGATTTAATAGATTATAATCTGTGATAACAGAACTCACTTTTATTGTATACATATATTCATATATTAGCATCACTTCTGTATTATAAATGATAATATACTTGGTCACATTGTTATGACCACCAGCTAATAGAGAGTTATCAATTCAGAGCCTCATACGCAGCAGGGTTCACCGAATTGTTTTTTTAAACACCCGTCTGGTAGTACCCAGGTTCATTTTGACAGTGAGCTGCTCCACTGTAGTTAGTTGGTTGGCCCTTCGTAGCCGATGATCACCTCTCATGTCAATGGCACGTGGTGCTCTGCAGTTTCAACATCACTTATTCGTAATGATGCCAATTGTCCAATCACGATACACCTTCACTACAGCAGCACGCAAACAGTTCACAAACTGTGCTGTTTAAGAAATACTACCACCCTTGGCCTGAAAGCTGATTATCGTCCATTTTTAAAAATCAGATAAATTGCCCCTTTTGCCCATTACAGCAACAAGTGATATGTGTGCAGACGAGATGCCGTCAATATTCCAGCTGTCGGTATCCCGGCATTGAGGAGACCGACTCTGGAAACCCGACAGCCAGCATTTTACAGACAGCCGGAATCTCAACACCCGTCCGGTATTCCCACTTGGTGGGTAAACGTCACCAACCGAGTAAGAATAGAACCTGTGGTGAGCGAAGTGAGCTACTGGGCCCAATGCGTGGTGAGGGGACTCACTGTATCGATGCCGGGATTCCGGCAGATGGGATGCCGCTGTTCGTATAGTGACAGCCTGCATACCGTCTGCCAGGGGGGATACGGTCATTAGGTCGACCACACTTAGGTCAACAGTCATTAGGTCGACCACTATTGGTCGACATGCATTAGGTCGACATAGTCATTAGGTCGACATGGTCACTAGGTCGACATGTACTGGGTCGACATGGAAAAAGGTTGACGTGCATTTTTCAATTTCTTTTCATTTTTTTTTACTTTTCATACTTTACGATTCATGTGGGCTACGATTGGGAATAGTAACCTGTGCTGAGTGCAGCGGTAGCGGAGCACTAATTGGGGTTCCCGGTGCACTAATTGGGGTTTCCCGTCACTTTATGTTGAAAACGACACCAAAAAAACTAAAAAAAACTCATGTAGACCTTTTTCCATGTTGACCTTGTTCCTGTCGACCTAATGACTGTGTCGACCTATTTCAGGTGTCGACCTAGTCACTGTTGACCAATAGTAGTCGACCTAATGACTGTGGACCTCATGCATGTCGACCCTATGACCCATACCCCTGCCGGGATGTCATATGTATCCCATGCAGACATCCCATCTCACACTTTATATATCCACCAACCCGCGCACTACTCATGACATACCTCATGGGCTACGCGCTACTGACATAAAATGTAGGTGGTGGTCATAATAATGTGACTTAACTATGTAATTGCATTATAAGCAAATACTATGAAAACTAAACTCATTTTTTCATTCTACATTCTGGGAATAAAAATTACATACTGTACCATCATTTATTAATTATTGATGCTTGAATCTTTGTTGTAAAACCTGTGTTTATGTACTCCTATTGGTGAGTATACATCTACTATCCATACATGGATCAGGGCAGTCCACGTTATAAATGAAAGAATATTAGCTGTTAAAAAGCGCCTCTGCAGAGGATATATATAAGATTGAGAAATAAATATTATATCTATTTCAGAAATACTGCGCTAGCCCAACAACTATATGTGTTATAGTAAGGCAAGGAATAAACAAAGGGAAAAGTGCGGCTGCGCTGAATTTCAGAAATATATGATATAATTAATAGAGAGAGCCAAAGTATCAATTCTAAAAATGAACAATTTTATTTAAAATACTGTTAATAAATGAGAAAACAATAGGATTTTAGTCAGTTACTTGTCCCAAGGTGTCAACATCATTCAAGAGCTTATATCGAGTTGCAGCTGTGATGTGTAGTGCTAAAGTCCATAGTCCGTGACTGAGAAGATGCTTTTGATAGTGCACAGAAATGAACACAGAATGCAATTGTGGAGCTCCTATATTGTAATGCAGATATGTGGCCAGTGGATCATTCAGTGATTAATACCTCTCAATGGGCTGGTCCATATACCGGGCGTCCCCGGTCTGGTATCCTGCGTTGCCCACCCGTGCTATGCAGCAGAGAGGAGACGGAATGCCGATGTGATCAGCTGGCTGGTGCGACGTGGATGACAACGGCTGCCGAAAGCAGGGATCGGTCCGGAGCGTAGCCGCCTAAGAATGTCGAGCTCTGCACCAAAAGTGAGACACCTGAGCAAAGTGTGTAGGAGGCAAATTAGTCATGACTGGCTTCCTGCTGATCTAGATTTAGGTTTCCAACACTTAAAAACTTAAAGGGACACAATTATTTGCTGGTTTATCACACAAAGGGTGGAATTCAAATGTATTTCACGCAGGCAGCCAGCAGATGGCACCCAATGGAGTTATTCAAGTGTAGTTCTGTTTGGGTGTGATTAGCTGCTGGCTTTTCATATTGCCCCCCCTGTCACTTTAGAAGGGAGATCGGTGCACGATAACCACTGAAATCCCCCCAATTGAGTGCCTTTCAAAATATTGCTTACAGTTTCCTATTAAATCAGACCATATAGGTTTATGCAACAGCAGTGCCGTACCCAAGCATTTTAGCGCTGTGTGCAAAAAATGGATTTAGAGCCCCCCCATGCAAGATAGGGGTAGTGCGCTGCGTAGGTGCGCAAAAATATATAGGGGGTGTGGCTTCATGGGGAAGGGGCATGGCCACAAAATAATACCAATTCATACTACGGTGCACAGTAGTCTCCATTATTCAAATTACGCTGCACAGTAGCGCCACTACACCAGGGAGAGCCCCTTTTACATATTACGGCAGACAGTCCCCCTTTTTACACATTACAGAAGCCAGTCCACCTTTTTACACATTACGGAAGACAGTGTCCCCCTTTTTACACATTACGGCAGACAGCGCCCCCCTTTTTACAGATTACGGCAGACAGCGTCCCCCTTTTACAGATTACGGCAGACAGAGTCCCCTTTTTACACATTACAGCAGACAGCATCCCCCTTTTTACAGATTACGGCAGACAGCGTCCCCCTTTTTACACATTACGGCAGACAGCGCCCCCCTTTTTACAGATTACGGCAGACAGCATCCCCCTTTTACAGATTACGGCAGACAGAGTCCCCTTTTTACACATTACAGCAGACAGCATCCCCCTTTTTACAGATTACGGCAGACAGCGTCCCCCTTTTTACACATTACAGCAGACAGCGTCCCCCTTTTTACAGATTACGGCAGACAGCATCCCCCTTTTTACAAATTACGGCAGACAGCGTCCCCCTTTTTACAGATTACGGCAGACAGAGTTCCCTTTTTACACATTACAGCAGACAGCGTCCCCCTTTTTACAGATTACGGCAGACAGTGTCCCCCTTTTTACAAATTACGGCAGACAGCTCCTCCTTTTCACACATTACGGCAGACAGTGGAACGCACTGTGGAACGCATCGTCATCTCAATGACGATGCGCCCTGTACAGCGGAGCTTGACAGCAGTTAATACACTGCTGCTCTTGAGGGATATTAACTGGAGACAAAAGGGCAGTGACGGAGGGATGAAGTGGGCAAAGTAATAAGTATATAATGGGCACATAAACATATAAAGCATATCAGGAATAGTCCAACTTAAAAAACAGAAATAAAAAAATAAACAATATATATATAAAATATATATAAAAATGATGCAAAGAGTGGTGTGGTTCTTTTTCCATGTATAGGTGTATGTCCCATCTTATTAAGTTTTCATGAATTCCAACACAGAGTCCATAGCAGTTCACACGTAGTGGTCGTAAAACTTAAAAACTGTCCAAACTAAAGCTGGACGGAGCTGGTTTTTCACCAATAGGCTGGAACATTAAGAGGATAATTTAATTTAATATATGATGACTGGAGTATTTAAAAACCAGTGCAATATTGCATGCAGAATTGTAAGATGTGCAATTAAATGAACTAAATTGCAAGTAATTTAGTGACGTGATGACTCAAGATCATAATAAAGATGACTAAGGTGCAGTAATATAGTGCAGTTGTGGACTAAAAAAGTGTACGTGAACATAACAAATTAATTAATACTTAAATAAAAAATTAAATAAACATTTTTTTATTGTTTATTTATTAAAATGAAAAGATGATGAGTCTCTTATAAAAAAGGGGTGATTTCAAACGCTTCGTTGAAGCCCAGAGGTGCCATAGTTTGAAGTTCGAAGATCCAGAACATCTCTCTTTTCGATAATTTGTTCAATATATCTCCACCTCTTTCTCCTGATTTGATTTGCTCAATAGCTTTGAATGTCAGATCTTCGGGATTGGACTTGTGTTTTTCCTTGAAGTGTTTGGAAACTGCGTGATTGTCAACCTTGTTTTTTATATTGCATTATATTGTATTATATATTTTATATATATTGTTTATTTTTTTATTTCTGTTTTTTAAGTTGGACTATTCCTGATATGCTTTATATGTTTATGTGCCCATTATATACTTATTACTTTGCCCACTTCATCCCTCCGTCACTGCCCTTTTGTCTCCAGTTAATATCCCTCAAGAGCAGCAGTGTATTAACTGCTGTCAAGCTCCGCTGTACAGGGCGCATCGTCATTGAGATGACTATGCGTTCCACAGTGCGTTCCACCGGCCGGCGGAAGTATCTCCCGCAAGACCAGAAATGACGCGCGGCGGACCACGCCAGGAACTAGCTGTGCGTTCCAGCGTGCGTTCCACCGCGCTATACAGCGCCATACGAAGTTTTTAAGCTTTGTTTTACATTTCTTTTTTGCCTCATCATTTGGTTGTGCCCTATGTATACACTGCATATAGGTATCATGTTTGTAATTAAAAATATAATGGCCCTCATTCCGAGTTGTTCGCTCGTTCTTTTTCATCGCATCGCAGTGAAAATCCGCTTAGTACGCATGCGCAAAGTTCGCACTGCGACTGCGCCAAGTAACTTTACTATGAAGAAAGTATTTTTACTCACGGCTTTTTCTTCGCTCCGGCGAACGTAATGTGATTGACAGGAAATGGGTGTTACTGGGCGGAAACACGGCGTTTTAGGGGCGTGTGGCTGAAAACGCTACCGTTTCCGGAAAAAACGCAGGAGTGGCTGGAGAAACGGTGGGAGTGCCTGGGCGAACGCTGGGTGTGTTTGTGACGTCAACCAGGAACGACAAGCACTGAACTGATCGCACAGGCAGAGTAAGTCTGGAGCTACTCTGAAACTGCGAAGTAGTTTGTAATAGCAATATTGCGAATACATCGGTCGCAATTTTAAGAAGCTAAGATTCACTCCCAGTAGGCGGCGGCTTAGCGTGAGCAACTCTGCTAAATTCGCCTTGCGACCGACCAACTCGGAATGAGGGCCAATGTTCTTTATCAGCAAAAATTGATATCACCCAACAGGAAGTGATGTCATCAATTACCTGGCCATGTGCTGGGCTCACATTATCTCCTTAGGTATAAATGGAGCATCTTTGCTCACTGACCTTATCCCCATGATGAAGTCTAATTAACGACGAAACGCGTTGGGACTGATGCACCTGAACTTCCCTTATGGGCAGATAAGCTGTTTTAATATTTATTTCTTGTACGTTTGAATTTTTACTATCTATTTTGGATGTTTATGGAAAACCTGATGTATCCCATTCCTGATATGGACAGATAAGCTTGTCATATATTTTATCCTGTACGCTCGTGTTACTTCTATCTTTTATGTTTTATGTGTTGTATTAAATATTGTGAAAAACTTTTAAAAATCCCTGGCTGTGGATTTTAAATTGTGGGATTTGCTTTTACCCAGAAAGTTTTTTATACACAAAATTGGTTCATTTGATTTGTGGATTGAAAATTGCGTAAAAACAGTGGTGGTCATTCCGAGTTGTTCGCTCTGTAAATTTCTTCGCATCGCAGCGATTTTTCGCTTAGTGCGCATGCGCAATGTCCGCAGTGCGACTGTGCCAAGTAAATTTGCTATGCAGTTAGGTATTTTACTCACGGCATTACGAGGTTTTTTCTTCGTTCTGGTGATCGTAATGTGATTGACAGGAAGTGGGTGTTTCTGGGCGGAAACAGGCCGTTTTATGGGAGTGTGTGAAAAAACGCTACCGTTTCTGGGAAAAACGCGAGAGTAACTGGAGAAACGGAGGAGTGTCTGGGCGAACGCTGGGTGTGTTTGTGACGTCAAACCAGGAACGACAAGCACTGAACTGATCGCAGATGCCGAGTAAGTGTGGAGCTACTCAGAAACGGCTAAGAGGTGTGTAGTCGCAATTTTGAGAATCTTTCGTTCGCAATTTTACTATGCTAATATTCACTCCCAGTAGGCGGCGGCTTAGCGTGTGCAAAGCTGCTAAAAGCAGCTAGCGAGCGAACAACTCGGAATGACCCCCAGTACGCGCTATGTTATTTTGTTCTTTCTTTTTTCATGTACCTATATTGGTCCTATGACTGAAGGAAAAGTCTTTTATATGCCAGATAAGTTGCGTCCTGTTCTCAATCACACCAGTTTTATACTTTATATTTTATATAATCTTATTAGACACTAGTAGGCGCCCTTTTCTTCACTTCCTAAAAATTTCTCTTTATGTGTTTTCCAAGCACATATTTATTGCTTAAGGTTGCAGCCACTCTCACTCTAGAGGAAGTGTCACTTATTGTATGCACTCGACTTTGTATTTATTACTGGTAGTGCACTGTGATATCTGAGCGCCCCCGTTTCTATTTGTTCATATATATATATATATTTTTTTTTTTTTTTCAGAGTCTGTCAACCAGCAAAATCATGTATTGGTGCTATAGCACAATACACGATTTTGCTGGTCGATAGACTCTGAGTGTTGCCTTGTTCCTTCATACGTATTATAGTGGGGTGATCCCCCGGTGGAAGGCACCCAAGCAAGACAGTCCCCACAGTGGACATCTCGAGTGCCGGAGCTTTAATAGTTATATCAATTGGGTGTGAGTATCTCTGGAGGGCACCGTGGCAAGTATTGACTTTTATTATTGGAGTGCTGGTCTATTTTGCTTGATATATATATATATATATATATATATATATATATATATATTTATTTATTATAAATACTTCTAACATAATTACTCTGTACGCAATGCCTAATGTGCCACTAAAATGTATTCTCCATGCTGTTTCACAAATATGTCAGCTGAATCCCTGCAAGGAAGCACAGTAAGGCAGCATCTCACTTACAGTACATTAAAGTCCCATGGGGAAGTCACAAAAGCAAAAGTGATTATTAATTTACCTTCATTAATTAAATTGGTTACTTCCTATTGACATCTTCGTACATTGCATAGGGAAAATCTGGAACACTTCTTTCTGTTTTTGTTAATTAATTAAGGATGAAAGCAATCTGTTACAAGATAAATTGATGCATGAATGTAATAGGTTTTGGTTTAAAAAGAAAACCCGAAAACAGCTTGCTAACTGCAGTTTTACTCCGTATATTACATTTTCCTATTTGCTTTAATTGATGCAGTGCATAGTTTTTATATGAAATATTAAATAAGTCAATATTTATGTAAAATATTCTACCAAATGATGCTGTTGATTATTATTATTATTATTATTATTATTATTGTTATTATTATATGGCTCCATACATGGTTTAAACTACAAAATTCTACATTAAACATAGGCTAACAGCTCACACAACTTTACAACTTAAGGAAGGATACAGAATTGAGTAAGTGAAAGGTGATAGGCACCTTAGGCTTTAGCAAATCATTGTGGCTAGAACAAGTTTGCAAGATAAGTAGCATGAGGGACAGGCCCTTATCCAAATTGCCCACAGTAGTGCCCCTTATACACTTTATACCACACTGCAGTGCCCCTTATACACAAAGCCCACAGTAGTGCGTCTTATACAGGTTGAGTATCCCATATCCAAATATTCCGAAATACGGAATATTCCGAAATACGGACTTTTTTTGAGTGAGAGTGAGATAGTAAAACCTATGTTTTTGATGGCTCAATGTACACAAACTTTGTTTAATACACAAAGTTAGTAAAAATATTGTATTAAATGACCTTCAGGCTGTGTGTATAAGGTGTATATGAAACATAAATGAATTGTGTGAATGTAGACACACTTTGTTTAATGCACAAAGTTATAAAAAATATTATCTAAAATTACCTTCAGGCTGTGTGTATAAGGTGTATATGTAACATAAATGCATTCTGTGCTTAGATTTAGGTCCCATCACCATGATATCTCATTATGGTATGCAATTATTCCAAAATACGGAAAAATCCGATATCCAAAATACCTCTGGTCCCAAGCATTTTGGATAAGGGATACTCAACCTGTACTCAATGCAGTAACAGCAGTATAGGCCCCTGGCAAAGTACAGTAATGCACAGATGTGATGTCTGAGAAAGAGAAAGAGGCATGGGGAGAAAACAACATGGGGAAAGAGAGACGTGGTGAGAGAGAGACAGACATAGGGAGAGGGAGGGAGGGAGGCATGGAAAGAGAGACTGTACATTTGTTCATAGTATGATAGTACTGGCTGTGTTTGAGAATTTGTTCAATTTACAAATATCTACAGTATTAAAAAAAAGCCACCCATGCAAAAGCTGACTGGAGAGAGAGGGTGAAAGGGAGAGGTTGAGGACTTGGAGAGGCAGAGGGTGACAAGAGAAAGAGGTTGATAGAAATATAGTGACCAGGGAGAGGCAGTGGGTGATTGGGAGAGGTAGTAGGAGATGGAGAGGCAGAGGGTGACAGTGAGAGGCTGTGAGTCACGCCAGGGAAGGAATGATAGGTGGAAGCAGTGATTGACATCAGGTGACAGGGAGAGGCAGTGAGTGATGCCAGGGAATGGTTCACAGGGGGAGACAGTAGGTGTTGCCAGAGAATGGGTGACAGGGGGAGGCAGTTTGTGATGCCAAGGAATGGGTGAAGGGGGAGATGGGAGTGTGTGATGTCGGGGAGATGGTGGGTTACAGTATGTAAAGGATGATGGGAAAAGGAAGAGGGTGACTGGAGAGAGAGGTGATAGGGAGAGATAGTGGTGAGTATGATGGTGTTAAGGAGGTAGTGCTAAGGGGTATTGGGGAGTATGCAGGAGTCAGGTATGTAGTGCTAAGGGGTATTGGTGAGTATGCAGGGGTCAGGTATGTAGTGCAGGGGGGTATTGGTGAGTATGCAGGGGACAGGTAGGTAGGGCAGAGGGGTAGTGGTGAGTATGCAGGAGTCAGGGAGGTAGCACAGAGGGGTAGTGGTGAGTATGTAGGTATCAGGGAGGTAGTGGAGAGGGTTGGTGGGGAGCATGCAGAGCTCAGGTAGGTAGGGCAGAGGGGTAGTAGTGAGTATGCAGGGGTCAGGCAGGTAGGGCAGAGGGGTAGTGGCGAGCATGCAGGAGTCAGAGAGGTAGCACAGAGGGTTAGTGGTGAGTATGCAGGATTCAAGGAGGTTAGTGCAGAGAATTACTGGTGAGTATGAAGGGGCCAGGGAAGTAGTGCAGAGGGGTACTGCAGAGTATGCAGGGGACAGAGAGGTAGCTCAGAGGGGTAGTGGGGAGCATTCAGGGGGGAGTGAGGTAGCACAGAAAAGGTAGTGGTGAACATGCAGCGGTCAGGGAGGTAGCACAAAGAGGACTAGTGGGGAGCATGCGGGGGGGCAGAGCGTTAGTTCAAAAAGATAGTGGTGAGCATGCAGTGGTCAGGAAGGTAGGATAAAGAGGTAGTGGTGAGCAAGCAGGGATCAGGGATGTAGCGCAGAGAGGTAGTGGTGAGCATGCAGGGGTCAGGAAGGTAACATAGACAGGTAGTGGTAATCATGCTCGGGTCAGGTAGGTAGCATTGATAGGTAGTGCTGAACATAGTAGTGGTGAGCATGCAGGGGTCAGGGAGGTAATACAGAGAGGCAATGGTGAGCATGCAGAGGGCAGGGAAGTAGTGCAGAGAGGTAGTGGTGAGTATTTAGGGGGCATGGAGGTAGTGATGGTTGTAAGAGTTAAGTACTCAGGGGTTTGCAGACTTAGGGGCAAGATGCTTGTTGTGACAGAATCCCACCAGGGATGGTGGAGTTGAGAATCTCAATTTAACAATCTCCTGTGTCCCATATAGACGGCTGGGCTGTCACTCATGATCAGAAGATGGTGCCAGCATTGTAGCTGCTGCGCTCCTCTGTAGTGCACTGCCGGCGCTTCTGCCTGTCATAGAGTGTGACAGGTGCAGGTGGGTAGAGTCGGGCCTGGCTGAAGGCTCAGATAGGGCAAGAGAATATAGAAGCTGTGGGGCCTAAGGAAATGAGTGTTGCCTGTTTCTAAACCACTGCTGCCTCTTGCCAACACCAGCTGATCTATCCCAAAAGATCCAAGGATGCAGGAAAGTAGAAACTGGGGTGTGGTGTGGAAGTGGGTACTGCGGTTTTGATCAACCTAGATAGTGGGGGGATGTGATGAGAAGGACCAGTAGAGTGTTTACCATCATTAGTAGGGAAAAAGTGAATTGATACTTGTCCCAAAATAATAATGAGCTCTTCTGTCCTTTTTATTTTTATATTTTCTGTTGTCTTGGTGAGATTTGACATAGAGGATCCCCAGTACATGTAAAAAAAAGTTGGGGTTAACAATTGTGTTATATTGTAAAGTTTTCCCTCAAAGGTGATATGCTTCAGATTTGATATGCAATCTAGTTAGCGTACCCCACTCACATAGATGGCATGGGAATGAAATTTATAAAGGTATCTTTCACATTAAACAATATTGTCACCATATTGGGGAAAACTATGCATACCACAGTATAGTGGTAATCGCAGACTTTTCTTTAAGTCAGAATACAGTTGTCATAAAGGATTATTGTAGCCAAATGATTTGAATGAAGCTTATTATGCCATGGTGCATACCTTACTTACATGTAACAAAGCAAGAAAAAAACGTATCAATGTTTCTTTATGCATGCATTGGTGCGTACCAGTACTCACGGGAGAAGGAGATTGATCAATCCTATCGCAGTATTTTTACCTCATGCAGAATAAATCCAAAACTTCCTCCAGACGTGCAGAGCTGAGTCCCAGCAGGCAAAGTTTCCTCCAGCCAACGCATTTCGAGAAGCAGTCTCTCTTTATCAAGGGCAAGAGAATTAACTTCTGAAAAGTGGGACAGCCAGCTAGACAAAATTATGTGTTGAAAAAAAAATAACCTAAGTAAAATAAAAACACAAAGACAATTATGTAGCTAAAATAAAATCAATAGCAAGATAAAAATATTGTAATGCTTTGAAAATATTTACTACAGTACATCCTATATATATCTATCTATCTTATCTATCTATCTATCTATCTATCTATCTATCTATCTATCTATCTATCTATCTATCTACAAATTGTTTGTCTGTTCATTCCGGCATCACGCAACGACCTAAAAAGAAACTTAGGTTTGTATTATCTCGATGTGACATCAATGACACGAGCAATAAAAGAAAAAGCAGATGCTTGACACTCAGTGCGTGCAGTGTGCATGCTCCTCAACTTCAAAATGACTATATGTATATAAATATACATTTTTGGTGAGAAATATACTTCTAAGGACTTTTTTTTATGAACTATGGAGACAAATTTTTATGTTTTGCAAGACATCCACATGAGCGAAGCCGTAAGCAAACATTAGTTATTAAATATATATTTTTTAAAGTTTGGACTCCGCCTCACCCTCCTGAAGTAACGGATAGCTCCCGCTACCTCTGTTTGCTACAAATTGTTGTGTATTGCTGAGGAATGCTATGCCACGACTTATAGCCCATGATGCATACACATTGTGGGCAACAATGGAAAGGGAAAGGAGCAACATGCTGATAAAAATGTATCAAATGTCACAGATTACAAGATAAAAGTAATCCACACAGTGGTATCACAAGTGGGGTGCAGGGTGTGCGCAGGGGTGGATTTAGGTGCTGACCGTCAATAAGCATATTATTTGCTGGTGCCCCCCCAATCACACCATTTTCCCCATCATTTTGGGGCCTGTACGGATGCCTCCAGGCCACCAAAACATCCTCTACCTCCCCTCACTAACAGCTCCCTGATCACAATTTCCTGCCCATTGTCCCATTCCCGTCAGTTGAAATTAAAATATTACAAAAAAAAAATTGTAATGGCAAAAAAAAAGAATCACCTGGCCTCATCAGTCTTGTGTGCCGCTCCCTAGCAAGTGCTGCCTCTAGGCATGTACCTCATGTGTCTAGTGGGAAATCCACCACTGGGTGTGCACCCCGGACTCTGGTGTCACCAGCTCAGTGGTGACACCAAAGAACAAGCTCCTGCTCAGTTACAGGAGCTGGGTGCTACACTGTAACATTATGTGCAACACCCGGTTCCTATAACTGTGTACAAGCCAGCACTGCAGACACGGAAGTCACCAGGGGCAGGCCGCATCTCTCACCCCAACCCCCCACCCCACGAGTGAAAGAAATGGGGGTCAGGATGCATAGCCATGTCTAGTCCCACAAGTCCACACCCACTTTTATAGTGGCCAGTGAAGCCACGCCCCTTGTAGTGGCCACATCCCTGCCAATGAAGCCACACCCACTTTTTAGCAGCCACAGCACCGGATGTCCAATATGTAAGTGAACCTACTGAATCCACATACTGTATGTGAAATACAAGACTTCCAATTGTCTCTGTACAGTTCCTATCACCAGACTGTATATGTTATTTAGGGCAATGTCAGGTCACTCATTTTTAAACCATTTGACCATTTAGATTAATATTAAAATTATTAAAATTATTAAAATTATTATTATTATTATTTTTAACTTTTAGTCTAATGCAGACAATTCTATCATTTCCCCTTCTCCCTCTTATTTTGTGATTCTTGTGGTACAGCTACAGTATGAATATTTTTTTGCTATGTGAAATAAATTGTGCCACGCTTGGATTAAGCCTTCTGGAGGGCCTGAGTCACTTAACACAGGGTGGCCCTCCCCTATTGTCAACACCTCCCTTCCCGTTGTTTTTGTACCTCAGCCCCTTGCATAGTATCATGAGCATAAAAAATGCTTCTGCAATTAATAATAAAATAGTACATCAATGTAATGTGAAAGAGAAAAGTCATAACTTATCAGTCTGTCGACTTCGGCCATATAATGACCATACAAGACTCCTGCATCATGTTTCCAACCACCATTGTTGCCAAAAGCCATCCACCTGGCAGCAATGGTGGCTTGAAACATGATGCAGGAGTCTTGAACGGTCATTATATGGCCGAAGTCAACAGACTGATAAGTTTTGACTTTTCTCTTTTACATTGCATTGATGTACTATTATTAATTTCAGAAGCATTTTTTATGCTCATGATACTATGGATAACTGATTGCTTCATTCGAGCTATGCCATCAGCATGGATTTTTAAAGTGTGTTTACTTTGGAAACTAAATACTGTAAATGAAAATATTTTGCTACATTACTGAGTTCACTTTTCCTGCAAAAAAAAAATAAAAAAAAATATATATATATATATATATATTATGTGTCACAGTTACACTGCTCTGTACTGATAGATATATATATATATATATACAGTAATATATATACTATTCTTTAGCTTCTATACTGCTTGTCAGGACACATGTGTCACAGTTACACCGCTCTGTACTAATATATATATACACAGTAATATATATACTATTCTATAGCTTCTATACTGCTTGTCAGGACACGTCACAGTTACACCGCTCTGTACTGATAGATATATATATATATATATATATATACAGTAATATATATACCATTCTATAGCTTCTATACTGCTTGTCAGGACACGTGTCACAGTTACACCGCTCTGTACTGATATATACAATAATATATATACTTTTCTATAGCTTCTAGTATTACAGTGCAGCATTTTGGTGACCAACAGTATACATATATAGTACAGTACAGTAGGCCATTGCTATTGATATATTACTGGCATATAATTCCACACATTAAAAAATGGAGAACAAAAATGTGGAGGGTAAAATAGGGAAAGATCAAGATCCACTTACACCTCGTTCTGAAGCTGCTGCCACTAGTCATGGCCGAGACGATGAAATGCCATCAACGTCGTCTGCCAAGGCCGATGCCCAATGTCATATTAGAGAGCACGTAAAATCCAAAAAACAAAAGTTCAGTAACATGACCCAAAAATCAAAATTAAAAGCGTCTGATGAGAAGCGTAAACTTGCCAATATGCCATTTATGACACGGAGTGGCAAGGAACGGCTGAGGAACTGTCCTATGTTCACGGCTAGTGGTTCAGCTTCACATGATGATGGAAGCACTCATTCTCCGACTAGAAAAATGAAAAGACTTAAGCTGGCAAAAGCACAGCAAAGAACTGTATGTTCTTCTAAATCACAAATCCCCAAGGAGAGACCAATTGTGTCAGTTGCGATGCCTGACCTTCCCAACACTAGACGGGAAGAGGTGCCACCTTCCACCATTTGCACGCCCCCTGCAAGTGCTGGAAGAAGCACCCACAGTCCAGTTCCTGATAGTCAAATTTAAGATGTCACTGTTGAAGTACACCAGGATGAGGATATGAGTGTTGCTGGCGCTGAGGAGGAAATTGACAAGGAGGATTCTGATTGTGAGGTGGTTTGTTTAAGTCAGGCACCGGGGGAGACACCTGTTGTCCATTGGACAAATATGGCCATTGACATACCTGGTCAAATTACAAAAAAAATCACCTCTTCGGTGTGGAATTATTTTAACAGAAATGCAGACAACAGGTGTTAAGCCATGTGTTGCCTTTGTCAAGCTGTAATAAGTAGGGGTAATGACGTTAACCACCTAGGAACATCCTCCCTTATATATCACCTGGAGCGCATTCATCAGAAGTCATTGACAAGTTCAAAAACTTTGGGTGACAGCGGAAGCAGTCCACTGACAACTAAATCCCTTCCTCTTGTAACCAAGCTCCTGCAAACCACACCACCAACTCCCTCAGTGTCAATTGCATCATTAGACATGAAAAACAATAGTCCTGCAGGCCATGTCACTGGCAAGTCTGATGAGTCCTCTCCTGACTGGGATTCCTCCGATGCATCCTTGAGTGTAACGCCTACTGCTGCTGGCACTGCTGTTGTTGCTGCTGGGAATCGATCGTCATCCCAGAGGGGAAGTTGGAAGACCACTTGTACTACTTCCAGTAAGCAATTGACTGTCCAACAGTCCTTTGCGAGGAAGATGAAATATCACAGCAGTCATCCTGCTGCAAAGCAGATAACTCGGGTCTTGGCAGCTGCTGTGGTGTTAAATGTGTGTCCGGTATCCACCGTTAATTAACAGGGAATTAGAGAACTGCTTGAGGTACTGTGTCCCTGGTACCAAATACCATCTAGGTTCCATTTCTCTAGGCAGGCGATACCGAGAATGTACACAGACGTCAGAAAAAGTGTCCTAAAAAATGCAGTTGTACCCAATGTCCACTTAACCACGGACATGTGGACAAGTGGAGCAGGGCAGACTCAGGACTATATGACTGTGACAGCCCACTGGGCAGATGTATTGCCTCCCGCAGCAAGAACAGCAGCGGCGGAACCAGTAGCAGCATCTCGCAAACGCCAACTCGTTCCTAGGCAGGCTACGCTTTGTATCAACGCTTTTCATAAAAGGCACACAGCTGACAACCTCTTAAGGAAACTGAGGAACATCATCGCAGAATGACTTACCCCAATTGGACTCTCCTGGGGATTTGTGACATCGGACAACACCACCAATATTGTGCGTGCATTACATGTGTGCAAATTCCAGCACGTCCCATGTTTTGCACATAGATTGAATTTGGTGGTGCAGAATTTTTTTAAAAATGACAGGGGCGTGCAAGAGATGCTGTCGGTGGCCCGAAGAATTGTGGGCCACTTTCGGCATTCAGCCACTGCGTGCCGAAGACTGGAGCACCAGCAAACACTCCTGAACCTGCCCCGCCATCATCTGAAGCAAGAGGTGGTAACGAGGTGGAATTCAACCCTCTATGTGCTTCAGAGGATGGAGGAGCAGCAAAAGGCCATTCGAGCCTATACATCAACCTACGATATAGGCAAAGGAGGGATAATGCACCTGACTCAAGCGCAGAGGAGAATGATTTCAACGTTGTGCAAGGTTCTGCAACCCTTTGAACTTGCCACACGTGAAGTCAGTTCAGACACTGCCAGCCTGAGTCAGGTCATTCCCCTCATCAGGCTTTTGCAGAAGAAGCTGTAGAGATTGAAGGAGGAGCTAAAACGGAGCGATTCCGCTAGGCATGTGGGACTTGTGGATGGAGCCCTTAATTCGCTTAACCAGGATTCATGGGTGGTCAATCTGTTGAAATCAGAGCACTACATTTTGGCCACCGTGCTCGATCCTAGATTTAAAACCTACGTTGTATCTCTCTTTCTGGCAGACACAAGTCTGCAGAGGTGCAAAGACCTGTTGGTGAGACACTTGCCAAGTCAAGCGAAACGTGATCCGTCAACAGCTCCTCCTTCACATTCTCCCGCAACTGGGGCTGCGTGGAAAAGGCTAAGAATTCCGAGCCCACCCGCTGGCGGTGATGCAGGGCAGTCTGGAGCGAGTTCTGACATCTGGTCCGGACTAAAGGACCTGCCAACGATTACTGACAGGTCGTCTACTGTCACTGCATATGATTCTGTCACCATTGAAAGAATGGTGGAGGTTTATATGAGTGACCGCATCCAAGTAGGCACGTTAGACAGTCCGTACGTACACTGGCAGGAAAAAGAGGCAATTTGGAGGCCCTTGCACAAACTGTCTTTATTTTACCTAAGTTGCCCTCCCTCCAGTGTGTACTCCGAAAGAGTGTTTAGTGCAGCTGGTCACCTTGTCAGCAATCGGCGTACGAAGTTACTTCCACAAAATGTGGAGAAGATGATGTTCATAAAAATGAATTATAATCAATTCCTCCGTGGAGACATTCACCAGCAATTGCCTCCAGAAAGTACACAGGAACCTGAGATGGTGGATTCCAGTGGGGACGATTTAATAATCTGTGAGGAGGGGGATGTACACAGTGAAAGGGGTGAGGAATCGGACGATGAGGAGGAGGTGGACATCTTGACTCTGTAGAGCCAGTTTGTGCAAGGAGAGATTGATTGATTTTTTTTTTGGTGGGGGCCCAAACCAACCAGTCATTTCAGTCACAGTCGTGTGGCAGACACTGTCGCTGAAATGATGGGTTTGTTAAAGTATGCATGTCCTGTTTATACAACATAAGGGTGGGTGGGAGGGCTCAAGGACAATTCTATCTTGCACCTCTTTTTTCTTTAATTTATCTTTGCATCATGTGATGTTTGGGGCCAATTTTTTTAAGTGCCTTCCTGTCTGACACTGCAGTGCCACTCCTAGATGGGCCAGGTGTTTTTGCTGGCCACTTGGGTTGCTTAGCTTAGTCATCCAGCGACCTCGGTGCAAATTTTAGGACTAAAAATAACATTGTGAGGTGTGAGGTGTTCAGAATAGACTGGAAATGAGTGGAAATTATGGTTATTGAGGTTAATAATACTATGGGATCAAAATGACCCCCAAATTCTATGATTTAAGCTGTTTTTGAGGGGTTTTTGAAAAAAAAACACCCGAATCCAAAACACACCCGAATCCGACAAAAAATTTTCAGGGAGGTTTTGCCAAAACGCGTCCGAATCCAAAACATAGCTGCGGAACCCAATCCAAAACCAAAACACAAAACCCGGAAAATGTCCGGTGCACATCTCTAGTTATGACTTTTCTCTTTTACATTGCATTGATGTACTATTATTAATTTCAGAAGCATTTTTTAAGCTCATGATACAATGGATAACTGATTGCTTCATTTGAGCTACGCCATCTGCATGGATTTTGAAAGTGTGTTTTCTTTGGAAACTAAATAAATGAAGATATTTTGCTACATTACTGAGTGCCCTTTTCCTGCAAAAAATACATATACTGGACCTTGGAAGGAACAGATTAAAGGGAGCACAACACTGAGGCCCTCATTCCGAGTTGTTCACTCGGAAGCTGCTTTTAGCAGCTTTGCACACGCTAAGCCGCCGCCTACTGGGAGTGAATCTTAGCTTATCAAAATTGCGAACGAAAGATTAGCAAAATAGCGAATAGACACTTCTTAGCAGTTTCTGAGTAGCTCCACACTTACTCGACATCTGCGATCAGTTCAGTGCTTGTCGTTCCTGGTTTGACGTCACAAACACACCCAGCGTTCGCCCAGACACTCCTCCGTTTCTCCAGCCACTCCCGCGTTTTTCCCAGAAACGGTAGCATTTTTTTGCACACACTCATAAAACGGCCTGTTTCCGCCCAGAAACACCCACTTCCTGTCAATCACATTACGATCACCAGAATGAAGAAAAAACCTCGTAATGCCGTGAGAAAAATACCTAACTGCATAGCAAATTTATTTGGCGCAGTCGCACTGCGGGCATTGCGCATGCGCATTAGCGACTAATCGTTCCGTTGCGAGAAAAAAATACCGAGCGAACAACTCGGAATGACCCCGAGTGTACATTTGTCCGCAATATCTCTCTCTCTCTCTTTCTATATATATATATATATATATATATATATATATATATAAAACTATTTTGTTATTTATATATATTTAGTAGCAAATAAGGGATGGCACTCCGAGTCTAAGCAGCATCCAAATAAAGGACATGACCAAATATGTGCAGTCAATGTTTCAGAGGTTAGTTCCTTTATCAAGACTTATATACTGTATATATATATATATATATATATATATACATACATACAGTATATACTGTATATATATATATATATATATATATATATGCACAGTGGTGCTGTGTTGTTCTCTCTGAGAACCGAACCCCCCTGAACTTTAGTACCCAAGCCCAGATCCGAGCCCGGCTCGGGTTTTCCCGCCTCACCCGGAAACCAAAACATCATCGTCCTGCTTTTGGATTCTTGTGGGTTTTCGATTCCATATAAGGATCTGCGCGTCACCGCCATTTTCACTCTGGCATTGGAGAGTGCAGCGAGAGGACGTGTCTCCGTCCTCAGTGTCTGTGCAGGAGGGAAAGTGGGGTGGCGATTCCAGTGCTGTCTTGTGCTGCTCAGTCCAGTGTAGTGTCTTATGCTGCATCAGTCCAGTCACAGTGGTGGTGTCCTCTGCTGCCATATGTACAGTGTAGCCGTATAAGTCCAGTGCAGTGGTGCTGTGTTGTGCTGCATCAGTACAGTGGTAGTGTCTTGTGCTGCATCAGTCCAGTCACAGTGGTGGTTTCCTCTGCTGCCATATGTCCAGTGATGCTGTATAAGTCCAGTCCAGTGGTGCTGTGTTGTGCTGCATCAGTCCCTTGGTGGTGTCTTGTGCTGCATCAGTCCAGTCACAGTGGTGGTGTCCTCTGCTGCCATATGTCCAGTGCTGCTGTATAAATCAAGTCCATTGCCGTGATGCTGTGTTGTCCTGCATCAGTCCAGTGGTGGTGTGCCTGTGCTGCTGTACAAGGCCAGTGGTACTACCGTATAAGTCCAGTGATACTGCCGTATAAGTCCAGTGATACTGCCATATATGTCCAGTGATACTGTCGTATAAGTCCAGTGATACTGCTATGTAAATCCAGTGGTACTGGCATATAAATCCAGTCCAGTGATACTGCCACATATGTCCAGTGGTACTGCCATATAAAACCAGTGATACTGCCGTATATGTCCAGTGGTACTGCCATATAATTCCAGTGATACTGCCGTATATGTCCAGTGGTACTCGTGTATAAATCCAGTCCAATGATATTGCCATATAAGTCAAGTGATACTGCTGTATATATCCAGTGGTACTGGCATATAAATCCAGTCCAGGGGTATTGGGTATTGCCGTATAAGTCCAGTGATACTGCCGTATATGTCTAGTGGTACTGCTGTATAAATGTCCTGTGGTACTGCCGTATATATCCAGTCCAGTGATACTGCCGTATATGTCCAGTGGTACTGCCATATAATTCCTGTGATAATGCTGTATATGTCCAGTGGTACTGCCGTATAAATCCAGTTGTACTGCCGTATAAATCCAGTACAGTGATACTGCCGTATAAGTCCAGTGATACTGCTGTATATGTCCAGTGATAATGCCGTATATGTCCAGTGGTACTGCCATATAAATCCAGTCCAGTGGTACTGAAGTACATTTCCAGTGGTACTGCTGTATAATTCCTGTGATACTGACGTATAAGTCCAGTGGTACTGCTGTATAATTCCAGTGATTCTGCCATATAATTCCAGTGATTATGCCGTATAATTCCAGTGATACTGCCGTAGATGTCCAGCGATGCTGCCATATAATTCCAGTGGTACTGCCGTATAATTCCAGTGATACTGCCATATAATTCCAGTGATAATGCTGTATATGTCCAGTGGTACTGCCGTATAAATCCAGTTGTACTGCCGTATAAATCCAGTACAGTGATACTGCCATATAAGTCCAGTGATACTGCTGTATATGTCCAGTGATACTGCCATATATGTCCAGTGGTACTGCCATATAAATCCAGTCCAGTGGTACTGAAGTACAATTCCAGTGGTACTGCTGTATAATTCCTGTGATACTGACGTATAAATCCAGTTGTACTGCTGTATAATTCCAGTGATTCTGCCGTATAATTCCAGTGATAATGCCATATAATTCCAGTGATACTGCCGTATATGTCCAGCGATGCTGCCATATAATTCCAGTGGTACTGCCGTTTAATTCCAGTGATACTGCCATAAAATTCCAGTGATATTGCCGTATATTTCCAGTGGTACTGGCGTATAAATCCAGTGATACTGCCGTATAAATCCAGTCCAGTGTTACTGCCTTATAATTCCAGTGATACTGCCGTATAAGTCCAGTGATACTGCTGTATAAATCCGGTCCAATGGTACTGCCATTTAAGTCCAGTGATACTGTCCTGTGCTGTATATTATTTACTCCGAATTAATACTTAATCAAAATAATTTTTACAGGGTTTGTCCTGTGTGGTGTAGGAGTACGCTCTCCTGTGCCGCATATTATGTTATGTAACTCCAGAAAATAATAGAGAACAAAAATTTTGGAGTACAAAATAGGGAAAGATCAAGAACAACTTCCTCCTAGTGCTGAAGCTGCTACCACTAGTCATGACATAGACAATGAAATGCCATCAACGTCGTCTGCCAAGGCCGATGCCCAATGTGATAGTAGAGGGTATGTAAAATCCAAAAATCCAAAGTTCAGTAAAAAGACCCCCTCCAAAAAATTTAAATGGTCTGAGGAGAAACGTGAACTTGCCAATATGCCATTTGTGACACGGAGTGGCAAGGAACGGCTAAGGCCCTGGCCTATGTTCATGACTAGTGGTTCAGCTTCACATGACGATGGAAGCCCTCATCCTCCTGCTAGAAAAATTATAAGAGTTAAGCTGGAAAAAAAAAGAACTGTGCATTCTAAGATGGTACCACAAATCCCCAAGGAGAGTCCAAGTATGTTGGAGGTTGCGATTCCTGACCTTCCCAAAACTGGACGGGAAGAGGTGGCTCCTTCCACCATTTGTATGCCCTCTGTAAATGCTGGAAGTAGCACCCACAGTGCAGTTTCTGATATTAAAATTGAAGATGTCACTGTTAAAGTACACCAGGATGAGGATATGGGTGTTGCTGGCACTGAGGAGGAAGTTGATGATGAGGATTCTGATGGTGATGTGGTTTGTTAAAATCAGGCACCGGGGGGGGGGGCGTGGCTTGGCTGCTGAAGGAGACAGTTGTGCTCTGAGAGTGCTCCTGGGACCAACAACTATATATTACATATATATTCCTTTCCTGCCCTCTTCCAACTGCCCCAGTACTTGCTTTGCCCCTGCTGTCCCCCCTGCTGTCCCCCCCTGGGGTGCCGCGGAATCGGGGAGCAGTTTTCACTGCTCCTGCGGGTTGCGGCCTGCGGGGAACACAGAAGCCGGGACCTCAATTTCCCTCTCATTCCAGACGTGACACCGGGACCCACAGTTCGGGCTGCTGACTCCCCCCGGAGCTCCCTTATACACGCCGCCGCTGACCGCGGCCAGAAGAAACCTCCCTGCTGCTGGCTGCTCGCCTCTGCACGGCGTGGAGGACTCACCGCTCGGGACGGAGCTGACGGAGGCCTGGCGGCCATTACTATACCGGGTCAGTGTCCCCCATCCTCCCTCCCGCACAGAGCGATACGCCTGAGTGCTCCCCCGTCCCTGCCTTACCTCCGTGGCACGTCCTCTGCCTGACGAGCCCGACGGGGGACCCTCTGCCCCGCTGTGCGGCCTGGAACGGGGCCCTGGGGATCGGCGCCGGGTGACGGCGGAGCACAGGAACTGGCGCGACCGCGAGAATAGGTGCGCTGGACACAGCCGCCCGCTCAGCCTCCTGGTCCTGGCTGCTTGGGGAATATCTTACACTGCCACCAATGCTACGGGCCACTCCAGGGACACATTAGAAAACACAGTCCCGGAGGCCCCATAAGTGAAGCCGACGCCGCCATATTAGCTATGGGCTGCATGCCCACTCAGCCCCCTATACGTCCTGGGCTGCATCTATAATACCCTGCTGCAAACCAAAATAGTCAGGAGACTAATTATATGTGGGGACAACACCCCAGTCTTATGGGCCCCCCTGTATCTGCATATTAAAAACTGCCCAGCACTCTTACTAGCTGAGAAGCAGGCAGTCAGCCTCACCTCTCTATACTGCTGCTGGGATTGGAGCTCCCTCTTGTGGCGAATCTTGAAACTGCACCCCTTTCCCCAGATTCTCTTATACTACCTCACTTTTTTGGCAGAGAGGCTAGGAAAGCATCAAGATGGATGAACGATATGCCGACACTCTCCAACTACGATACTTAACCCTTCGCTCTATGGTACCTGGACTTTAAACTACAATGATCTGATCAAGCCACGCTGGGGGGAACGCGCGTAATGACACCCGCACCTGTACGTGGATGCCCAGCTCGACGATAACCTCCTCCGATCACGCCTAGCATCGTGCCTCATGCCGGGCAGACGGTCTACCAAAAAAAGGTCATCTGCCTTAGCCAACTCATCCCGAACCAAGGCCTTTCAGACGCTATTTCGACCGCCGACACCTGTTCCTACTTCCACCACTCCTTCCTCGTCCTCCTTGCCCTCCAGAGCTATGGCAGACAAGACGGCTGGGGAGAAATCTGCTCTCCCTCTGCCATCTTCTCCCGTGGTGGAATCCTCAGACTTATCTACGATTCTCTCCACATTGCGGTCCCTGCCCACCCGGCAGGACCTTCAATCCATGGAACAACGAATACAGGATTCTATCCAGACCCGTCTCTCATCCTTGCAGTCGGACATCACGCAAGTCGCAGATAGAGTAGCAACACTGGAAGATTGCGCTGAGAAGACGGATACAAAAATTTCAGACCTTCACGATCTTATCTCTCGGCAGTCGTCTTCTCTGGTAGCCATGGGTCGACGACTCGATGACGTAGATAACAGAGGTCGCCGGAATAACCTAAGAATACGAGGTTTGTCTGAGGACGTAGCACCCCAAAACCTTGAGTCTGCCCTAACCAAAATATTCAATGAACTTTTGGAGATGGACTCGGAATACCAGATAGTGTTTGACAGAGCACATCGGGCTTTACGTCCTAGAGGAGCGCCGACGGAACGACCCCGAGACGTTATCTGCAGACTCCACTACTTTCAAGAGAAAGAGGAGATCCTCAGAGCAGCTAGACGAGCACCGGACATTATTTTCCAGGGCCAGAGGATACAAATCTTCCCGGACATCTCGTGGTCTACCTTACAGCAGAGGCGTATACTTCGCCCCATCACAGATGAACTTAAAAGCCGTAACATCAAATTCCGCTGGGGTTTCCCAATATCTATCCAAGTGACCTATAAAGGTTCCCTTTATGTTCTGCAGGAGTATGATGGCGTCAAGGACTTCTGCTTAGCTCTAGATATCCCGGCCCCGACCCTCCCTAATTGGCTAGACCCGTCTGAACTTTCACTGGCTCCTCCACCCCAAAGGGAGCGATGGCAAAAAGTCCGTAATACTCGGAGGCGTCGGCGGAATGACACATCCGGAGAGCCCCCACCTGTGCCTGATGCTGCGAATACCACAGATGACATGAGATGACAGGACCGGACAAGAGTTCCGGCTAAGATCCATAAAGACGCGTGACTAGTAGATATGTTTATTGAATAGTGATATATTGTTTTCTCTTTTACGCTGTTCTTTCGATACAGGTTGAATAGTCTACTCTGACGGTTACTCAAACACGCGATTACCACTCATAGATGCCTACGTATTGATACCCCCTACCACATTATAATACCCTGGCTTATGTGTTTGTTTCCTGGTTTCTAGGTTACCATTTTTATACTGGACTACCGATTCCTGTTTCGTTGTCTTGCCCCCATAGACCTACTGCCCTACTGGGTTCTTACAATTTACCGATCTAGTCTTTCCCTTACTATAACTATTATATCCACTGATTAGCATTGAACAGTACTGTTTATATCACAATGCTACCTATGATGGTGTGTCCCGGTTCCCCCCAGACCCCCCCCCTTGCTCTGCTATACATTCGTAGATCATGGGCCTTTTCTGGTTTCCCATGACTAATGATGCAGAGTATTGCTGTTGCATTGACAGCAGCAGTTGTCTTTATCTCTTTAAGTCTCTGTTACCCCCCTCCCTCCCTCCCTCTTGTGTTTTCCTACCCCCCTCCCCTTATTTAGATAAGGTGTTCTGGGCGGCTGCTCTTTTCGTAAGACTACATGGGTATCACAGCGAACCAGCAATGCTGGTACCCACGACCATCAGACCAATATGGCTACCTTAAAGCTGGTATCGTTTAATGTGAAAGGCCTCAATATCCCTGAGAAGAGGTCCCGGCTCCTACACTCTCTACACACCGACAAAGCGGACGTGGTGTTCCTTCAGGAGAAGCACTTTAAAAAAGGAGCCTCTCCGAAGCTACACTCTCGTCATTTCCCGCAGGGATATTATAATGATTTCTCTGGGGCTAAGGCCAAGGGAGTTGCAATCCTGTTTGCCAAACATATTAGATTACATGATGTGTTAGAAATCCCTATTGGAGATGGGAGGGGCCTGATGGTGAAGGCTACCATTGCTGAACAAATTTTTACATTTGTTAACCTTTATCTTCCTAATCAGGGTCAGATTCGCTTTATGAGGGAGGCCTTGGAGTTGATAGAACAATCTTTGACAGGGGTATTAGTGATAGGAGGCGATCTTAATTGGGCATTGGAGCCTCTTCTAGATACTTCAACTGGAGCACTTAGATCCTCTAAGACTGATGTTAGAAGCTTCAAGTCAATTTTGCATGATTTTCAGTTAATGGACACCTGGCGCCTGCTCCACCCCAAAGATAGAGACTACACGTTTTATTCCCACCCACATAATTCCTATACCCGTATTGACTATATCTTTATTGACCATAACTCCCTCGATTTTCTAGTAGATGCCACAATAGGTCAAATAGTCGGATCTGACCATGCCCCAATAACTGTTACCCTGTCCTGGCGCTGTCCCCCCCCACGTCAATGGCGCTGGCGCTTCAACGAGCATTTCCTTAGAGACCCAGACTGCCGAGCCCAACTGGACAGTGCCATTGAGGACTATATAGCTCTTAACATGACTAATGAAGTCTCCCCAGTGACGCTGTGGGAAGCCCATAAATGTGTGATTAGGGGCAAGTGTATCCAACTGGGCTCCCTCCTTAAAAAACAAAAAAACGAATGTCGAGAAGCCCTACTTACTAAAATTAAATGGCTGGAATCCATTCATAAATCCACGCTAACTTCAGACGTGTTAGCAGAATTGCAAGACGCTCGATCTTCTCTTAATGGCTTGCTAGACGAAGGCACTCGTAGGGCATTTCGCTGCTGTCGACACAAGTTCCACAGATGGGGTAATAAACCTGGGAAACTTCTTGCCCGCGCCCTTCGTGCCCAAAGATCCCTGACTTATATCAGAGAGATTAAGGACTCCTCTGGTGTCCCCCATGCTTCTGACAACAAGATGGCTGGGATTTTCCATACGTACTATACGAAACTCTATAATCTGACCTCTCAGCGCTCCCAGTGTGAGCAGTCGGTACATGGGAAGGCAATAGAGGATTATCTAGAAGAGATTAAATTCCCGTCCCTCTCCCCTGCTATAATTGAGGCCCTTGACATCCCTTTTACATCCGACGAATTGCTGTCCGCTCTGAAATCCTCCCCGTCTGGAAAGAGCCCAGGTCCTGACGGCTTTCCCATATCCTATTACAAAGCATTCCAAGATAAACTTCTCCCCCTCCTGCTCCGGGCATGTAACGCGGTCTCTCCACAAATCCCCTTCTCAAACCAGTCCCTGGAGGCCCATGTCACGGTCATCCCTAAAGACGGAAAAGATCCTTCATTACCATCTAATTACAGGCCAATCTCCCTCCTTAACGTTGACCTTAAATTATATGCTAAGCTCTTGGCGAATCGCCTGTGTCAGCTGCTTCCAACAGTAGTGCACCCGGATCAGGTTGGTTTCGTACGTGGTAGAGAAGCGAGGGACAACACCATACGAGTGATTGACTTGATTGCCCATGCGAACACCGCTAAGGTCCCCATGATGCTTCTCTCCATAGACGCTGAGAAAGCCTTTGACCGCATTGACTGGGTCTTTATGGAGGTCGCGCTGCGTCGGCTGGGCCTGGGAGAGGTGTTCCTGCAAAAAATATTGGCGCTATATCGAACACCCTCAGCACAAGTGTGGGTAAACGGAATACTATCTGACCCGATAGTCATCTCTAATGGGACTAGACAGGGATGCCCGCTGTCACCATTGATATATGTTATCTGTATGGAAGCTCTGGCAAGAGCAATTAGACAAAATCCGGATATCACTGGCCTGAGGGTGGGCGGAAACGAACATAAACTTGCATTATTTGCGGACGACCTTTTAGCGATAGTTACAAACCCTGCTGTTTCCCTGTCTGGACTTATGAAGGAATTTACACGCTTTGGAGCATTATCCAATTTCAAGATTAATTATGCTAAATCAACGGCTCTTAGTATCTCTCTCGCCACAGACTTAGTCTCGTCTCTAAAAACATCATTCCCATTTGCCTGGCACCCCTCACATATTAAATACCTAGGTATTCTGATCCCCTCCTCCCTCTCGACCACTGTCACTCTGAACCATATTCCTTTATTGCAAAAACTGCGTAAGGAAATGTCACAGTGGCTCCAACAGAAGTTCTCCTGGCTAGGCCGTATGAACATTGTAAAAATGAATATCTTACCACGACTACTTTATCTTTTCCAAACTATTCCCTTAAAGCTCCCCCATCAGTTTTTGGCAAATGCGCACAAAGCAATCAGCCACTTTGTTTGGAACGGCAGAAAACCCAGGTTTAAACACTGCTACCTATTCTTAAGGAAATCTCAAGGGGGCCAGCAGCTGCCCATGATTACGGCATACTATCAGGCTACAATTTTGAATAGGGTCCTGGATTGGTCACGGCCTGATGCCGGCTCTAAGCGGTGGGTTGACTTGGAGAAACGCTCTTCAGGTTTGCATTTACAGGCAGTACCCTGGCTTGGATCCATTGGCCGCTCTTCGCACCTGACGGTTGGGCCCACCTTGGCTCTATGGAGAACACTGAGATTCAAAATGGGTCTTTCCTCATCAACTTCTCTGCTTCTCCCACTCCTTGACAACCCACTGTTTGGACCAGGCATGGGTGGGGGTGTGCCCACTAGGTGGAACAGGGCAGGTTTGACTAGAATAACACATTTGCTCTCTGGAGGGAAGATTAAAGCTTTCAATGACATTAGAGAGGGAACTGATATTCCTGCGACTGACTTCTGGTTCTATCTCCAAACTCGCCATTTTATTTTATCTCATAGGACAGCTACTACACTGACTGGTAGTCTTACCCCTTTTGAAGCAATGTGCACCCAATCCTCTGAACCCTCACATGTTATATCAGGTATCTATAAGATATTACTGCATGGTCGCTACACCGGTAACCCGGCTTTCTGCGCGAAATGGGATGCAGATCTCATACCTAGAGGTATACACATCAACTGGCAGAAGCACTGTGAAGCTATGTCCCGTTGTTCTACTAGCTTAGAAGTTATTGAAACACAGTATAAACTTCTTACCAGGTGGTATCGCTGCCCTTCCCTTCTTCATAAGTTTTATCCCTCAGTATCCCCCTTGTGCTGGAGGTGTGGGAAAGAATGTGGCTCCCTTCTTCATATATGGTGGGACTGTCCCCTGATCACCACCTTTTGGAACCAAATAATTCAAATATCCTCCAAGATCCTGGGGTTTCAGGCGCCTACTGGAATCGACTTCTGGTTGCTCTCCCACACTACAATCCCACTGGCAAAATATAAACATTCCCTTCTCAAACATCTCAATAACGCAGCGAGAGCTGTAGTGCCAGTCCATTGGAAGTCCCGGGCCCCCCCTCAAATATGGGAATGGTTTCAGCGGATAGAATTCTATAGATCGATGGAGGATATTTTTCACTCTGTCCTTGACTCACGTGCCGATTATGTTGCCACGTGGTTCTCTTGGATAGAGTTTAAGTCTACCTCTACCTACAAAGACCAGATCCCACTAGACTCAACATGATGCCGTTTATCTGTGTATCACACCTCGCTACGTGGAACCCGCGCTAATATTTAATAAAGACTGATTAGCTTGCCCATTTCCCCCCCTGTTTCTATTCCCATTCCCCCCTCTAACCCCTGTCTTGTTTAGTGTGTAGATGTTGGATGTTTTATATTTTACAGTTACTTTAACCCATGTATTTCTACACTGTACGACTTGTTGTACTCTTGAAAATGTCCTAATTTTTTCTGTAAAACCAAAATAAAGAATATATAAAAAAAAAAATCAGGCACCGGGGGAGACAGTTCTCCATGGGATGAATAATTCCATTGTCATGCCTGGGCAAAATACCAAAAAAGCCACCTCTTCGGTGTGGAATTATTTCTCCACAAATCCAGACAACAGGTGTCAAGCCATATGTTGCCTTTGTCAATCTGTAATAAGTAGGGGTAAGGACGTTACCCACCTAGGAACATCCTCCCTTATACGTCACCTGCTGAGCATTCATAAGAAGTCATTGTCAAGTATAGAAACTTTGGGTAAGAGCATAAGCAGTTCACTGACACCTAAATCCCTTCTTCCTCTTGTACCCAAGCTCCTGCAAGCCACACCACCAACTCCCTCAATGTTAACTTCCTCCTCAGTCAAAGGTGGTCAATCTGTTGAAATCAGAGCACAATATGTTGGCCACCGTGCTTGATCCTAGGTTTAAAGCCTACGTTGTATCTCTCTTTCTGGCAGACACAAGTCTACAGACGTTCAAAGACCTGCTGGTGAAAAAATTGTCAACTCAAGCGGAATTTGACCCATCAAAAGCTCCGCCTTCATTTTCTCCCACATCTGGGGCTGCGAAGAAAAGGATAAGATTTCCGAGCCCACCCGCTGGCAGTGATGCAGGGTAGTCAGGAGTGAGTGCTGACATCTGGTCCAGACTTAAGGACCTGCCAATGATTACTGACATGTCTACTGTCACTGCATATGATTCTGTCACCATTGAAAGAATGGTGGAGGTTTATATGAGTAACAGCATCCAAGTAGACATGTCAGACAGTCTGTATGCATACTGGCAGGAAAAAGAGGCAATTTGGATGCCTTGCACAAACTGGCTTTATTTTACCTAAGTTGCCCCTCCAGTGTGTACTTCAAAAAGAGTGTTTAGTACAGCCGGTAACCTTGTCAGCGATCAGCATAGGAGGTTACTTCCACAAAATCTGTAGAAGATGATGTTCATCAAAATGAATTATAAATTCCTCCAGGAAGACCTTTACCAGCAATTGCCTCCAGAAAGTACACAGGGACCTGTGATGGTGGATTCCAGTGGGGACGAATTAATACTCTGTGAGGAGGAGGATGTACACAGTGAAAGGGGTGAGAAATCAGAGGATGAGGTCGACATCATTCCTCTGTAGAGCCAGTTTGTGCGAGGAGAGATTGATTTCTTCCTTTTGGTGGGGGGATTAATTGCTTCTTTTTTGTTAGGGCCCAAACAAACCAATCATTTCAGCCACAGTCATGTGGAAGACCCTGTCGCTGAAATGATGGGTTTGTTAAAGTGTGCATGTCCTGTTTATACAACATAAGGGAGGGTAGGAGAGCCCAAGGATAATTCCATCTTGCACCTCTTTTTCTTCTTTGCATTATGTGCTGTTTGGGACCTATTTTTTAAAATCTGCCATCCTGACACTGCAGTGCCACTCCTAGATGGGCCAGGTGTTTGTGCGGCACACTTGTGTCGCTTAGCTTAGTCATACAGCCCCCCAAATTACGTGATTTTAGCTGTTTTTATGTTTTTTTCAAAAATCATCCAGATCCAAAACCAAAACACAAAAGGGTGGTTTTGGCAAAACCAATCCAGGTCCAAAACACGAGCATGGAACCAGAACCAAAACACAAAACACAAAAAGTACCCACCGCACATCTCTAATATATATATATAAATATATATATATATATATATTTACACACATTTACACACACAGTATATACTCTATATAGTTTTATATATATATATATATATATATATATACATATACAACACAATGTCCAGTCAGTTCCAAGATACTACAGCAACTGTCCAGGGCTTCCTGATTCTATGTCCACTAACTATCCTTATGGATCTGGACAGGACAAACACTGACAATACCTATAATATATATACACCAAATGTGTATATATATATATAAATATACATATACATATATATATATATATATATATATATACATACCAAATGTAACCATAAAATGCGCATCTCACAAAGAGAAGGAAAGAAAGGAAAGCAACAGAGATATATAATAATAAAATACTAAGGATGATTAGGAAGTCTAATAGTAAACTACTAGAATAGAAATATAGTTTATAGTTAGAATACTCATTTCTCATGCCCAAAGGTTCTAGCTTGATCAAATTACATATAATGTATTATTTAATTCTACAGTATCATTTAAACCTCTATGGACTAAGAGACTAGTCTATAGATACAATAAATGTCATGTTTGCAGAGCATAGTAAATCTCCTACGCAGTTAGCAATCCTAATTTATTCTATTGCTTTAACTAAAATATTTTTTAGACTTTGATTTTTACACTGTGATACCCTGTATATAACTAGACAGTGAATGTGTTTTGAATCCTTTTAGAAAACTTCTGTAATGTTCCATAAAGCATGTAACATACATTGGTGGAGAAAGGCGGAAAAACACGTAAGCTTTTCATTATCCATTGCTTTAGCTGGTATTTGCCACTTCACGTTTGGATTCCTGATTATGAACTATGGTGCTGACACTCTGGATAAGGCTGTGACTTTTGGAATGCATCAACAACCGAGAGAGATGACTGCTGTTTTCACATGTGAGAAGCATATAGGACAATACACCTGCTTTAAAAAAAGCATTTTTGCACACAAAAATAATTTCCTGGCCAGACTAAACAACTAAATCAGGTCACATATGATGCTCTATTGTACCTATTAATGGCAATGTGGATAAACACTTATAAAGAACTGCTACTTTAGACAAGATATTTTTCTACTAACCATATTGCTTCACTATCTTAGCTTTAAAATGTGCTGCTTAACTTTAGAATTAAACTAACATTTTCTGCAAATCCGGCTACTGACAAACATTGAAATCCAAACTTGTGCCCCTTAAGAGGGAAAGTAGAGGTTGGGGGTGAGGACACAGTGCATAAACCAGTGGGCCTCTGTGAGAGGCTTTCCTTAATTTAATTCCACCTACAGTACGTCAATGACACTGGCAATGTGCTACCTCTGATTCCCAGAAGTCTGCCTATAGCAGCGTTTCCGAGTTTGAAATCTGTTCTTAAAGGTCATTGTAATTGTAATTGTGATTTTCCTATTCAAATAAATGGCTTTGCTTGTGCATTAATAATGAAATCCTAAATTACATTTAAAAAAAAAATGTTGAGTCTTTAGTACTAAACTGGAGCAAACTGTATATAAAGTTTATAAACAGGTAAATTGTTCAAAGAATGTCATTAAAAACAAATCAATATTAAACTTAGGATAGTTAATTATAGCAAAAATCTGGTTTGTGCTATTGGATTTCTATTCCCTCTGTTACTTCAAGTCTTTGTGCTTTTGGCAAATCTTACATATTAGTATTTACCACCTTCTTTCTAACAAGCTAATTTAGAACAGGAGATTATTTGCTTGGTCAGATACCGTCACAAAGCTGCCATCTGCTCATTGTCGGACTGGGGCATGAAGGGCCCATCAGGTTAATTAGTAGTAGGGGCCCATGTTTAGGGGTGTGGCCAGTCTCCACAGAGGGAATGGTCAGCTGCAACAGAGGCTTGGTTAACCATTAGAGAGTGCATGGGCTGGGTCCCTTGATAAATGTATATTGTAAATACTGCTAGTGCATCATGATAATGTACCACATTAATAACAACAATGCACTGTAGAGAATACAACATAGGCCCTCATTCCAAGTTGTTCGCTTGCTGCCGTTTTTTTCAGAATTACGATCAGGCTAAAAACCGTCAGTTTTTGCGCAGAGCATGCGTATGGGCCGCAGGGCGCACGCGCTAAGTACTTTCACACAAAACTGTGCAATTTTACACAGGGCCGAGCAACGCTTTTCAGTCGCTCTGTTGATTGGTGAGTGATTGACAGAAAGTGGGTGTTTCTGGGTGGTAACTGAGCATTTTCCGGGAGTGTGCTAAAAAACGCAGGCATGCCAGATGAAAACGCAGGAGTGGCTGGGGAAACTGGGGAGTGGCTGGCCGAACGCAGGGCGTGTATGTGACGTCAAACCAGGACACAAACAGTCTGCAGTGATCGTTATCTAGGAGTAGGTCTGGAGCTACTCAGAAACTGCAGGGAAATATTTAATAGCAGAACTGCTAAACTTTCATTCGCACTTCTGCTAAGCTAAGATACACTCCCAGAGGGCGGCGGCCTAGCGTTTGCACTGCTGCTAAAAGCAGCTAGCGAGCAAACAACTCAGAATGAGGGCCATAGTCCTGTGCAGTATAAGGTAACATATGTATAATATATTATTCAACTACACAGTTTGGAACCTGATCCCTAGAGGAGGAGATGGGTCCCCAGGCACTTTCCCCTGTTGTGGGCCTGTCCAACCCAATCTGCTGATGTGCGAAAGAAAACTGAGGCACTTGTCTGTAAGTACTGTACATTTTAGAAGTACATATTATTGTTATTTATTTTTATATTTACATAAATACAGATGTAGCCACCTTTATCTTGAGTGGCTGCGGCGTTTGTCCCGTTCGACCATACGCAGCGTACTGTGGCGTAGCGAGGCGCGCCTAGTCACAGAGAGGCTATCTAATCGCACGGAGACAGACATTTGACGTTTGGCGTTACCTTTACGTGTAATACCTGCGATCAGCCACCAGATGTCGCTTTTTACAATCACCACTGCGCATGCGTGTGGTCTCCCGTAAAATACAATACTGAAATACATAATAAGGACTACTTTACTAAGGCGTCTCATTACGCTGCATACAGTAAATACTGTACTCATTACGCTGCATTATTTAATACAGTACTGTACTGTATATACGACACCGACGCAAATAGTACAGCATACAGTATATGATCCATCTACAATACTTTATGAATACTGTATGTGAGCGTCCAAGTCCCGCAGACAAAACATACAGTACTGTAAAACCAGTAGTGTACACTGTCGCAAATGGATGTGTGTTACAAGTTCACTATTGCCTCTCAAGATTAGGAATTTTGTACAGTATGTTATCGTCCTAATCCCGTAGCCATTACAGCATAATCAAAACCAACGGATTTATACATTTGTCTGCGGCGAAGTGGTGAAGTGTTTCGCTTCCTATACTCAGAGTCCAGGGTTCGATTCCTTAAGTACAAATGCATGTTAGTTTTTTTCAGACACTTTATTATTTTTTTTATTCACATACTGTAAACCAGGGCATACAGTAGCTGCATGAGCGGTTCTATGCGATCGAGTCCGGTGTACCATAATGTGCAGGTTCTATGCAGGTTAAGGTTCTATGCTCCGTACAGTACACATACAATTCTGTAGCTGGGCAGACTGAATAGAAATGGCTACCACCTATGACTCCTTGCCCCACAGAGGCCCTAGGCTACGGAGCAAGTAATAGTCCAGATTGTACAGACTATGGGGCAATGCTGAAGGAGCGTCACAATCCCCTAGCTAAAATACACAGTATGCATATTATGGTACACCGGACTCGATCACATACTGTAGCACACTGGCAAAATGGCCACCGCCCCTGAACCCTTGTGCAGGTTATGGGGCAATGCTGAAGGAGCGTCACAATCCCCTAGCCAAAAATACACAGGGGAGATAGGGATAAGCTACTGTAGGATTGCATACAGTATTACGGTACACCGGACTCAATCGCATAGCACACTGTCAAAACGACCACTACCCATGACCCCCCACCTCCTGAACCCCCACCTCGTGGCAGGCAGCAGTTGGGTATGGAATGAGAAATGGCATAAGCTGTGTAGGCTACGGGGCGATGCTGAAGGAGCGTCACAATCCCCTAGCCAAAAATACACAGGGGAGATAGGGATAAGCTACTGTAGGATTGCATACAGTATTACGGTACACCGGACTCAATCGCCAAGCACACTGTCAAAACGACCACTACCCATGAACCCCCACCTCCTGAACCCCCACCTCGTGGCAGGCAGCAGTTGGGTATGGAATGAGAAATGGCATAAGCTGTGCAGGCTACGGGGCGATGCTGAAGGAGCGTCACAATCCCCTAGCCAAAATACACAGAGATAAGCGAGGTCTATGCACATTACAGTACGTTACACCGGGCTCGGTCGCATAGCAAACTGACAAAACACAAGTTTTACAGTACAGTACATACAGTAAAGCAGGCCAAAGCTGCAGGAGAGTTTCTACTGTAAAGGTTCTATGCACCGTACGGTAATGTACACATACTGTACCTGTACAATTCTATAGCAGGGCAGACTCAATTGAAATGGCTACCGCCTGTGACTCCTAGCTCCTAGGAGGCACTCAGCTATGGAGCAAATAACAGCACAGATTTTGCAGGCTACGGGGCAATGCTGAAGGAGCGTCACAATCCCCTAGCTACAATACACAGGGGTGATAGAGATAATCGAGTGGCTGGAGGGGGGTCCCCTTGATTTAAGGGGCCCCCACTCCTCCAGGGTACTCCGGCCAGGTGTGACTAGTTGGGTATTTAATTCCATGGCCGCAGGGACCGGTATAAAAGTCTCCCCCGGCTGTGCATTATCTGTCCAGCTAGTGGAGCCCAGTGCTGATTCAAAAAATATGGGGAACCCCTACGCTTTTTTGTCCCCCTTATTTTTTGCACCAGGACCAGGCGCAGAGCCCGGTGCTGGTTCTAAAAAGATGGGGGATCCCGTGTCCATTTTTTCCGTATTCCTGCCGGAATTCGACTGCAATTGCATATACAGTACTGTACCCCTTAATGTCACTGCTTACAGTATACAGTATTTAGACATGAGCTTGTGTACAGTATCTGTCATGAGGTGCTTTTTTCACTGACACTATAACTTTTTTCTATTGTAATATACTGTACAGAGGCGGCAAACTAGCCAAACGGGAATAATCAGCTTCTGCAGAATAAAATGAGATGCTACAGTACATGCCTATATTCTGTGAGTGACTGCGGCTCTATGAAATTAAATCAGAAAATTTAAATATGAAATGCATTACTAATGTGTGGCATTACTGTACTGTATGTGTATAAGGTGTACTACAATATTTTCTGGTGTAACATAAGGAAAGGGCACTACTGCATGGTCTAATGCAGTGGTTCTCAAACTTGGTCCTCAGGACCCCACACAGTGCATGTTTTGCAGGTAAACCAGCAAGTGCACAGATGTATTCATTACTAACTGACACATTTTAGAAGGTCCATACAGTAGGTGGAGCTAATTTTTTCACTTGTGATTCTGTGAGACCTGCAAAACCTGCACTGTGTGGGGTCCTGAGGACTGAGTTTGAGAACCTGTGGTCTAATGTAAATAAAGATGAATGTGGTGGGGTGTAATGTGAATAAGGGGCATTACTGTTAGGAGTAATGTGGTACTATGATATGATGTCATGAGAATAAGAGACACCACTGCATGATATAATGTGAATAAAGTTGCAGTACTGTGTTGTGTCATTTCATCTTCGGGTATTATTGTGTTACCATGCCCCTTCCCAGCAAGAACATACTGTACACTGTTTTGGGCTGGCACTAAATGTGCACATTGTTCTTATTTAGATTATAGGGGGTAGGAGCGCCAAAATGGGTGATGGTGCTGGGAAAGGGGTGCAGGGTTAGAGGCGGAACTACGTAGCATCTGTGCAAGAGGGCATCAGCCAAAATCTAGCCTAGGGCATCATGTTGGTCAGGTTTGGCTCTGATAATACTGTATACTGTACTCTTACTGTACTTTGCATTCAATACAGATACTGTTTGCACACAGGTTTTACATGAATCATTGGCAATGCTGCAGGAGTGTCTCATTAGGCAATCTAAAATATACCACGACTATGGGTGGGGATACAGTAGGGAAGTTCTGTCACCATAAGCTGTCTGCTGTGTATAGCATATTTCCATCTGAGATGCATTTGTGTGTTTGTAATAAGAAAAAAACATTTTACTGTACATTTAGTGGATACAGTATTTCTCCCCCATAATGACGTATCATACTGTACAGGTACCCTCATGTACTGTACCGTACCATACTGTAAAATTGAATATTTATTGGAAAAACATCAATATTAATGTAAAAATAAAGTATTACAACATCCGATTCCATGTACTGCACTGATCAAAATGTACAGTACTCTTATTCAGGACTTATAAAACTGAAAATAACTGTTCATACACATCAATAACATTACTACTGTATAATATTCTACATTAGTTTATGCAATAATCAGACAAAGGCAATTTTATCATTTTTTTTAATAATGCACCAATTTAAAATTTTAAACAGAAAATACAGTACAGAACTACATATTTGTGGCTTGACCATTTCTTTCGACTACAACAGGTAATACTTTATACAGGTGATTTATATAATTATTACAATGTTCAGGTGTGAGTACTTCTAGCCAAAATTTCTTTATCCCATCCACCAGTTGCTGTTTTGTTGTTGGCTTTGCAACACTCCTAACGTACCTCTTCAATTGAGCCCACACTAATTCGATTGGGTTCATGTCTGGTGATCTATATAAAAATAAAAAAAAAGCGTATAGAAAAAATTAATTACATTACAGTAAATAGAGAAAATTAAACATACAATATTGTACTGTTTATTAAACAAAATTTTTTTTTACAGTACTAGAGTGCTATCCAAAATTTTACTTGTACACTGTTGAAAGAATACTCACTCTGGTGGTGTGCGTTCCCAATTCATACCTTTCTCTTCCATACATTTGGCTGAGGCGGAGTGTTTAGGATCATTGTCTTGGAATATCCTATGGTGAGTTGGGTAATATTTATTCACAAATGGCACCATACATTCCTCTACTATTGTTTCTTGGAAAAATTTCTTATCCATGATTCCTACAGAAATCAAAAAATGTTGTTCATTAATAAGCAACTCCTTTTATTGTGCAGTTACACGTACTCTACAGTACAACATGTATTTTTACAGAACACAGGCACAGAATAAAGTATAGTACTGTACCTTCGAAAAATAATAGGGGACCAGCTCCTAATCGTGATATGCCTCCCCATACATGGACTTTCAATGGATGCTTTGGGCGTGGTTTTAAAGAGATATGGTTACGTTTCCTGAATGACATTCTGGAGAACCGCTCAAGGGCAACAGACGATTCATCTGTGAAAATGACATCATCAAATGTTTCACCACTCTCAATCCATCGCCGTGCCTGTTCCACTCTCTTTTCTTTATTCACATCTCTTATCATTGGAGATATCCTGTGAAGAGCCAAAAATAATGAAATCAGATACAGTTATGAAATTACAGATTTACAGATTACTGTATATACAGTAGACTGTATGTGCAGTATACTGTATTATATACCTACTGTATACATTAAACTGTACATACAGTACATTAAGTTACATACAGAGTAATATATATATACATACTGTACATACACACAAACACACACACACACAGTATACAGTATGTAATCATCACAATAAGCCGGCAATGCTTCATTGCTGTCTCTGAGTGCCTATACAGTAGGTATCTCTTTTGGGATAGAATATATACAGTACTGTATATACACACACACATACTGTATATAGTATAAAGTACACACTCTGTATAATGATTTATGGCATTATTATATCACGTATCAAGGGATTATTAACAGTGCATTTACTGTATGGTTTATACTGCTTTCAGTATTTTACCTTGTTGCGCCAAAGGTCCATCCCATTTTCCGTCGCATCCTTCTGATGCTGGTGGCCGATATGTCCAGGTCATACTTGGAATGGAGAATTCGTTTTATTTGCAGAGCAGTACGCTCATCATCCTCACGAGTTAGTTCCTCCACAATTTGTTGCACTCTCCTACAGTACAATACAGTATGAAAAATATGAATTCATGAACAGCACAATCACAGTTACAATTGATGAAGTTTTTATTTTATTTCAAAAAAATTGTTTATGGTATAAAGCAAGTCATTTAAACATTACAGTAGTGTACAGTACGTACCATGTGCATTTTGTAGGAAATACAAATCTGGGCGTTGTTCTCTCGAATGCATGATAGCGCACCGTTTCTAAAGTGACTATAATGCCACTTTCCTTGAGCCATGCATGGATCTCTTTGATGGTTTTATTTTCTTTTTTCATGTTGGCGATTATCTTGCTCATCGTTTTGTTGATAGTTACTGGCATGTTGTCCAACTATAATTCCTGTATGGAGAGAAAACATTTGTGAATACTGTAGTCTAAAATTTACACATCTGAAAATGCATAAGAGTTTTATGATAGAAGTTAATACTGTACATGTTTACTATCCAGTACCTGATGTTCAAATTTAAGTATTGTATACTGTACAGTACTGAAAATACCACTTCAGTGTTATGGACTGCAATTAGTTTCCTGTAGGAAACAGATACAGTACAGTAAATAACCCTCCTTGGAAGTGCATGGGCCCTGTGAGACTTACAGTAGTGTACAGCATAAGGGTCGACTGACATGATGTACAAGCATTACATACAGTACATGTCAGTACTGTATGTAAATTCTTCAATTATTGCCTAACAACAATGCTGCTTACTGTATATTAAATACTGTAGGCCTAGAAATGTGCATCTCAATATAGTAGTTAAAAACACAGGGGCCTATGTGGATAAGCGAGTTCTATGCACACTAAAAATGGCCACCGACCGTGAACCCCCAGCACGTGGCAGCGCTCGGATATGTAGTGAGATACAGTATGGCATACATTTCACACTCCAGGGGGCAATGCTGAAGGAGCGTCACAATCCCCTAGCTCAATTACATTGGGATAAGCGAGGTCTATGCACATTACGGTATACCGAGCTGGATCGCTTAGCAACCTGACAAAATGGCCGCCGACCGTGAACTCCCAGCACGTGGCAGCGCTCGGATATGTAGTGAGATACAGTATGACATACATTTCACAGTCCAGGGGGCAATGCTGAAGGAGCGTCACAATCCCCTAGCTCAATTACACTGGGATAAGCGAGGTCTATGCACATTACGGTATACCAAGCTGGATCGCTTAGCAACCTGACAACATGGCCGCCGACCGTGAACTCCCAGCACGTGGCAGCGCTCAGATATGTAGTGAGATACAGTATGGCATACATTTCACACTCCAGGGGGCAATGCTGAAGGAGCGTCACAATCCCCTAGCTCAATTACATTGGGATAAGCGAGGTCTATGCACATTACGGTATACCGAGCTGGATCGCTTAGCAACCTGACAAAATGGCCGCCGACCGTGAACTCCCAGCACGTGGCAGCGCTCGGATATGTAGTGAGATACAGTATGACATACATTTCACAGTCCAGGGGGCAATGCTGAAGGAGCGTCACAATCCCCTAGCTCAATTACACTGGGATAAGCGAGGTCTATGCACATTACGGTATACCGAGCTGGATCGCTTAGCAACCTGACAAAATGGCCGCCGACCGTGAACTCCCAGCACGTGGCAGCGCTCAAATATGGAGTGAGAGATGGTATACATTTTAAAATACACCGGGATAAGTTGTACAGGCCATGGAGCAATGCACAGGGACATTCATCATTTACGTATATAAATAATTGTAAACCGTAAATGAAAGAATTACCGGTCAAATACTGTATGACGAAACTGTGTCAATGAGCTGGAACAGTATGAGCTGGAACAGTATGAGCTGGAACAGTATGGCCTGTGAAGAAGTTTTCGAAGGCAGAAACAGAGAGCAAATTATCAGGAGATTTCTGAAAGGTCGGAGAAGATCCACACAGCAAGTCTGCTTACGAGGAAACAGCTTTGCAAAGTGGGTAGCGGGGCGGTGACTGAGACGCTCTTTTATTCACATTCACACAAAAGGAATTCTTACCGCTGTGATTGGTGCCAATATAGGCGCATTCATCCTTACACCAATCACAGAGCATACTGTACTTTTGAATGTGAATAAAAGAGCGTCTCAGTCACCGCCCGCTACCCACTTTGCAAATCTGTTTCCTCGTAGGCAGACTTGCTGTCTGGATCTTCTCCGACCTTTCAGAAATCTCCTGATAATTTGCTCTCTGTTTCTGCCTTCGAAAACTTCTTCACAGGCCATACTGTTCCAGCTCATTGACACAGTTTCGTCATACAGTATTTGACCGGTAATTCTTTCATTTACGGTTTACAATTATTTATATACGTAAATGATGAATGTCCCTGTGCATTGCTCCCTGGCCTGTACAACTTATCCCGGTGTATTTTAAAATGTATACCATCTCTCACTCCATATTTGATCCAGCTCGGTATACCGTAATGTGCATACTGTAGACCTCGCTTATCCCGGTGTAATTGAGCTAGGGGATTGTGACGCTCCTTCAGCATTGCCCCCTCGACTGTGAAATGTACTGTATGTCATACTGTATCTCACTACATATCCGAGCGCTGCCACGTGCTGGGAGTTCACGGTCGGCGGCCATGTTGTCAGGTTGCTAAGCGATCCAGCTCGGTATACCGTAATGTGCATAGACCTCGCTTATCCCAATGTAATTGAGCTAGGGGATTGTGACGCTCCTTCAGCATTGCCCCCTCGACTGTGAAATGTATGTCATACTGTACAGTATCTCACTACATATCCGAGCGCTGCCACGTGCTGGGAGTTCACGGTCGGCGGCCATGTTGTCAGGTTGCTAAGCGATCCAGCTCGGTATACCGTAATGTGCATAGACCTCGCTTATCCCAATGTAATTGAGCTAGGGGATTGTGACGCTCCTTCAGCATTGCCCCCTGGAGTGTGAAATGTATGCCATACTGTATCTCACTACATATCCGAGCGCTGCCACGTGCTGGGAGTTCACGGTCGGCGGCCATGTTGTCAGGTTGCTAAGCGATCCAGCTTGGTATACCGTAATGTGCATAGACCTCGCTTATCCCAATGTAATTGAGCTAGGGGATTGTGACGCTCCTTCAGCATTGCCCCCTCGACTGTGAAATGTATGTCATACTGTACAGTATCTCACTACATATCCGAGCGCTGCCACGTGCTGGGAGTTCACGGTCGGCGGCCATGTTGTCAGGTTGCTAAGCGATCCAGCTCGGTATACCGTAATGTGCATAGACCTCGCTTATCCCAATGTAATTGAGCTAGGGGATTGTGACGCTCCTTCAGCATTGCCCCCTGGAGTGTGAAATGTATGCCATACTGTATCTCACTACATATCCGAGCGCTGCCACGTGCTGGGAGTTCACGGTCGGCGGCCATGTTGTCAGGTTGCTAAGCGATCCAGCTTGGTATACCGTAATGTGCATAGACCTCGCTTATCCCAATGTAATTGAGCTAGGGGATTGTGACGCTCCTTCAGCATTGCCCCCTGGAGTGTGAAATGTATGCCATACTGTATCTCACTACATATCCGAGCGCTGCCACGTGCTGGGAGTTCACGGTCGGCGGCCATGTTGTCAGGTTGCTAAGCGATCCAGCTTGGTATACCGTAATGTGCATAGACCTCGCTTATCCCAATGTAATTGAGCTAGGGGATTGTGACGCTCCTTCAGCATTGCCCCCTGGAGTGTGAAATGTATGTCATACTGTATCTCACTACATATCCGAGCGCTGCCACGTGCTGGGAGTTCACGGTCAGCGGCCATGTTGTCAGGTTGCTAAGCGATCCAGCTCGGTATACCGTAATGTGCATAGACCTCGCTTATCCCAATGTAATTGAGCTAGGGGATTGTGACGCTCCTTCAGCATTGCCCCCTGGAGTGTGAAATGTATGTCATACTGTATCTCACTACATATCCGAGCGCTGCCACGTGCTGGGAGTTCACGGTCGGCGGCCATGTTGTCAGGTTGCTAAGCGATCCAGCTCGGTATAACGTAATGTACATAGACCTCGCTTATCCCGGTGTACTATGTGCAGTAGTACTGAATGATTGCTATCACTTGTGGTGAAACACCTATCTTATCAAATACAGTAACTACTGTACAGTATAGTTGTTCGCACAGGTGATGGTAATCATACTGTATATTTAAACTGAAGTCCGTAACAGAGCATTCTGTCCCTCCTGCAGAGGTTCATGTTGGGAGGCACAGGGAAAAAAGTATAATACTGTACAGTATTTGCACTTTACTGTTGTGCACTTTATTTGAAAATGTACAGTTGTTTGCTATTTTTAGCATGCTGTGCTTTACATGTATTCTTATTGTGGTTTTTATATTTTTAGACAAAAGACAAAGAATGCAGACTACCAGATTTTACGGGAGTGCCAAAACCCACGCATCAGTGGCACCGAAACTTGCTGCAGTAGTCCCACAAAAGAAGAAGAAAACTGCCAAGGCGGCTCAGAAAGAAAATGTGGTGAAACCACGAAAAAATGCCAAGGCAAAGAATAATAAGTTGGAGCTGATATGTGGTGTGGCAAATGATGTAATTGTTCCATCTCCTGCAGATCACAGTGTTCAGCCAATGAATCTGGAAATACCGGTGCTAGAGGACGTGACAAACACGCTGCATCAGGAAGCTTCTTTTTTGGACCTTGTAGCCACCCCTGGACAAGAAGACATGACACATTCACCACGAAGAAGGTTGCATTTCACAGATGTGAACACCAAAGTGCAGGACTGCCAGTGTACCTGTCCTGTTTTACTAAAGGAGCTACTCAGTAAGGTGACCAATATGGAGTCAGAAGTTGGTGGACAGGTCAATCAGCTGCAGACCGATGTGGCTGGCCTTAAAGAAGGCATAAAGGAACAGATGGTAGAAGCCATGAAGAAAGTCATTGAACAAACGAGGGAAGAATGGCAAGTTGGAGTTTGCCGCACCATAATTGCAACACACCACCAAGCGGTTCAAGTCAGCGGCCTGGACGACCGAGGCCTGGAGGACCGCAGAGGAGGCCTGGAGGACCGCAGAGGAGGCCTGGAGGACCGCAGAGGAGGCCTGGAGGACCGCAGCGGACTGGACGAAGTCAGCGGCATGGACGACCACAGAGGAGGCCTGGACGACCGCAGAGGAGGCCTGGACGACCGCAGAGGAGGCCTGGACGACCGCAGAGGAGGCCTGGACGACCGCAGAGGAGACCTGGACGACCGCAGAGGAGACCTGGATGACCGTAGAGGAGGCCTGGAGGACCGCAGCAGCGGACTGGACGAAGTCAGCGACTTGGACGACCGCAGAGGAGGCCTGGAGGACCGCAGAAGAGACCTGGAGGACCGCAGAAGAGACCTGGAGGACCGCAGAGGAGGCCTGGACGACCGCAGAGGAGGCCTGGACGACCACAGAGGCCTGGAGGACCGCAGAGGAAACCTGGAGGACCGCAGAGGAGCCCTGGAGGACCGCAGAGGCCTGGACCACAGCAGCGGACTGGACGAAGTCAGCGACTTGGACGACCGCAGAGGAGGCCTGGAGGACCGCAGAAGAGACCTGGAGGACCGCAGAGGAGGCCTGGAGGACCGCAGAGGAGGCCTGGAGGACCGCAGAGGAGGCCTGGAGGACCGCAGCGGACTGGACGAAGTCAGCGGCATGGACGACCACAGAGGAGGCCTGGAGGACCGCAGAGGAGGCCTGGACGACCGCAGAGGAGGCCTGGAGGACCGCAGAGGAGGCCTGGAGGACCGCAGAGGAGCCCTGGAGGACCGCAGAGGCCTGGACCACAGCAGCGGACTGGACGAAGTCAGCGACTTGGACGACCGCAGAGGAGGCCTGGAGGACCGCAGAAGAGACCTGGAGGACCGCAGAGGAGGCCTGGACGACCGCAGAGGAGGCCTGGACGACCGCAGAGGCCTGGAGGACCGCAGAGGAAACCTGGAGGACCGCAGAGGAGCCCTGGAGGACCGCAGAGGCCTGGACCACAGCAGCGGACTGGACGAAGTCAGCGACTTGGACGACCGCAGAGGAGGCCTGGAGGACCGCAGAAGAGACCTGGAGGACCGCAGAAGAGACCTGGAGGACCGCAGAAGAGACCTGGAGGACCGCAGAGGAGGCCTGGAGGACCGCAGAGGTGGCCTGGAGGACCGCAGAGGAGGCCTGGAGGACCGCAGAGGAGGCCTGGAGGACCGCAGAGGAGGCCTGGAGTACCGCAGAGGGCTGGACGACCGCAGAGGCCTGGATTCAAGTGTGCTGTTGCCAGGAACACCAATGATGACCAGCACACCTGCTCACAGGCCACTTCTCAATACATTCGGAGGCTCTCTGAACAATATTGCCCTGGCTGTCATCTCAACTTCCCTGGACGACCATCTGTACAGAGCTTCAAATGGACATATTCAGAAATATGCATATTCTCTGTTCCAGCACCATGTACGGTACGACAAATACTTGACGTGGGCCAATCGTGTGAACTTTGATGGTTCCAAGGGCAAACTTCCGCTGCCCAAAAATCTGGTACATGACATCATGGCTAGGTGTGAACGCCGCGTGAGGATTGGTGATCCAGAAAAGAGGAAGATAAGGGATACCATAAACTCTGTGCTGAGAACGAAGAGGAAAATGACTTGGAAGCTCGACTATGATGAAACCAGATCATTACCTACCTCCTAGCTTCAGCACATCAGCTTCACACAGCTGAAGCTAAAAAATTGTGTCAATGTACCTGTACAGTATGACCTGTACATTTTCTGGGGCTGCATGCACTGTGCTGAATCCACTTGGAGCAGCTCGGTTACTCAAAGGGGAGTGCATGAACTTGGCTCACAACATTCCTGGTAATGTAAGGGCCTGTTACAAGTTGCCCCTTTTATTCCTGTTGATTTTTTGGGCGCTGCTGTATCTATCCAGTAGCAGCCGAGTCCATTGTGCTGTGTCCATCTGGGGCCTTGGGCTGCGTTTCCATCCAGGGGCTGCTGTTGTCAGTCCTCTATTCTGGTGTCCGTATGCGACAGTGTTAAAAAGCAAAAGACAAAAACGAAAAATAATTCAAAAAAGCAAAACCTAAAAATAAAGTACAAAAACCATCACCCCGCACCACCACCACAAAAAAATAAATTATAAAAATGTTAAAGTTGATATTGTTACTGTATTTGTGCTGTTACCTTTTGATTAAAGTACCGTACAGTATGTGTGATGTTGGCTTTCTTATTACAATACAGTACAGTATGTGTGATGTTACATGTTCCAAATGATTTTGTCCGTAAATAAAGTGTTTCTTAAAATAAACATGACGTGGTTTCCAATGTTTGTATTCCCAACTTCCTGTACTGTATAAATTAGTACTACTGTATGATGGGAATTCAATTAAGAGTGGTATACTGTATGTAAAACAACTTGGTTAGGCATCTTGCATTTCATATTTTAATAAAAACCACAGGAAACTTCTATTTTTAAAAGTTTATTGAAGAAAAAAAAGGTGTTTTTTTTAAATAAAGTTTGAAAGTTAATTAAAACAAAAAAGTAGTTTGTTCTTCGTTACATTCTTTTCTTGTGTATATAGATATCTGTGGAAAAAAAAAAAAAAAAGTATTAAAGTAAAGACACTCATGTTCATTTGTTTTCCAAGAAAATTTGTGGAACCACACAGCCCAGCAATAAGTCATGCTGGGCTGTGTGGTTCCACAAAAGGCATGCGGTCCAAAGTGAAATAGTGGTGTCAGTGGTCAGCACTTTGACACGCTAACATTTGTGGAACCACACAGCCCAGCAATAAGTCATGCTGGGCTGTGTGGTTCCACAAAAGGCATGCGGTCCAAAGTGAAATAGTGGTGTCAGTGGTCAGCACTTTGACACACTAACATTTGTGGAACCACACAGCAATGCCTGACACACACAAAATGCCTGACACACACAAAATGCCTGACACACACAAAATGCCTGACACACACATGCTGGAGGGAAAACACATGTTTGCCAAACAGTCGACAGCACATGTCGGCCAGATGGCCGACCAAACTTGCTCCAAATCACCCCAAACTGGACAGAAAGCACGCCAGCACACTCAGGAGGTACACCACAGCTAAATTACGAGAGAATTTCATTACAAACAGCCAGATCTTGCAGATTATCTGCCAGATAATTGTATGGTGTACAGTATGCCTATCTTATACAGTAGAAAAAGATACTATACAATGGAGTACAATAACAAACATTTATTAAAAAAAAAAAAAAAAAAATTTAAAATGATCTTAATAACAAATTAAAAAAGTGGTCCACTAAGAGGTGGACCACCACCCGCAGGAGCAGAACGGCACGCTGCAACTGTTCTGTGGGAAAAAAAGGACAGTATTACAAAACAAATACTGAATACTTTACAGTGTAGTAATGGCAATACAGTACTTTACTCTATATTAGACAATCTTGTTATTTACAATGTACAGTACTGTATTGTCAGTACAGTAAATCAAACACTACTGTATGCTGTCGAGGTAATTTAAACATTGCTTTAGTTTACCTCTTGTATAAGTGGGCTGCTGCCTGCCCGCTTCTGGGCCAGCCCACCTATCTTGCCCCTGTCTGGGGCCCCCATAAATCATTGGCACTATATTGGAGAAAAAAAAACATTTAGTCACATTCAAATACTATACAATTATTACTGTATACTGTAGGTACAGTATTATACTGTATTGCTGGTATTCAAAATATAAAGTACTGTACAAGAGTTTAGCTTCAATAGGTCATAAACAAATTGTCAAAGGAATAAAACACCACAGTACAAATACTGTAGACATTTACTGTATGTATTAGCAGTCATGACATTTCATGACCGCTTCAGAAAAAAGAGGGTTACAGTACTGTAGGTGGTGTTGTAGGGAGTACTATCAATAATAGTGGACTGTACTCAGAGCCAGCCATAAATAATATGATTCCCTAGTCAAGTTTTTGGATGCTGCCCCCTTGCACAGACGCTATTTCCGCCTCTGATCCTGTACCCCTTTCCCAGCACCATCACCCCTCAACCATAGCAGTCCTCATTTTGGTGCTCCTCCAACCTACAGTACTGTATGTTTAAAATAGCAACAGTGTGCACATTCGGTGTGCATCCCAAAACGGTGCATGTTCTTGCTGGGAAGGGGCATGGACACACAGTAATTCCCCAATCTGAAATGACGCCACACAGTACTGCAACTTTATTCACAACATATCATGCAATAGTGTCTCTTATTCTCGTTATGCTTGCTTCGCTCGCCATGCGGTGGGCACGGTGCCTCGCTACGCTCTGCACACTATTATATCAGTAGTCAGGAAAGGCAGCATGCATTTGTGGAGTGAAGAGGGTGAAAAAAGAGAGAAAGTACAGTATGTACTGTAAGGTTATGTCAGAGGGTGTGAAGATGATCAGCTCAGTGTTATACATGTTACAGTAAGTTAGAATACAGTACAGTGCATTATGTATTTATATTTTATTACCAGGTGTCTCCTCCACTGGTTGGCGACGGACTGTAAAAAGATAAAATACAGTTAGTCATATCAGTTTGACTTAAAATAATGTTGGAGAAAAAAAATACTGTAATTACAGTACCAACTATTGCTACTGTACAGTATATTTACCAAAAATGTATTCTGGCTCGTCGTCTGTGGGTAAAAGAGAAGAATATTATAAGATACAGTATACAGTAAAAAGTATAGTAATAGTACACTAGTGTCCAGGCCCAGTGTCAGGTGGGTAAAAAAAGGTATGCTTGTGACAGGCATGGTGATTCCAAGGGACCCCACCGAGACCATCAGAAAATTTGTGAGTGACCCGTATGCCGGTGATTATGACTAGAATAAGGTAGCAACTCTTTTTTCTTTTGAATTATGTATACTGTACAGTACTGTATGTGCATATTGTACAGTACACTTAAAATATTTAGCAGTTACTGTAGTGGTAATTTTTGGGATGACAGTATTAGCATACTGTAAGCATCCAACTGAGGCCCCCAAACAGATGCCGCCACTAGGTACAGTACGTGCCTCTCGTGCCTAATGGGAAATTCATCACTGACAGTATCTAGAGAGATGAATGGAGAGACAGTGACAAGGGGTGAGAGAGAGAGAGAGAGAGAAATTGAGTAAGATGGGTGTTTTTTTTAGAACAGGATGTTGTCCATACAGTAGCAACCAATCAAATATTACCTACTGTACTGTATTATCGTCTGTAAGTGTAACTAGATACTGTAAATGTTAATGTGGGATGTGATCGGTTGCTACTGTATGGGCAATATCACCAGTTCAAACAAAAACAATTTTCATCCGATTTCTACGCATTTGCCAGAAAAATCTGATGAAAAGTGCTACTCTGATGGCATCAGATCAATGTCAGTAATAATTCTTACCACTAAATGCAGCAGCATCATCATCATCATCATCCTCCTCCTCCTCCATGGCCTGTTCCAGTGTAGGGCCTGTGAAAAAAAACATTAATGTGAAAAAAAAAAGGTTCATTCCAGGAAATACACATACCCTCCAACATGACCCGCCCCACTAGGTACAAAATGCTCTGGTTCTGGACTTCCCTCTTAATTTATTATTGCCATCACCTGTGAAGAAACAGCTTTCTTATCATATAACTAGTTCAACACAGGTGATGGAAATCATAAATTAAGAGGGAAGTCTAGAAACAGAGCAGTGCGGCGGGTCATGTTGGAGGGTCTGCATACAGAAACATAGAATTTGCTGACAAATACTGTAAGAACCACTTTGGCCATCTAATCTGCCTCTTTTTTTTAACCTTTTTTTTACATCAAACCTTATTTGATCCTTATTTCTTTGTAAGGATATCCTTATGTATGTCTCTTCCATGCATGTTTAAATACTGTAGCTCTACTGTTTTAGGCTCTATCACCTCTGATGGGAGGCTATTCCACTTGTCCACTGCACTTTCTGTGAAGTAATTTTTTTTTTAAATATTCCCCCTGAACCTCGCCCCCCTCCAGTCTCCGTGCACATCCTCGTGTCCTATTGCTTGCAGTGTCTTCATTAGGAGAATGTTTCCCTCCTGGACTTTATTAAAACTAGAGATGTGCACCGGAAATTTTTCGGGTTTTGTGTTTTGCTTTTGGATTCGGACTTGTTTTGGATCCTGGTGCTTTTTTTCAAAAACCTCTCAAAAACAGCTTAAATCGTAGAATTTGGGGGTATTTTTGATCCTACTGTATAGTGTTATTAACCTCAATGACCATAATTTCCACTCATTTCCAGTCTATTCTGAACACCTCACAATATTATTTGTAGTCCTAAAATTTTCACCGAGGTCACTGGATGACTAAGCTAAGCGACCCAAGTGGCCGGCACAAACACCTGGCCCATTTAGGAGTGGCAGTGCAGTGGCAGACAGGATGTCACTTATAACAATTTTCCCCAAACATCACATGATGCAAAGATAAATAAATAAAAAAAGAGGTGCAAGATGGAATTGTGATTGGGCCCTCCCAACCACCCTTATGTTATATAAACAGGGTCTGCCACACGACTGTGGCTGAAATGACTGGTTGGTTTGGGCCCCCACCAAAAAAAGAAGCAATCAATCTCTCCTTGCTCAAACTGGCTCTACAGAGGCAAGATGTACCGGACTGGACTTACTTAATGGGTGCAGTGAGGTGATGGACATAGAGTCCTGGTCCTCCTCCTCCGCCACCGCCTGTGACAGTGTAGGGCCTGTGAAAGCAAAAATTCCATGAAATATACTTTTGTATTCTGTGTTGAATACAGTAAAGCAAAAATTCAGTCAGGAATTGGAGGAGGAGAGTAGATTTCGCACACAGAGACGAGAATGTCGAGGCCAGAATCAGGGGGTAGTGGAGGAGGGTTAGGATACCGTACCTCACCCTGTTGGGATTGCTGCAATCAGGATGCCACTGTCGGTCACCTGACCGCTAGAATCCTGACTGCTGGTCACGCAAACCCAACCCATTGGTTTAACACAATGTACAGTACAGTACAATACTGCAGTTTACTTACCAAGTTGGGGAGAGGGTTTTTCATCCTCATCCTCATCCTCACTGTCAATAATTACTGAGTTGAAAATAAAAAAATATTATAAACAAAATACAGTAGAGTACAGTTACTACAAAATTGCACAGTAGTACAGTGCTACAGGAGGCAGAGATATATTCATAATACAGTAGGAGCAGAATGACTGTCCAGCGGTAGGGGACATACAGTACTGTATTTAAAAGACCTGCTGTCTGGATCCCGACATTCAGAATGCAGAGTGTGGATTCAGAGTATGATTGGAGGGTTAGGCTAGTGGAGGGTGGGTAGGATGCACAATTTTGGGCACCATAATACAAAATGGATATCGTGGAACTACAAAAGGTTTAGAGGCGGGCGACCAAAGTGATGAAGTGGATTGAGAAGATGGAATACAAGGAAAGGCAGGCTAGGCATGTTTACATTGGAAAAGAGGAGATTAAGAGGGGACATGATTAACCTTTACAAATATACTGTATACAGTAAGGGGACAATACACAGGAACTGTTTTTGATAAGATGGACACAGAGGACACGTGCACAGTAACTCTTGTTGAAGTAGAGGCGATTTCGCACAGAGGCGAAAAGGGGTCTTCACAGTGAGGGAAATACTGTACAGTACATGTTTGGAATTCCCTGCCTGAAAAGTAATAAAAGTGGACTTGGTCAATACTTTTAAGAATGGGCGTGAGAAAATCCTACTGTACTTACTATAATCTGGCTCCTCTTCCTCCCCCGACTCAATGGAAATGAGCTCCTCCTCCGCCTCTGTATCAATTACGAGGCGGTCTGTGTGTAAAAGATGACAAGTATTGTAAAATACAAAAATTACAGTAATACTGTAGGAAACTAGTGTGTCTGTAACAAAAAGTAATTATTACCACTTCCGGAGCTCTCGGATGGTGTCGGCGGTGGTGGTGGTGGTGTTGGTACTGTGGGAAAAAAACTAACAGTACTGTAAGTGAAGCTGTCAATTGGAAACATGTACTGTACAGTATCCAGGACACATGTACAGTAGTGTAACAACAATGACAGTAGCACCAGAATTCTCGTTACACAATACCTGGCAGCGCAGCAGGTGGTGGTGGTGGTGGTGTTGTTGGTACTGTGGGAAAAAAAATAACAGTACTGTAAGTGAAGCTGTCAATTGGAAACATGTACTGTACAGTATCCAGGACACATGTACAGTAGTGTAACGATGACAGTCACACCAGAATTCTCGTTACACAATACCTGGCAGCGCAGCAGGTGGTGGTGGTGGTGGTGGTGGTGTTGTTGGTACTGTGGGAAAAAAAATAACAGTACTGTAAGTGAAGCTGTCAATTGGAAACCTGTACTGTACAGTATCCAGGACACATGTACAGTAGTGTAACAACGATGACAGTAGCACCAGAATTCTCGTTACACAATACCTGGCAGCGCAGCAGGTGGTGGTGGTGGTGGTGGTGGTGGTGTTGTTGGTACTGTGGGAAAAAAAATAACAGTACTGTAAGTGAAGCTGTCAATTGGAAACATGTACTGTACAGTATCCAGGACACATGTACAGTAGTGTAACGATGACAGTCACACCAGAATTCTCGTTACACAATACCTGGCAGCGCAGCAGGTGGTGGTGGTGGTGGTGGTGGTGGTGGTGTTGTTGGTACTGTGGGAAAAAAAATAACAGTACTGTAAGTGAAGCTGTCAATTGGAAACATGTACTGTACAGTATCCAGGACACATGTACAGTAGTGTAACGATGACAGTCACACCAGAATTCTCGTTACACAATACCTGGCAGCGCAGCAGGTGGTGGTGGTGTTGTTGGTACTGTGGGAAAAAAAATAACAGTACTGTAAGTGAAGCTGTCAATTGGAAACATGTACTGTACAGTATCCAGGACACATGTACAGTAGTGTAACGATGACAGTCACACCAGAATTCTCGTTACACAATACCTGGCAGCGCAGCAGGTGGTGGTGGTGGTGTTGGTACTGTGGGAAAAAAAATAACAGTACTGTAAGTGAAGCTGTCAATTGGAAACCTGTACTGTACAGTATCCAGGACACATGTACAGTAGTGTAACAACGATGACAGTAGCACCAGAATTCTCGTTACACAATACCTGGCAGCGCAGCAGGTGGTGGTGGTGGTGGTGGTGGTGGTGGTGTTGTTGGTACTGTGGGAAAAAAAAATAACAGTACTGTAAGTGAAGCTGTCAATTGGAAACATGTACTGTACAGTATCCAGGACACATGTACAGTAGTGTAACGATGACAGTCACACCAGAATTCTCGTTACACAATACCTGGCAGCGCAGCAGGTGGTGGTGGTGGTGGTGGTGGTGGTGGTGGTGGTGTTGTTGGTACTGTGGGAAAAAAAATAACAGTACTGTAAGTGAAGCTGTCAATTGGAAACATGTACTGTACAGTATCCAGGACACATGTACAGTAGTGTAATAACGATGACAGTAGCACCAGAATTCTCGTTACACAATACCTGGCAGCGCAGCAGGTGGTGGTGGTGGTGGTGGTGGTGGTGGTACTGTGGGAAAAAAAATAACAGTACTGTAAGTGAAGCTGTCAATTTGAAACATGTACTGTACAGTATCCAGGACCAAAAAGGGGTCCGGCCAATAAACAATCTGCATCAGAGAAGCAAGATACAGTATGCTTAAAGTATACAGTACTATATACTAGATCGCCAACAAACGTAAATTAACAAACAACTATCACTGGAATTGACCATCCTCATCCCGTAGCGAAGCACGGGTATTCAGCTATCTACAATGTTATTTATACTTTGTGTTTAATATTTACATTTAGTTTTGTAAACAGACATTCTTAACATTAACGGATTGCAGCGAGTTATCTGTGATGGTCAGGACAGGGGGTTGGGACTATAGAAATCACTATGTACTGTACACTACTGTATTTGACAATACTTACCAGCTTGGCGGCGCCTGTCCCGCCTCCTGTGACGTCGTGCTACCAGCCCTGTAAAAATATATATATACACAGTATAATGGCAGCATACTGTACAGCCAATGAAATTCAACATTGACAGCATCTTTATGACATCACAATAAATGGAATTGTTCATTCTAGTACCCTGCACCTAATCACTCAGGAGGGCATAGTGTACTGTACTGTCTTCAAAACTTAAGGGGCACATTTCTAAATGTGACATACAGTACAGTACACTTACAGTATCGCTACAGTACAGTAGGTCCAGGGTATTAGACAGAACACTACCTTTATAGACATTGTAACACACATAAGCATTGCCCTTATAAACATTATGACACACATCAGCATGCAGCCCTCCCACCCTTAACCATCTCAGTACTGTTCATTACATTACAAATTGATTTCATGACAGATGATGCAGTACTCACCTGAATTCATCTTATTCACGTCATGTCACAGTAGTGCAGTTTATTCACGTCACAGTACTGTCCTTGATTCACGTTGTGTCACACAGTAGAGCACCGTATTCACGTCACAGTACTGTCCTTGATTCACGTTGTGTCACACAGTAGAGCACCGTATTCACGTCACAGTACTGTCCTTGATTCACGTTGTGTCACACAGTAGAGCACCTTATTCACGTTACTGTACTGTACGTCACAGTAGTGCAGTAGTATATCCACATTACGTCACAAAGTAGAGATCTGCCACAGTCATGAACCTTATAACACATTATGCAAGAGTAATGCACGTCAGAACACATTAGGCCACTGTAACATCCCTTAGAATAATTTCTGCCAAAGTAACATCCCTTAGAACACTGTACTATCTGAAACACAAATTTCTGCACACTGCACGACACACTGCAATTAAACCACACAATGCACTGCACGACTGCATAGTGTATGCACTGCGTGATATGACAAACTGCACATTTCCCTGCAAAATATGATACAATGTACACTACACAAAAAACTGCAATTACCACATGTGTATACAGTACACTGCACGACAGTGCTGGCCCTAGCCAGATACAGATACAGCCGCAGTCACGCAAAATATAGGCATGCCGCATATCATTTTAATCAGCAGAAGCTGCTGGTGCCCCTAAGCATAGCAAATGCCCTAGGCATTTGCCTACTGTAGTTTGCCTATGCCTAAGGCCGGCTCTGCTGCACGATGTGATTCACTATGCATTACACTCACTGCACAATACCATATACTGAATGTACACTGCATGACACGCTGCAATTACGCAGCACGATACACTGTGATACATTGCATATACTGTACACTGCATGATACTGTACACTGCACAATCGTAGACCACGTGGATTGTAAAGAACTACTGTATATACACAAGTTTAAAAAATAACAATTGTTTTTGTAAAACGCATGTCGATCTTTTTCCATGTCAACTTAACGACCATGTCAACCTACAGTAACTGGTGTCAACCAATTTCAAAAGCCGCACCATCTAGGTCGACGCAAAAAAACAAATTGACCTTTTGACCCGGGTTAATGTTTGGTCCTTGTTTAACCATTTGTTTACCACAAATACTGTACAGTGCTGTATAGACCGGATACCTGCTGCTACAGCAGCCCCTGCTATAATGTACTGTACCTGTAACTACAGTAACTTAAAGTACAGTAATCTACAGTAATGTACTGTACTTACAATCCCTTATGGCCTGCAGGCGTCGTGGGGTCCTCCTCACGAGGTCACTCCATCTCCTCTGGAGAGACCTCACCGTTCTCTTCCGGTTGTAGGTCCGGAGGATAGCCCTACTTGCCCTCCTGTATGCTCTCACCTTCTCCTCGTTGCTGGCGAGAGTTCTGTCCCGCCAGCGAACGAGGAGACGCAGCTCACCCAGAGCATAGGGACGGTCCCGTACAGCAGCCATGACCGTCCTTATGCTCAATGAGCGTCTCAGACGTCGTGCGCCTCAGACGTCGTGCGTCTCAGACGTCGTGCGTTCCAGGCATTCAACGTACAGTACTGTAGTTACTGTACTTTGTGACAGTTTCCCTTAGTTTTAAATATGCCCTTTCTTTGACCACAGTATTTTCCACTGTCTTGCCCTACGCCCTTCCCTCCTGGGAGCCTTCACAGGTCTTCTGCTATACACAAATACCGAAGATGCACAGTCCGTCAGAATACACTCATTTCATTCCCGCTGTTTAGGTGCATTTAGCGTAAAGAATCGCTCCTGCAGATGTACTTTGATTTATGTGAAACCTGTGTGCATCCTTCCATTGGATGTACTGTATTGGAGAGAAAAAAAAAAATGTTAAAGTGAATGTCACGGGAACACATTAAAAATAAGGTTGGCACTTCCTTCCCATTGGTGTTGGTTTACAGTATGCCGTAGTGTACTCGGACGCTCATGTAATTGCATTTCAAAGGCACAGTATTTTCCATCGTCTCCCCCCTACCCCCATCGCCCTTCCCCCCTGGGGGCCTGCACAGGGAGGAAATTCAGGTCCTGTGCAATACACAAACGCTGAAGATCTACAGTACTGTTTTGCTTAGTTGGTAGCGTCCGAATACACTCATTTCATTCACGCTGTTTGGGTGCATTTAGCGTAAAGAATCGCTCCTGCAGATGTACTTTGATTTATGTGAAACCTGTGTGCATCCTTCCATTGACTGTCTTACAATGTAAATAAAATAATACAGTGCATTATTACAGAAAAAAAAAAAAAAAAAAAAAGAAAGAAAGCACATCATGTCTCGAACCCTGGACCCCCAGCGAGGGAGGTGGGAGCCTTCACCCCTAGCCCACGACGCCTCATGAGAGATTTCCAATTTCATGTGTGAAAGTACTGCAAACAGCGCCCGGCCCCCGCCCCATTGCTGTTGGTTTATGCCTTAGAGGACTCGGACGCTCGCATTTGTAAAGCACGGTGTTTTCCTCCGCCTCCTGCTAGCCTGTTGCCCTTCCCCCATGGGAGCCTGCACAGATCATGCAGTAGACAGGGAGGGAATGCAGGTCATGTGCAATACACAAACGCCCACTGTAGTACTGTTTTGCTCACTTACAGTACCGTACTGTAGGTTGCATTTAGCGTAAAGAATCGCTCCTGCAGATGTACTTTGATTTATGTGAAACCTGTGTGCATCCTTCCATTGGATGTACTGTATTGGAGAGAAAAAAAAAAATGTTAAAGTGAATGTCACGGGAACACATTAAAAATAAGGTTGGCACTTCCTTCCCATTGGTGTTGGTTTACAGTATGCCGTAGTGTACTCGGACGCTCATGTAATTGCATTTCAAAGGCACAGTATTTTCCATCGTCTCCCCCCTACCCCCATCGCCCTTCCCCCCTGGGGGCCTGCACAGGGAGGAAATTCAGGTCCTGTGCAATACACAAACGCTGAAGATCTACAGTACTGTTTTGCTTAGTTGGTAGCGTCCGAATACACTCATTTCATTCACGCTGTTTGGGTGCATTTAGCGTAAAGAATCGCTCCTGCAGATGTACTTTGATTTATGTGAAACCTGTGTGCATCCTTCCATTGACTGTCTTACAATGTAAATAAAATAATACAGTGCATTATTACAGAAAAAAAAAAAAAAGAAAGAAAGCACATCATGTCTCGAACCCTGGACCCCCAGCGAGGGAGGTGGGAGCCTTCACCCCTAGCCCACGACGCCTCATGAGAGATTTCCAATTTCATGTGTGAAAGTACTGCAAACAGCGCCCGGCCCCCGCCCCATTGCTGTTGGTTTATGCCTTAGAGGACTCGGACGCTCGCATTTGTAAAGCACGGTGTTTTCCTCCGCCTCCTGCTAGCCTGTTGCCCTTCCCCCATGGGAGCCTGCACAGATCATGCAGTAGACAGGGAGGGAATGCAGGTCATGTGCAATACACAAACGCCCACTGTAGTACTGTTTTGCTCACTTACAGTACCGTACTGTAGGTTGCATTTAGCGTAAAGAATCGCTCCTGCAGATGTACTTTGATTTATGTGAAACCTGTGTGCATCCTTCCATTGGATGTACTGTATTGGAGAGAAAAAAAAAAATGTTAAAGTGAATGTCACGGGAACACATTAAAAATAAGGTTGGCACTTCCTTCCCATTGGTGTTGGTTTACAGTATGCCGTAGTGTACTCGGACGCTCATGTAATTGCATTTCAAAGGCACAGTATTTTCCATCGTCTCCCCCCTACCCCCATCGCCCTTCCCCCCTGGGGGCCTGCACAGGGAGGAAATTCAGGTCCTGTGCAATACACAAACGCTGAAGATCTACAGTACTGTTTTGCTTAGTTGGTAGCGTCCGAATACACTCATTTCATTCACGCTGTTTGGGTGCATTTAGCGTAAAGAATCGCTCCTGCAGATGTACTTTGATTTATGTGAAACCTGTGTGCATCCTTCCATTGACTGTCTTACAATGTAAATAAAATAATACAGTGCATTATTACAGAAAAAAAAAAAAAAAAAAAAGAAAGAAAGCACATCATGTCTCGAACCCTGGACCCCCAGCGAGGGAGGTGGGAGCCTTCACCCCTAGCCCACGACGCCTCATGAGAGATTTCCAATTTCATGTGTGAAAGTACTGCAAACAGCGCCCGGCCCCCGCCCCATTGCTGTTGGTTTATGCCTTAGAGGACTCGGACGCTCGCATTTGTAAAGCACGGTGTTTTCCTCCGCCTCCTGCTAGCCTGTTGCCCTTCCCCCATGGGAGCCTGCACAGATCATGCAGTAGACAGGGAGGGAATGCAGGTCATGTGCAATACACAAACGCCCACTGTAGTACTGTTTTGCTCACTTACAGTACCGTACTGTAGGTTGCATTTAGCGTAAAGAATCGCTCCTGCAGATGTACTTTGATTTATGTGAAACCTGTGTGCATCCTTCCATTGGATGTACTGTATTGGAGAGAAAAAAAAAATGTTAAAGTGAATGTCACGGGAACACATTAAAAATAAGGTTGGCACTTCCTTCCCATTTGTGTTGGTTTACAGTATGCCGTAGTGTACTCGGACGCTCATGTAATTGCATTTCAAAGGCACAGTATTTTCCATCGTCTCCCCCCTACCCCCATCGCCCTTCCCCCCTGGGGGCCTGCACAGGGAGGAAATTCAGGTCCTGTGCAATACACAAACGCTGAAGATCTACAGTACTGTTTTGCTTAGTTGGTAGCGTCCGAATACACTCATTTCATTCACGCTGTTTGGGTGCATTTAGCGTAAAGAATCGCTCCTGCAGATGTACTTTGATTTATGTGAAACCTGTGTGCATCCTTCCATTGACTGTCTTACAATGTAAATAAAATAATACAGTGCATTATTACAGAAAAAAAAAAAAAAAAAAAAGAAAGAAAGCACATCATGTCTCGAACCCTGGACCCCCAGCGAGGGAGGTGGGAGCCTTCAACCCTAGCCCACGACGCCTCATGAGAGATTTCCAATTTCATGTGTGAAAGTACTGCAAACAGCGCCCGGCCCCCGCCCCATTGCTGTTGGTTTATGCCTTAGAGGACTCGGACGCTCGCATTTGTAAAGCACGGTGTTTTCCTCCGCCTCCTGCTAGCCTGTTGCCCTTCCCCCATGGGAGCCTGCACAGATCATGCAGTAGACAGGGAGGGAATGCAGGTCATGTGCAATACACAAACGCCCACTGTAGTACTGTTTTGCTCACTTACAGTACCGTACTGTAGGTTGCATTTAGCGTAAAGAATCGCTCCTGCAGATGTACTTTGATTTATGTGAAACCTGTGTGCATCCTTCCATTGGATGTACTGTATTGGAGAGAAAAAAAAAAATGTTAAAGTGAATGTCACGGGAACACATTAAAAATAATGTTGGCACTTCCTTCCCATTGGTGTTGGTTTACAGTATGCCGTAGTGTACTCGGACGCTCATGTAATTGCATTTCAAAGGCACAGTATTTTCCATCGTCTCCCCCCTACCCCCATCGCCCTTCCCCCCTGGGGGCCTGCACAGGGAGGAAATTCAGGTCCTGTGCAATACACAAACGCTGAAGATCTACAGTACTGTTTTGCTTAGTTGGTAGCGTCCGAATACACTCATTTCATTCACGCTGTTTGGGTGCATTTAGCGTAAAGAATCGCTCCTGCAGATGTACTTTGATTTATGTGAAACCTGTGTGCATCCTTCCATTGACTGTCTTACAATGTAAATAAAATAATACAGTGCATTATTACAGAAAAAAAAAAAAAAAAAAAGAAAGAAAGCACATCATGTTTCGAACCCTGGACCCCCAGCGAGGGAGGTGGGAGCCTTCACCCCTAGCCCACGACGCCTCATGAGAGATTTCCAATTTCATGTGTGAAAGTACTGCAAACAGCGCCCGGCCCCCGCCCCATTGCTGTTGGTTTATGCCTTAGAGGACTCGGACGCTCGCATTTGTAAAGCACGGTGTTTTCCTCCGCCTCCTGCTAGCCCTCCATTCCCATTATGCATTAGCGAACTCAGACGCTCATATATTTTAAAAGCACGGTGCTTATACATTGTACTGTACATTCTTCCTTTTACACAATTACTGTAGTTGCGTCTCCATACACATACAGTACTGTACAGTACTCCATACTTTTTCCACCGCCTCCCGTTACGCCTACAGTATTGCCAGAGCTGTAGATCAATCCGCCGCTATACTGTACGATCGAAAGTACTGGATTAGTGGAGCATTAGCCACACAGTGGTGGAGATGTGTAATGCATGATGAGTATCTAGATCGTCTCAACGCGCCTGCCTGTGATTAAACTCAGCTATCGCCTTAGCGTGGCTAAACGCCCGTCTCGGCGGAGAAACAGTCAAGATAAAGGTGGCTACATCTGTACACATGCAAATGTTTTCCTGCATATTTTGGTGCATTTTATCAATTAATAATAATTTATTAAATCGACTGTATGGTGAATGGAAAAAGAAGTATCAGCTACATTATATGGGCAATCAGGCCCGCCATCAGGGGGGTGCTGCGGGCACAGCAGTCCAGGGCCTGGCCTCTCTAACAGAGAGGGGAGGGCCCGGGCCACTCATGCCACTGCCCGCCCACCAAAATCCGTCCTCCTGCTGCCGTGTGTCCTCCTGCCACTGCCGCCGCTGCCCGTCTCCTGCAGAGTATTTAAAAATCCCTCTCAAGATGGCCGCCACCTCAGAGGAGACAGTTATTAAAGATACTAGAGGAGGCTCTAGTATCTTTAATAACTGTCTCCTTTGAGGCGGCGGCCATTTTGGAAGGGACATTTTCTATAGTTTTACTTGAAACAGGCTGCCGAACAGTCTGCAGCAGCTTCAGCGGCGGCAGAGGCTGCAGGGGGGAGGACAAGCACAACCCCTGATAACAAGAAGTACCCCAATGAGCAGGTACTGGGGCATTACTCTGTGGGGCATTACAGTGTGGTGCATAATATGGTGCTAGGAACAAAACCATGGGGACATAGATTTTTTTTCTTTATATATATATATATATATATACAAATAGAGAATTCAGCACTCACCATAGAAAGCTCACTTGTCCTCACAACATCAATAAATAAATGATGGGGGTTTTGTCAGTGAATTGGCCAATGCACGGAAGCCTGCATACCGCTCCACGGTACCCCACCTGCATGCAGGTCCTACACTATCACAAAGCCTTAAGAATTAAAACCTGGCAACTGTATCACATAATATAACTGCAAATATGCCCACTAAGTTTAATGTATGCCTGCCACATATCTAGTGGCTTTTAAAGGCATACTAGTCACCTGACACAGCCGGTAAATTACTAAGGAGCAGCTGACACAGGTTTAGAACAATTGAGATTACACAGGGGTGCATGAAAAGGCCTGTGACCATGGTTAATAAGAGTTAACCAAAGATTAACCCCATATTATACAAACAAATATAGAAAACCACAGCACTCTCCACCCCAGAAGCGGGGTGCAGTGTCTGCACTCACCACTCATAGGGTGGGGTGCATGCAGCCCATGGCCACCTACCCAAATACATACAAATAGAGAATTCAGCACTCACCATAGAAAGCTCACTTGTCCTCACAACATCAATAAATAAATGATGGGGGTTTTGTCAGTGAATTGGCCAATGCACGGAAGCCTGCATACCGCTCCACGGTACCCCACCTACATGCAGGTCCTACACTATCACAAAGCCTTAAGAATTAAAACCTGGCAACTGTATCACATAATATAACTGCAAATATGCCCACTAAGTTTAATGTATGCCTGCCACATATCTAGTGGCTTTTAAAGGCATACTAGTCACCTGACACAGCCGGTAAATTACTAAGGAGCAGCTGACACAGGTTTAGAACAATTGAGATTACACAGGGGTGCATGAAAAGGCCTGTGACCATGGTTAATAAGAGTTAACCAAAGATTAACCCCATATTATACAAACAAATATAGAAAACCACAGCACTCTCCACCCCAGAAGCGGGGTGCAGTGTCTGCACTCACCACTCATAGGGTGGGGTGCATGCAGCCCATGGCCACCTACCCAAATACATACAAATAGAGAATTCAGCACTCACCATAGAAAGCTCACTTGTCCTCACAACATCAATAAATAAATGATGGGGGTTTTGTAAGTGAATTGGCCAATGCACGGAAGCCTGCACACCGCTCCACGGTACCCCACCTACATGCAGGTCCTACACTATCACAAAGCCTTAAGAATTAAAACCTGGCAACTGTATCACATAATATAACTGCAAATATGCCCACTAAGTTTAATGTATGCCTGCCACATATCTAGTGGCTTTTAAAGGCATACTAGTCACCTGACACAGCCGGTAAATTACTAAGGAGCAGCTGACACAGGTTTAGAACAATTGAGATTACACAGGGGTGCATGAAAAGGCCTGTGACCATGGTTAATAAGAGTTAACCAAAGATTAACCCCATATTATACAAACAAATATAGAAAACCACAGCACTCTCCACCCCAGAAGCGGGGTGCAGTGTCTGCACTCACCACTCATAGGGTGGGGTGCATGCAGCCCATGGCCACCTACCCAAATACATACAAATAGAGAATTCAGCACTCACCATAGAAAGCTCACTTGTCCTCACAACATCAATAAATAAATGATGGGGGTTTTGTCAGTGAATTGGCCAATGCACGGAAGCCTGCATACCGCTCCACGGTACCCCACCTACATGCAGGTCCTACACTATCACAAAGCCTTAAGAATTAAAACCTGGCAACTGTATCACATAATATAACTGCAAATATGCCCACTAAGTTTAATGTATGCCTGCCACATATCTAGTGGCTTTTAAAGGCATACTAGTCACCTGACACAGCCGGTAAATTACTAAGGAGCAGCTGACACAGGTTTAGAACAATTGAGATTACACAGGGGTGCATGAAAAGGCCTGTGACCATGGTTAATAAGAGTTAACCAAAGATTAACCCCATATTATACAAACAAATATAGAAAACCACAGCACTCTCCACCCCAGAAGCGGGGTGCAGTGTCTGCACTCACCACTCATAGGGTGGGGTGCATGCAGCCCATGGCCACCTACCCAAATACATACAAATAGAGAATTCAGCACTCACCATAGAAAGCTCACTTGTCCTCACAACATCAATAAATAAATGATGGGGGTTTTGTCAGTGAATTGGCCAATGCACGGAAGCCTGCATACCGCTCCACGGTACCCCACCTACATGCAGGTCCTACACTATCACAAAGCCTTAAGAATTAAAACCTGGCAACTGTATCACATAATATAACTGCAAATATGCCCACTAAGTTTAATGTATGCCTGCCACATATCTAGTGGCTTTTAAAGGCATACTAGTCACCTGACACAGCCGGTAAATTACTAAGGAGCAGCTGACACAGGTTTAGAACAATTGAGATTACACAGGGGTGCATGAAAAGGCCTGTGACCATGGTTAATAAGAGTTAACCAAAGATTAACCCCATATTATACAAACAAATATAGAAAACCACAGCACTCTCCACCCCAGAAGCGGGGTGCAGTGTCTGCACTCACCACTCATAGGGTGGGGTGCATGCAGCCCATGGCCACCTACCTAATTTACCGGCTGTGTCAGGTGACTAGTATGCCTTTAAAAGCCACTAGATATGTGGCAGGCATACATTAAACTTAGTGGGCATATTTGCAGTTATATTATGTGATACAGTTGCCAGGTTTTAATTCTTAAGGCTTTGTGATAGTGTAGGACCTGCATGTAGGTGGGGTACCGTGGAGCGGTATGCAGGCTTCCGTGCATTGGCCAATTCACTGACAAAACCCCCATCATTTATTTATTGATGTTGTGAGGACAAGTGAGCTTTCTATGGTGAGTGCTGAATTCTCTATTTGTATGTATTTGGGTAGGTGGCCATGGGCTGCATGCACCCCACCCTATGAGTGGTGAGTGCAGACACTGCACCCCGCTTCTGGGGTGGAGAGTGCTGTGGTTTTCTATATTTGTTTGTATAATATGGGGTTAATCTTTGGTTAACTCTTATTAACCATGGTCACAGGCCTTTTCATGCACCCCTGTGTAATCTCAATTGTTCTAAACCTGTGTCAGCTGCTCCTTAGTAATTTACCGGCTGTGTCAGGTGACTAGTATGCCTTTAAAAGCCACTAGATATGTGGCAGGCATACATTAAACTTAGTGGGCATATTTGCAGTTATATTATGTGATACAGTTGCCAGGTTTTAATTCTTAAGGCTTTGTGATAGTGTAGGACCTGCATGTAGGTGGGGTACCGTGGAGCGGTATGCAGGCTTCCGTGCATTGGCCAATTCACTGACAAAACCCCCATCATTTATTTATTGATGTTGTGAGGACAAGTGAGCTTTCTATGGTGAGTGCTGAATTCTCTATTTGTATGTATTTGGGTAGGTGGCCATGGGCTGCATGCACCCCACCCTATGAGTGGTGAGTGCAGACACTGCACCCCGCTTCTGGGGTGGAGAGTGCTGTGGTTTTCTATATTTGTTTGTATAATATGGGGTTAATCTTTGGTTAACTCTTATTAACCATGGTCACAGGCCTTTTCATGCACCCCTGTGTAATCTCAATTGTTCTAAACCTGTGTCAGCTGCTCCTTAGTAATTTACCGGCTGTGTCAGGTGACTAGTATGCCTTTAAAAGTCACTAGATATGTGGCAGGCATACATTAAACTTAGTGGGCATATTTGCAGTTATATTATGTGATACAGTTGCCAGGTTTTAATTCTTAAGGCTTTGTGATAGTGTAGGACCTGCATGTAGGTGGGGTACCGTGGAGCGGTATGCAGGCTTCCGTGCATTGGCCAATTCACTGACAAAACCCCCATCATTTATTTATTGATGTTGTGAGGACAAGTGAGCTTTCTATGGTGAGTGCTGAATTCTCTATTTGTATGTATTTGGGTAGGTGGCCATGGGCTGCATGCACCCCACCCTATGAGTGGTGAGTGCAGACACTGCACCCCGCTTCTGGGGTGGAGAGTGCTGTGGTTTTCTATATTTGTTTATATATATATATATATATATATATAGAGAGAGAGAGAGAGAGGGAGAGAGATAGAGAGACATGGAATGAGGTTTGCACTCCCCTGGTGTATATCACCTGCCGTGGTGCCCTCCTATCTGTAACATGTAGATGCAAGTGGTTCAATAGAGAGGGATTGCTTGTTGTCCACTCCTTTTATCACATACAGTTTGATTCACATAGATTTCAAGCACCATGACACGTGATCACTGTTTTTTCAGTATGTCACTCATTAATACACTTTCCCTTCTTCCGCCAGCACTATTGGGTTACCAGCGATGGACGGGACGCTCGCGGTTGCTATGGCACTGGATGACATCACTTCCCGATCACCTGCTCTAGCAGCTTACCGGAAGTCCTATCCAACGCCAGCTCCCGTACTTTGCCACGGCGCTTCTAGAGTCACACACGCATCAAAACATTTCTAAGGTAAGACCACAGCACTGTTCTTCTTGTTTTTTCCACAGCATACAGCCTTGATAAAAGCGTCCTGCGTGGCGCTGAAACATTGGCAAGCTATGCCACATTGAAATTTTTGATGCACTAAAAGTCTTTATTTTTTCATTAAGTTCGGTTGCGTGTTCTTTACCATTGTTCTTTACCATTGGGAATGGACAACAAGCAATCCCTCTCTATTGGACCACTTGCATCTATATAAATATATATATATATATATATATATATATATATAAAATTTTATTTAATTATTATTATTATTTTTGGGCGGGGGAGAGAGGAGGGCCCTGCTATTTTGCTAGTCCTGGGCCCCATGATTTCTGATGGCAGCCCTGTGGGCAATAGAGAATTTATGCACACCAAGATTTCTAGGTTGCCATTGAAGAATTCTTTATGGGCAGCTTCTACATTAAATAATTACATTGATCAATATTTGGTACTCTGTTTTACACAGATAATCCATATGTAGTACTTATATTGAACTGACATCTGCCTGATGCCAAATACATGAAGTAAAGCCATACAGTATGTGGTCTTGTGCTTAATATGCAGAACAATAACTGCTGCAAAATATAGTATGCAGTATCATATCCGGTGCCAAGTATAATGTACACAGCCATATACTGTATAATGCACTCTAATATGCAGAACCATAGTTAAGAATAATGTTAATTGTATTATACTTGCCATCAAATCTTATCACCAGATACAACACTGAACATTGCCCTTAGCACAAAATATGGCTCTGCATATTAGAGTGCCAATGTTCAGTGTTGTATCTGGTGACAAGATTTGATGGCAAGTATAATTCAATTAACATTATTCTTAACAATAGATATTGGTCTCATAATAAAAGTTTTCACCAACCATAACTGTCTTTCCAGTTCATTCAGTAATGCGAGCTGTTTTTAACATTCACACCGATATCCAGGAAACTTTCAGCCTAATAGCTTATAAAGCTTTTTCCTGTCCTGAACTGAACTCTGGCAGCCAATCTGTCACATTTTTGCAAAGCCAGATTAGGATCCCATGGGATCCTAAGCAAGATACTGGTTCTGATCCATTCATGCCAATATGCTTTCCTCATGGCATATTCCCTGGAGCCTTTCAGTGTGTATTCTTCTTCTTCTTATTATTATTATTATTATTATTATTACTACATGCCACAAACATAATTTCTCATTTTCCTCTCAACATTTTTAAGACTGACATTTATATTTATAAATGCAGTCATTCAGATGACTGGAATTCTGCACATTTCTGTCCCCTGACATCTTGTACATTTAAGCATAAACATAGAACTGTTTCCCTTACTCATCTAATCCACAGAATGTCACTCACAGATAGAACATAAATAAATTCCCTGCTTCTGTCTTACTCCCACTCAGACATCATCATATTTAAAGAGAACTCCCATCTTACCCACTCATACAATGCCCATCCCACAGCATGCACCAGCAATTGTGGAAATACAGGTCCCAACATACCAGGCATGTTGAAGCCTGAGGAGAAGCATGTTGTAATATATTGGCCTACTATTGTAAATGCCAAATTGCTTTCAAACAAATATTTAAAATGCCCGCTCTAATATACACTACGGACGCCAGGTGCATATTATTACCATATACGATAAAAGTGCGCTGTACGTCGCAAAACACTACATCCCTTAAGAGAAAACAATACACGCACACATTGTCTGAGTTCCATAGCTCATTGATGTATATATTTGATATTAAAAGGATATGTATACAATATATCACATGTACAGTATATATAGTTACATGGTTACAATTTATACAGTAAGCAGTTATTACAATCTAATTCAAAATACAGCCACAGCCAGCAAATACATCACCATATCTTTCTCATATAAAGTCTCCCCTCCATATCACTCTCTCTCTCTCTCTCTCTCTCTCTCTCTCTCTCTGTAAAGTCATGCAGGCACCGGATAGACAGCATCTCCATCATCATCTGGGACAAACAGGAAAGAAGCAGCCGGCTCTGTGTGTGTGATCACCTATATACTATGTATTTTGGGGGAGTGCACACATCTATTCTAGGGGAGGGAACTTTCTCATTCATGATGAGTCACTGATCAGTTCATATGCAAACAAGGTTCAGCCTTGATGGACAAATTACAGGAGATAGCCACTGGTCAGGCATGCTGTCTTCCAGGAAATCCATTGTTCTAATAAGAGTGACTTTAGCTTTCATACATTTAATCATATCTACTTGTTGCAATGAGCTACAACTTAATAACAGGCATCAAATTGATATACACATTAATCTGGTTGCTTTAATACCAAACACGACATGTCTATCTTGCTTAGTTCCAATAATACACATACATGATGTTACTCCATTAAATACATATAAAACATTTTGATGTCTGGCGCTTGATATGTTATAATTATGAGCTGTATGAAATATGTGTCGAATCTATCTCTGTGGTATGTCTGTGTAAATGCATATGTTACCATATATTGCTGTGCTCGCTGCGCGTATTTGCAAGCATAGCGACTCAATATGTGTGGAGTCTGTATGTTCTCTCTATGTAATATTTTTGACTTCGACACTATGTTTGCTTATAATTAGTTCTAATGGCATGGGTGGATTTGATTCAAGGGTCTCCTCCTCCACTGGAAGAACTGGGACATACTTTTCCACTGTCTGTTGGCAGAGCTACACTCTGCTGCATATTCTTGATGTATTGACTTCCTGCAGTTGGTTTATTAATCTCAAAATATTTGGTGGCTACTGAAAAATTGGTGTCATGATCAGAAATGTGCTACACACTATTGGATAGTCAAAATATAAACAAATCAATTAGCCCAAACATGACACTGCTCTGGTCACATCTCTGCCCACTATTAAGGTAGAAGATATAGAAGAAGAGAAGTATGTGAGGGGAGAGCAGCAGTGTAAAGAGAGGAAATCCCTACAGGTATCAGCACAGGTGTCACCTGTTTGCTTATTTATGACCCATTTAGTAGGGCATACAAACCCTCTTAAGTCACAAGGAAGACCAACTTTGTTATAGCTGTATGTATACAGCAAAACACATCAGGATTCAACCACCTACCACTGCACAAAAGATCTCTGACTACTGTGACTTTGACCAAATTCTCACCATTTTTTCCACGGGACTGGAATCTCTAAAACCTTGGTTCTGTGTATCAGCTGCAGAACATTGCATAATAGTGATGACCCATCTCGGATTGAACAAAGGACTTTGAAACCTATCCTCCAGCGGTGATTAAAAGGGTAACTAACCTATGCTGGTGTAAATGAGCTCTTCCAGACGGTGTTTATAAAGTCCAATACTAGAAGTGGAATAGGAACAAGTCAATTTAATATGGAACTCAAATGCAATGTCGGAGTAACAAATTTAAGTGGCAATACTAATGTACTTTATGGGATTTTATTCAGAATACATACTTTTTACCGACAGCTGTATCCCAGCCACCAGTATGCCGACAGTGGAGTGAGTGCTAAAAAGCACCTTGTGGGCTCGCTGCACTCACCACAGGTTATATTCTCCCTCTATTGGTGTTGTGGACACCCATAGAGGGTGAAAAGCCTGTGGCACCAGGATTCCGGCGGCGGAATTTCACCACCTGTCGGGATTCTGGCGCTGGCATTGTGACCGCTGGGATCCCGACAGACGGTCTGGTGATTGCCTACCATTTAATTCATATGTGTACTTTTTAATTAATTAAACACTTCTTTTTTTTACCAGGCAATTAATTTTTGCTATCAATTTATATGTTATTACATGTAATAACTATGCCTACTTCCTCCCAACAAAGGTATTACAAGAGTATACACCTGGCGCTGTCACCTTACAAGGTGAAAGCAGCTAGTCTCGGGAGACTGATCCCAGTTCACCCAAAAATATAGAAAACAGAGTTAAAGAATGAGACAGCGCTGTTCACTTTTTATAAAAACTTTTTGTTTACTTTCTTATATATAAAAAGAATACAACATAAAAATATACAATACAGATATTATACTATAATACCAGCCGGTACTGATATTTACCTATTAAGAAATATAATATTAAAAATATGCCATATCAGGGCTAAATATTCCACAATAAATCAGCTTTTTAACCACATGTGTCATAAGACTATTTGTCCCTTTAATGGGAGTTCTTATTCTTGGAATCCCTAGATATTCACTATAACACAGTGGTCAAAAAATATATAGCAGTCAACCAATATGCCTAAACACTATCAACAAGATGTTAATCAAGCAAAATATATGTTAAAACAGATATAAGTATTATTCTTATAGCTATAGATAGTGTCCATTGGTCATAGCAGACTGTTTGTTAAAACACTCAACATATAGTAAACGGTGCAGCTGTTAATTTGTAGTCAGCTGTTTTGAGGTTAATCAAGCAGGGTGAATATATCAAATGAATCTCCTCTTTTATAATGGATAAAGTACATATATTTCAACCCAATCACTTGTTGTAGGTTAATATGGTTAATATCACAAATGGATCTCCTTTATAATGGTTACCGTCCATATATATTATCATCAAGTTAGTTGTTAATAACTATAAAGTGATTAGTAGTTCAGTTGTTAATATGAATTAAACCACAAAGCAATTAATTGATGGAAAATTGATTAATAGTTCAGCTGTTAGTATGGATAGAGCCACAGAGCAAATGTCTATAGTCAGAGAGTCCCAAATTCCACCTAGAGTACAGTGCACTATGTACCCAATAAAATATCTCTCCTCAGAATGCTGTAGGCATGGCAGCCTCTCCAACAAATAATGATGGTAATGGGAATCTGAGCAGCGCTCTCCAATATGTGGATCCCTCTCCTTGACACAGCTTGAGCTAATGGGACACTTCAGTCAGCCGCAGCAGCAGCTGTATAGTGTGATGCTTATCCCAACAGATCTCCACTCTCCGCTCTCCTCTGCACAGCGTGCGCTGGTGCGAGCGCTTTAGCAAGCCACAACGATGGTAGCGTAATAAGGTACAGAGTATCCACAATGATCTCCAAAGTCTCCAAACACGTTTCTCCGCCTACCCTCCGGCTTTGGCTTCCTCAGTGTAAGAATAGACTTCCTCCATCCATTTACCCCTAAATACCGGAGTTCCGGGTTCGCGCATGCGCAATAGTATGTGCGGTTCAAGCCTCATTTTCATCTGTGTTGAATGAACATACACACTTCGTATTTTATCCTCTAAATTTCATTTTCATTTTCCATTTAGATATATTAACGAAGTCATATACTCACATCCAATGTTCTGAATATATTTCTATTAATTTAGAATCTATCCACAACATAAAAGATTTTTATTTTTAAATAGCTCCTGATTTAAAAAATAGGATTTTTCTTTCTTATCAATAAACTTATGACCCCTAGTGGTCAAAAATAATTATGGCACCTCTGACCTGTACCCACCAAGAATAGAATAGTATCAATCCAATCCTTATACCTTAATACTTGCATGGTCATCTAGTTAGAATTGAAAGATTCTTTTACTATTAAAAATAGATTTTATTTTAAGGCTTTTATCCTCCCCCGATCTATATATCCCCATATATCTACCTACCATATATTAATTATCTATTAATCTATTTTTATATAATAAATGCAGCATTTATATCATTTCTCCAAAATATATGCGTAAAGGTTTTATTGTTTTTTATGGCATAGATTAAGCCCGTGATCATTACCCAATAGACAACATATAATAACGCTATATAACTGATTCTATTCAATATACATATGTAACATATTTAACATATTTAGCTTATTTAGCATCTTTATCACATCAGATCCTTTGATCCCATATAGTCCTCAACACTCTACAACAACCATTGGATAATTTTCTGGAATATAACAGACTAAATTAATAATTTATTACTTCAATATATCTAAATTCCATTGAGTTCAGCTGTGTCATTTAGTCCATTTGGCACAAGTGTGTCCATTTTGTGTATCCAATAAGCTTCTCTCCTACACAGTCGATTGAACCGATCCCCTCCTCTTACAGTATTTTTAATTTGTTCCACTGCTATCATAGTGCAATCATCAAAGTTATAAGACTGACAATGTGAGACATGGCTGGACAATGAATGTTTAGCTCCTTTTAAAACATTTATTCTATGCTCCATATATCTAATATGCATAGTGCGTATGGTCCTCCCAATATATTGTCTACCACATTTACACGTAATCAGGTATATGATATATGTCGAACTGCAATTAAGGAACTCCATTATCTGAAATACCTCCCTAGTGTTATTTGAAGTATATGTCGTACTTTTCCTTGGTATATTTTTGCATGATAGACAATTAAGTTTACCACACTTATGAAATCCAGGTGATTTCACAGGTAGCCACATATCGGTTTTAGGTTTCATTACCCCTATTTTAAAATGGTTTGGTACCAAAATGGAATGTAGGTTTTCAGCCTTACGAAAAATCATACCTCCTCTATGATCCAATTGTGGTTTGAGAACTTCATCTAACATCAATAAGGACATGTTTCATTTTATAGTTTGTTGGATCTGATGTGCACAGCTATTATATTGGGTGACAAACATCATATTTCTTTTTGGATCCCTCCCCATACTATTTTTTTCCTTTTCTTTTGGTTTAAGTAGTACCGCCCTATCAAGCTGTTCTACTTCTAACATTGCTTCCTCTAACAATGTGGGTGGGTATCCCTGTTCTAAGAATGATGTAATGAGGATCTTAGCTTGTGTTCTATATGTTGTCACAGATGAACAATTTCTTCGAATCCGGACAAATTGACCCCTTGGAATATTTTCCTTCCAGTTCCTTTTATGGGAACTACTAAACTGTAAATAATTGTTCTGATCAACCTGTTTGATATATGTTTTGGTAGTCAGATTTCCATCTTCCACCACCAGTGCCACATCAAGGAAATTCAATTCTGTGTTACTATATGTATAAGTGAATTTTAATCCATATTTATTCTTATTTAGACCTTCTGTAAAATTAATGAAGTGCTCTAAAGTGCCCCCCCAAATTATAAATAAATCATCTATAAAACGGCCATAGTACACCAAATCCGCGCCAGGCGTGGTAAAAATACTTTTTTAGAGACAGGCAAATATCAGGACAATACAAGTTGGCATCTAGTGAAAGATCAAAGAAGAGATACAGAAACAGAGACACAGAGGATGCAGAGGAGGAAGAGGAAAACAGAAAAAAAACTCCATGCAGAAGGTAGAGGGTAATAGAAGCAAAAATAGTATAAAAGGTAAAGGTATATTTAATCTCTCTAAAAAGACATTAACAGGGGAAGAAATCAGTATATTAGAAAAAGGCATGAATTATGCACCAACATCTAAACCTAATTTATTTAGATTATTCGTGGATCTCAATCGCTATGTATGGTGCAAGCGTTATTTTGCGCTTAAGGCGTTAAAAGTCAATAAGAGTGAGGAAAGTCCTATCTTGTTAGATCGGGATGACGACATAGCCATTGAGATCTTAGAATCACTAAAACAGGAAGCTGAAAATGACTTGGATTTAAGCCCGGTATCAGAGGTTCAAATATATAATGTAAAATAACCCTTTAAGAAAAAAATCGGATTTTTATCCACTCAGTTATAAGGGACCCTATGTAGAAAGTTTCTACAAGTTAACCCTTGCTAGTTTTAGGAAGATTTGTGAGGATTCTGAGAAAAACCCATATGGTGATAATTTGACTCCTGGGGAACATAAAGCAATGAAGGGTTTATTACAAAACAAGGAATTGACAATCAAACCTGCAGATAAGGGTGGTGGGGTTGTTGTGTTAAACACTGAGGACTATCTGATAGAATGTTATAGACAATTGAATAATAGCACCTTTTATGAAAAACTGGGTGGCAACCCCACCACCCTATTCCAAAATGAATATATGGAACTGTTGGATGATGCTCTTGCCGCTGGTGCCATATCGAGGGAAACATATACATTTTTATTATGTCCACACCCTATCACTGCCACTTTTTATTATTTACCCAAAATTCATAAGACACTTATTAATCCACCTGGGCGTCCTATTATTTTGGGGGTGGGTTCCCTCACGAATAACTTGTCTTTTTTTGTTGATCACCATTTACAGGGGCATGTGGAGGGTCTGAGTTCCCATATTAAAGACACACAAAATTTTCTTAATATTGTCAATAAAATTACTTGGGAATCCAATTATTATTTAGTTACATGTGATGTGGAATCACTTTACTCTAACATCCCTCATCTTGGAGGTATAGATGCAGTAGAAAAATATCTATTACAAGATGGGATCTCGGACTCTCTACGTGCCTTTTTACTTAAATCTATCAAATTTATACTAACACATAATCACTTTTTATTTGATTCACAATATTATTTGCAGACACTAGGTGTGGCTATGGGGGCCAGATTCGCACTGAGTCTGGCCAATCTATACATGGGGGTCTTTGAGGACCAACATGTGTGGGGAGGTGGACTTGGCGCGGATCTGGTGTATTATGGCCGTTTTATAGATGATTTATTTATAATTTGGGGGGGCACTTTAGAGCACTTGATTAATTTTACAGAAGGTCTAAATAAGAATAAATATGGACTAAAATTCACTTATACATATAGTAACACAGAATTGAATTTCCTTGATGTGGCACTGGAGGTGGAAGATGGAAATCTGACTACCAAAACATATATCAAACAGGTTGATCAGAACAATTATTTACAGTTTAGTAGTTCCCATAAAAGGAACTGGAAGGAAAATATTCCTAGGGGTCAATTTGTCCGTATTCGAAGAAATTGTTCATCTGTGACAACATATAGAACACAAGCTAAGATCCTCATTACATCATTCTTAGAACAGGGATACCCACCCACATTGTTAGAGGAAGCAATGTTAGAAGTAGAACAGCTTGATAGGGCGGTACTACTTAAACCAAAAGAAAAGGAAAAAAATAGTATGGGGAGGGATCCAAAAAGAAATATGATGTTTGTCACCCAATATAATAGCTGTGCACATCAGATCCAACAAACTATAAAATGAAACATGTCCTTATTGATGTTAGATGAAGTTCTCAAAACCACAATTGGATCATAGAGGAAGTATGATTTTTCGTAAGGCTGAAAACCTACGTTCCATTTTGGTACCAAGCCATTTTAAAAGAGGGGTAATGAAACCTAAAACCGATATGTGGCTACCTGTGAAACCACCTGGATTTCATAAGTGTGGTAAACTTAATTGTCTATCATGCAAAAATATACCAAGGAAAAGTACGACATATACTTCAAATAACACTAGGGAGGTATTTCAGATAAAGGAGTTCCTTAATTGCAGTTCGACATATATCATATACCTGATTACGTGTAAATGTGGTAGACCATATATTGGGAGGACCATACGCACTATGCATATTAGATATATGGAGCATAGAAGAAATGTTTTAAAAGGAGCTAAACATTCATTGTCCAGCTATGTCTCACATTGTCAGTCTTATAACTTTGATGATTGCACTATGATAGCAGTGGAACAAATTAAAAATACTGTAAGAGGAGGGGATCGGTTCAATCGACTATGTAGAAGAGAAGCTTATTGGATACACAAAATGGACACACTTGTGCCAAATGGACTAAATGACACAGTTGAACTCAATGGAATTTAGATATATTGAAGTAATAAATTATTAATTTAGTCTGTTATATTCCAGAAAATTATCCAATGGTTGTTGTAGAGTGTTGAGAACTATATGGGATCAAAAGATCTGATGTGATAAAGATGCTAAATATGCTAAATATGTTAAATATGTTACATATGTATATTGAATAGAATCAGTTAAATAGCGTTATTATATGTTGTCTATTGGGTAATGATCACGGGCTTAATCTATGCCATAAAAAACAATAAAACCTTTACACATATATTTTGGAGAAATGATATAAATGCTGCATTTATTATATAAAAATAGATTAATAGATAATTAATATATGGTAGGTAGATATATGGGGCTATATCTATCGGGGGAGGATAAAAGCCTTAAAATAAAATCTATTTTTAATAGTAAAAGAATCTTTCAATTCTAACTAGATGACCATGTAAGTATTAAGGTATAAGGATTGGATTGATACTATTCTATTCTTGGTGGGTACAGGTCAGAGGTGCCATAATTATTTTTGACCACTAGAGGTCATAAGTTTATTGATAAGAAAGAAAAATCCTATTTTTTAAATCAGGAGCTATTTAAAAATAAAAATCTTTTATGCTGTGGATAGATTCTAAATTAATAGAAATATATTCAGAACATTGGATGTGAGTATATGTTTTGGTTATTATATCTAAATGGAAAATGAAAATGAAATTTAGAGGATAAAATACAAAGTGTGTATGTTCATTCAACACAGATGAAAATGAGGCTTGAACCGCACATACTATTGCGCATGCGCGAACCCGGAACTCCGGTATTTAAGGGTAAATGGATGGAGGAAGTCTATTCTTACACTGAGGAAGCCGCCAAAGCGGGAGGGTAGGCGGAGAAACGTGTTTGGAGACTTTGGAGATCATTGTGGATACTCTGTACCTTATTACGCTACCATCGTTGTGGCTTGCTAAAGCGCTCGCACCAGCGCACGCTGTGCAGAGGAGAGCGGAGAGCGGAGATCTGTTGGGATAAGCATCACACTATACAGCTGCTGCTGCGGCTGACTGAAGTGTCCCATTAGCTCAAGCTGTGTCAAGGAGAGGGATCCACATATTGGAGAGCACTGCCCAGATTCCCATTACCATCATTATTTGTTGGAGAGGCTGCCATGCCTACAGCATTCTGAGGAGAGGTATTATATTGGGTACATAGTGCACTGTACTCTAGGTGGAATTTGGGACTCTCTGACTATAGACATTTGCTCTGTGGCTCTATCCATACTAACAGCTGAACTATTAATCAGTTTTCCATCAATTAATTGCTTTGTGGTTTAATTCATATTAACAACTGAACTACTAATCACTTTATAGTTATTAACAACTAACTTGATGATAATATATATGGACGGTAACCATTATAAAGGAGATCCATTTGTGATATTAACCATATTAACCTACAACAAGTGATTGGGTTGAAATATATGTACTTTATCCATTATAAAAGAGGAGATTCATTTGATATATTCACCCTGCTTGATTAACCTCAAAACAGCTGACTACAAATTAACAGCTGCACCGTTTACTATATGTTGAGTGTTTTAACAAATAGTCTGCTATGACCAATGGACACTATCTATAGCTATAAGAATAATACTTATATCTGTTTTAACATATATTTTGCTTGATTAACATCTTGTTGATAGTGTTTAGGCGGATTGGTTGACTGCTATATATTTTTTGACCACTGTGTTATAGTGAATATCTAGGGATTCCAAGAATAAGAACTCCCATTAAAGGGACAAAGAGTCTTATGACACATGTGGTTAAAAAGCTGATTTATTGTGGAATATTTAGCCCTGATATGGCATATTTTTAATATTATATTTCTTAATAGGTAAATATCAGTACTGGCCTGTATTATAGTATAATATCTGTATTGTATATTTTTATGTTGTATTCTTTTTATATATAAGAAAGTAAACAAAAAGTTTTTATAGAAAGTAAACAGCGCTGTCTCATTCTTTAACTCTGTTTCCTCCCAACAAGGCTGTGGTCCACCAGCATAATAGCTCCTCCCACCAAGTTCCTCATCATTATTTCTGACACCGTATTTTGTTTTTTTTGCGATAATGTAAACATGATCTGAGTGTGAATATCAACATTGTTTCACAGCAGTTGTCGTGTTGACATTCACGCTGTTGACAATGAAATAATGTTGACATGTTCAACATGTTGCCATTATGTATGTCAATGGAATGAATATCGACAATATTATCTTATACATACTGCAGCCTAGTCCGGAGAGCAACCTAACTTCAATAGTTACCCTACTGCTGATATGTTCATAATGTAGACATGGATAATGTGGACACTTTGAACATGTTGACATTATATCAGTGTCAAAATAGTAAATGTCAACATGACAACTGCTTTGAAACCCTGTCGGCATTCACATTCTGATGAAATTCTGATTTGAATATCAACAACATGACTACATAATCAATCATACCCGGCTCCCTCTTACAGTGCATTGTTTTAAGAAGAGAACTTATCACTGATATAGCTGTATGATCTAAGGGCTGAATTTCAAGTTTACAGTTATAAAAACTATGGGGGTTATTCTGAGTTGATAGCTAGCTGTCGTTGTTCGCAGCACAGCGATCAGTCTAAAAATCGGCATTTCTGCACATGCGTATGCACCGCAATGTGCAGGCACGTTGTACAGGTACAATGAGCATCGTGGGTTTGCACAGACTCTAATGAACATTCCTGTCGCACAGCCAAACGCAGGAAGATTGACATGAAGTTGGCGTTTCTGGGTGGCTACTGACCGTTTTCAGGGAGTGTTTTGAAAAATGCAGGCATGGCAGAAAAAATGCAGGCGTGTTCGGGCGTTCACTGGGCAGGTATGTGACATGAAAAGCTGTCCCTCCGTCGTTAGAATCAACACACACGAAGAGTAACTACAGGGCTGGTCTTGTTTAGCACAAAAAGATTTTGCCGGCGCTCTGCTGCACAAGCATTCACACTTCTGCAAAGCGAAAATACACTCCCCAGTGGGCGGTGACAATGCGTTTGCACAGCTGCTAAAGACTGCTAGCGAGCAAACAACTCGAAATGACCCCCTATGTTACACAAGGCTGACAACACTTAACCTGGGAAGTAAAAAATGTCAGTTACCCATGGTACAACAGCACCCCTCCGCATATGCTATAGCAGGCTGTCATTGCAATGAATTTTAGTGTTAGCAATTCTTACAAGAGAAATGCTCTCTTGTATTATAATCATATATATTATGGTAAAATCTGCTATTCACATGTTGGTTTACCATCCTGTAACAGCAGTTTACTGCACATAATTTCCAAAATATTATTTGTTTTTGCAATTAATGTATATCTAGTTGGACACATGGAGGCAGATTCAATTAGGCACAAGAATTGGCAAGCGGCAGGAAAATCTTGCCTCTGGTACAGTGCCGACAATTAGCCATGGGCAAACTCTGCACTTATTTCAATCACCCCATGGAGAAATAACATTTTTATCATTAAAATTATGTGGTTAATTGTATGTATAGAACTGCACTAGTGTATGCACTTTTTTTAATAGGAATTCAAATAATAGCATATTATATCATTTTTTTTATATTACAGATGAACATAAATAACTGTACAATTTTTTTTAATATACGTAGCCAATATTTTAGAAACTGATTTCTAAACTAAAATGTTTGTCTGCCTCAATGCCTCATCCAGCATCCATCATAAGCCTCAATTCTGTATTGTGGGAAGATGGAAAATTCAGATATACTGTATTAGAATGGTTGATAATTACTGTATTATCACTTAGTAACCTCTATGTCAACATATTGAAATGAGGGAAAATATATTGTGTAATCCATACTTTTACAATCTATAAAGTAATTGTTCTTAGCTAACACATGTCTGAAGTAGAGAATTTAATTATCTTGGAATAATGCAAATGTCAATGTAAATTGTGCATTAGAGGACAGATTAGATATAGCACTTCAATGTGTCTACTAACATACAGTAGTGACATATTAATGTATGTTCATTAACTTTGTAAACATTTACATACCACACTATGTGATGGAGAGTACTTAAGTCTCAATCAAATGACATCAATTTGAATTTAACTGCAAACAAGTGAAGGCCTTCAATTGTATTCTTTGCATAGCAATTATACAATACTCATTTGTTAAACAGAGAAACAATATATTGTGTACTACGTGAATACTGTGTGTAAAGTCTATCCTTGATTTTAACTATGCATATATTTAATTTTTTTTATAAATGTATACATTTTTTAGAAATGAATATCCATTATAAAACTGTAGTTATTTATAAAAAAAAAAAAAACATCTACTCTATGTAGTAAGCAAAATGTATAGTTTTGACTATAGCTATCATTTTTTAAATTTCCCCTATTGTTTAGTACAGTATGTAGATTATTACAGACAAGTCAGATAGTATTGACAGTGACATATACAAGATATAACTAAAGTATTAATAGATTTAAGTTTTTAATAAAGCATCTCTTACTACTCTAAGCAGTTTATCTTACACTGGCAATAATATACACACAATAGTTAGATGTGATTATATATACTAATACAGTCTTTCAGATGGTGATTTATAATTGTACATAAGAAATGCCATTTTAAGTGTACACAAATAGTCATCTGCACACTTACATTTTTAGATTTGTAGTTTGAATAAGACTCATCATATGGTATTTATAAGATGCATTTTGTCTAAAATGATAATGTGATCAAGTACTTTCATATCATTGTTAGAATATTTATCAAACTTATCAGAAAACATAAATATATCAGTGTTTGATATCTTGTACTTTTTTTTCTCTTTTCTGTTTTTGGCATTCATACTCTTCAAGTGGGTTCAACATTTTCTTTACTTTGCCACTGTTATTGCCATCACCGGTGTGTAAGATGATCCCAGGTATTTAGTGTAACAACATCCCTCATATAATCTATATTTATGTTTTCAAAGTTCTTCTAGCATTATTTAAAAATTATATATTGTAATATATAATTTGTAACTTGGTCAACATTATTTTGTTTATTTTATCATGTGCATTTATATTCTGTCTTTTATTTCTTATAAATATGTTTTTTTGAAAGAGCACAAATTGAACATGTTCTATTACAAAACACTAAATGTTTGTCCCTGAGGGCCTATTACTAAGAAAAACAATGCTTTTGCACAATATCATTAGAACAATATGACAGATTTTTGTGATAAAACAACTAAACACTGTAGCACATTTATATGATTAACCACCTAAATCCAATATGGAAAAAAATGTGCCCTCCCTTGAACATATTCAAAGGAGACAAAAAATAAATAAATCATACACCTTATCCAGACATGTCATAACATGCTATAAAGGGGGGGCTGAAAACGTAGCACTAATTGATATTTTAAAGCAACCGAAAGAGGTGGCAATAGATAAAAAAACTGCAGAAGGGAATCATTTTGGATATTTAAATTAAATAATCTCTGCACTCATGGAATTAAATAACACAAGTGAATTGCACAATATCTAACATGTATATAATTAAAGTTTTGCACCTAGGAATTTGTGTATTCAGTAATCTATAATGTAGTCATCTACTATATGCATATGTACTGTATATGTAAGTGTGTATGGTGCATATCTATATTCGGTGTATTATCATCCATATGTTGTTCTGAGTCTTATTTATACTGTATATTTATTAAACATATATAGTTGACGTTTTTGAATATGAAGATGTGTAAACAATTTTAAACCATCTGACACACATTGTAATACAGACATATATAGTGGCAGAGGCTCAATTAGCTTAGTGATATCACTCAGGTGCTTGCAAGGGAGGGGTATTTCTAAGCAAGAAAAAAGGCATTTTGTTTTCCTGAGCACCCTGAATGATACCAGTAACCAGATTTAAATCCTACTGGTATCATTCATGGTGCTGGGGTAAACAAAATGCCTTTTTTTCTTGCTTAGAAATACCCCTCCCTTGCAAGCACCTGAGTGATATCACTAACCTAATTGAGCAACTGCCACTATATATGTCTGTTGTGAGAGGCAGGAAGGATCCTGCATTAGGAGGAGATGCAGGTCCTGATATGCCATATGGAGCACATGGGGTTGCTCAAAGGTAGGTAGCTTTTAGTTTAGATATATGCAAGTAAGGAGCCATTATCATGTGGCTCTTTGCTGGTTAATCATAGACCCATATTGGGGTAACAGAGGTGTGAGGTGTGGTGCCCCTGGATTGGCTGGGCTGGATGGCTCTAATGTGGCATACCATTACTTTCTATTAACACTTATCACTTACTAATTTTTTTATTAACACTATTTTTTTATTACATCTCATTATTTTTGTATCACTTTCTGTATATAGCTTCTGCTTCCTAACACTAATCTATTAACACTATAGTTTTTTTCACTGGTGTGCTGCCCAGGGCTTTCTGGCTTATGCTGATTTTTAGGGTGCCACACCCTGCACTAAGATATAGCTATAGGGACCCCCAATATACAGAGAGGCCTTGACGAGGCTTGGGGGCTTATTCATACATTTGCACAAATATATGTAACCAAGATCTCTGAATTCTAATATTTTGTAGGATTTAAATCTGGTTACTGGTATCATTCAGGGTGCTGGGGGAAACAAAATGCCTTTTTTTCTTACACATTGTAATACACAATTGTAAATATAAATGTATCCTAATGTACAGTATGTTTGATAAATATGATATACTGTATGTGTATTATACCTAAGTCTAACAGTCTATGATACAATATGGATGGTTATGGAATATATTTTTTATTTAAACAAAAAAGATATTCACTTTTTCTATCTATCTATCTATCTATCTATCTATCTATCTATCTATCTATCTATCTATCTATCTCTATAAATAGTTTTGTAGTAATATAATTATTTTATGAATAGATAAAGATATGAAATGCTTTTAATGTAATCTAATAGGTTCATGTCCAATATAAAGGAATGGCTAGGTTGCAGTCAGTCATCTCTGAAGAAAACACACTTTAGTAGGAGATGAAATGCATCTGGGACTGACAGACTATTTATATTTCTACCATCAAGCATCTGGTTACTTCTCCATTCCTGCTGATACAGCGCATGTATGCTTTCCAGATAACAGTACCACGAACCGCAAGCCAGTCCTGGGGCATTAGTGATTGTCCACTGGCTGACACACTAGGACTTACAGAGAGTGCAGCATTCCAGCACAGTGTGGTGTGCTGCACTGCAGGTACTTTTCAGTAGCAAGCACCCATTTTAGACACAGCATTACCCATCATTCTGCTGTTTGGCTCCATTATTGCATATGGCCAGCTGGACATGTAGGGGCTGCTTGTGAATTGCATTTTATGGGAGTTCCCAATATCATTCAAAGCAGGATGTGTCCTTAATCAATTACCTGCTTTAGTACACTTTAAGCTGCCGATTGACACTTTTTTCAGCTTGAGTAAAAGGACTGCTTGTGAAACAAAAATACTTTTTGCTTCGTTTTTGTCTATTAACAGTCAAAATAATTTATTATCAGGATATGCGTTACCATTGTCCCTACAGATATTGTTTTGAAACAATACTCTGCAACCTGGAATTACTGTATATATGTTTGTATATTAAATACTGATGTTTTAATTTTCTTTGTTTACTTAAATCATTTGTTTTTCAAAGTTAATGCTATTATTTTTTCCAAGAGAGTTAAAAAGTTAACAACTACTGTACACTATATACAGTCACAATGTTGACAGTGAAATGTCAACCACACAATGCTGCCATGGTAGTAATGTAACTTAAATATTTTAACCATGTCAACATTATTACTCTAAACAATATGCTTGTGTTTAAAGATATAAACCACAACAAAGTTTAAATGCTTTTACCACTTAACTGATGATTTTTCCCCTTCAAAGCAGTTCAGAACATTGTTTTTTTATGTAATGTAGTTTATTTTTTTTTTTAAATATTAAATTATACACATCTGCAGAACAGATCCTCTTGTCAAAAACTTGGAGACACAGTGTGGCGGCGCGGTCACATGTGATCTGACCATACCAGTTAATGGTCAAATCACATTACTACTATGTCTGCTTTGTGCAGTCGACATTACATTGTCAGTATTTTGACTGTTGACGGTATATTGTCAACATTTCATACCAATCTCATGATAGATAATAATGAAATTAATGTGTAGTATGGATTCAATCAAGCAGGGATCTTGTGTAAACTTTATGGTTACTGTGATACTTGTGATAATTGTTACATTTAGTACACTGTGATGTATACTGTGATAGTGGTCACAGCATGTTGTTTTGTGTAATAACAATGGTGGTGTTTGTGAGGGAAACAGTGCTAGTTATGTAAGTTGTAGTTACTATGACGGCAATTGTGATAGGTAATACATGCACCGTGCTATGCTATTTTATATTTGATATAAACCTCTTATTGATTATTGTTGTACTTTTCATCTCAAATGAAAAAAAACCCCAATGAATATATATATATTTATGGGCAACAATTATTGACTACATTTAATATTGGGAACAAATTAATAATACATATTCACGAAACAATATTATTTAAAAATTATATGATGGGCCAATAATATTTTTATTTTATATATATATATATATATATATATATATATATAGTGAACATGGAGACTGCGGCACTCGGTTTTCAAAAGTAGAAAAGTTTTTACTGAAGCATGTTTAAGAAGTTACAAGATGCCTTAACAAGGCCGACGTTTCGGTGCTACAAGCACCGTCTTCAAGGCAGGCATGAACAGTGCTGAAAATGCAGAAACTAGCAGTTGCTAGTTTCTGCATTTTCAGCACTGTTCATGCCTGCCTTGAAGACGGTGCTTGTAGCACCGAAACGTCGGCCTTGTTAAGTCATCTTGTAACTTCTTAAACATGCTTCAGTAAAAACTTTTCTACTTTTGAAAACCGAGTGCCGCAGTCTCCATGTTCACTATCCATTATCTACACTGAAGGCACCGAGGAGTCACCTAGTGCAGCACCGAGTGACGGTTCTAAACAGTCCTATATATATATATATATATATATATATATATATATATAATGAACACTTTTGTGTGTGTGTGTGTGTGTGTGTGTGTGTGTACCAGACTAATTTATTTTATTTATTAACAGTTTCTTATATAGCGCAGCATATTCCGTTGCACTTTACAATTAGTTACCCCCACATGCAGTAAATGGAAAAAGAGATGGAAATAAAAATTATAATAAATTGTATGTTTAAAACTGCACATAGGTAACAATGAGATAACAATGTTTATGCTCTTTTGAGGACTTGTGCAGCATTAGTATTTCTCTCATTGCTGGTGAATGTAGGACTAGTAGGTGAGCGATGGTGCTCCTTTCATTGCTGGTGAATGTAGGACTAGTAGGTGAGCGATGGTGCTCCTTTCCCTACAACATCTCCACTACTAAAAATCTGCACTTTAGTAAATATACCCCTAGGGGATCATGTGATGTGGCTGCAGCTTGTTTCCCAGTCACCAGTGCAACAGCATAACCCTACTTATGCTCCCAGCCAGAAGCTAGATGCCGTGGCACTTAAAAGTGTTCCATGGGGGTCATTCCGACCAGCTCGCACGCAGCGCTTCTTTGCTGCGGTGCGAACGGTTCGGAAATGTGCATGCACAGCGGACGCATTGTTCACATGCGTCATTGCCTTGCAACGCCGCCACCAGCGACAAATGTGATCGCAGCAGTGATCACAAGAAGACGGACAGGCGGGAGGCGTATTGGGGTGGATACTCACCATTTTCTAAGCGTGGGGAGTCCAACACAAGCGTGTCGAGGCGTTTGGAGGGTGGATATCTGACATCAGGATCGGGAGCTTCAATGCTGGATCCGTCACACTGGGTGAGTAACTGCAGCTCTGGTCTTGTTTTACGTGAAACTTTTTTAGCATAGCAGGGCTGCACAAGCATTCGCAGCCCTGCTATGCTAAAATACACTCCCCCATGGGTGGCGTCAAGTTTATCGCATGAGCAGCAAAAAGTTGCTACATGCAATCAACTTGGAATTACCCCCCATGTGCAAACCCCTGCTCTAGTGTTTGGTTCTTGCTGATGTTTTGGTTTTGTAGAAAATAAGTTTCTGTCATCAGTTTCTTGGCTACACAGAGTTATGTGAAGCACCTGATTTATTAATTTTAACATTAATTATAATTTTTATTTATGTACTTAATTAGATGTAAAAGGAAATTAATAATTGCTTTGTAGAGATGTGTTAATTTTTAAAAAAAATATTCATTTGTTAAGAAGATTAATATAATTTATTCACTAGAGGTAAATATTATTATCATTATTATTGTTATTATCATTATTATTATTATTATTATTATTATTATTATTATTATTATTTGTAAAGCTTACTGTGAATTGTACCTCATTCCATAATTTTTTGAAAATTTTAATTATAATTTTGCTTTTGCTTTGTTCCAAAATATAGCATATGGAAACCCCTTAAGAAATCCTGCATTTGTCCCTGCAAATGAAAACACTATTTTACATTCCAGTCTATATTCACAGCCAATGGCAAATATTTATATTCATGTGTAAGCTAAGAGCTAGGCATTTATAGACAGACCCAGAGTTGTGTGTTACATCAAGTTAAATATGAGCATAATGTAAACCTGTTTTGTGTTGGCGTGGAATAAAAGCTTCATACAGTAAGTAACATATTTAAATATATTAGTAGTGCACAGCACAACACAGACATATCTTAACTGGTGTAGCTAAAGTGCATGCTCCCACCCTACTGTACCTTACTTGTATGTGACAGCCCTTCCACCTTTGCCAATATTCAAATGTGTGTTATAATGCAAGAGGCAACAAGTGTCAGATATATACAGCCTGAAATATGCAGCAAGTTGTATGCATGCACAGTATGATACATGGTTTGACAGAATCTCCTTGCAAAAAAAGTCTTGAGAACCAAACTTTTAAAATTGGAAATATTAAGCATTACTTAATGAAACATAGACTTTTCTAGGGTTTTGCCTGTATTAAAATTGCCCAAAAATTGCTTTTACATCCGTGTATGAGTATAGTGACTCATGTAATGGAAGTAGTAGAGAGTGCATTTTTGTTTCCTTCTAACTTGCACCAAGTCACAGTGAGTTTCAGGGAAGAGTGGAGGAAAGTCACTGCATGTAATAGGCAGTGATTTTAGAAGGTAGCGTCATTACTTGACAATGACTTCCATTGACGGGCCGCTACCTGAAACCCACAAAAATGTGTCCAATCAGTGGGTTTCATTATAATGAGAAGCCAAAATAGGTGATAGAAGATATGATGTACTGCAAATACAACATCATTGTTTTTCCTATATGTATCTGTACCTGCCAATAAGCTGAATACATGTTGAACATACACTAAGCATACTGGGAAATTAAGGCTTTCTTATCTGTAAAGCCAGTTTTAACCAATTCTATGGGACTGGCTGTCACAATACTGCTGGCCAATTCTACAAATATGCCAATTTGAGAATTGCAACATGCATGTGGGGGTCACTTTTGACACATGGGATTAATCAAACACCATAGCGGCCACCAGCAATAAGTATTTAGTGTCTAAATGCAAGGTAGTCTTCACTTCTACCTGTCACACACACACTGCAATACTTAGAAAAGTAGGTAGATGGGGGCAACATGAGGCTTTGGTTCAAAAGAATCACAGAATCAGAACTAAAAACTAGATCAGAGGTTCCCAAACTGTGTGCCGTGGCTCCCTGGGGTGCCTCAGGGCACTTGCAGGGGTGTCCTGGGTTGGTTGTCCAGGACCAATTCAAATTATTCATGGTCAATATAATAGGCAAAACCAGTGCTGGTGGCTGCCAGTCATATAATATGTGGCCAAACAGAAGCAAATCTTGTCCCTCACCACACAACTGACCCTAAGGATGACACATAAATGCGATCTACTTAATGTAATATTTCTTTCTAAATTTCTCAACAAGAAACTTTTGGCCTAGGGGTGCCGTGAAAAAAATTCTGATATTCTAGGGCGCCGTTATTCCAAAAAGTTTGGAAACCACTGAACTAGATGTTTAATTTCAAGAATACTTCAGAGCTTTAGTTACAAACAGATGTTACAAAAATTATTATTAAGAATATTTTAAAAACACACAGAGTATAGTAATCTCAAAACCAAATGAGAAGAAATAAAAATACAGAAAACCTACCTCACTTACTCAAACAAACTTAGGTGGCTCTGTTGTTGGGAAGTTTCACAGAATAGACAATGGTTATTTCCAAAATGTCGTTGAGTCCCCAAGAAATACCCTCTCTGCCCCAGTGAGAGGGACAGATATAGCCGTCAGCTGCAGCAGCCCCCCTTGGGATTTTTAACCACTTCCCTGCTGAACACTAAACATACACCACTTTTACATACTGTTGGTGCTTGGCAACAGGCAGGGGGGAGTAGCCCAAATAATTGAAATCTCTTTCAAAGAGAGTGAGGATTTGTACCTTGTCACCATTGGATGGTTTTATGACTAGCCAGGAAGTTTAGTGGCTTAGAGGGACATTTACTAAGCAGTGATAAGAGCGGAGAAGTGAGCTAGTAGAGAAGTTGTCCATGGCAACCAATCAGCACTGAAGTAACATCTAGATTTTGTATACTATAAAATTATACAGGGCTGATGATTGGTTGATGGGGTAACCTCTCCACTGGTTCATTTCTCCGCTCTTATCACTGCTTGGTAAATATCCCCCTTAGTCATCTAAACATGTGGAATTCTTTTACTTTCCATTAGGTGATTGATCCGGCCATCTCCCTCTTATCAGGGTTTATATCCTCTGGTCTGGTCAGTGCACATGTCATTGCACATGGAGCATTGTTTTGATCCCTAACTTTATGGTCTGTAGATAAGGGTTGATGTCAGTAATGCTGCTTTCACATCGCAAAACCTGCTTTTGAAATGGTATTTTAAACGTTTCTTAAAACGGGTCTGAGCAGTTAAACCCCTTTCACATTGCATGTTGTAACCAGTATATTACCATTTCATTACCGTTTTGGTACCTTTCACACTGAACCCGTTTCACCCATAGAAAACAGTGGTTGTCATTATAAATGGACTTTTCTGGCCCACACATATGACGTTTTTACACAATAAAGGAGGGGGAGGTGGTGGGGAGTGCTTTGATCAGTGCAGCAATCATGGCAGACAGAGCACATGTCTCCAGCGAGTTTGTCATTGTTTCTGCTGTACTACTTCTGGATTCTGCTTATGAGAGTATATTTGCTATTCTCTCATTATGTAGCTTGGTTATCGAGTGTTTTAGGAGGAGTAGTAGAAGACTGCAGTGTTTGTCTGAGTATGGGAGGAGTATGCACAATGTCGTGCGAGAGAGAGCCCTTTTAAGGCGACAATACCTGCGCAGGAGGAGGTCTTTCATATCTGCTTCCATGAACACCATTCTAGCCTTAAATCTGTCGACACAGCGAACATTGTGGGCTAGAGATCGTCCGAGTGGTGATGTATTCATGCAGAGTGTCCTTAACTTTCAGGACGTGCAGTGGAAGGCTCACTTTAGAATGTCACATGAAACATTCCACTACCTTTTAGATCTATTAACCCCAGCACTCAGTAGACAAGTTACAAACTTCCGTCGACCATTAGAGCCAAGCAGGAGGCTTGCCATTGCTTTGTGGTGGTACGCCACTCCTGGCTAATATTGCACAATTTCTTGTCTATTTGGAGTCGGGATATCTACTGTTTGCAACACTGTTCATGAAGTCACCCGTGCTTTGGTGGACAATCTATACCATAGATTTATTTGTCTTCCGCAAGGCCCACGTTTAGATGAGACCATTCAGGGGTTTGGTTCAAAAGGATATCCGCAGTGCGCTGGCGCAATAGATGGAACACACATCCCTATAATTGCTCCTGAGGACAATCCAGCGGATTACCATAACCGAAAAGGATGGCATTCAATTGTTTTGCAAGCTGTGGTCGATCATAAGTATTGGTAATAATGTTCTGTCCATTCTGTTTTGTTTAATGAAGTGTATTTTTGGAACCTACTATGACAAGTAAATATATATTTATATATATATATATATATATATATATATATATTTAGCTTCACAGATGTTTTTATTGGATGGCCTGGTCGTTCACATGATGCACGTGTGCTTGCTAATTCCGATCTCTACCGTGTAGCAGAGAACAATGAAGGTGGCCGGCTTTTTCCAAGAGAGGTATGTAAAAATATATAATAATTTCTATTTTTGACTGCAGGGCCTGGTGTACATGTACTTTATTATAAATTGCCATACTGTCAATATTACACCATGAGGGAGAAAAACTGTTGGTATGCCGGCTGTTGGGCTTCCGACGCCGGTATACTGTGCGCCGGGATCCCGACAGTTGGCAACCTTAAAACCACCCATGTGATGATGTGCATATACCAATTGATCTTTGCTAATTTGAATCTTTCTCTATTTTTAAACTAGAAATCTAAATTTGTGGATGGAGTTGAAATTCAAGTCCACATAATCGGTGTACCCCTTATGAAGATGGCTGATGAAGGGGTACACCCAACATGTTATGCTGACATCTAATCAAGTTGCCTTCACGCACACCCTGAGCTCTGCAAGAATGGTTGTGGAAGACGCATTTGGACGCTTAAAGGGACGTTGGCACTGCCTTATGAAGCGCAATGATGTGGACCTTACAAACATGCCCAACATTGTTGCGGCTTGCTGTATTCTTCACAACCTTTGTGAATTTCAGCGGGAAGAATTTCTGCCAGAGTGGGCCGTTAAGGACTCAGCTGAGCACCCTGCACCTGAATGCACTACATATATGGGTGATAATTCGGGAAGTGCAGAACAGATGAGGGCTGCTCTAATGGGCAACCTTTCCTCATTATTATCTTTAATTTTTCCCCTTTGTTGTTTATTCATGGCATTTGTGTGTTCAGTTCAAATAAACATGTTTAATGTTTGAGTGTTGTCCCAATTTGAAATTATAGACATGGACACAGGCTTAAGAACCGGTCATAGACCTTATACATTTTTATAATATAAAACCTTGGTTTATAAAACATTTGCAACAACATTGTTTGCAATACACTTGTATTATCAAATATTAAATGAAATAAACAATATAAACAATATCCTCTCAAGGTAACATCCTGTAAACAGGAGAGTCAGGAGTTGTCTCCATATCAGGAGGTGGTTGTGTATGTGGGGGATGGTCAGATTCAGGTTGGGTATGTTGAGGGTGGGTTTGTGGAGGCTGGGTATATTGAGGGTGGGTTTGTGGAGGCTGGGTATATTGATGATTGGTTTGTGGAGGCTGATTATATTGAGGGTAGGTTTATGGAGGATGGATAAATTGAGGGTGGGTGTGTTGATGTTGGGTTTGGTCACAGTAGGATGAAGGGCCATAGTGTGGATAGTGTTGAGGGATGTTTGTATGTGGTTGCTGAGGTGCCATTGGGTGTGGACGTTCCCTCATGGTTAAATTTTTTTCAAATAATGACGTTTGAAATGACTGCATTTCCCTTGTTTCCATAGTCATGTGGGTCATCAGGGTATTATTCATGTCCTGCTGAGCCTGCAGGAAGCGCTCAAGGTGGGCATCCTCTCGTGCTGCCATGGCTGCGTCCATCTGCTCAAGTTTCTCTGCTAAGACAGTCGTCATTATTCGAGCTGCTTGTTCCGTTTTGTTGGGACGGCGTCTCCTTGCGGGCACATTATATACTGTGGACAAAAAAATAAACAAAAAATAACCTTATTGTTCAAGAATACACTACAAAAGCAGCAGAGTTTGAAAACGTGTTTGTGCACTCCTCCCACCTACACACTGCGTACAGTCTTCCAGATTTAACATTTAATGGGGTATATTGAAAAACTGTCGGAAGCTGCCGTCTTTTTGGAAAGATGGCAGCTTCCAACATTTTTAGGTTGGAAGGGGTTGCGACCTATTCATTACGGCCCTATTTTTTCAGACAAGTCGGGAAACCCAACTTGTCAGAATGCACCTTGATCGGCGGCTTCAGCCGCCAATCAGCGTTGATTGCCGCAAACTGGGCCAAACCCGACAGGTTAATACCCCATTTCCAACAATCTCAATCCGACTTTAAAAAAAGTCGGATTCAGATATGTGATATTAGAGAAGGAGACAGGGGAGCAGCGGGGAGAGCAGGGACCCAGCGGCAGCGTCCACCCGGCTCCAGCACTGCAGACGTCCTTCTTGCTGGAGCCGGGTGTATGCTGCCGTGAGCCTCCACTGCTGCAGCCGCTGCTCCCCCGTCTCCTACGCCGTACGCTCCGTCTCCTCCACTCTAACCCTCCCCCCCCTCCCGGTGCCGCAGATATCACCTCACCTCCGGTGGCGCATCACGCTTCCCCCTCAGCTCCCACGCCAGAGCCCGCTCCCCCCTCACCCCTAGCGCCACTCACCACTCCCCTCTGCCCCCGGCGCCGCTGACAGCTCCCTCTGCCACTGCTGTCAGCACACCCGCAGCGCTGACAGCAGCAGCAGGACATGGGAGCTGCCAAATACGACAGTGGGATTTGGATGCTCTTTTGAAGAGGGGGTGTCGGGTCAATTCCGACAACTGTATGTCGGAATGGAGCCTGACTTTTATTGAATATACATTAGTAGTTGTTTTTTGTTAGTAGGTTATGTTAATTTTTTATGTAGTTTGGAGTGTTGTACTTACTGTTTCCACGTAAGGGCGTCGTTCCTGGAATCCTGCGCTGACTGGGCCCAGCCTGCGTTTTTTCCACAGCCACATTGGCTATTGTGATGCCTTCAGTTCTTGTATCAGGCACGATGTTTGCCTCAGTGACAACAGCTTCCGTCTGTTGTGTGTCCTCATCCTCATCAATTAACAGTAAGGACGATGGTACAAACTGAGATAGTGGCACAGGATCAGGAATGGATTCCGCAGCACAGGACTGGCTTGTCTCCGCCACTGGTACATGCCTTGTTTCAGCAGCTGCGATGCTTGATGACAAGCTCACCGGAGTGGCAAGTGCTGTGTGGCCAAATATACTGCAACACTGCTCGTAGTACTGCCAGTCAATGCGGCCAGCTCCACTCCTGTTCCTGTTATGATCATGTATTTTATGAAAGTTACGCTTAAGAGCCTTCAATTTATTAATAATTTGCCCTGTTGTACGCTGGAACCCAGCAGCTTGAAGCATTTTAGCTATGTTTTTATATATGAGGGCATCCTTGACTGTCCCAGTAATTTGGCAGCAGATTTCCTCATCCCCTCTGATCCTTAGCAGCTCCCTTACCTCTTCATCACTCCAAGTTGACATTTTATAATGTATTTGCAGTCTAAACGCTTCTAAAGCCACTCTCACATGTGTCTCCTGTGATTTACAACCAGTTTCCTGGTTCTGGCTGCTGACATCACACATGGAGACAGCTTATGGCCTTCTGGGGCTTGCAAATCTGTTTCAGACCCTTTTACACTGCACAATGAAACGGGTCTGAAACGGGTAGGACCCTGCTTTTTTACCATTTCAAAATACCGGTATTTTGTAAACGGTAAATTGAAGGTGACCCTTTTACATCACAGCTCGACCTGTTTAGGAAGCCAGTTAAAACGGCAATTTACCGGGTACAAGCTGCGGTGTGAAAGGGGTATAAGACAGAATCTACTCTCTCTCACACACAACCTAGATGTATGGAGGTCAAACGCAGGACATCGCCTGTCAGCTGAAAGAATACAAAATTATATATATACAGTCACTTGAAATCATTATTGGTGATTATTCCTGCATGTAATCACCACACCTTAGATCACATATCATTTGTGATTATCCTTTCTGTGTTTAAACATGACACTGGCCATAGTGATGATAAAATATATAAAGGAGCATACCTTTGTCTTATTGGAATTCAGCTAAGACAGGAAACATTGAAGAGGTATTAGCAGTGATACTGTACTGATTATTGAATTCTACATTTATTATCATAACTGATTGCACATTTTTGTTATAATCACATAGCCACAACATATAAATAGTGGTTTCACTTTTTTATAATCCTGATGGTCAGCAGTATATTTACTAACTAAACTACACCTGTCAATCAAAGTGCCTTGCATTACATGAACTGGAAAATATGCAAGATAGGATAGTTAAACTGGCTTGCATTAATTTCTGCATCAGCCTCAGATTGTATCGTCTACATAATTCGTAAAATGAAATGAGGTAGATGTTGCACTGATCTCTAAACAATCCTGCATGACACATTTATTTTTAATAGGATGCGAGATGGGTTAATAAAAAATATTATCTATGTGGATAAAATCAAACAGTGCAATAATGTTTATAAACCATAAAACCACATAAGAAAAAGGGGCTTTAACATTTGGGTGAGTAGCTGTTACTGTGGTGTTGCCTATCAAAATCTTTTCAAATACCACTTCAATGCATTTCTCAGGCAACTACTGTACCTACTTCATCGGGAAATATTAAACTCTTTTTTCATTTTCTTTTTGGTTTCCATGTTTTGAATCTGGGTATACAGTAGATTGGGGATACAGTCATTAGGTCGACCCAACTTAAGCTGACACTCATTAGGTTGACCACTGAAGGTCAACATTGCCATTAGGTCGACATACATTAGGTCATCATGGCTGTTAGGTCAACATGTAATGATCCACATGGACTACGATTGGAACGGTAACCTGTGCCGAATGAAGAGGTGGCGGAGTGAGGCACCTTGACCGAAGCATGCCGAGCGAAGCTAGCCATGCGAGAGGAGACCCGGTGCACCAATTTGGGTTCCCTGTCACTTTACAGAGAAAATGACACCAAAAACAGTAAAAAAAACTCATGTCGAACCTTTTGACCTGTCGACCTAGTACATGTCGACCTAACGCCCATGTCCACCTAATGCATGTTGACCTAATGGCAATGTCATCCTTCAGTGTTCGACCTAATGAGTGTCGACCTAAAATGAGTCGACCCAACGACCCATACACCCCAGATTGCAGGTTGTCATTGATATACAGGTCTTGAATAAACCATTCCTACAGTAGAAGATCCTTATGTGCATGATTGGCTGAACATTTGTTTTACTCTTATTGCATGTTTTAGATTGCACCTAAAAAGACAATACTCTTGCTTTTCTTGTTTTGTACAATCGCAGTGTGACTGATAAATCTTTTACGATTTGAAATTATCAAAATATAACTTGAAATATTTATAATGAGTGAGCATTGCGTCAACGTGTATGTGTTTATTGTCATGTATTACAAGTTTTACTTTGGAATTAATTCCAGTTTATGGTAATATTTAGTACACATTGTTATTAGTGAATTCAAATTATAAACCTATAAATTACTTTGTAAAATCATATTGTACAGCATGGCTTGTGTATATTATTTACAGTGTAGGATCTTTAAATAAAACATAAAACTATTTTAAACAAGTGTGTATTTGTATGTAAAATATGAGCATATTAAATGCACAATAATATTCACTGGACAGTACACTTTCTACAACCCACTACCCAGATATTCTATGTAAGATCAGTAAATATGAGTACTCTAGTTTCACTGTGTTCAGTTTCATTCCGGTTAGCTGTATTGACTCATTAATGGCTCAAATTAAATCAAGACCTCTGGAGCCACTTTTCCTTCAAGAGGGTGTTTGGACGTGTTCTAGTGTTCTAATCAATACAACAGCAAAGGGGAATCGTGTGCTTATAGAAAAAGTTTGGTTTGTAATAAACACTATAATTCCATCCACATATATAAGCAACTAATGCAATAATCTGAAAGAGTGTATGATTCATTTCTCAGTTCTTCAACCTATATCACATGAACTGATCATATCTAGCTCTGTATGCTGTTTCTCCACATCAAAGCAGAGGTCACTTATTAACATGGGAATTGGTCTGTAAAATCCATATTTCTGCATCTAATGAGGAGCTTGGACTTATACTACCTTTTAAGTAGGTAATCAGATACCTCAAAGTAGCATATTCCCTATTAAGAAAATAATGGTATTTTGAGGTTTTACTTTTTTGCTACTACTGCTTGTGTCATTAATAAGAAGATTGTATTTTGTGCCTTTTCTACCTTTGTATTAATTGGGTCTGTGGCCAGAAAAGACATAATGGTGATCAATGATCTTGCAGTGTGCTTCAACTATTTTTGTTGTATTAGATAAAAGCTGCATAGCTTGGATCTAATATATGACTCAATGCAAGAACAGACTATTAAAATGTTGGTTGCTGCATGAAAGACAATTAAAATATACAGTAAATGACACAATTTAGAATTTAAGCATTGGTACTGTGTACCATCATTGAGTGCCTTATGGAATCACAAATAATATAAACTTTGCAGTACAATGTAAATATATACAATAAATATAATCTTGTGCTAGTAACATTTTCAATGCCATATAATCAAAAGGTAACTGATATATATGATAACATATATTTAGGGATTTTGGAAGAAAAAAAATGGTGTGCGGGTATGACATTAGCTTTTTTTGCTATCCATTTTTTTGATACCCATTCTATCATAGCAGCTCTCTATGGTTTCAGCTTCGATCAGATATGAGGTATATAAAATAAGTAAATAAATAAATTTAAGTACGGATGGATGGTAATGTTCCTAAATCTTTAACTATTCCTCTTAACCACCCTCTTCATATGCAAAAAAATAAATTACCTTAACTTTGTCTGTAAGAGGAAATCCTATTCACCTACCTTACTTCGGAATCTCCCTCCCAAGAGCTAATAATTCTCTGTTTGTAGAAAAATGTAAAAAAATGTCAGACCTTAGGAAGCTGTTGGAGAAATGTCCCGTTATTATACAATATCTCCAAGTGAGAAAAAGGGCGAGATATAGTAGAATCCGAGTTCGCCCAGCATGTGGGATGCCTGCAAGGCTTGGACATTTTTTTTAAGGGGAAATCATGTACAAGGCATGGTTATGCCTTATAAATGATTGCCCCTTTAAAAAGTCTAAGTTTGGCCGCCATCCCGCATGTCGGGCGAACTTGGACTCTATTACATTTTGTTCAGAGTGGTAGTCTTCAGAATGGTTACAAACCTTTGAAAACAGGTGTAGTTATGATTCCAGCTGCACTGAGAGGTGAAGTGACAGCATTGAATTTAGGGGTAGTGTGTAGTAATGAGTCATGACTTGAATCTTCATTGCAAATTTAGACCTTCTAATGAGGCAAAATGCCATTATTCCAGAAGTAATCTTGTGTGTTTTCCACTGCATAATCCAATTCTTAGGTGAAGCAAGTTACAGGTGATTTTCCCATAATGCTCTGTACATGCAGCTTTTTGATCATGTTATCCTGTGCTGATTATTCCTTATAATCTGAGGAAAATGGGATCTGGACAAAATGTAAGTTGCTCATATCAATTAGAAAATACAATTCAGGTGCATGAAAAGGGGTAGTCTAAACTAGAAATACATTGGGGATTAACTCCCGGTGTCCATGTCCAACCCACTCAAAGCTGTACCTGTACCAGGACATGCCGGTTGTCCCTAACTCTAGGTCTAGGCCCATGGTGCAGAACCCCACAAATCGGCAAAGGCCAGCTACCCCAGGGCAGCACAACGTGAGAAGGTAAAGTATTGGTATGTGTTAATAAATGGAAAGCAAAATCTATATACAAAAAATAACATACTAATGAAGGTGTAATTACAAGACCAGAAGGATTAATAAATGTGTTAAGGGGGTGCTAAATAAGATCTCGCAGTTTGCTATCCGAAAGCAACCCAGCCCCACTAATCCAGGGGGAACCGCACCTCAGACTCGCCCTAGATACTAATAATAATAACAACCCTTCTGGGTAATATAACATAATGCCACATGATAAATGGCATATAAGCAAATGTATCGGAATTGAGAGCTAACTTACCTGAAGATACCTCCAGGATCTCCAAATAGCACTGCAGAGACCAGCATACCCTCCAAACACTGGTCCCATCCATGACCCCCATACTAACAAAACAAAATGTAAGTTGCTCATATCAAATAGAAAATACAATTCAGGTGTGTGCAAGGGAGGGGGTAGTCTAAACTAGAAATACATTGGGAACTAATCCCCAGTGTTCCCCAGCACACCAAGCTGTACCTGTACCAAGACATGAACTATATATAGAATTGAAATCCAGAGATCTTAGTTACATACATTTGCAATATATGATAAAGCCACCAGGCTTCTCTGATGCATATGGGATCCATTCAAGATCCCAGAGGTCAGGAATCCAGCAGTCAGAATCCCGACACTATTTGGAATGTTGACACCGGCATCCCGAATAAGGTCACTGGTGTTGGAATCCTGACCACTGGGATCCCAACCAACAGGATCCTGAATGACCATCCACCAGGCTGACAGAGAGGTAAGCTGCAGGGGATGTGGGGGGTTGGTGGGTTTGGTTTAGTTTATTGGGGGAGAGTTTATTTTAGGCTGTGGCCCTGGAAGGTTAGGTTTAAGCTGCATGGATGGGGGGTGGGGGCAAGGTTTAGGCACCCCCAGAGAGTGTTAGGGTTAGGCTGTGTGGGGAGGTAGGTTTAGGCTGTGGGGAGGAGGAGTTAGGTTTAAGCACCACTGGGGAGGGTTAGGTGGCAGGGGTGGGAGGGTTAGATTTAGGCTGCTGCTAGAAGGGAATGTTAGGAGGTCAGTGGGGGAAGGTAAGTACACTTACCTTCCCCTCTCAGGATTCTAATTATTGGGATGCCTTGGTCGGTATTCTGAACACCGGGATTGCAACCGGCATTTCAAGTCCAACCTGAGGAAAATATAAAGGTAACCTTATTACGGTTGTTTTTTCTCTCAGTAGTCAATTAACCAAACAGTACTGTATGTTTTTGGAGTGTGGAAGGAAGCCAGAGTACGAGAGAACATATAAACGCAACACATATATAGGTAACTGAATTCATGGCATTAATAGGTAACTGAATTCATGACATTAATGCTAACATCTATATTAAGAAGGCTCTGTTTTTGTACACTGGCTTTACCAGGAATTGCTTTTTATTTTTTTTTAAGCTAACTAAACAAATTTTGTAATGCTGTTTTTATTTAGTAGCATATTAATTATATATACATGTAATTTATTTAATGGATAGGACCACAAAAAATGTACTTTATTATTTCCAAAGGTTACACAATTAGCAATGAAAAAATACAGATGGTGCCTGACTGTGAGAATTTACAATAATTTAACTAGCATAGAATATTCCAAAAATAGCATGCAACATATATACTAGTACAAATATGTAAATATTTAATGTGTGGTAAAATTTTGAAGGTTTGATCTTCATAAGTATCCTTGAGTGCTTGAATACCCCATTTATGTGGGAAATCACGTCCCATTATCTACTCACTGGCTTCAGTAATTTCCTCTCAATATATATTTTATTAATGGTACATAGACGCCAATCCTCGGAATGTGTCTATGTACAGTAAACCAAAAGTAGCAGAGAAGACTACTCATTTCTATTTAATACATACTTAAAAGTATATGATGATCGGCATCACATACAATTCAGGTTTTTAATATATTGACAATGTAAACAATGGTAAACTGTACACACCCTGCACTATGTTTAAAAGAATAGGTAAATATAATCAAGAGCAGAGCCGTAACTAACCTATTTGGTGCCCGTGCCAGAAGATAGTTGGCGCTCCCCTTCCCCCACCATTTTCCCATTTTTACAATAGAGACAAAAGGTGCATGCCTCATGTGTAAGTGGCATGACAAGATTGATCCCACAGAAAGCCCATGCTTTCTTAAATTTATAAATTTATTTCTCTGGTTCACCTAATTATCTACAAAGGAAATTTAACCTTTATTTAACACTATAAAGTAATTAAATATTTCTCACCTTCTACTTAATGGTACTTAGTTTATAAACATACTGTACATATGTTTATATTCATCTATTATATATATTCACTTATATTTATATACGTATAATTTTTTCTGTAGATATATATACTTGTCTCTTTTTATATAGTTGTATATTTCTTCATAGTTTTGAAATCAGGAAATATTATCAATGAATTACTAATAATTTTTTTTTTTTCACATGTCATATGCACCAGCATGGAGAATAATACACTGTGAACATTTAAACACTCTGGCACCTCCAAACGAGAGGATGATTACCATAGGAACAATGTGTCATTACAAATAAAGGACTCCATAAAGATGGCGACCACACTACTTCCGGGAATTTTATCATGAACAAGATGCGGTTCATGTGCGTCTCAACAGGGACGCCATTTCTGGGAACGGCACTGCTACATAGGATATGGACATCACATGACCGGAGATGACGCGGATGCGGTCCACAGATGCCGGAGATGATGCGGATGCGGTCCATGGGTGCTCGAGGAATGAATGGGCGCTGCAGAGCACTTCTAATCATGGAAGATGGGTGGGCGCATGCGCAGTCCACATCTCCCACCACAGGAAGTGGGGCGGAAGGAATCTTTCATAACTTCCTCTGCTGGCTCTGATTTTATTCATTTTATATGTACAGTATTTCTATAGCTCTTTTATGTAATCTATACAACTTATAAGTTTCTCTATAATTAGCTATAACACATATTCAGTATACACATAATTATTAACACAGATCATAGATACTTTTTCAGACACTCCCATGGGAGGAAATGAGGTCATAGATAGTTCCCTAATTGCTATGAGTATAAATATAAGGCATGTCCCAGCACACTACAACCCTTGATGAAGTCTTAAATAGACAAAATGCGTTGTTTGCTCCCTGTTTGCCCCCTAGACTGATCCACACTCATAAGATAAGAATTTATTTCATGCACTTTATACATCTCTTGTCTATTTTTCGTAATTAGGTTTTTTATTCTTTTTTTATCATTACACCTTTTTACTATTTTTATGCCATGTAATTGTCTTATTTTTTATTATTTTCTGTCCTAGATAATAATATACGTCCTTGTATGGAATAAATATATTTATATCTTTTAACGAGAAAATCTGAATAATATCATATGTTCCTGACACCATTGTTCGCTGATGCCCATATCTCCCCCTTTTCTATATAAATTTTTACAGCAGCTTACCACTGTTGGTTAAATTTAAGGGCCTGTTGACACCCTTTGTACCGAGGGAGTGTCAATTCTTGGACAAATTTTATTTTTGTATTTCTAAGTAAGTGTCTCAGAAGTGGCGCTGGTTATTGCTTTATTTTCTCTCTCTCTCTCTCTCTATATATATATATATATATATATATACAGTATATATATATATATATATATATATATAGCATCAAGGCAGCCGGCACTACCCTTGCTGGTATAGCATCTGCTCCGGTGCCCTCCATGAGATGAAACATGCAGAAATAATGAAGAGAGTCTGGCGGCACTCAGGAGACTTTTCAACCAGTAGTATATTTAATGGAGTAAAATCCAACAATTGTTTTGGGCCTCCGCCCGTCGTCAGGGATGCATAACACAAAGTGAACACACATTTTATATCAACATAAGGACCTCCCACCACACACATAACTAACACCTTGACTTACCTCACCTACCACAACTACTGGTTGAAAAGTCTCCTGAGTGCCGCCAGACTCTCTTCATTATATATATATATATTTATATATATTTATTTATACACATTTATAGAATACTACAGGAAAATGGAATTGGACACAAATTCTCTTTATACCAAAATCTTGCACTTAGGGGGTCATCCGAGTTGATCGCTCGCTGCCGATTTTTGCAGCGCAGCGATCAGGTGAAAAAATTGCATTTCTGCGCATGCATATGCCCTGCAAAGTGCATGTGCGACGTACGGGTACAAAGCCCTTTGTGGTTCTGTTCAGGTTCTAGCTGAGTTTTTCTTTGCACGGCTGCGCGGTGCCCTCAATGCGCAGCGACGCCGACAGCGCAGAAAGTGATAGCAGCGGCAATCGCATGAAGACTGACAGGTGGGAGGCATTCCGGGGCATCAGCTCACCGTTTTCAAGGCGTGGTGAGGCGAACGCAGGCAGATCCAGGCGTTTGGAGGGCGGATGTCTGACGTCAATCCCAGGACCTTCGTCCAGCGCATAGGGTAAGTAGGTCTGACCCTGGTCTTGTTTTATAGGAAACTTTTTTAGCATAGCAAGGCTGCACAAGTGATCGCAGCCCTGCTATGCTAAAATACACTCCCCCATAGGTGGCGTCAAGTTGATTGCATGAGCAGCAAAAAGTTGCTATGTGCGATCAACTTAGAATGACCCCCCAGTCCCTTGAGGCATCAATGTTACCACTCTACCACCGTATAGAATTAAATGGTACATGGAAATGTAAGGGCCCCTATGATTAAATTGCATGTTTACTTGAATCTCTAGAAGAAAGAAGATAACACAAAATCAGTGCCAAAACATATTAAAATTTAATTTCTGAACATTTTAGTAAACAGTTACTATTTATTTGCAAAACAAATAAAAAATTGAAAAAAATAAACAATGGATAAGGAATGTGCAAATTTTGGGCACCCCACGTAAATTAAGAAAGGTGAAGACAATTCAAGAGTTGAATAAATAATATGACCCTTTTAACATTTTCAAATATTTTTCTCCTAAGCTTGTATTTGTGTTCTAAAGCAGGTGAAAGCTATAAAATGATATGCAAATACAATACTTTCACATTAAATATTTCATTATCAGCAAAATAACCCAGAAAAATCTCTTATAAAACTGGTGGTAATAATAAAGTGGTCAGACATGTAAAAGAGAAAGACCACATATCACTGGAAAGGACCTGCAGCAAAGTATAGCTGATATCATAGTTTTGGTACACCATGTGCACAGCTTCTATTCAATGTGAGAGAGGGTCTGGGGGTATAGCCAGCAGCTCACAGAGTGGCAGGTCTATTGCCTGGTGCACTGTGGCCTAGTGGTGCACTGCAGTCATCCCACTCCATGTTGTTTCTGTTTATAGCCATCCAACAGCCACCGGGAGCTATGAACCAGCAAGTCTCCATGAAAGCATGATCTCCAGCATGTGCATTCTGTGCATGTGTTGCTCACTATCACATCTGAGGGAGTCGGCATCCTGTACTGGCATCATGCTGTACTGCTGAAAGGATAAGGGAGTGTGAAGATGAGCACAAAGAGGAGCTTGCAGGCTGTCAAAAAGGTAAAGAGGGTAAGTGGAAGGGGTTGGCTCTAAACATTGGTGTCTCTAAACATTATGATGAGGTTCATAATGTGGATCCCAAATGTTTGAAATTAGTAGGTCTAGAATATGTGGCCCACACTATACGTGGGGGGGGGGGGATAGATATAGAAGACTATGTAGGCAGGAGGTCTTCTGGATGTACCAAATGAATAGTATTTACCCTGATGTTCTAAATTAATCAGTTGAACTGAATATTGTGATCTAGTTAAAGATGTACTAAGATTGACATAAGTTTCATTAAGGTGCTGATAGAGTTAGGAATAGAGTAGGAGTAAGTCTTGTCTGTTCTTTTCTTTTCCCCATAAGATCCGAACTTATTCATATAATGTTAGCTAGAAGTATGATATAACGTTTATGAATGCCGTAAGGATCTGAATAAATAATGCTGGACAACATTCTATCAGAACATTATCAGCTTTAATATACCCCATTTATAATAGCCCTTTTTTTTGTACCCTTGGTGTCTATACCCCCTAAGAGAACTTTCCCCCTCTTCCCAATTTTTTCACCCCTCCCCTTTCCCCTTCCTTTCCTCTTTTTTTATTGCCACCTTGAGAACTCCTCAATGCGATATTGGATTGGAATTCTTTTGAAATGTCACATTGCTGAAAAAAACGTACATAGGCTACATGTATATAGTAATAGGAATGTAATCAAGGGAAGGAAAGGAAAGAGAGAAAGGAAATAGGTGAAGTTGTTAAAAAATAAACGTTGGTATGACTGTTTGAATTGGAATAATAATAGTTAGGTCACGCTGTCCTGGATAACACATTGAGAGTTTAATTACAATAGATAATAAAGTAAAAAATGTATAATGTATTGAAGGTTGCTAGTTATGGAATAGTTACAATGTGTCTATCCGAGATGAGAAACTATACTACGTGTCTAGAGGTTGCGCTATTGGCTGCTGGTTTCTATGGCAATGAGTCTTAGCCTTAGTGCTATACGCTACACGCTCAATAACGTCTCCGCGTCATGTGTCTATGTGACGCTGTGGTCACATGATCGGGGAGACGAGAGATTAAGGAAGACATTTCCCCTGTGTTGCTTAGCAGTAGGACGAGCATGCGTTCCATCTACCGGAAGCATTATAGAACTCCTTAACCCGGAAGTGACGAACTGAACATTCGTAATATCGATATTAGTCTCTGTTTGTTAATTTAATGTTGCTGACTCCTATATAATTTAAAAAAAATGAATTTACTTAAGGTAAAATGGTTCTATCTTTATTTGAAGCTGGGAATTAACATTATGAATGAAATAAACTAGTCATGTGTCTGCGTAACCCGGACGTAGTTTAACTTTTAAGTATAGAATAAAAGTTTTTTTCAGCTAATATTGAATCTGAAAGATTATTTTAACTACTGAGTCTGTCCTAAAATCACAATGTGGTGTAGAAAAAAGTAATTGTTAAATGTTTTATTCATTATTAACAGTAATTAGTAGGATTGAGTGAACAGCTGACGATTAGATACTAATCACAAAGGGTATAAATACCCAGAGAGTTTACTTGCCCAAACCACCTTTGATAAAGCTGCAGTGCCTGCAGCGAAATGCGTCAAGAGGCTTGTTTGGTCACCATTTATTGGAACTTTGGCTGCCCATGTGTGCCCGGACCAGAACTGGACTTCACATCCTGTAAAGTTATTGAGGTGACTGACTTTTTCTGGAGTACCACTATATTTCTCTCCATGCTTGGAGGACACCACGTTGCAGTGAGGACCCCTAACACCGTTCTTGGTCTGAGCACTTCATAAAGACTCTCTCAAGGGACTACATCTCCAGCGGTTCATTGTGGTAAAAATCATTATTTGGGACTATAATCCTTGGTCCAAACTCCAGTCTTTTTCACCCATATACTTACCAGTTCATTCCAAATAGGAACGTATCACACTAGAAAGACAGCTAGTTGACCAAAATTCATTTATAAATATTGGCGAGTTCATGTGTTTTTTAATGTGTTTTTAAATTGTGTTTAATTAAATTGTGACAAAAATGGTTAGCATTACTGCCTCACAGCACTAAGGTCATGGGTTTGATTGCCCCCATGGCCATAACTGTGTGGAGTTTGTATATTCTCCCCATACTTGCATGGGTTTCCTCTGGGTACTCCGGTTTCCTCGCACAATCTAAAAATATACTGGAAGGTTAATTGGCTTCAGACAAAAAAATAACGCTAGTATGAATGTGTGTGCATGTAGGGACTTACGTGAATGGCCACATACTCCCTGTATAAGCACTGTGGAATATGTGTGTGCTATATACAGTTTGGCAGTTTTAAAAACAAGGCCCCAAAGAGCACATAATGCAAAGTAAAAAAAAAGAGGTGCACCAAGGTCGCTGGATGACTAAGCTAAGTGACACAAGTGGCGGAACAAACACCTGGACCATCTAGGAGTGGCACTGCAGTGACAGACAGGATGGAAGTTTAAAAAAATAGGGCCCAAAGAGCACATAATGCAAAGAACAAAAAGAGGTGCAAGATGGAATTGTCCTTGAGCCTTCCCATAAACCCTTATGTTGTATAAACAGGACATGCACACTTTAACAAACCTATCATTTCAGCATCAAAGTCTGCCACATGACGGTGGCTGAAATGATTGGTTTGTTTGGGCCCCCACAAAAAAAGAAGCAAGTAATCCCCTCACAAAAAAAGAAGCACAAACTGGCTGGAATTTATAATTAATTTTGATGAACATCATCTTCTTCACATTTTGTGGAAGTAACCTCCTACGCCAATCGCTGACCAGGTTACCGGCTGCGCTAAACACTCGGAGTACACACTGGAGGGGGGGGGGGCACTTATGTAAAATAAAGCCAGTTTGTGCAAGGGCCTCCAAATTGCCTCTTTTTCCTGCCAGTATACCTACGAATTGTCTGACATGCCTACTTGGATGCTGTTACCCATATAATTCTCCACCCTACTTTCAATTGTGACAGCATCATATGCAGTGACATGTCAGTAATTGTTGGCAGCTGCTTCAGTCCGGACCAGATGTCAACACTTGCTCCTGACTGCCCTGCATTACCGCCAGCAGGTAGGCTCGGAAATGTTATCCTTTTTCTCGCAGCCCCAGTTGCAGGAGAAAAAAAGGAGGAGCTGTTGATGGGTCATATTCTGCTTGAGTTGACAATCTTCTCACCAGCAGGTCTTTGAACCTCTGCAGACTTGTGTCTGCCAGAAAAGAGAGATACAATGTATGCTTTAAACCTAGGATCGAGCAGAGTGGTCAAAATGTAGTGCTCTGATTTCAACAGAATGACCACCCTTGAATCCTGGCAAAGCGAATGAAGGGCTCCATCCACAAGTCCCAAATACTTAGCAGAATCACTCCGTCTTAACTCCTTCAATTTCTCCAGCTGCTTCTGCAAAAGCCTGATGTTTTGCCCAGGCATGACAATAGGCTTTCTCATCCCATAGACAACAACTGTCTCCACTGGTGCCTTATTCAAACAAACCACATCACCATCAGAATCCTCATCGTCAACTTCCTCCTCAGCGCCAGCTACACCATTATGTTCCTCATCCTGGTGTACGTCTACAGTGACATCCTCACTCTCAGTATCAGCAACTGGACTGGCGATGCTCTTCTCTGCACTTGCAGGAGGCATGCAAATGGTGGTAGGAGCCTCCTCTTTCCATAAAGTCTTGGAAAGGTCAGGCCTAGACATCGCAACCATGGACACACCTGGGGGTAAATTTACTAAGATGGGAGTTCTATTTAGGATGGGATGTTGCCCATAGCAATCAATCAGATTCTACTTCTCATTTAACTACCACCTTCTAGAAGATAATACCTGGAATCTAATTGGTTGCTATGGGCAACATACCATCTTAAATAGAACTCCCATTTTAGTAAATTTACCCCCTGGACTCTCCTTGGGGATTTGTTATATCTGTAAACGCATAGTTGTTTTTTCCTGTGCTTTAACAAGCTTAATTTAAAAAAAAAAATTGAGAGGCAGGAGGGCTTCCATCCTTTTGAGAAGCTGTGCCACCAGTCATGAACATAGGACAAGGCTTTAGCCTTTACTTTTTCACTTTGTGTCATGAATGGCATATTGCCAATTTTACATTTCTCGTCAGATAATTTCTTTTTTTTTCTGAGAATTCACTTTTGCTTCTTGAATTTTACATGTCCTCTATGACATTGGGCATCGGCTTAGCAGACGACGTTGATGGAATTGCATCATCAATGTCATGACTGGTGGTAGCAGCAGCTTCAGCACTAGTACTAGGAACTGGAAGTGGTTCGTGATCTTCCACTATTTTCTCTACCAAATTGTTGTTCTCCATTTCACAGGACAGCACCCCATTATTATTACAGCATACAGAACAGTGCCCTTTTATTTTCACAGCACCCCTGTATTCTTACTGAATACAGGACCAGTGTACTTTTATTTTAACAACTGCACCCTTTAATTTTTGCAGCATACAGGGACAGTGCAATGTTATTTTAACAGCAGCACCCCTATAATTTTACAGCATACAGAACCAGTGTGCTTTCAATTTTTATCAACTGCACTTCTGAATTTTTACAGCATACTGGGCCAGTGTAATGTTATTTTAACAGCAGCACCCCTATATTTTTACAGCATACAGGAGCAGTGTGCTTTTAATTTTTAACAACTGTACCCCTGAATTTGTACAGCATACGGGGCCAGTGTAATGTTATTTTAACAGCAGCACCCCTATATTTTTACAGCATACAAGACCAGTGTGCTTTAAATTTTTAATAACTGCACCCCTCAATTTATACAGCATACAGGGCTAGTGTAATGTTATTTTAACAGCAGCACCTCTTTATTTTACAGCATACAAGAGGATAGCTACACCCATGTACAGCTGCAGTACCCATAACAGCACATGAAACAACAGTGACAGCAAGGACAGCACCCTTAACACAGCACAGGTACACCACAGTGACTACAGCAGCACCCCTACAGAGCACACGCTAACCCCACCCAATGCCACCACACACAGAGAGACAGATATCTGTCTCCCTCAATTTCCAAGTCCAGATTGAAAATGGCGGAGACGCGCGGCTGTGAACCGAACCCGCTCATCTCTAATATACATATGTATATTTATATTTATATATAATCATTCCAATTGCCCGTCACTACCGGATAGCCATCCATGCTGCGGTGCCCTCTTAAGTTCTTGACAAGCTATAATAGGAAGGTTAGATAAGCGGCACTCACCAGTCTTTGTTAGAAATAAAATAAAAAGTCCTTTATTTAGATCCTACTTTTTGGGGTTTAATTTCACCAACAGTGTCACACAATACGTGTATGAGTATGAAATAAAATATATTACTGTTGTACCAACTGCACCCACAGTGTTGAACAATACGTGTATGAGTACGATATAATATATATTACTATGATACCACCTTCACCCACAGTGTTGCACAATACATGTATGAGTAAGAAATAATAATATACTGCAGTCTGACTGGCAGTGTCACAGTTCTTATGTAAATAAAATAAAAAGTGTACACTGGGGTAAAGCACAAACCAAGTATGTATATATATATATATATATATATATATATATATATATAAAAACAATTTTATGCTCCAGCACTGGGCACTGCCCCGGCAATGGGGCTGACCTGCTCAGGTGCCCTCCTCCAGGGACAATACCCATATGGATAACGACGGGGAATGATGAGGCGGCACTCAGAGTCTTGAAACAGCTTAAAACTTGTAATAGTGCATATCAACGTTTCGGGGTCTCACCCTTCGTCAGGTTTAGTGCTTTACAACAAACAGTGTGCTTAAATAAGACTTACTCCCAGTAAGAACATCCCCTCTAGCGTGTGCCGCTGGCCGCGCCGTCCCGGTGTCCAGTCCGTCGTCACAGGCGTCTCAGCGGAAGTGACGCGCCGGCGCCTGGAGGAGCGTCCATGGCAACGCTGCCTGGCAACAGAGGAACATGTAAACAACCTTAATGATACAGTGCCGTTAACATTACTGTTTAGGTCGGTTATTATAGACATTTAGTTTTACAAAGTTACTTTGTGTCATAAATACATTAACAAGCAAAAAGTGCTCTTGTTGCGTGATGCCAGGTCAGACATAAAATTGTGCAGAAAAAGGCTTTTTTGACATAATACTGTATATACAACGTGAAAAGATAAATGAACCAACCTAATGGCTATACCACCGTACATTGTAGGCCCATTATACATTCTAAAGAATATGACATAATGATAAAAAAACTATCGCTGATACCCAGAGCTGATTTTCATATTGCGACAGCTTTCCTATTATTCTATGTTACTGCCCTAACTTAAATTAATGTCCCGTATAAAGACCACCGCCCTCACATTGCCCATATTGTTCCCAAACCCTATCAATTGAAATTCTTCAGGGATTGTGGTGCAGATGTCACATCACTAGGCAATTTTAGGGAATCTCTACCCACATTAAATAAAATTAATAAAGCCTAGATTGTCATTGAGACCAACAGGTCTAAGGGTGTTTAGTCTATGAATCCACACAGACTCTAATTGTAACAGCTTTTTACCTCTATTACCACCCCGCATAGACTCCGGCACATGGTCAATGATTCTGTGCTTGAAAGTAGCCATGGTATGTCTATATTCCAGAAAGTGTTTGGCTACAGGTTGGACCCCCTTGCCTGATGCAAGAGCGTTCCTGGCTTTAAACTGACATTCGGTCTTGCCGATGTAGTATCTACCACATGGACATATGATGGCATAAATTACGAATTTGGTAGAACACGTTAAAGGCCATTTGATGGGAAATTTTTTACCTGAACATGGATGCGTGATGCTATCTCCCACAGACATGTGTGAACAAGTCGTGCATCCTGTGCATTTGAAGCATCCATTCTTACGTTTCAGAAAATGTTTTGGGATCTCTTTAAATTTTGCCATGTCAGTTTTAACAACCATATCTTTAATGCTCCGCCCTTTCCTATAACTAGGCATCACTCTTTGATGACGGAACACAGGCAAATCCGGGTCAGTTGATACTAGGGGCCATAGTTTTTTGACCTGCTTTTGTGTATGATTACTATATATATTGAATTCACACACCCAAGGAATGACATCACCTAATTTTTTGGTTTAAGACTTTCGGTCCTATTTTTGCTAATCGCTTTTGCTCTGGCCTGGGCCAATAGTTGTCGTGGATAACCTCTAGCAATTAGTCTAGATTCCATTTCATCCAATTGCTTATCCCTTTCATGTGTATTACTATTGATCTTACACACTCTCAAGAGTTGGGAATAAGGTACACTCGTGACAGTAGATGCTGGGTGGCAGCTGTCATATCTAAGTATGGTGTTACGATCTGTCGGTTTTTTGTATAAAGACATCACCACTTTGCCTTCATGTATTCTGATATTGAGATCCAGGAAGCAAATTTCACTGCGGCTGCTGCTCAATGTCAATTTGATAGGACTGTCTGTGGCATTATGTGTCATGATGATGTCATGTAAATCAGCCACATCTCCATACCACATAGGAGCAGGTCGTCTATATACCTAAAGTATAAAAACAATCTGCTAGAAATCAAACTATTGGAGAAAAAGAGACTCCGTTCTACCTTCCACATATAGGCATTTGCAAACAAGGGTGCCACAGAAGATCCCATGACACACCCCGTTTGCTGCCTGTAGAACTGGCCATCAGAGCTGAAAATATTATGGGTTAAGGTGAAATTCAATAATGTCATGAAAAAAATCAATGTCGGGGCCTTCGTAAGATACATTCCCCGTAATCAAATGTCTAACCGCCTGCATCCCTTGTGCAAGCGTGATGCAGGTGTATAGACTTGTGACGTCGATAGTGGCTAAAGTAATATCAGCCGGTATCTGGTCAAAAGAAGAAAACTTATGGAGAAGCATAGTAGAATCTTTAAGGTGAGTAAACGTACCCTGTATACAGGGTTGTAAATAACAATCCAAAAAGATCGCAATTGGTTCGCACAGAGACCCCCAGGCTGAAATAATTGGTCTGCCCGGTGGCCTCTGCGCGTCCTTATGGATCTTAGGGATGGTATAGAAAAGGGGTGACACGGGGTAATCGGACCACAATTTCTGAAACACTTCTGCTGAAATGATATCCTCATCCCTAGCTTGCTGCAAAATGTGTTTTAATTCGGCCTGACCACATCTGCACCACAATCCCTGAAGAATTTCAATTGATAGGGTTTGGGAACAATATGGGCAATGTGAGGGCGGTGGTCTTTATACGGGACATTAATTTAAGTTAGGGCAGTAACATAGAATAATAGGAAATCTGTTGCAATATGAAAATCAGCTCTGGGTATCAGCGATAGTTTTTTTTTATCATTATGTGATATTCTTTAGAATGTATACTGGGCCTACAATGTACGGTGGTATAGCCATTAGGTTGATTCATTTATCTTTTAACGTTGTATATATTATATCAAAAAAGCCTTTTTTATTTATGCACGATTTTATGTCTGACCTGGCATCACGCAACAAGAGCACTTTATGCTTGTTAATGTATTTATGACACAAAGTAACTTTGTAACACTAAATGTCTATAATAACCGATCTAAACAGTAATGTTCACGGCACTGTATCATTAAGGTTGTTTACATGTTCCTCTGCTGCCAGACAGCGTTGCCATGGACGCGCCTCCAGGCTTCGGCGCTTCACTTCCCCTGAGACGCCTGTGACAACGGACTGGACGCCGGAACGGCGCGGCCAGTGGCACACGCTAGAGGGGATGTTCTTACTGGGGGTAAGTCTTATTTAAGCACACTGTTTGTTGTAAAGCACTAATCCTGACGAAGGGGGAGACCCCGAAACGTTGATATGCACTATTACAAGTTTTAAGCTGTTTCAAGACTCTGAGTGCCGCCTCATCATTCCCCGTCGTTATATATATATATATATATATAACTGGATGCTGATGCGGCACTCATAACCGATTGGCAAAGAATGGAATCATGCAATAAATGCATTTATTGTGTGATTCCATTCTTTGCCAATCGGTTATGAGTGCCGCATCAGCATCCAGTTCTATTTGAATCTTTATGAGGGCACCAAACCAAGTAAAGGTATTTATGTGGAGTGCCGGGACATTTGTGTTGTATATATATATATATATATATATATATATATATAAATATAATAGGGTGCAGAACCACTTGTGAGATATAACTCTAGTTCTAAAATTATTCGTATATGACTATATAAAAAAAACCTGTAACACACAAACCCAATATCAGGGCGTCAGCCAACCCCTAGGAAATTGCAGTATAGGTATACTACTTTAGTATGTATATGGAAATAGGGGGGATAGGGGTGCGGCGACTGGTGGTGTTCAACAGTAAATATAAATATAAATACAAATATATATAAATATTTTCTAAGAGAGTGCAAGATGCAGAGAGCTAGAAATTCTAAAAAATATATGATTTTAGTTTACAAATAAGACAAAATGAATAAGACAAATAGTAAAAGGCTAGAAACAAAAATTGTTTTAAAACAGAGTGGATATAAAAAAATCTAGGAGGTCAGACTTATCTCAGTGAGAACGGAGGTCAGTGAGGGAACCCAACGCGTTTCGTCCGCTCAGGACTTCATCAAATGGGTAATCTAGTGCTGGGACTGGGTTCAAATTTATACCTCTCACATCAGTAAATTGATTATGACATCACTTCCTGTTTGTTAAAACACATAAACATGTATAGACCAGAGAATACGGGATAAAACTATGGGAGTATATTAAAAAGTATGCAAGGACAATGTCCATTTGTAAATATCTATAAAATGAGTGTCTTAAAGTTTAAATTTAGGTCCAAACATCATAAGTGTGGGGCTTCTGCCACACTTCCGGTCATCTCCTTCAGACGCTGCACCGATGACCAGCTTGCGCCCCACTTCCAGATCTCTAAGACGGACACGCTGGCTGCCTTGATAGCCCATCATCTAGCATCCTGGCCTTGGTGACCCGCATCCCGGAACGCAGTCAGCTTCCTGTGTATAGATCTCTTCATCCTTCTGTTTTATAGGGATGATGGCGGTCATTTTCTTGTAGCTGCAGACCAAAATTTGTGTCCTGTATTGCATAATACAGCAGCTCGGCATATATAATAAAGAAGAGAGGAAATCAGAATGTACAAGTATTGTGATTTAATAAACTCACAGCTATTTAAAGTGCTTATTGATTTGAAGGTGCTTATTAAGAATACTAGACGAAGACACTGATGTGATCTTATAAGAGTATAAACTATTTTTATATTAATTTAACTATTTTAATATAATATCGAACCAGTGAAAATATATTATATATAATCAGTGCAGGTTTAAAAAATAATAATAAGAAAGTGCTAGGTGAGTGCTGGTTAGAAACTGTAAGATATAGGTGATATATACGGATTAAATTAATTAATAATTGGTTACGACGCCTCCTGATCACTTACAGTACCGGATCTTCCCAGGTAGTCTCCCTCCCTGGTACTGATCCGGCCCAACACTGCTTAGCTTCCAAGATCAAATGAGATTGGGCATTTACCAGTGTGGTCTGACTGTATGAACATCATGACACCAAACCGAAGGTTAAAATTACTTTATTTACACATATTATTGTGAACTATACATAATTTAAGTGAGCTATGGACCGAAGATGGAATTGAGGGATACTGCACCTCACAGAAATGGTGTAATTTTGTATCCTTCATTCAGGCCTAAAGGATGCAAAGTTTGAAGTTGAAAGATCCAGTACATTTCATGTCTTGACAGTTTATTTGTAATGTCACCACCTCTTTCTCCTAGTGTGACATGTTCAATTGCCTTGAAAGTTAACTCATCAGGGTTAGAGTTATGTTTCAACGTGAAAAGCCTTGGCACTGCATGATTGTCCATTTTATTCTTTATGCTTCGCATGTGTTCCTGGATCCTCATCTTAAGGGGTCTCTTTGTCTTGCCAACATATTTCATTCTGCACGTGCACTCCAGTAGGTAGATCACGGATGAGGTATTACAGTTCATGAACTCCTTGATGGTGTATTCCTTTTTATCCTCTGCATCACTGAACTTCTTCCTATTCTGATGTGTGTGTATATATATATATATATATATATATATATATACACACACACACACACACATATATATATATATATATATATATATATTAGGCTTTCTATCATTTATTATTTTAATTTCACACTGGGCTGGAGCCCCTGGATGGACGGACAGAGCGCCCCTGTACAGGCACAGCAGCCACCTTGGTACAACGTAAAAAAATATTTTTTATTTTAAATTAATAAAATACTACCTTTATTTTTAACACTGGTTGCAAAGCCCTTGTACAGACATAGTAGCCCCGGGATGTATATTGGGGTACAAGCACAAAAAATATATATATTTTTTAAATTAATAAAATATTAGTTTTATTTTTTTTAACACTGTGGCAGAGCCCCTGGATGAAAGGACGGAGCACCTCTGTACAAACACAGCAGCCACTGGATGTATACTGGGGTACAGCAACAAAAATCTCTATATATTTTATTTTAAATTAGAATATTAGTTTTCTTTTTTTAACACTGGGCCAGGGCCTCTGGATGGACGAACAGAGTACCACTCAAGGACACAGTAGCACCCCTGGATGGACAACACTGCACATCTGATGGACAACACAGCACCTATGAATGGACACAACACCGACACGTCTGCACTGTGCTAGCTCAAGAGCCGGAAAGAAATGGCGCCAATCACCTGGGGCCTTATATAGAATCCAAAACCTGTGAGGACCCGACAGCGGTAGGATGATGTTTTGCTTTGTTTTGGGATCTGAGTAAGGTGGTAAACCCCATGCCGGACTTGGATTCAAGCTCAAATCGCTAATTTCGGGTGGGTTTGGTTCCCGGAGAACCAGACCCGCTCATCTCTAATATATACAGATGGAGCCATGCTCATTGAGCATGGCTACATCGCAAGCAGGGGTGAGCAGTGTGTCTAGGTGCACCTGCGCCTTGGCCTGCCAACGAGCTTACACAGACGTTCCCATTCACTCCCGGCGGTCCGCCTCGCTGGGCGCGACTAGGCACAGACAGTGCTACCATCCACCCCCACAAATATGGTATTTGTCCCTGCTTAAGGTAAAAAAAAAATCAAACATTGCACCTCCTGGATGAACTATTATTTCTGGTGTAATCTCCAATCTGTCCTTTTACAGTGAGTGTGAGTTGATTATTTTCATCAGCTTCGTTTTGCCTCAATGAGGTCACACCTCAGGGCCAACTCCTATTTCCTCAATATGGAACAGCCCATTGTGTGGAAGGAAATGTATGCTATGGATTTTAAGTCATTATTCAAACACACACTTCATGACCTTTAAGTATGTTTAATTTCTTCCAAGTTGTCCAGAGATGGTGACCTCATGGAAGATGCATTTCCTTAATCTTAACACATACAGTAATTAGTTTCTTTTTTTTCTGACATTTTATCTTCAGGTCATAGGAATGGGGACCAGGTTTGCTCCCAGATACTACAACCTATACAGTACATGGGTGAATTTGAGTACTTCCATGTGTGTGGGGACTGACTTTGGCACATACCTGGGGGTATATTTACAAAGATTCGTGTTTTGGCCGTTTTGAAGGGTGTTTGAACTCGAATGGTATCGGGTGCTTTTTACTGCAACTTTTTGAATCCTGATACGGCCATTCACTAAGCTGCCGACTTTTCACAATTCGTATTTTCCGATGTCGATGTGATTCGTAATATCAGGCAGTGTTTTACGGGAGTGATGAGTAAAACACTAAATGCAGAATACCGGTTTGATAGATATCAGTGCGCTGTCACAGCAGCTGATCCGGGTATCACTATTGAGGTATCTCCACCCTCAAAATACACAGACAATGACAAAAACAGATAGGATACCACTGAGTGAGCACTGTCAGGAGGTCAGGGCCAGCCGTATTCTTACAGTCTTTTTCTCTTAGCTCGTAAAACCGGAAAAAGAAAGAGAATTGTGGACTATAGTGCAGTACCTTGGGTTAAAGGATTTTAATTCACACCACACATGAAAAACATTAAAAACATCCTGGGTTGAAAGGAATGTTAACACTTAAAATAAACAGCCTATGCTGTTTGGCATTCTTTGGTGGACTTAATCCGACATAGATAGAGGCAGTGGGTAATTACCAGAAGTAGGTGAAAAACTGGCAAAATACAGTTCCACATTTTATGCCCTTTTCATCATCTTATTTTCCACAGTTAAGCCCTGCCAGCCTCACATAATAAAGGAAACTGAGGCTCCTTTGGTGACCGTAGACCTCCAGGTCAAGAAGAGCAACTGGACAAGAACTCATTGCAGGACATCACTAAAATGGCATTAAAAGGATAGGTAATAATCATGGTATTGTGAAGGCAAAAAAGATGTCCTTTAGGTAGTGTACATAAGTAGACTCAGAATAACGACAACAAAGAGGTGTATCTTGTTAGAAAGAAGAAGATCATAGTTTGAAGTGGGGGAATATGGAAAGTATGAGCACAGGTAGGTACAATCACATAAGTACAGGTACAAGTTCACAGAATATTGTGAGCCACCATAACAGTTATATTAGTAATGTAGGACAAAGCCTAATAGGATATACGTCTGGTGGAGGTGCACCCCTGAGGGTCAAAGTAGTAGAGTAGAGAGTAGGAGAAATGGGACTCTTGAGTTTTTGGGGGCACTCTTTTGTTCAAATTAAAATGTAACTTTTATTCTAATCGTTAAAATTGGCTATTTAGGCCTACCACAGACAAAAGATAGATGCCTACAAGTAACATAAATATCAAAGGTACATTTAAGCAATATTTGCTTATGTTTGCAAACTAAATGGTTCAGCAAATTATTCTCATATACTGTAGATTCTAATACCGTCCCAGCAATATTTGCTTTAGTTTGCAAAATAATCGGCTCAGCAAAAATGTTTACATGCAGATTCAATCAATACACAATATTGTTGGGTATCAATTAGTAAATATTAGTGATGTGCACCGGAAATTTTTTGGGTTTTGTGTTTTGGTTTTGGGTTCGGTTCCGCGGCCGTGTTTTGGGTTCGAACGCGTTTTGGCAAAACCTCACCGAAATTTTTTTGTCGGATTCGGGTGTGTTTTGGATTCGGGTGTTTTTTTTAAAAAACCCTAAAAAACAGCTTAAATCATAGAATTTGGGGGTCATTTTGATCCCATAGTATTATTAACCTCAATAACCATAATTTCCACTCATTTTCAGTCTATTCTGAACACCTCACACCTCACAATATTATTTTTAGTCCTAAAATTTGCACCGAGGTAGCTGTGTGACTAAGCTAAGCGACCCAAGTGGCCGACACAAACACCTGGCCCATCTAGGAGTGGCACTGCAGTGTCACGCAGGATGGCCCTTCAAAAAAATACTCCCCAAACAGCACATGATGCAAAGAAAAAAAGAGGCGCAATGAGGTAGCTGTGTGACTAAGATAAGCGACCCAAGTGGCCGACACAAACACCTGGCCCATCTAGGAGTGGCACTGCAGTGTCAGACAGGATGGCCCTTCAAAAAAATACTCCCCAAACAGCACATGACGCAAAGAAAAAAAGAGGCGCAATGAGGTAGCTGTGTGACTAAGATAAGCGACCCAAGTGGCCGACACAAACACCTGGCCCATCTAGGAGTGGCACTGCAGTGTCACGCAGGATGGCCCTTCAAAAAAATACTCCCCAAAAAGCACATGACGCAAAGAAAAAAAGAGGCGCAATTAGGTAGCTGTGTGACTAAGCTAAGCGACCCAAGTGGCCGACACAAACACCTGGCCCATCTAGGAGTGGCATTGCAGTGTCAGACAGGATGGCACTTGAAAAAAATACTCCCCAAACAGCACACGACGCAAAGAAAAAGAGAGGCGCAATGAGGTAGCTGTGTGACTAAGATAAGCGACCCAAGTGGCCGACACAAACACTTGGCCCATCTAGGAGTGGCACTGCAGTGTCACGCAGGATGGCCCTTCAAAAAAATACTCCCCAAACAGCACATGACGCAAAGAAAAATGAAAGAAAAAAGAGGTGCAAGATGGAATTGTCCTTGGGCCCTCCCACCCACCCTTATGTTGTATAAACAGGACATGCACACTTTAACGAACCCATCATTTCAGTGACAGGGTCTGCCACACGACTGTGACTGAAATGACTGGTTGGTTTGGGCCCCCACCAAAAAAGAAGCAATCAATCTCTCCTTGCACAAACTGGCTCTACAGAGGCAAGATGTCCACCTCATCATCATCGTCCGATTCATCACCCCTTTCACTGTGTACATCCCCCTCCTCACAGATTATTAATTCGTCCCCACTGGAATCCACCATCTCAGGTCCCCGTGTACTTTCTGGAGGCAATTGCTGCTGGTGAATGTCTCCACGGAGGAATTGATTATAATTCATTTTAATGAACATCATCTTCTCCACATTTTCTGGAAGTAACCTCGTACGCCAATTGCTGACAAGGTGAGCGGCGGCACTAAACACTCTTTCGGAGTACACACTGGAGGGAGGGCAACTTAGGTAGAATAAAGCCAGTTTGTGCAAGGGCCTCCAAATTGCCTCTTTTTCCTGCCAGTATACGTACGGACTGTCTGACGTGCCTACTTGGATGCGGTCACTCATATAATCCTCCACCATTCTTTCAATGGTGAGAGAATCATATGCAGTGACAGTAGACGACATGTCAGTAATCGTTGGCAGGTCCTTCAGTCCGGACCAGATGTCAGCACTCGCTCCAGACTGCCCTGCATCACCGCCAGCGGGTGGGCTCGGAATTCGTAGCCTTTTTCTCGCACCCCCAGTTGCGGGAGAATGTGAAGGAGGAGATGTTGACGGGTCACGTTCCGCTTGACTTGACAATTTTCTCACCAGCAGGTCTTTGAACCTCTGCAGACTTGTGTTTGCCGGAAAGAGAGATACAACGTAGGTTTCAAATCTAGGATCGAGCACGGTGGCCAAAATGTAGTGCTCTGATTTCAACAGATTGACCACCCGTGAATCCTGGTTAAGCGAATTAAGGGCTCCATCCACAAGTCCCACATGCCTAGCGGAATCGCTCTGTTTTAGCTCCTCCTTCAATGTCTCCAGCTTCTTCTGCAAAAGCCTGATGAGGGGAATGACCTGACTCAGGCTGGCAGTGTCTGAACTGACTTCACGTGTGGCAAGTTCAAAAGGTTGCAGAACCTTGCACAACGTTGAAATCATTCTCCACTGCGCTTGAGACAGGTGCATTCCACCTCCTTTGCCTATATCGTGGCCAGATTTATAGGCTTGAATGGCCTTTTGCTGCTCCTCCATCCTCTGAAGCATATAGAGGGTTGAATTCCACCTCGTTACCACCTCTTGCTTCAGATGATGGCAGGGCAGGTTCAGGTGTTTTTGGTGGTGCTCCAGTCTTCTGTACGCGGTGCCTGTATGCCGAAAGTGGCCCGCAATTCTTCTGGCCACCGACAGCATCTCTTGCACGCCCCTCTCATTTTTTAAATAATTCTGCACCACCAAATTCAAGGTATGTGCAAAACATGGGACGTGCTGGAATTTGCCCAGATGTAATGCACGCACAATATTGCTGGCGTTGTCCGATGCCATTGCTGCTACTGGTGCCGCCGCTGCTGTTCTTGCAGCGGGAGGCAATACATCTACCCAGTGGGCTGTCACAGTCATGTAGTCCTGAGTCTGCCCTGCTCCACTTGTCCACATGTCCGTGGTTAAGTGGACATTGGGTACAACTGCATTTTTTAGGACACTGGTGACTCTTTTTCTGAGGTCTGTGTACATTTTCGTTATCGCCTGCCTAGAGAAATGGAACCTAGATGGTATTTGGTACCGGGGACACAGTACCTCAATCAAGTCTCTAGTTGGCTCTGAATTAACGATGGATACCGGAACCATGTTTCTCACCGCCCAGGCTGCCAAGGCCTCAGTTATTCGCTTTGCAGCAGGATGACTGCTGTGATATTTCATCTTCCTCGCAAAGGACTGTTGGACAGTCAATTGCTTACTGGAAGTAGTACAAGTGGTCTTCCGACTTCCCCTCCGGGATGACGATCGACTCCCAGCAGCAACAACAGCAGCGCCAGCAGCAGTAGGCGTTACACTCAAGGATGCATCGGAGGAATCCCAGGCAGGAGAGGACTCGTCAGACTTGCCAGTGACATGGCCTGCAGGACTATTGGCTTTCCTGGGTAAGGAGGAAATTGACACTGAGGGAGTTGGTGGTGTGGTTTGCAGGAGCTTGGTTACAAGAGGAAGGGATTTAGTGGTCAGTGGACTGCTTCCGCTGTCACCCAAAGTTTTTGAACTTGTCACTGACTTATAATAAATGCGCTGCAGGTGACGTATAAGGGAGGATGTTCCGAGGTGGTTAACGTCCTTACCCCTACTTATTACAGCTTGACAAAGGCAACACACGGCTTGACACCTGTTGTCCGCATTTGAAATAATTCCACACCGAAGAGCTGATTTTTTTTGTATTTTGACCAGGCATGTCAATGGCCATATTCGTCCCATGGACAACAGGTGTCTCCCCGGGTGCCTGACTTAAACAAACCACCTCACCATCAGAATCCTCCTTGTCAATTTCCTCCCCAGCGCCAGCAACACCCATATCCTCATCCTGGTGTACTTCAACAGTGACATCTTCAATTTGACTATCAGGAACTGGACTGCGGGTGCTCCTTCCAGCACTTGCAGGGGGCGTGCAAATGGTGGAAGGTGCAAGCTCTTCCCGTCCAGTGTTGGGAAGGTCAGGCATCGCAACCGACACAATTGGACTCTCCTTGGGGATTTGTGATTTCGAAGTACGCACAGTTCTTTGCTGTGCTTTTGCCAGCTTAAGTCTTTTCTTTTTTCTAGCAAGAGGATGAGTGCTTTCATCCTCATGTGAAGCTGAACCACTAGCCATGAACATAGGCCAGGGCCTCAGCCATTCCTTGCCACTCCGTGTCGTAAATGGCATATTGGCAAGTTTACGCTTCTCCTCAGACGCTTTTAATTTTGATTTTTGAGTCATTTTTTTACTGATCTTTGTGTTTTGGATTTTACATGCTCTGTACTATGACATTGGGCATCGGCCTTGGCAGACGACGTTGATGGCATTTCATCGTCTCGGCCATGACTAGTGGCAGCAGCTTCAGCACGAGGTGGAAGTGGATCTTGATCTTTCCCTATTTTTTTAACCTCCACATTTTTGTTCTCCATATTTTAATGCGCACAACTAAAAGGCACCACAGGTAAACAATGTAGATGAATGGATAGTATACTTTGTGTATGACGACGAGTGACTGAAGACACAGAGGTAGGTACAGCAGTGGCCTACCGTACTGCTATATACAGTATAATGGACCTGGTGGACACTGTCAGCAGACTGCGTTTATAGTATAAAGAAAAAAAGACACCACAGGTATACAATGTAGATGGATGGATAGTATACTTTATGTATGACGACGAGTGACTGAAGACACAGAGGTAGGTACAGCAGTGGCCTACCGTACTGCTATATACAGTATAATGGACCTGGTGGACACTGTCAGCAGACTGCGTTTATAGTATAAAGAAAAAAAGACACCACAGGTATACAATGTAGATGGATGGATAGTATACTTTATGTATGACGACGAATGACTGAAGACACAGAGGTAGGTACAGCAGTGGCCTACCGTACTGCTATATACAGTATAATGGACCTGGTGGACACTGTCAGCAGACTGCATTTATAGTATAAAGAAAAAAAGACACCACAGGTATACAATGTAGATGGATGGATAGTATACTTTATGTATGACGACGAGTGACTGAAGACACAGAGGTAGGTACAGCAGTGGCCTACCGTACTGCTATATACAGTATAATGGACCTGGTGGACACTGTCAGCAGACTGCGTTTATAGTATAAAGAAAAAAAGACACCACAGGTATACAATGTAGATGGATGGATAGTATACTTTATGTATGACGACGAGTGACTGAAGACACAGAGGTAGGTACAGCAGTGGCCTACCGTACTGCTATATACAGTATAATAGACCTGGTGGACACTGTCAGCAGACTGCGTTTATAGTATAAAGAAAAAAAGACACCACAGGTATACAATGTAGATGGATGGATAGTATACTTTATGTATGATGACGAGTGACTGAAGACACAGAGGTAGGTACAGCAGTGGCCTACCGTACTGCTATATACAGTATAATGGACCTGGTGGACACTGTCAGCAGACTGCATTTATAGTATAAAGAAAAAAAGACACCACAGGTATACAATGTAGATGGATGGATAGTATACTTTATGTATGACGACGAGTGACTGAAGACACAGAGGTAGGTACAGCAGTGGCCTACCGTACTGCTATATACAGTATAATGGACCTGGTGGACACTGTCAGCAGACTGCGTTTATAGTATAAAGAAAAAAAAAGACACCACAGGTATACAATGTAGATGGATGGATAGTATACTTTATGTATGACGACGAGTGACTGAAGACACAGAGGTAGGTACAGCAGTGGCCTACCGTACTGCTATATACAGTATAATAGACCTGGTGGACACTGTCAGCAGACTGCGTTTATAGTATAAAGAAAAAAAGACACCACAGGTATACAATGTAGATGGATGGATAGTATACTTTATGTATGATGACGAGTGACTGAAGACACAGAGGTAGGTACAGCAGTGGCCTACCGTACTGCTATATACAGTATAATGGACCTGGTGGACACTGTCAGCAGACTGCATTTATAGTATAAAGAAAAAAAGACACCACAGGTATACAATGTAGATGGATGGATGGTATACTTTATGTATGACGACGAGTGACTGAAGACACAGAGGTAGGTACAGCAGTGGCCTACCGTACTGCTATATACAGTATAATGGACCTGGTGGACACTGTCAGCAGACTGCATTTATAGTATAAAGAAAAAAAGACACCACAGGTATACAATGTAGATGGATGGATAGTATACTTTATGTATGACGACGAGTGACTGAAGACACAGAGGTAGGTACAGCAGTGGCCTACCGTACTGCTATATACAGTATAATGGACCTGGTGGACACTGTCAGCAGACTGCGTTTATACTTATAGTATAAAGAAAAAAAGACACCACAGGAGTGTTTTTCAGGTAGACAAACGTATACTGGTGGTCACTGTCAGCAAAACTGTGCACTGTACTCCTGCTATAGCTGCTCCCCAGTCTCCCTCACAATTAAGCAGTGTGAGCACTCAGCACAGTCAGATATATCATGCAGCACACTGAGGCTGAGCACAGATATGGTATGGAGCATTTTTTTCAGGCAGAGAACGGATAAAAAAAACCTAGCAAAATTCTGCACTGTACTCCTCCTAACAGCTACTCCCCAATCCTCCCCACAATAAGCTAAGCAGTAGCAATCAGATCAACGAACTATAACTATATAAACGGAGAGGACGCCAGCCACGTCCTCTCCCTATCAATCTCAATGCACGTGTGAAAATGGCAGCGATGCGCGGCTGCTTATATAGAATCCAAATCTCGCGAGAATTCGACAGCGGGATGATGACGTTCGGGCGCGCTCGGGTTAGCCGAGCCATACGGGAGAATCCGAGTATGGCTCGGACCCGTGTAAAAAGGGTAAACCGAACCCGCTCATCACTAGTAAATATAGAAATTCATGATTTCTAGTGTCAATACGGTTAGTACACCATGCAGTACACAGATTCATATAGCTCAATATTCACTGGTTCCAATACCAGATATCAACTTCTTAGCAGACTGTACAGTCTCGGTTTCTCATGGATAAAAATTCACATAATGCAGCTTGTGAGTACTCTTAAATATGCACAGTGGAGACTATTAGTATTAGTTCAAATGCACTCTGTTTTGTGCTGTAAATGTAATTTCTATGGTTACATAGTCCCCTGATCTTTTCAGCAATATGTCAGGTACTTCCCCAGTATAGTTCCACAGTTATGTGGGTTAAGAGAGAAGAAAAGGAAGCTTTCCCTGTCAACAGTGTAGTTTGGACATCTGCTTCTCACTGTGTGGCCGGCATTATACAGCGAGTGAGCATGTCCTAGTACACCTCAGGGCTTGAAATGACTGTAGTTGTGCCTGCTGTTGAGGTGGTATTTCCGGATATTCTGTTGATGCAGCACAGAAGGTCCTGCAAATAACCACTCTCAATGAGAGAGCACAGATAAAAGATAAGTGCAAGTTTATGTTAATAGCTTAAAATGAGACACCCCAGATAGATCTGGTACACGCTTTTTCCCTGCACATACTGTTAAGCATTGGTGAAGAGTGAGTGGTACGTGAGTCTGGGGTATTGAAAAAATAGGGACCGTAAGTCACTGTGTAGTTGCCTATATAGTTGGTGGGCCCTGATGCCTTTTGGTTTCTCAGCCAGTCCAAGGTTTTGCTACACAGTCACAGAGAGTAAATAAGGGAAGCTAAGGTCCAGCTGCAAGGTGTGGAGGTGACCCACTGGTGCACTAGTGGGCACCCGCTTTCTCAGACAGCTGTTTTGCTGGGCGCTTCGTCAGTGAGACTTCTGGGTTTCCTGTGACTCCGGGATCATCATCACCTGAAAAAGCAGCCAATCAAAGTGTGGGTATCGTCAGTGGATATATTAAATCCGCTCCTATAGGTTGTTGGGCTTGTGGAGTGAGGGAGAGCCTCATTGGCTAGGTTCTATAATTTTTCAAGGTTGCTAGGCAACCGCTGCTGCATGCATAGTTAACTCTTTAGAGTGGATCCGTGTCCTAGCAATGCTGTTAATAGTATGTAATACCCAGAGGGAGACAGAAAGTACAGTTTATGAAATGCAACCTACTTTGGGTTGTTTTCTGTTATATACCATTGTATAAGGTTACAAGTGGGATCGTAATACTGATATAGATGGTTGTAACCCTTTACACAGGTTATAAATTATAAAACTTTTACACTAGTTGAAACTAGTTAGAGAAACATGGATTAAGAAACATATGTATATGGTTGTATACAGTACAAGGCTGTTTTCAAGGGGTGGCAAAATGAGTATGAAGTACTGTAAGTGCACAATGTCATTGGTGGACACGATAAGTAGTATAATATATAGTCTCTCTAATTATAGTAGTTGTGGTGAATACAGTATTATTAGTGACAATATAAACCACCTGTTTGTATTGGTGCGTTTTAGGTGTATAAAAACATGACTGTGTCCTATATGCGAATGAATAAATAGCTATCGTAATGGTGTTGTATATGTGAGGAGAGTAGCTCAACTAAGTGATGGTAATCTTTATGGTATAATAATATCCTGTGTTTTTTGTATATAAAGGTGTTATAATGATAATGTGGTAATAGGTGATTGGTGATAACTGTCAACCTGTATTAGGTATCAGCAGTGATCCCTTGGAAGTGACAAAAAAAGAGGGGGGGTTTCCTTATCGGAAATGGGATATCTTATGATTGTGTTGGCTAACAAAATCTTGGATCTACTAATGAATAGATGATGTGTACCTAAAAGAAAGTAAGAGATGAGATGATAAAGACATAAGGGTGGTGTGTTACGGCAGGCCATGGTGAGTGAAAAAAACCTTTATGTATTGTGTTTAGTGGGTGTCTGAGAGATAAGGATAATTCTTATACCATCAAGTTATGGTATGTGATGTCAATACTCCCCTGATTGTCACGGGTGTAGGGTAAAAAGGTCCAATTGTGTCACTTAAGTCAGTCACCTTACAGAAAGACATTGTAGTTAATTGTCTCATTCAAACTAACTGTGTTTAACTTGAATGTCCATTTACTATCTTTATATAGTAATTCCTTGGCAAGGTCTCCTCCTGTTGTTCCCAGTTTAATATGTAACAGGCCAAAGGCTTTAAGTTCCTGGGTTTGTCCTTTATGGTATTTAAAAAAGTGTTTTGCAACTCATGTTAATTTATTTTGTTTTTTGCAAATCTGACTTAATGTTTCTTATGTTACCCACATGTTCCAGAGCACTGTTTGAATATTTGGGTTGTTTGCAGCTACATTCAAGGCAGTACACTATTTCCATTGCCTAGCAATTGATAAATTGTTCCAGTTTGATTTGTTGCCATATCTGTATAATGCTTGATATTTTTTGATCAAATAAGTACAGGCCTTACATTACCACATGGATAGGTACCCTTTAATTTGGTTTCATGAGCAGAATTTTTGGTGTAATGGCTTTGTACCAGTCTGTCTCTCAGGCTATTGGCTCTTCTCCAGCTGAAGGATGGTTTACTCTGTAGTAATTGAGGTCTTCATCTATAAGAAGGATGTTCCAATTACTTTTAATTATTTCCTGCAGTTCTTTCCATTGGCTGCAGTGATAGGTGACATACCTAACCACTGTAGTATCTTCTTTGTTTTTGATTTTCAGGAAAAATTTGTGTTTCCCTACCGATTTTTGCTGCATGGTATTTTGCAGATTTGATTAGTTTTTAACTATATCCTCTCTCTATTAATCTTATGGTAAGTTCTTAACTTTTTCTTGATAGGCTTGATTGGTTTCTCCTGAGTCACTGAAATTCACCTTTCGGTAAATTCCTGATTGTTGGAGGAATATGTGCACTATCCTTGTGCAATAAGCTGTTTGTTGATGTTTCCTTCCTGTTTAGCTCTGTGAGTAAATATCCTTTGTCATTGATATAGAGGTATAAATCCAGGAAGGTTGCATTTTGTTTATTAATGGTATGAATCATTCTCAGGTTCAAATCATTGTTGTTCAATGTCTTGATGAAATTCATTAGGTCACCTTCTGTGCATGCAAGGTCATAACTATATCATCTGTATAACACAACAAAGTTGTTATTTGGCTAGAATATACTTCATTGTGTTCATTGAAAATGTGCTCATTTTCCCATCATCCAAGGAACAGGTTGGCATAAGTGGGCTCACAAGCCGCACCCATCGCTGTTTCTTGGATTTGGAGTATTTATCATCAAAATGAAAATGGTTTCTCTTGAGCCCAAATTCCATAAGTTCTAGCAGGAAAGTCCTGAAGTCGTCCAACCATTCCGTGTGCAGAAAATAGCTGATGGCTCTCAGTCCTTCTTCATGACCAATACTTGTATATAATGACTCCACATTGTAGTATTGTTCATCACATAACTGGACATCGTGGAGTTTTTAAAGGACATCACTGGTGTTCTGTACATACTTTAGGTGGGTAATGTGTGGGCATGGTGTTGGAGATATTGGTCTAGGATGATGATGCCTTGTTCTAATAAGCCTTCTATGACAGACACGATTGGTCTGCCTGGTGAAACCTTCAAGCTCTTATGTATTATTGGCAGCATGTATAAGGTAGAGGCCTTAGGGTTTTCTAATTACAAGAAGCAAAATTGCTACTTAGTGATGGCACCCTCCTTTAATGCCCCACTGATTAGTCTATCATATATTATAAGGAAGTTGTTAGTTGGGTTGAATATCATTTTGCGATGTGACCAGACGGACCCATATGAGAGCCCTCACGGCTTCGCGTCCAATTCCCAGTAACAGAATGGAGTTTTAGGTCACATGGGACCTGTCCAAATAGGGGATTCTCACTTACCATTAGTAACTGCCTGTTACTTACTCCACCTACTGTGCAGTAGGCAGGTACTACGCTGCCACCACCAGACCCTTTATGCCATGGCATCTGAATCCACGGTTCTGCTTTGTATACATCGACACGCTGTCTTACCAGCCATGTGTGGTGTTGACAAATCCCCCAATCATCGCTTGCCTAAGCACAGCACGGTAGCAGGTGGAAAGCAGAGCTTGGAGATGCTGGGTGTACCCTGGACAGCCGGAAAACAGAGCTAGGTTTTGCCTAGCCCTGTAGGTCTGAAGATGAAGTGGTCATCTTGAGGCAGAAGATGTTTTATTTGCCCAAAAATAGTTATAAAAAGAACTTCAGCAATACAGCAGATGTTTACAGCAGAAAGTAGTTGGTATAATACACCCTGGAGGCTTGCAAGCCTCCTTTTTATGTCAATTTTCCACACAGTACCACAGGGAGTTAGTCCGCCCTGTGGTTTACAACCAATCACTGTTTGCCCATGTGCTCTGCATGCCTTGGTCACATGCACAGCTACCATTGTCCTCTATGGACAGTGGGGAGTGGTCACTCTACTTTGACCATCCCATCCTGGAGGATCGGTATCCACCCCGGTGACGTTCAGTCTGCACTGGGGGGAAGTTTTCCCACCTAAACTTACTTCCAGGATCTGGCTGGGACCTAGCTCACCATCTGCAGCCTGAATTCGTGCTCCAGAGCTGGGCAGCCTAGATCCCCGGTCAGGGCTTCCTGCTCACTGAGGGTGATCCCTATGGAGCTCCAGAAAACCACTCAGCTTGTAGGGGCACTGTGGGGCGGTTGCTGGCCAAAAGCACCCGGGTTGGAAGATGCTTGCTTTGCAGGGCGCTGAGCAGAAGAGTGGTGTCCCCCTGGTTGAACAGTATTTTGGGGCTGGCTGCTGCTAGGGCATTTCTGTCCATGTGGCTGAAATGCCACATACTTATCTGCTAGCTGGGCAGCCATCTGTATGCTGGGTGGCTCCAAGTCTAGCACGCACTCCTTCACTTCTGGGGTGCACCTGAGATAGAACTGCTCCCTGCAGATCAGGTCAATCAGTGTGCCCCACGTAGTGGCTTCAGAATCCTTCACCCACTTCACCGTGTACTGCCGCAGCTGGGTGGCGAACTGCTCATGGGTGCTGTTAGGGTTCTTGGGCAAGTCCCAAAACTTTTTCCTGTAAGACTCTGGAGTGATGAAGAATCGCTGTAGGAGGGCCTTTGCGACTTCATCATAATCCCCACAGTCCTCCGTGGCCACTCCACGATAGGCCTCCAAGGCCTCACCATGCAGAGTGGGCACAAGGGGGTATATTTATTTGGATGGATGTATTAAAGTTATACTTTCAAGGTGTGTGTGTGTTGTCTTTATTGGGGTATTTTTTTAGTAGTAGTACTACAGGTACCAGCGGGCCCGTTTTTCCACTGCATGCTGGTACTTGTGGTTCTCCAAGTACCAGCTTGCGGGGGAGGCTTGCTGGGCCTTGTAGTACTGCTACTAAAAACAATATCAATCACTTTTCACAAAGGCTATCAGCCCCCCATCCGCAGCCTATTGGATGGGGGGGACAGCCTCGGGCTTCACCCCTGGCCCTTGGGTGGCTGGGGGGGGAACCCCTTGATTGAAGGGGTCCCCACTCCCCCAGGGTACCCCGGCCAGGGGTGACTAGTTGGATATTTGATGCCACGGCCGCAGGGCACTATATAAAAGTGACCCCCGGCTGTGGCATTATCTGTCCAGCTAGTGGAGCCCGGTGCTGGTTTTAAAAATACGGGGGACCCCTACGCTTTTTGTCCCCCGTATTTTTGGAACCAGGACCAGGCGCAGAGCCCGATGCTGGTTGCTTAAATATGGGGGAACCCCTGTCATTTTCTTTCCCATATTTCTGCAACCAGGATTGGCTCAAAGAGCCCGAGGCTGGTTATGCTTAGGAGGGGGGACCCCACGCAATTTTTTTTCAAAAAATTAACACTTTCCCACCCCTTCCCACTGATATACATGCACGGATCTCATGGATCCGTGCATGCCTATCCAATCACGGCTCAAAAAAGCAGGTCTGTTTTTTTTTAGCACTTTTTTACGAGTTGTATTTTTTCACGGCAGTGTTTTTTTTTTTTTTGGCTTTGCACTTCTTAGTAAATGACCGAGATTCATACTTAAACAGCCGCGTTTTGACCGATGGTGTATTCATTCGTATTTTTTTTGTTGGACTTCAAAAAAAATATGAATGCCCTCATCACTGCCGAGATTTGAGTTTAGTAAATGACCGAGATGACACTTTGAAGAAAAAACGGCATCTCGGTCAAAATCGGGACCTTAGTAAATATACCCCAGTGTGTCTCACTCACTTCGATTTAGGTAAATCATGTAGTTTGCAAGTCATTTCAAAAACTTGCAAATGTCCATCAATGTCCCCATCACTGTCTGCAAACTTGGCAAACTGAATGTGTCCCGATGTGTGTACAGCAGCAGACAATGGCTCTTGTCAAGGGTGTATCTAGGGGTCCGAGCACCTCTGGCAAAGTCAGGGGCTGGTGCCCCCCCTTTCCCTCCCCCACACACATATTTGAAATAAGGAAGGCGTGTCAAAAAAAGGAATGTGGCCTTGTGGGGATGGGGCGTGGCCACACAATAGTACTTCCAATTCAAATTATGCCACACAGTATTACATTACACAGCATAGTAGTGTCCATTACACACATTACAATGCACAGTAGTGTCCCTTATTCACATTACGCCACACAGTCGTACCCCTCAGGGCCGGATTAAAAGCCACATGGGCCTGGAGCTGAAAATATTAATGAGCCTATTGTGAGAAATGAGAGAGGTGTGATCAGTGCTGTGTGGGTGTGGCAAGAGCCATGTGGGCGTGTAAATACCTTACACGATCAACTCCAATGTCTCCCTAAATATGTAAAAATATAAAAAAAGGCATCATTTTGTGCGAAAAATTGAAATGCAATCTTAATAGCTGTGATTTATGGCGAACCACTGACCATGTGGACAGCTGGTGGCTAGTGATCATCACGCTGCTATGATTATGGGCCTGTTTTTATGTGGAGGCCTGGAGCTGGAGCTCTATCTGCCCCATTGTTAATCTGGCCATGGTACCCCTATAGAAAACACAGTCTATACAGGGCACATGGGGAATGCAAATAGAAAATGGAAATGTGTACCAGTGCTAATAAATATATTTCTAATTTTATATGGGGAATGCGGTCAAACCACATTTATTATTATTATATCTGATCCTGCCCATAAGCACACACATATACACTTACATACATAGTCATACACAAAACACATATGTATGATATATAGTACAGTCACACATGCAGTATATACAAATACAGTCACATACATACATACATAGTTACACACTTATTCACATACAGTACATAGTCACACACTAATACACACATAAATACAGTAGATACTTATACACACACACAAACAAACATACATACAGTACATACATAGTTACACACATTCTGTACATTAATTCAGTCACAGACACACATACAGACAGACAGACTATATAGTGTCCCCCCACCCCCCACATTACAGACAGGGAACTCTGCATGTACTTTAGTAGCTCGTTGTCCTCTCTCCCTCTCCTCCATTCTGCTGGGCTGCCTGCCAGTGAGTGCCATGTAGCCCCGCCCCATTGCTTCCACTCCGTCCACTGTCCTAGCCCAAAGTAGGGCAGTGCAGTCCTGTGCCTTGACACCCCCCATCCCCATAATCTGGCTCTGACTGTACCTGGTGATTGTCTGCTAGTGCCGGCACCAGTGTCCAGCGGCACAGCTCTGCACTAGTGATCAATCAGACTCAAAGAAAAATACAGCTCCTAGCAGCCATTGCTGCTGGGAGCTCCCGGCAACAAGGGCTGCTGGGAGTCGTAGTTTATATTGAGTCTGATTACAAGTGAGGTGCGGTACACTGCTGCCGGACACTGGCGCCGGCACTAACAGACAGTCACCAACTCTGACAGTACTACTTGGTGTTACCCTCTTGCCATGGATGGCACTGCCAGATGGCGCCCCCTCCATGCCTGGTGCTCCTGGCGAGTGCCATCCTGGCCAATTGGTAGATATGCCCCTGGCTCTCGGGGTACCACGGCCTGTGGTCCCCGCTAATCACGAAACATTGGATGATGATCAAGTACCCTTGCTCCACTGCCCTTTCACCTAATTCTGCTAGCCGATCCACTAGGCTATCTGTGCTGACCCCTCCTGGGACGTTGGGATCCTGGCCCTACTAGGGAATATTGGGAAACATGGCTGTTGCTAGAGAGGGGTGAGGCTTGTGGGTCTCACCGGTTCCTTATGAAGATCCACTGGTGGGCCATCCTCTTCGATGCTGATGCCCTCAGCGCTCTCTACCTCCACCTGACTTGACTTCTCCAAGTTCATGAGTGCCGCCCTCATGACGCTTCTGGATGCATTGACAGGGATATCCACATCCTTCTCCTGACACACAATCTCCAAATCATCCTTAGACATTCCGCTGAAGTCCGTCATCTTGTGCGTTCTCCCGTGCTGCAGTTACTCCTCTCTTGAGTAACTCGGCTTCTCAAATCGGGCGACCAAAAAGCTGCCTGGGATTATCCCACCACTATGCCACCAATTTCTGTGACCAGATTGTACCATACGACAGCCCCCACCACTTCGCGTCCCATCTCCAGTAACAGAATGGAGTTTTAGGTCACACAAGACCTGGCCAAATAGAGGATTCCCACTGTCCGTAACCACCTGTTACTGACTCCACCCACTGTGCAGTGGGCAGGTACTATGCTGCCACCACCAGACTCCTTAACGCTGTGACATCTGGAACCATGGTTCTTCTCTGTATGCGTCAACACGCTGTCTTACCACCCCTGCATGGTGTTGATGAAACCCAAAATCGTTGCTTGCCTAAGCACAGCAAGGTAGCAGGTGGAAAGTGGAGTTTGGCGACACTGGGTGTACCCTGGACACCCAGAGCTAGGTTTCCCCTAGCCCTGCAGGTCACAAGATGAAGCAGTCGTCTTGAGGTAGAAGATGTTTTATTTGCCAAAAAATTGTTCTGAAAAGAACTTCAGCAATACAGCAGATGTTTACAGCAGAAAGTAGTTGGTATAATATACCTGGAGGCTTGCAGGACTCCTTATTATGTCAATTTTCCACACAGTACCACAGGGGGTAAGTCCGCCCTGTGGTTTACAACCAATCACTGTTTGCCCATGTGCTGTGTATGCCTCGGTCACATGCACAGCTACCATTGTCCTCTATGGACAGTGGGGAGTGGTCACTCTACTTTGACCATCCCATCCTGGAGGATCGGTATCCACCCCGGTGACGTTCAGTCTGCACTGGGGGGAAGTTTTCCCACCTAAACTTACTTCCAGGATCTGGCTGGGACCTAGCTCACCATCTGCAGCCTCAATTCGGGCTCCAGAGCTGGGCAGCCTAGATCCCCAGTCAGGGTTTCCTGCTCACTGAGGGTGATCCCTATGGAGCTCCAGAAAACCACTCAGCTTGTTGGAAAGCTGAGCTTCTCCTCTCTCTCTCCATGATACTTTTATGTTTGGGGCTGGTGGGGAAGGAATTCCGTTTTTAGGGAAAAGGTCTGGAGGAATCCAACAGCTTGCACAGCCATGGATTCTCCCCTCCTGGGACACAACAACCAGTAAGTGCATTTTTACATTAAATACACTTCACAAACATGTCTCTGTTTAAATAAACTGAGCCTGTGCCCTGCATAGGCTCCACATACCCAGGCACTGCAGCTGGGGGATCTGCTATCCCCAGCTCAGTGCTCCACATCACAACATACATATTATTTATATATTTAAATACATTGTTCTGTTTTTACTCTGCCAGCGCTCAGCGCTGGGCTACCTTAGCTCTGCAGCCTGGAGGACTGCTGGGCTCTCCGCAAGGTCAGCAGGGTGCACTGGGGGGAGCTGTCGGCAGCAGAGGCTAACTTTTCCCAGCCTTGCTGTGGACCCCCCGTCACCCAGTGTGGCTCAACTTGCTGCCTCATCGCAGTGTGCGGCACACACCCTTCTGTATCCTGGCAGCCCAGGACAAGCTTGTGCCAGCTGCCATGGCTCTGTGTCTCCCTGTAGCACTGAGGCACCAGGAGCATAGCTCCCGGACCCCAGCAATCAACATCCTATTCACCTCCGCTGCATTGGGAGCTAGCTAGCCCGGTTCCCCATGAGCGGCACACCCCCTTGCAGCCCAGCAGCCCGAGACGCTTGTCCCAGCTGCCGCGGCTGGCCACCTCCATCATGCTGAGGCACCGGGAGCAGAGCTACCGGCCCCCAGCCCAGCTCTTGGACCTCAGCACCCACCGCACTGCCCACTTCTACCACACAGGGAGCCGATTTGCCCGGCTATCTTCCATGCGGCACAGACCAGGCGATAGCAGCCTCTTTACCCCCTGGCGCACACAGCTCAGCACACCGGGTCTCCCTCACTGCCATGGTCACCAGGGAGGTCCGGGAGAATAAATACACGGCGCCTAGCACCTACAATACATTTTAAAGATGACACCCAGCGCCAGTACATTTGTAAAGTGGCGCCAAGTGCCCATTGTTCATTAAAATGGCACCAGGCACTGAAAGGGTTAACCTCTTCAGCGTGGCCGTGGCCAATAACCAGGTGGCTGATGGGTTCTCCGGCCACAGGAGATAACAGGATGTGTCTGACAGTTGTCGTTGTGCTTCTTTGAGATTAAGTTCTTTGGGCCACAGGACCACATTCCCTCCCTTATTTGAGGGCTTTATTATGATATAATTCCATCTCTGAATTTCCTTCAGTGCATTTCTCTTGTCTCTGGATAAGTTGTCATCAGGAATTCTTGTCCTATTTGTGTTTTGGTATATATGTCCATATCCTTTGAAACAAGGTCCAGAAACACCTTAACTTTGGGGAATGTTCTCCTGTGGTCTGAAAGTGCCCCTTTTCTTGCTTAAATTCCTTTTGTTGCTTGTAGGTTTGGTCATAACATTCTGTGTGGGTATCAGATCCGAGAGTTTTTCCCAGGTTTCTAGTGCCTGGAGATTGTCTTCTGTAAAACTATCTTGCATGATCTTTCAGGTTCTGTAATAGTATCAGCAATCTCTGTGTTCATTCTGGATACTTCAAATGGATCTTTTTGTGCTGAAATGTTTTTCTTCAAGAGCAGTTTTCTCCCAAAAAGGCGGGGATCCTTCTCACATTGAAATCTGTTCATAGACTTGGTGTCTGCTACGAAGTTGATATCTGGTATTGGAACCAGCACATATTGAGCTGTATGTGAATCTGTGTACTGCATGGTGTACTAACCGTATTGATACTAGAAATCATTGAATTTCTGACATTTACTAATAAATACCCAACAATACTGTATATTGATTGAATCTGCATGTAAACATTTTTGTTGAGCCAATTATTTTCCAAACTAAAGCAAATATTGCTGGGACGGTATCGGAATCAGTAAATATTGAGCTTAGTAAATATGTATACTACAGGGTTTATTGGCAGTATTGATACTAGAAACTGTTATCCCTATATGGTAACCTATTTATATCTAACAAATATAGCTTTTCTGTCACAATCTCTAAGAATAATTTGCTGAACCATTTAATTTGCAAACCTAAGCAAATACAGTATTGCTGAAATATACCATTGATATTTATGTTACTTGTTGACGTCTGTCTTTTGTTTGTGATAGGCCTAGTTAGCAAATTGGAATAAAAGTACATTTTTAATTTCACACATTAGAACAATAGAGTGCCCCCCAAAACTTTAGAGTCTCTTTTCTCCTACACAGGAGTGGATCTAGGCACGGGCAAGCCGGGCGGGTGCCCAGGGCACTGCTGCCTACAAGCACAGCTGCAGTCACCCTGAAGGTGCCCACCGCCCACCCACACCATGCAGCCGGCACCATTGTCAGACACTAGAGGTCATAATTGACCTCTAGGGTCTGTGCAGCACTATGGGAGAGACATCATGACGTCTCTCCAATAGAGAGGAGTGGGCAGACAGAGACGGATCAGCAGCGGCAGCAGTGGTTGGGAAGCTGGAGCGGGCTGGTGAGTATTTTGTGGGGTTTTTTTTGTGTTTGTAAGTGGTGCTACTAGGGGGCATAACTACAGGGGCACATCTACAGGGGGCACAACTACTGGGGCCACTCTACTGGGGGCACAACTACTGGGGCAACTCTACTGGAGCATAACTACAGGGGGCTCAACTACTGGGGGCACAACTACATGGGGGCTTAACTACTGGGGCAACTCTACTGGGGGCACATCTACATTGGGCACAACTGCTGGGGCAACCCTACTGGGGCACAGCTATAGGGGACACAACTATAGGGGGCTCAACTAATGTGGGCACAATTACAGGGGCTTAAATACTGGGGCAAGTCTACTGGGACACAACTACTTGGGCAACCCTACTGGGGGCACAACTGCAGGGGGCACAACTACTGAGGGCAAATCTACTGGGGGCACAACTACTGGGGGCATAACTACAGGGGCACAGCTACAGGAGGCACAACTACTGGGGCAAATCTACTGGGGTCACAACTACTGTGAGCACAACTACAGGGGGCACAACTACTGGGGGCATGACTACTGGGGGCACAACTACTGGGGCAACTCTACTTGGGTTACATCTACTGATGGCAAATCTACTGGATGCAAATCTACTAGGGGCACAACTACAGGGGGCACAGCTACATGGGGCTCAACTACTGGGGGCACAACTACAGAGGGCATAACTACGGGGGGCATAACTGTGGCCATGCCCCATCCCTATGAAGCCACACCACTATTTTTTGCCTGCCAGTGGGGCGACGCCAAAAGGAAACTTTTGCCCTGGGCGCCACAAGGTCTAGAACCGACCCTGCTCCTACTCTATACTAGACAGAAGGAGACTAAGAAAGTAATCAGATGTGCAAAAGCACAAGCTGAAGAGAAAATGGCCCAGTCAGTTGGAAAATGGGGCAAAACTCTATTTAAGTATACAGTATATGTGAAAGGAGTACAAGAAAAGGGGGATTAATAAGACTAATAACAGAGAGTGAGAGTCTTGTTGAGGGAGACAAGAAAATAGCAGATTGTCTTTTCACTTAGTATTTCCTACTGAAAAAGACAAGGATCCACAGTTACTGTAAGTTGCAAGTATATACATAAAAAGTAGGTAAATACAGAGAAGCAGGCCATAACAGAACTCTCACAATTGAAAATGGATAAATCTATTGGCCCATATGATACATACAATGATAGTAAAGAGCCTAAGGGAGTGCTAATAACATCATTAACAGAATTATTCAACCAGACATTAGCTACAATAATAATTCCAGAGGACTGGAAAACAGCAAATATACAGTAGTCCCACTGTGCAAAAATGTAAACAAGGAAGAGGCAAGTAACTATTTACCAGTGAGTCTTACATCAGTAGGATGGAAATTAATGGAAACGCTATTAAAATAAAGAGTTATAGATTATCACAAATCCATCAATTTACGGCATCCCAAATAGAATTGATTTAATGGTCGGAAGTCTTATCAAACAAATATTATTGACTTTTATGACTGGTTAATTAAAATATTAGGTCAATGGTGGGGGTGTACTGTAGATGTACTATAGCTTATAAAAGGCTGTTAAATAAACTCAAAAGCTTGGGATGGTCACTGTCAACTGTATTTATTAATCTGTATCACATCTAACTGAAGCTGGAGAAAAGCTGAAACTACTGTAGATGCTTTGGTAAGATCTGGTAGAATTGGTAAGAGCAGAAGGCAGAGACTGGACTTGTGGCCTAATTCATATTTGTATTCACATGCCTACACAGCTGCAATTGGTCAGGCTACAGACTTGCTAATCATCATACGTGAAGCTGACACCCAGAAAATAATCTAGTCTCCCACCAGACATCGCAAAGTCCTCAGTAACTGCGTGCACAAGCAGTATGTAGCACCAATGCAATAACTAGGAACATCGACTCCTCAAGTGAGTACTGTATATGGTCAGGCAAACTGGGCGTGGCATTAGCGATGCTGGTGCCATGTTTCTGTATGTGCATGATCTCACCTGAAGGCAGATACATGCCTCAAAATAGGCCATGCCATGCCTGCATTTTCACCGCCATCCCCATTACCTTCACCAAATAGTTCCTCCCTGTCAATAACTCATGGTAAATTCAGTCCCAGCACCGGAATCCATGAACTTGGGGCTGTAATCAACTACTAGGAACTGAGGGAAACAAGTAGAAACTCAGAACCTAAAGGTAAACTAAACTGGAATCAAGAACTCAGGAAGAGTTCTAGGGGTGGGAATCTCAGATCTGTGCATCCAACATAAATACTCAGACCCAGGACCCACTCTCCAGACCACAGAACTGGAAATTAAATTTGAGATTTGGCATTAGCGGAATAGGTGCTAGATGGAAGTGGAGCACTGCTAGGACTGATGTAGAATGGCAAATCAAAGTAATTGAAGGATGAGAGACATATAATGTTAGTGTGGACTCCTTGCTAAACAGAAGCAGCAGTAAAGAAGGAACTTGCTGGAACACCTGCGCAGTAGCAGGATTGTGTACAGATAACAGGATTGTATGTGGCTACAGTAACTCTTGCATATAACAGGAGTGCTTGCAGATAAACACAAGAGAACTTGTAGATAAACACTGCAGTGCTTGTAGGTTAAAAAGGTACAGGGCATAACTAACTGAAGTCCATAGCAAGGAAGAATCATTTTCATAAGAAGTGAATTGTTCTGAAAATCAGGAAGTCATAGAGGCAGGATTAAATAGGGTGCCTCAGTTACAATTTGTAACAGCAGTCATGTGAATGCAGCTCCTGGAAGTGTTCAACTGATCTAATCCAATATGACTGTGCTAATGCAGCCAGAGTGTTTGTATACAATGGAAATGTTAATGTTTAGGATGCCACTGATGGCCAGAAGAAGCACATGGTAACATGATATGGCACCTCCTGACAGGATAAGCAAGGCTGAAAACCTGATGTGTGGCAGGGATAGTATTTTAATATGGTTGAATGTACAGATGGAGCCGCGCTTATCTGAGGCGGCTCCATCGCAAATGAGAACTCCCAGCGTGACTAAGTGATCCATCCACCTAGTGACGCTGGAAATGCACAGAGACGCTCCCATTCAGAGCATCTCTGTCCGGGCACGTGGACAGAGATGATCTCCTTTCAAGTGAATGGGGCGTGTCTCCATCATGGGCATGCTTGCTTAGTTGGAGACAGAGATGCAGAGTCCTAGGTGCGCCTAGGAGGGCGCGCCTAGGCATAGACGGAGCCACGACTAGCATGGCTCCATCTGTATAAGATCTTGGTTGCAGGATAGAATAAAGAGTTGAAGTAAATGGAATGCATTCACAGGAGGGAAATGTTTCCAGTGGAGTAACCAGGGATCTGTACTTGGACCAGTGATTTTTAAAATCTTTATTGGTGAGTTTGCAAATGGTATTGAAGGTAAAGTATGTCTTGTTACAGATGACACAAAGGTATGCAACAAGTTAGTCACATCAGGGGGGGTAAAACAAATGGTTGATGGTCTAGGTATACTATAAGAATGGTCAAAAGCGTGGCAACTAGATTTTAATGGCAAAAAATGCAAAACCACGTTCTTAGGTCTCAATAAACCAAAGGCTAAATTTAGTGTTAATTTTACTATAATGAAAACTACTGAGGATGAAAGGGATCTAAGAGTCACTATTTCAGTCAAATAAAAGTCAGGTAACCAACATAACAAAGCAATGAGTAAAGCATGTCAGATGCTTGGTTGCTTACAGTAGGTACAGTACTGAAATCAGTAGCATAATTAAAGATGTAATGATACCACTATATAGATCATAATTATGGCCTCATCTAGAATGAGTTGTGGAAGCCATATCTTCAGAGGGACATAAATACATTATAGACTGTACAAAGAGGAGCAACTCAAATAGTGCATGGTCTACAGTACAAAACTTACCTGGAAAGACTAAAAGATCTTAAGATGTATAGATTGAAGCAGAGAAGGAAAAAGGGGGACACATTTCTTATAAGTTAAGCTTTTTATTTAACAAGCTTTATGAGGCAAACAATCTTCAAATGAAGAAAAGCATTAGAACATGAGGAATGCTCTAAAACTGAGAGGAAGTTGGTTCAGATGAATTTTAATAAACAAAACAAATACTTTACAGAAAGTATAGTGGATAATTGGAACAGCCTCCCATCATGTGATGGGGCATGCTAAGTATGATTGGGATAGACATAATGATATCCACACAAAAGAACTAAGGATCAAATAGGGTTTGAGGTTATTATAATGTTATAAAAGGTGCATACTGGAAATGGTCAAGTTGTTCTTATCTGGTGCAAAATTTACTAAAGTTTGATTTTGATGATTCATTTGGCATTCTGTTTCCATTCGATTTCCATTCAATTTGGGTTGAACAGATTTACTAAAAACCAAATTGAATGTCAAATGCATTCTATTACCAAATTCAACTCACATCCCAATAGAAATTGAATTTCTTAAAAACAGCAATGTTTTCCCATAGCCCAAAATAGAATCCCATCATTTACTAAAATTCGATTTGCAAATCGATTTTAAATTGAACCTCAAATCCCCAAATGTTTAGAATGATGTTAGACATTCGACTTTGGCTTCTAAACCCATTCTAATGGTAGGAAATTGATAGTGATCACTTTTTAAGTACCCAAAATCATGTAGGGCAGTGTCGATGTAGTAATAATGGATGCCCAAGGTTATGGCATGTTGTGCACCTACCTGCTCAATTCAAATCGCCACCTGACTGAGATAACCCTGTATGATCAATCAGAGCACCATCAGCTGCTTCATGAGTTGAACAGTGCACATATTTATTCTTATAGACATTATACTTATTCCATTAATGTGCAATAGATAGCACCAGAGCACAATATTGGGCAATTTGTCTGGATGATGTAATGAAGTTTAAAATCATGAGTGTTGTAACTGGCTATCCTGGTTCATCACATGATGCCTAATTCATCCCTGCCTGCAAAAATTCTTGTGGGACAATTGCCAGAGGGATGGTTGTTGTGTAAGATACCAGTATGTGATAATAAAGCATCTAATAGTAATTGTTACTATATTGTTCTAATTTGTTTCCCTACCACCAAAAAAACGTTATTTAGGCTGTGGCTATTGTTCTTGGTTTCTAACTCCATTGTCAAATCCACAAACTCCTGCTAATCATAAGTATAAAGAGGCACATACAGCCACCCAATCCATGACAGAATTCATCTTTGTTTTTTTGTTGTTTTTGTAATTATTCGGAAGGCATATAATTATATCATTTGGTAAAAATGTTCGATACTATGCTCTGTTGCAATCTATTGCATAATTGAGCTTTAAATAAACTACTCTTCCCAGATTATGCAATAAATAGGAAGCAGGCAGAGGTTTTTTTTTTTAGCAACAACTATGTGTGCACAGAAAGTCGAAGGCAGGCAGGCGGCAGATTAGGGCTAAGCTTATTGTCAACTATTTCAGCTGTAAGTATTTTTAAAAAAATTATCCCTTAGGTTTTCATGTATAAAACAGTGTAAAGAGAGAGCTTCTCCTTTAATTAGTGTACATGTGATAGATTTGGACCAATAGGAAGCTATGAGGAAGTTCTGTTCGATTTTGCATTCGATTTTGCTGGTGATTTTGAGGTTCGATTTTGAGGTTTGTTTTTGGAAGGGATTTCATAAATTCAACTCTAAATCCCTTCCAAACACGAATCCACATCAAATTTGATTTGAAAAGCAAATACAATATCAAATTTTAGTAAATAAGGGATTTTTCAAAAAGTTTAGAAATTCAAAAGGAATCGATTTCAATCGATTTTAAAGACTCATAAAGTGGTTTTCAAAATTAAATTTTAGTAAATATGCCCCCTGTTGTCAAATACTATGTTTCTAGACCCAATAGGCCTCGGAAAGTAAATATTACAAAGGGCTAACTGATGCACATTCTTAGAAACTGTTTTCAAACTGAGGCATTTAATTCTCAACCTGAAGTCATGCTCAATTCTTTCAGAATAAAGCATTACCCAAAACCACTATTACACAATGCCCTTACAGATATACTAGAACTTGATAGGTCTTCATTCATTAGGACAATATGATTATAAACCATGGAATTAGATAGGAATTTAGCCTTTACTTATAAATATAACATCTGTTCACATGAAATCTAAAACATAATTAGTACAAATTAGTTTTGTGCACCGGACATTTTTTCGGGTTTTGTGTTTTGGTTTTGGATTCGGTTCCGCGGCCGTGTTTTGGATTCGGGCGCGTTTTGGCAAAACCTCACCGAAATATTTTTGTCGGATTCGGGTGTGTTTTGGATTCGGGTATTTTTTGAAAAAACCCCTAAAAAACAGCTTAAATCATAGAATTTGGGGGTCATTTTGATCCCATAGTATTATTAACCTCAATAACCATAATTTACACTCATTTCTAGTCTATTCTGAACACCTCACACCTCACAATATTATTTTTAGTCCTAAAATTTGCACCGAGGTCGCTGGATGGCTAAGCTAAGCGACACAAGTGGCCGACACAAACACCTGGCCCATCTAGGAGTGGCACTGCAGTGTCAGGCAGGATGGCACTTCAAAAAAATAGTCCCCAAACAGCACATGATGCAAAGAAAAAAAGAGGCGCAATGAGGTAGCTGTGTTACTAAGCTAAGCGACCCAAGTGGCCGACACAAACACCTGGCCCATCTAGGAGTGGCACTGCAGTGTTAGGCAGGATGGCACTTCAAAAAAATTGTCCCCAAACAGCACATGATGCAAAGAAAAAAAGAGGCGCAATGCGGTAGCTGTGTGACTAAGCTAAGCGACCCAAGTGGTCGACACAAACACCTGGCCCATCTAGGAGTGGCACTGCAGTGTCAGGCAGGATGGCACTTCAAAAAAATAGTCCCCAAACAGCACATGATGCAAAGAAAAAAAGAGGTGCAATGAGGTAGCTGTGTGACTAAGCTAAGCGACCCAAGTGGCCGACACAAACACCTGGCCCATCTAGGAGTGGCACTGCAGTGTCAGGCAGGATGGCACTTCAAAAAAATAGTCCCCAAACAGCACATGATGCAAAGAAAAAAAGAGGCGCAATGAGGTAGCTGTGTGACTAAGCTAAGCGACCCAAGTGGCCGACACAAACACCTGGCCCATCTAGGAGTGGCACAGCAGTGTCAGGCAGGATGGCACTTCAAAAAAATTGTCCCCAAACAGCACATGATGCAAAGAAAAAAAGAGGCGCACCAAGGTCGCACCACAGGTATAGAATGTAGATGGATAGTATACTTGACGACACAGAGGTAGGTACAGCAGTGGCCTTCCGTACCGTACTGCTATATATACTGGTGGTCACTGTGTCAGCAAACTGCACAACTGAAATGCACCACAGGTATAGAATCTAGATGGATAGTATACTTGACAACACAGAGGTAGGTACAGCAGTGGCCTTCCGTACCGTACTGCTATATATACTGGTGGTCACTGTGTCAGCAAACTGCACAACTGAAATGCACCACAGGTATAGAATGTAGATGGATAGTATACTTGACGACACAGAGGTAGGTACAGCAGTGGCCTTCCGTACCGTACTGCTATATATACTGGTGGTCACTGTGTCAGCAAACTGCAAAACTGAAATGCACCACAGGTATAGAATCTAGATGGATAGTATACTTGATGACACAGAGGTAGGTACAGCAGTGGCCTTCCGTACCGTACTGCTATATATACTGGTGGTCACTGTGTCAGCAAACTGCACAACTGAAATGCACCACAGGTATAGAATCTAGATGGATAGTATACTTGACGACACAGAGGTAGGTACAGCAGTGGCCTTCCGTACCGTACTGCTATATATACTGGTGGTCACTGTGTCAGCAAACTGCACAACTGAAATGCATCACAGGTATAGAATGTAGATGGATAGTATACTTGACGACACAGAGGTAGGTACAGCAGTGGCCTTCCGTACCGTACTGCTATATATACTGGTGGTCACTGTGTCAGCAAACTGCACAACTGAAATGCACCACAGGTATAGAATCTAGATGGATAGTATACTTGATGACACAGAGGTAGGTACAGCAGTGGCCTTCCGTACCGTACTGCTATATATACTGGTGGTCACTGTGTCAGCAAACTGCACAACTGAAATGCACCACAGGTATAGAATGTAGATGGATAGTATACTTGACGACACAGAGGTAGGTAGAGCAGTGGCCTACTGTACCGTAATGCTATATATTATATACTGGTGGTCACTGGTCAGCAAAACTCTGCACTGTACTCCTCCTATATAATATTATACTGGTGGTCCCCAGTCCCCACAATAAAGCAGCACACTGAGCACAGATATGGAGTGTTTTTCAGGCAGACAACGTATACTGGTGGTCACTGTCAGCAAAACTCTGCACTGTACTCCTGCTATATAATACAGCTGCTCCCCAGTCCCCACAATTAAGCAGTGTGAGTACAGATATATGCAGCACACTGAGCACAGATAAGGAGCGTTTTTTTCAGGCAGAGAATGGATAAAACTGGTGGTCACTGATCAGCATAACTCTGCACTGTACTCCTCCTATATTAATATAAAGCTGCTCCCCAGTCCCCACAATGATATAAGCAAGCACAAATATTTGCATCAACTCAACAATGAATAAACGGAGAGGACGCCAGCCACGTCCTCTACCTAACATTTCCAATGCACGAGTGAAAATGGCGGCGACGCGCGGCTGCTTATATAGAATCCGAATCTCGCGAGAATCCGACAGCGGGATGATGACGTTCGGGCGCGCTCGGGTTAACCGAGCCATACGGGAGAATCCGAGTATGCCTCGGACCCGTGTAAAAAGGGTGAAGTTCGGGGGGGTTCGGTTTCCAAGAAACCGAACCCGCTCATCACTAGTACAAATTATTGCATTCTAAGACATGACATTCTCAAACACATAGGGCCTAATTCAGAGTTGATCGCAGCAGTAAATTTGTTAGCAGTTGGGCAAAACCATGTGCACTGAAGGGGGGGCAGATATAACATGTGCAGGGAGAGTTAGATTTGGGTAGGGTGCGTTCAAACTGAAATCTAAATTGCAGTATAAAAATAAAGCAGCCAGTATTTACCCTGCACAGAAACAAAATAACCCACCCAAATCTAACTCTCTCTGCACATGTTAAATCTGTTTAAATGTTAATTAATTCCTGATTCACCCCCAGGAGGTACATATACTAACATAGATTTTTAGTATAATAAAAACTCTTGATTTTAATATTGACTGTTATTTGTATCATTATGTGTCTCCTAGATTCTTTTGTTTGTATTTAGGGGCTGGCATACCCCTATTATGGGTGGCTGCTGATATATTGATTTGTGTTAACACTATTCAATACAGCGCTTTAGACAATTTTTTGTTCCATTCTTTCCTAGATGTGTGATATTGGAAGTTTAAGTACCACTGTCACAACTGAGGGCCTGAGCTGACGGGAGGCAGCCTCAGTTGTAGGGGCTGAGATGTACCGGAACCTGGGAGGTTGTATCAGACCCCTGGACATGTAAGTAACATGAATAATAACTGCCCGAAGGCGTGACCACGACAACTTGGATAAAAGTCAATGATGTTTATTATGACAACTCCGCAACACAGCAGCAGTAAAAGAAAACATAAAAGTCAGCAAAGAATAACACAGTTCCTGGGTACTACAGGGTGGCAGGAGCCACAGGGCACTGGTAGTGTGAGATAGTTCTTATAATCTTCTAGATGGAAAGTCCTTACCAGGCCCGACTGTAGCAATGGAGATAACCCAGGATTGTACCAGCTGGTGTTCCAGGAAAAGCTGGGTTGCTGAAGATAAAACGGCTGCTGTGGATACTGGCTGGAACCAGACTGTTGTTAGCACGGAGTGGATACTGGCTGGAACCAGTTAAATATAAATGAAGCTTGAGAGCGATGCAATATGAATGAAATGTAGAACTTGAGAGCGGAGAAATAATAATACCAGTGGAGAGTGGTAAAGTGTAGAAAGGACACCGGCCCTTTAAGAGAAGTTGTACTCTGCTGGAAGCTGGGCTGGAAGCAGGTAATGTTGTAGCTGGAAACAGATGAATCCACAATGGATTGGAGAGTCAGGCTACACCGCAGGTGGAATGCTGGTGCGGGTCTCTATGGTGGAAGTCTTGAGACAGGAGCTGGAACCTGGAAGACAATCACAGGAGAGAGACAAACAGGAACTAGGTTTGACAACCAAAGCACTGACGCCTTCCTTGCTCAGGCACAGTGTATTTATACCTGCAGCAAGGAAGGGATTGGCTAGGCAATTATGCAGATTAACAATACTGACAACAGATTGGAGTAAATGATCAGCTGACAGAATCCAAGATGGCTGCGCCCATGCAGACACTTGGAGGGAAGTTTGGTTTGTAATCCATGTGGTAATGAAAACAGTAATGGCGGCGCCGGCCACTGGAGACAGGAGGCGCCAGGCTGACAGATGCACATCCAACCACGCGGACACAGCGGAGGCCGCAGCTGACGTAATCGCCACTCAGACACTCTGCATGCAGAAGCTCAGGGACGGCGGCGGAGGCCACGGGAGACGCCATGCCAGATGTAATATGGCGTTACTGTGACAGCGTCTCAGAGAGACAGGAGAGGATGCAGGAATGTGAACATTAGGATAACAGATGGGATCCGGTCCTGGAGCGCTGAGCCAGCCTTAGGAGGCATCTGATGGGTAAGAAATGGAGTCCAGATACCCGGATCGTGACAGCACCCCCCCCTTTAGGAGTGGCCCCAGGACACTTCTTTGGCTTTTGAGGAAACTTGGAATGGAATCTCCGGACCAAGGCAGGAGCATGGACATCAGAAGCATTGGTCCATGAACGTTCCTCAGGGCCATAACCCTTCCAGTCAATAAGATATTGTAGTTGACCGTAACGGTGACGTGAGTCCAGGATCTTGGCTACTTCATACTCAACGCCTCGTTGAGTTTGGACTTTCGGAGTTGGAGGAAGTGAGGAATGAAACCGATTCAAGATCAGCGGTTTCAACAGGGAAACATGGAATGTCCTGGGTATTTTTAAGAAAGGAGGCAACTGAAGTCTGTAAGCAACAGGATTGATGACTTGTTCAATCTTGAAAGGACCGATATAGCGAGGTGCAAACTTCATACTGGGAACTCTTAACCTCAAATTCTTCGTGGATAACCATACCCGGTCACCCACCTTGAGAGCAGGAACTGCTCGACGCTTCTTATCCGCAAACTTCTTGTACCTGAACGATGCCTTGAGCAGAGCTGATCGTACCCTCTTCCAGATATTGGCAAACTGATGCAAGGTAATATCCACTGCGGGAACAGAAGTTGCTGGAAGCGGTTGGAACTCAGGGACTTTAGGGTGGAATCCAAAGTTAGTGAAGAATGGTGTTGAAGCAGATGAAGAATGATACTGGTTGTTATGACAGAACTCGGCCCAGGGAAGTAATTGAACCCAGTCATCTTGAGAGGAGGACACATAGATGCGGAGGAAGGCCTCCAAGTCCTGATTCACCCTCTCGGTTTGACCATTGGTCTGAGGATGGTAAGCCGTAGAAAACTTTAGCTTGACTTGGAGGACTTGACACAAACTTCGCCAGAATTTGGCTGTGAATTGAACTCCTCGATCTGAAATAATTTCTTCAGGAAGACCGTGGAGTCGGAAGATCTCTTGTATGAATACTTGAGCCAACTTGGAAGCTGACGGAAGACCGGTGAGAGGAATGAAGTGTGCCATCTTGGTGAACTGGTCAACTACCACCCAGATGGTATTGAACTTGTTGCACATGGGTAAATCTGTAATAAAATCCATCGACAAATGGGTCCAAGGTCGACGGGGAACAGATAGTGGAACCAGTTGCCCCGCAGGCGACTGGCGGGATACCTTATGTTGAGCACACTTTGGGCAAGATGCAATAAACTCCAAGACGTCCTTTTTCAGAGCTGGCCACCAATAGGACCTAGAGATAAACTCCAGGGTTGTTTGGATACCTGTATGTCCGGCAAAACGGGAAGCATGGGCCCAATGCATGAGCTTCTTCCTTAGCATCGGTTTCACAAAACTTTTCCCTGATGGGGGCGTAGAGTCCATCCCTACCGTGGAGAATGCCAACGGATTTATAATAGGATGCTTGTCTGAAGACTCTGACTCATTTTCTTGCTCCCATGAGCGGGAAAGGGCATCGGCCTTGCGATTCTGAGAGCCCGGACAGAACTGGAGTTTAAAGTCGAACCTGGAAAAGAAAAGTGCCCATCTGGCCTGACGAGGGTTGAGACATTGTGCGCCTTTCAGATATAAAAGGTTCTTGTGGTCTGTAAGTATGGTGATTGAATGAGAAGCTCCCTCAAACAGATACCTCCACTCTTCTAGAGCGAGCTTGATGGCTAGCAACTCCTGGTCGCCAATGGCATAGTTGCGCTCAGCTGGGGAGAACTTCCGGGAGAAGAAACTGCAAGGGTGTAAATGGCCATCTTTAGCCCTCTGAGATAACACCGCTCCTACTCCAACGGAGGAGGCATCCACCTCTAAGATGAAAGGAGAGTCGATGTCAGGCTGTTTCAGAACAGGCGCAGAGATGAACCTTTGTTTTAAAAGATGAAATGCTTGCATGGCTTCTTCAGACCACTTGGACGGGTTAGCACCCTTCTTAGTGAAAGCAGTAATAGGCGCCACAATGGTGGAAAAGTCTCGTATAAACTTTCGGTAATAGTTGGCGAACCCTAAGAACCTCTGGACCCCTTTGAGGGTTAAGGGTACCGGCCAATTTTGGATTGCTTGTAGTTTCTCAGGATCCATCTCTAGTCCGGAACCGGACACAATGTACCCTAGAAACGGAATGGACTTGACTTCAAAGACGCATTTCTCTAATTTGCAATAGAGATGATTGACACGGAGACGGGACAGAACCTCTTTAACCCAAAAACGATGTTCCTCTAAATCGTTGGCAAAAATGAGGATATCGTCTAGATAGACCACGACATGACGGTATAGAATGTCTCTGAAGATCTCATTGACAAAATGCTGGAAGACAGCTGGAGCATTGCTCAATCCGAAGGGCATGACGAGGTACTCATAATGTCCGTCACGGGTGTTAAAGGCGGTCTTCCACTCGTCACCCTCACGGATCCGGATGAGATTGTATGCACCTCTCAAGTCCAGCTTTGTAAAGATGGTAGCTCCGCTAACTCTGTCAAAGAGCTCAGTAATCAGGGGTAAAGGATAACGGTTCTTGATGGTAATGTCGTTCAAACCTCTGTAGTCGATGCACGGCCGCAGACCACCATCTTTCTTTTTTACAAAAAAGAAGCCTGCGCCGGCTGGAGAAGAAGAAGGTCGAATGAACCCCTTTGCTAGGTTCTCTTTAATGTATTCCTCCATAGAATGCGTCTCAGGCAGAGACAACGGGTAAGTTCGGCCTCGAGGTGGAACCTTCCCTGGAACGAGATCAATCGGGCAGTCCCATTCTCTATGAGGAGGAAGGATATCAGCAGAAGCTTTACTGAACACATCCGTGAAATCTTGATATGGAGGAGGTGGAACATCAGACGACCTGGGGGAGGAAGAACAGACAGGCAATACTTTAAACAAACATGTCTCAGCACAGGAGGAACCCCATGCCAGGATTTGCGTAGTCGTCCAATCAATTGTAGGATTGTGAAGACGGAGCCATGGAAGGCCCAGGACCACAGGATGTGTGGCTCTTGGAATCACTAAAAAAGAAATAAGTTCGGAATGAAGAACTCCCACTCTCAGACGAACTGGTAGAGTCCTTAAAGAAATAACTGCCTCAAAGATCTTGCTGCCATCCACGGCAGTTAAGGAGATGGACGCAGGAAGTCTCTCGGTGGGTAGGGACCACCGTTTAACATAGGCTTCGGTAATAAAGTTCCCAGCTGCTCCGGAATCAAGGAGGGCAATGACGTTCCGATAACGTTGAGCAACTTGAAGCGAGACTGGGAGATTACAATCTTGAGGAGATGGAGAGGAGATCATTACTCCTAGCCGGCCCTCTCCTTGGCGAGCTAGGGTCTGGAGTCCTGGACGTTTGGGACAGGCATTAATGGTGTGAGACGGAGCTGCACAATAAAGACAGAGAGACTTGGAGAGACGTCTTCGGCGCTCAGCAGGAGTTAAACGGGAACGGCCAATTTGCATGGGCTCATCTTTAGTTGGTGACAGTTGGCGAGGAGGAGGAGCAGAAGATTTTGGAGCAGATGATCTTCCACGCTCAATTGCTCTCTCTCTGAAACGTAAATCAACTTTCGTGCAGAGTGAGATTAGCTCATCTAACTTAGAGGGTAAGTCTCTGGTAGCTAACTCATCTTTAATACGCTCAGATAAGCCATGCCAGAATGCAGCATACAGGGCCTCGTCGTTCCATGCCAGTTCGGATGCCAGGATCTGGAACTGTATCAGATATTGTCCTACAGTACGTGACCCCTGGCGTAAACGGAGAATCTCGGATGAAGCTGAGGTTACCCGGCCTGGCTCGTCGAAGATGCGCCTGAATGTTGACACGAAGGCAGTGTAGGAAGATAGCAGGGTGTCGGACCTCTCCCATAACGGTGATGCCCAATCAAGGGCTGAGCCACTGAGAAGAGAAATAATGTAGGCAATTTTTGTACGGTCACTGGGAAAATTGCCAGGTTGTAGCTCAAACTGAATCTCACACTGGTTGAGAAATCCCCTGCAGAATCTTGGAGATCCGTCAAATTTTGCTGGCGTTGGAAGATGAAGACGTGGAGCAGAAATGGGTAAGGTGGGTGGGGTTATAGCTGGAGTCACTGTGGTTGACGCACCAGACGGGCCTGATCCACAGAGAGTTGTCTGAATCCCATCCAGCCGAGTAGAGAAATCCTGGAGACAGCGGATGATGTGGCCCTGTGCAGCCTCCTGATGTTCTAGTCGGGCTGCCAGTTCTTGCATCGGCCTGGCCGCTTGATCCTGGTCTCCGGCTGGATTCATTAGGTCAGTGCTTACTGTCACAACTGAGGGCCTGAGCTGACGGGAGGCAGCCTCAGTTGTAGGGGCTGAGATGTACCGGAACCTGGGAGGTTGTATCAGACCCCTGGACATGTAAGTAACATGAATAATAACTGCCCAAAGGCGTGACCACGACAACTTGGATAAAAGTCAATGATGTTTATTATGACAACTCCGCAACACAGCAGCAGTAAAAGAAAACATAAAAGTCAGCAAAGAATAACACAGTTCCTGGGTACTACAGGGTGGCAGGAGCCACAGGGCACTGGTAGTGTGAGATAGTTCTTATAATCTTCTAGATGGAAAGTCCTTACCAGGCCCGACTGTAGCAATGGAGATAACCCAGGATTGTACCAGCTGGTGTTCCAGGAAAAGCTGGGTTGCTGAAGATAAAACGGCTGCTGTGGATACTGGCTGGAACCAGACTGTTGTTAGCACGGAGTGGATACTGGCTGGAACCAGTTAAATATAAATGAAGCTTGAGAGCGATGCAATATGAATGAAATGTAGAACTTGAGAGCGGAGAAATAATAATACCGGTGGAGAGTGGTAAAGTGTAGAAAGGACACCGGCCCTTTAAGAGAAGTTGTACTCTGCTGGAAGCTGGGCTGGAAGCAGGTAATGTTGTAGCTGGAAACAGATGAATCCACAATGGATTGGAGAGTCAGGCTACACCGCAGGTGGAATGCTGGTGCGGGTCTCTATGGTGGAAGTCTTGAGACAGGAGCTGGAACCTGGAAGACAATCACAGGAGAGAGACAAACAGGAACTAGGTTTGACAACCAAAGCACTGACGCCTTCCTTGCTCAGGCACAGTGTATTTAAACCTGCAGCAAGGAAGGGATTGGCTAGGCAATTATGCAGATTAACAATACTGACAACAGATTGGAGTAAATGATCAGCTGACAGAATCCAAGATGGCTGCGCCCATGCAGACACTTGGAGGGAAGTTTGGTTTGTAATCCATGTGGTAATGAAAACAGTAATGGCGGCGCCGGCCACTGGAGACAGGAGGCGCCAGGCTGACAGATGCACATCCAACCACGCGGACACAGCGGAGGCCGCGGCTGACGTAATCGCCACTCAGACACTCTGCATGCAGAAGTTCAGGGACGGCGGCGGAGGCCGCGGGAGACGCCATGCCAGATGTAATATGGCGTTACTGTGACAGCGTCTCAGAGAGACAGGAGAGGATGCAGGAATGTGAACATTAGGATAACAGATGGGATCCGGTCCTGGAGCGCTGAGCCAGCCTTAGGAGGCATCTGATGGGTAAGAAATGGCGTCCAGATACCCGGATCGTGACAACCACATGTTTGTGCCGCCCACTGCTGTCGCTTAACTTAGTCATCCAGCTACCTCGGTGCAACCTTTTGGCCTAATCTGAATGAAAACAATATTGTGAGCTGTGAGTTGGTCAAAATTGACTGTAAATGAATGTTATTTAGGTTAATAATACAGTAGGAACAAAAAAAATGCCCAAATTCTGTGATTCTAGCTGTTTTTATGAGTTTTTGACAAAAATGCAGAACCAAAACCAAAACAAACAAGGGCAGTTTTGGCAAAACCAAATACAGATCCAAAACACAAAGGAGATACAGATACAACAGCAAAACCAAAATACATGTACGGAGGTCGGTGCGCAAATCTATTATTTATATTTCACTATCTAGCCATACAACGCTTAGGATTTTTTTTTTTGCTAATTCAGTCTCCTTAGCACTTACAGTTACAGTAGCACTGTTTTTTGTTTTTATGTTATGCATATTAAATAAACCTATCATTTTGGTAGTTTAAGGCATATTTTGAACAATATTTTACAGCTAAACTTAATGTTTTATTATAGGCTTTCAGTAACCACACATTACTTTTTTGTTAGAACTATTGAAAATCTTAAAGAGATAATTAAAGGCTGGCTAAATTTTTGGCATTTATTGCAATAACAGTATATATGGCTGCAAAAAATTAGTATAGGACAAGTCCTACCATTATTATTGATATTGAGTCACAGTTATACATTTACATTGCTTTATACTGATTTTAGAATATAAAGCATTATCATTTTTAGTAGGGTTGCGGTAAGAAGAACATGGATTATAATATGTATTAGGGGACTAATTCAGACCTGATCGTAGCAGCAAATTTGTTAGCAGATGGGCAAAACCATGTGCAGTGCAGGTTGGGCAGATATAACATGTACTGAGAGAGTTAAATTTGGGTGGGGTGTGTTAAAATTTAAATCTAATATGCAGTGTAAAAATAAAGCAGCCAGTATTTACCCTGCACAGAAACAATATAACCCCCCAAATATAACTCTCTGCACATGTTATATCTGCCCCCCCCTCCCACAGTGCACATGGTTTTGTCGACCTGCTAACAAATTAGCTGCAACGATCAGGTCTGAATTAGGCCCTAAATACTGTCCCAATACACACCCAGATGCGCAAGAATCGCATATACTTCTATCACCCCCATTTTGTGTCATCTCTTCTAGGGGTGGACTATTCCACTCTGGGTAATCCTACGCTGTGCGCCCAAGATGGCTGCCACACTTGGTACCTTGTGAGGGTGGAATACACAACCCTTGGAAGTCATTACCCAAAATGCCTACACAAATCTTGCATTATGCTTTCTGTGTGCTTAAGGTTTTCTTTTATGTCTGTGTTGCTTATCTATTGCTGTATTACTTAGATACGCTGTATTATGTGCTTTGTTTTGGTGTCTGTAAAGCACCTTGAGTCCTGTTGGAGAAAGAGCGCTATATAAATAAAATTATTATTATTATTAATATTATTACAGTGGCATTATTTTATTTTTGTTAATAACATGGTGATAAGTTTATATTACAGTGTATGTTATAACTGGTACAAAGCATGTGACAAGATTAGCCATCTATGCCTCTCTATTTCTCTCTATCTCCTTCTTTCTCTCTTTTTTTGTTACCAAACAGTGGTGTATCTACTACTGTAAAATGGGTGCAGTGTGTGGTGCACAGGGGCCTCTGGTTCCAGAGAGGCCCACACCGCACACCCTGCACCCATTTTTTTCAATACTTACCTCTCCTTAATTCCCATGGCAATGACAGTGACTTTGAGTGTTAAGTGGTGCGAATGTCTTCAGAAAATTGATGCAGCAGCCATTTTCTCAGAGTTTTATGCAGTGTAGTGGGGAAAATTGCTGGGAAATTGGCTACTGCACCATATTCCTGGAGACCTGCGTACTACCTTGTGCTCAGAGCAACTGAAACTGCCACTGCCTGCTAGAGAGGAGGGGGCCCTGATGGAGACTACACACAGGCCCCCTCCTCTCTTAATATGCCCCTACTACAAACAGTATACTGTATGTAAATTTATTTAATTTGTGAAATAAAAACAAATTTGACAAATTGTCTACTCATCTCTCAGGATAATAATCCTATTAATTAAATACTTTTTTCCTTCAATCAATTTTGTTCTTTATTCTTACTTACCCATATGTTGTAATTGATATATTGGTATCCTATCTAGAATATATTAGCCATTCTTGCTTACTTATTATACCTCTCCGGGAGAAGCTCAGAGAGGAGATGCAGGTGGGTGGCGATGGGGGTGAAGCTGGGCTAGTCACATCATTAGGCCCCACCCCCTTGTGGGAACTTTGCCATGATTGCCTCATATTTGCATTGGGGCAGGCCAAAATGACATCTGCACAGAAATGGATCACTAAGCAGCGTCCCCTCTCCGGGGAACCAGGGATTCCCTCTATTTATCTCTCAATTCTGATACATAAAATCACCAGCGCTGTTGCTAAAAAATATTATAAAGAATGGATATGTATTGTAACCAATATAGCCGCCCTTTACATTGTTTTTTTTTATCAACGGCGCTGGTGATTTTGAGTATCTATTTGCTTATAGGGAGTGATACCCCTACACCAGCTGCTATTGACAGCACAGTGGAAATATTTTTTATCTCCAAATTCTGCCCACTTCACTATGAAGTGTGTTGAAAGTGATAGGTGTGCCCACTCTTCTGGGGCTGTGTGGAATTGCCCTAAAAATCTTGTGTCTCCCAAAGGATCCAGGAGAGTAAGCATGTAAGATATTAGCCTATTTCTTGCAGGTTACATTCTATTCATTTTGTATTCCAAAATGTTGTATTCTATATGATGAAATTTTTGCTCAAGACAAAGCTTCAAATCTATGGTTTTGGATGAAAGGTTTTGGTAACTAGGAAAATGTTTTTTTTTTTTTAATACAGTATCTTTGTAGTAAAAAATATATACCATTTTTTAAATTGAGTAATTTCTATTACTTTTTAAAAACATAACAATAATAAACATGGGGAAGAAAGTAAAAAAATTAAATAAACACATAGAAGGAAATATACAGTATGTATATCTGTATAATTGTCAAGAAACAATTTAACTTCTCATTTAACATGTCAATATTAAAAACTAACACACATATGGAAAAAAATAGTCTTTCATATTCTATATACATGGACAATTGAATAATCAATATTTCAAATAATCTTATATACATTAACCTTGTATATACCTAATAATAATTAAAAAAAACTTATATCTCAAAAAACTATATCTCAAAAAACTACTATACACTAAATGTATAGTGTTCCAAATAAAAGGAGTTCTCATGTCAGGCATCAATATAAACATATACATAAAGCAGTAATATTGTAGGGGAAAAAAAGAAGAAAGGAAATTATATAAAATGAAATAACCCAATTACAATATATAACTGTGTATCATTCGGATTACTAAGGAGAGGGCAACCACCTAGACCAAATATGGTTGTACTTCAGTCTAAACAGAAATGTATAAATATTTTTTATGCACCTCTATGACATTTACAGTTCCAAATAAATCCAAGCTTTAAAATCAGACCTGTAGTGGCCATTCAAAGATTAGCCAGACAGACCTTAACCAATGTACACAGATTTATAGCATATTTTGTACTATATCCAGAACCTTATTTTCAATAATCCCAAGGCAACAAAACTGAGGTATAAAAACTGAGAATATCTGTGACAGATATTACATGTATCACCTGAACCCAAAAGGAATGCAATTCTGAACATTCCAAAAAGAAATGCCAAAATGCCCCTGAAGCATTTTTACATTTAGGGCATGTATCAAAAACTCTCCCACCAAATTTCAACAATCTAGTTGGAGTCAAGTAAATTCTATGTAAAATCTATAATTGAATTTGCTGAAAACTAACTGAAGCAGTAGACCATTTACAACAAGCAAGAGCCTGACTCCAACTATCCTTAGTCATCTTATCTACCTCTAGTTCCCATTTCTGTGGTACATAAGTAAGGTAAGTCAGAGGCATGATAATATGACAACAGGAAGGAATATAAGCAGTAGTGAGCATGCTTAGAGCCTAAGTGTAAGAAAAGTTTTAATTGGAGAGTGCTTTATAATTTGGGGATCTTGGGATAACTGAGTGTTTAATGTATGATGGATCTGTAGGACTTAAAAAAATACATAGTGGGGAGATTAAATTCATTAACAAGCTGGGTAAAAGATTTTAAAATTCCATCTTGGTACAGTTGACCTATTGAAATAAGTCTGTAGAATTGTCTTGCAACCATAGCTGTAGATGTGTCAGTTGAACCACATAGCAATGGAGAGAAAAATGAGGAGGAGCCAGTACTCCAGATGTCTTACATCTGGTAAGAATTTCTAACTTTATGTGTGGCATCTTGTCCATCTAGATCAGAGAGGAAATCATGCTGCTAAAGATTTGAAAATTTTAAGCTGGTAGATAAATTGGGGCCTGATGACATATATAGAGGAACTTGGGCTTAACTATCATTGTAATTAAATTAACCCTTCCAGTAAGTGTAAGAGAAAGTTTACATCATGATTTGATTTTTTCTTTCAAATATGAGAACATCGGCATAATGTTTAAAGAAAAATTCTCTTGCATGTTTATACACCCAGGGATTTAAATGAGCTAACCCCAACCCAACAAAGAGAAAGATAAATTAGTGGAGTGACAGGGGGAGTGATTTAGTCCAATTTACGAGTAAGGCTGGAGTATTTTCCAAACTCATCTATCGCCCGAAGAACCACTGGCATAGCTACTGCATAGACCTTAAGAAACAGCAGCATATCATCAGCATATAGAGCCACAGTATCAACTAACTGTCCATTTGCAATTCCAGGATGTGTTTGTAGAAGACATTCCAGTAGCTCAATTGCCAATGCAAAAAGTTGGGGAAAGAAGGCAAACCTGTCTGGCACCTGAGAAAAGGATAAGTGAGAAGAGATGAAGCCACTAAAGTATATGCAAGCAGTGGGTTTGAAATAGAGTAACTGTACACATTTCAAAATCATTGGTCCCATACCTACATATTTCATGACCTGCCAAAGAAAGCATTGCTTCACTGAATCAAAGGCTTTAGTTGCATCTAAAGAAACAATAACAGAGGAGGACTCCCCTCCGTGAGAGGCCTGGAGATGAGAATAGAGATGACTAATGTTAACTGAAGTTGATTACCCCGGCATAAAGCCTGTTTGATCTAGATGAACCATTTTCGTTATAACCTGTTTGAGACGGACAGAATTTTTGCTAGGATCTTAGCATCAGTAGGAATAAATGAGATCAGGTGGTAGGCATCAGGGAGTTTAGATTCTTTCCCTGGCCTACTGTAGGTATCACTATAATGATGGCCTCTGACAGAGCTTTAATATATAGATTTTACTCTTCAGGTAGTAATAGCACCCCAATGTGGAAATAACATGAATTGAAAAGTTTTTAAGCGGGATAAGATCTACATTAACAATTACATATTATATAAGCTTTGTGCAGGATAAGCTTAAATGTGTTGAAACAATGTCCCGAATTGAGTATACAATTGAATTAAATATTCCACTATAGAGAAATATAACCAGTAGTTTGCCATAGAGGGATGGGTATTTGGTGAAATGCTATTGGAAAACATACATATTTAATCAAATATGTATCGATATAAAAATATTTGAGGATTAGTCCCCATTGTTAAGTCAGAATGCTATATGTGCTGTAGTAGTAACATTCAAATCTAAGCATAATAAATCTCTACACACATCATTTCAACATTTTACTCAATAGTTCAGTTGATGAACTTTGTTATATTTCCATTTGCATTTGGATTTGTTACATAGCCACCACAAATTCCATTTACAAACCAAACAAATAAATGTAGAATTTTTCCAAGATTATATAATGTTTTGTTAATTCTGCTTTAGGAACATTTCACATTTGCATCAGAAACAAGTATTTCGTTTAAAATTGTATTTTCTAATCATATCTGAAGAATATATGATTTGGTTAAGATTCATATTTTAAAAAAGTATACTTTGAAAATCTGTAAGTGCCCAAATCCTCATTTTAAAAGGATTTGATCTATATTAATAATCAGAAGCATTTGAAGAATAACGTTTTGTTTTTATAATAAATGGTTCACAGTGCACAGATTTAAACAAAAATACATGACTTTATAAATCTATGAAAGGTCTCAGTGCACTGTTAATAATACAATGTCTTCACATTCACATCACTGCCTTTATTTTATACTCTTTGTAGATGGTGAGTGGGAGGATGTGAAGGTGGATATGACTGTGGTTGTGAGTAAAACAAATAGAAAAGTATAGTTTGAAAGTTATCACAGCACTTCATTTTCTAAATGTCTACTTAATTACTGTAGGGCATTTGACTGTAATAAATGTATACTATCAATGCAGCCCCAATCCCATCCTTAATTAGCCCAATCCAGTAATTTTACATTTTAGAGCTAATTGACTTTCAAAAAGGAGACAAATATATAAAAAAAATCTACGCTTGTAATAATTGTAATTTCCATATGTATTTATGGTTTCAGCATGAAAAACTGGTGTCCGGGATCCCCGGTTATCAGTATACCTACAGCGGGATCCCAGCCACCAGTATGCCGGCAGCGGAGTGAGAAAGCCCCTTGCTCGCCACAGGTTATATTCTCCCTCCATGGGTGTCGGGGACACCCACAGAGGAAGAAAAGCCTGTGGCGCCGGTATTCCTGCCTCGGCATTTCACCACTAGTCGGGATTCTGGCATCAGCATTGTGACCTCCGGGATCCCGACTAGCAGTATTGTAACTGCTTCCCGTATTTACACACTGAGGAGGAGACCTATAAAACCTAAATTAAAGGTAAAGTAAAGAGAGATAAAGTACCAACCAATCACCTACTGTCATTTTTCAACCACAATCAGTAAAATGTCAGTTAGACGTAGATAGTCTACGGTACTGTATATTTCCACTTTCATTCTTTCCAAGGCTTGATATGTATCCTCCTAACTGTAACTGTATTGGTGCCTTATACAATACAAAATAGTGGACGAAGTTCAAAAGTACTAAATCATGAGGATTTGGGGTAATAAAGTTTGTTTTTTACCACTCAAATGTCTCCTTTTAATATTACAATCCAAATCTGATTTTAGAAATGACTTCCAACTTCTTCTATAGATACTGTACTCTTTTCCTCAGTGGTATATGACAGACAATAGAAAAGAAAAACAATAATTTGTAGCAAATTCTTTCCAATATGGTAAACACAAAACACACTAATGAGACAATCTTCTGGGAGTTTCTGTGGTGAAAACATAAGGAGAACTCTTATATGCATGTTTATATTCACATTTGAAATGGAGTATGGTACGTTTCATCATCAATATTGAGGATTAGAAATAGGATTTACCCTATCTTGAAGATTGTCCCATTAGCGTGTTTGATGTGTTAACCATATTGGAAATAATTTACTACACATTATTGGTTTCTTTACCTGTTTATGTCATATACCTTCAAGGAAAAGAATATCTATGGAAGAAGATGGAAGTCATTTCTGAAATCGTATTTGGAACCTGATATCAAAATGAGACATTTGAGTGGTTAAAAACAGACTTTATTAGCTAATATCCTCACGGTTTAGTGCATTTGAACTTTACAACAATTGTATATGGTATTTTTACATATTTCCTCTTTGGGGCAAGTTTGGTGTTGAATAGGCTGCTGATATACTGTAGCCGTATTGGCAGTGCACCTAGGCTTTCTTCTTCTTATATAGTACATTATTGTATTGGTGCCTTGCTTACACTCTTGAAAAATGTTTAATAAGACAGTGGCAGGATTCCAACTTTTACGCCAGTAATAATGATGCCTGAATCCATCTGTGTGAGAATATTGTCTTTGAATAAGTTTACATAACAAGATCATGTGCCAATGTGCCAGTATAACAGCATCACAATCTGATAACACTACCACAATTATTTTAAAATAAGTACCCTTTACAAATTATGATATTCTAGTGTAGAATCAGGGGAAAAAATATTTTTTTTAATTGGGCATATGGTATGTTACTGTGACACGACTCAAAAAGATAAAAGTATTTGATAGATATTTATAGTTGAAATGTTACTGAACTGGGAAGGAAGTAAATTGAAATATTTTAATTTAGCTGAAGCATCAATCTCCAAACTGTCACGTTTTCTCCAGCCAAGAAATGCCAATAATAAGAATGCAAAGCCACGTATACTTATTAAAATTGAATATAAAATATTTACTAGTGTTATTGCATGTGAGAAAAGCCATTTGTACATAAGTCAATGCCTGTCTGTCTCATTATGCAGAGAAACATTACAAATGCATCCATTTTTTGAACCTGTTCGTTGAATCAGTACAAATATTAGAAACATCAACATATTTATATAATTTTTGATTGGATCAAAATATTAATTAGTTTTAGAAAGGCAAGTTGGTCCAATCATGTTCAAGTTTCTTTACAACACATGGACATTGATGTGATGATTTGTACAAAAGCAAAACAGTTTTAATACATTTCAGTTTAAAGTTTTACATTTTAACAACAAATAATTGCAAGCCAATGGCAAAAAAAAACCCTATTTAAATGCATTCATTTCATAGTGAAATATGAATGTCAGCCAAGAACATGTTCATGGTCATCGATCCCCAAAAAAATTGGCTGAATTTCTAGCTGATTAGAAACTTTCAAACATCTCTAGTTACTCTACTGTATATTTGTGAATCAGTGGATCTGAGTAATTATAAACCTTAAGCAAAATTATTGCATTTGTACCTTTGAATGAATGAGTGCATGTTAGGGAAATTAGGCATTCATTTACATATTTCTAATCCCCAATTCTCTTTGAACATAATATATAATATTCCTTTCTCTGTCCTGATGTAGAAGCTCACTATAGCTTCTGAATGAGACTTTCTCCCAGGCTGTATTGTTCCATATGGCACAGCTCTCCTGCAAACTTGTTAAGAATTAATCCCGTTGTTGGTGGTGATGATTTTTTTGATAAATACATAGGGCCTCATACAGACAGACATGAATGTGTTTTATATTAATAAAAACCAACTGAATATTGCCTATTACACAGAGAATTCTCAAAAATGGTTTATTGCTAAATATAAGCTTTAGGTCACATGTAATTAAGAGCTAATTATCTTAAGCTATCACAAAAATAAAGAGCTACCACTGGTTCAGCAGCTGCATTGCACCAGGGCGCCTGAAGACCAAGTGGACCACTGCTGCCCAGACCAGTAATGAGTTATCCCATGGCCCCTCTGCAGACCATTTTGAGCAATGTCAGATGAATGGCCCAGTGCAGAGAGCAGGGTGGGCCCCCATTGCTTGAGGGACCTGTCCCTAACCTTAGGGAGACAGGGCTAGCTTTGTGTGCACCAGACTGATAGAGGAGTACTGCCACCTATCAATGCTGATTATCACAGCCACATACTGCCTCTAATTAACAGACAGCTTTATATTTTCTCTGATTCACTGCTGTCTGTGAATTAAAGGCAGTTCACAACTGGTGTAACTGGCACTGTCAGAGTCTTCCTGCCTGAGTGCCAAACTGGGGAAAGCACAAGGGGCATGGGCCCCTGTCACATACAGAGCAAAGTCTGCTGTGTTTCTGCCCCCACCAAGGTACATGCCTCCTGTTCTAAAAAAACATGCAGTACATTGTGCTTGTATCCCTGTCACCCTCTGCCTCCCCCTGTTGCCTTCTTCCTTCCCCTGCCCTCTGCTGCCACCCTCAGTCTCCCCTTGCCCTCTGTCACTCTCTGCCTCCACCTGGTTTACGCCGTAAACCTCTGCTGTCACCCACTGCCATATGGCATATTGTGATCTTGGGTTTGGTGGAAAAGGGGAACCCAAATTATATTTTTGCACCTGGGCTCACCACTCACAAGTTCTACTACTGTGAACAATATGGGTATAACCGAGCACATGCATAGTTCTTTTCTGTTTTATTTCAAAATTATGCATAGTGCTATCATGGCACCTTTCAAATGAGGCTATAAAATCAGTGTCACACGCAGGGAGGGCTTCTGAGTACCCAGAAACCTCCCCTAACCAGCCAAATTCTTTTTATCTGAGATGGAGACAGCTGTGTCTTCATATCAGTACAAACCACGATCGCAACCGCTACCGCGATCACTAAAGCTGCTGCTGCATGGAGCTCTCGTCGGGGCAGAGCTCAGGCTTCACAGCAGCCAGTGCCGGCCGAATGCATACGCGTGGTACGCGGCAGCGTACAGCACCAGACTCAGGAGGGAGCTGCTCTACTGCAGTTTGAAGGACCGTCCGTCACTCACACTCTACACCGCCGCGGCCACCCGCTCACCAGCACCTACCCGCTCCCCTGCCTGCTCACCCAAGACACAGAGAGCACAGACTGAGCACAGCACAGCTGTGTGTCCTCCTGGCTCCCAGCCCTCCCGCGATGCAGGGAAACAGGGGGAAGCTGGAGACTGACAGTGCAGCATTTGGTGATGAAGGGGGAGCTGGAGCTGCACTATAACAGAGAAGGTATGTGCTTCTGCATGGCTGGCAGCTCCCCCTTTATACGGTATGCCTTTATAAGGTATGCCTCTGTACAATGTGTGTGTCAGTGTGCCCATATACTGTGTGTGTGTGTGTGTGTGTGTGTGTGTGTGTTTGTGTCAGTGTGCTTCTGGTCCCTGTGGGTGTGTCAGTGTGCCCATATACAATCTATATGTCAGTGTGCTCCTGGTCCCTGAATCTGCCAGTTGGGATATATTTGTGTGAACGACGCCGGGAAATATATATATATATATATATATATATATCACAGAATTGCAGGCGGCACTCACGGACTCACTTAGAAAACGACCAGGGACCCCAGGTCTGCTTACAAGCAGACCTGGGGTCCCTGGTCGTTTTCTAAGTGAGTCCGTGAGTGCCGCCTGCAATTCTGTGACATGCTTCATTAACAAGAGGAGGGCACCCGGCATTGAATCTGGTTGTTGTTTTGGAGTGCTGGATATCATTTGCTATATATATATATATATATATATATATATAAATAATTTTTATTTTTTTTTTTTAATATAAATTTATGCGGAAACACCCCTCGGTAAATCCTGCGTTTGCCCCTGAAAAGGCATAGTTGAATGTGGTTCACAAGCCAGCCCTTGTATAGGTACGTGGCTATAATCCCGATGGTCAGGATCCCATCGTATGAGATACCGGTATCAGAATCCTGACACCTGACGGAATGCCGATGCCAGAATCATGAAAGGGGACAGGAAGCCGATGCCGGAATCCCACTTGTCTAGACAGGGGACAGGTAAGTACTACAACCTGGATGGGGGTTAGGTTTAGGTCAGCATCTCTTGAGAGCTGGCTTTTCATACCCAACCTTTTGTATAGATTTTACCCTCTGTAGATGAGATGTAAGTACATTTAACTGCAATTAAGTTTTGTGTTGAGCTTATATGCTAGTGCAGGGACTTGCAGAGAATTGGAGTATTTTGACAATGGGCTGCAAGCTTTCATATTTTTATTAAAATATGAACAAAATCCCCATGCTTGTATTTGCTAGAGACACAGATTTGCAGTATATTATTTTTTTAGCACCAATAGCAGAAGTCTTTCTGTGATATATAGCTTGACATTAAATACTGTATAAATTAGCTATAATGTATCTATGACTCTTCAGCTAAAATAACATATGTCTGTGTTATTGTGCATGACTTCTCAGCCACAATAACCTCACATGTCTGAGTCACCAGATTTAAAGTTCAGACTGATTAGAATGCAGGTGCATGATGTTTACTTGCAGCGGCAGCAATCGCAGTCTGAACCTTTTTGTGAAGTGCGCTCACGCACCCCGGGAGCCCAGTGAGATGCTATGAGCATCTCTGGGCTGAAATCGCCTCTGCCTGATTGACAGGCAGAGGCGGTCATGGGGCAGGAGGGGGCGTGTCAACGGAGTTAGAACGCCATTGGTGAGGCTCGGTCCGGACAACAGAGGCATGTCTGGACCGGTTGGTGGATGGGCTGCGGCAGCCGCATGACCAAGGGTGCGGCCAGTAGCTCCCTGCCAGGGCGCAGGAGCTGCGCTGGCAGGGAGCTACTCACCAGGTACAAAAGCATCACCGTCGTGCGATGCTTTTGTATCTGTGTGTGATGGTAGGGCCTGACATGCAGGGTGGACTAGCCCTGTGCTGGGTGGCCCCCCGCATGTCAGAGTAAGTGATCATAGATATGCTAAATTTACCACATCTACGATCAACTCTCAATTACCCCCTGAGGGTGGTGGGCTGTTTGTCATGTGGGGGGGGGGGGGTAGGGCTGCATAACAAACACAAAACAGATGCCACAGACTCGTCAGCCTACCAGGAATCTTCCTGGTGAGCCCTATGGCTAACTCGCACCTGCTCACATGTACTATGCAGGTTATGATCCCTGGAATGCAGCTATGAAGGTCATGTTCAACACTATTAAAACTTCATATTGAAGGTGAAAATGTGTACTCCAAGCACAAGTTTGAACTTCATAAGATTGAAAGGCTCAAAAAACTACTCTGCTTGGAAGTTCATTACAGAAATGCTGATAAAGCTGTGTAAGGTCACGACTGATCCAGGGGACAACCCAAATGACGATGAGGTGGATAGAGCAATTGGAACCATTGGGTTAGCTGTAGAATAGCAAGTATATTCCATCATCAATGGGAAGGGTCTCCAGAACAAAAACAAATGTGAACCTTTTAGTTGTGTTTGTATAAAAAAAGTCACCAGAAAAACTGCCTCCTCTCCAATTTAAATGTTAGCCATTGTATGAAGGCTTCGGTTAAGTTAATCAGAGACAATCTGTATAGCTCAGATCTCGGATTTGAAATCAAGGAATATAAAGTAATGCTGTTTGCTGATTATTTACTAACTTCATCACAAACCAGAGGTCTCTGCCCTCAATCTGGTAGCTAAGTACTTGGAACTAAAGACATCATCAAATTTTAGTAGCAATAATGAGCGCTATAATGGATATGCTTGTATAGCAAGTTATAAGAGGTGACAGATGTATAAAACATTAAAAGCTTTAAAAACCATAGTTAAAAAAAATCCAATATTTATAACTCTCTTATGAGGGTGTGGTGGTTGTGTGCAGTTGCCACATATGGTAACTCATAGTCACTAGGTGATGTTTGTGGTACAGTGTAGAAGCTGTTATTCACTATGGGGGTCATTCTGACCTGATCACATGCTGCCATTCATCGCAGCACAGCAATCAGGTCAGAAGTGCGAATGTGCCGGTGCCCAGGCATCACAATGGGCTTCTTCATCCCACAGACAACAGTTGCCTGATTGAAAAAAACCACATCACCTTCAGAATCCTCATCATCAACTTCCTCCTCAGCGCCAGCAACACCCATATCCTCATCCTGGTGTACTTCAACAGTGACAGCTCCAATTTGAATATCAGCAACTGGACTGTGGGTGCTCTGCAGGGGGCGTGCAAATGGCGGAAGGAGCCACTACTTCCCATACAGTGTTGAGAAGGTCAGGCATCGCAACTGCTGACACACTTGGACTCTCCTTGGGGATTAGTGATACCATCTTAGAATGCACAGTTCTTTTCTGTGCTTTTTCCAGCTTAACTCTTATCATTTTTCTAGTGGGAGGATGAGGGCTTCCATCGTCATGTGAAGCTGAACCACTAGTCATGAACATAGGCCAGGGCATTAGCCGTTCCTTGCCACTCCGTGTCGTAAATGGCATATTGGCAAGTTTACGTTTCTCCTCAGACCATTTCAATTTCTTTTTTTGGGTCTTTTTACTGAACTTTGGCTTTTTGGATTTTACATGCCCTCAACTATCACATTGGGCATCGGCCTTGGCAGACGACATTGATGGGCTTTCATCGTCTATGTCATGACTAGTGGCAGCAGCTTCAGCACTAGGAGGAAATGGTTCTTGATCTTTCCCTATTTAATCTTCCAAATTTTTGTTCTCCATTATTTGTCTGGAGTTATATAACAATATGCGGTACAGGAGAGCATACCTCTACACCACACAGTGCAAACCCTGTGAAAATTATTTGGATTAAATATTAATAACCCCTTTATTTGGAGTAAATAATATACAGCACAGGACAGCACCACTGAACTTATATGGCAGCACCACTGGACTGGACTTATACGGAATTATATGGATTTATATGGAATTATACAGCAGGATCACTGGAATTATATAGCAGGATCACTGGAATTATATGACAGGATCACTGGACTTATACGGCAGGATCACTGGATTTATACGGCAGTACCGCTGGACATATACGGCAGTACTGCTGAACATATATGGCAGTATCAATAGAAATATACGGCAGTATCACTGGACATATACAGCAGTATCACTGGACTGGACTTATACGCCAGTACCACTGTAATTATACGGCAGGATCACTGGACTTATACACCAGTACCACTTTAATTATACGGTAGGATCACTGTACTTATACGCCAGTACCAATGGATTTATACGGCAGTACCACTGGACATATACGGTAGTATCAATGGACATATATGGCAGGAACACTGGATTTAAGCGGCATGATCACTGGAATTATACGGCAGGGTCACTGGATTTATACGGCAGTACCGCTGGACATATATGGCAGTATCAATGGACATATACGGCAGGATCACTGGACATATACGGCAGTACAGGGACACCACCACTGGACTGATGCAGGACAACACAGCACCACTGCAATGGACTGGACTTATACAGCAGCACTGGACATATGGCAGCAGAGGACACCACCACTGTGACTGGACTGAAGCAGCACAATACACCATCACTGAACTGATTCAGCACAACACAGCACCACTGGACTGGACTCATACAGCAGCACTGGACATATGGCAGCAGAGGACACCACCACTGTGACTGGGCTGATGCAGCACAACTCACCACCACTGGACTGGTGCAGCACAACACAGCACCACTGGACTGGACTTATACAGCAGCACTGGACATATGGCAGCAGAGGACACAACCACTGTGACTGGACAGATGCAGCAGAAGACACGGACACTGAGGATGGAGACACGTCCTCTCTCTACACTCTCCAATGCCGGAGTGAAAATTGCGGCGACGTGCGGCTCCTTATATGGAATCCAAACTCCGCGAGAATCCAACAGCGGGATGATGAAATTTTTCCTCGTTCTGGTTTCCAAGTCAGGTGGGAAAACCCGAGCCTGACTCGGATCCGGGCTTGGGTGGCGAAGTCCGGTATGGTTCGGTACTCTGAGAACCGAACCCGCTCATATATATATATATATATATATATATACATACAGTATATATATATATATATATGCTACAGATGTGCCCGGCACTCCCCATACCTGTAGATGTCCAGGGTGCCCTCTGCAACATATGATGATACAGAAGATAAAGAAGGCAGCGGCACTCCAGATTAGATCAATAAAAAATTCTTCATATTGGTGCAAAAAGATGGTCACATATGGCCAATGTTTCGGGGCTCATAGCCTCTTTGTAACGGCGTGAACAGTGTGTAACAGAACCCACTTACCTTTAAAGCCGGTGAAAACTTACACGTGAGAAGGAGCAGGGCCGTGCGCCATTCGTTTCGGTGACCACCGGATTACTTCCCTGCAAAGTGAAAAGAAAAACAAAAAGTGCACTGTTCCTTAGTGAGTGGAACATATTTATGATACTAGTGCAGAGCCGGCTATAGGCATAGGCAAACTAGGCAATTGCCTAGGGCATTTGATATGCCTAGGGGCATCAGCAGCTTCTGCTGATTCAAATTATATGTTTCATGCCTATATTCTGTGTGTAGCATTTCACATGCAGATACAGCCACAGTCTCACACAGTATATAGGCATGCTGCATATCATTTTAATCAGTAGAAGCTGCTTGTGCATCCTAGCCACATATCAATGCAAATAAGATGCATTTTCATTAAAAAAAGGTGCCAGATGTTAGCATTGAGGCAATATTTATGAGGACACATCTGTATCCAAGCAGGGGCAGAGGTCACAGTGTTAGTGGCAGTGTGATTGCTGTGTACATGTGAGTGGGTTGGTTGTGCAGTAGTGTTCGGAATATGTGTAAGGAGCATTATGTGTGTCATGTAAAAATGCATTAATAATGTGCAACTATGCGTGTCATTATGTGTATAAGGGCATTAATAATGTGCGGCATATGTGTACAAGGGTACTACTGTATGTGTGTCATTATGTGTATAGGGGCACTAATAATGTGCAGCAAATGTGTAGGGGGCACTATGTGTGTCATTATGTATATAAGGGCATTAATAATGTGCGGCTTATGTGTAACGGACATTATGTGTAAAAGGGCATTAATAAAGGTTGTCATAATGTGTAAGGCACATTATGCTTATAAGGACATTAATAATGTGTGTCATGTGTAAGGGGCATTACTGTGTGGAATTATGTGTATAAATGCATTACTAATGTGTGGCATTATGTGTATAAGGTGCTCTGCTATGTGGCATTGCGCATAGAAAGGACACTACTGTATCGTCTAATGTGAATAAAGAGCAATAGGGTGTGATATAATGTGAATAAGGTAGTAATGTTTATAAGGTAAAGTGATACTACTGTGGGATGTAATATGAATTATGGACACTGTCGCATGATCAAATGTGAATGAAGTTGCAGTACTGTGTGGCGTAATTGGAATTGGGGTTACTATTGTGTGGCCATGCCCCTTGCTAGCAAAAACACACCCCTTTTTGGGCTGTGCGCCAAATGTGCAAACTGTTCCTATTTAAAATATAGGGGGTACAAACACCAAAATAAGGACTGCTATGGGTGAGGGGTGATGGTGCTGGGAAAGAGGTGCAAGGTCAGAGGCGGAACCAGCGGTGGTACTAGGGGGCACCAGCCAAAATCTTGCCTAGGGCATCATATTGGTTAGGGCCGGCTCTGTACTAGTGTATAAAATATATACATGTGTTGAAAGTTAAAACTGAATGATGTGATCTGAGTTGTTTGGGTGCAATTTTAAAACAAACTGCTAGTTGATGCAGTGCTGTTAGTCTAAGATGTTTAGTGCAGTTTAAAATCAGACTGCTGATTGATGCAGAGCTGCTGATTCCTAAAGTACTTATAAGATGGTTAATAGGACCGAAAATACATGAACCTTTGGGATAGTAAAATAAATAATTAAGATATATGTTGAATTGATATAGAATGGAACAATGTATCGTGCCAAAATAGTAACACACTGCCAGAACCTATTTTGAACATATGTGATGCATTAATAGTGGGTCTATCAAGTGCCTGGTTCAAATACCCTCGTATAAAGTAATAAGGCCACTATATAGGCCACTTTAATAGTGCTGTAATAAGCCCATAGGTGATAATGAGGCCGCTATCTGAGGTGTTGTGTATGGGCATCTCTAGAAAGAGTGTACACCTAATAGAATGTTGGGGCTAGACATAATGTATATGTTTGTTTAATGTTCCCTAATTGCCTGTAAAAAGTCAGGTCTGTAAAAAGGAAGAAGGATATTGTGTTTATGAAGAAAATGTCTGACTTGAAAGAGTAAAGATAGTCAATGTTTGACTGGGTATTGACTGGATGTTAACGTAGTGTTACTGTAAATCAATAAATACACCACCAAAAGAGTGAGTTAAACACCAATGCAGTATCTGGTAAACATTGTAAGGGTCAAACGGAAAAAGAAAAAAAGAGCTCAAAGAATAGTTTATAGACACCAATAGGGTGAGACTTAAATGTTGACAAAGGGGCTATGGGCCCCAAAACGTTGGCCGTATGTGACCATCTTTTTGCACCAATACAAAGATTTCTTATTGATCTAATCTGGAGTGCTGCTGACTTCTTCATCTTCTGTATCATCATACGTTGCAGAGGGCACCCTGGACATCTACAAGTATGGGGAGTATGTATATATATATATGTGTGTATATATATATATATATATATATATATATATAGAGAGAGAGAGAGAGAGAGATAGAGAGAGAGAGGGAGAGAGAGAGAGATATTATCACTTTTTATATATACTGTGTATCGATATAGCTGCGATTTTAGGTTATAAGATCTTCCACTGAAGTAATATCTTTATAATACAATGGAGAAGATGTATTAACCTGGAGAAGGCATAAGGAAGTGATAAACCAGTGATAAAGGCACCAGCCAATCAGCTCCAATATGTAATTTTACGGTTAGGATCTGATTGGCTGCTGCCTTATCACCTTGCACATAGCACTGGTTTATCACTTCCTTATGCCTTCTCCAGGTTAATACATCTGCCCTTTTGTTCGATACAAACATTGAATTAAGCTTATAATGTAGAAGGCTAAGTCAACGGTGACAGATAGGACAACTGGAATTCAGAGTGGTGAAGTATTGCAGGCGGGACTGAGAGACAATAAAATGAGAGTCGCAGGGCAGATGCTTATCAAAGAATGTGAGTATTTTGAGATTAAATCAGACATGTAAGAATGGGAGGAATCAAAGAAGACTTTGAAGGTGAGTGTGAATAAATTGTATAACCTTTTCAGGTAACTAGGATCCAGTGGTGTGATTTGCAGAGTGGTGTAGCAATTAAAGAGCGATCGGAGCAGAAAAACCATTCACCACAGCATTTATGAAAGATTGGAGTGGGTATTGATTTGTGTGGGGAAGGCCAGATAGGACGAGGTTAAGGTAGTCAAAGCAGGAGATAAGACGATAATAGACAAGGGGAGTCATTCCAACCTGATCGCATGCTGCCGTTTGTTGCAGCACAGCGATCTGGTCACTACGCTCATGCGTATGCACGGCAATGCGCAGGCGCGTCGTACGGGTACAAAGCGGATTGTTGCTGTGAATCCATTAGCACAGCTGATCACAAGGAGATTGCGATCAGAAAAGGGTGTTTGTGGGTGTCAACTGACCGTTTTCTGGGAGTGGTTGGCTAAAAACCCAGGCGTGCCCAAGCATTTTCAGGGTGGGTGTCTGATGTCAATTCTGTGACCGGATAGGCTAAAGTGATCGCAAGGGCTGAGTAAGTTCTGAGCTACTCAGAAACTGCACAAACTATTTTTGTACCGCTCGTCTGCACATGCGATTGCACACTTGCACAGCAAATATATACTCCCCAGTGGGCGGCTACTATGCGTTTGCACGGCTGCAAAAAGTAGCTAGCGAGCTATCAACTCGGAATGACCCCCAAGGTGAGAAAAGGGCATAACAAGGGCATTGTGAGAAAAGTGCATAACAAGGGCATTGTTTACACAGAACTGATGAGACTAGACTAGATTTGTGACATGAAGCAAACAGCCAAATTAAGATGATGCCAAGTAAACCAACAAGGGATACTGTATAGAGTGAGATGTGAGGTAGACTGGAGGAGGGTAGGGACACTGTGAGAAAGGAAAATGATAAAGTCAGTTTTGGAAATGTTGCACTTAAGTAACGTTGGTACATGTGCAGTAAGTGAAAATGGAAGATAAGAAAAGGAGGTCAGAGAAAGAGATGTAGATTTGTGTGTTATCTATATAGAGTAGTTAATGGAGATGATGGAGCATATTGCTGTACTTCACCAAGAGATGGAAAAAAGCAGACGTAATAAACAGAAATGTCTGCTATTCACTGACCACCCACACATCATGTAGAACTTAAAGCAGCAGCTCTCCAATCCTCTCCACCAGACACCACTAAATGGTAACTGGTGCAGGGAAGGGCAAGCTACAACAGTTACATGAAACTTAATTTCTTTAAGATACTTCCCACAAAATTGGGAGCAGAGTAGGTTCATGAGTCAAGGAGTAGTGTAAGCCTTCCTGACTCATTGGCCTAGCACCCACATATATTGTTCAATAACTTTCACAAAGGGGAACAAATGAGTTTGTAAGAAAGCATATAATATGTCTGAAAAACCTATAACACAATTTGAAATTGCTGATACAGTATATAATTTTTCTTGGGAAATGAGATGTAAACATTTTTAAGTGGTTTTTCACAGTGTAGGATCAGATTTACCCTTTGCCATACAGAAGAAATCAAACAGTGATTAAACATTAGAAATTCAAGATTTTTAATTGATTGATATGAACACTGAAAATTATGAAATGTCTGCTTCCTGGAAAATATATACAGTCAAATTTTTCATAGAAAATCCTCCTGAGTTTACTGTATGATCAACTTTTTAGATATCATAAGTAGTGATGTGCACCGGAAATTTTTCGGGTTTTGTGTTTTGGTTTTGGATTCGGTTCCGCGGCCGTGTTTTGGATTCAGAAACGTTTTGGCAAAACCTCCCTGAAAATTTTTCGTCGGATTCAGGTGTGTTTTGGATTCGGGTGTTTTTTTACAAAAACCCCTCAAAAACAGCTTAAATCATAGAATTTGGGGGTCATTTTGATCCCATAGTATTATTAACCTCAATAACCATAATTTCCACTCATTTTCAGTTTATTCTGAACACCTCACACCTCACAATATTGGGGGTAATTCCAAGTTGATCGCAGCAGGAAATTCTTTAGCAATTGGGCAAAACCATGTGCACTGCAGGGGAGGCAGATTTAACATGTGCAGAGAGAGTTAGATTTGGGTGGGGTGTGTTCAATCTGCAATCTAATTTGCAGTGTAAAAATAAAGCAGCCAGTATTTACCCTGCACAGAAATAAAATAACCCACCCAAATCTAACTCTCTCTGCAAATGTTATATCTGCCTCCCCTGCAGTGCATATGGTTTTGCCCAATTGCTAAAAAATGTCCTGCTGCGATCAACTTGGAATTACCCCCATTGTAATAGATGTTAATGGTATTTCTGTTCCTGTTTGTGTCAGGCAGGATGGCACTTCAAAAAAATTGTCCCCAAACAGCACATGATGCAAAGAAAAAAAGAGGCGCACCGAGGTCGCTGGATGACTAAGCTAAGAGACCCAAGTGGCCGACACAAACACCTGGCCCATCTAGGAGTGGCACTGCAGTTTTCTAGCGAGAGGATGAGTGCTTCCATCCTCATGTGAATCTGAACCACTAGCCATGAACATAGGCCAGGGCCTCAGCCGTTCCTTGCCACTCCGTGTCGTAAATAGCATATCAGTAAGTTTACGCTTCTCATCAGATGCTTTTAATTTTGATTTTTGGGTCATTTTACAAAACTTTTGCAGTATACTTGACAACAGAGAGGTAGAGCAATAGACTACTGTACCGTACTGCTATATATATACTGGTGGTCAGCAAAATTCTGCACTGTCCTCCTACTATATAGTATACTGCGCACAACTAAAATGCAGCACAGGTATGGATGCATAGTATACTTGACGACACAGAGGTAGGGCAGTGGACTACTGTACCGTACTGCTATATATATATACTAGTGGTCAGCAAAATTCTGCACTATCCTCCTACTATATAATACTGTGCACAACTAAAATGCAGCACAGGTATGGATGGATAGTATACTTGACGACACAAATACCTGGCCCATCTAGGAGTGGCACTGCAGTGTCAGACAGGATGCCCGATTTAAAAAATATTCCCCAAACAGCACATGATGCAAAGAAAAAAAGAGATGCACCAAGGTCGCTGGATGGCTAAGCTAAGCGACCCAAGTGGCCGACACAAACACCTGGCCCACCTAGGAGTGGCACTGCAGTTTTCTAGCGAGAGGATGAGTGCTTCCATCCTCATGTGAATCTGAACCACTAGCCATGAACATAGGCCAGGGCCTCAGGCGTTCCTTGCCACTCCGTGTCGTAAATAGCATATTGGTAAGTTTACGAATCTCATCAGATACTTTTAATTTTGATTTTTGGGTAATTTTACTGAACTTTTGCAGTATACTTGACGACAGAGAGGTAGAGCAATGGACTACTGTACCGTACTGCTATATATATATACTGGTGGTCAGCAAAATTCTGCACTCTCCTCCTACTATATAGTATACTGTGCACAACTAAAATGCAGCACAGGTATGGATGCATAGTATACTTGACGACACAGAGGTAGAGCAGTGGACTACTGTACCGTACTGCTATATATATACTGGTGGCCAGCAAAATTCTGCACTGTCCTCCTAATATATAATACTGCGCACAACTAAAATGCAGCACAGGTATGGATGCATAGTATACTTGATGACACAGAGGTAGAGCAGTGGACTACTGTACCGTACTGCTATATATATACTGGTGGTCAGCAAAATTCTGCACTGTCCTCCTACTATATAATACTGTGCACAACTAAAATGCAGCACAGGTAAGGATGGATAGTATACTTGATGACACAGAGGTAGGTAGAGCAGTGGACTACTGTACCGTACTGCTATATATATACTGGTGGTCAGCAAAATTCTGCACTGTTCTCCTACTATATATACTGCGCACAACTAAAATGCAGCACAGGTATGGATGAATAGTATACTTGACGACACAGAGGTAGGTAGAGCAGTGGGCTACTGTACCTTACTGCTATATAATACTGGTGGTCAGCAAAATTATGCACTGTTCTCCTGCTATATACTGCAATGCAGCACAGATATGAAGCGTTTTTCAGGCAGAGAATGTAGATATTTTCAGCACACTGAGCACAGATATTTGCAAGCACACTGAGCACAGATATTTGAAGCACACTAAGCTAAGATATTTGCAGAACACTGAACACAGAAACTGAGAGAACGCTGCACGTCCTCTCCCTATCATCTCCAATGCACGAGTGAAAATGGCGGCGGCGCGCGGCTCCTTATATAGAATACGAATCTCGCGAGAATCCGACAGCGGGATGATGACATTCGGGCGCGCTCGGGTTAACCGAGCTAAGGCGGGAGGATCCAAGGCTGCCTTGGAACCATGTAAAATGGGTGAAGTTTGGGGGGGTTCGGATTTCGAGGAACCGAACCCGCTCATCACTACTCCGAGTCCTTATATAGAATACGAATCTCGTGAGAATCCGACAGCGGGATGATGACGTTCGGGCGCGCTTGGGTTAACCGAGCAAGGCGGGAAGATCAGAGTCTGCCTCAGACCCGTGTAAAATGGGTGAAGTTCGGGGGGGTTCGGATTTCGAGGAACCGAACCCGCTCATCACTAATCATAAGCAATACTCCAGTGTATAAGCATCACAGTTTCGGTGATTTGGATAAAGTATGTAGATTTAGACAAGGGGTGAACAACAATTTAATATGGAGGACCATTAAGCAAGTTCAAATAAACTAGAGGACTGCATTGGGGGGAGGTGGTCATACAGTATTTTACTCCTGGATATGGGGCATGCTGGATGCATCTTGTGCATCATCCATATAGTGCACAAAATGGAGGAAGCCTAGCTAGGGTGTTCCAAAAGTGTATGCATGTAAAAGTCTAAAAGGGGGTTATTCAGACCTGATCGCTCCTCTGCAAAATTGCAGAGGTCTGCGATCAGATAAACGCCACCCATGCAGAATGAATATCCGCCCCATGCAAGTCTGCGTACGGCTTGCAAAAATCTCAGGAAACGCCAGTCAGCTGCATATCCATTTTCAACTCTTGTCAGCTGAAAATCCATTCGCAACTCACTAACCATCAAATGATTTTTCCAGTCTGTGCATAGCCCAGAACCTACTCCTACAGTGCAATAGAATCAGGCTAATCAGGGCCGGAGTTGACATCACGCACTCTCCCTGAAAACGCATGGCCATGCCTGCGTTTTTCCTAACACTCCCACAAAACGGCCAGTTACCACCCCCAAATGCTGGGTTCCTATCAATCAACTTGTGTACGGCTAACGACCCAAAAAGTTGCTGGATTTTCTCATTGTTTGGCCTCGCGCATGCGTACTACAATCTGTGCATGCGTAGTCGATTGATAATCGGATGGCTTGCAAATTTGCACAACAGCGATCAGGTCTGAATAAACCCCTAAATTCGATGTGACAGGTATGCACAAGGGGCCAACTAAACTTCCATGCAAGATTCACTTTACAGTAGTCCATAATATCTTAAGTGAGTAGCACATGAAGAATGGCACTAGTCATGCGCTGGATTGGTGGGTATATAAGGTGTGCAATAGGCCGTCTGCATACATATCACTAATCCCTTTCTTGGTTCCTATCTTACCTATCTAATCGCTCTTTCAGTGTTTGCTTCTCTGAATCTACCTCCTCTTCGCTACCTCTTTCAGTTGGAGTACCGCAAGGCTCAGTTTTGTGTCCTCTGCTTTTCTCTATCTATACCTCATCTCTATGTAAATTATCAGCTCTTTTGGATTTCAGTATCATCTGTACACAGATGACACTCAAATCTACCTATCCTCCCCTGATTTGTCCCTATCTGTATTGGGCCATGTCACTGAATGCCTTTCTGCAATTTCATCTTGGATGACATCTTGCCACTAGTAGGTACCCACATGATATCTCTGTCACTGTTGAAAACTCGACAATCAACCCTACCCCACAAGCTGGCCGCCTAGGTGTCATCCTTGACTCTGATCTTTCCTTTTTTTCCCACATTCAATCTGTCTCAAAATCATGTTACATGCATCTAAAAAACATATCCAGAATACGACCATACCTTACACAAACACTGCTAAAACTCTAATCCATGCTCTCATTATTTCCCGCATTGATTATTGCAATAGTCTCCTAACTGGTCTTCCCAAAACGAGACTCTCACCACTACAATCCATTTTTAATGCAGCTGCAAGGCTAATCTTCCACGCTAGACGTTCATCGTCTGCAGATACACTCTGTCAGTCCCTCCATTGGTTACCTGTTTTCTACCGTATTCAATATAAAATTCTTTTACTCACACACAAGGCCATTAACCAAACTACACCAACGTACATCACTTCGCTAATCTCAAAATATTTCCCAACCCGGCCTCTTCTTTCTTCAAAAGATCTGTGTCTCTTATCCACACTCATTACTCGCTCCCACTCATGATTGCAGAACTTTCTTTGGGCTGCACCCACTCTGTAGAATACCCTACCATGCACAATAAGACTCTCCTCTAGTCTCCAAACCTTCAAGTGTTCCCTGAAAACTCACCTCTGCAAGCAAGCGTATCAAATTCCAGAACCGCCCACATAACTTTCATAAACCTTCCTAGCAAATTGCATCTGCTCTGCACAGTCCACACACATCCTCACATGTCTTCTCATTCTTCACTTTCCCTTCCTCTTGACCCCGGTTCATCATTGCTGTGTGATCATATCATACAGCCCACCAGGAAACTTTGTAATCTGGTGGATGACTCTGCAATAGATAGTACCTATCCTTGTGTATTCAAGCCTATTTCCCTATAGATTGTAAGCTTGTGAGCAGGGCCTTCCTACCTCTATGACTGTTTATTATTACCCAGTTTTGTTATATCATATCCAATTATAAAGCACAACGGAATTTGCTGCACTACATAAGAAACTGTAAATAAATAAATATCACTCATTGTTGTCATGGGTAAAGTGGGCGATTTTTCAGAGTTGCAAAAAAGGATGATTATCGGCTTTCAGGCCAAGGGTGGCAGTATTCCTTAAAGCAGTGCAGTTTGTGGACTGTTCGCTTGCTGCTGTGTTAAAGGTGTATCATGGCCGGACAAATGGCACCACTGCAAATAACCGACGTGGAAACTGTGGAGCACCACTGCCATTAATGTGAGAGGGGAAAGTCGGCTATGAAGGTGCGTGAGGGCCGACCGACACTATACAGTGGCTCAGCTTACCGTTAAAATGTACCTGTGCCAACCTGCCAGCACCTTACTGAGTCACTCCCAACCCGTCTAGCTGCTGTCTATGGTGGTCATAATAATGTGACTCGACCATGTATAAAATAATGCTCCCCTCCACGCACACACATATACATAATAAAAGTAGTAAGTTATTAGTAGTAGTCCAGTATATGGGAGTACAGTAAGAAACACCTGTTATGATTACTCTTGTTTTGTATATTCATTCCCTCCTCTACCTAGATTAGGAGCTGTTGCTGTACTGCTGGCTGGGCTGGCTTTTCATTGTGGAGGTACTAAGTGACTCCAGGAAAGATGGACAGTAAGAATCTAGGAAGCGTTCCTAATGTGTCACATGTGCAATGCACAGTAAAATGTCGTTATAAACTTAATGGGCGAGCCTTGCTGCAGAATGGCAACTAGAGAGTGTGCTGCCGTCCATGCCTATCTGATAGCACTTGGCAGGCCAGATTGAATTGCCTAGCAGTCTGCATATGGCCTGCAGGCCGTATTTTGACCACTGTTTCCCAACCTTGGTCCTAACAGTCCAGGTGCTAAAGGATAGCTATTCTTAATTAGCACAGGTGACTTAATTAGTACCTAAGTTATTTTGATTGAACCATTCCGTGCTTAAACATGGATAACCTTGAAACCTGGACTGTCAATGTGCCTTGAAGACAGAGGTTGGGAAACACTGCCCTATTCTGATTTTAGATGGTTTCATTTAAGAACCATTAAAGATTCACATCAAGCTGTCTATTTGACTACACTCTGAGGTCATAACTTTTTCAGTACAGCAGATTTAACATTTAACATCAAGTTTTTTCAATATACATTTAAGAAAAGGCATAGTCTTTACACTTATGTTCGTTTACTTCAAGGATCATGTTCAGTAATAGTCTCATTTCCATTTATGTGATTTATGATTAAGATCTTTCAAGACTATTTTTATGTAGTATTCTATGTTATTTTGATGAACATTTGGTGTTCGCTTCAAGTACTAGCCCTGCAGACATTAAGTAGACATTAAGCAGACTATGGGGGTAATTGAGAGTTGATCGCAGCAGCAAATTTGTTAGCAGTTGGGCAAAACCATGTGCACTGCTGAGGGGGCAGAGAAGGGAGCGGGACAAGCTTTGCAGCACCTGTCAGGCCAGCTGCGCCTGACTGAGGGTTAATATTCCATCTCAGATGTTTTGCTTTTGACAAATCAAAAATTCTATACAACTAAACAGAGAGTAAGTACTGTAGGTGTTGGGACATGACTTCAAATATTTGTTATGGAATGCAATATTATATGATGAAACACTGGTGAAATATTTGCCACAAACATTAACACTATTACTACTTGTACAGAAAAAGAATGTCAGCTGCATAGCACCCAATTTTCTGTTTATTCACTTTTCACTTCTGTTCAATGTGTCTAAATTGACAGTTTTTTATATCATTTCTTACAGGTACATACAGTATATATAGCAGGATATTAAAGAACCCCTGAGCAATATTTGAAGTATTGCATACCTCCCAACGTGACCCTCTCCAGGAGGGACACAATGCTCTGCTTCTGGACTTTTCTCTTAATTTGTGAATGCCATCACCTGTGTTGAACAGGTTAATGGATAAGAAAGGTGATTCACCACAGGTGCCGGCAATCATAAATTAAGAGGGGAAGTGCAGGAGCAGAGCATTCTGTCCCTCCTGGAGAGGGTCATGTTGGGAGATATGGTATTGCATATATTTTAGACCTTTATCTTTCTTTGTTTTTTAAATGTTGTTTTTCCCTTTAAGATAATATTTGATCTAATTGTACACTTTCATCCTGCAACCCTTGTTCCTAATTTTAATCGAAAATGTAATAGATATCTTAAACACAGACAAGTTATATTGTAGTATATCAGATTTGTTTTACACCGTTTGTTAGAGATAAAAGAAGATTTTACCTAATTATCTGATACAGACTTATAAAAATAGCCTTAAGCAGCATTACATTTTGAGTGATTGACATTCGTTTAATGCTATTAATACTTTTTAATAATATAAAAAGGATAAATGTCATATTGTACGTCACAAGACATGAAGTCCACCACAGGAATGATTCGGATTTCTTTTCATTATACTTTACCCTATGGCTCTCTTTGATTGGCCTCCCACCTAATCATATTCTGCTGCCTGTGAGTCATAAAGCTGAAAAACCACAGATTCAATTTTTATCTCTTTCTCTACGTTTTTATGTTTTATAAAAAGAAAATTTTAAAAAGGAGACACCTTGAAAGGATATTTTGTGCAGTCCAGAATATTTTAACATGACTCATACATTTCATTTAACCTTTATTTAATTATAAATTCTATTTTTATATAAATCAAAATCGTATTCTTGACAACAGGCAAGTGAACCTATATGGCACAATTCACTTTTTCTATCAGTCGAACATAAACATTACCCATCTTATGTGCATCTTTTTTCAAGCTTCATTTTATATTATGCTCAGAAGAAATATAACATTTACTAAGATAGTGGGGGTCACTCCGAGTTGATCGCTTTCTGCCGTTTTTCGCAGCGCAGCGATCGGGTCTCTACTGCGCATGCGTATGCACTGCAATGCGTATGCACTGCAATGCACATGCGCGTCGTACGGGTACACAGCGGATCATTGCTGAGCTATGGGTTTTAGGAAGAATCCATTCACACGGGCGATCACAAGGAGATTGACAGGAAGAGGGCGTTTGTGGGTGGCAACTGACCGTTTTCTGGGAGTGTTTGGAAAAACACAGGCGTGTCCATGCGTTTGCAGGGCGGGTGTCTGCCACCAAAAAGACCGAAGTGATCCCAAGGGCTGAGTAAGTCCAGACTTACTCTGAAACTGCACAAAATGTTTTTGCAGAGCTCGGCTGCACAGGCGTTCGCACACTTGAAAAGCAAAAATACACTCCCCCATGGGCGGCGACTATGCATTTGCATGGCTGCTAAAAGTAGCTAGCGATTGATCAACTCGGAATGAGGGCCCGTGTTGGGTGAAAAAGGTTGGACCCAAGTAAATGATAAAAGTCATCCTTCTGTTAAAACAGCAAATGTACTGTATTACAATGGAGAGTGCTTTCAATGCAGCTAAAGGTGACTATATTCTTATAGGTGATGAAGGGAAAAAATGATTAGTAACAAGGTAATTATTGGGAAAAAAAACAATATATTACTGAGATTTTACAGTTTCTCAGAATGATTAGCATATTTTAGAAATGATTACCTTTTTATTAAGAAAGGAGGAACAAGTTCAGAGATGTTTAACACAAAAACTGCAATGACTGCATTATCTCTGCCTGTGTCTTAAAGCACATTTTTAAACCCTTTTATTTCCCAATAAAATAGCTTTAAGTAGTGATAGTAATTCTTGTAGTTATGATAGTTGCCAGTACCCTGGTTTTCCAAATGTTGACATTTCCCCTATTTAATACATAAACCTTGTTTTTTACGAATCATATGTTTCCTGGAAATAACCCTATACCAAGCTATGGAACCCATCAACCAACAATATGCCAGCCAATAATGGCCAGTTGGTCTGATACTGCAGCAGGGAATGCTTGCTGCCAAATACAGTTGAAAGATAAATGGTACAGTATCAGACTAAAGGGAAATGTATTAAACTTTCAAGAGGTTGTTAAAGTAATAATAATACAATATGATGATTATAGCATTTATATTTAGCCAGTAGGAATTTTTTAAATAATCTGAAGAATATATAGGCTCACTGGCCTGGCTTTTTACTAGCAACATAAACTCAATCCCAGAATTTGGTGGTCTTCCATGTCTCCAGGTTTAAACACAGGCCTCCTGGCCCCCAATGGCTTCTTAGCACACTGAGCTCTGACTGACTTTCCCAACCCCACTTGGGCTGGTTACACAGGCTGCAGACAGTCCGGAGTGCAGCAGTCTTCCAGACTGACTCTCCTCTGCAGATCTTAGTTGTGCTAACACCTGTCTTTTGTTCCCTGTATGAGCAGATTGCTCCTGCACACAGAATCCATGGTTCAACAGCATGATCCTTACTGATATTGCCTATATATATCGAATACCACTGAGTCCTGAACCATAAGGACTAGGAACTTGAAATTTGGACAGTAAGGGGTTAAAGGAGATGAGATTATTCCCCCATCACTGAGGAGAGATAAGGCAGCCCACCCAGCTAGGGCTATAAAGAAGTTCCTGGACTTCCTTGCAGTGGCAGTTGCAGAGCACTCCATTATTCAAATAGGGGAGCCACATCAACTGCCACCCCTAAACACTTGTCAAACATCGCTGAATGTGTCTCCCCTATTTGAAAAATGGACTGCTCTAAAACTGCCACTGGAAAGGAGACATAGATATTTTGACTCTTAAATACATTAAAGGAAAGCTTGATAGTCAGCAAATGCTTATCTGCTGTGTATAGGGTACTGACAGCACTCCAAGTGACCTTAAGTGTTGTGCAAAAATCTTTACCTTTTTACCTCAAAGGAGTAGCCCTAAGGAGAGTGAGAAGCTAATCAAGGAGACCTAGGTCCCTTTGGAATAGAGTCTGCCTGCAAACCTTACATAGGTAACATACAGAGGGCAGAGCTTGGCCTGTCATCCCAGCATTTACAGCACTGAGCAGGGCATCATCAGAGGTGGGAAGGTGCAGAGAAGGAGGTGGATTATTCTCCTCAGCGCTGGGAGGAGGCAGCCAGATCAGCTCAGCAGGAGGTGTGGCGCAGCAAAGGGAGGCATAACAGGGGGAAGCAGGGGGCGTGGTCATGAGATTGCATCATCATGGCCCCACCCGCTACACTATGCCGAGATTACTGGCATAGTGGGGCAGGGGGCCGGGTCACGATGACACAAATCATGTCATCTGCACCCCCACTGCGGGGGATACTTGAGTGTTTCCCCAGGGGGTGCAGGGGCTCGGGTGCCGGCCCGGAGACTTGACAACTCTTCCCGGTGGCTGGGAGCGCCACCAGATTTTCTCTGAGAGTAGGTAAGTATACATATAAGTGGCAGACTTGCCCACTCCTTAAGGTTTGGCAACACTAATATCATGACACATCTATGACTGCTAAATCTGACAATGGATATATAATTGACACTGACATATAAGGAAGGACACACACCTTGTTAGTTGATAGGGTGCAGCCAGCTCTGTATTAAAAGGAACTCAGACCCTTTCACTTTTAAATGTAACAGTCTATGCAGTAGGGGATACAGGGATTGCACATGCTTACCCTGTATCACAGCTACTATAGAACCTCTTTCTACTGAATATGCTTTTCTTTAGCAGACTTTACACCTGCAAATCTCATGGAAAGAAATTAGCTCTGAAAAATAGATTGCACTATCTACTGTACACCTCAGGATAGATAGCAGGAGGTCACATTACACATAACTAACCATTTGTTTTTGGTACATTCCACACAGAGTTTATCAGAAACTCAACAGATGCTTTCACGGGTACCTCAAGACCTATGGACAACTGGTACACAAGAAACAGGACTTATGATATACTGTATGTATTATATTATTAGGGTTTTATCCAAAATCACTACTCCAGTACCCTTTAAACAATGAGACCGAAATGGTTATATTTGCTGTAATACAAAGGCTATTGCCGCAAGGTAATGTACACTCATTAGAGGTCACAGTTCCTGTAATAGTCCCATCCTAATGATAAAAATGAGCAGTGTGGCTGTAGATTGGATTTATGGGTGGTAAGCAAGGTTGTGCAGACACAATTTCATATAGTCCCAGATTAAGCAACCATTCTTATGAAGGTACCACATTAAGCAACTAATTTCATTGATTTGTGTTCAGCTTGCTTTTTTATCCCTTTGCACCCAGATAGTCAAAGTATAGTATGTTTGTTTTTACAGAAGGATACAATACACCTGGACCAGGCTTCCCCAAGAGTTCATTGATTCTCTGTTTTATACAGTACATTTCCCAAAATGTATATGATTGTCTTCAAATGTGTATTCCTCAATGTGAATCTATACTAATCAAGTATGTTGATTATTTGTTGCTTTCCTATAACTTTTTTCAAGGATCTCTTATAGATACGTGCATACTCGCAGAGCATCTTGCAGCTACAGTATTGCACACATGGTATCATGAGATAAGCGGCAACCCTGTCAACTTTATGTAACATACTTGGGACACTGTTTAACACAAGACCAGTGACATCTTTAACCTGACAGGATCCTTTGCCAAAAAAATGAAATGCAGGTGAGAACATTTCTAATAATGTATAGATATTTCAGACAATGTATTGAATTTTTTTCACAGATACTGTATCACAAATCTTGAAGCAACTAATATCTCACACTTTTCCAGATAAGGTCACATGTACTGAGGAATCTGAGTAGTATTAACTCACCTGCAAGCAGACACTCTCAAAAGCACTAGCCCAAGGTATACCCAATTACAAAAAGCCTTTTTACCTGCACTGAGGCACATACCACAGCAGTAGGGGTACTTAGACAAACACATGGGGAATCACAAAATCCATAGGCAATTATAGTTCAGTGCTTGGCACTTGCTACTACTTTACCGACCTTTCTCCAGGTTGTTGTTGCTGCAAACCTGGTGGAGAAAGTACATGCCATTGTACTATAACACCTGCTAACATTCTACTGTATGTACCTCATACAGATGTTCCTCATGCTGATTCTAGACATGTTTGTAGTGCCCATTTGGCCAAATGCTAATATCAACAAATTTCACTATAGTCCTGTGTTTGACATTGCATCATGCTATTCTACTACTTTATGAGAACAGCCTTTCACCGAGTCTGGGGTGTGGGGGGGAAGGGGGGGTATCAGGATTCTCACTATATATAAAGTATACAAATGCACAACATTTTTGCAGCAAACATTTTTGATAAGTGCCAACATCTCAGACACTTCACTTTAAACTGCTGCTATAATGCTCTATACCAGAGGTCCTCAAACTCGGTCCTCGGGGGCCAGACAGTGCATGTTTTGCAGGTCTCCTCACAAAATCGCAAGTGAAATAATTAGCTCCACCTGTGGACCTTTTAAAATGTGTCAGTGAGTAATTAATACACCAGTGCACCTGCTGGGTTACCTGCAAAACATGCACTGTGTGGGCTCCCGAGGACCGAGTTTGAGAACCTCTGCTCTATACAAGTGGAAATTGCCACATACAAAATCATATGCAAATATTGTATTGGCTAGAGCCTGTCACATAGCGAAAGACAAAGCAGCAAACATTTACACTGACTCCAGATATGCATTTGGGGCATACTTGCCTACCTGACCCTCTCCATGAGGGAGAAAATGCTCTGTTCCTGGACTTTCCTGGTAATGTATGATTGCCATCACCTGTGGTGAAACACCTTTCTTATCAATGAACTAGCTCACCACAGGTGATGGCAATCATACATTACCAGGAAAGTCCAGGAACAGAGCATTTTCTCTCTCATGGAGAGGGTCAGGTAGGCAAGTATGATTTGGGGACATTCATTAAATCAGTACAATGTGAAAACTGAGAGAATATCTACCTCTGGGAATTCCATATCTCATGCACAAAAGGTTAATGAACTGATTGATTTAATCCAGCTAACAAAACAAGTAGCTATGATTAAATGTTAAACTCAGATTTTATAGAAGGATCCTATTTCTCTTGACACAAAAATCTGATGACAGTCAAGCAAGCTATAATTTCTCACCATGACCATAATCAAATAAATAAATACAGTATGCAACTACAAGTATTTCACGCAATTGCTGAACAAAGCAAAAGCTTTGTATTCCACAGAAAGTGCCAGGTGGAGGTTGAACTGATGTCTGCAAGATACTGTACAAATGGTAAATGAAAAGATGGACGAGGTAGACCAGTGACTCCAAAGTAAATTCTGTCACACTAGCTGAAGTAGCACATGGAATGGAAGAGAAGGTATGCACAAGGATTCTCATACCATACAGAAAGAAATGCAAATTCTTGTCTCATCTGCATGAGAATGAATCCAGGTCATTACCAATGGACCACTGCACATCCCTCCCACAACAGGCCCATTTCATAGACTACTGATTTACTTTACACAGTACAGATGCTTAAAGTAAGGATTTTACAATATGTATTGATCTGCATAGATGTATATTAGGGCTGATTGGAAGATTATCTGCCGACATAGCTGTATTTGTAGCTAAGAAATTAGTTCAGGAATTAATATCTAGGTATGGTATATGAACAAATAAGATTTTACTCACCGGTAAATCTATTTCTCGTAGTCCGTAGTGGATGCTGGGACTCCGTAAGGACCATGGGGGAATAGAGGCTCCGCAGGAGACTGGGCACAACTAAAGAAAGCTTTAGGACTACCTGGTGTGCACTGGCTCCTCCCACTATGACCCTCCTCCAGACCTCAGTGAGGATACTGTGCCCGGAAGAGCTGACACAATAAGGAAGGATTTTGAATCCCGGGTAAGCCACACCAATCACACCGTATAACTCGTGATACTATACCCAGTTAACAGTATGAAATATAACTGAGCCTCTCAACAGATGGCTCAACAATAACCCTTTAGTTAGGCAATAACTATATACAAGTATTGCAGACAATCCGCACTTGGGATGGGCGCCCAGCATCCACTACGGACTACGAGAAATAGATTTACCGGTGAGTAAAATCTTATTTTCTCTGACGTCCTAAGTGGATGCTGGGACTCCGTAAGGACCATGGGGATTATACCAAAGCTCCCAAACGGGCGGGAGAGTGCGGATGACTCTGCAGCACCGAATGAGCAAACTCTAGGTCCTCCTCAGCCAGGGTATCAAACTTGTAGACTCTTGCAAAAGTGTTTGAACCCGACCAAGTAACAGCTCGGCAAATTTGTAAAGCCGAGACCCCTCGGGCAGCCGCCCAAGAAGAGCCCACTTTCCTCGTGGAATGGGCTTTTACAGATTTAGGGTGCGGCAGTCCAGCCGCAGAATGTGCAAGTTGAATCGTGCTACAGATCCAGCGAGCAATAGTCTGCTTAGAAGCAGGAGCACCCAGCTTGTTGGCTGCATACAGGATAAATAGCGAGTCAGTTTTCCTGACTCCATCCGTCCTGGAAACATATATTTTTCAGGGCCCTGACTACGTCCAGTAACTTGGAATCCTCCAAGTCCCAAGTAGCCGCAGGCACCACAATAGGTTGGTTCACATGAAAAACTGATACCACCTTAGGAAGGAATTGGGAACGAGTCCTCAATTCCGCCTTATCCATATAAAAAAATCAGATAAGGGCTTTTGCATGACAAAGCCGCCAATTCTGATACACGCCTGGCCGACGCCAAGGCCAACAGCATGACCACTTTCCACGTGAGGTATTTTAGCTCCACGGATTTAAGTGGCTCAACCCAATGCGACTTCAGGAAATCCAACACCACGTTGAGATCCCACGGTGCCACTGGAGGCACAAAAGGGGGCTGACTATGCAGCACTCCCTTAACAAAAGTCTGAACTTCAGGCAGTGAAGCCAGTTCTATTTTGGAAGAAAATCGATAGAGCCGAAATCTGGACCTTAATGGAACCCAATTTTAGGCCCATAGTCACCCCTGACTGTAGGAAGTGCAGAAATCGACCTAGCTGAAATTCCTCCGTTGGGGCCTTCCTGGCCTCACAGCACGCAACATATTTCCGCCATATGCGGTGATAATGGTTTGCGTTCACTTCTTTCCGAGCTTTAATTAGCCTAGGGATATCTTCCTCCGGAATGCCCTTTTCCTTCAGGATCCGGCGTTCAACCGCCATGCCGTCAAACGCAGCCGCGGTACGTCTTGGAACAGACAGGTCCCCTGCTGCAGCAGGTCCTGTCTGAGCGGCAGAGGCCATGGGTCCTCTGAGATCATTTCTTGGAGTTCTGGGTACCAAGCTCTTCTTGGCCAATCCGGAACAATGAGTATAGTTCTTACTCCTCTCCTTCTTATTATTCTCATTACCCTTGGTATGAGAGGCAGAGAAGGGAACACATACACCGACTGGTACACCCACGGTGTTACCAGAGCGTCCACAGCTATCGCCTGAGGGTCCCTTGACCTGGCGCAATATCTTTTTAGCTTTTTGTTGAGGTGGGACGCCATCATGTCCACCTGTGGCCTTTCCCAACGGTGTACAATCATTTGGAAGACTTCTGGATGAAGTCCCCACTCTCCCGGGTGGAGGTCGTGTCTGCTGAGAAAGTCTGCTTCCCAGTTGTCCACTCCGGGAATGAACACTGCTGACAGTGCTAACACATGATTTTCCGCCCATCGGAGAATCCTTGTGGCTTCTGCCATCGCCATCCTGCTTCTTGTGCCGCCCTGTCGGTTTACATGAGCGACCGCCGTGATGTTGTCTGACTGGATCAGCACCGGCCGGTGTTGAAGCAGGGGTCTAGCCTGACTTAGGGCATTGTAAATGGCCCTTAGTTCCAGAATATTTATGTGTAGGGAAGTCTCCTGACTTGTCCATAGTCCTTGGAAGTTTCTTCCCTGTGTGACTGCCACCCAGCCTCGAAGGCTGGCATCCGTGGTCACCAGGACCCAGTCCTGTATGCCGAATCTGCGGCCCTCTCGAAGATGAGCACTCTGCAGCCACCACAACAGCGACACCCTGGCCCTTGGAGACAGGGTTATCCGCCGATGCATCTGAAGATGCGACCCGGACCACTTGTCCAACAGATCCCACTGGAAGATCCTTGCATGGAACCTGCCGAATGGAATTTCTTCGTAAGAAGCTACCATCTTTCCCAGGGCTCGCGTGCATTGATGCACCGACACCTGTATTTGTATTAGGAGGTCTCTGTCTAGAGACGACAACTCCTTGGACTTCTCCTCCGGGAGAAACCCTTTTTTCTTGTTCTGTGTCCAGAACCATACCCAGGAACAGTAGACGTGTCGTAGGAACCAGCTGCGACTTTGGAATATTCAGAATCCAGCCGTGCTGTTGTAGCACTTCCCGAGATAGTGCTACTCCGACGAACAACTGCTCCCTAGACCTCGTCTTTATAAGGAGATCGTCCAAGTACGGGATAATTATTTCGGCCATTACCTTGGTAAATACCCTCGGTGCCGGGGACAGACCAACGGCAACGTCTGGAATTGGTAATGACAATCCTGTACCACAATTTTGAGGTACTCCTGGTGAGGAGGGTAAATAGGGACATGCAGGTAAGCATCCTTGATGTCCAGTGATACCATGAAATTCTCCAGGCTTGCAATAATCGCCCTGAGCGATTCCATTTTGAACTTGAACCTTCGTATATAAGTGTTCAAGGATTTCAATTTTAGAATGGGTCTCACCGATCCGTCTGGTTTCAGTACCCCAAAAATGTTGGAATAGTAACCCCGGCCTTGTTGAAGGAGGGGTACCTTGATTTCACCTGCTGGAAGTACAGCTTGTGAATTGCCGCCAGTACTGCCTCCCTTTCTCTGAGGGCAGCAGGCAAGGCTGATGTGAGGGGGAGTCGCCTCGAACTCCAGCTTGTATCCCTGTGATACTACTTGCAGAACCTAGGGATCCACCTGTGGACAAGCCCACTGGTCCCTGAAGTTCCCGAGACGCGCCCCCACCGCACTTGTCTCCACCTGTGGAGCCCCAGCGTCATGCGGTGGACTCAGAGGAAGCGGGGGAAGATTTTTGATCCTGGGAACTGGCTGTCTGGTGCAGCTTTTTCCTTCTTCCCTTGTCTCTGTGCAGAAAGGAAGCGCCTTTGACCCGCTTGCTTTTCTGAAGCCGAAAGGACTGTACCTGAAAATACGGTGCTTTCTTAGGCTGTGAGGAAACCTGAGGTAAAAAAATTTCTTCCCAGCTGTTGCTGTGGATACGAGGTCCCAGAGACCATCCCCAAACAATTCCTCACCCTTATAAGGCAGAATCTCCATGTGCCTTTTAAAGTCAGCATCACCTGTCCACTGCCGGGTCTCTAATACCCTCCTGGCATTATGGACATTGCCTTAATTCTGGATGCCAGCCGGCAAATATCCCTCTATGCATCCCTCATATATAAGACGACGTCTTTAATATGCTCTATGTTAGCAAAATATTATCTCTGTCTAGGGTATGGGTATTAATATTATCTGACAGGGTATCAGACCACGCTGCAGCAGCACTATTCATGCTGAGGCAATTGCAGGTCTCAGTATAGTACCTGAGTGTGTATATACAGACTTCAGGATAGCCTCCTGCTTTTTATCAGCAGGCTCCTTCAAAGTGGCCGTATCCTAAGACGGCAGTGCCACCTTTTTTGACAAACGTGTGAGCGCCTTATCCACCCTAGGGGATATCTCCCAACGTGACCTATCCTCTGGCGGGAAAGGGTACGCCATCAGTAACTTTTTAGAAATTACCAGTTTCTTATCGGGGGAACCCACGCTTCTTTACACACTTCATTCACTCATCTGATGGGGGAACAAAACACTGGCTGCTTTTTCTCCCCAAACATAAAACCCCTTTTATGTGGTACTTGGGTTCATGTCAGAAATGTGTAACACATTTTTCATTGCCGAGATCATGTAACGGATGTTCCTAGTGGATTGTGTATATGTCTCAATCTCGTCGACACTGGAGTCAGACTCCGTGTCGACATCTGTGTCTGCCATCTGAGGTAACGGGCTTTTTTGAGCCCCTGATGGCCTTTGAGATGCCTGGGCAGGCGCGGGCTGAGAAGCCGGCTGTCCCACAGCTGTTACGTCATCCAGCCTTTTATGTAAGGAGTTGACATTGTCGGTTAATACCTTCCACCTATCCATCCACTCTGATGTCGGCCCCACAGGGGGCGACATCCCATTTATCGGCCTCTGCTCCGCCTCCACGTAACCTTCCTCATCCAACATGTCGACACAGCCGTACCGACACACTGCACACACACAGGGAATGCTCTGACTGAGGACAGGACCCTACAAAGTACTTTGGGGAGACAGAGAGAGAGTATGCCAGCACACACCAGAGCGCTATATAATGCAGGGATTAACACTATAACTGAGTGATTTTTCCCCCAATAGCTGCTTGTATACACATATTGCGCCTAAATTTAGTGCCCCCCCCCTCTCTTTTTAACCCTTTGAGCCTGAAAACTACAGGGGAGGAGAGCCTGGGGAGCTGTCTTCCAGCTGCACTGTGAAGAAAAAATGGCGCCAGTGTGCTGAGGGAGATAGCCCCGCCCCTTTTTCGGCTGACTTTTCTCCCGCTTTTTTCATGGATTCTGGCAGAGGTATTTATCACATATATAGCCTCTGGGACTATATATTGTGATTTTTTGCCAGCCAAGGTATTCATATTGCTGCTCAGGGCGCCCCCCCCCCCCAGCGCCCTGCACCCATCAGTGACCGGAGTGTGAGGTGTGCATGAGGAGCAATGGCGCACAGCTGAAGTGCTGTGCGCTACCTTGTTGAAGACCGAAGTCTTCTGCCGCCGATTTCCAGGACCATCTTCATGCTTCTGGCTCTGTAAGGGGGACGGCGGCGCGGCTCCGGGACCGAACGATCGAGGTCGGGTCCTGTGTTCGATCCCTCTGGAGCTAATGGTGTCCAGTAGCCTAAGAAGCCCAAACTATCTCCAGTCAGGTAGGTTCGCTTCTTCTCCCCTTAGTCCCTCGTAGCAGTGAGTCTGTTGCCAGCAGATCTCACTGAAAATAAAAAACCTAAAATATACTTTCTTTTCTAGGAGCTCAGGAGAGCCCCTAGTGTGCATCCAGCTCAGCCGGGCACAAGATTCTAACTGAGGTCTGGAGGAGGGTCATAGTGGGAGGAGCCAGTGCACACCAGGTAGTCCTAAAGCTTTCTTTAGTTGTGCCCAGTCTCCTGTGGAGCCGCTATTCCCCCATGGTCCTTACGTAGTCCCAGCATCCACTTAGGACGTCAGAGAAATATAGATTAACAATGGTACACATTTCACAGAAAAGGTGCTCCAAACAGTGTGAAAATACATGGGGATTGAAAGCAAAATAAACATGCTAAATAGGCCACAGGCTAGTGCCAAATTTGAGAGAAGTAATAGAGCTACAAAGAATGCTCTAGCAAAAATAGCAGCAGAATATGACATGTACTGGGCAGAGGCTTTGCCTTAGGTATTACATACTTTAGTCTGTGCATCACTCCAAAGCCACCACTGAACCTTTCTCCCTATGAAACACTGTCTGAAAAGTTATCCAATTTGATTATTGTTTGTTGGATAAGTCCTCCAACAAACAATTCTCTTTCATATGATTTAACCCAGAAGTGGATTAAGACCCCCCTAGGCAATATACTGTACCAATTCAGGGCCCTGTATTGTAAATATAAATACAAACAGTATATATATATATCCCTTACACACACACCCTTCCACACAGCTCTCCCCACTCACTCAGATCCCCCCCATACAGCTTTCCCCCTAACATAGCTCTCCCATTCTCACACAGACCCCCCCCAACACACACACACACACACACACACACACACACACACACACACACACACACACACACACCATGCATACACACAGTTCAACCTCTCCCCACTCACTCAGTTTCCCCCAAACAGCTCTCCCCACTCCCTTATCACTCAGATCTCCCCCAGCACTGAGATCCCCCTTACATAGCTCTTCTCTTCACAAACACACAAACACACACACACACACACACACACACACACACACACACAGCTCAGCCTCTCCCCACTCATTTAGCGCCTTCCACACTGCTCTCTCCCACCTTATACAGCTCTTCTCCCCAAACACACAGAGCACTCTACCTTGACACAGATCTCCCTTCCACACAGACTCAAATAGCTCCCCTCAAGTCAAACAAACACAGCTACACACTCTCTCGCCTCACCGCAATGCAGATTGCCTGCTGAGCCTGAAGCGCACAGAGACTGAGATCAGTGCTTCCATTCTTAAAGGGTGTTGTGGGCAGAGTGGGACCCACGATTGTCAAGCTGCTGACATCACGCCCCCTTGCTTTGGGCTCTGATCTCTCTCTGTGGTTCTGGCTCAGCAAGTGATTTGCCCTCTACTCCCTCCCAGTGGACAAGACTTTTACAGACTGGCCAAATAAGATAATAGGATTAGGGTATGACCACGTGTGTCAGGGCTCTAGTAGAGCTAGAGCCCCAATCCAGCCCTGGGACTGGGAGCCCAATTGTAGCAATCATTGAGCCAGTATTCTGTAGGTGAGAGGGCGTGATTTTTATGTTACTCTCTAAAGGTCTGATCCCAATGCTGACTATGCTGAGCTGCTACAGAATATTAGGGTACAACTGAGTATTTCATCTAAAGTTATACTACAGCATGCAATTTATGGATTTGCAAAACACTGCACAACTGATGTGTTTTGAGGTTATTTATCTCATGTTAACAGTAAACTATTTATTTATTTCTATTTGAAAATGACTGTAAACATTTTAAGTTTCGTGATCTTTAATCACAATACACTGTTCCCTTCATTCCCATATCATTTCCCTCAGAAAATTCTCAGCATGTTCTTCATATACTGTTCTGATGCAGGGAAGGCAACTGATGATCGATTGGTGCATGAAATATTATGCATTAGTATTAGCTATATAATAAAAGCACACTGTCACACAAAGAGCCTAATTCAGACCTGATCGTAGCAGCAAATTTGTTAGCAGATGGGCAAAACCATGGTGGTCATTCCGAGTTGTTCGCTCGGTAATTTTCTTCGCATCTCAGCGATTTTCCGCTAACTGCGCATGCGCAATGTTCGCACTGTGACTGCGCCAAGTAAATTTGCTATGCAGTTAGGTATTTTACTCACGGCATTACAAGGTTTTTTCTTCGTTCTGGTGATCGGAGTGTGATTGACAGGAAGTGGGTGTTTCTGGGCGGAAACTGCCCGTTTTATGGGTGTGTGTGAAAAAACGCTACAGTTTCTGGGAAAAACGCGGGAGTGGCTGGAGAAACGGGGGAGTGTCTGGGTGAACGCTGGGTGTGTTTGTGACGTCAAACCAGGAACGACAAGCACTGAACTGATCGCACTGGAAGAGTAAGTCTCAAGCTACAGTACTCAGAAACTGCAAAGAAATTTCTATTCGCAATTTTGAGAACCTTTCGTTCGCAATTTTGATAAGCTAAGATTCACTCCCAGTAGGCGGCGGCTTAGCGTGTGCAATGCTGCTAAAAGCAGCTTGCGAGCGAACAACTCGGAATGAGGGCCCATGTGCACAGCTGAGGGGGGGGAGGAGGCTGATATGACATGTGCAGAGAAAGTTAGATTTGGGTTGGTTATTTTGTTTCTGTGCAGGGTAAATACTGGCTGCTTTATTTTAGCACTGCAATTTAGATTTCAGTTTGAACACAGCCCACCCAAATCTAACTCTCTCTGCACATATTATATCTGCCCCCCTGCAGTGTACATGGTTTTGCCCATGTGCTAACACATTTGCTGCTACAATCAGGTCTGAATTAGTCCTAATGGAATGGATTCAGAGTTATATGCAAACCTAATAATTTGCACACATCTCCAATGATGGGTGGACTCCAGATGTGCAGAATGGGTTCTGCATTGTCAGACACAGTGCCTCCTAAGCGGCAGCCTTATTGAAAAGCTGTGGCTCTTTTGAGGCAGGAAGGAGGTGGCACTGGGCAACGTTCCTGTCGGACTGAGGCATGAAGGGCCCACCGTGGGAATGCAGTGATAGGGGCCCATACTTAAGGGTGTGGCCAGCCTACAAAGGGGGTGTGGCCAGCCTCCACAGAGGCTTGAAATACACAATAGTCTAGTGCCGTGTAATGCAACATATCTACCATGTATAATACAAGTGCACAGTCTGGAACCTGATCCCTAGAGGAAGGAGTGGGCACACAGGCAGTGGGGCCTACCGGTGGTTTCCCCTGTACCCCTGCGGGCCAGTCTGACCCTGGCCATAGGCAAATGCAGGGGGGTTTCCAGTAGTGATGAGCGGGTTCGGTTTCCGAGAAACCGAATCCCCCCGAACTTCACCCTTTTTAGACGGGTCCGAGCCATACTCGGATTCTCCCGTATGGCTCGGTTAACCCGAGCGCGCCCGAACGTCATCATCCCGCTGTCGGATTCTCGCGAGATTCGGATTCTATATAAGCAGCCGCGCGTCGCCGCCATTTTCACACGTGCATTGAGATTGATAGGGAGAGGACGTGGCTGGCGTCCTCTCCGTTTATATAGTTATATACTACACAGTTGATCTGATTGCTTAGCTTATTGTGGGGAGGATTGGGGAGCAGCTGTTAGGAGGAGTACAGTGCAGAGTTTTGCTAATAGTGACCACCAGTTTTTTATCCATTCTCTGCCTGAAAAAAACGCTCCATACCATATCTGTGCTCAGTGTGCTGCATGATATATCTGTGCTGAGTGCTCACACTGCTTAATTGTGGGGACTGGGGAGCAGCTATAGCAGGAGTACAGTGCACAGTTTTGCTGACAGTGACCACCAGTATACGTTTGTCTGCCTGAAAAACACTCCTGTGGTGTCTTTTTTTTTATACTATAAACGCAGTCTGCTGACAGTGTCCACCAGGTCCATTATACTGTATATAGCAGTACGGTAGGCCACTGCTGTAACTACCTCTGTGTCGTCACTCGTCGTCCATAAGTATACTATCAATCCATCTACATTGTATACCTGTGGTGTCTTTTTTTTTTATACTATAAACGCAGTCTGCTGACAGTGTCCACCAGGTCCATTATACTGTATATAGCAGTACGGTAGGCCACTGCTGTATCTACCTCTGTGTCGTCACTCGTCGTCCATAAGTATACTATCCATCCATCTACATTGTATACCTGTGGTGTCTTTTTTTCTTTATACTATAAACGTAGTCTGCTGACAGTGTCCACCAGGTCCATTATACTGTATATAGCAGTACGGTAGGCCACTGCTGTACCTACCTCTGTGTCGTCACTCGTCATCCATAAGTATACTATCCATCCATCTACATTGTATACCTGTGGTGTCTTTTTTTTTATACTATAAACGCAGTCTGCTGACAGTGTCCACCAGGTCCATTATACTGTATATAGCAGTAGGGTAGGCCACTGCTGTAACTACCTCTGTGTCGTCACTCGTCGTCCATAAGTATACTATCCATCCATCTACATTGTATACCTGTGGTGTCTTTTTTTCTTTATACTATAAATGCAGTCTTCTGACAGTGTCCACCAGGTCCATTATACTGTATATAGCAGTACGGTAGGCCACTGCTGTACCTACCTCTGTGTCGTCACTCATCGTCCATAAGTATACTATCCATCCATCTACATTGTATACCTGTGGTGTCTTTTTTTCTTTATACTATAAACGCAGTCTGCTGACAGTGTCCACCAGGTCCATTATACTGTATATAGCAGTACGGTAGGCCACTGCTGTACCTACCTCTGTGTTGTCACTCGTCGTCCATAAGTATACTATCCATCCATCTACATTGTATACCTGTGGTGTCTTTTTTTTCTTTATACTATAAACGCAGTCTGCTGACAGTGTCCACCAGGTCCATTATACTGTATATAGCAGTACGGTAGGCCACTGCTGTACCTACCTCTGTGTCGTCACTCGTCGTCCATAAGTATACTATCCATCCATCTACATTGTATACCTGTGGTGTCTTTTTTTCTTTATACTATAAACGCAGTCTGCTGACAGTGTCCACCAGGTTCATTATACTGTATATAGCAGTACGGTAGGCCACTGCTGTACCTACCTCTGTGTCGTCATTCGTCATCCATAAGTATACTATCCATCCATCTACATTGTATACCTGTGGTGTCTTTTTTTTATACTATAAACGCAGTCTGCTGACAGTGTCCACCAGGTCCATTATACTGTATATAGCAGTACGGTAGGCCACTGCTGTACCTACCTCTGTGTCGTCACTCGTCGTCCATAAGTATACTATCCATCCATCTACATTGTATACCTGTGGTGTCTTTTTTTCTTTATACTATAAATGCAGTCTGCTGACAGTGTCCACCAGGTCCATTATACTGTATATAGCAGTACGGTAGGCCACTGATGTACCTACCTCTGTGTCGTCACTCGTCATCCATAATGTATACTATCCATCCATCTACATTGTATACCTGTGGTGCCTTTTAGTTGTGCGCATTAAAATATGGAGAACAAAAATGTGGAGGTTAAAAAAATAGGGAAAGATCAAGATCCACTTCCACCTCGTGCTGAAGCTGCTGCCACTAGTCATGGCCGAGACGATGAAATGCCATCAACGTCGTCTGCCAAGGCCGATGCCCAATGTCATAGTACAGAGCATGTACTATCAATCCATCTACATTGTATACCTGTGGTGTCTTTTTTTCATTATACTATAAACGTAGTCTGCTGACAGTGTCCACCAGGTCCATTATACTGTATATAGCAGTACGGTAGGCCACTGCTGTACCTACCTCTGTGTCGTCACTCGTCATCCATAAGTATACTATCCATCCATCTACATTGTATACCTGTGGTGTCTTTTTTTTTATACTATAAACGCAGTCTGCTGACAGTGTCCACCAGGTCCATTATACTGTATATAGCAGTAGGGTAGGCCACTGCTGTACCTACCTCTGTGTCGTCACTCGTCGTCCATAAGTATACTATCCATCCATCTACATTGTATACCTGTGGTGTCTTTTTTTCTTTATACTATAAATGCAGTCTTCTGACAGTGTCCACCAGGTCCATTATACTGTATATAGCAGTACGGTAGGCCACTGCTGTACCTACCTCTGTGTCGTCACTCATCGTCCATAAGTATACTATCCATCCATCTACATTGTATACCTGTGGTGTCTTTTTTTTTATACTATAAATGCAGTCTGCTGACAGTGTCCACCAGGTCCATTATACTGTATATAGCAGTACGGTAGGCCACTGCTGTACCTACCTCTGTGTCGTCACTCGTCGTCCATAAGTATACTATCCATCCATCTACATTGTATACCTGTGGTGTCTTTTTTTCTTTATACTATAAATGCAGTCTTCTGACAGTGTCCACCAGGTCCATTATACTGTATATAGCAGTACGGTAGGCCACTGCTGTTCCTACCTCTGTGTCGTCACTCATCGTCCATAAGTATACTATCCATCCATCTACATTGTATACCTGTGGTGTCTTTTTTTTTTATACTATAAATGCAGTCTGCTGACAGTGTCCACCAGGTCCATTATACTGTATATAGCAGTACGGTAGGCCACTGCTGTACCTACCTCTGTGTCGTCACTCGTCGTCCATAAGTATACTATCCATCCATCTACATTGTATACCTGTGGTGTCTTTTTTTCTTTATACTATAAATGCAGTCTGCTGACAGTGTCCACCAGGTCCATTATACTGTATATAGCAGTACGGTAGGCCACTGCTGTACCTACCTCTGTGTCGTCACTCGTCATCCATAAAGTATACTATCCATCCATCTACATTGTATACCTGTGGTGCCTTTTAGTTGTGCGCATTAAAATATGGAGAACAAAAATGTGGAGGTTAAAAAAATAGGGAAAGATCAAGATCCACTTCCACCTCGTGCTGAAGCTGCTGCCACTAGTCATGGCCGAGACGATGAAATGCCATCAACGTCGTCTGCCAAGGCCGATTCCCAATGTCATAGTACAGAGCATGTAAAATCCAAAACACAAAAGATCAGTAAAATGACCCAAAAATCAAAATTAAAAGCGTCTGAGGAGAAGCGTAAACTTGCCAATATGCCATTTACGACACGGAGTGGCAAGGAACGGCTGAGGCCCTGGCCTATGTTCATGGCTAGTGGTTCAGCTTCACATGAGGATGGAAGCACTCATCCTCTCGCTAGAAAAAAGAAAAGACTTAAGCTGGCAAAAGCACAGCAAAGAACTGTGCGTTCTTCGAAATCACAAATCCCCAAGGAGAGTCCAATTGTGTCGGTTGCGATGCCTGACCTTCCCAACACTGGACGGGAAGAGCTTGCGCCTTCCACCATTTGCACGCCCCCTGCAAGTGCTGGAAGGAGCACCCGCAGTCCAGTTCCTGATAGTCAAATTGAAGATGTCAGTGTTGAAGTACACCAGGATGAGGATATGGGTGTTGCTGGCGCTGGGGAGGAAATTGACAAGGAGGATTCTGATGGTGAGGTGGTTTGTTTAAGTCAGGCACCCGGGGAGACACCTGTTGTCCGTGGGACGAATATGGCCATTGACATGCCTGGTCAAAATACAAAAAAAATCAGCTCTTCGGTGTGGAATTATTTCAACACAAATGCGGACAACAGGTGTCAAGCCGTGTGTTGCCTTTGTCAAGCTGTAATAAGTAGGGGTAAGGACGTTAACCACCTCGGAACATCCTCACTTATACATCACCTGCAGCACATTCATCATAAGTCAGTGACAAGTTCAAAAACTTTGGGCGACAGCGGAAGCAGTCCACTGACCACTAAATCCCTTCCTATTGTAACCAAGCTCCCGCAAACCACACCACCAACTCCCTCAGTGTCAATTTCCTCCTTACCCAGGAAAGCCAATAGTCCTGCAGGCCATGTCACTGGCAAGTCTGACGAGTCCTCTCCTGCCTGGGATTCCTCCAATGCATCCTTGAGTGTAACGCCTACTGCTGCTGGCGCTGCTGTTGTTGCTGCTGGGAGTCGATCGGCATCCCAGGGGGGAAGTCGGAAGACCACTTGTACTACTTCCAGTAAGCAATTGACTGTCCAACAGTCCTTTGCGAGGAAGATGAAATATCACAGCAGTCATCCTGCTGCAAAGCAGATAACTCAGGCCTTGGCAGCCTGGGTGGTGAGAAACGTGGTTCCGGTATCCATCGTTACTTCAGAGCCAACTATAGACTTGATTGAGGTACTGTGTCCCCAGTACCAAATACCATCTAGGTTCCATTTCTCTAGGCAGGCGATACCGAAAATGTACACAGACCTCAGAAAAAGAGTCACCAGTGTCCTAAAAAATGCAGTTGTACCCAATGTCCACTTAACCACGGACATGTGGACAAGTGGAGCAGGGCAGACTCAGGACTATATGACTGTGACAGCCCACTGGGTAGATGTATTGCCTCCCGCTGCAAGAACAGCAGCGGCGGCACCAGTAGCAGCATCTCGCAAACGCCAACTCGTTCCTAGGCAGGCTACGCTTTGTATCACCGCTTTCCAGAATACGCACACAGCTGAAAACCTCTTACGGCAACTGAGGAAGATCATCGCAGAATGGCTTACCCCAATTGGACTCTCCTGGGGATTTGTGACATCGGACAACGCCAGCAATATTGTGCGTGCATTACATCTGGGCAAATTCCAGCACGTCCCATGTTTTGCACATACCTTAAATTTGGTGGTGCAGAATTATTTAAAAAACGACAGGGGCGTGCAAGAGATGCTGTCAGTGGCCCGAAGAATTGCGGGCCACTTTCGGCGTTCAGGCACCGTGTACAGAAGACTGGAGCACCACCAAACACATCTGAACCTGCCCTGAATTCATCTGAAGCAGGAGGTGGTAACGAGGTGGAATTCAACCCTCTATATGCTTCAGAGGATGGAGGAGCAGCAAAAGGCCATTCAAGCCTATACATCTGGCCACGATATAGGCAAAGGAGGTGGAATGCACCTGTCTCAAGCGCAGTGGAGAATGATTTCAACGTTGTGCAAGGTTCTGCAACCCTTTGAACTTGCCACACGTGATGTCAGTTCAGACACTGCCAGCCTGAGTTAGGTCATTCCCCTCATCAGGCTTTTGCAGAAGAAGCTGGAGACATTGAAGGAGGAGCTAAAACAGGGCGATTCCGCTAGGCATGTGGGACTTGTGGATGGAGCCCTTCATTCGCTTAACCAGGATTCACGGGTGGTCAATCTGTTGAAATCAGAGCACTACATTTTGGCCACCGTGCTCGATCCTAGATTTAAAACCTACGTTGTATCTCTCTTTCTGGCAGACACAAGTCTGCAGGGGTTCAAAGACCTGCTGGTGAGAAAATTGTCAAGTCAAGCGGAACATGACCCGTCAACATCTCCTCCTTCACATTCTCCCGCAACTGGGGGTGCGAGGAAAAGGCTAAGAATCCCGAGCCCACCCGCTGGCGATGATGCAGGGCAGTCTGGAGCGAGTGCTGACATCTGGTCCGGACTGAAGGACCTGCCAACGATTACTGACATGTCATCTACTGTCACTGCATATGATTCTCTCACTATTGAAAGAATGGTGGAGGATTATATGAGTGACCGCATCCAAGTAGGCACGTCAGACAGTCCGTACGTATACTGGCAGGAAAAAGAGGCAATTTGGAGGCCCTTGCAGAAACTGGCTTTATTCTACCTAAGTTGCCCTCCGTCCAGTGTGTACTCCGAAAGAGTGTTTAGTGCCGCCGCTCACCTTGTCAGCAATCGGCGTACGAGGTTACTTCCAGAAAATGTGGAGAAGATGATGTTCATTAAAATGAATTATAATCAATTCCTCCGTGGAGATATTCACCAGCAGCAATTGCCTCCAGAAAGTGCACGGGGACCTGAGATGGTGGATTTCAGTGGGGATGAATTAATAATCTGTGAGGAGGGGGATGTACACAGTGAAAGGGGTGATGAATCGGACGATGATGATGAGGTGGACATCTTGCCTCTGTAGAGCCAGTTTGTGCAAGGAGAGATTGATTGCTTCTTTTTTGGTGGGGGCCCAAACCTACCAGTCATTTCAGTGACAGTCGTGTGGCAGACCCTGTCGCTGAAATGATGGGTTCGTTAAAGTGTGCATGTCCTGTTTATACAACATAAGGGTGGGTGGGAGGACCCAAGGACAATTCCATCTTGCACCTCTTTTTTCTTTCATTTTTCTTTGCATCATGTGCTGTTTGGGGACAATTTTTTTGAAGTGCCATCCTGTCTGACACTGCAGTGCCACTCCTAGATGGGCCAGGTGTTTGTGTCGGCCACTTGGGTCGCTTATCTTAGTCACACAGCTACCTCATTGCGCCTCTTTTTTTCTTTGCATCATGTGCTGTTTGCGGAGTATTTTTTTGAAGGGCCATCCTGCGTGACACTGCAGTGCCACTCCTAGATGGGCCAGGTGTTTGTGTCGGCCACTTGGGTCGCTTATCTTAGTCACACAGCTACCTCATTGCGCCTCTTTTTTTCTTTGCATCATGTGCTGTTTGGGGAGTATTTTTTTGAAGGGCCATCCTGCGTGACACTGCAGTGCCACTCCTAGATGGGCCAGGTGTTTGTGTCGGCCACTAGGGTCGCTTAGCTTAGTCACACAGCTACCTCATTGCACCTCTTTTTTTCTTTGCATCATGTGCTGTTTGGGGAGTATTTTTTTGAAGGGCCATCCTGCGTGACACTGCAGTGCCACTCCTAGATGGGCCAGGTGTTTGTGTCGGCCACTTGTGTCACTTAGCTTAGTCGCACAGCGACCTTGGTGCGCCTCTTTTTTTCTTTGCATCATGTGCTGTTTGGGGTGTATTTTTTTCAAGTGCCATCCTGTATGACACTGCAGTGCCACTCCTAGATGGGCCAGGTGTTTGTGTCGGCCACTTGGGTCGCTTAGCTTAGTCACACAGCTACCTCATTGCGCCTCTTTTTTTCTTTGCATCATGTGCTGTTTGGGGACAATTTTTTTGAACTGCCATCCTGCCTGACACTGCAGTGCCACTCCTAGATGGGCCATGTGTTTGTGTCGGCCACTTGTGTCGCTTAGCTTAGCCATCCAGCAACCTCGGTGCAAATTTTAGGACTAAAAATAATATTGTGAGGTGTTCAGAATAGACTGGAAATGAGTGGAAATTATGGTTATTGAGGTTAATAATACTATGGGATCAAAATGACCCCCAAATTCTATGATTTAAGCTGTTTTTTAGGGTTTTTTGAAAAAAACACCCGAATCCAAAACACACCCGAATCCGACAAAAAATTTCCGGTGAGGTTTTGCCAAAACGCGTCCGAATCCAAAACACGGCCGCGGAACCGAACCCAAAACCAAAACACAAAACCCGAAAAATTTCCGGTGCACATCACTAGTTTCCAGTTGCCTGGATCCCCCCCTCCCCAGTCCACACCATGACCACAATAGCAATAGTTTATAATACAATTTTACTACTGCATGTTTTAAAGTATCACAAATGAAAGAAATAACACCACCTGATGCTCTTTCAAAATGTATCAGCCAGTAATGAATACACCTGTGCTCCAACTAGGAGATCTGGAAAACATGCAGTGTTAGGAGTGCACTACTATAAACTTTCCGCAGAGTTAATTAATAATGCTGAATAACATACACTATCCAGTGCATATGGAGACCAATGTATACACATACGTCTAGGCTAGTGCTAGGTTATTCTGCCACTCCTCCAGATTCCCAGACTTGCTCCAATGCTCTGTAATAGTGCCCACATCTGAAATAAAAACATTAAGCTTAGGCAGGATAGTCCTACTGCTGCATCTCATAGCTCACTGTGATCGCTGGCCATGGATACAGTATCTCAGAATTATGACATACACTGCACTTTGTATTATGTATATTATACATACTTTCCAACTGTCCCACTGACCCACCCATGTCCCATGGTAGTCGGCAGTTGGGAGACTTCTCTCACCTACTGCTCAAGCAGTGGTGAAGTAGACTCTGTGAGCATGCACACAGCACCTATTCACCGTGTGAGAGGGTCTGGGGACATGGCCAGCAGCTGATACAGAGCTGGTTATGCCCCCACTTGGAAAAAATGGAGGATGTGGCCCACAATTGTGTATCTTCCTGCAAGGCCACACCCCTAGCCATATCGGCTTAAGGCAATAGCTCTACAGTGGCTAGATATCATCGTCATTGCCATCCTCATCCTCCCCCTCATCAGTGTGTACATCCTCTACACACAATAATAATTCATCCCCGCTGGAATCCACCATTACAGAAGTCTGTGTACTTTGTGTAATTGCCGGGAAATGTCTTCCTCATGGAATTTCCAGTTCATTTTGATGAACAACATCTTTTCCACAATATGAGGAAGTAGCCACCTACGCTGGTTGCTGACAAGGTTCCCGGCTGTTCTGAAAACTCTCTCCAAGTACACACTGGAGGGTGGGCAGCTTAAGTAATGCAAAGCCAATTTGTACAAGGGCCTCCAAATTGCCTTTTTTTCCCTTCCAGTACTCAAAGGGACTCTGTGATATACCTATTTTTATGGTGTTATGAAAATAATCCTCCACCATTATTTGGATGGTGACCGTATCAGATGGAGTTACTACAGAGGTGTCACAAAATCTGGGCAATTCATTTAGACCCAACCAGGGGGTAAATTTACTAAGATTGGAGTTCTATTTAAGATGGGATGTTGCCCATAGCAACCAATCAGATTCTACTTCTCCTGTATCTAGCACCTTCTAGAAGATAATACCTGGAATCTGATTGGTTGCTATGAGCAACATCCCATCTTAAATAGAACTCCCATCTTAGTCTTTTGGGAAAGGTAAGTTTTTTCCTGGCTGCTGCTGAAGAAACTGAAGGAGACATTTTAGTGCCACATATCACTTGAGCTGCCAATTTGCTCACGAGGACTTTGCATCTCTTAAGATCAGTTATAAAGTAAGACTTAGCATATGACTTAAACCTAGGATCAAGTACGGTTGCCAAAATGTAGTGATCCAATTTCAAGATACTGTATTGGCAACCCTTGGATCCTGACGAAGCGAATCAAGGACTTGATCTACAAGTCTGGCATACTTTACGGATTTGCTTTGTTTAATTTCCTACTTCAATTTCTCCAGCTGATTTTTCAAAAGCCTAATTAGGGAAATCACCTGGCTCAAGCGAGGAGTGTCAGCACTCACTTCACAGGTGGCTACTTCAAAGGGTTTGAGCACCTTGCACAAGACAGAATGTACTGTACTACCGCTGTGCTGGTCTAAGGTACATTCCACCCTCCTCTCCTAAAGTCATGGCTTGTTGTATAACTATGGATGAAGCATATAAAGGTGGAGTTCCACCTTGTTACCACCTCTTGCTTCAATTGATGACAGGGAAAATTAAACTGTTCTTGCAGGTGCTGCAATCTTCTGCATGCTGTTGATGAATGCCGAAAATGTACCAAATTCTTCCAGGCCACAGAAAGCATCTCCTGCATGACCCTGTCATTTAAAAAAACAAAAACCTGTACCACCAAGTTAATTGTGTGGGCAAAACAGGGCATGTGTTGGAATTCACCCAGCTGTAATGCTTTCACAATATTTGTGGCATTATCAGAAACCACAAATCCTGAGGAGAGTCCAAGTGGGGTAAGCCATGTTGACATCCCTCAGTTTTTCTAAGACGTTGTCAGCAGTATGCCTCTTAGTGAAGCCGGTGATACACAGAGTAGCCTGCCTCTGAATGAGTTGGCGTTTGTTAGATAATGCTTCTGCTGCTGATGATGGAGGCAATTCAACCACCCAGTGGACTGTCACAGTCATATAATCGTTAGTTTGCCACTACCGCTTGTCCACATATTATTATTTATTATTATTATTACATTTTATTTGTAAGGCGCCACAAGTGTTTCACAGCACCATACAAACGATACAGGGAGACAAAACTTAGCATTACAGTAAATAAATAACAAAAATAGAGTACAGGTAACAAAGAGCACCACAATTCTCAAAACATAATACAGCTAATGATGTAATCATTGTACTACTTGTGGCTGGCGGCCATAGACAGAGATGAGCCTTTACCAGCAGGAGAAAAAGTGGGTAAAGATGGGCGCTGAGTAGGGGAGAGCTGCAAGTGAAATGTGTTGAGAAGAGGGCTTTGACAACAAGAGGAAAGAGGACCCTGCTCTGAAGAGCTAACAATCTAGTGGGAAGGGGCAACAGACAGATGACGTGAGGTGCAAGCAAGCGGGAGGTAGCCTGATGGCAGTATGTTAGCAAAGCAGAGATGTTCAAGGCACGAGGCAGGGAGATGGAGGAGCAGCCTCAGGACTAGGTTATTCACCTCAGGACTAGGTTATGCATCTGTGGTGAAGTGGACAGTGGGTACAATGGCATTTTGTAGGGCAAGAATTAGATTTTTTTTTTTAACATCCTGGTATAGCCGAGGAATGGCTTTTCGAATAAAATGCAACTGAGATGGAATTTGGTACCGGGAACACAGGATCTCAATTAACTGTAATAAACCCACTGCATTAATGGAGATTATTGGATGCAGATCTAAAACTAGCATAGCAGTTATGACGTCAGTGATCCGCTGTGCGACTAGGTCAGAACTGTAATACTTGTTTCCCCTTGCAAAGTATTGTTTACCAGTCAATTGTTTTGTGTAACAACTACAAGCAGTCTTCTTCGTCCACTTCTGGGATGAAGATCCACCCCCAGCTGCAGCAGCAGGGCTAGCTTTCAAGGATTCATCTTAGGAATCCTGGAATGAAGAGGAGTCACCTAGAGTTGACAAACTGGTTGCAGAACTATCTCTGATCATTAATGAGGATGTTGAGGATGAAGGTGTTGGAGGTGGAGATTGCAGGTGCTGGGATCTAGTAGAGAGATGGGAGCTAGCTGATGCTGGACTGCTTGCTGTTATTTTTTAGCACCAGTTGTAGATGTTATAAAATACTTGTCGTGAACTCTCTGCAGATGACAGAATAGAATGGAGGTTTCTAAATGCTTAACATCTCTACCTCTACTTACTGTGGTTCCAAAAAGGCTACAGATTGCTTAAAAAAAGTTGTCAATATTTTGGTAAAAATAATTCCACACAAATGAGGTGGATTTGTTGGTACAATGCCCAGGCATAACAATGGCCTTTTTCTTATCATGGCCAAGAGATGCTTCCACTGGTGCCTGACTAACACAAGTAACATCCTCATCCTCAACAGCCTCATTAGTGCCAGCGTCAGCTACACAAATCTCCCCCTCACCTACTTACAATTCCACAGTGGCATCATCAATTTCTATTTCATTAGCAATACTTATGGTGCTCATCTCCACGTATGCAAAGGGAGCAGAAATGGTGGAAGGTGGCTTATCTGTGAGTACAGTATCAGAAAGGTCAGACTCACACATAGCACTCAGGGACACACTTAGAATCTCCTCAGGTATTTGTGACATTTCTGTTTTTGATTGCAGTTTGTTCTATTGCCTTAGTGGTTTAAAAAATTTTTACACCTCTTCTAAACTCCGAGTCTGAGGCATCATGAGAGGCAGAAGAAGATGCCTCACTGACAGGTGCAAATCCACCACTCAGAAATAAAGGCCAAGGCCTGAGCCTTTCCTTGTCACTGTGTGTGGTGAATGGCATGTTGGCAATGTTATGCTTTTCTGCACCAAATCTTCCCTTTTTATAAGGTGTTTTTTTCTTTACCACTGTATATTGGGTTTTTTGTTTTAGATGCCCTGACTTATATCCACTATGCCCTTGAGCACTGACTTTAGGAGATGCTGAACTATAGTCATTACCATGATTGGTGGCAGCAGATTGGTGTCGTCTAAGCTGATTGTTATCCATTTTAACTGTGTAAATCACAGAGTGAGATGCAAGTTAACAAAGAAGCACTAGGGTACAATACGCCAAATAATATAAACAGTAGAACTTAATGATATATTTTTTCTATAACTTGCAGCTCCTTTCAAACTGCGTGAATTACAGGGTTAGATGCACATTAAGAAAGTGCTCTAGGGTAGAGTGCACAAAATAGTACAAACAGTAGAACTTTACGGTATATTTTTGTATATAATTTGCAGCTCCTTTCAAACTGCATGAATCACAGGGTTAGATGCTCATGATGAAAACACGCTAGGGTACAAGCCACCAAATAGTACAAACAGTAGAACTTAATATATATTTTTTAATATAAACTGTAGCTTCTTTCAAACTGCATGAATTACATGGTTAGATGCACGTGAAGAAAGCGTACTAGGGTACAGGCCACCAAATAGTACAAACAGTAGAATTTTTTTAAAAAAAATTCTATACCTTGCAGCTCCTTTCATGCTGTGTGAATCACAGAGTTAGATGCACACGAAGAAAACACACTAGGGAATAGCGCACCAAATAGTACAAACAAAAGAACTTTACTATATTTTTATTTTTCTGGTTTTAGCTTGCAGTTTGCAGATCACTGCATGGAATCGCAGGGATTATGAATGCATGTGAATGCAGTGCAATAGGATAAAGCACTGCAGTGCAAACAGTACAAATAAACAATAGAACTTAACTCTAAAAAAATTTATTTTTAACTTGTAGTTCACAGATCACTGTGTGGAATCACAGGACTTATAGATGTGCAAGAACACTGTGCACCAAACATTACAATTTACAGAAGAGTGTAGCACAGCATACAGCAGCGCATCCCTATACACTGTGACTATAGAGCACAGCCCCTTGTGAAACTCTAGACACAGCACAGTTATAATATAATAATATAGCAGAGACAACACAGCAAGCATACAGCAACATACAGTTCATCCCTTACAGTTACACACACTATTAATACTTAGTGCCTCCACACTGCCAATACAGCCCCTTGTGAGATGCTGGACTACTCGTGTATTTATAATGGGTGCAGTGTGTCCTGTGCACACGGGCCCCTGGGGGTCCAGGGGGGCACACAGCGCACACCCTGCACCCATTAATAGAAATACTTACCCTCCGGAGTCCAGCGGCGCAGCAGCAGCACTGCCAAAATTACTGGAAAAATGGTGCGGTGCAACTTTCCTGGTGTTTCGTGCATGCACAGTAGGTAAATCACTGGGAAAATGTCCGCCATGCCATTTTCACGGAGATCTGTGCATGCGCTGTAGACTCTGACAGTGCTAGGGTCCCCTAGGGACCCCAGTGCCCAGAGTCTACTCAGTGCTGCCGGCTAGAGAGGAGGGGGCCCAGCCGGAGCCTGCACATGGGCCTCCTCCTCTCTAGAAATGCCCCTGCTCTGGACACAGCAGTTGCAGCTGTGTATCCCCTAAACATTTATTTAATTTATTTGGTCACTAACAGTGTTCCCTTTTATGATGTTAGTGATTGACAGTGTTCCCCTTTTATGATTTTCCCCAATATATGTTTTTTTCCAGCAGAGCTTAGCGCAGCAAATACCATTGTGCGTTATTCTCCAGGAAATGGCGGCAAATCTCAGCCATGGCACTTTTTATAGAATTCAAGTCCCATGAGAATTTTATGCTGGGACGATGACGTTCGGCCTCGCACTGGGATGCGAGTCTGGCGGAAACACCTGAGCCTTAGGTGCTCGGATCCCGGTGTTTGGAGTGTTATGGATTCCATAGAATCTGAACCGCTCATCCCTAATTTACCCGCAGCAGCTAATTCCAAAGACACAGCTGCTATTTTCTGTAGGTCCATCTCTAAATCAGGACCTACAGTATGTACTATGGGGGTCATTCCGAGTTGATCGCTCGCTAGCAGTTTTTAGCAGCCGTGCAAACGCTAAGCCGCCACCCATTGGAGTGTATCTTAGCTTAGCAGAAGTGCAAACGAAAGGATCGCACAGCAGCTACAATAAAAAATTGTGCAGTTTTAGAGTAGCTCCAGACCGACTCAGCGCTTGCGATCACTTTAGACCATTCAGTTCTGGATTTGACGTCACAAACACGCCCTGCGTTCGGCCAGCCACGCCTACGTTTTTTCTGGCATGCCTGCGTTTTTTGGAACACTCCCTGAAAACGGTCAGTTGACACCCAGAAACACTCCTTTCATGTCAATCACTCTGCGGCTGCCATTGCGACTGAAAAGCGTCGCTAGACCTTGTGTAAAAATACATCACCCATTGTTAAAGTACATTACATGTGCGCACTGCACCGCATACGCATGCGTAGAAATGCCGCTTTTTCACTTAATCTCTGCGCTGCAAACACTTTTCTCTAGCGATCAACTCAGAATGACCCCCTATGTGTACTGTATTGCAATTTACCAAGTGTACTTTAAACTCTTGGAATATTCCAGCTTCAAAATGACTAGTAAAAAAAAATCTAATATTACCAGAATAACAAATATTTATTAACAAAAGAGGAGAACAAAAGTAAAATGTGTTTGTTCCTCTTCTGCATCAATCTATGTTTCTATTCTATCTCCTCATTGTGTAATCCTAATAAAACATTCAAGAGCAGTGATAGGCGCCTGAAAAATGCTGCACATTACTGTTCATCTTAGCAAAAGAAGAGACCCATATTTGCTGTATAATAATATATTACCAGAGATTCTAGGCAAATGGTAGTAACAAACATGAATAATGAAGCAGCTGGAGACAGCAGGTTGTAACTAATATAATTAATTTAACCTTCAGTGAGCCATACATATAAATATATATTTATGCACAGGGGTGGATCAAGAACAAAATTACAGGGGGGGGGGGGCACCATGACAAATATATCTTTTTTATTTATTGTCTACATTGTAGATTAATACTGAAGACATCAAAACTACAAAAGAACACATACGGAATTATGTTGTAAACAAAAATGTGTTAACTAAATCAAAATATGTTTTATATTTTAGATTCCTTAAAGTAGCCCCCTTTTCCTTTGATGGCAGCTTTGCACACTCTTGGCATTCTCTCAATCAGCTTCATGAGGTAGTCTCCTGGAATGGTTTTCCAACAGTCTTGAAGGAGTTCCGGGGGTGCTGAGCACTTGTTGGCTGCTTTTCCTTTACTCTGAGGTCCAACTCATCCCAAACCATTTTAATTGGGTTTAGGTCGGGTGATTGCGGAGCCCAGGTCATCTGACGCAGCACTCCATCAGTTTCCTTCTTGGTCAAGTAGCCCTTACATAGCCTGGAGGTGTGTTTGGGGTCATTGTCTTGCTGAAAAACAAATGATGGTCCCAGTAAGCGCAAATCAGATGGGATGGCATGGCACTGCAGATTGCTGTGGTAGCCATGCTGGTTAAGTGTACCTTGAATTTTGAATAAATCACCAACATTGTCACCAGCAAAGCACCCCCACACCATCACACCTCCTCCTCCATGCTTCACAGTGGGAACCACACATGCAGAAACCATCCGTTCACCTTCTCTGCATCTCACAAAGACATTGCAGTTGGAACCAAAAATATCAAATTTGGACTCATCAGACCAAAATGCAGATTTCCACTGGTCTAATGTCCATTCCTTGTGTTTCTTGTCCCAAATAATTCTCTTCTTCTTGTTGTTCATCCTCAGTAGTGGCTTCTTCACAGCAATTCGACCATGAAGGCCTGATTCACGCAGTCTCCTCTGAACAGTTGATGTTGAGATTTGTCTGCTACTTGAACTCTGTGAAGAATTTATGTGGGCTCTAATCTGAGGTGCTGTTAACTAACGGTTTCTGAGGCTGGTAAATCTAATGAATTTATCCTCTGCAGCAGAGGTTACTCTTGGTCTTCATTTCCTGGGGCGGTCCTCATGAGAGCCAGTTTCATCATAACATTTGATTGTTTTTGCAACTACACTTGAGGATACATTCAAAGTTCTTGAAATTTTCTGTATCGACTGACCTTCATGTATTAAAGTAATGATGGACTGTCATTTCTCTTTCTCTTTACTGAGTTGAGTGGTTCATGCCATAATATGGATTACAACAGTAGTCAAACAGGGGTGTCCACTGTGTACTAATCCTACCTCTGCACAACACAACTGATGGTCTCAAACACATTAAGAAGGCAAGTAATTCCACAGATTGACTCTTGACAAGGCACACCTGTTCATTTAAAACCATTCCAGGAGATTAACTCATGAAGCTGATTGAGAGAATGCCAAGATTGTGTAAAGCTGTCATCAAAGCAACAGTACGTTGAGGAATCTAAAATATAAAACATATTTTGATTTTTTTAACACTTTTCTGTTTACAACATAATTCCATATGTGTTCTTTCATAGTCTTGATGTCTTCAGTATTAATCTACAATGTAGAAAATAATTAAAATAAAAACCATTGAATGAGAAGGTGTGTCCAAACTTTTGACTGGTACTGTATGTATGTATATATATATATATATATATATAGAGATGAGCGGGTTCGGATTTATTCGGTTCTTTACGCCAGAATTATCGCCATTTCTTATTTTCTGGAATTTTCTTATTGGCTAACCAAAACACGTGACGTCTGATAGCCAATAAGGAAATTCGGGTAAATCCAAGTAAAATCGAACCCGCTCATCTAATATATATATATATATATATATATATATATATATATAGTCCAGCACAGACTCGGCACTCCCATTACCAAACAGACCTTGGTCCGGTGCCCTCATAACTGCATTGCAGCAGTGCATATAGAGTTCTCATCAGCGGCACACAGGACACAATCACAGAAGCCTTAAATGATGATCAACGTTTCAAACCTTTACTGGTTTTTCGTCAGGATCCTGACGAAAAACCAGTAAAGGTTTGAAACGTTGATCATCATTTAAGGCTTCTGTGATTGTGTCCTGTGTGCCGCTGATGAGAACTCTATATATATATATATATATATATATATAGTATATGTAAATATTTATAAAATAGGTAGAGAGCTGTGTTATTTAACGCTATAACATTTTTTCCAATGAAACTTACCCAGAGTGCCATCTTGCTGCCTTTGCCGGGTCATGTTGCTGCACATGATTTCATTAAATGATCAGTGTCCAGAGTAATCACCCCATAAAGCTCACTTGGGGTGTGGAATGAGTTGGGAGAGTGGATGTCTTCCATGTTTCCCACATCATCATGCCAGAGGTAGCATTGGATGCTAAATACAGCAGCTGAGGTCACACTATTGGTGGGTTTTGGGGGTTGGTGGAGGCTGGCTATAGCAGCTGAGTTCACAGTCACACTAGGGGGGGCAGAGGTTGGACTAGGCTGGCTACATCAGCTAAGTTTACAGTCACACTGGATGTGGGGTCAGGGGTTGGAGGAGACGAGCTGCAGCAGCTGAGCTCACAGTCAATAGAGGGGGGTCAGGGGTTGGAAACAGCAGTTGTACTGACAGTCAATGTGGTGGGGGTGGGGGTTGGGGTTGGAGGAGGTTGAAAACAGCAGCAGAGCTCACAGTTACTTGGGGGATCGGTGGTTGTTGTACGAGACTGGATACAGCTGCAGCAGTTGAATTCACAGTCATGCTGCAGGTGGGTGAGGCACAGGGTTGTTGAAGGAGGCTGCAACTGAGCTCACAGTCACACGGGGGATTAGAGGAGGCTGGCTACAGCAGCTGAGCTCACAGCATGGGTGGAACTCCCAGAGGCAATGCTCCAAGCCCTGAAGAGGCACTTGCATGTACAGCAGCAACTGTGTGGTTCACAGCAGGATCTAATTCTCACCCCTGCTCTTTCAACACAGCCCTGTGGCACATCCGCTGCTGCTGCTGCAGAGTTAATCGCTCTGTCCCTGGCAGGAGTCCTGTTGATACCTGCAATAGAGGACAGGATCAGGGCCGGCTCTACCATTAAGCAGCTTTAGGTGGCTGCCTAGGGTTGCTGGCCCCTGAAGGGCACCACTGAATTCATCTAGCTTTTTTTGCACTGTGCTGGCCACTGCTGTGGGTATAGTCAGGTGCAGCATCAGGCTGTACCACATAGTACCTAAGTGCTTCGTCCATGCTGACACCAGACTAAGCAAGGGGTAAAAGGGGTGGCCATCCCAGGGGCCCCCACACATTCTGTTTTTGAATTGGAGTAATCCCCTCCTGCGACTCAGCAGCTAATTACAGTGGCCACTAGGGAGCTCCTCTGTGCTCATGTAGTCTCTCAGGAGTGTGAGGGGAAATCTCGCAAGACAGTCTGTGAGCTCAGGCATGCTGTCATGCTGCTGCAGCTGTCCATGTGCATGGTGTATGGGTGTGTGTGTGTGTTAGTGTGGTGTGTGTGCATGTTTGCACATGCTTTGCCACTGATAGTGGAGGCCCCGCAACCTCCATCACCCTGGGCCCCCACCTGTCTTTATTCAGCCCCACCGACACGTGTAATATCAAATCATGTTAATGCACAGAGGAGGAAGATGTAACTATGGCTACTGGGGGGCACCCCTATGCCAACTACTCATAGCCCTGATGCACCTCCTTCAGGCCCCTGGATTCTGGCTCTCCAACAGCAAGCAGCACCTGAGTACATGTCTCCTCCTGCAGCATCATTATAATGCTGCTGCTGCATTCAAGAGGGATCCTGCCAATGACAAGTTCAAAACAACAAAACAACTTAATGTACAGTAGGTAACCCATGGGGGTTTCTGCAGGACCTATGATAATACAGATTTTACAGCCCAATTGGTGGGTTGCACTTCTAAACAGCATAAAAAAGGAAAACAAAAGCACTGGGGCACAATACAGTACGAATGGAGGAGGAAGGGGTCAGTAATGAACTTACAGATGGGGATGGAACATAATAGGGAGCATACAAATATATGTACATATTAGAGATAAGTGGGTCTGGCAGGCTTGGTGCTTCCTGTCAGACTCAGATGCCAAAAAGAGGCAAAATATCATCACCCTTCTGTCGGCTTCTCGCTGGGTTTTGGATTATACAAAGGTCCCAGTGATCAGCGCCATTTTCACTCCAGCTGTGGAGAGTGCACTGTATGGGCGTGTCCATCTCAGTGCAGGGGTTGTGTGGCTAGGGGCTGCTATAGGGGTGGTGTAACAGTCCGGGGGTGCTGTCTCTGTCATCTGCTGGTGTATCTGACAACAAGGGTGATCTGTCCATATACATCCAGGCTGCCCCAGTATTAGTATACTGGCCCAGTATTATAAAGAATCCCAGTATACTGCATCTGTACATCCAGGGGCTGGTGTGTCCTAAAACCAGTCACACTGGAATAGGAAGGTCGGGGGTTGTATGAACTTTGGGGTGGATACAGCAGCTGATCTCCCAGTCACACTGCTAGGTGGTCAGGGGTTGTTGTAGGAGGCTGGATGCAGCAGTGCACACAATGGACAAATTTCAGGGGCAGAGCTTGTTAGCGGTGAGGAGCAGGAAGTGTAGCTGAGCTGCCATGGTGACTAAACCCTTAAACTTCCAAGCATGAAGTAAAATATTTTTCATGCACTTGGGCAGCCACTAAGTGCCAGTGTTTGCCCCGGTTAATGCTGGACATATACTTTACAAAAAGAAAAAAATCAAAGGCAAGGTTTTAAAAAATGCTTTAAGCAGCCCCATGTTTGTCCAGCCTAGTGGGATAACTCAGATTATGGTCCCCCGACCCCTGAAATCTGCCTCTACTCCCTGCACTATAGGACGAGCTTCCTGTCAGATCTCATAAGCAGTTATTGTGGCCACACAGTGTAAGGGGAAGGGGCTCTGGATCCGATGAGAGCCTCTGCATGTACTGTAGCAGCTGGTGACTCCCAGGCATATACAGTACATGCAGAGCAAGCAAGCTTGCCACAAAGGATAATACTGGAAAAAACATATTCTGCCCCTATTTGTTACACCAGTTTTCAGGCTGCTAGATACCGGCCCAAATGCCTCTAAAAGGGGCCCAGTCAGGGGGACATTTTCTTTCTGCCTGGAAAATATTCTCTCTGCCTGCTTTCGCTGGTGGAGGCTGCGCAGCCGCAATAAAATTGAAGTAAAAAAAGATTCTCCTAAATGAAAGGGGGCAGCACTTGCCTTGGGGCCCTCCCAGCCTCTGAATCTGCCTATATTTATACAGTATATATATTTTTGATTCTTTGATTAAACACAATGTCAGACACAACACTTAGCACTGCACATGGGTGGCAAAGAATTCTAGTTCATTTAACTGAACAAGACACATAAAGGCTTATTAAAAATGAATGCGTTTTGATCTATATTGGGAGACGATGTTGAAAGTAGAATTCTATTGCAGCATATTAACTACTAATAAATTGTTCTGTGTCATTTTGATGAGTGAGTTTAGGGATTTTGTGATTTATTAAAGCACTTTGCAAGTAATACTTGATGAAGTATTTGCAAAATAAATATCGTGTCTACATCACATAATAATTATTTTCCCATTCTTGGCATACAAAGCTGTGTTCTTTGTATAGAATTAATTTATTGGCTCACACACCATAGGTTCACCAACTTATGGAATGTCTTCACTGTATTTCAGCAAGGGTATTTCCATAATATTTTACATGCTCACACTGACAAGCTCTTTGCAAGAAGTGTTCCCAACCAATTCATACAAAATGTAATTAACTGGCTTTAAAAGCCAGTTCTATTGTAAAATTTTAATGAGCCAAAGACTCTAAAAGACAATTTTTTTCCTGAAAAAGAATGAAGAAGAAGGTGAGACACTGGGAGATTGGAAATATTTAAACATGAGCAAAATCTTTCTGTATAATTTGTAACTACAAAGGGCATAATGCATTAACATATGCAATATGACCGCATATGTATCACAAAAAATCAATGCACTTTCATTGTCACAATCAAAATACAAATGTTATATTTGTAGTCATCTGATATGAAAATATAACAAGTTCCATAATACCAGTAGGGCAGATTTAACCCTTTACTACCATTGTGTTGGGAATAGCAGATCAAGAAAATTATATAAATATTATTATTATTATTATTATTATTATTATTAGTGGTAGTAGTAGTAGTAGTAGTAGTAGTAGTAATAATAGTAGTAGCAACAGTAGTAGTAGTAGTAGTAGTAGTAGTAGTAGTAGTAGTAGTAGTTAGAAGTAGTATTAATAGTAGTGGTAGTAGAAGTAGTAGTAGAAGTAGTAGTAGTAGTAGTAGTAGTAGTAGTAGTAGTAGTAGTAGTAGTAGAAGAAGTATTGTAGTTAACAGTTCTTCATTTCCTGTTTAGACTATGATGAAAAAGCATGAAGAGCTTTTTAGCAACAGAACATAATAATTGACTAGAACTGGAAAGCAAGACCAGCACCTCACCACTAGAGGAAAAGTAGCCATTTCAAATCAAATCGGTCCTCTCTTATTCACAATGTGAAAGGAGAAGTATATACAGCAACTTGACAACTTGACAAAATGAATAAAGAATCTCCCACTATGGAGTGGAACAGGAAAAAGAAAGAAACAGAATTTAGTGTACACTGTTTAAATACAAAACTTCTGTGGTCATTAGGTCAAAAACCTATCCTGGTGACATGACATGCAAAAAGATTGGATCTATATGAAAACACTTGAGTGAGTGAGTGTTTCTGATTTATTGCTCACAGAAGTTTCAAACTGAAACAGATTACACTGTATTCTGTTTCTTTTTCCGGTTCCACTCTGCCAAGGAGAAGCTTTATCAATTATAATTGATTGTGAATTTAGTAAGTGTTGATAAGAAATTTGTGCCTAGTAAAGAATCTTACATTGATGGTACACTTATATTTTAATTTCATTTTATTGATTTTTATATTTATACATTTTCATGCATGGTTACTTAAATCACAACTTTGGATTTACATAGTGATTTTTCTACAGAGATCAGTAGTATATATATTTATCTCCTACCAATATATATGATTCCTCGGTGCCTCAACCCCTAGTAGTACATTTACTGTCAATGTGCATTGTTGTCCATCCCATAATATTCTGTTCTTGACCATCTACTTTTTAACTTGAAAATCTCTTTTCATGGGAAATGTATTTGCTACAGTGTATCAGCCTTCAGTACCATGTCTACACTAACAACACCCGTAGCTACCATTTATTCCCTGTTCATGTTCACTCTCTACCATCTTGCAAAACCTCTACTAATTCCACATGGATGTCCCAATGTTACCTCTTCACAGGGAAGTCAATTTCTTGTGTACCACAGTCACTTTGAAATACTATTTAGATAAAGTCACTTCCAACTTACAAATATTCATGAATAGGACATTTTCCTCCAAAGATGTAACCAAACTTCATATCCATACTTTCTACATATCCTGCCTCAACTATTACAGTCTCCTCTAATCTGGCATTCCATTCACTCTCACTGTTTGTTTGTCCCTCCGCTTTAGACTGTAAGCTCTTACAAGCAGAGTCTTCTTCCCTAATGCACTTTTCCTTCTCTCACTTACACCATCACCTCCTCTCAACTGCCTGCATTAGCACCAAGACCTTCAGTTCTGCTGACCCTGCTGCTTATTTGGGTATTATGATTACTGATACAGCTATGTTTAGAAACCTTGTCCATGTCATGCAATGATATACAGTGGTTGTTGCTAAAATCAATGTATTGGTCCTTCACAGGTGGATGAAAGGGACGGGTTAATCTAAACAAGATAAAAATAAAAAATATCCCCCCAGCACACTGAAAAAGGACCAGCAATGAGATTTGAATATTATATGATAATAGAAATACTGTACATAGAGATCTCAGTTTGCGTATATAATATTTGCTAAACTATGTTTAGTCCATCAGACCACATCAAGGCATTTCTGTTCTGGTGGTCCCTAACACTACATAATAAGTACCACCTTTGGTTCATATAATTGCGGTTGTTATGCTACATGATAATATCACAGCATTCACTCTAATAATTCCTAATGGAATTAATGGAGCGTTCGCCAGCTGCGAACAGTCACAGCCAGCACGCCATGCAGCATGCCGCATCACAGCAAGATGAGCACAGCTACATCTGCATGCATGTGAATAATTGATCTATTCTGTTTCATCTGATCCCAGCATATCCATTTGATTATTGCTATTACTGAACAAATAGAAAAATAACTATTGGTATTGGTGTTTGCTTGCTGGAAATTTCATAAGTTCATCTTTGGCCAATCTGTTTTTGTGGAGACTGTCTACAGGTTCCTCATCGTATTACTGTGCAAGTATCTCTACACTGCTTCCAGGGGCAGATCCAGAAGAAAATGAAAGGGGGGGCACCATGATAGGGGAACAGTAATAGTTATATTTACATGCACCTAAGGCACGCGTGCTCCCAGATAAGGGTGTGGTATCACAGGGGGCGTGGCCTCACAGAATACACCATCAGGTAATGATTGGCTGTAGGAGCGCATCCTGGTTTATTGTCAATGTTTCACCCTGATGAAAAGGCTGATTGGGCCTTGAAATGTTGGTCACCTGTTCCATTAGGTATGGGAGCCTGGAAGACACCCCAGCACAATATAATGATTAAAGTTTTTAGTTGGTGGTGGCAGGTGCAGCATACCTTGTTTTTGGCACTGTACTGAGACTCAGACTGCAGGACACAAAATGCCCATCTTTGATTAGCAGAAGCAGCCAGCTGGATCTCCAACAAGCAGCATAAGACATCTGCAAGACAGCCCTGTCACAATCACACGGGCCGCCTTCTCAAAGCTGAGGCTGAGTTTGACTGCACCTAGCATGGTTGGTAAAGGAAGTTGAGGAGGAAGTGCTGGTAAACTGCGGTGCAGTGGGGGCTAATGAAGCCTTCTGCGCCATCATAAGTAACAGCCTTACTCAATGCTGGCATTTGAACCCTGCGCCTGGGCTGGACTCTGGATGGCTAGCAGTGGTGGAGGTAGGTTGCGGTGTGAGCATGGGAAGGCTGGAGCTGCAGCTCCAGCCTCCCCATTGGTTACCACATGGACTTGCTGTTAGAGCTGTGGTGGTTCCTAGTGCCTGCCGGCTCTTTTATCAAATCTGACTGATGGAAATAGCAGTAGTGCTGCTGCTGTTCTCCTTTTGAAAAAAAGAAGAAGTCAGAAATGACAGGGGAGCACGGGCTTGAGTGCCCCCCCTGGATCCGCCTATGACTGCTTCTACCAGGACCCAGCTCCTGAGTTTGTGGCTGTATTGCTATCATCTGGATATTATTTATAAAAGAGGACATGAGTTCCTTGTGGTTTGTGCCCTGTCCTATGCCTTCCTTCCACATTCTCCTGCTGCTGTCAGTGATGAGGATTTCAACATTATGGAGATGGATGAGTTGTCTTCCGTGCATCTTGAAGGACTCCATGATGTTACTTTAAAAGATTAACTCAGTTGCAGGCTTTTCTAGGTTGTTCTGGATGGCTCATCAGCCTCCTCTTGTGAGTTGACCCAGGACCTGGGTCATTTCTTCACCTTGTGTAACAACCTCACTCTGTCTGATGGTACCCTGATGAAGGGTCTGTGGCATGTCATTCCTTATGCACTACAGGAGTTATATGCTGCTCACGTGTATCGGGGTCAACCTGTCTTTTAGGCTACAATCGAAAGGCTAAGACAGGCATGTCCAAACTGCAGCCCTCCAGCTGTTGTGAAACTACATATCCCAGCATGCCATGACATAATTTTGCTATCAGAGAATGCTAAAGCTGTGTCAGGGCATGCTGGGATGTGTAGTTTCTCAACAGCTGGAGGGCAGCAGTTTGGACATGCCTGGGCTAAGATATTGCTGTTCTGTACTTTTTGTTAGCTTATGCCTTGTGGCAGTCTGCTCACTCATCTTTTCCAATAAAGCCAAGAAGCCACTTACTCATCCTGAGTATTTTGACTTTCCCTAGCACATTAAGCTAGATGGTGGGGGAAGAACACCTTGTTCTGGTTAGCTCTTATTCAAAGTGGTTTGAGGTGGACCATTTGTCCAATATCATAAGTGCATAATCAATACAATTAAAAAGCACTTCTCATTCTAGTGTGAATTTATGGCCTTCACATCACAATTGTACATTCACCAGCAGACAAATACTCATAAGTGCCCACAGTCCAATGGCCTTGTTGAAAGAACAATTTGCTCTACCATCACCTACTTAAAAAGTGTTCAGGGCATGGCACAGTAATGCTGTTATTGGTGTTCCTCAACCTCAAAATCCCCCAAAGGGATGGGACTTTCTTCAGCATAGGCATCATCTATTAAGATTTCCTGAACTGTCTGCACTGCCTATGATACCACCAGTTTAGCTGGCCCCGTGGCATCACCCATTAACGATGGTTCACAAAATAAACTTACTTCCTCTGCCCCTTTATTCACTACCCAATCTTAATGGGTAGCTAAGCTAAATCCTAAATTCCAGGACTTTGGGGGTCATTCATAGATGAACGCAAATCAATGCATATGCTATGTTCATCTCCGCACATGCTGGGGGCCGCCCAGCACAGGTCAAGGCTACCCAGCATGTGTGTGGCCGCCCCCCAAATGTGTTTGCAATTAGATTAAGGATGCATCGGATCTAAGGTTGACCCCTTGCCGCGCAGCCTAGCTGTGCTGTCAGGCGGTCAGACGCCATATTTTTTTTCAGAGCAGTTGTGTGTGATGTCACGCAGCTGCCCTGAAGACAGTCCTGGCCCATCACTTTTCACCTTGTCCCGCCTCCCAATGCCACGTCGCCACCCCACGAATGCCCACCACTGTCAATCGCATTGCATCTACATACTTCACAGGTGTGGCTGAAATGTGTATGTATGCGCAGTCACGATACGGCCACTGGACATGCGCAGTTTGCCACCACCGGCAGACTGCGCTGCGTGTTGCAACAGCAGCATGGTCTGAATTACCCCCTTTGTCTCTTAACAACCTCTTTCAGTTTGAATCTCCCATGTTTGCTTTATGCTTTGTACCCTGTTCTGCATCCACATTGTTACATTGTCTTGCACCGAAACACATGTTGAATTTTATGCATCAAAAAGCTCTCTCCAGTGGCCATGTTGGTTATAGAATTCAGTATTAAAGATACTACTTGCAGCAGCTCTGAAGTTGGTTCATTACTTATTCAATGCACATAATTTAACAAGCATGTGGCCTGTGGGTTAACAATAATCCTTGCTTTGTGTGCATACACTGGCATATTTGGTCGAATAGATACTAAAAATTTGTGTAATCATTTTTAAACAGATTTATGTCTTCAAGATTGTACAGTATTGTAAGGTATGGTAAGCAAAACTATTACAAAACATACAGGGATTAATGAGGATTCTGCATGTAGATTAACTATGGAGAAACACACGTAAAGGCATTTAAAAGTACAGTATTGTTTATGGTTCTTCAGCTAGCCTAATTGCAGAAAGAAAATCTACTGTTTATATTTTGGGTATATATGTTGGTAGCTAATCATAAACTATTAAAAATGTATGTTTGCATATTCATGTTTCAGATTACCATTTCTAGCATGACAATTACTTAAACACAGCTGACATGTACTATAAGCCATACTTACCTACTCTTCTAGATTGTACAGGGACTCCCAAATTCCTAGGAGTTCCAGAACCCTAGGAGTCTATACCAGCCTCCTGGATGTCAAGCCTAGCTTAGTGGGTGGTCTGGGAGTTTCATGATACATTTGTAGTGAAAGGTGTCATAGTAGTTGCATCCCTTGCTGTGCATGCTACAAAGATGTGAGTCATTTAGCCATGTCCCATGGCATCCAACTTCGTCCTCCAGGAGACGAGGCCTACTTATATAATCATTTATTTTTTAAAGAATAATTTCAACTAACTGTAGATTTCATCCAATACCAGTAATGGAAGGTATAGAAGCCAATCAAAGGTCAACAAATGTGACCTAATTGAAGCCTTACAACAGTAGCTTATAGAGCCCTACTGCATGTCACTCATTTTTCATGGATTGTTTTCTGAGGAAACATCTGTGGATGCTACTATTTGTAATTGTGTTTTGCAATCTAAGCTGTGACATATCACTAGCCTGACCACCGACTTCATCTTCATCTTTACTTCTGTTCACACTAGTCGAATATAGCATTGCCTTATTTCCCTAATTTTAAAAACACTTTTTTTCAGTGTGATAAATTGCACACTGTGAGGTTAAAATTCTAACAAGGGCCCTCATTCCGAGTTGTTCGCTCGCTAGCTGCTTTTAGCAGCATTGCAAACGATAGGCTGCCGCCCTCTGGGAGTGTATTTTAGTTTAGCAGAATAGTGAACGAAAGATTAGCAGAACTGCTACTAATTTTTTTTTGCAGTTTCTGAGTAGCTCCAGACCTACTCCTAGATTGCGATCAGCTCGGTCCGTTTAGTTCCTGGTTTGACATCACAAACACGCCCTGCGTTCGGCCAGCCACTCCCCTGTTTCTCCAGCCACTCCTGCGTTTTTCCCTGACACGCCTGAATTTTTTAGCACACTCCCAGAAAACGCTCAGTTACCACCCAGAAATGCCCCTTTCCTGTCAATCACTCACCGATCAGCAGTGCGACTGAAAAGCGCCGCACGAACAACAGCAAAACTGCTAAGTTTTTAGTTAAATAACTAAGCGCATGCACGCTGCGTACTATGCGCATGCGCATTTAGCAACAAATCGCAGCATAGCGAAAAACGGCAACCGGTGAACAACTCGGAATGGCCATCAATATACAGTATATAGTAGATAGAAATAGCTAATGTTCTGATCATCAACACTTAAAAATACATTCAGCGCAGACTGTTAAAAACTGCAAAAGGTGTCTCACATTGCAACAATTTACATTTTATTAGGGAAACCTAGAAATTGTTTTATTTACTACATCAATATAAACACTTTTTCTGTTTATTAAATATTAGAAGTGATGATTCTATATACTAAAATTTTAAATATACCACTAGCCACAGAAACTAAAATGTAATACAACTTCACATTAACAAATAAACAATATCTGAGTTTAATATAACACAAAATATAACAACTAACAAATGCTAATGGACTCCATCCACACAGTAGTTACTCATTAGTCACACAAAACATACAGTATATCAAGATGGCTCTGGAAGCGGAGTACCAAGCTAGACCAAAATTACAGCAATAAACAATGCTTTAGCCACTAACAAAAGATTTACCAACATGTGAATTTTATGGCTGAATTTGCCAAATTGACAGCAAATCAAGTGTTATGAACAATTTATTTATATACGTTCATTTTAATAAATCACAATTACATAGGGAAGCAATGTGGAATTTTATTTAACTTGCCTAATATATGTACTGTATAACTTTGCTAGATGCAGTTCATAAAATCCTACTGGAGTGTTATGCTTGGAACTTTCTCTGCCACTTTTAGTCTACTGCATTTGACATTCCACTGTGCAGGTACAAATCATTTTTTGTTGCTCAGATTCATTTATTTTCTATTATTTCAAGCTTCCCTATTAAACTAAAGCTGTTTGTATGAAAAATAAGCTAACTAAAAAGTATATTTTTCACAATTTGAAATTGCTTTTCATTTTATGGTGCTGTGATGAATTTCTTTTTTTTATAACTCATATTATGCCTCAAATAGTATGGGAGAAAATAACCATTTGCAACAATTATCCCTGAGTTTTGCCTCAATACATTTGGACTGATACACTGTACTTGCTATCATTTCGACTTTCCATTGGAAAACATAAGTCTGAATTTTTCCCCTGTGGTCAGCTACAATCAATAATCCTCATGCTGGACAAATGATATGTATTGGACTTTGCCTAAGGCAAATTAACACTTAGTAATAAAATATACTTAACCCATAGCTTCTGAAAGTTACTAACCTCAAGTACAGGAAGAATTTTAAAATAGTTGTATCTCTAACCTTTTAGGTCATAGTAGGTGCCCTTTTCCTGTAAGCATTTCTACTGCTAACTAGCTTTTCTCAGCACATCCATAGTTGAAAATATGCTTAAAAACCGTGAGATTAAAAACATACACTGCAACTTTTAAATTATGTAACAATTGACATTTAAAAAATGAATGCACTGCATAGTTTGTAGTTTAAGATCAGATGACAAATTATATCATTCTTCTTTCTGTTTTTATTTAAATTTTTTAATAGCTTGGAATCCCAAGGTTAAATAGTAACCAAAATTAACTAGACAACTTGTGATAGACAAATAATTATACAATTATTTCTAACCTACTGTATTCACTTGTGGGTGTAAGATTTCAGCTGTATCAATTCAATTTGAAAATAATAGGAAAAGCTCTCACATCTCCTTCCTTCCCTATTAACTACGGTACAATAGAACTTGGCAGAAAGAGAAGACTATGTATTGTTAGTTTTTCACAATGTTGCAGCTACAGTATCTGTAAACGGCTATTCCTTACTGCTGCAAATAAAATTATGATTTTAAATCTTATTTTCAGTCATAAGGCGTGGCAAATGAATGAGGGACTTTAGAAAATATAATGTTAACAACAGAAGAAATTAGTTAAATAAAAATATGAAAATACTGTAAATGACTGTCTGTTTTTAATGTAGCCCATAGGACTGAAAGTGTCAGAATTTGCATATTTTGTTTTGAATATGCCTTACTACATCCAGCAGTTATTGGATGGTTACAGTAAGCATATGACTTCTCTGCCCCAATACTGCACCATCTTCCTCTCCTCTCTGCTATCCTACTTCTTTCATGCACCCATTTTTCCCGTCTTTTCTGCCCTTCCCTCTCATTGGTTCATCACATCCTCCTTATGCCTCAACAATTTAGCCTCAACTACTTTTGCTCCTAAATGTCAAGTTACAGGTTGTGTTTGAAAATGCCCCAATGTCCCTTTAGCTGCGATTGGGCTAAATGTAATAGGGTGCAAGTATTTTGTGCATGACAAAATTAGTCAGTGTGAGTTTTTTGGGGTTTAAACTAGCACCTTGTAATGCAAGCGTCATTACAAGGTGCAAGTTTCCCTGAGGCATGCACAGACCAGTGAGATCCATGTATGCTTCTGTGTGTAAAAGGAATTAAAGAAATTACACATAAGGTAAAAAATGGCATAGGAACCCCCAAAGCATAATCATCTCTGGGCTCTTTAAGACGGTCCATATTAATAAAATTCAGGAAAAAATAAATTTGTGGGGTTCCCCTGAATTTTAAGAACCAGCACTTGGCTCCTGAACTTGTTCTGGTTCTAAAAATATGGGGGGAAAATGAGTAGGGGCTCCTATATTTTTAGAGCAAGCACCGGTCTCCACTAGCAGGGAGGTAATGCCATAGCTACGGAACACGGTCCCATGGCCGAAGCATTAGCCCACCTAACCAGTTAGACCAGTCCGGGGGTTCATAGTGAAGTAAAGCCCCCCCAATAAAGTGGTACCCCTCTAGGCACCCAAGACCTAGGCTGAATCCCCGGTACCTCCAGGTTGTGGGTGCTGAGTTGATAGCATTAGATTTTGTTGTTTGCAAAATAATATTGTTACATTATGGAGAATTTTTTTTATGCAAGACATCCACGTGAGCAAAGCTGTTTGCAAACGCTAGTATAAATATAAATAATAAGTCTAAATTATATTATGAAAAAGCTAGATATGAAAATAATTATTAAAATATTAATTAAAAATGCAATAAATCATTAATAGCTATCATGTGGCTCAGAGAGTCTTTGTAGACAAATAGAGATACAATGTGATGGAAAATTTGTATCAACTTCAATAACACTGTATCACTTTAAAGTTTGTATTCACTCCAAGAATGCTATAATAACATGGTATTGTATCAAAATAAGATGCTAAGCTCCCAGAGCATATGGATTAATGACTTGAGATGTAAGCTCACTGCTCCAGGTGTACAAAGCCTGTATGTCTTGGTTCTGGGCTTTTGTGGTTGGAGACTGCCTTAATGGGTACTGTCTTCAGCTGCAAGCAAGATTAGAGTACTGGCAAGAGTGCTGGCAGGTGGAGTCTACCGGATACACAGCAGACAGAGGGCCTAATTCAGACCTGGGGGTAAATGTACTAAGATGTCAGTTCTATTTAAGATGGGATGTTGCCCATAGCAACCAATCAGCTCCTACTTCTCATTTATCTATCACCTTCTAGAAGATAATACCTGGAATCTGATTGGTTGCTATGGGCAACATCCCATCTTAAATAGAACTCCCATCTTAGTAAATTTACCCCCTAATCGCTCGTGAGGTTTTTTTTTTGCAGTCCTGCGTTCGCATAGTCACTGCCCATAGGGGAGTGTATTTTCGCTTTACAAGTGTGCGAACGCATGTGTAGCAGAGTTGTACAAACAGATTTTGTGCAGTCTCTGAGTAGCCCAGGACTTACTCAGCCGCTGCGATCACATCAGCCTGTCTGGGACCGGAACTTGATGTCAGGAACCCTCCCTGCAAACGCATGGACACGTCTGCATTTTTCCAACCACTCCCAGAAAATGGTCAGTTGACCCCCACAAATGGCTTCTTCCTGTCAATCACCATGCAAATGCCCCTGCAAATGGATTCTTCGCACAAATACATCACTGAGCGCTTTGTACCGATGCGACGTGCCTGCGCATTGTGGTGCATATGCATGCGTAGTTTAGACCTGATCGCAGGTTGTACGAAAACGCAGCCTAGCGATCAGGTCTGAATTAGGCCCAGAGTCCAATGAAGAAATGTAGCTGCTGGAAGCAGTGGAACCAATATATATTCAAGTGTTTCTCATCACATAAGACAGATTTTCAGAAGGCCGGTCAGTAGTGTGATTATGCTGTAGTACAGTAAATTACGCAGTGACTGACAGCCACAAGTAAAATCTAGAATCTGTTTAAATCCATTATATATTTTCAAAGCAAATTACATTTGTTTTATAATTAAAGTAAAAACCTAGACACTTATAATTTGTAACAAATCAACTTACAATAATAAACACATCGGCAAATAAATGTACATGTAGTATGGAGGGACAAGGCTGAACATAAATAACAATAATAATAATTAATAATAATAATAATAATAATAATAATAAAAAAGGTACATATCCTTTTCTCCAATAGGACTCAAGGGGGCAGATGTATTAAGCCTGGAGAAGTGATAAAGCAGTGATAAAGAAGTGACAAATGGAAGGTGATAATACACCAGCCAATCAGTTCCTAACTGTCATTTTTACAAACCCATAATGATTGGCTGGTGAGTTATCACCTTCCACTTATCACTGCTTTATCACTGCTTTATCACTTCTCCAGGCTTAATATATCTGTCCCAATGTGCTTAAATAAATAGCAATTAATATTTTTACCTTTACTTATGCAATAACCCTATAGGTTATAACACATTTTATACACACTGTAAATAATAAAAACTGTGTAAATACAGTTATTAGACAGACAGTCAATAGGTCGACACCATATGACTGACATGCATTATGTTGATAGGGTCAAAAGGCCGGCAGGTTTAAAGGTTGACAGGTAAAAGGTAGACAGTACAAAAGGTCAACAGGTGCAAAAGGTCAACAGGGTCAAAATGTCCATATGAAAATGGTCAACACAGAAAAGGCCGACACAAGTTTTTATTTATTTTGGTGTCATGTTGTATGTTTCATCACCTGTGACCCTAGTTAGATGTAACATAGACCCTCTTGGGCTCGCTTTGCTCACTATGCTTCAGGCAAGGTGCCTCGCTCTGCTACCACTGCACTTGGCACAGGTTATTATTCTCAATCGTAGTCCATATGGATGGTAAACCAAGTAAAAGTTTTAAAAAAATATGAATCCCCCCAAAATGTGTCGACCATTGCCATGTTGACATTTTGTACCTGTTGACCTGTCTAACTTTTGTTTGTTGAACTTTTGACCCTGTTGATCTTTTGACCCTGTGGGACTAATGCCTGTCTTTGAGTCAACCTATTGACTGTCTATCTAGACAGCGCATATCCATAATAGGGAACCCACAAAATACGTCATAGAATTAGTCCAAACCAGAATGTCTAAAGCAAACAATATGATAAACAAAGTAGAGATTTGATAATTTTACTAAAATAAAGGGGGAGATCTGTATGGTGGGGCTGTAGTTATGTGACCGGCGGGCAGGAGATTGACGATCACTATATTGGCATTGGTATCCCAACCGATTGCCTACCTGACAGTCGGCATGCTGACTAACAGGGACTATTCCCACTCGTGGGTGTCCATGACACCCATAGAATGAGAACAGAAGCTGTGGTGAGCAAGCAAGCCACTGAGCCCACAAGGAGCTTCATTGCATTCACCCCCCAAATGGCAATCTAAAGCTCAGATTCCCAGAGTCGGCATGGTGACTAGTGGCATCCCAAATGGTCACTCAAACCCAACCCATGTGGTGACTCTATATATCTATATACTGTATATATAAATTTCGAAAGCCCTCACTCACTCACTCACTCACTGACTCATCATTAATTCTCTTACTTCCCGATATGTTAGGAAGATTAAATTTAACATGTAGGTATTCTTCAGGTGGGAAATAGGAAAACTACATATTTAGAATTTTAATAAACCTCCCCTAAGGGTATGAAAATGGGGTTTACATAATGAGGTCATCACAGATGGCAGGATCTTGCTCAAAAGTGTTGGCTACCTCATAGAATAGTGAGTACTTTTAAGTGAAAGGGGTGTGACTTGTGCCATGCAAAGGGTGTGAATTGGGTTGCCATTGCCAGCATTTCAGCATGTGGCAATTCGCCCCCTGGGCCTACAAAATAATTCTCCCCCTATGTGTCACTCCAAAATTAATGAAAATTTGGATGGTGGATAGTCATTGTCAGCCTGTGTGTGCAGGCATTTTTTTTTACCTCTCTGACATCATAGACACTATTGTTATCCGTCTATATAACCTGTAACCTTAGTGGCTAGATTAGTTCACAATGACTTCCATGTGTGGCCAGATTGAAATATTATCCTGTCACCCAGCCCTTAGAATAAACAGCGGGATTAGCCCCTATGCAGACAGAATGAAGCTAAAACATAATGCATTATAATACATAATCATTTTACATTAATGGTCAAATAAAAATCCCTCTCCCAATTAATGGACCATTGTCATCACCACCACCACCACCACCATCACCACAGAAAACAGGGTCTTACTATAGGCATCACTTCCTGTGAAGAAAATGCATACACTTTGCATATATGGTTTTAACCACTATTTTTATTTTGATGTTTTAAGCTACCACATTTTACTCCTATCGAATATTACTTCCTTTTTACTGAACACTATTAAAGCCAGCCAAAAACACAGTAGCTGTGTTAAGAATAATGCAAAAATCCACAATCCAATTATATGCAACTGAATTGGAATATTTGATGTGAAAACTCAATAAAAAGCAGTCAACTCTATACATATTTTATTACATAGTATAATGAAGGAGGAAAACTTAAACTTGTAACTTTGGTGCAAAACTAACATTTCCTTCTCTTCATTTGTACAGCACTGTCATAAAGGTTAGATCTTTATAAATAACAATAATAATGGTAACCATAATAATTCAAAATGAATACAAAAATTGTTGTTCCACTTCAAATATTAAATAGTATGCAATTATTAAGAAACATAAGTGATAACTGAAGTTTAGTACACTGTGATATATTATGAATTATAGTTTTATTTCTACATAAATTATAGATGCACTAATGTATCTTTGCATAAACTATTATGTAATTAAAAACATAAAAGACAAAATAAATCAATTTCTAAGCCTTTAATGTCTTATGTGGATTCTTTTTAATAGAAATGCAACAGTATTTCACTAACTCATATAAGCTGTTGATCTGATTTGCCTTCTAAAATCGTAAACAAATCATATTTTTTCAGTACATGGGTTTTAATTTCCATAGTTACTAATCATTTCAATCATTTTAATAATGCATTTAGCTTTCATCTTTGAAATATTTGGATAATTTAATGTTGAAATGACAGGTAAACCTATAGTGGCATACTCTACATTTGTGAGTTGTGGGTACATAGTGGTCATTTGCTTTGGATTTTGTTTTGTTAGAATATTTATTGGTGATATATTTTGCTGATTTTTATAAGTCCTTATTTAACCAATGCTTTCCTAATGACACTATGGGTGATATGTATCAAAGCTTGGAGAGATATAAAGTACCAAACAACCAGCTCAAAGCCTGTAAAATGACAGATAGGAGCTGAATAAGTTTATACATTATCTCTGTCCACTTTATCTCTCTCCAAGCTTTACTACATCTCCCCCATGCATGCTATTCAAGAAAGAAAGGGTCTGACTAGTACACACAAAATTGAGTTGACAGACAGATGTGTCCTCACACACCTACTCTCAATTTGCCATGTGGTACGAGACATCAGATGTGAGCAGTGGCAGATTTTACCTATGGACTGCAGGACTGCAGCCCCTCCAGTAAAATCTGCCACTGCAGGGAGCCAGTTGCAGTCCATGACTGGACTGTCAGTGACTTTGAAAGTCCTACCTGAAAATCACCTGCATTATGGGCAGTACTATTGGGAGGTGTTTTCTCCCTCTGAGACTGACAGACTGAGCTGAGATTAGCAAAGAGCTGGCTTCCAGTAAGAAGCCACTCCCTGCCTGACCATCAGCCCTAGTTGGCTTCTTTGGGCTGCAGCCGATGCAGTTTATAGAAGCTGGGGGTTTCACAGTTAAGCTAATGCTTGTGAGCGTGCAGTGGTCCCCTTCCTCCACAAAGACGGGAGCTAACGATGGACATAAGTGAGCCATGCCCAACATCTTTTTCACATGAATGTGTCTTTTAGTCACAATACGATGTGACAACGCTGCTTCACTAGACTGCATTGATTCAATTGATTTGTTACACTTGCATATCTGTTTGTGTCTGCATCTGTAAAAGCACAATGGAACTTGTCATGAAAGAAAAGATGCAAGCACTCCATCGCTGCTCTTCACAATTGTATAAGGTTCAGACTCTGTCACTTATATTCAAGTGACCCTTATCAATTTAATCATTGCAGTCAAGTGAAGAGGTCTTGTCACATCACATAGATGCATGTTCATGTGAAAAACGCACAGGACCTGGTGCACCGAGAAGGGATGTTTGGCTTGACTGCAGCAATAGTGTTCAAGGACACAGCTGTAGGCGGAGATTTATCAAATATTAGAGAGAGATAAAATGGAGAAGTTGCTGATAACAACCAATCAGCTTCTAACTATCATTTTACAGGCTGAACTAGAAAAATGACAGAAGCTCATTGATTGCAATGAACAACATCTCCACTTGATTCAAGATTTTAATACATTTCGTACTCCTTCATATTGGAATGGCTTAAACATAATGAGTGAAAATTTCCAGTACATCTGTTTCATTTAAATATGTGTGATGTTTCACTAATAGTTCTATTTTCCTCTAATCAGTTGATAAAGAAGGAACATTTCTGGTTTATGAGTAAGATAAAGAAGTCTGTATTGTACATGCTAGCTCTAGTCAAACTAATGTAATATAGAACAAACTTATTGTCATGTAGATTTGAACATAACAAGATCAACATGGCAAAAAACATGTTTTCCTGTACAGTATACTGTATGTCCAGTAAGAAGGTGTTCAGGACTCATTGGGACTTGTATTGCACCAAGAAAAAATGAAGTTAAAAAAAACAACTTTTCTACACAAATCCTCCTTTTCAAACACGTTGTGCACCTAACTACTGATGTCTGGAGATTTGCTTTTGTTAATGTAGGCATACATGGGAAGAAAATATAAATAGCCCTCATAATCTCTTGGATCTCTTGATATTTATACAATGCAGCTTTCTAATAGTCTGAGATCTCACTATGGGTAATACTAAATGTAATATATTGACGTAATATGCTGCCAGCAAATGAAGCCAGTTTTCCCAACATCCCAATTTTGGCAACCATCCCACTTCTTTGGGCACTATCAACACTGTCACACTGTCCCATCTAGGGACCACAGTGTTCTGCAGGATGGAAACTTTGAAAGATTAGAGGTAGCCCAGCAGCTTGAAAGTGCTGGACATGCCCTATTGTGATGAGAATTGAGGTCCGAGGAAAGGCTATTTCCCCATGATGCAAGGTCATGCCCCCTTTCGTTACACTTTCCAGATCCCCACCTCCTAAATGTTAGAAGGTACAGTACAGTTTGTGGTATGCTATTCAGAGTGACTGTGAGGAAGTTTGATTAATCCTGAGATTTACAACAACCTCTTGGCTGATAAATTCCAAATTAACTGAAATGAGCACCAAGGGGGGCATCTTGTGCTCCAAGGCCCCAGAGATGCCTGAGTACCCATGCTAATTCTCACAGCAATTAGGTATCCAAGAGAAACATGGATATTTTGTAGGGGTATGCATCATCAAATTTACTTTGACATTGACATATTCATAATGTCAACAAATATGATGTCCACAGAGTTAAAATGTCAACGTCATGCTAAATATTATCACACCTGGAAATTGTCTACATGGACAGACTGTTGACATATCTCAAAATGTCAACATTAGCTTTATAGTTGGGGTTAGAATTACTGCACAAGCACATTGTTAACATTTTAACCCATGTTGATATTTCAACAGTGTCGAGATGTTGAATGTTGACATAAATGTCAACACAGTGAATGTCATCTTAATATACAGAACCATTTGTAGCAACATCTTAAAAGTTCTGAGGACTATAGGAATATATCACTTACTAATGATAAAAATTATAGGCACTTCACATTGTTTTTTTGTTGTTGTTTTTTTTTAGCAAATTTACCTACAGTATGACTGCCTTGGCTATTGTAAAAATATATTTTTTTTATTTAGGTGCTTATAAATGTTACTTTATGTAAAAATAACCCTAAATTGAGCATGAGGCATCCCTTGGTTGATCACTGTACCCTCAGAGTGCCACAGGAAATCAAAATGAGCCACAAGCTACAGATTAAGGTACATTACTATGGCTAGCCCACATCCAGTTATGCCCATATAGGGCTAGCTTCTCCCATCCAACTGAAAGAGAAAAATGTTGTTCTCCACCCTTATAAACACAATATTGTCTTATTTATATTGGTATAACTGTATAATCCCATATGCTTCTGACAGAGATTCTGGTGTCTATCAGAATAATCAAATGAGTCCAATACCTTGGTAAGAAGATGTGGTCTCCCTAGTGTCCCTTTAATACCTTGAATAGACTTCAGTAAGCAATAATACTGAGAGGTGGATTGCATTAGCAGAAATGTACAATATTACATGTTCTGAACAAACTTTGGCTCAAACAGGTATAATACCTTTGCAGGCAAGGGTAATTTCCATATTTAAGGTGCTGTTTGTTAGGCAGGAGACTCAAAGAAAAACATATCCAGGAATCAAGAGCCAGAGGCATAGTCAGCCACTGCCAAGAAAAAAGAGTCAGAAGTACTGCACATCCAATGCCAGTAATCAAACATGTAAACTTACAATAGGAAGATTCAAGAAGGCTGGCTTACAGAGAACCCCCCCCCCCCCCCCAAAAAAAAAAAAAAGGCTATTTGCTGGTGGTCTGACAACATGTCTTATTGAGGATGGAGTTTTCACTAGTCTTTGAATTATTAACGAATATCAGAAGAATGTTGAGTAATGTGCAAAAAATGCTTTAAAAATATTGTCCATGCGCTAATATTCAAGGAGACTGTTGCCTAATTTGACATGGCTGGAAAGATAGCACTAGAAAGATTAGGGGGATTTATCAAACACTGGAGAGAGCTAAAGTGGAGAGACAGATAAAGTACCAGCCAATCAGCTCTTAACTGCCATATTAGAGGCTGTGTTTAACAATTAGGAACTGATTGGTACTTTATCACGCGCCAAGGACTCATACAACCCCCCTTGGGGCTCTTGTAATAAAGTGACCATGCTCTTTTAGAGGCATTTGTCTATGATCTAAATGCACATACCGTGAAAATCACGGGACAATAAAATTTCTGGAATAAATGTTACAGTAGGTATGGTCTTCAAGTAAACACTAGTTTGGAACTTCAAGGATCCTGATAGTTCCCAAATGTTCAAAATCTAATGTAATTTTTTGCAAATCAGTGTGATAATGAGTGCTTATTTACCAGAATGGCAGCATTGTTATGAATATCTACTGATTCCAGAATAAAACTTATAGGATAAGGTCATTGGATATAGAGAATGGACAGGAATATGGCAATGGGAGATGTATTTTATACCAGACTACGGAGCGTCAACACTGCATTTTGTGGTACTGACACACTGTTTGGAAGGCAAGGTCCAGACAATGCAGGCGTGTCCAGACCATTTGCAGGTTGGCCGCGGTAGCTGTATTACATTACACGCAGCCACTGTGACCCAAAATATGGATGCCCTCTGACTGCCTTCGCAACTAGGCTGTGTAGGCAAGGGGAAACCCTAATCATGCGAGCCCATCTGTCCTTTACCCTAACCCCCCCTTGTGGGTGCCTAACCCTAACCCTCCCCGGTGGTGCCTAACCCTAACCCTCCTGGGTGATGCCTCACCCTAACCCTCCCTTCCCCGTTGCCTAAACCTAACCCTCCCCACTTGGTGCCTAACCCTAACCTTCCCTTCTAAGTGCCTAACCCTAAACCTCCCGCGAGCGCGTCCAGTAGGAACAATGATTGGGATTCCGGCTGTCGGAATATGGATGCCAGGATCCCAACCTCTGTTGGTATTTTGATGCTGGGATTATGCCACTGGTAAGGATTCTGGTGTCGATATTTCAACCACCGACAACCCGTCTGGCAGCATTTTAACTGCATTTCCATTCAGGGATTGTTTTTATCATAAGGACCCACATTTCTTTGTGTGCCTGGTTAATCTAGGATATTCTGACCTGTGCTGAGTAGATTGGGGCTAAAACCCATTAACATAGGGGGATACAACATTGCAGGTTTCCCTGTTATAGTGTGGCCAGCAAAGCCTGTTATCAAGGTGCAGAGAGGGGCTGTTCCCAGGCCTTTGCTGTTCTAGCAGGAACTAATTCTACCAGGAAGTTGTAATCACACCTTTAAATTGGTATTGCTTTGCCCCGACACACTTGGCTGTGCCTCTAGTACCCAGGAGGCTCTGTCTGTCATAGCCTATTGCTGTCTATGGCTTTTGTGGATGAACCCCATACAGCTTTTCCTCGAATTTTCCCAAGGTATGTGCATGCCCTAACAGTATTTCAGTTGCATGTGCATGCACGAGATCTACCTCTTCTGATGTAAGAGGCTATTGCCTGCTTTCGCATGTATTGCACAAATATGGCAGTTTAATTTAACACTATAGTTTAATTTTACTCTAAATTTCCACATTTAAATAGTGCTCTTCCTTGCCGTGCAGTATGGTTTTGCCATTTGTTGCTGATTGCCCTCCTAATAAGAACATACTGTAGGTTGGAAACACTTGAAATGATCACTTATCAATTGTGTCTTATTTATCCTATTTCCAAGTTATTTCATATTTGGTTTGAACAACAACTACTATTCTATGATTTTAATTATATAAATATTATTTTCTACAGCTAAATATTTAACAAGATTTATAATTAAAGAAAAAAAAGAAAATACCTGTGTTCCCTGCTGTAATATAAACTACAATCTGCTTGTGTTCTCTTAGGACTACAGTCTAGGGTAAACAAATAATTTGCTATCAGGCAACCTCTGAAAGCAGATCAACCTCCATTTCAAATTGTACTCATAAGTTTACCAAAAAGCATAAAGAAATTTTACTTAACGTTTTCTGACAAATGACACTCATTGAAAACTTACAGCTATGTTCTCTGGAAATTGAAAATCAGACGTTTATGAATAGTTTATATTACAGAGCTGTATTACAATTGTCCAAATCCACTTTCGGAACTTATTTATTAGCTTTACCTTGTTTGAACAAAAGGTACTGCAGGTATACAGAATAGATTTGTCTTGTACTTTATTAAATAGTATGCAATAAACCAGGTGCAATTTATTTACTAATATCCATTTGACCTAGCTTTACATTGTGATATAGAAAAATAGACTGTAAGGCCTTTTTTCAGATGGTCTATTGATTTAAACAAAAAAAAATCAGAAATTTAGCAATAATATAATAATGTAAATACTAGGCAATTCGATGTGACCATAGTCATTGTTTATACTTTTATTACAACCTTATATTTATTCCTTTAACTTATTTTTTTATTACAATGTAATTTAAATTATGCTTATTTCCAGTTGCACTGTTTTAGTGAATTACATATTTATCAAAGTGTATTTTCATTGGCTTTTCAACTGGTCCAACTTAGTTATGTATGGTATTTGTGCTCGGTATTTTTATGCTTTTAGAATTGCAGTTTTTAAAGGTATTGTAAAAATGTTTGCAATTTCTCTAAGCATGTAGAATAATCTGCTGTCATGAAAATGTTTCAGCAAACCATTGAAACACTAAAGTAAACTTTCCTAACTTTTAGGGTAGATTAAACATTGATGTTAATATTGGAAACACATCAGGACAATGAAAATTGCAAAATACATAAAGACTAAAATATTACTTACCCTTACTTGGCATTTGCTATTATTCAGTGAAATATTTCTGTATGTCATAGATTGCGTAAATGAAAATGGCACCTTGAAGGCTTGTTCAGAATTTTTCAATGATGAGTTCTTAACTGAAAGTGGAAGAAAATAAAAATCATATATATTGTCCTTTTTTTTTAACAAAGGATATGGACATTTTTCATATATCTATGTTGTTGTCCTAAATTTAGTGTGTGACTTATCATATGGCCTTGTCCTACATCAGTGTACTAAAATCATACACTGTACAAAGTTCAAAAATGAAAATATGATCACAGCAGGTGCGCTTAATAACAGTATGCAGCTAGACCGTTAAATACCAACAGGAGGATTCCTACTTCCTCCACCACACAATACAACCAAGAAAAAGATAGGTATAACTTATCCAGCGCTACTGTCAAGGCAGCTCCGTTTCAATGTTAATCCTTCCTTGGACCAGTTTGAATCCACATATACCCAGAACAAATAGAAAAATGTGGATATAGTGTAATATAGTAAATTTAATGACATATAAAATCACATTGAAATGGAGCTGCCTTGACAGTAGCACTGGATAAGTTATACCTATCTTTTTCTTGGTTGTACTGTACAATGTTAGTATCATAAATCATGCTATGGTAGATACATTTTACCTTCAGTATAGATTATATTTGTGGTTGTTTTATATTGGATCAACTAGTTTTGGCTTTGTGCAACTGTTAGTTGGGAATTTTAGGAAGGAAGTATTGTGAATTTACTTAGGTTAGGAAAATTAAAATGTATATTTAAGCAGGCTGTGCAGTAAAATAAATTGAATTAAAATAATGAGTTAATGCAGACTTGTTAAAATTTATTCAAATTACTGTAGGTGTGCTGAGGACAGTAGATGTGGGTATTGTATTGTGTGCTATTTCTTACTGTGTTTACGTACAGTAGCACTGACCATAAGATGATAACACTTTTCTGGTATTAAGAAAATACTTTGTTTTTGTCCTATACCAATCAATATTTTTACAGTAATATTTAATATCTCTCTGCAGGTCTGTAAAATACCCAAGTGTTTTAAGTATACAGAAATTATCCCTATACCCAAAAAGGGTGTACCAAAGTGTTTAGATGATTAACAGCCCATTGCGCTAACATCATTAGTTATGAAATGCTTCGAACGGCTGATGTTAAAACATATCAGATCCCACTTTCCTGCGAACTTTGATCCTTTTCAATTTGCATATCGGCAGAACAGGTCTACAGAGGACGCAGCCCTGACTGTTTTACATCAGGCACAGACCCACTTAGAGAAGAAAGGGACTTATGTGAGAATTTTATTTGTGGATTTTAGTTCCGCGTTTAATACTATTGTACCAGCATCCTTGGTCTCTAAGCTTTTTAACCTAGGCGTAAATGGGTTCACGTGCAATTGGATTTTACATTTTTTGACAGCTAGGCCGCAAGTAGTTAGGCTTGGTAAATTTATGTCTGGTGAGATCTGTATAAGTACGGGGGTCCCACAAGGGTGTGTCCTGAGCCCGCTACTATATTCTCTATTTACGTATGATTGTTTTTCAACTTTTGATTCCGTTAAAGTGGTGAAATTTGCAGACGACACGGCGGTTGTCGGTTTGATAAGTGGTAACGATGAGTCATTTTATAGATCCGAAATTTTACGCTTACTGGAATGGATTAAAGCAAACTGTTTGGTTTTAAACACGTCTAAAACAAAGGAGATGGTTGTTGATTTTATGCGGGGTTGTAATAGACCATTATTTCCAGTGTCTTTGGACGGAAAGCCGATTGAGGAGGTGGTCTCTTTTACATTTTTGGGCACATATATTACAAATGACTTAACTTGGTCTTTGAACAGTCTTTTTTTGATTAAAAAGGCGCAGCAACGCCTTTTCTTTTTGAGGAGGCTTAGAGCTGTTTGTTTAAGCACAAGCACTTTAGTTAGGTTCTATCATAGTATTGTAGAGAGTGTTTTAACGTACGGGATGATAGTGTGGTTTGGAAATTGCACTGTAGCAGAACGAATAGCTTTCGAGAGGGTGGTTAAAACTGCCAGTAGGATCACTGGGGTGCCTCTGCCAAGTATGAAGGACTTGTATACTAGAAATGTATTAAGGAAAGCTAGGAGTATATTCACTGATGAGAGTCATCCAAATTGTTTGATCTTCGAAAGATTGCCATCTTTAAAACGGTTCAGGAGTATCCGCGCTCATACAAACCACATGTCAAACAGCTTTTTTCCAACTGCTGTCCGGCTATTAAATGATCATTAGGTTGTGTGCAAATGTTTTCCAAAATGTGGCATAATGTTACTGTTATCTTATGGCATTGTGAGGCTCTGATTGTATTTTCATTTACATTTCGTTGTTGATTTTGTTAATGACAAATAAAGTATATTATTATTATTATTATTATTATTATTATATATATCTGTCCATTTAAAGCAAAATGTGAAAGTTTGTTTTTGCAAATAATAGAGAAAATAAAAATTTACATTAAATATATATGAAAAAATTAATTTTCAGTATAACTTGATAAAATACGTTAGTGATAAAAAGAGGATGATGCCTTGATGCTTAAGGATTTCATGTGCAGACAAATTATATTAACATTTAAACAAGATTATTTATTTTCCTACTGAGATTGTAAATAGAATGCTTAAGAGCACAGTAGACATGATTTATTAAAAAAAGTGCAACAGAGATTGAAACGTGATATTTTGTCAAAGGTGGAGATGTCTAAAACTTTCTAATGAGGGCAAGTGGAAAATTTGACTATAGTCAACAATCAGCCATTTCAGTACAGTACCTATCATTTTATGGAATGTACTAGATAATAGCTACGGTAGACACTGATTGGTTGCTATGGCAACTTTTTTGCCATTTCCTCCTTAGAAGACTTGCTACATCTCCCCCAAAGTCAGATATTTTCCAAGAGCATTAAACAAATTTCCACCATGTTTTCTTCATTTCACCTTTATAATAAACTTGCTGATGGTAGAGTTAATATGCATCTACGTGCCTGGGGCTGTAGTCAGATATTGGACATCAGTGCCAAAGTATATGCTTTTGTTAAAAGAATAAGAATCAAGTACTATTTACTTCAACAACCCCCTTTCCCTTAAACTATCTATGCTTACCAGTACTTGTATTCCCCTAAAACTTGTGTTAAATAATAGTGATGATAAAGGCTGTTCATGTAACTGATGAACTGAATTATTTACTATTACTTGCATATATATATATATATATATATACTGTATATACATATATACTCGTGTGTGTGTATATATATATATATATATATATATATTTATATATATACTGGTTGATTCTGTCATATCCAAAATTCCTGCAAGAAATATTTTGGATATTGGATTTTTCTGTACTTTGGAATGTTTGCATATCACAATAAGATACAGTATCCTGGGGATGGGACCGAAGTATAAACACAGAATGCATTTATGTGTCATATACACCTTATACACATTGCCTGAAAGTCATTTTATAGAATAGTTTTAATAATTTTGTGCATGAAACAAAGTTTGTGTACATAGCCAAAATTAATTTGTTTCATATACACCTTATATACAAAGCCTAGATGTAATTTTATACAATAATTGTAATTATTTCATGCATTTAACAAAGTTTTTGTACACTGAACAATCAGAAAGCAAAGTTGTCACAATCTCAGTTGTGCTCCGAAAGTTTGTATGTTGGAATATTCCCTGTATGAGAGTCTCAACCTGTTGTAGTAAACAAGCACTTGCTAAGTAAATGTGATAATTGATATTGTTACTGTAGGTATGTTTATTGAATATGTTACTTTATGCTGTAGAGTTTGTGTGTGTTAGCTTAAAGACAACAGGAAAAAAGGCTAGGTTTTTTTTTGCTTAAATGGTAATCCGAAATAAGTGTTATTGAGTGGAGGAAATAACCACTTTTGGTCAGTCCCTTCAATCTTATTTATGAAGAGTCGAGTTGTAAAATCCGACACTTCTGAGCATGTTTGCAGTATGCCTGGTTTTTAAAAGGGCAATGCTTTACTAGCAAGACAGAGGGTGGAATGTATGATCCTCCACTATGGGGGGGAAGTGGTATTAGCGCAAGTTATGTGTAGTATACCGCTTCTCCCCCATGTGTGACACTGGCGGTGTGTGATCAGCGACAGGGGTGATTTTGCCCTTGTCATTATCAGCGCTGCTATCTTTTTGATAGCATGTTGATATGCAGGGCAAAGTAAAAATGACTGTTCCGACACCTGCAACTATTGCTTTCAACATCTGCAGGTGTCATTGCCCAATCACCACAGCAGGGACAGTGAGGTCCATGGCTGTGGTGGCTGCTGGGTCCGGACTGCCCGTGAGATCTTCCTAGAACAGTGAGCTTTCGCACATGCCCAGTAAGCTGGCTGGTGGAGAGACATAGTGCATCAGCACTAGGCTGATGAACTGTGTGGAGTCTGGCAGTGATTTATGGAGGGTGAAGTTTTCACTCCCCTACTTAAGCATCCAATATGTTCTTACATCTCAGGGCTCGGTAAAGAGGCGAAACAGGAAGCGTTATACCCACATGATAAGTTCAGGAATAATACATCTAGCCCACAGTTACTGTAGGAAAAGCATTGCCCTTTTAAATATCTGGCATAAACACACTCAGAAATGTCAGGTTTTAACACCCGACTCTTCTTAAGTAAATCCATTCAAGTCTGATTTTGTAGATTGATTTAAAGGTAAAAGGAAGTGTGGCATTCTTTGTGTTTATGTTGATGGTTTTAAATGAAAACTTCTGTTTATGGAAATCTTAATTTCATTGCACCACAGGTTCTTCTTTTAGAACAAGGATCCAGAGATTTGAGGAACGGACAATTTGTACAGAACTACAAAGTATTATCCTTTACAGACATGTTATATACACCCGATACATAGCTAGTCAACTAAATAGAAAGTGATACTTGATTTTGCACTCTGCTGTAAACAATTATCAACCTAGGGATCTATAAAAGGAAACAAGATAGATAACCCCTCCAATAAGTGCCTCTGTTGCTCAAAAGCATAGCACCAAAAGTTATGTCTGCATTTATTTAACATCTGAGAAGTTGCTTTACTTAGATAGTGACTATTGGATGTTGGGATAACACATTCCACAATTTCTGAAGCTTCTATAGTATCTGAACAGTCAATGGTTTTTTGCAGGTCAAAATTAATAACTAACATAGTTGAATGTTTGAAAACTTATACACTACTTGCCAAAAGTATGTGGACAACTATTCCAATCAGTGTGTTGTCCATTTCAACCACGGCCATTACTAACAGAGGCTTCACATCAAGCATACAGCCATACCATCCCCACCCTCAAACATCAGCAATAGAATGGGTTATACTGAAGAACTTAGTGGGAGATATATCAACATACATGCTCCAGCCATTTTCTAAAAAGACCCGCTTCTCATGTTGAATTGTGTTCAGATAACGATAAATGCTACCTCAATGCCAACTGGTTGCTATGGACATCACCTTCAGTGCATTGGAAAGAGGGCAAAATCTTCTAGCAAACCCTGCTTACATCACTCTGAGGACATGCCCAGCAATCTCCAAGATGCTGGGCAACTCACAGTTTCTCCCACTGCACTGTGAATAGAGGTGTGCACATCACACAGCATCTACTCACACACTGCTCTGCATAGAGCAGTGGTGACAGTGCTCCCCCCCCCACCAAGATACTGTGGCCCATGGGTGAGACAGTGGGCCAGTCCCAGAAAAACAGGACTGTCCTGCTGAACATGGCATAAAAGTCCCAAGCAGCCTTAAGATCAGAGTTTGCTCTTCAATTATGCCTTCTGGAAGTAGCAGTGGATACAAAAATCCATTTTAGGTTATGGGACATCTGATATGAAAATCAGCTGTCCCTGCGATACCTATCACCGATACTTCCATAGCAGTGAAACTTAACACTGCCAAGTCTGGATACTAAATTAACACTGCCACTCTCAGTGCTTGATAAATTATCATTGTATTAACAACGGTAGGCAGGTGGGTACTGTAAATTGCTAACATATATATATATATATATATATATATATAAAATTATTGACATTATTTATATGTGACAGTATAGTCCATAATACCTAATTTCTTATTTTATTATTATCATGTATTTATAGTCTATAGCACCAGTATGTTCAGTTGTGCTTTATATTAGTAATAATGGCAATTGTTTTGCTTTTGGAGAACAAAAAATGACATTGTTATGCTGTTTGTTGACAGCAGAAGAGTTTACCAAGCTAAAAACTATTTCAGATGCTTATGTGCTTTATACATAGCATGCAACTGGATTTGAAAAAATCATTTTGACTTGAAAAAAATAAAATAAAATAAAGAAATGTTTACCATGACTAGATTTAGAGTGCTTGTCAGTTCCACTATTTGTTTTTACTCATTTGCTTTGGTTTACAATGTAAGCTCAGTGCACTTTGAGCATTTAATCCTTCACTTTCCCCTCCTGTCTCTAATTCAGATTTCCTGGGAATTCTGCTATTTGGCAGAAGGTGTTTCGCTATTTACAAGGCTAAGCAAAAGCTGGAAGCCTTCCAGGCATGTATGAATAAAACTTCTGCAAACAACAGGGACCAAGGGGCCAAGCCAGAAAATCATGTGTGTATATATTTTTTTCTTTTGAAAACATATCTTGATTTTTGTACAGCTAAAATCCTTTTAGCAAAGCTATAATCTTTCATTCTCATTGTATGTGTTTCAGGTATGTTCTGATACAACAGAATGTCAATGGGATCATACAGAATGTACAGTAATACAGAAAGTCTGGCAATACATCAATTATAAATCAGCTGTTTTTGCACACCATCCATAGCACTTCCATATTGGTGGCTGATGTCTCAACATGACCAAAGCAAAGACCCCAGTATAAAGCCAGACCCACAAAAATGATTAATGGACAATGAAGTTTAATTGAATAATTGAATTGAGCTAATATGGTACATAAAATGGTTCTAACAAGCATGTTAACTCAAGCACATCAATATATGAATTATCACACACAAAAATAGAACATACCATTTTATAAAAATACTGTAGATAGGAATTTTAACAATAGAACTGCCTGTAACAGTTTCAGCATTATCTTTTCCACAATTGTCTCATGCTGTAATGGACTTCAGTAAGCCATGGTTTACAATTTGTTGTTTATTCAATGACAGCATAGGTCAAAAATTGTAATGATAGGTGAGATGTACTGTAATAGCGTCCAGGATTGCCGGAGGTGAGGGATGCCGGCGTTTTTTTAAAGTGGCAGTTAATTTGCAAGGCAAAAACATGCCTTGTAAATGACTGTTGCTTTAAAAAAACACATCCAAGATGGTCGGCATCCAGCACCTCCTTTAGAATGAGAGATTAATCTATTATTGTTAATCTTTTTCTTATACTGTATGTTCCTATAAAATAAACATATTTGGATTCGATACAACTTTTAGAAGTTTATATTTCATTTCCACCCTGTTTTCTTTTGAAATAACTAGTCTACAGTACCAAAAGAAAGATCAATAGCATACAGTATGTAGCCATAAAACAATAAAAAAATATACTTGGTTGCAGAGGGACATAAAAAAAGATTTTTCAATTAAAGATACTGGGGGAGATTCAAATGTTTGAAAAGTCAGTTGGGAGTCTTTTAAGTCACCCATATGTTTTATTATTATGCAAACTAGAACCATAACCTAGAAATAATGACACGTACAACTGTATAATTTGGAAAAATGGAGGTCACAGCCAAATTTATTAAATTTGAATCAGAATTGTTAATCACCAGTGGCGAAAAAAGCAGTGCCAACTCGGCCATGGCTTAAAACTTTTGAATCTTTAAACAAATGGGGCGGAGTTTCCGCCCCTTGCGCAATCCGTCCTGGGTAGAACCATCTCCCCTTAATTAGCACAGTGCTGGTCGATCCTTAAGATGGTGATCTGGTCCTCCCCTGAGGTAGTGACGACTCGCCTTTCTCAAAGGGGAAATGCTAGCCAAGCTCTGCTGTGCTAAATTGAGCCACCGAATAGCACTGCTTTCCGCCCGCTGCGCCTCGCACTTGCTGGAATAATCATAGCCTATTATTCCAACGTGAAAAACTTTCAAAACACAATTAAAAACACAATTTTACCGCAGTTAACTTGCTGGGTGGGTGGGTGGGATCACAAAATGGCAAGAGGAATTTGAAATCCTCTGCCCACACTTAAATAAACTAATCTAACCCGCCTACCTAACCACTCCCTATTGGATAATGTTTGATTGACATACGTCAACAACCTATTAGAAAATATCAACACAAAACAAGATCCAACTAGCTTAGCTACATAACAAACAAGGTGCTTATATTCACTCTATCCTATACAGTCTCTCGTTCTTTTTCCCCCCTATCTAATAGACAGGAAAAAACAGACACCCAACCGACTTTTCAAACATTTGAATTCCATCCAATGAGCGTAAAAAGTGAAACTTGGTCTTGCATCCTAAGGCGCAAATTTATTACAGACTAATCACAAAATAAAAGTTGATTAGCACAGTGAAATGAGGCAACATGGTGGAATAGTAGTTAGTATTGCTTACTTATAGAACTAAAGTCATGGCTATTATTAAAACCAAGGGACGATATTTATGGAGTTTGTATATTCTCTCCATCACTGTGATGTGAAAGACTAAATATTCTATGTAAAGCATGTATATTTTCATTTTGCAGGCAGTATATATCATAAAACTATAATAAATACAAATATTCATTTATGAAAAGCTGCTCTCAAAAGAAGAATGTAAATGACAAGTGAAGCATAAAAAAGATATGACCAGTATAAAGCAGGCAATGATGCTGTTTAAACTAATTCAGTATAATGCTTTTAAACAAATCTGCATATTTGTAAAAATAAATAAATAATTATATATATATATATATATATATATATACTGAATTAGGTTTAAATGGCTATTATTTTGGTTACATTTTTGGGAAAATAGTTAGAAGTTAAAAAAGCAATCTGATAGATAAAACCACAGTTTTTAGAAGTAGATGAGTTTGGCAGATGTGAAGGGGTTACAGCTCTGGGAAGATAATAAATAAATGCTCACATGCTGTATTAGTTGACCTATGTCTGAGTAAGAAATAGTTTCATGCAAACTCTGCCACATAACAGAATGAACTGACACTGGGCCCAATTTATGTCTGGAAGGAATTGCACAGCAGCAAGGAATCAGCCGTGCAATTCTGTCAAATTAACATACCATTGCAGCAGGAGGCGTCTGTAGGAGATAGACGCCTCCTGTTGACACAAGCAAGGATCTGAGTGCTGTGTCTGAGGATGCAGCTTGGGTTACCATTGTGATCATAGGTCATGATTCGCAATGGTTGCAGACACCGGCCTGCCAGTGTAAGCTGAAACTTACTTAGGCTGGCTGCAGGATCCGGACACCACGCTCCTGTTTTGAAGAATGGTGCTGTGCACTGCCCCCGCTCTGCCCCCAAATGCTGCATCATGTCAATCATGCTACGGCTGACAGGAGCTACGAGTGACAATGCAAGACCCGTTCTGCACATGCGCAGTACAAGTCTTAGCTGAATTGATCTAAATGGAGATACAGTAACTCAGCAGTTGCATGTAGGTGTAACCAAAAGGAGTATGGTTCCACACAAGGTTTCAGACAGAGGGTGTGTCCTAGAACCAACAATTCGTAAAATATTCAGTGATTTTCAGTCTATTGTCTGGTCAGTGGTGCTCCCAGAGTCAGTGATGAGTACAACTTATGTAAAGGAGAGGAAAGAAAGACTCTTTGTTGGAGCACACTTGAAAATATAAATAAACTTAACTTTTAATAATAATTCTTATAAAATATGTTGTTGTAGAAGCAATAAAAATGTATTTCCACAAATATGAGACACAAGTATTTTTAATAGTTCATGAGCAGTGCTGTGCACTAGACCCGCTCCTGGAGTACTTGGTATCGTATACACGTATTTGGGTCACCATACAATTATGCTTTGAAAATCTATCCAAAATAGAGGATACTTATACCTATATTGTACATGCATTGTAGCACTGCTCATGAAATTTTAAAAATACTTGTGGATACTGCTTCATGCTTATGTTTGCACATATGTCTGAGTATAATACAGATACACTGTGTAGTTGATGAACTGCTAAAAATCTGAATATGAACATACATACTGTATATGGGCGACTACATATACCATGTGAAAAAGCTACACTGCCATTAGTGGCTATAATACAATTGATAGACAAGACAATGGGAAATGATACAGGAGGAAACAGAAGTGACGGTCCCAGCACAAATGGTCATAGGACTTGTAGTTTGCTTATTGTTTAGCGAATAATGCTTGGGGACCTGTCAGGTTGTGATTAGGATGTTTATAAACCCCTCCAGGAGGCCATAGACACATTAACCTTTTGAGGTTTACCTTGCGAAAGACCCCGGCGAGGGTCGGAATGCGCGGGTGCCGAAACAGGGAACCTGAGGACTGTTTGAGTGGACACACACGGGGAGCCTGGAGCTGCATCCAGGGAACTTCCATTGAACGTGCTCTTATCCATTGCCAATTCTTTTCATCAGACTGGTAATTATTGACTCTGCGAGCCTTTGATGGATACCCCAGAATTTTCATATATTGTGGAATGGGCCGGTGCTAGGGTGTTTGGCACCCACCTGCAAACTATACATTTGTGCCTCCCATGTTTTACAAATGGACAGCCCCCTGTAGCAGTGATGCTTACACACAATGCCCCCTGTAGTAGTGACGCTTATGCACACAACGAACTCTGTAGTAGTGATGCTTACACACACAATGTATCCTGTAGTAGTGATGCTTAAACACACAATGCCCCCTGTAAAGGCCCCCTGTAGTAGTGACGCTTAAACACACGCCTCCTGAAGTAGTGACACTTACACACAATTCCCCCTCTAGTAGAGATGCTTACACACAATGCCCCTGTAGTAGTGACGATTAAACTCACAACACCCCCTGTAGTAGTGACGCTTAAACACACAGCACCCCATGTAGTAGTGATGCTTACACACAATGCCCCCTAGTAGTAGTAACGCCAACGCACACAACACCCTCTGTAGTAGTGACGCTTACACACAATAGCCCCTGTATTAGTGACGCTTACACACAACGCCCCCTAGTAGTGGTGACACTTACGCATACAAAGCCCCCTGTAGTAGTGACGCTTAAACACATTATATGCACAGTCACACATACACATATGCACACACTACATACACATATATACACATAAACACATACATAAACACACACATACATACACGCACACAAATACATACACACATACATACATACATACATACATACATACATACACACACACACACACACATTCTCTTGCTCGCTCTCTTTCCATTCACTCACCTAAAGACGTCTGGCTGTTGGAGCTGTAGCATCTCATCATCCTATATAACAAGCTGCAGCCTGGTCCCATGTAGCCCCACCCCCCCAGTTCCATCTAGCTCCACCCCCTTTTTGGTCAGAATACGGACACTGTAGGGAGATGCTTCAAACTGCTGGCGCCGCTGCCTGTACAGTGTGACAGGCACAGCAGCCGGCAGCAGCAGGGGGGACAGGGCAGCACAGCATAGGGTTGTAGAGCAGGGAGAGCGCCTCTCCAGCCTGGCACCTACCTGCTCTGCATCCCTTTGCTGAGAAGGTAGCATCGGGCCTGATGCTGTTGCCATATATGGAGCAACTATTACATGTGCCTATTTGAGAACGCCTGACAGTTCTCATATTATTTGAAAACTGGAGAGAAAGAAAGCTCTTGTGTGGGCGCACTCTTTAGGAGAAGAAAGAAAAGATATTCTTCAGATACGAATCGGAAAGATATTTAAAACATATATTTATTTGACAATTAATTAGTTCAGGAATGTATAAGATATGTTGACAAATTGTGCCATATGAAAAACAGGTGACCATTAATCTGTCCAGTATTGACCCTCTCAGTGGGTTTTCAAAGACAGCATTTTGGATCTTCCTGCTTGGTCTTATTAACACAGAATTTCTGTGCTGGTCAGGAGAAACGGTTGTCAGACTATCAGGTGTCTGCAACCTTTCTAATCTGTCTTATGTGACTATTCAGACCAGAACATTACTTATTTTTTCGCATCTTTTGATATAACTATTAAAAAACAAAAAAATCTTGATCTCAGTGGGATACTATTTTAATTAATTGTCAAATAAATATATGTTTTAAATATCTTTCCAATTCGTATCCTAAGAATATATTTTCTTTCTTCTCCTAAAGAGTGCGCCCACACAAGAGCTTTCTTTCTCTCCAGTTTTCAAGTACATGTACTTTCTAGCTCTGGGCGCACCACCAATAGGATTTACAATTGAAAGGTTTTTCCTTTCCAACAATTGTCCAATTTTTGGTTTCTCTTACTTTATTACAATTTATACCGGTGCCAGGTCGCTCTCTCTTTTTTTGTCAGTTCTCATATTATATTGGTAATTGTTCATTCATTACCGAGCCTCAAATATAGGCTTTCTGGACCAACAGCTTGTGCTTTTTTTAAACATTGATTTTGTTGAATGTTTTATTAAAATGGTATTATACTATGCACACTTATTTCTTTTCAGGTTTCATACATTGTGACTGAGAAAAAGAAACAAGGATACAACGTCACTGATGTGTCTTATTTGGAATAAGTATTTTCATTATACTTCTATATGCGCTGGTGTAACTATTTCTCTGTCCTTTGGTTACATAGTTACATAATTACATACTGTAGTTTGTGCGGTTGAAAAAAGACAATCCATCTGTCTAGTTCAACCTATTTGTGATCTCCTACTCTGTATTATTTTCAGGAGTAATTTTATCTGTTGATAAAGTCGATCGTTGCGTTGTATTTCCTCATTTTAATATAATTATGGTACATGATCTATCCACCATATCCCTGTATATCCTTAATTTATCTAGCCCATTATTAAAAGTATTGACCGAGTCTGTCATTACTACTCTCTCAGGCAGGGAATTCCAAACTCGTATTGTCCTTACTGTAAAAATACCTTTTTACCTCTGTGTGCAGAATCTCCTCTCCTCTAACTAGTGATGTGCACCGGACATTTTTCGGGTTTAGTGTTTTGGTTTTGGATTCGGTTCCGCGGCCGTGTTTTGGATTCGGACGCGTTTTGGCAAAACCTCCCTGAAAATTTTTTGTCGGATTCGGGTGTGTTTTGGATTCGGGTGTTTTTTTTACAAAAACCCCTCAAAAACAGCTTAATTCATAGAATGTGGGGGTCATTTTGATCCCATAGTATTATTAACCTCAATAACCATAATTTCCACTCATTTCCAGTCTATTCTGAACACCTCACACCTCACAATATTATTTTTAGTCCTAAAATTTGCACCGAGGTCGCTGGATGACTAAGCTAAGCGACCCAAGTGGCCGACACAAACACCTGGCCCATCTAGGAGTGGCACTGCAGTGTCAGACAGGATGGCACTTCAACAAAAAGTCCCCAAACAGCACATGATGCAAAGAAAAAATGAGGTGCACCAAGGTCGCTGGATGGCTAAGCCAAGCGACCCAAGTGGCCGACACAAACACCTGGCCCATCTAGGAGTGGCACTGCAGTGTCAGACAGGATGGCACTTCAAAAAAATAGTCCCCAAACAGCACATGATGCAAAGAAAAAAAGAGGTGCAATGAGGCATCTGTGTGACTAAGCCAAGCGACCCAAGTGGCCGACACAAACACCTGGCCCATCTAGGAGTGGCGCTGCAGTGTCAGATAGGATGGAACTTCAAAAAATAGTCCCCAAACAGCACATGATGCAAAGAAAAAAAGAGGTGCACCAAGGTCGCTGGATGGCTAAGCTAAGCTACCCAAGTGGCCAACACAAACACCTGGCCCATTTAGGAGTGGCACTGCAATGTAAGACAGGATGGCAGATTAAAAAAATAGTCCCCAAACATCACATGATGCAAAGAAAAAAAGAGGCGCAATGAGGTAGCTGTATGACTAAGCTAAGCGACTCAAGTGGCCGACACAAACACCTGGCGCATCTAGGAGTGGCACTGCAGTGTTAGACAGGATGGCAGATTAAAAAAATTGTCCCCAAAGAGCACATGATGCAAAGAAAAAAAGAGGCGCAATGAGGTAGCTGTGTGACTAAGCTAAGCGACCCAAGTGGACGACACAAACACCTGGCCCATCTAGGAGTGGCACTGCAGTGTCAGACAGGATGGCAGATTAAAAAAAAATTGTCCCCAAACAGCACATGATGCAAAGAAAAAAAGAGGCGCAATGAGGTAGCTGTGTGACTAAGCTAGCAACCCAAGTGGCCGACACAAACACCTGGCCCATCTAGGAGGCACTGCAGTGTCAGACAGGATGGCACTAGAAAATAGTCCTCAAACAGCACACGATGCAAAGAAAAATGAAAGAAAAAAGAGGTGCAAGATGGAATTGTCCTTGGGCCCTCCAACCCACCCTTATGTTGTATAAACAGGACCTGCACACTTTAACAAACTCATAATTTCAGCGTCAGGGTCTGCCACACGACTGTGACTGAAATGACTGGTTGGTTTGGGCCCCCACCAAAAAAGAAGCAATCAATCTCTCCTTGCACAAACTGGCTCTACAGAGGCAAGATGTCCACCTCCTCCTCATCGTCCGATTCCTCACCCCTTTCACTGTGTACATCCCCCTCCTCACAGATTATTAATTTGTCCCCACTGGAATCCACCATCTCCGGTCCCTGTGTACTTTCTGGAGGCAATTGCTGGTGAATGTCTCCACGGAGGAATTGATTATAATTCATTTTGATGAACATCATCTTCTCCACATTTTCTGGAAGTAACCTCGTACGCGGATTGCTGACAAGGTGAGCGGCTGCACTAAACACTCTTTCGGAGTACATACTGGAGGGGGGGCTATTTAGGTAAAATAAAGCCAGTTTGTGCAAGGGCCTCCAAATTGCCTCTTTTTCCTGCCAGTAAACGTACGGACTGTCTGACGTGCCTACTTGGATGCTGTCACTCATATAATCCTCCACCATTCTTTCAATGGTGACAGAATCATATGCAGTGACAGTAGACGACATGTCAGTAATCGTTGGCAGGTCCTTCAGTCTGGACCAGATGTCAGCACTCGCTCCAGACTGCCCTGCATCACCGCAAGCGGGTGGGCTCGGAATTCTTAGCCTTTTCCTCACAGCCCCAGTTGACGGAGAATGTGAAGGAGAAGCTGTTGACGGGTCACGTTCCGCTTGACTTGACAATTCTCACCAGCAGGTATTTGAACCTCTGCAGACTTGTGTCTGCCAGAAAGAGAGATACAACGTAGGTTTTAAATCTAGGATCGAGCACGGTGGCCAAAATGTAGTGCTCTGATTTCAACAGATTGACCACCCGTGAATCCTGGTTAAGCAAATTAAGGGCTCCATCCACAAGTCCCACATGCCTAGCGGAATCGCTCTGTTTTAGCTCCTCCTTCAATCCTTCCAGCTTCTTCTTCAAAAGCCTGATGAGGGGAATGACCTGACTCAGGCTGGCAGTGTCTGAACTGACTTCACGTGTGGCAAGTTCAAAGGGTTGCAGAACCTTGCACAATGTTGAAATCATTCTCCACTGCGCTTGAGTCAGGTGCATTCCCCCTCCTTTGCCTATATCGTAGGTAGCTGTATAGGCTTGAATGGCCTTTTGCTGCTCCTCCATCCTCTGAAGCATATAGAGGATTGAATTCCACCTCGTTACCACCTCTTGCTTCAGATGATGGCAGGGCAGGTTCAGGAGTGTTTGCTGGTGCTCCAGTCTTCGGCACGCGGTGGCTGAATGCCGAAAGTGGCCCGCAATTCTTCAGGCCACCAACAGCATCTCTTGCATGCCCCTGTCGTTTTTTAAATAATTCTGCACCACTAAATTCAATGTATGTGCAAAACATGGGACGTGCTGGAATTTGCCCACATGTAATGCACGCACAATATTGGTGGCGTTGTCCGATGTCAAAAATCCCCAGGAGAGTCCAATTGGGGTAAGCCATTCTGCGATGATGTTCCTCAGTTTCCGTAAGAGGTTGTCAGCTGTGTGCCTCTTATGGAAAGCGGTGATACAAAGCGTAGCCTGCCTAGGAACGAGTTGGCATTTGCGAGATGCTGCTACTGGTGCAGCCGCTGCTGTTCTTGCTGCGGGAGGCAATACATCTACCTAGTGGGCTGTCACAGTCATATAGTCCTGAGTCTGCCCTGCTCCACTTGTCCACATGTCCGTGGTTAAGTGGACATTGGGTACAACTGCATTTTTTAGGACACTGGTGACTCTTTTTCTGACGTCTGTGTACATTTTCGGTATCGCCTGCCTAGAGAATTGGAACCTAGATGGTATTTGGTACCGGGGACACAGTACCTCAATCAATTCTCTAGTTCCCTGCGAATTAACGGTGGATACCGGAAACACGATTTTCACCACCCAGGCTGCCAAGGCCTGAGTTATCCGCTTTGCAGCAGGATGACTGCTGTGATATTTCATCTTCCTCGCAAAGGACTGTTGGACAGTCAATTGCTTACTGCAAGTAGTACAAGTGGTCTTCCGACTTCCCCTCTGCGATGACGATCGACTCCCAGCAGCAACAACAGCAGCGCCAGCAGCAGTAGGAGTTACACTCAAGGATGCATCGGAGGAATCCCAGGCAGGAGAGGACTCATCAGACTTGACAGTGACATGGCCTGCAGGACTATTGGCTTTCCTGTCTAAGGAGGAAATTGACACTGAGGGAGTTGGTGGTGTGGTTTGCAGGAGCTTGGTTACAAGAGGAAGGGATTTATTTGGCAGTGGACTGCTTCCGCTGTCACCCAAAGTTTTTGAACATGTCAATGACTTTTGATGAATGCGCTCCAGGTGACGTATAAGGGAGGATGTTCCTAGGTGGTTAACGTCCTTACCCCTACTTATTACAGCTTGACAAAGGCAACACACGGCTTGACACCAGTTGTCCGCATTTCTGTTGAAATAATTCCACACCGAAGAGGTACATTTTTTATGTAATTTGACCAGGAATGTCAATGGCCATATTCGTCCCACGGACAACAGGTGTCTCCCCGGGTGTCTGACTTAAACAAACCACCTCACCATCAGAATCCTCCTTGTCAATTTCCTTTCCAGCGCCAGCAACACCCATATTCTCATCCTGGTGTACTTCAACAGTGACATCTTCAATTTGACTATCAGGAACTGGACTGCGGGTGCTCCTTCCAGCACTTGAAGGGGGCGTGCAAATGGTGGAAGGCGCCACCTCTTCCCGTCCAGTGTTGGGAAGGTCAGGCATCGCAACTGACACAATTGGACTCTCCTTGGGGATTTGTGATTTAGAGGAACGCACAGTTCTTTGCTGTGCTTTTGCCATCTTAACTCTTTTAAGTTTTCTAGCAGGAGGATGAGTGCTTCCATCCTCTTGTGAATCTGAACCACTAGCCGTTCCTTGCCACTCTGTGTCGTAAATGGCATATTGGCAAGTTTACGCTTCTCCTCAGACGCTTTTAATTTAGATTTTTGGGTCATTTTACTGAACTTTTGTTTTTTGGATTTTATATGCTCTCTACTATGACATTGGGCATCGGCCTTGGCAGACGACGTTGATGGCATTTCATCGTCTCGGCCATGACTAGTGGCAGCAGCTTCAGCACGAGGTGGAAGTGGATGTTAATCTTTCCCTATTTTACCCTCAACATTTTTGTTCTCCATTTTTTAATGTGTGGAATTATATGCCAGTAATATATCAATAGCATGGCCTACTACTATATATACAGCGCACAAAAACTTAAATGCACCACAGGTATTGATGGATAGTGTACTTGACGACACAGAGGTAGGTAGAGCAGTGGCCTACTGTACCGTACTTCTATATATTATATACTCGTGGTCAGCAAAATTATGCACTGTCCTACTACTATATATATACTGCGCACAAAAACTTAAATGCACCACAGGTATAGATGGATAGTATACTTGACGACACAGAGGTAGGTAGAGCAGTGGACTACTGTACCGTACTGCAATATATTATAAACTGGTGGTCAGCAAAATTATGCACTGTCCTACTACTATATATATACTGCGCACAAAAACTTAAATGCATTACAGGTATGGATGGATAGTATACTTGATGACACAGAGGTAGGTAGAGCAGTGGCCTACTGTACCGTACTGTTATATATTATATACTGGTGGTCAGCAAAATTATGCACTGTCCTACTACTATAAATATACTGCGCACAAAAACTTAAATGCATCACAGGTATGGATGGATAGTATACTTGACAACACAGAGGTAGGTAGAGCAGTGGCCTACTGTACCGTACTGCTATATATTATATACTGGTGGTCAGCAAAATTATGCACTGTCCTACTACTATATATATACTGTGCACAAAAACTGAAATGCATTACAGGTATGGATGGATAGTATACTTGATGACACAGAGGTAGGTAGAGCAGTGGCCTACTGTACCGTACTGTTATATATTATATACTGGTGGTCAGCAAAATTATGCACTGTCCTACTACTATAAATATACTGCGCACAAAAACTTAAATGCATCACAGGTATGGATGGATAGTATACTTGACAACACAGAGGTAGGTAGAGCAGTGGCCTACTGTACCGTACTGCTATATATTATATACTGGTGGTCAGCAAAATTATGCACTGTCCTACAACTATATATATACTGTGCACAAAAACTTAAATGCACCACAGGTATGGATGGATAGTATACTTGACGACACAGAGGTAGGTAGAGCAGTGGCCTACTGTACCGTACAGCTATATATTGTATACTGGTAGTCAGCAAAATTATGCACTATCCTACTACTATATATATATACTGCGCACAAAAACTTAAATGCACCACAGGTATGGATGGATAGTATATGTGATGACACAGAAGTAGGTAGAGCAGTGGCCTACTATACCGTACTTCTATATATTATATACTGGTGGTCAGCAAAATTATGCACTGTCCTACTACTATATATATACTGCGCACAAAAACTTAAATGCACCACAGGTATGGATGGATAGTATACTTGACGACACAGAGGTAGGTAGAGCAGTGGCCTACTGTACCGTACTGCTATATATTATATACTGGTGGTCAGCAAAATTATGCACTGTCTTACTACTATATATATATACTGCGCACAAAAACTTAAATGCACCACAGGTATGGATGGATAGTATACTTGATGACACAGAGGTAGGTATAGCAGTGGCCTACTGTACCGTACTGCTATATATTATATACTGGTGGTCAGCAAAATTATGCACTGTCCTACTACTATATATATACTGCGCACAAAAACTTAAATGCACCACAGGTATGGATGTATAGTATACTTGATGACACAGAGGTAGGTAGAGCAGTGGCCTACTGTACCATACTGCTATATATGATATACTGGTGGTCAGCAAAATTATGCACTGTCCTACTACTATATATATACTGCGCACAACTAAAATGCACCACAGGTATGGATGGATAGTATACTTGACGACACAGAGGTAGGTAGAGCAGTGGACTACTGTACCGTACTGATATAATTCTGGTGGTCACTGGTCAGCAAAATTCTGCACTGTCCTCCTACTATATACTACAATGCAGCACAGATATGGAGCGTTTTTCAGGCAGAGAACGTATAATACTGGTGGTCACTGGTCAGAAAAACTCTGCACTGTCCTCCTACTATATAATACTGGTGGTCCTCAGTCCCCACAATAAAGCACACTGAGCACAGATATTTGCAGCACACTGAACACAGATATGGAGCATTTTTCAGGCAGAGAACATAGATTTTTGCAGCACACTGAGCACAGATAATTGCAGCACACTGAGCACAGATATTTGCAGCACACTGAACACAGAAACTGAGAGAACGCCAGCCACGTCCTCTCACTATCATCTCCAATGCACGAGTGAAAAATGGCGGCGACGCGCGGCTCCTTATATAGAATACGAATCTCGCGAGAATCCGACAGCGGTATGATGACGTTCGGGCGCGCTCGGGTTAACCGAGCAAGGCGGGAAGATTCAAGTCCGCCTCGGAACCGTGTAAAATGGGTGAAGTTCGGGGGGGTTCATATGCCGAGGAACCGAACCCGCTCATCACTACCTCTAACCTAAGTGGGTGTCCACGTGTCTTCTGTGTTGGTCTTATCAAAAACAGACACCCCGCAAGCTCTGTGTATTGTCCCCTTAAATATTTATAAATGTTGATCATGTCCCCTCTTAATCTCCTCTTTTCCAGTACGAACATGTCAAGCCTTGCAAGTCTTTCCTGGTATTCCAGCATCTCCATCCCCTGGTGTTACGTAATAATACTGCTGAAATTTGTTAGTGTTCTGCTTAAATTTGTTAGTGAGTAATCTGTTTATGTGAAAATTAAGTTTATCCACTGTTATATGTACAGTACTGTGGATAGGTACTGTACACTGTCTAGGAATATTTCTTGCCACTTTGGTACTGTCCATACTGCATCTATAAAACGTCAATTTGCCTAAAATGACTGGCAATCGCTTCCAGTACAGAACCTATGCATGTTTCTCTGCCTGGGAGATTATCTAATTGTGCCACCAGATTGAAAATTCACTTGATAAATTGTGACTATACTGTATGTCATACTTGCTTACCTGACCCTCTCCATGAGGGAGAAAATGCTCTGTTCCTGGACTTTCCTGGTAATGTATGATTGCCATCACCTGTGGTGAGCTAGTTAATTGATATGAAAGGTGTTTCACCACAGGTGATGGCAATCATACATTACCAGGAAACAGAGCATTTTCTCCCTCATGGAGAGAGTCAGGTAGGCAAGTATGCTATATGTTTGGGTGCAAAGCCCGTGAAGACACCCGGTACAGTTGCACTGCTCTGTGGGGTAGTATTTAGTTACTCAGGTCCTTCAATTGATGATCTGTTTCTAATTGTACACCATACACCCCAAAAAAACTGGGGTCACACTACATAACACATTTGACTGTGACACATTTATCCCAAGTTGATTTAAAACTGTAATAACATATTGAATCACACAAATCATTTCCTATCACTCAGACTTTTATTATCTAAAACTCTCCACAGATGGACATATGATCTGTATTCTGTTGTCCTCTATCACGCTATTTGACAATGTGAAAGCAGAATTACTAGCATTAATCCTTCTCATCTTTATCTATTCTAAATATTGATCTATAGTCAGTGTACTCTCTCATCCAAAAGTGCCAGTTAAAGACTCTGCAATACTGAGGTAACAGGGACAAATGAGATCATTCAACTTCAGAAAGCAAAAGTACATACATTGTCTCTCATAGTGGAACAATATACTCTGTCAGTTAGCAGATTGCCACCACACTTCACTGGACATGGCCAATCTCATCAAACCTTGGAAGCTAATTAGTGATAGGCCTGGTTATTACCTAGATCTGAAAACTCCTGGGAGTACCAGGTGCAGTAACATTTCTTTGGTGAAAAGCAGAACATTGGGGGTCATTCCGAGTTGTTCGCTCTGTATTTTTTTCTCGCAACGGAGCGATTACTAATGCGCATGCGCAATGTCCGCAGTGCGACTGCGCCAAGTAAATTTGCTATGCAGTTAGGTATTTTACTCACGGCATTACGAGGTTTTTTCTTCGTTCTGGTGATCGTAATGTGATTGACAGGAAGTGGGTGTTTCTGGGCGGAAACAGGCCATTTTATGGGTGTGTGTGAAAAAACGCTACCGTTTCTGGGAAAAACGCGGGAGTGGCTGGAGAAACAGAGGAGTGTCTGGGCGAACGCTGGGTGTGTTTGTGACGTCAAACCAGGAACGACAAGCACTGAACTGATCGCAGTTGCCGAGTAAGTGTGAAGCTACTCAGAAACTGCTAAGAGGTGTCTATTCGCTATTTTGCTAATCTTTCGTTCGCAATTTTGATAAGCTAAGATTCACTCCCAGTAGGCGGCGGCTTAGCGTGTGCAAAGCTGCTAAAAGCAGCTTGCGAGCGAACAACTCAGAATGACCCCCATAGGTTTCACATCCTATGTGAGAGATTTTCAAGAAACCTGTTTCTTCCTGTCCTTCTTTCAGGTGTGAGAACTCACAAACCTTCTCTTACTGCTCAACAGCAGCAATCTCAGGAACGACACAAAAAAATCAAATTCACTATAGATACACAAGTCCTTGCCAGTTTTCTGCATGCAAACACTCTCACAGATACAAAAGTGCAAACCTAATCTGATGACTTTCAAATATTCAAATGCTTATAGGTTTGTTCAGCATCAATTGGATAGAATCATAGATATACCAAATAAAGTACTCTGATGGTAGTGTACAATCTGGGGATTCTTAACCCTATATCAGGACTGACAAGACCATCCATGGAAATTTAAAATATTTTCACCTTGGCTTTTCCAAGTCCTAAATTATCTTTTGTTTGATGTTTTTAAATATTGTTCTGACACCTCAGTGTCTCATATTTGTGAAAATACATTTTCTTGCTTCTACAACAACATTTTATAAGAATTATTATTAAAAGTTGTTTTATTTATATTTTTAAATGTGCCCCAACAAAGAGTCTTTCTTTCTTCTCCTTTGCATCAGTTGCATGTAGGATAAGCAGAGTCATAACTAGACATTTGGTGCCCTGTGCCAGAAAGAGAATTGGTGCCTTCCCCATATTCAAAACCGGGCCAGTGCGCACCATAGGCATGTGACAAAAATATAGGGGCATGGCTTCATGGAGAAGGGGTGTGGTCACAAAACAATACTAATTCATATTACGCTGCACAGTAGTTACCATTATTCAAATTACGCTGCACCACTTATACATATTACACCCGGTAGACCCCTTTTTATACATTATGCCAGGCAGAGCCCCTTATGCACATTACACCAGGTAGATCCCCATTTTACACATTACTCTAGGTAGAGCCCCTTATACACATTTCGCCAGATACAGATAGAGTCCCTTTTTACACATTACGCCAGGTAGAGTCCCATTTTACACATTACGCCAGCTAGAGACCCCTTTTACACACTATGCCAGGAAGAGTCCCCTGTCACACACACACACACACACACACACACACACACACACACACACACACATATATATTATATATATCTTAGGTATTTGGTTATTTGGTTGTATGCACTAAATTCTGCATTTGGCAAAATATGTGGATTTTTATTATTGACTTGGATTCTGAATAATTAGCTTGCATTTGACAGTTGTTTTTTTCCTTACATAAATGATTGCCAAGAAAATACCTCACTAGCAATTCGCAAGAATGATGTAGTATTTGTTGAATTATACATGCTGAATAGATTAATTTATCCTTTATAGCTACCTGCTTCTTATAGCGAGAATAAACCTGAATCATGCAAGGTCTTGCAACAATGGCTTTGTGATGCCTATTTATCCTTCCAGAAAATATAATCTTAATGTCAGCATCATAACAGGCCTATCTTTTGATATCGGATCACTCCTGTGTGTAAGTAATGAACATGACAATAACCTTTACCTTATAAAATAATGACACGGAGGTATATTTGTGGGGAGAAAAGGGGCATTTTATTTATAATTAAAGAAATGGTTAGAGAGAAAAGAGGACAGATAAAGTAAAGGGGGGGGGGGGGGGTTTACCCTGTGTTCACATCTCCCTGCCTGCCTCCCAGTCTCAGCAGCCTCTTTCCCCTGTGCTCACTATCCCCTTCCCATGCTGCATATGGAAGAGCTGCGGACAGCCCAACACTATTGCAAGTGGGGGAGGAACCAGCAGCAGCCAAGAACCCAGCAGCAGCAGCTGAGTTTCTGCTGGGAGCATGTGACAATATGTGCTCCTATTTCTCCCAGTACTCCTGCACCGCATGGTGTCACCAAGCAGCTGGCTACCACAAGGTGCTGTGCCCATCCTTACCCTCCTCCTCTCTCTCCTTACAATGCACCCTATGCCACATATTATCCTATGACCCACAGTGTATTGTGTTAACATGTGGCCCTGGTGCCATGTATTAACTTGTGCCCCATGTGCAATGCATTTACCTGTGCCATGTGTTACTCGGTGCCCCTGGTACTAAGTTCTGACATCTAAGTGGTCAGCCTTATACATCGATCCTCACCTTCTTGGTACCTGGACATAGGTTAAATACAGAGCCGGCCATAGGCATAGGCAAACTAGGCAATTGCCTAGGGCATTTGATATGCCTAGGGGCATCAGCAGCTTCTGCTGATTAAAATGATATGCGGCATGCCTATATTCTGTGTGTAGCATTTCATGTGCAGATACAGCCACAGTCTCACACTGCATATCATTTTAATCAGCAGGAGCTGCTTGTGCATCCTAGCCACATAGCTATGCAAATAAGATGCATTTTCATAAAAAAAAGGTGCCCGACGTTAGCATTGAGGCAAGATTTATGAGGACACATCTATATCCAAGCAGAGGCAGAGGTCACAGTGTTAGTGGCAGTGTGAGTGCTGTGTGCATGTGAGTGGGTTGGTTGTGCAGTAGTGTTCAGAATATGTGTAAGGAGCATTATGTGTGTCATGTAAAAATTATTTAATAATGTGCAACATATGTGTAAGGGGCACTATGTGCGTCATTATGTGTATAAGGGCATTAATAATGTGCAGCATATGTGTAAGGGAATTATGTGTAAAAGGGCATTAATAAAGGTTGTCATAATGTGTAAGGTGCATTATGTTTATAAGGACATTAATAATGTGTCTCATATGTATAAGGGGCATTACTGTGTGGAATTATGTGTATAAATGCATTACTAATGTGTGGCATTATGTGTTTAAGGTGCTCTACTATGTGGCGTTGCATATAGAAAGGGCACTACTGTGTCGTCTAATGTGAATAAAGAGCAATAGGGTGTGGTGTAATGTGAATAAGGAGCAATTCAGTGTGATGTAATGTGAATAAGGGGCTCTACTGTAAGGAGTAACATTTATAAGGTAAAGTGATACTACTGTGGGATGTAATATGAATTAGGGACACTATCGCATGATAAAATGTGAATGAAGTTGCAGTACTGTGTGGCATAATTGGAATTGGGGTTACTATTGTGTGGCCATGCCCCTTGCCAGCAAAAACACACCCCTTTTTGGGCTGTGCGCCAAATGTGAGAACTGTTCCTATTTAAAATATAGAGGGTACAAACACCAAAATAAGGACTGCTATGGGTGGGAGGTGATGGTGCTGGGAATGGGGTGCAGGGTCAGAGGCGGAACCAGCGGTGGTGCTAGGGGGCACCAGCCAAAATCTTGCCTAGGGCATCATATTGGTTATAGAGATGAGCGGGTTCGGTTTCTCTGAATCCGAACCCGCCCGAACTTCATGTTTTTTTTCACGGGTCCGAGCGACTCGGATCTTCCCGCCTTGCTCGGTTAACCCGAGCGCGCCCGAACGTCATCATGACGCTGTCGGATTCTCGCGAGGCTCGGATTCTATCGCGAGACTCGGATTCTATATAAGGAGCCGCGCGTCGCCGCCATTTTCACACGTGCATTGAGATTGATAGGGAGAGGACGTGGCTGGCGTCCTCTCCGTTTAGAATTAGAATAGATTAGAGAGACACTTGATTTACTAATTTTGGGGAGCATTAGGAGTACTCAGTAGTGTACAGTGCAGAGTTTTGCTGATAGTGACCAGTGACCACCACTTTTATTTATAATCCGTTCTCTGCCTGAAAAAAGCGATACACAGCACACAGTGACTCAGTCACATACCATATCTGTGTGCACTGCTCAGGCTCAGGCCAGTGTGCTGCATCATCTATTATCTATATATAATATTATATATATCTGTCTGACTGCTCAGCTCACACAGCTTATAATTGTGGGGGAGACTGGGGAGCACTACTGCAGTGCCAGTTATAGGTTATAGCAGGAGCCAGGAGTACATAATATATTATATAGTGAGTGACCACCAGACACACAGTGCAGTTTATTTAATATATCCGTTCTCTGCCTGAAAAAAGCGATACACACAGTGACTCAGTCAGTCACATACCATATCTGTGTGCACTGCTCAGGCTCAGGCCAGTGTGCTGCATCATCTATATATATATTATATATCTGTCTGACTGCTCAGCTCACACAGCTTATAATTGTGGGGGAGACTGGGGAGCACTACTGCAGTGCCAGTTATAGGTTATAGCAGGAGCCAGGAGTACATAATATTATATTAAAATTAAACAGTGCACACTTTTGCTGCAGGAGTGCCACTGCCAGTGTGACTAGTGACCAGTGACCTGACCACCAGTATATAATATTAGTAGTATACTATCTCTTTATCAACCAGTCTATATTAGCAGCAGACACAGTACAGTGCGGTAGTTCACGGCTGTGGCTACCTCTGTGTCGGCACTCGGCAGCCCGTCCATAATTGTATATACCACCTAACCGTGGTTTTTTTTTCTTTCTTTATACATACATACTAGTTACGAGTATACTATCTCTTTATCAACCAGTCTATATATTAGCAGCAGACACAGTACAGTGCGGTAGTTCACGGCTGTGGCTACCTCTGTGTCGGCACTCGGCAGCCCGTCCATAATTGTATATACCACCTAACCGTGGTTTTTTTTTCTTTCTTTATACATACATACTAGTTACGAGTATACTATCTCTTTATCAACCAGTCTATATATTAGCAGCAGACACAGTACAGTGCGGTAGTTCACGGCTGTGGCTACCTCTGTGTCGGCACTCGGCAGCCCGTCCATAATTGTATATACCACCTAACCGTGGTTTTTTTTTCTTTCTTTATACATACATACTAGTTACGAGTATACTATCTCTTTATCAACCAGTCTATATTAGCAGCAGACACAGTACAGTGCGGTAGTTCACGGCTGTGGCTACCTCTGTGTCGGCACTCGGCAGCCCGTCCATAATTGTATATACCACCTAACCGTGGTTTTTTTTTCTTTCTTTATACATACATACTAGTTACGAGTATACTATCTCTTTATCAACCAGTCTATATATTAGCAGCAGACACAGTACAGTGCGGTAGTTCACGGCTGTGGCTACCTCTGTGTCGGCACTCGGCAGCCCGTCCATAATTGTATACTAGTATCCAATCCATCCATCTCCATTGTTTACCTGAGGTGCCTTTTAGTTGTGCCTATTAAAATATGGAGAACAAAAATGTTGAGGTTCCAAAATTAGGGAAAGATCAAGATCCACTTCCACCTCGTGCTGAAGCTGCTGCCACTAGTCATGGCCGAGACGATGAAATGCCAGCAACGTCGTCTGCCAAGGCCGATGCCCAATGTCATAGTACAGAGCATGTCAAATCCAAAACACCAAATATCAGTAAAAAGCCTCTTTTTTTCTTTGCGTCATGTGCTGTTTGGGGAGGGTTTTTTGGAAGGGACATCCTGCGTGACACTGCAGTGCCACTCCTAGATGGGCCCGGTGTTTGTGTCGGCCACTAGGGTCGCTAATCTTACTCACACAGCTACCTCATTGCGCCTCTTTTTTTCTTTGCGTCATGTGCTGATTGGGGAGGGTTTTTTGGAAGGGACATCCTGCGTGACACTGCAGTGCCACTCCTAGATGGGCCAGGTGTTTGTGTCGGCCACTAGTGTCGCTTAGCTTAGTCATCCAGCGACCTTGGTGCAAATTTTAGGACTAAAAATAATATTGTGAGGTGTGAGGTATTCAGAATAGACTGAAAATGAGTGGAAATTATGGTTTTTGAGGTTAATAATAATATGGGATCAAAATGACCCCCAAATTCTATGATTTAAGCTGTTTTTTAGTGTTTTTTTAAAAAAAACACCCGAATCCAAAACACACCCGAATCCGACAAAAAAAATTCGGTGAGGTTTTGCCAAAACGCGGTCGAACCCAAAACACGGCCGCGGAACCGAACCCAAAACCAAAACACAAAACCCGAAAAATTTCAGGCGCTCATCTCTAATTGGTTAGGGCCGGCTCTGGTTAAATAAATCACCTATCCATATATTAGGGAAAAGATAAACCCTTTCATTATAGGAAGTTTGCCAACATATACCAGGGGATTAACCACACTACAAATTTCACAAGCCTATACCTCACCAGCCTCTTTATCATATTGGATTGTTTTCACATAAACTATGGACCAATGTAAAGTGGCATCATCCGAGAAATGTGACACAGCCAATCCTTTTTGGAGTACATGTTATGACTCCCCAGCAAGGTGCAGGGGGTACTCAACCTTATTTAGTCATCCCTGTGTAGAACTAACAATACATAAATAAAAGCGGTGTTCACACAATAGTAGAAGTGTGTGTAAAACCACCATGGGACATTTAAGAATTGTGCAATGAACAATAATTGCATACAGAACATACACAGTTTACACAATACAATACAACCAATATTAAACACAATTTGGACAGAAGAGGTGTCCAGCAAGCAAAACCACTATTTTCAATATTCCGATACTCCACAGATCTGTCTATCTTTTGAGTAAAAAGTAAAACATGATATATTTATGCACATAAGAATGCACACTTTTAATGCACAACTATAATTTATAAACCAAATTTGACAGATTATAATAAATAAAACATTAAATGTGTATGTATAAATGTTTGTACAACCTGATAGTGAATTCTTGTCCATTCGTGGTTTGTTGTATGTAAGTGCAACATCCTAAAAATATTAGATTTATCAGAGAGTGTTACAGCATTTATCAATCTGGCCTAATTTAGCAGCTAATGAGTCATAAATGTATTAATTAATTAACTGGAAGGGTGCCCAATGTTTTGCATACTTCCCTGTTTCAATTTTCTATTCAATCTGTTCAGTTCAGCAATAAAATAGTGATTGTGCATTAAAAATGTGAAGAAATCTGTTATACAACTTTACAAATACTGTAGGTTCAGCTCTTTAAATGATAGGGGTCCGGGATGCTGTATACTGTAAATATATTATTTTATGTGATAGTCATCTATTCCCATACTCTGTAAAGTATGCTTATAAAAGGACAGATAGTATTAAACAGAAATGAAAAGACAGGACACAATAATACATAGAGATAGAGTACTATAGGTACACATAGGGGTACTCAATTCTCTGAGATATGTGTCATAATGTATAGCTGTGGATATCACAGTGGAATACGGTACCCCCAACGCTGTAAGCCTTCCTGTACATTTCTATGTGATTGACCATTTTCTAACCATTGGCACTTTGCTGACACTGCCAGCAACTGTAAACCTCTGACCAATGACACTGCCGCTTTATACAGCTGTGTTTTGGTCTTTCTGCTTTGGGAGGTGGGGGAGAGTTGTCACGTCTATTCCTCTGAAGTTAAAGTTAATTCGGCCACTTATCTTCATGTTTCTGGCAGTCATAGGTCAGTATTCACATAATATATCATGCTCATTCTAAAATGATCCCCATTATTGTGCATATACACCCATAGTAATCTGGTTTAGCTGTGTAAAGGGTTGGGTGCATCGCTTCCCCAGGGATAGGATAGTGAGCTGAAATGATGATACCATGTCCCCAAGGGCAGAACCAAAATGGGTGTGGAAGGGGGTGAAAAGAATTGAATACCGCCCATAGTCTGTCTTCAATGCAACTGCACTTTCCAACTGCCAGGTGGTTTAATAATACTAAGGGTGTGTGATAGGTTCTATGGGGGTCATTCCGACCTGATCGCTCACTGCAGTTTCTCACAGCGCAGCGATCGGGTCGGAACTGCACATACACCGGTGCCACAGTGTGCCAGCGCATGGCAGCCGTCATTGCCTAGAGATCTCCTCTGAGGCAGAGGCGGTCGCTGGATGGGAGGGGACTGGACAGCGGCGTTAAGCTGGCGTTTAGGGGGAGCTGTCCAGCCAATGCAGGCGTGGCCGTACCATTGGGGGGGCGGTCCGTGGCGGCTGCGTGATGTCATATGCAGCTGCTGCGGGCCAGGGTGTGACGAGTAGTTCCCGGCCAGCACGCTAAAGCTGAGCTGTTCGGAAGCTACTATTGAAGTGCAAAGGCATCGCCGCTGTGCGATGCCTTTGCACTTCTGCAGGGGGGGGGGGGGGGGCGGCACTGACATGCGGGGCGGACTAGCCCTGTGCTGGGCATCCCGCCGCATGTCAGTGTGAATGATCGTAGCTGTGATAAATTTAGCACAGCTACGATCAACTCGGAATGACCCCCTATATACTGGAATGGCACTGGAGATGTGCTATATTTAGTACACCTGCTTATAACTACCCCCACAGTCATATCAGTATATTATTCTTGTTAGATAGGTTGGCGAGGAAGATATAAACATGCAAAAATAATGTAGTCTAAATGGCTGTGTGACTGCACCACTTACCCTGTGATATCATAATAACTAGGAATAGCCCCAATGAAAGCAAATTATGGTGGTTATGAGCCCATCAAGGGCCATTTGTTAATCATATTGCTCAGGGGCGTAAATTAATGCCAGATGCCTGGAGGCAAAAAAAAATATTTTGCCCCCCCTTGGCCCAGTTATGGTATACACACACAGCCACAAATACACACACTAATATATATACAAATACACACCCAACCACATATACACACAGCCACACACACACACACACACACACACACACACACACACACACACACTATACCACTTATACACAAATAACCACATATACACACACACACAGCCACATAGCTACATACTTACAGCCACATATACACACACACACACACACACACCTATACAAATACACACACACACACACACACAGCCACATTGATGTACACACTATACCAACCCTCACACTCTCCTCCATCATTTACAGCTTAGTTCTCACCATTGGCAGGTGTCAGCATGTAGGAGTCAGGCAGCGGCACTGGGGGGAAATAGCTGAAGCCGGCCAGCTGTGCTGTGAGGCAGGAGCCAGAGTCAGCCTGCTACCCTGTGGGGCGGGAGCCGGCCAGCTACCCTGTGGGGTGGGAGACGCCCAGCCATCATGAAGCTGGAGCTGGCCAGCTGCGCCATCAGGGGTGAAGGAGGAGCTGGGCATCTGCGTCATCAGGGGGAAGGGGGGCCGGGAGCCGGCCAGATGTGGTATCATTATGCGGGAGCCTGAGCCGGCCAGCAGCACTTATCAGGGGGCGGGAGCCGGCGTGTCATGCAAGAGACAGGAGCCGCAGGCGGACAGCTGCACTGTCAGAGGCAATGGAGAAGGTGCCCCCATCACTGCTGGATCCCGGCGGCAACCAACTCCATTGCCTCCCGGACTTCCGCTACTACTATTGCTCTGTATTTGATGGTAACAAATTTCTTATTCATAGTAGGTTTTCCGTGGTCCTGTCTGTCATGCCTTTAAAAAGGAGAAGCTGCAGAGCCTGACTCAGGGAAAGGCAGACAAACAATATACTGTATGATTCCCCAAATAATCTTTTAAAGGGCTCCCTGGAAAATAAATTAGGGTTAAAAAAAAAATAACAATCATAATAATAATAATAATAATAATAATAATAATAATAATAATTATTATTATTTTGTTGTTATTATTATTATTACTGTATATGAACTAGTGATGTGCACTGTAAATTTTTCGGGTTTTGTGTTTTGGTTTTGGATTCGGCTCCGCGGCCGTGTTTTGGATTCGGACACATTTTGGCAAAACCTCCCTTAAAATTTTTTGTCGGATTCGGGTGTGTTTTGGATTCGGGTGTTTTTTTTCCAAAAACCCCTCAAAAACAGATTAAATCATAGAATTTGGGGGTAATTTTGATCCGATAGTATTATTAACCTCAATAACCATAATTTCCACTCATTTCCAGTCTATTCTGAACACCTCATACCTCACAATATTATTTTTAGTCCTAAAATTTGCAACAAGGTCGCTCGATGACTAAGCTAAACGACCCAAGTGGCCGGCACAAAACACCTGGCCCATCTAGGAGTGGCACTGCAGTGTCAGACAGGATGGTTATTTAAAAAAATTGGCCCCAAACATCACATGATGCAAAGATAAATAAATAAAAAAAAGAGGTGCAAGATGGAATTGTCCTTGGGCCCTCCCACCCACCCTTATGTTGTATAAACAGGACATGCACACTTTAACAAACCCATCATTTCAGCGACAGGGTCTGCAACATGACTGTGGCTGAAATGACTGGTTGGTTTAGGCCCCAACCAAAAAAGAAGCAATCAATCTCTCCTTGCAAAAACTGGCTCTACAGAGGCAGGATGTCCACCTACTCCTCATCGTCCGATTCCTCACCCCTTTCACTGTGTACATCCCCCTCCTCACAGAGTATTAATTTGTCCCCACTGGAATCCACCATCACAGGTCCCTGTGTACTTTCTGGAGGCAATTGCTGGTAAATGTCTCCATGGAGTAATTGATTATAATTCATTTTGATGAACATCATCTTCTCCACATTTTGTGGAAGTAACCTTGTACGCCAATCACTGACAAGGTGACCGGCTGCACTAAAAACTCTTTTGGAATACACACTGGAGGGGGGGCAACTTAGGTAAAATAAAGCCAGTTTGTGCAGGGGCCTCCAAATTGCCTCTTTTTCCTGCCAGTATACGTACGGACTGTCTGACGTGCCTACTTGGATGCTGTCACTCATATAATCCTCCACCATTCTTTCAATGGTGACAGAATCATATGCAGTGACAGCAGACGACATGTCAGTAATCGTTGGCAGGTCCTTCAGTCCGGACCAGATGTCAGTTTTTGCTCCTGACTGCCCTGCATCACCACCAGCGTGTGGTTTTAGAAATTTGATCCTTTTCCTGGCAGCTCCAGTGGCGGTAGAAAATGGGAGCAGTTGGTGGGTCACGTTCCGCTTGACTTGACAAGTGTCTCACCAGCAGGTCTTTGAACATCTGCACACTTGTGTCTGCCGGAAAGAGAGATACAATGTAGGATTTCAACCTAGGATCGAGCACGGTGGCCAAAATGTAGTGCTCTGATTTCAACAGATTGACCACCCGTGAATCCTGGTTAAGTGAATGAAGGGCTCCATCCACAAGTCCCACATGCCTAGCGGAATAGCTCCGTTTTAGCTCCTCCTTCAATCTCTCCAGCTGCTTCTGCAAAAGCCTGAAAAGGGGAATGACCTGACTCACGCTGGCAGTGTCTGAACTGACTTCACATGTGGCAAGTTCAAAGGGTTGCAGAACCTTGCACAACATTGAAATCATTCTCCACTGTGCTCGAGTCAGGTGCATTCCCCCTCCTTTGCCTATATCGTAGGCAGATGTATAGGCTTGAATGGCTTTTTGCTGCTCCTCCATCCAGCATATAGAGGGTTGAATTCCACCTCGTTACCACCTCTTGCTTAAGTTGATGGCGGGGAATGTTCAGGAGTGTTTGCTTGTGCTCCAGTCTTCGGCATGCGGTGGCTAAATGCCAAAAGTTGCCCACAATTCTTTGGGCCAATGACAGCATCTCTTGCACGCCCCTGTCATTTTAAAAAAAATTCTGCACCACCAAATTAATTGTATGTGCAAAACATGTGATGTGCTGGAATTTGCCCACATGTAATGCACGCACAATATTGGTGGCGTTGTCCGATGTCACAAATCCCCAGGAGAGTCCAATTGGGGTAAGCCAATCTGCGATGATGTTCCTCAGTTTCCATAAGAGGTTGCCAGCTGTGTGCCTCTTATGGAAAGCGGTAATACAAAGCGTAGCCTGCCTAGGAATGAGATGGCATTTGTGAGATGCTGTTACTGGTGGCGCCGCTGCTGTTGTTGCTGCAGGAGGCAATACATCTACCCAGTGGGCTGTCACAGTCATATAGTCCTTAGTCTGCCCTGCTGCATATGTCCACATGTCCGTGGTTAAGTGGACATTGGGTGCAATTGCATTTTTTAGGACACTGGTGACTCTTTTTCTGACGTCTGTGTACATTTTCGGTATCGCCTGCCTAGAAAAGTGGAACCTAGATGGTATTTGGTACAAGTGTGAACTTGTGAACCAACTCCTCATCACTCTTTGTGCTCAACAGGTATGATTCGTGGAACTACACATCCCAGCAAGTTGTACTGCATTTGCTGATTATGTCAAATGAATTTCATGATTGAATAGCCTAGGTATGATTCGTGGAACTACACATCCCAGCAAGTTGTACTGCATTTGCTGATTATGTCAAATGAATTTCATGATTGAATAGCCTAGGTATATTGAAAAAGGGTGTTTTTTTTTTGTATGTTTTTCTCTTTGTAGAGATATAGTTGGCTGCCTTATTGGTATGTAATGTCTGTTTTTCTAAGCTAATTTATGGCCTTAGTTTAAAGGGGGATGGTTTTGGGTGGAGTTTGCAATCATTGCATTCACATGGATATTGTTCCTATTTGAAGTCTAGTATACGGCTGGATAGCCATCGGCTGGATGTGCTTCCATAGAAGTGCTGACATAAAAGTGTTATTATAAAAATAGCATTATACCTGCGTTACACCGAAGGAAACCAGAAGGAAAACATCAACACACCAACACTACCACAAAAGGACTGCCTTAATGCCTCAAAAGTATGTAATTCATCTTATGCATATCATCTGTTTTTACAAAAATCTATGAAAAGGCATCCCCAATCTGCTCACTACAGTTCTCTCTTATGCAAACTTATGTATGTTTCTTTATGTAATGATTTCTTGTAAATGTCATTGCATGTGTGGGGAAGTAGCTCAGTGAAACAGTTTATTATTGCATACTGACTGGTGATTACCTCCTTTGAACATTTACCCATTGTGGTCAGGTGTACTATGTCTTTATATTTAGTAAGGTATAGTCATGGTGTAAAGGACAGAGTATGATTACTGATTAGTAAAAGAAAACAAATACTGAGCAACATCCCCAAACAGGTAATTTCAACTTTAAACTTATCATTTATTTTGTACGCTCTGGACATGGCTACTACTAACAAATGCACAGAAAAAAATCTTAAAGCTATGTCTGCAAATGCTAGGAGCTTAGGAGACAAAATTCCAGAGCTAATTGCGATAATGACAAGGGATAACCTGGATTTTGTGGCAATTACAGAGTCTTGGTGCAATGAGAATCATGACTGGGACTTAGCTATACCAGGATACAATTTATTTAGGAAAGATAGAATAGGAAGAATAGGAGGAGGGGTAGCAATGTATGTGAAAAAAAGCATAAATGCTACTTTAATACAAAATATTGAAGCCAAAACTGAGGCCCTTTGGGTCACCGTAGAAACTGGGAAGAAGGACATTATTCGCATTGGGGTGATCTATAGACCACCAGGCGAGGGGCAGGATTTGGACAGGAACCTATTGTTGGACATCTCTAAAATGGCTTTTAAGGGAGAAGTCATAATCATGGGAGACTTTAATTTACCTGATGTAAATTGGGAGGGGTCTTTTGCAAGTTCAGCTACAAGTGGCAAATTTCTACATTCCTTACAGGGAGCATCTCTCAAGCAATTGGTGAGGGAGCCCACTCGCAAAGACTCAATATTAGATCTAATTCTTACAAATGGTGATAGGATATCTGATATATATGTGGGTGAGCACCTGGGATCCAGTGATCATCAAGCAGTATGGTTTTGTATAAAGACAGGATCCAACTCCTCTCACACAAAAACAAAGGTGTTGGATTTTAGAAATGCAGACTTTGCAAAAATGGGGAGATGCTTAAGTGATTCATTGGCAGACTGGAGGAACTTGGAAGGAGTGCAGGAGAGGTGGAAAAAAATGAAAAGTGCATTACTAAGTGCAACAGATCTTTGTATCAAAATGGTTAGGAAAAGCACCAGGAAAAGGAAACCAGTGTGGTTCACAAAAGTAGTATCAACTAGTGTGAAAGCAAAAAAGATGGCTTTTAGGAAATACAAACAGACTCAAAATAATAACGACAAAGAGGTGTATCTGGACAGACGGAAGGATGCTAAGAAAGTGATCAGACGTGCAAAGGCAAAAGCTGAGGAGAAAATGGCCCAGTCAGTAGATAAAGGGGGCAAAACTTTTTTTAAGTATATAAGTGAAAGGAGAAAATCAAATGGAGGAATAATAAGACTTAAGACAGAGAGTGGGCATTTGGTGGAGGGAGACAAGGCAATAGCAGATCACCTAAATAATTATTTTTGCTCAGTATTTACTACAGAAGAAGGGATGGGGCCACAGTTAAATTGCAAGGACATTCATAAAAATAAGGTAGATGAAAGTACATTTACAGAGGAGAAGGTCCTAACAGAACTTTCAAAACTAAAAGTGGATAAATCAATGGGACCAGATGGGATACACCCAAGGATACTCAAAGAGCTAAAAGATGTGCTGGTTACACCTTTAACAGAATTATTTAACCAGTCACTAAATACAGGTGCTATTCCAGAGGACTGGAAAAGAGCAAATGTAGTTCCACTGCACAAAAGTGGAAGCAAGGAAGAAGCAAGTAACTACAGACCAGTAAGCCTTACATCAGTAGTAGGGAAAGTAATGGAAAAACTATTAAAAGAAAGAGTAGTGGAATATCTTAAATCAAACAACTTACAGGATCCAAAACAGCATGGATTTACTGGTGGGAGATCATGCCAAACAAATCTTATTGACTTTTTTGACTCTGTGATGAAAATAATAGATCAAGGGGGAGCTGTAGATGTAGCATATCTAGACTTTAGTAAGGCATTTGACACTGTCCCACATCGCAGACTGCTAAATAAACTTGAAAGCCTGGGGGTGGATTATAAATCAGTTAAATGGATAAGAACCTGGTTGCAGGATAGGAAACAGACAGTCGTAGTTAATGGAGTGCAATCTATGGAGGGAAATGTTACCAGTGGAGTACCCCAGGGATCTGTACTTGGTCCAGTTCTCTTTAATATCTTTGTTGGTGACATTGCAGATGGTATTGAAGGGAAGATATGCCTTTTTGCAGATGATACAAAGATATGCAACAGGGTAGACACACCGGGAGGGGTCAAACAAATGATTAATGACCTAGGTAGGCTTGAGAAATGGTCAAGAACGTGGCAACTACAGTTTAATGCTAAAAAATGCAAAATCATGCACTTGGGTCTCAAAAACCCAAAGGCTAAGTATAGTATCAAGGGTACTATAATGGAAACGACTGAGGAGGAAAGAGATTTAGGAGTCACTATTTCAAGTGACTTGAAGGCAGGAAAGCAATGCAACAAAGCAATGAGAAAGGCAAGTCAGATGCTTGGTTGCATAGGGAGAGGAATCAGTAGCAGGAAAAAAGAAGTGATAATGCCACTGTATAGGTCATTGGTACGGCCCCATCTGGAATACTGTGTCCAGTTCTGGAGACCCTATCTCCAGAAGGATATAAATACATTAGAGAGTGTACAAAGAAGGGCAACTAAAATGGTGCATGGCCTACATCACAAAACTTACCCGGAAAGGCTAAAAGATCTTAACATGTATAGTTTGGAGGAGAGAAGGGAAAGGGGGGACATGATAGAAACTTTCAAATATATAAAGGGTCTTAACAAAGTTCAGGAGGGAAACATTCTTCAAAGGAAAAGAAGTATTAGAACTCGAGGACATACACTGAGACTGGAGGGGGGGAGGTTCAGGGGAAATTTAAGGAAAAATTACTTCACAGAAAGGGTAGTGGATAAGTGGAATAGCCTCCCATCAGAGGTGGTAGAGGCTAAGACTGTAGGGCAATTTAAACATGCTTGGGACAGGCATATGAATATCCTTACAAAGAATCAAGGTTAAAAAAGGGTTGAGATTGCCTAAAGGATAAAATAAAAAAGGGGCAGACTAGATGGGCCAAGTGGTTCTTATCTGCCGTCAAATTCTATGTTTCTATGTTTCTATGTTACCTCAAGAAATTCTCTAAGTCCCTGTGAACTAACGCCAGATACCGGATGCACGTCTAACACCAACACAGCTGTCAAGGCCTGAGTTATCCGCTTTGCAACAGGATGACTGCTGTGATTTTTCATCTTCCTCACAAAGGACTGTTGGACAGTCAATTGCTTACTGGAAGTAGTACAAGTGGTCTTCCGACTTCCCCTCTGGGATGACGATCGACTCCCAGCAGCAACAACAGCAGCACCAGCAGCAGTAGGTGTTACACTAAAGGATCCATTGGAGGAATCCCAGTCAGGAGAGGACTCATCAGATTTGCCAGTGACATGACCTGCAGGACTATTGGCGTTCCTGTTTAAGGAGGAAATTGACACTGAGGGAGTTGGTGGTGTGGTTTGCAGGAGCTTGGGTACAAGAGGAAGAAGGGATTTAGTTGTCAATGGACTGCTTCCGCTGTCACCCAAAGTTTTTGAACTTGTCAATGACTTCTGATGAATGCACTCCAGGTGACGTATAAGGGAGGATGTTCCTAGGTAGTTAACATCCTTACCCCTACTTATTACAGCTTGACAAAGGCAACACATGGCTTGACACCTGTTGTCTGCATTTCTGTTGAAATAATTCCACACCGAAGAGGTGATTTTTTTGGTATTTTGACCAGGCATGTCAATGGCCTTATTCATCCCACGGACAACAGGTATCTCCCCAGGTGCCTGACTTAAACAAATCACCTCTCCATCAGAATCCTCCTTGTCAATTTCCCTCTCAGTGCCAGCAACACCCATATCCTCATCCTGGTGTACTTCAACAGTGACATCTTCAATTTGACTATCAGGAACTGGACTGTGGATGCTCCTTCCAGCACTTGCAGGGGACGTGTAAATGGTGGAAGGAGCAACCTCTTCCCGTCCAGTGTTGGGAAGGACAGGCATCGCAACCGACACAATTTGACTCTCCTTGGGGATTTGTGATTTAGAAGAACGCACAGTTCTTTGCTGTGCTTTGCCATCTTAACTCTCTTCATTTTTCTAGCGGGAGGATGAGTGCTTCCATCCTCATGTGAAGCTGACCCACTAGTTATGAGGAACATAGGAGAGGGCCTTAGCCGTTCCTTGACACTCCGTGTCGTAAATGGCATATTGTCAAGTTTACACTTCTCCTCAGACGCTTTTAATTTAGATTTTTGGGTAATTTTACTGAACTTTTGTTTTTTTGGATTTTACATGCTCTCTACTATGACATTGGGCATCAGCCTTGGCAGACGACATTGATTGCATTTCATTGTCTCTGCCATGACTAGTGGCAGCAGCTTCAGCACTAGGTGGAAGTGGATCTTAATCTTTCCCTATTTTACCCTCCACATTTTTGTTCTTTATTTTTTAACGTGTGGAATTATATGCCAGTAATATATCTGGAATTAGACGGCAGTAATGTCTGGAATTAGATACCACTAGATAGATACCAGATACCACTGTGACTGGAATGATGATGACCTATGCACAGTGACAGGACACTACCACAGCACCCTACAGCAGCAAGATGCAGCACAAGACACTGAACTTTTAGTCACCACAATGCAGCACTGACACTGAGCACAGATATTAAGCAATGTTCATGATAATAGAACTATTATGGAGCTGCAAGATACAGCAATGGACTACTGTACTGTACTACTATATACTGGTGGTCACCACAATGCAGCACTGTACTACTATATACTGGTGGTCACCACAATGCAGCACTGTACTACTATATACTGTTGGTCACCACAATGCAGCACAGATATTGAGCACTGATCAGGAGAATAGAAGTGACATGGAGCTGCAAGATACAGCAATGGCCTACTGTACTGTACTACTATATACTGGTGGTCACCACAATGCAGCACTGTACTACTATATATACTGGTCACAACAATGCAGCAGATATTGAGCAATGATCAGGAGAATAGAACTGAGTCTGACACGGAGCTGCAAGATACAGCAATAGACTGCTGTACTGTACTACTGTATACTGGTGGTCACCACAATGCAGCACTGTACTACTATATACTGGTGGTCACCACAATGAAGCACAGATATTGAGCACTGATCAGGAGAATAGAAGTGGCACGAAGCTGCAAAATACAGCAATGGCCTACTGTACTGTACTACTATATACTGGTGGTCACTACAATGCAGCACTGTACTACTGTATACTAGTCACAACAATGCAGCAGATATTGAGCACTGATCAGGAGAATAGAACTGAGTTTGACACAGAGCTGCAAGATACAGCAATGGACTACTGTACTGTACTACTATATACTGGTTGTCACCACAATGCAGCACTGTACTACTATATACTGGTCACAACAATGCAGCAGATATTGAGAACTGATCAGGAGAATAGAACTGAGTCTGACACAGAGCTGCAAGATACAGCAATGGACTACTGTACTGTACTACTATATACTGGTGGTCACCACAATGCAGCACTGTGCTACTATATACTGGTCACAACAATGCAGCAGATATTGAGCACTGATCTGGATACTAGAACCGAGTCTGACGCAGAGCTGCAAGATACAGCATTGGCCTACTGTACTGTGCTACTATATACTGGTGGTCACCACAATGCAGCACTGTACTACTATATACTGGTCACAACAATGCAGCAGATATTGAGCACTGATCTGGATACTAGAACTGAGTCTGACATGAGCTGCAAGATACAGCAATGGCCTACTGTACTGTACTACTATATACTGGTTGTCAACACAATGCAGCACTGTACTACTATATACTGGTCACAACAATGCAGCAGATATTGAGCACTGATCTGGATACTAGAACTGAGTCTGACACAGAGCTGCAAGATACAGCAATGGCCTACTGTACTGTACTGTACTACTATATACTGGTGGTCACCACAATGCAGCACACTGAGCACAGATATTGAGCTTTTCAGGCAGAGAACGTAGCCACGTCCTCTCCGCTCAATCAACAATGCATGATTGAAAATGGCGGCGAATCCAAATCTCGCGAGAATCCGACAGCGGGATGAAGACGTTTTCCCCCATTCGGGTTTTGCGTGTTAGGCGGGAAGAACCGAGGCTGCCTCGGACCCGTATAAACCACGTGAAGTTCGGTGGGGTTCGGATCTCGACGAAACGAACCCGCTCATCTCTAAATTATGGACAATGTTTTACAACATTGTTAATAACTAAACATTAATCATTTGACATACCGAGGTATTAAGTAATAAATAAAAGTTATTAAAGTGGGTCACTGTATAAATAAAATATAATATAATATTCATTTAAAATTACAATACCTACTGTTGGTTTAAGAATGTGCAACATCAGCTCTTGCAAGCTCCTACAAGACTGGTGGTTATTTATAGCTTCATAAGTTGCCAACTAACTTTAAAAAGCCCATCACATTTGAAATGTATTGGTATCGGGAATGCTGCTATACAGTCTCCTATCTGTTATGACATCAGGACCTTGATCTTACCCGGGAGATACTTTGAGTTTTCTTCACCAAGTGCATTACTATTTAAGAGCATTAGGAGGCTAATTTGGCTGAAGCTGCTAGTTTTTTTTATTTCTGTGTCAGTGTATTTTTATAACAAACTTTGAATAAAGGTAATGCACTATAGCGCTTTACCTTTATTTTTTTTATATCATCATTGCTGTGATACCCCCTGATAAATATAATAAACAGAATTCTATGCAAACTTCCTATTATTTTTATGATTTTTGTAGGTACAGTAGAATACAATAGGGGGTGACTGGAATGACTCTACTTATCCCCCAGAAGGTGGTGGTCAGTTTCGGATGATACAGTATATACCATTGAAAGTGTGCACATGTTTGGGAGTAAACTAAACTTATTTGCTTTGGAATACTAAACTATATCTCTTTTGTTTTTATTTTTTTGTGTGATGTCAACAGGATAAATCAACAAGATTCAATCCATGGAATTATCCATCTAGTAGCTGGTGATTACTGCTCCACATATACCTCTTATCCCCAACAATTTTTATTTTCAATTCAAGCTCCTGAAGTTTCATGCAAGTGTCTGTGGGGGTCATTCCGAGTTGATCACTAGCTGAATTTGTTCGCAGCGCAGCGATCAGGCAAAAAAATCGGCAGTTCTGCGCATGCGTATGTGGCGCAAGCGAGATGTACGGGCACAACGAACGATGCAGTTTTGCACAGGGTCTAGTGATGCATTTCAGTAGCACTGCTTGCTGCAGAGTGACTGACATGAAGTGGGCATTTCTGGGTGGCAACTGACCGTTTTCAGGGAGTGTGCGGAAAAACACAGGCATGCCAGGAAAAACGCAGGCATGGCTGTGTGAACGCTGGGCGGGTTTGTGACGTCAGATCCGGAACTGAATAGTCTGAAGTGATTGCAAGCACTGAGTAGGTTTTGAGCTACTCTGAAACTACACAAAAAATTTTTTAAGCTGCTCTGCGATACAACCGTTCGCACTTCTGCTAAGCTAAAATACACTTCCAGTGGGCGACGGCATAGCGTTTGCGTGGCTGCTAAAGCTAGCTAGCGAGCGATCAACTCGGAATGACCCCCTGTGTCGCTATGATGATCAACAAGTCACAGCAGCAAATGCTCACGGTGGCTAGCTGCTTCTCCCATGGGCAGCTTTACATGACTTGTTCACAAATTTAGTAGCCCCAAGCATCTTTTTGTGTTAATCCCTGAATATAAAACTGCAAATATTGTTTACAAAGAAATTTGATCAATGTGTACAACAAAAAAATATAAATTACATCAAAATATGAGATGGCACTACTGTCTGTGTAAAATTATTTCTGCTAAGCAACAACAGACATCCACGTGAGTGAAACCATGGGCATATGCTAATAACTATATATATATATATATATATATACATTACATATATACACATATATATCTATAAGTGGGTATTAAAAATGGTAATAAACAGATAAGGTATATAGAAAGTAATAAATATGCATAAAAATTCCATAGATAATAGGTTCACTGAACATCACAGAAAATTCCATATTTATGTATACATATCTATCTATCTATCTATCTATCTATCTATCTATCTATCTATCTAGATAAATAATCACAGATGTGTCCTCACACATCTTGGTTGCTTACTGTGGTATCGCCATAATGCAGAAGCATCGCAGCATAGTGTAGCATCCCACAGTTTCCCACTGTTTGGTGGCATCATAGGCACAGATCAATGAGGACACATCTGTAGATACTGTAGATTAAAGATGATCTTCACAGACACTCAAATTAAAGATGCTATGTTTTCTACCTTATTCACAACTCAAGCCACGTACAACTTTCTCCAGTGGCCACTATTGCAGCACAGCTACTGTCAGAAATCTCTCTCCATGCACTCTTTTATCTAAAATGGCACCTGAAATGCAAATCTGACATTTCTAGTAATGTGATATCTTGGCTCGTTTGGTGAATCAAATTTGACTTTCTATCTTAATTGTAAAACATTTGTAGGTTGTAAGTCTGCTTTCAACGTTAAACCCTAAGAGTCCTGGGACTAGACACTCCATCAATAAACACTACTTCTTTCAACCCATAACATTAAAGGTAGAGTGTGATCTGTGGGCATCCTATTGCTTTTTAAATTACACTTGTAGAGTGAACTTGTAAGGTGGGAAATCAGCACCCTTGTGGGGTTAAGACTCCCCCGTTTTGATATGTGGGTACCTAAATTATGTTAGAGAGTCTATATATAATTTTTCTTGTTGTAATTTCTCCTAATTGACAGGCGAAATTCATACCTATATGTACATATCATACCTGTATACAAAGGACATTTCAGGGGCATTTCTTTTTAATTATATGACAACCTTTTTAAGGGAAAATATTTAAAGCTACGTTTTTATTGTGTAGAAATGTATTTCTCTGAGAAACGAACCCACCCAAACTTGGAGATCTGAGCCCAGACCCGAGTCAGGCTCTGTTTTGCGCTCCAGACTCGGATCCAAAAATGAGGCAAAATGTCATCATCTCACTGTCGGAAGTCATGGGTTTTGGATTCTATATCACATCCACGTGTCACTGCCATTTTTACTACAGACTTGGAGAGTGCACATTAAGAATGTGTTCCTACTGTGCTGTAGTTAGGGGGAGCAGGAGAGAGCAAAGGGGGGCAGGAGAGAGGGGGGGGGGGCAAGAGAGAGCAGAGGGGGCAGCAGGAGAGTGCAGCAGAGGGGTTGTTTTGCAGGAGAGTTAAATTAACCTTGATACTAGGGGAGCTTGTGTAGGTGTGCTGTCACTGTGTTAGGGCTCTGCATAGTAGTTCACTGCATATAGCATACTGTGGCTGTGTATAGGACCAGGCTTTGTTCTCTGTCTATAAGGGGTTGTGTGACTGTGTGTACAGTCTTGTGTCACACTACTAGTACTGCCATACACTGCTGCTACATATCCTCCGTGTGTGATCCAAAGCAAAAAATATATTTCTATTGGTGCGTCACTCAGTGACTACCAGTACTGCCATACAGTACTGCTATATATCCTCTGTGTGTGATCCAAAGCAAAAAATATATTTCTATTCATGCGTCATTCAGTGACTACTAGTAATGCCGTACTCTAATGCTATATATCTGTGTGTGATCCAGAGCAAAATATATATTTCTATTAGTGTGTCACTCAGTGACTACTAGTACTGCCATACAATACTGCTAAAGATCTGTGTGTGATCAAGAGCAAAAAAAATTAATTTCTATTTGTGCATCACTTAGTGACTACTAGTTCTGCGGCTGCTGTACACTGCTGCTATATATCCTCTGTGTGTGATCCAAAGCAAAAAATAATAAAATATAATTCTATTGGTGCATCATTCAGTGACTATTAATATTGCCGTACACTAAAGCTTTATATCCTCACTCAGTGTGTGAGAAATTAAGGTAAAACAAGTGAAAGATCAGGAACCACTTACTACTACTAGTGCTGAAGCTGCTGCCACTAGTCCTGACAATAATGCAATTCCGTAAACGGCCGATGACCAATGGCATACAGGGCATGTAATGTCAAAGAAGCATTATTTGCTTAAGATGTGCAGGTTCAGATTTACGTGGTTATTAATGCCAAAATGAATGCAAGTACGGATTTATCTGGCTTTTTCTTATTGGCTATCCAAAACATCTGACATCTAAGAGTCAATAAGATGCCATTTTGAGATCCGGGTAAATACAGATAAATCCAGGTAAATCCGTACCAGCACATCTCTAATATATGTACTCATATATATTTCATCATATTGATAACATTAACTGTTCAAAATAATAAATAATTCTCCACTTTTAACAACCCAGTAGATACAAGGGATAGGTGACAGAGAGAGCACACCTGCAATTATCTGTGGATTTACTATGTCTTCACTGCTGCATCTTGCCCTTACATTCTTTAATAAGCACAATGGAGAATTTATTGTTTAGTCAAATACTATACATAATAAATCAGCTGTTTACATTCTTTTCCCAATTAAATTATAATGTGGAACATTAATATATTTAAATAATTCAATGGTGTTTTTTACAGCAAAGTAAAAATAAAGTACTAGAAAAGAGAATCATAAAAATAGTTTAATCAAGAAGTTTAGAAAGTTTGTTTTTCAAATTAATTTCTAAAAATGTACCTTTTTTTAAACTAAAATGTCAAAGAAGGGAAACGCACAAGGAACAGTACACATAAAGATGTGGTTGATGCATTTTAAGACCCCATTCCAAAATAGGTATTTAAATGAAGAAAAGCACTTCTGTGATGAGAGTATTGTATACAAAACTGGACATAAGGTACATATGCCCGCTGTAGAACCCTTTCTCATGGGAATACTGTAGATTGTCATGGCGCTCTTATCTCAGTAATAAAAAATGGCACCATATTCCCTGTTAGATGATTATCATTGTTAAAGTTAGTTTTTTTCCTGTCTAGCTATGTTAGAGTATATTAACTTAGTTGCTTCCACTTTTTTAAGCATGTAACTTAGAACTTGTAATTGATTGCTGAAAGGTGTCATTGTGTACATGTTTTATAGTAGTAAGTTATGGTATTTAAATGTTTGTTCTTCTATTAACCAGAGTGTATTGTAAAATACAGTACATCCCTGTGAGTAGGTTTAACAAGCAAATATTTGCTCTATTATCAGCTCTAACCAGATTAGGGAAGAGAAGCATTGTCCGATTTATTAAATTAGGTTACAGTAAATCCGTCATTCAGCAATTACTGTATCTAATGCACAGGAATCCAGGAATTGCAGATGTTTAAGTGCTATCATGTACTGTATAAAGTGGCTGCATTGTCATCACAGACTTGTGGAGGAAATCATATGAGGACCTCTGGGTTGGCATCTTTTAAATTGCGGGTGTATAAAAGAGTGCCCCTGGGGCTTGCTAATGTTGCTGTTCTGGACTGTTGGGATACATGCTGGAGAATTAGCTTATCGTGGGGAAGATCTTGCTGCATCCTACAAAGAACAAGTCTAAGAACTGATTGTTTCCCATCAGAAGCATGGTGAGAGTAAGATAAGTTACTGACTAGCTGCCAGATTGTGAAGCTGTACAGCCTTGAGTTCAGCCTTGAGCCAAGTAAAGCACAGATACAAATGAAATAATCAACTACTTGTTCCCTGTAAAGTATTGTTCCTCTGGAAATATTGTTCAAATTGTGTATGGATTTGGCTCGCTGCCATTTCAAGTATTGAATGTTAAAGTTAATTAAATGCCATTTGACAGTTGCCTAAGCGTGAATGCCTAAGGTATTCTGACACCCACTGGATGACAGAGAGTAACCCTAGCATGGGGCGATGTGTTTTTTGTTTTCATTTTTCTCCTTGTTTTCTTTTTTTTTTACTTTAGATGCCAAGTAGGAGTTTAAAGATGGCAGACAGAATGTTGGCCTTGAAAGACAGGCTTGGGTCTATGGTGCAATTTGCTCTCTTGCTCTCTCTTGTGAGGCTATCCCGTGTCTGTAATGTCACATCATTTAATACAGTATTTTACTTAATAATCTCTCCCAGTAAGATACTGGCATTCAGCTGGAGATGCTATGCAAGCAAGGTGTGCAAGGAGTGACTGCAACCTGGAGAGGATTGTCAATAAAAGGCCATTCAAAAGGGTGGGGGAGATTCACAAGGAGTGGACTGAGGCTAGAGTTAGTGCATCAAGAGCTACCACACACAGACAGATCCTGGACATGGGCTTCAAATGTTGTATTCCTCTTGTCAAGCCACTCCTGAACAACGAACAACATCAAAAGCATCTAACCTGGGCTAAAGAAAAAAAGAACTGGTCTGTTCCTCAGTGGTCCAAAGTCCTTTTTTCTGATGAGAGCAAATTTAGCATCTCATTTGGAAACCTGGTGTTGCTGGTGTTGGTACACTGTGCTTTATTAAATCCAGAGTAAATGCAGTCATCTACTAGGACATTTTAGAGCACTTCATGCTTCCTTCAGCAGACAAGCTTTATGGAGATGCTGACTTCATTTTCCAGCAGGACTTGGCACCTGCCCACACTCCCAAAAGTACCAAAACCTGGTTCAAAGACTGTGAGATTACTGTGCTGGATTGGCAGGCAAACTCGCCTGACCTGAACCCCATAGATAATCTATTTGGCATTGCAAAACGAAAGATGAGAGACATGAGACCGAACAATGCAGAAGAGCTGAAGGCCATTATTGAAGCATCCTGGTCTTCCATAACACCTCAGCAGTGCCACGGGCTGATAGAATCCATGCCATGTCACATTGAGGCAGTTATTCATGCAAAAGGGGCCCAAACCAAGTACTGAGTACATATGCATGTTTATACTTTTCAGAGGGCCAACATATCTGTAATCAAAATCCTTTTATTATTGATTTTATGTAATATTGTAACTTTCTGAGATTTTGGATTTGGGGTTTTCTTAAGCTGTAAACCACAATCATCAAAGTTATAACAAATAAGCTTGAAATATCTCGCTTTGCATGTAATGAGTCTATATAATATATTAATTTCACCTTTTAAGTTGAATTACTGAAATAATTGAACTTTTGCACGATATTCTAATTTTCTGAGTTTCACCTGTATGTACTGTTACTTGGTTGGCTCATAATCTGGCACTGTGTATAGACACAGTTTGAAACATACACTATGTGATGTAAAATATATATGGGGTACTGCACTCCCTAATGAAAATTATGTATTTGTTAATTCTTGGATTCATTTAGGTTGTTGATAATGAAATAAAATAGATTATTGATCATCTCTGATTAATGTAATTCATTTATTGAGATATGACACAAATCTGTTAACTTTTCTTTATTTTCTTTACATCTGTGACCTCTTATGTCTTCTTAACAGATTTTTTCCATACAGTGTTATTGAATTACTATTATTGAATTATTTCATGCATTTTAATTGAATTCTTGTACCAGAACAATCCTTCACCCAGCTGTCATCCACTTGAATCTAAGTAGAGTTTCTTGCAAGCTACACATGCAAACTCATTTTTTGATTGGACCGGCACCATTTAAGTATAACAAATCTTAACAAATCCATCATCTCATCTAGTTAACTATAATGTATTAGAAATAAAGAGCCATTCAATCATTCATTCTATTGACAGTTAAATGCAAAACATAACTGTAGATTTTAGGGTTAACTGTGAAAGGGATGCATACTGAAAAGCTCATGGAATGAGCTGGCTATTTCGCTGAACAAATCCCCTTCCCCCAAGATGCAAACATAATGGTACATTATGGTAATATTAGGATAAATTGCATCTTAGGAATGTTTTTACTGAGGTCTCAAAATCTTACATCTATAATAATTTACATAATGACAAAAGAACTCTCATTATACGCTATGTCAGACACTGGGGGAGGGGGTGTTATGTATCAAGTTTTGGAAGGTGATTATTTGGAGAGAGATAAAGTACCAACGACATAGCTTCCACCTTTCATTTCACAGGCTGTGTTTGAAAAAAATGACAGCAGCTGATTGGTTGGTATTTTATCTCTGTCCACTTTATCTCTCTCCCCCTGGATCTTGTATTTATAGCAGTTAACATAAATTTATATATAAGTTCACATCCCTCATAAATGTATATTATATAGCAGTTTTACTTATGTTATTCACGTTGTCACTACTGTATATGATAATCATATACTTATGATAAGATCAAATACAAGATAAGAACAAATGCTAACAGAGGACCTTATGCATTAATTAATATTTATACTTCCTATTGTGAATGAATATAAATATAATTGTTTTTATCTAGTTATCCTTCCATATGTGTATACCATGGGCAACAAAGTATTTAAAAAACAAACAAATAATGTAAAGTAATGTAATGAATTAAATGAATTAATATGCTATTCACATTCAAACACACTGCAATATATATTTGGTAGACGGGTGTTTTACTTTAATAACATATGTTTGTTTAAATGCCTATTTTCTATACTGTATATCTGAATGTCATTTACTGGTAAAAGTTATTAAATGTTTAAAACACAGTATGGAAGTAATTTAACTAAGGTTATGAGTTGAATATTTCAGCAGGTTGCTTTTTTTCCAGGCAAATCTCTTTGACTTGACCTACTGCATATTGTTTGCTGTATTCATCAATCATTAAAGTGCACATAGACGATTGCAGAGAGTAAACCGTCAGGAAATGAATTTTCTCAAAATATCATTTAGTATGCATTTTTTTTTAACACAGGCATAGTGATTTCATGATTTTTTTTATATAAAATATTTTCAGCCTTTGTTCTGAATACACCCTAGATTTTGCAAGTGTGTTTTATAACATATAAATAGAATGATGAACAGACATATTTATAAAACATTCTCTAATTTGTATCAACACATCACTTGCGATACCTTATATGCAATTTTAGCAGCCCTAGTTCCTAGAAGCCTTAATACTTTTTAATGAAATTGCTATTTACCTTAATCATTCCCAGCATACTTTTTCCCCATTTTCTCTGACTGCTTTCTAACTGTAACATTTCTAATCCCATAATTCCCTCTATGCATCATAGATTTTTTTTTTACAAATTTTACAGTACATGCCCTTCAAACAAGTTTTTGAGACATCTAAAGATGTACCACTTAAATAATAACACTACATAGCCAACTAACTTTTATTTATTTATTTATTAAAAGTTTCTTATATAGCGCAGTAAATTCCGTTGCACTTTACAATTGGAAATAACAATGATATAACAAAACAACAATATAACAAAACTGGGTAATAACAAACAGTCATAGAGGTAGGAAGGCGCTGCTCACAAGATTACAATCTATAGGGAAATAGGCATGGATACACATGGATAGGTACTATCTACTGCATAGTTGTCCACCAGATTCCAAAGGTTCTTGGTGGGCTGTATGATATGGTCATACAGCAATGATGAACATGGGTCGAGAGGATGGATGAGAAGACATGTGAGGATATGTGTGGACTGTGCAGAGTGGATGCAATTTGATAGAAAGGTTTATGAAAGTTATGTGGGCGGTTCTGGAATTTTATACGCTGGCCTGAAGAGGTGAGTTTTCAGGGAACGCTTGAATGTTTGGAGACTAGAGGAGAGTCTTATTGTACGTGGTAGGGCATTCCACAGAGTGGGTGCAGCACAATAAAAGTCCTGCAATCATGAATGGGAGCGAGTAATGAGTGTGGATGAGAGATGCAGATCTTGTGAAGAGTGAAGAGGTTGGGTAGGAGATATTTTGAGATAAGCGAAGTGATGTACGTTGGTGTAGTTTGGTTAATGGCTTTGTGTGTGAGTAAAAGTATTTATATTGAATACGATAGAATACAGGTAACCAATGGAGGGACTGACAGAGTGGATCTGCAGACGATGAACGTCTTGCAAGGAAGATAAGCCTCACAGCTGCATTCAGAATGGATTGTAGTGGTGATAGTCTCATTTTGGGAAGACCAGTTAGGAGACTATTGTAATAATCAATGTGGGAGATAATGAGAGCATGGATTAGAGTTTTAGCAGTGTTTGTGTAAGGTATGGTCATATTTTGGATATGTTTTTTAGATGTAGGTAACATGATTTTGAGACAGATTGAATGTGGGAAACAAAGGACAGATCAGAGTCAAGGATGACACCTAGGCAGCCAGCTTGTGGGGTAGGGTAAATTGTCGAGTTTTCAACAGTGATAAAGATATCAGGTTGGTACCTACTATTGGCCGGTGGAAATATAATTAACTCTGTTTTTGAAATATTAAGTTTGAGGTGGCGAGATGTCATCCAGGATGAAATGGCAGAAAGGCATTCAGTGACACGGCCGAGTACAGATAGGAACAAATCAGGGGAGGATAGGTAGATTTGAGTATCATCTGCGTACAGATGATACCGAAATCCAAAAGAACCTTACGTCCCTTTACAAATGGATTATACAGTATCAATCACATCTCAGCTCATTTAGAGCCCCATGATAAGCAGTGTACGAGCATGATCAGCTGCGACTATTCTCTAATGCAGAGATATAAGCATTGGAATTTGCTTTGTAAATTTTACAATTATAACCTATTAAATATTAATTACCTTCAGGGAATTATAGGTTTCAATAAATAATACAGTGATGCTGATTTATTATAGTAACCATGTGGACATAGGCCAATAAACAATATCCCTACCTCATGGTATGTCACATTAATAGGACCCCAGATCTTATCAGGGGCCTTTTTCCAATCCTCTAGTTGTAAATAGCTGACTGTAAATCTATTTATTGCAGGTGTTACCTTATTCCAGATGAGGATGCTAGGATGTTACATTCAGTACCCCCATCCTGCTTATATACTAAATTGTTTATTGTCAATACTAAACTAATGCTAAGCAAAAACAGCAAACTTATCAGTAGTACTAAGGTTATAACAAAAAGAGTGTTTATTGTACAAACTGTTACATGACCACAGATTCGTTTACTGGTTCAAGCATTGAGATTCATGGAAAAATTACAATACTTTGTGATAGTACTCAAGGGTACTAAGTGATGGCACTATTTATTTATTTTGATCTAATCTTTAAATCTTATAACAAGTTACAGAAAGAGATCAATTGGGTTCGGTATGATATACCTGTAAATGCGGCATTTTGACTGCCAGAATACCAGCAGCAGGGCAGTCAGTCCGCTTGAGGGCTCGCCACAGGTTCTAATCCCACATGGTTAGTGGCATGGACCCACCCACCAAGTGGGAATTAGGGGTGGGTATTAGGATGCCGGCTGTCAGCAAAATGCTGGCTGTCAAGATTCTGGTGTCGGTCTCCTGAACCCCCGGAATCCCGACCCCTCGCATATTAACTGCATCCCGATCAATTAACTAATTTCACAATTGGGGAAAAGAAGTATCTGCAATTTATTGGACTGTCATTAGGAAAACTTTGATGCACTAATAGCTAATATGTATAGCTAGCATACCGACTTCGGTATTTTCATCTGCCAGAATACCGGCACCAGGGCAGTGAGTCCTCTTGAGGGCTTGCCACAGGTACTAACCCCACATGGTTGGTGGCATGGACCCACCCACCAAGTGGGAATTAGGGGTGGTATTGGGATGCCGGCCGTCGGCAAAATGCTGGCTGTCGGGATTCTGGTGTCGGTCTCCTGAACACCGGGATCCCGACCCCTGGCATTTTAACTGCATCCTGATCAATTAACTAATTTCACAATTGGGGAAAAGAAGTATCCGCAACTTATTAGACTGTCATTAGGAAAACTTTGTTGCACTAATAACTAATATGAATGTTTGCTCAATTCTGGAGTGGGTTGCTCTGTAGAGTTCTGCAGCTCTCGTCCGCCAGCCAGCAGAGAGACAGGCAGTTTTCTCACAAACACCAATAATTCACACAGAGTAAAAGTCACAATATTTTTATTAAACATTAACAATGGGGTTTCCTTTTGTTTTTTGCCTGAATGTAATTAATCAGTTCACAATATGCACGTCACACATTAATGCAACATTTACTTATTGCAAGTATCATACAAGCAATATCAGAAGTTAATCCTCAATATACTCCTTTTATAGTTGTTGTAACTGGAGTGACCAGAATAAAATGAAGAGGTAGCCTAAACACATAAATATAAAGTACTGTATGAAGAGACAGTGGCTATTCTACCCTACATCCTATTTTCTTACTCATTACTATTCCTATCAAGGTGTTAAAACTTTAAGTTATTCACATTAAATAAACTTTCTGGGGAGCATATGGGGTAACTGAATGGGTAGCTATAACTGAATTAACTTTGTTTCTTGTTTGCAACATGCCCTGCCTAAATTTGCTGTAGCAATCTGTTGAGGAACTGCTTATGGTATTATTATACAGTTTACAGCTCCTGTCTTTAGAATGACACAATTTTAGTAATAATATGAGTCACTGAAGCTTCCAAAAATTGTAAACTCTGTGTAAAATATGTTTTTAAAATAAAACCACATTTTGATTTAAAAACATATTTTCTAATTTTCTACTTAATACTTTGAATGAACCTCTCATTACCTTAATCTGATATATGAGGTATTCATAAGAATATTCATTTAACAACATTTTGCTTTAAAACTTTTTTTTAGAATTTTCTTCTTAGTACTTATATACTTAGCACACATGCTCACCTTTTTCATATGTAGTAATTGTGGACAATAGGAAGATTGAAACAAACGGTATGTTTTAAATATTATTAATTTGCCCAAATTTAGAATGTACTGCACTTAAATGTAATGGAAAAGATGATCACTTAGAGATATCAGCTTAAAGAGATCTTCTTTTCCTTCTTATCCTTGAGTGCCCCATTAAGCAGAATACTCTTTTCTTCTTTTAAGTTTTGTCAATAATGGATTGTAGAATTAGATAGTTTACCCGAATCTCTGAAAGGACAATAGCTATTCTATTCTAGCATATTTTATTTTTGCCCTGACTTAAAGTAGACACGTTGGTGAACCTAATCCTTATTTTGTAAGGTACATCTGAATCTCAACACCTTTTTTCTTGTAAACTTTTGCCCTTCCACAAATGCTATATTTTTGCTCCACAAACAGGGTTGAATTGTTCCAGTGTGGATCCGGGACCTCCTGCTAAAGAGCACTGCCCACTGCCTTGGGGAGGCATGCCTATAGTTCTTCACCCATCATCATGCATGGATGGTTACTACTATGCATGGCAGCTCTGTCAGGACTGTTATCTGGCAGGAACTGCATGTGAGCCGTAAGAGCAAACATAGGGGTGGTCTGTGCTTGAGGGGAAGTGCCCCACAGCTAGACAGCCACAGGACATTTTTGGCTATCTACTACCTCCCTTGTTGTCTCCAGTGTTGCAGTAGCAGTATGTGGTCATAGGCCACCTATATATGGCATGTAAACTTGTATTATTTCCATGGAAGATTTTGGTCCTACTGGGATCATATTTTTACAAGAGTCCTGTAGTTAGGAGCTCAGTGTGTGCAGCTGAAACAAGCTTAATATCTATAAGGATGGACAACCACATTAATTCTGGCACAGTGCACATCATCATTCTTTGAAGGACTCTTTGATAAAGCTTCCATATAGAAGCAAAATCAGTCAGAGATTGGGGATCACCTACCATTTCTGTTCACCTGCATCTCTGTGGTTACACTGGCACCATATTATTCAGTCCATTCAACAATAATGGAGTGGTCAATCAGTATTTGGATATGTCAGCAGTCGCATAAGCACAGTATCTGCTGTCTACTCTGGTCAGTGAACTGCACAATATACTGAATTCCAAACAGAGATAAACAGGACTGCATATCTTAGAAATACAAGATATTAGTATAGGATCATCTGAGCAACGTTGGAATTAACTGATAATTAGTCTCCTAACAATATTAGAGCATTGCTATTGATTGACATTTTACCTACAGTATATGCCGCTTTAATACATCTCTGCAGCCAGCACACCAGATTTGTCAGTGGAGACATATTTATCTATATTTATTTGGACACTGAATAATTTATAACTAGTATTGCGTTTTACATTATTGTTGACTTGTAGGTAACATTTTACTCCTTTTTAATGATGTTAGTCATCAATTAAATACTCATCCATTGTATGTCTTGATAGTTTGATTCTGCCATGTCAAGTTATTTATTTAAATAGCACAGTGCCATCCTCTTTATTAGTTTTGCACAGTTTTTTTTTTCCATTGAGCTCTATCAGGCTGCTGCAGCTGTAATTATTAGTGAGTAGATATTTGCAGGTGCTTAACAATTTTGTCTATTAGCGCTTCTTTTTGGAAGATTGGTGTAATTAATTTGCAAACATAAATAATTGTGTGTATAAAGAGATGTGTAATCAAAACAAATTTTATAATATAAAGTCAATTATTGGTACCAAGTTGCAAAACTCAAATGTATGCCAATCAATTGGAAAAATGATATAGAACTTATAATTAAATATTACCTATAGATAGGTGTGATGGCTCCTGTGTTTTGGATCTGTATTCATTTTGTGTTTTGGGGGTCATTCCGACCTGGCCACACGCTGCCATTCATCACAGCACAGTCATCGGGTCAGAAGTGTGCACGCACCAGTGTCGCAGTGCACCTGCGCATGGCTGACAGCCAATGGCTGTCATTGCCTGATTGACAGGCAGAGGTGGTCACTGGGTGGGGGGGGGTGGCACAGCAGCACTTGGCTGCCATTTTGCAGGCACGGTCCGGCAAATGCAGACGTGACCGAACCGTGCTGGGGAAGGCTGTAGTGGCTGCGTGACATCACACAAAGTATACGTGACAACACAAGAAAATTGAATCAATAGTAAAAAAATGCTGGCATCTCCTCCAAAAAGATCCACTTCTAAAGAAAATAATTCCAGAACAACCGAAATTCATTTATAGAAAAGCCCCAAATTTGAAAAATAAACTCACCAGAAGTAAACTACCAATAACCAACACCCATCCAGTAAGAACTAAAGGCTTTTTTTAAGATACTGGGACTGCCAGGCCTGCAAAGAAATCAAAACCTCAAAAACTAAATACAAAGACTTCACTGTAAATGGCAAAAGATACAAATTGAACCATATCATGACTTGTCATACAACCAATGTTATATATCTGATCAAATGCAGTTGCCACTTATATGTGGGAAAAACAAGCAGAGCATTACAGACACGCTTAGGAGAGCACTTAAGGAATATTAAAAAAGGGATGACTACACATTCACTGTCCAACCACTCCAAAGAGAAACACAACTGCAGTACTGAGGAAATCATACAATTCATAGCTATTGATAATGTGTGTAATACATGAAAGAATAGAGATGATGAAGCTCATCCAGGAGTAGATGTATATGAACTCTCTGCTGAAACTGGAGACCCAGAAGCAGCTGCAACTTTTCCTGTATTGAAATCAAGCTGAATAGCGAAACCGGAAGTACAGATGGTGCCACGCTAGTTGTGGCTCCGTCTGTGACTAGGCGCGCCCGCCTGGGCATGCCTGGATGCTGTGAGCATCTCTGTCTGGATGGGCATGCGCCCTCGGGTGGAGATGTGCCCCCTTTCACTTGAATGGAGAGTGTCTACGTCCATGCTCTCGGACAGAGACGCTCTGAATGGGAGCGTCTCTGTGCACTCCCGCGTGAATAGGTGGATGGATCGCCTAGTCAGTCTGGGAGTGCACGCCTGCGACTAGGCAGGCATAGATAAGGATGGCTCCATCTGTAGTTGTGAATCCCGGAAGTGCGGTGCCTTTCAATGTGCGTTCCATGGACCAGAAGTGGTCTGTTTTAGCAGTTTCAGATATATTTAACATCCCGTCATAAGTTTTCTCCAGAATAAACATCTTGTTTTCGGACTGGACTTTGAGGGGACACAGTATACATGTTTCCATCACCTCAAGGAATACTTTTTAAATTTATGTGAAACATTATGCTAATAATATAAAGCACATATGTATTCTAGCAGAGAGTATTTCTCACAGTGTATTCATAATACTGTACCCCTATCACCCTCGTATACCATTTAGCTATCATGCATAATTAATACTGTATAATTAAGGATTGAATTAATATTATGTGCCTTTAGAGACCAATTAATTATGCAAGCCCATCACCTCTGTCTCGGATGTTAAGTGAAAATCTGGGATCCAGTGATCATCAAGCAGTATGGTTCAGCATAAAGACTAAAACTGACTCATCCCATACAAAAACAAAGGTGTTGGATTTTAGGAAGGCTGATTTTGTAGGGATAGGAAAATGTGTAAGCAATTCTTTGGCAGTGTGGAGGAACTTGGAAGCAGTGCAGGAGAGGTGGGAAACATTACAGAGTGCAATATTATAGGCAACAGACCTTTGTATCAAAAGTGTTAGTAAAAACACAAGGAAAAGGAAGCCAGTGTGGTTTGCAACAGAAATAGCAACTATTGTGAAAGCAAAAAAGATGGCTTTTAGGAAATATTAGCAGACACAAAATAATGAAGACAAAGAGATATATTTTGTTAGACAGAAGGAAACTAAGAAGGTAATCAGATGAGCAAAGGCATAATCTGAGGAGAAAAGAAGGCACAAGCTGAGGAGAAAATGGCCCAGTCAGTGGGTAAAGGAGGCGAAACTTTTTTTAGGTATATATGCGAAAAGAGAAAAACAAAATGCAGAATAATAAAACTAAAGACAGAGACTGGGAGTCTTTTTGAGGGAGACAATGTAACAGCAGATCATCTTAATACTTATTTTTGCTCAGTATTCACTACTGAAGGAGAGGGGAAGGGGCCACAGTTACGTTGCAGGGATATTCAGGAAAATGAAACAAGTACATTTACAGAGGTGAAGGTCCTAACAGAACTCTCAAAGCTGAAAGTGAACAAATCTATGGGGCCAGATGGGATACATCCAAGGATACTAAATGAATCTAAAGAAGTGCTGGTAGCAACTTTGACAGAATTATTCAACCAGTCATTAGCTACAGGAGTAATTCCAGAGGACTGTAAAAGAGTGAATGTAGTCCCACTGCACAAATGTGGAAGCAAGGAAGAGGCAAACAACTACAGTCCAGTGAGTATTACATCAGTAGTATGGAAATTGATCGAAACACTATCAAAAGAAAGAGCTGTAGATTATCTCAAACCCAACAATTTACAGGATCCCAAACAGCATGGATTCTCTGGGCGGAGATCATGTCACACAAATCTTATTGTCTTTTTTGACTGTGTGACTAAAGTGATTTACAAAGGTGGAGCCATGGATATAGCTTATCTAGACTTTAGTAAGGTTTTTGATGCTGTTCCACATCGCAGACTGCTAAATAAACTTGAATGTTTGGGATTGGATACTAGTATTATTGAATGGATAAGATCTTGGTTGCAGGATAGAAAACAGAGAGTTGTGGTAAATGGAGTGCATTCACAGGAGGAAAATGTTACCAGTGGAGTACCCCAGGAATCTGTACTTGGACCAGTTTTTAATATCTTTATTGGTGACATTGCAAATGGAATCAAGGGAAAGTATGCCTTTTTGCAGATGACACAAAGGTATGCAACAGGGTAGACACACCAGGTGGGAGAGGAATGGTCAAGAGTGTGGCAATTACAGTTTAATGCTAAAAAAAATGCAAAATCATGCACTTGGGTCTCAAAAATCCAAAGGCTAAATATAGTATTAATGGTACTATACTGGAAACTACTGAGGAGGAAAGGGATCTAGGAGTTACTATTTCAGGTGACTTAAAGGCAGGTAAGCAATGTAACAAAGCAATGAGGAAGGCTAGTCAGATGCTTGGCTGTATTGGGAGAGGAATCAGCAGCAGAAAGAAAGAAGTAATAATGCCTCTGTATAGGTCATTGGTACGGCCTCATCTAGAATACTGTGTTGTATTCTGGAGGCCATATCTTCAAAAGGATATTAATACATTAGAGACTGTACAAAGAAGGACAACTAAAATGGTGCATGGCCTACATCACAAAACATACCCAGAAAGACTAACAAATCTCAATATGTATAGTTTGGAGCAGAGAAGGGAAAGGGAGGACATGATAGAAACTTTCAAATATATTAAGGGTTTTAACAATGTCCAGGAGGGAAACATTCTCCAAATGAAGAGAAGTAATAGGACACGAGGACATGCACAGAGGGTGGAGAGGGGGAGGTTCAGGGGAAATTTGAGGAAAAATTACTACACAGAAAGGGTAGTGAACAAGTGGAATAGCCTCCCATCAGAGGTGGTAGAGGCTAAGTCAGTAGAGCAATATAAACATGCCTGGGATGGACATAAGGATATCCTTACAAAGAAATAAGGATCAACTAAGGTTTGAGATAAAAGTATAGTAAAAAAAAAAGGGGCAGACTAGATGGGCCAAGTGGTACTTATCTGCCATCAAATTCTAGCTTTCTGTGTTTAATGGCCATCATCTCATAAATAGCACCACACCAGCACTCATGTCACACTGCCTAGAGAAAGGGAATTTGATACCCGAAACGCATTGGCAGCAGGTGACAGGAGTGCTAACCTACAGTAGTTGTGACGATACAGATCCTGGAGCAAAGAAGGCCCCGTATACCTGTTCCAGAGCCAGTTTCAGATTTTACATTTTGAGAGGCCTGATTTTCACCAGAATCTGGTAATCACCCACCTTATCTATATTTTAACCAGATGCTACATGATTGTATTGAAGTTGTGTATTATTATTGGACCATTGTTGACGACTTTCTGCTAATACCCCACTTTATTGTAGCCAATACTATTTTATGCTATATTATTAATTTTTAACTGTGTTACAGTAAATTGTGTTTTTTTATTGATTAACACTATACTTTGCCATTAATTATGTTTACATACTGTATGGAACACTGACTGGACATATGCTCTGAAAGAGGCAAAGAAGTACACAAAGACGATCATAGGCCAAAGGAAAGTTATTTTATCTTTCATTTCTTGATTATTATTTTTTTACCACAACACCAATTATTCACCTTTAATACCATTATTTTTATGGAGCTCCCCTCTGTATCACATAGGTGCACCCACTTGATCCATACCACTCTATACAGTTGACCATGGTTATTGGGGTATAACCAGGATCTGGGGGGTGCAGCTATTATTGTGTGCCCCCATTTGTGCCAGGGAACCATCCAAAACTTTGTTTTACATATTTAGGAATGACCTTGTGTCTGGTAGTGTCTCCAAAGCTACTGTGTCTAATGGAGAGGTAGTCATCCCAGTGCAGGCAGAAACCTCTGCAGATATCATGGACTCCATGTAAGCCTTGTTCTGCTCTATCCTCTACTTTGACATAGACTTGGACTTTGGGGGTAATTCCAAGTTGATCGCAGCAGGAATTTTGTTAGCAGTTGGGCAAAACCATGTGCACTGCAGGGGAGGCAGATATAACATGTGCAGAGAGAGTTAGATGTGGGTGTGGTGTGTTCAATCTGCAATCTAATTTGCAGTGTAAAAATAAAGCAGCCAGTATTTACCCTGCAGAGAAATAAAATAACCCACCCAAATCTAACTCTTTCTGCACATGTTATATATGCCTCCCCTGCAGTGCACATGGTTTTGCCCAACTGCTAACAAAATTCCTGCTGCGATCAACTTGGAATTACCCCCATTGTGTGCATACTCCACAGGTATTGTAGTCTGAATGCCCATACATATCTTGGTGCTGACAGATGCACAGGCATCAGTTTGTATTTAAGTGCAATGATAATAATCAGTGATTTCATTGATAATAGCAAAAGGAAACAGTCACCATAACTGCAGAAGCTCCTCCATATTTTTGTCAGAGCTGCCTCTTTTAAACAAAAGAGAATGAAGAGTGCATGGAATTGCTTCATCATCAATAGCAAGAGTGGTGGGGAAGTGTAAATACTGCCTGAGAATGAGAAGGTGATCACAAAGTTCCATTCTGAAACTGTCATCCTCAAACTGGAACTACACACTAGGTTTTCAAAGCCAATATTGCTCATAAGACCCAGAGCCTGTTTTCTTCAAGTATTGTAGATCATGGGTACCTCCAAAGTAATGGTTATGCACATGGATACAGTGGCAGTAAGCTCCTCTACTTTCTTGAAAGATAGGATATGCCATACCTTTTTGCTGTTCCTTAGCTCACTTTTTTGGAATAGGTATTATGGGACTGTGTATAGAAATGCATTCTATTAGCAAGTCTCTTGTTGGACTCACCAGGGGAGGAGAGTAGATTTGGTGTTGTGGCCAGAGGGTGGTCATGCAATTTCCCAAAGGTTGTTGGACTCACAGTGCCCTGGAGGCTGTTGGGTGGTCCCACAATGTTGAAGCACTGGAGGCTGGTGGGTAGTCCCATAATGCTTAAGCCCAGAGGCTGCTGGAGGATCTTTCAATGATGCTGGGCTGTATTGTGGAAGTGCCCGATTAATGGGGGACAGAAAGCCATCAGTCACGGGCCACGTGGATATGGGGGCCTAATGTAGTGGCTATTTCCTGAGAGGCAGAAGCACCAAGTGCTGCTGAAGCAGCTAGAAGAACCACTAGGAAGCTGAATGGAAATGGAACCATCAGAAGAAGAGGAAGCAAAAAGGATGGGGGGGGGGGGGGGGGGGGTTGAGCTGGAGTGAAGGTCAAACTGAGCCTCTGTCCCTTTAGACCTTTGCTTACTAGTTTGTTTGTAGAAAATGTCCAGTCCCTGCTAAACAAACTAGATAAAAGCCAGGCTAAACTTGCCAGCCAGATGCTCATCTGAGTTTGCCAGTACTGATTTTTACATAGATCTGGTTGAGAAGTAAAATATCAGAAGCTGCTGTTCAATTTGCTGAAAGGAACCTATTCAGAGAAGATGGACTTGAGGAATTTTGTAAACTCAGAGGTATACTTATGTCAATAATAAGTAGTACTGAGACACTGACCTCGTTGAGTCCTTTTGCTCAGGTGATGTGGAATACTCTCTGTTTAAGTTTAGGCCCTTTTACTTGCCACTAGAAATTTCAGAGGTGGTTGTGGTTGAAGCCTATATCCCACCACAAGCTCCCATGGAAGCTGTCATGGATATTTTACATGATGATTAGCAAAACAACAAGGTAACTAAGCAGATGGGGAAGTCATTGTTGATGGGTTGTCAACCAGTCAAAATAGAAGTTGGTTTTGACAATTTTCAACCAATGTCTTTCATCCTACTTGTGGAAAGATTTGCTAGACCATATATACTGTATATTTAAAGATGCATATATGACGTTTAGATGTCAACATACAGTATTGGTCACTTTAACCATGTTTATTTGATCTTGGGTCCAGCATATAAACTACTGTTCAAGTGTAATAGCCTAAAATAGTCAATAATAGATAAAACAGGTGTGTATCATGTTACCGGCATCTGTGCCCCCCAGAATGCTGGCTGGGGGGCAATTGCATAAAGCCCTTTGCGGGCTCGGTACGACCTGCATGGACACCCACAAGTGGGAATAGTCCCTGTTAATTGGCATGCCAACCATTGGGATTGTGAGGGGGCGGGATGTAGGGGGAGGTAAAGTGACCGGTGGTCTCCTGACTGCCAGTCACATAACTACATCCTGATAAAACACGTGGTTAAATCCACGTAGGGAGAGCATAATTAAATCAATCAATCAATCAATCAATCAATCAATCAAGCAAACATAATGTATAAATATTAAAAACACACAATTTTATTTACAATAATCATAAAATCACAATTCATTCACTGGTCAAAAAAGAAAGACTATGTCTCTGCAGCAAACAGCAAAGATAAATCACTTTTAGTGTGGGATAGATTTTTGTTAACCACAATTGAACAGTCTCCAGGGAGTGCCAATGGTAGGGTCCTCAATAGAGCATGTCCATATATCAATGGTCGGTGCCTTTAAATTTTAAATGTGCTTAGTTGAAGGGTTAAGCATAGTGCCCAACATAGGTGGTCATTCCGAGTTGATCGCTAGCTGCCGTTGTTCGCAGCGCAGCAAACAGGCTAAAAATCGGCACTTCTGCACATGCGTATGGTGCGCACTGCGCATGCGCGACGTACTTTCACAAAAGCCGATGCAGTTTTACACAGGGTCTAGCGACGCTTTTCAGTCGCACTGCTGATCATTGAGTAATTGACAGGAAGTGGGTGTTTGTGAGTGGTAACTGACCGTTTTCGGGGAGTGTGTGTAAAAATGCAGGCATGCCTGATGAAAACGCAGGAGTGGCTGGAGAAACTGGGGAGTGGCTGGACGAACGCAGGGCATGTCAAAACAGGAACTAAATAGTCTGAAGTGATCGCAAGGTAGGAGTAGGTCTGCAGCTACTCTGAAACTGCACAATTTTTTTTGTAGCAGCGCTGCGATCCTTTTATTTGCACTTCTGCCAAGCTAAGATACACTCCCAGAGGGTGGCAGCTTAGCGTTTGCACTGCTGCTAAAAGCAGCTAGCGAGCGATCAACTCGGAAGGAGGGCCATAATCGGCAGGCGCTCTTCCCTGACACACAGCAGAGGAAAAAAAAACTAAGAACGTTTAAAAATTAAAGGCACAGACCATTGAAATATGGACATGCACCATGGAGGGCCCTAATATTATTACAAATAAAATTGTGAGTTTTTAATATTTATACATTGATTGATTGATTGATTGATTGATTGATTGACTTAATGTACTTATTCACTCCTTACATGGGTTTAACCACATGTTTTATCTAGCAGTTTCTATATCCACTTATGGATTATTTTTTCTATTGTAGTCATATTCATTAGGGGTGTACTTTTTAATCTTTGATTGGCACATGTTTCAGACAAACATGGTGTACATGGCTGAATGACCTGTATGACAATCAGCGTGCAAATCTGATTTGCTTGCTCTATATGGACATGCAAAATACATTTTAAAGTGACTCCAATGTGTACTGTTATTTTTCCATAACATTTTCATGGAGGTCCCACTGAGATCAACTCAGCATTGACAAGCTAAGAAAGAAGGTGGATTTAGAGCCGGTGTACTTGGATCAACTGATGCCACAAAGTAAAAGCTTATTTCTTACTCTGCTCCATGTACTCTGTCTCTGGTCATCTGTGTTTGTGAGTTATTGCTGGTTGGGACTTGCTGAAGTCTTCTTAAAGATAGTTTAGTTTCATTATTAATATTTTAAAATGTGTACATTTTAGAGTTGAAGCTTAGAGTTTAATTTTTGGGATATTTTGGCTGCCATATCTGGCTAAATTGAGAGGGTTTTCTTTGAGAACGTGTGTGTTTGTGATTGGCCATCTGTGTTTGGATAGGTGCCGGTGTAAGGGAGAGGCAACAGTACCTGACACTATCCATGTACTGGATAGTGTCAGGGGGATGCAGTTAAGTTCCCAACAGTCAGGATCCTGGCGGTCAAAATTCCGATGCCGTTATCCCAACAGCAATCAAAATGCCGCCTGGAATTCCAACTAGGGTTGTGATCCACGCCACCACCAGATGAAGAATATAATAGTGTGGTAAGTGAAGCTCGTAACCGAGCCTGAAGAGTGGCAAGTGCAGCAAGCCCGCGAGGAGACACGCTGCACTCGATTTTGACTGTCTGGATTCCGGCATCTGTATTTCAACCAGTGGGATCCCGACTGTTGGGAAATCATACTGAATCCATGTCAGGGATACATCCTACTGTGAAAAAGCACCTCATACACTATAAGGCTGAGTTTGGTAGAGTATGGAACATGTGTCTTAGTAAAGGGCCATTTAACTTGATGAGGTTATAAGGCTTCCCAAAAGTGCAAATAATTTTATAGAGGAGAGAACCTGTTAACATTGTATTAAATACTAAAGGCTGAACTATAAAATAAAGATAAACCTTAACAATGGAACAAAGTAAATCCTTAGCTGGTAATGAATCTCAAAAGTTAGGGTTAGGTTTGTCATGGCAGTCCAGCAAGTGTGATGTATCAGAACTATGAAAGTTTGACTTAAAATGTCAGGCTTGGGATTCAAAATGCCCTGGTACACCATTGACAGGACCTTTTGATATAGATAAATGGGAAGGGTTAAGAGATAAATTAGGAAAACATCCCGATGAGTGGATGGATTATACATTATTGTTAGAGAAATCTAGTTACAGTATGTTTCTTCTTCAGCCTTTGTCACACAGACACTGCCTGATAAACCAATAGACAATAGACCCTGAGAGTCTGGACTAATTGGAAGCTAATAAACAAAAAAATACAAGTGCATATAGGGAAGGCAGAGTAGAAAAAGAGAATTACTACATTATTTAATCCTAACACACAAATATCTGATACAGATGGAGCCTCCGTTATTCAGGCTCTATCTGTGACTAGGCACGCCTGCATGGGCCCACCTGGTCACTGTGAGCGTCTCTGTTTGGACAGGTGCACGCGCCCAGACAGAGGCGCTCCCCATTCACTTGACTGGAGGGCGTCTCTATTTGGGCAGGCACGTGTGCCCTGACAGAGATGCTTACAATGGTAAGAGGCTCGTGCACTCCCGTCGTGACTAGGCGGACGGATTGCCTAGTCACGCTGGGAGTGCACACCTGCGACTAGGCAAGGTGAAATTACGGAGGCGCCATCTGTACATGTTAGACAGATGTACAGTAAATTGGTTTTTAAAATTACATCACAAAACATGGGGTTCAGAATGGAATACCAGCAGCCGGTATGCCGGCTGTCAGTATACCGACAGCGGCATCCCAGCCACCAGTATGCCAGCAGCGGGGCAAGCACAAAAAGTCCCCCTGCAGGCTTGTTGTGCTCGCCATGCTGCGGGCATGGTGGCTTACTGCACTCACCACAGGTTATATTCTCCCTCTATGGGTTTGTGGAAACCCACAGAGGGTGAATAGACTGTGGTGCCGGTATTCCTGCAGCAGCATTTCACCGCTAGTCGGGATTCCGGCATTGGCATTGTGACCACCGGGATCCCAACTGGCGGTATTGTAACCACTTCCCGAAGGATGATAAGGAAGGTCACTCTTACACAATTTAATTTAACATTGCTTAGAGAGAAATTAAAATAAGTAATTAAGTCCACATAAAAAAAGAAGAGTACTAATAAAATGGAGCAAAATTTTGCAAGATACACCCACAAGCCTTCATTAAAACTGGAAGCTTACAAAGTAGGAAAGTGCAGCATCAAACATTTTTTCAAGCTCCCTAAGACTGGTAACTACTGATGAAGGCAAGTTATGGTCAATCCACATCCCTTGGGCCAGACCAGAATAAAACCAAATTTGTAATAAGTGCAGAATACAGTATAAGAAGGGGGCAGAGGAACCTAAAGCTAAACTTGAATGTCTGTATAGAAAACACTCACTTGACAAGGTATAATTGTTTACTGGTTTACTAAACACTGAGTAATATAACAGACTCAAGGCCAGTACTGATGGGAGACATATGTGCTGAGCGATCTTAACACAGACCGCTCAGCACACCTCTCTGTTGTGTGCTGAGCAAGGGGGACGGACGGCCACTCATTTCACCCAGCATGCAGGCAAATCTAGCACCAGCGATAGCGATGCACGGGGCCGTGCATTGCTATCGCTGTGGGGGGTACACACGGACAAATCTAGTCAGATTGCTTAGAATTTAAGCACTTATCTCTCCATGTATACTCTCTTTAGGGGTCTATTTACTAAGCCTTGGATGGAGATAAAGTCAAAAGTACCAGCCAATCGGCTCCTAACTGCTATGCCACAGACTGTGTTTGAAAAAAGACAGTTAAGAGGTGATTGGCTGGTACTTTATCTACAGTGACTTTGTCTCCCTCCAAGGCTTAGTAAATAGACCCCTTACTGTATTACAGAAGCAGGATAAGAACACAGCCTACCTGTGGAAAAATGATGATTAAACAGGAACTCACATAATCAGTATAGGAATACTGTGTCAGGTTCAGAACAGAGTTACAAAACTATGGCGGTATTAAGAAAATATTTAAAGAAAGATTTCTATTTTTAATACTATCCAATACTTTTTGGAAGGTCTTAAACCTAATAGAAAAACTCAGTTGACTATTAATGATCCCCTATGGCATAAATCATCAGGATATTTTGGTAACCAAGAAATTCCCCTAAAAGCAATACAAGAGGTAAAGGTTGTGATGAAATGAGATGGACCTGGACTTTGAACCTTTTTATTAATCACTCGTTTCTCACAGTATAATGTACTTTCTTATCCATGGCCCAGTCTACGTATATACACCAGAGCATAGGTGTATCATTCATGTATAATGTTATTTCATGTTATTAGGTTTGCCCTTGCTATTAACTGCAATATGGTATGTATTGGAAATATAAAGACCATTGTCATACTGTGTGACTATAGCAGGACAACAGAAGCCATAGTGTGTGACAGGAGGAAAGCCGGGCAGCTGTGCTAGCTCATTACCATTTGTATCACATTCTTCAAAAATACTTCAACATGCTCTAACAGGTTCACTGTCATTTTTATCATGGAAAAATGTCTTCACCTTTATAGCCCACAACCTCCTCCGCTATTTTTTCTAAATTTTTAACTAGCATTTTTTCATTGGCCTTGAATTCCTTAGTCCCTTTGTGGTGCTCCATTGCTTTTTCTTGGGCTTTAAGCTCTTTTTCGATCAGGAGCAGATATCTCTTCTTCTTCTCAATTATAAGTTGCATTAATCTTAAAGAGCAGCCATGCAGAACTAAATCCCAGTCTTTCATGAATTGATCACTGTGGACAGCAAAAAACCTAAAGGACAAGTAAGCACCTAGTACGTTCACGCAAAAGTAAGCAAAAGAAAGGGACCTAAGGGACAATCAATTTAAGGCCTTTTCAAATGCAATCAGTGCAACATATGCAAATTCATCCACTCAAATTCATATAATGTCATGAACTTTGATGACTATAAATTCCATTAAGTAAAGGACCTGATAAACTGCAACATTGTCTGTGTTGTATACATGTTAGAGTGCCCCTGTAGACTAAAATACATGGGCAAAACAAAATGACCACTAAAGACCAGAATATAAGAGCATGTCCAGAGTATTAAAAATAAAGTTTCTAATTATACAACACAAACAATACCCATACTTTACCACCATGCAATTAACCACTCTCCAAGATTTGATAAATCTTGGTTAGTATTCCAGAAATATTTTAAGTTCCCAAGCTGTCTTTGGTAAAATCGGCAATCAAAAAGTTTGTTGCATTGCTCTAATAAATGGTAATGATAGTCGTTTTTTGAGCGGATGGCAACTTTTTAATGTTACCCTCTATCAAATGGTGCAGAATTGATGCTTCTGTGATGTAAAAATACAGCTGAATACAGGTCCCAGCTATGATACAACCTCGGGTCTCTACTGAACATGATCAACCTGGATTTCTGAGAATGTGTGACCCAAAATAATTGCAACAGAGCATTTACTATTCAATATAGGGTCTGTGCCTACCTCTGTGTGACCTAGTCTCTATTTTCCCCAATCTGTGCCCTACACTCGCTGACCTGCTCCTCCTCCAGAAGAAAAAGTTACTAACTTACTTAGCCACCTATGTAGGTGATTAAATGCTATGAAATCATTGGGATCCACTGGCTGCATCATTTGCAACTGGAGTGAGGGCTTAGTATTGTGGAAAGATTATACACAAGTCAGTTGTTGACCATGGTGATCAACTGCATTTACCACCATGCCCAATAAATATCCAGTTCTAAAAGGAATGATATCAGATATGACAGTAGTTTTTGGGCAACACATGGTGCAATATGGAGCAATTGCCTCAACTTGGTTGCAATATCTCAATGTTGAATGTTAATTAGCGCCTTGAGTCCTATTGGAGAAAAAGCGCTATATAAATAAAATTATTATTATTATTAATTAGGAGTATAGATGTGCGGGTTTGGATTTACTTAGATGTACCCTGTACTCAAAATTTAATTTTATTGGCTCTTAGATGTCACGTGTTTTGGTTAGCCAATAAGAACAATACGGATAAATCCGAACTTGCGTTAAATTCTGGCATTAAGAACCCAGTAAATCCAAACCCGCATATCTCTAATTAGGAGGGGTATTTTATTTCTGAACTAGAGGTCTAAAGACAAAATTACAGTATTTATTTCCAGTGAGTAAATCATTTTAATTAAATGTAATTCAAGCTACTTCTATATTCACCCTACAGCATGAGACTGTGATGTAGTCTGTGATTACTGTACTTGAATTGTCCTATATTTAGCATCGTTATGACCCCTTTTTTCAAAATTTTAATAAATGTTATTTCTATGCTTTAAATAAAAATGATAATTACTGATTACATTTGTTTGTTATGTCATTCAGATAATTAAAACATAACCTGAGATAGTATACCTCAGTAGATTGCCTTCCATGTAAAACTACTGCATGCATTAAAAATATATGCTTAAGCGAGGGTGTAGAAGATTGATATCTGATACTGGTAGAATCTGCTGCACATTAATGACCTGATTTACAGTCTGATACATTTTGTTAAGGGCGGTCGCAAAAACTTGTGGTCTTGTGTGTGTATTATAGCTCATAAGTATCTAAAATTTGCAGTTTTTATGTGTCAAGTCTACAGTACATCATATGATCAGTGTATACGTTTGTAGACACTGCACAGCATAGAGATACAGCTTAGAAGTGTTGCTATTACTGTATATAGACAACAGAAAGACTTTTATTATCAGTGCTAGCAATAATATCAGGCCCCAGCGCCCTGCACTCTGCCATTAACCACATGGTCTGCACGCTACTTCAGTAGTTTCCAGGGGGTCCGCTGTCTTCCTGATGCTTTATGCTGCTCCTGTAGCTATACTGCACTTGGACTTGGTGTCCACTATCAGTCTTCTTCTGCTGGCTCCAGTTACTGGGTGCCACCATCTTGGGACACCTTACTGTGTCTCAGCCTATAGTGAGCCTAGTTCAGGTCCCATGACTTCAGCCTCCAATCACCACTGAGCAGTCCATATAAACATTCTTCTTGAAGCACTGGCCAGTGCAACATAGCTATACCCTAGTGTGCATTTACTCCTGGTCTTTCTGATCAGTTCCTTGCTTCTGTAAAACCACCATCTGGTACCAGCTCTCACCTGTCCAGTAGCACTACTGTTCCCATCAATACCAGTTCCAGTCTGGTTGATAAAGCTTCAAGCTCTGACCTGTCCTGAAGCATTACTGCTCTCGGCAATATCTATTCCAGCCTTGTTAATGCAGTCTCCAGCTCAGACATTTTCTGTGGTCCTACTGCTTCCAGCAATACCAGCTCCAGTTTGGTCAGTCCAGTAGTCAGTACTAATCTACTACCACTTCCAGCCTATAGTAGTTGGCTCAACAATCCACTCTCGTAGTTGCAGAACTACTGATTCCAGCAATCATACTTGTAGACTGTCTTTCATACGAGTTCCAGCAGAATTACCAGTGATACTATTTCTAGCCTGGTAATTCAGCATAGCTGGTCCTAGCTTGTCATCCAGTCTCAGCCAGTCATACAGCATAGCCAGTCCCAGCCTGGCTTCCAGCATTGCTGATCCCAGACCAGCATCACCGGTGCCAGTCAGGTACCTAGCTCTCATAATCTAAAGCCTCCTCTACAGTGTCCCTCTCATGAATAAAGATACCCAGTTTCCGACATTAAACTGTTTCACCTGCTCTATCCCAGAGTGCAAGTCTGGGAACACAAATTTATCAGTTTCTGACAAATAATATACTGCAAATATGTAAAAGGAGCAAATAAAAATATGGGGATTTTCATATTTTTATCAAAACGTGTCAGCTTGCTGCCAATCATCAAGAGACTCCAATTTTCTGTAAGTCTATTTTGTATACAGTACATACCTATATATGTCATTAATACTGCCATGCAGCTGGTACCATGTACAAAATGGGTTAAACCTAGAACATGCATATTGTAAAAGTATGCAAATGTATCATTACCCTATTTGTACACAATATTTATATTGTAATGAAGTATTTTATAACAGAGAATAAACTAATGTTGTATTGCTACTGTAAATGTCAAAGTTGAATTTATAAAATGCAATCAAAACAACATCCATAATTTACAGCACAAATAGAGATCTTCTTACCTGTAGTAGCACAAATACAAATCACAAATGAGTCATTTTATATGATAGTAGTGAAGTACCTGCAAAAGTAAAACTCTAAAAAACATATCTGGGGATGCATCCATCTTTAATTAAGCTGCATCATCAGGAAGTCAATGGATAAATCTAAATACAAAAGCATTTTGATGCAGCACACAATATGAAAATGTGTACATTTTGCCATAAAACAATGACTAACATCAAATTCTAAATATGGCTCTAAATATCAAAAGGAAATCACAGTAGCAAGAATATGTTTTTTCATAGGAATTATTTTAATATGGAAAAAAGATCCCTAAAATAATCAAAGAAGACACTTGTTGCAGTTCATAAAAAGAATATTAGAGGACTTAAAAATAATTGTACATTTTAAATGAATAATATTAGAAATATAATTATAATATTCTAGAAATAGCAAAATTGTAAGTCAGCTTTCTGAAATACCTACTATTTTTATTTGCAAAAAGTAGCTTATTGAGCTATAATAATGAAATTACAGTATAATGCTTTACATATTTCCACAGTCCATAAAAACTCATTTTTGTAAGAAGACCAGAGATAAGAAAATAAATGTAAGTTAACAACACAGAACACAAAAATAGTGTACTCCTAAAACTAAACTACTAAATAATATAGGACAGAAAAGAATGTTTATCTTGACAAGTTAATGGAGAATCCAAAATACTGAACAGTATCTAATAAATTATAGAAAATGACTTCTGTGGAGGGACATCAAGAATGTTTTGATGTTATAAATTGAAATCCCTTATATAGTTAATATGGACTCACAGCACTCACATGACTTACAAATGTGTCCTCATTAGTGATGTGCACCGGAAATTTTTCGGGTTTTGTGTTTTGGTTTTGGATTCGGTTCCGCGGCCGTGTTTTGGATTCGGACGCGTTTTGGCAAAACCTCCCTAAAAAAATTTTGTCGGATTCGGGTGTGTTTTGGATTTGGGTGTTTTTTTACAAAAAACCCTCAAAAACAGCTTAAATCATAGAATTTGGGGGTCATTTTGATCCCATAGTATTATTAACCTCAATAACCATAATTTCCACTCATTTTCAGTCTATTCTGAACACCTCACAATATTATTTTTAGTCCTAAAATTTGCACCGAGGTCGCTGGATGGCTAAGCTAAGCGACACAAGTGGCCGACACAAACACCTGGCCCATCTAGGAGTGGCACTGCAGTGTCAGACAGGATGGCACTTCAAAAAAAATAGTCCCCAAACAGCACATGATGCAAAGAAAAAAAGAGGCACACCAAGGTTGCTGTGTGACTAAGATAAGCGACACAAGTGGCTGACACAAACACCTGGCCCATCTAGGAGTGGCACTGCAGTGTCAGGTAGGATGGCACTTCAAAAAAATTGTCCCCAAACAGCACATGATGCAAAGAAAAAAAGAGGCGCACCAAGGTCGCTGTGTGACTAAGCTAAGCGACACAAGTGGCCGACACAAACACCTGGCCCATCTAGGAGTGGCACTGCAGTGTCAGACAGGATGGCACTTCAAAAAAATTGTCCCCGAACAGCACATGATGCAAAGAAAAATTAAAGAAAAAAGAGGTGCAAGATGGAATTGTCCTTGGGCCCTCCCACCCACCCTTATGTTGTATAAACAGGACATACACACTTTAACGAACCCATCATTTCAGCGACAGGGTCTGCCACACGACTGTGACTGAAATGACTGGTTGGTTTGGACCCCACCAAAAAAGAAGCAATCAATCTCTCCTTGCACAAACTGGCTCTACAGAGGCAAGATGTCCACCTCATCATCATCCTCCGATTCCTCACTTCTTTCACTGTGTACATCCCCCTCCTCACAGATTATTAATTCGTCCCCACTGGAATCTACCATCTCAGGTTCCTGTGTACTTTCTGGAGGCAATTGCTGGTGAATGTCTCCACGGAGGAATTGATTATAATTAATTTTGATGAACATCATCTTCTCCACATTTTCTGGAAGTAACCTAGTACGCCGATTGCTGACAAGGTGAGCGGCTGCACTAAACACTCTTTCGGAGTACACACTGGAGGGTGGGCAACTTAGGTAAAATACAGCCAGTTTGTGCAAGGGCCTCCAAATTGCCTCTTTTTCCTGCCAGTATACGTACGGACTGTCTGACGTGCCTACTTGGATGCGGTCACTCATATAATCCTCCACCATTCTTTCAATGGTGAGAGAATCATATGCAGTGACAGTAGACGACATGTCAGTAATCGTTGGCAGGTCCTTCAGTCCGGACCAGATGTCAGCACTTGCTCCAGACTGCCCTGCATCACCGCCAGCGGGTGGGCTCGGAATTCTTAACCTTTTCCTCGCACCCCCAGTTGCGGGAGAATGTGAAGGAGGAGCAGTTGACGGGTCACGTTCCGCTTGACTTGATAATTTTCTCACCAGCAGGTCTTTGAACCTCTGCAGACTTGTGTCTGCCGGAAAGAGAGATACAACGTAGGTTTTAAATCTAGGATCGAGCACGGTGGCCAAAATGTAGTGCTCTGATTTCAACAGATTGACCACCCGTGCATCCTGGTTAAGCGAATTAAGGGCTCCATCCACAAGTCCCACATGCCTAGCGGAATCACTCTGTTTTAGCTCCTCCTTCAATGTCTCCAGCTTCTTCTGCAAAAGCCTGATGAGGGGAATGACCTGACTCAGGCTGGCAGTGTCTGAACTGACTTCACGTGTGGCAAGTTCAAAGGGTTGCAGAACCTTGCACAACATTGAAATCATTCTCCACTGCGCTTGAGTCAGGTGGACTGACTATGCCTGACTATAGACTTTGCCTATATCGTGGGCAGATGTATAGGTTTGAATGGCCTTTTGCTGCTCCTCCATCCTCTGAAGCATATAGAGGGATGAATTCCACCTCGTTACCACCTCTTGCTTCAGATGATGGCAGGGCAGGTTCAGGACTGTTTGGTGGTGCTCCAGTCTTCAGGACGTGGTGGCTGAATGCCGAAAGTGGCCCGCAATTCTTCGGGCCACCGACAGCATCTCTTGCACGCCCCTGTCGTTTTTTAAATAATTCTGCACCACCAAATTCAATGTATGTGCAAAACATGGGACGTGCTGGAATTTGCCCAGATGTAATGCACGCACAATATTGCTGGCGTTGTCCGATGTCACAAATCCCCAGGAGAGTCCAATTGGGGTAAGCCATTCTGCGATGATGTTCCTCAGTTTCCATAAGAGGTTGTCAGCTGTGTGCCTCTTATGGAAAGCGGTGATACAAATCGTAGCCTGCCTAGGAACGAGTTGGCATTTGCGAGATGCTGCTACTGGTGCCGCCGCTCCTGTTCTTGCTGCGGGAGGCAATACATCTACCCAGTGGGCTGTCACAGTCATATAGTCCTGAGTCTGCCCTGCTCCACTTGTCCACATGTCCGTGGTTAAGTGGACATTGGGTACAACTGCATTTTTTAGGACACTAGTGACTCTTTTTCTGACGTCTGTGTACATTTTCGGTATCGCCTGCCTAGAGAAATGGAACCTAGATGGTATTTGGTACCGGGGACACAGTACCTCAATCAAGTCTCTAGTTGCGTCTGAATTAACGGTGGATACCGGAACCACGTTTCTCAACACCCAGGCTGACAAGACCTGAGTTATCCGCTTTGCAGCAGAATGACTGCTGTGATATTTCATCTTCCTCGCAAAGGACTGTTGGACAGTCAATTGCTTACTGGAAGTAGTACAAGTGGTCTTCCGACTTCCCCTCTGGGATGACGATCGACTCCCAGCAGCAACAACAGCAGCGCCAGCAGCAGTAGGCGTTACACTCAAGGATGCATCGGAGGAATCCCAGGCAGGAGAGGACTCGTCAGACTTGCCAGTGACATGGCCTGCAGGACTATTGGCTTTCCTGTGTAAGGTGGAAATTGACACTGAGGAAGTTGGTGGTGTGGTTTGCAAGAGCTTGGTTACAAGAGGAAGGGATTTAGTGGTCAGTGGACTGCTTCCGCTGTCATCCAAAGTTTTTGAACTTGTCACTGACTTCTGATGAATGCGGATGAGTTGACGTATAAGGTAGGATGTTCCTAGGTGGTTAACATCCTTTCCCCTACTTATTACAGCTTGACAAAGGCAACACACGGCTTGACACCTGTTGTCCGCATTTGTGTTGAAATAATTCCACACCGAAGAAGTGATTTTTTTTTGTATTTTGACCAGGCATGTCAATGGTCATATTCCTCCCACGGACAACAGGTGTCTCCCCGGGTGCCTGACTTAAACAAACCACCTCACCATCAGAATCCTCCTGGTCAATTTCCTCCCCAGCACCAGCAACACCCATATCCTCATCCTGGTGTACTTCAACAGTGACATCTTCAATTTGACTATCAGGAACTGGACTGCGGGTGCTCCTTCCAGCACTTGCAGGGGGTGTGCAAATGGTGGAAGGCGCAAGCTCTTCCCGTCCAGTGTTGGGAAGGTCAGGCATCGCAACCGACACAATTGGACTCTCCTTGGGGATTTGTGATTTAGAAGAACGCACAGTTCTTTGCTGTGCTTTTGCCAGCTTAAGTCTTTTCATTTTTCTAGCGAGAGGATGAGTGCTTCCATCCTCATGTGAATCTGAACCACTAGCCATGAACATAGGCCAGGGCCTCAGCCGTTCCTTACCACTCCGTGTCGTAAATGGCATATTGGCAAGTTTACGCTTCTCATCAGGCGCTTTCAATTTTGATTTTTGGGTCATTTTACTGAACTTTTCTTTTTTGGCTTTTACATGCTCTCTACTATGACATTGGGCATCGGCCTTGGCAGACGACGTTGATGGCATTTCATTGTCTCGGCCATGACTAGTGGCAGCAGCTTCAGCACGAGGTGGAAGTGGATCTTGATCTTTCCCTATTTTAACCTCCACATTTTTGTTCTCCATTTTTTAATGTGTGGAATTATATGCCAGTATCAATAGCAATGGCCTACTACTATATATACTGCGCACAACTGAAATGCACCACAGGTATGGATGGATAGTATACTTGACGACACAGAGGTAGGTAGAGCAGTGGCCTTCCGTACCGTACTGCTATATATACTGGTGGTCACTGTCAGCAAAACTCTGCACTGTACTCCTCCTATATAATATACTGGTGGTCCCCAGTGCCCACAATAAAGCAGTGTGAGCACACTGAGCACACTGAGCAGCACACTGAGCAAAGATATGGAGTGTTTTTCAGGAATACAACGTATACTGGTGGTCACTGGTCAGCAAAACTCTGCACTGTACTCCTCCTATATAATATACTGGTGGTTCCCAGTGCCCACAATAAAGCAGTGATAGCACAGATATATGCAGCACACTGAGCACAGATATGGAGTGTTTTTCAGGCATACAACGTATACTGGTGGTCACTGGTCAGCAAAACTCTGCACTGTACTCCTCCTATATAATATACTGGTGGTCCCCACTGCCCACAATAAAGCAGTGTGAGCACTGATATATGCAGCACACTGAGCACAGATATGGAGTGTTTTTCAGGCAGACAACGTATACTGGTGGTCACTGTCAGCAAACCTCTGCACTGTACTCCTCCAATATAATACAGCTGCTCCCCAGTCCCCACATTTAAGCAGTGTGAGCACAGATACATGCAGCACACTGCGCACAGATATGGAGTGTTTTTCAGGCAGACAACGTATACTGGTGGTCACTGGTCAGCAAAACTCTGCACTGTACTCTTCCTATATAATATACTGGTGGTCCCCAGTGCCCACAATAAAGCAGTGTGAGCACAGATATATGCAGCACACTGAGCACAGATATGGAGTGTTTTTCAGGCAGACAACGTATACTGGTGGTCACTGTCAGCAAAACTCTGCACTGTACTCCTCCTATATAATACAGCTGCTCCCCAGTCCCCACAATTAAGCAGTGTGAGCACAGATATATGCAGCACACTGAGCACAGATATGGAGTGTTTTTCAGGCAGACAACGTATACTGGTGGTCACTGGTCAGCAAAACTCTGCACTGTACTCTTCCTATATAATATACTGGTGGTCCCCAGTGCCCACAATAAAGCAGTGTGAGCACAGATATATGCAGCACACTGAGCACAGATATGGAGTGTTTTTCAGGCAGACAACGTATACTGGTGGTCACTGTCAGCAAAACTCTGCACTGTACTCCTCCTATATAATACAGCTGCTCCCCAGTCCCCACAATTAAGCAGTGTGAGCACAGATATATGCAGCACACTGAGCACAGATATGGAGTGTTTTTCAGGCAGACAACGTATACTGGTGGTCACTGGTCAGCAAAACTCTGCACTGTACTCTTCCTATATAATATACTGGTGGTCCCCAGTGCCCACAATAAAGCAGTGTGAGCACAGATATATGCAGCACACTGAGCACAGATATGGAGTGTTTTTCAGGCAGACAACGTATACTGGTGGTCACTGTCAGCAAAACTCTGCACTGTACTCCTATATTATACAGCTGCTCCCAAGTCCCCACAATTAAGCAATGTGAGCACAGATATATGCAGCACACTGAGCACAGATATGGAGTGTTTTTCAGGCAGACAACGTATACTGGTGGTCACTGGTCAGCAAAACTCTGCACTGTACTCCTCCTATATAATATACTAGTGGTCCCCAGTGCCCACAATAAAGCAGTGTGAGCACAGATATATGCAGCACACTGAGCACAGATATGGAGTGTTTTTCAGGCAGACAACGTATACTGGTGGTCACTGGTCAGCAAAACTCTGCACTGTACTCTTCCTATATAATATACTGGTGGTCCCCAGTGCCCACAATAAAGCAGTGTGAGCACAGATATATGCAGCACACTGAGCACAGATATGGAGTGTTTTTCAGGCAGACAACGTATACTGGTGGTCACTGTCAGCAAAACTCTGCACTGTACTCCTCCTATATAATATATTAGTGGTCCCCAGTGCCCACAATAAAGCAGTGTGAGCACAGATATATGCAGCACACTGAGCACAGATATGGAGTGTTTTTCAGGCAGACAACGTATACTGGTGGTCACTGGTCAGCAAAACTCTGCACTGTACTCTTCCTATATAATATACTGGTGGTCCCCAGTGCCCACAATAAAGCAGTGTGAGCACAGATATATGCAGCACACTGAGCACAGATATGGAGTGTTTTTCAGGCAGACAACGTATAGTGGTGGTCACTGTCAGCAAAACTCTGCACTGTACTCCTCCTATATAATACAGCTGCTCCCCAGTCCCCACAATTAAGCAGTGTGAGCACAGGTATATGCAGCACACTGAGCACAGATATGGAGTGTTTTTCAGGCAGACAACGTATACTGGTGGTCACTGTCAGCAAAACTCTGCACTGTACTCCTCCTATATAATACAGCTGCTCCCCAGTCCCCACAATTAAGCAATAAGCACAAATATTATTAATAAACGGAGAGGACGCCAGCCACATCCTCTCCCTAACATTTCCAATGCACGAGTGAAAATGGCGGCGACGCGCGGCTGCTTATATAGAATCCGAATCTCGCGAGAATCCGACAGCGGGATGATGACGTTCAGGCGCGCTCGGGTTAACCGAGCCATACGGGAGAATCCGAGTATGCCTCGGACCCGTGTAAAATGGGTGAAGTTCGGGGGGGTTCGGTTTCCGAGGAACCGAACCCGCTCATCACTAGTCCTCATACACTATTGCCACAGTCACGCCAAAAAGTCCTTCTTGAAATGTCAAGTCCTGCACAACTTGGCTTGCAGTGAGTATCTTTTTTTGCTAAAATGTACATCTTATTCATGCAAATTAAAGAAACAAATATGACAAAACTGCTTTACAAGACTGCACTGATTTAATTTGATGTGCAACTCTTGTACATCTGTAAGCAAATGAGTCTTAATCTGTATAGGAAGTGCTAATATTATTATTATTATTATTATTATTATTATTATTATCCTTTATTTATATGGCACCACAAGGGTTACACAGCACCCAATTACAGAGTACATAGACAAATAATAAAAACAGGAAAACAGTGACTTACAGTTGAAGACAATAGGACACGTACAAGGTAAAAAACATAGCTACATCAGCAGATGAAACTGAAGTAAGTATCAGACTGGCAGAAAACCGTGGGATTTGGTGCAGTTGATGATTATTAAAGTAAGAAAAGGATAAGCTCATAAGGAAAGAGGGCCCTAATCATGAGATCTTACATTCTAAAGGGAAGGGGAAGACAGACAGGGGTGACACAGATGGGGTAGACAGAGAGGGTGGACCAGAGGGTTAAGATGAGATTTGGCTGTGTTTCGGAAAGAAGTTGGTCTTGAGAGCCCATTTGAAGTTCCTTAGAGAGGTGGAGAGTCTGAGGGGGAGAGGTAGAGTATTCCAGAGAAAGGGAGCAGCACATGAAAAATCTTGGAGGTAGGAGTGGGAGGAAGTAATCATTAGGCAGGAGAGTTGGCATGCATTAGCAGAGCAAAGACAACAGGTGGGAGTGTAAAGGGAGATAAGGTCAAAGATGTAAATGGGAGAGGACTGGGTGAGGGATTTGTAGGTGAATGTGAGAAGCTTGAATTGGATTCTGAAAGGGAAAGGAAGCCAGTGAAGAGCTTGTAGGAGAGGGGATGTGGACATAGTTTGTTTGGTGAGGAAGATATCCCGGGCTGCAGCTTTAAGTCTAAATTGGAGTGGAGAGTGGCATTTGTCAAGGATGCCAGTCAGGATGAGATTACAGACTGGAGATGACCAGTGAGTGGATAAGGGTCTTAGTAGAATCCTGGGTCAGAAAGGGTCTGATCCTGAAAATAGCTTTTAAGATGAAAATAGCAGGTTTGAGAGAAGTGCTGGATGTGTGGTTTGAAGGAGAAGGAGTCAAGGATTACTCCAAGACAGCGCACTTGAGAGCTAGAGGAGATAGTTGTGCCATCAATAGATAAATAAATTGTGGGAAGAGAGGTTGTGCGAGAGGGTAGGAAGATGATCAGCTCAGTCTTAGACATGTTAAGTTTAAGAAAGCATCTGGGACATCCAAGAAAAGATAGCAGAGAGACAGTTGGAGATATGAGTGAGGAGAGCGGGGAATAGATCTGGGGAGGAAAGGTAGATTTGAGTGTCATCAGCATAGAGATATTGGATGTCAAAAGAACTAATGAGTCCACTTAAAGAGGACGTATATAGGGAAAAAAGGAGAGGACTAAGAACAGAAACTTGGAGGACACCTACAGTTAGTGGAAGTGGGGGTGGGTGGAATCATGAGAGGATACAGAGAAGGAATGGTCAGAGAGGTAGGAAGACAGCCAAGAGAGGGTAGTTTTATGCAGACCAATGGAGTGAATGATTTGCAGAACGAGAGGGTGGTCCACAGTGTCAAAAGCAGCAGAGAGGTCAAGAAGAATAAGCAGAGAGTAGTTGCCCTTAGATTTGGCAACATGGAGGTCATTGCAGACTTTTGTGGGGGCTGTTTCAGTGGAATGGAGAGGATGGAAGCCAGACTGGAATGGGTCAAGTGGTGAGTGTGAGGAAAGACAGGAAGTAAGGCGGTTGTAGACAATATGCTCAAGAGTTTTGGAGGCAAAAGGGAGGAGAGAGATGGGTCGGTAGTTGGAGAGGGTATTTGGAACAAGGGTACATTTTTTAAGAATAGGAGAGACGAGTGCATGCACAGGCAGGGGTACCAGTGTCTAATGAGAGGGAGAGATTGAGAAACTGTGCAAGATGGGAACAGGCAGAAGGAGATAGGTAGCAGAGGAGGCTTGAGGTGATAGTGTCAAATGGAGAAGCCATGGGTGGTGGGGCCACAGATGAGGGTAAGGACTTCCTCACCAGAAACATGGGAGAAAGATGTTAGAATTGATGAGAGGGATGAGGAGGTGTAGTAAGGAATAGGAGGTGGGTGGTTGGTGATGGTCTGGTGGGACATGGTGTTCATACGTATGGAGTCAGTTTTGGATGTGAAGTAAATGTCAAAGTCAAGAGCAGAGAGTGAGGAGGGGAGATGAGGTGGGGGTGGGCAGAGGAGGGATTTGAGAGTGGCAAAGAGGCACAGGGGGTTGGAAGACTGGGAGGAGATGACGTTCTTAAAGTATGACTGTTTAGCAAGGGAAAGAGAAGCACTGAAGGATGAGAAGATAAGTTTGAAATGGAGGAAGTCTGCCTTAGAGCATGATTCCTCCAGTGTCACTCAGCAGTACGTGAGCATTTTTGCAGATATCTGGTGCATTTGGTATGCCAGGGTTGAGATGTTAATTTGTGAGGGTGAATAGTGGTTGGTGGAGCAACAGAGTCAAGAGCAGAAGTAAGGGGATGCATTGTATAAGGAAGTGGCTTGTTCAGGGCATGAAAGAGAGAATAGGAGAGCAAAGTGAGTTAAACAGGGAGGATAGGGATATAGTGTCAATAGCCTCAATGTTACTCTTAGTGATGGCAGCTTTCGGTAGAGAATTGGCACCCCCCCCCCCCCCATTTTTCCAATAGGGACATAGGCGCATACCTCGCAGGGTAGGGGCATGACAAAATTGATCCCAGAGAAAGCCCATGCTATGATACCCCTTCCCACACATATATATATATATATATATATATATATACACACACACATATATTATACACACACATTTATAAGACACTGCAAATGGATTTGGACACAAATCCATTTTATACCACATTCATGCACTCATCCGAGAGTTTATCACTATTCAGCCACAATAACCCTCATTAAATAACACATTTCAATATACTGCCACACCCAGGACTCCACCCCACAATCTGCTGCATGCCAGCCACACAGCCCATCCACCAAGCCCCTGGATGCCACATAAAAACTGAACTTTCTAACTATATAAAGCTACCTGTACCCTGTAAAGAAACAGCACCATAATCAAGCAGATCCATGCAGTGTGCAGCCAGACATTCAATCCCTTGAAGTCACACACTACATAGATCTGCCCAGCCGCAATGCTTATCATCCCTTCACAAAGCACAAGGTACACTTCAAATAATAAAAATTCTCAAGTTTGGTATTCTCTAGCTTTCTATGCAAGGGCAGATAGCTCAATGAATAGAGTGTCCGACTGCAATGTCATAGGCAACAAGTTTGAATCCTGGGCACATCAGCATTCTGAAATGTAATAAAGGACAGTGCGACTGAACAACAAAGAGCTATCAAGTCAAGTCCATTAATGATGTATAGGTATTAAAGACAAAAGTTGTGGGTGTAATAGACAGGGGCAGTCAGGAGATGCTAGGCTTCAAAACAGGGGGAAGCTGCAAGTGAAAGTAGTTAGATAATTCATAACTGACAAGTGCTGCCAACAGCGCCCACTATTATGCAGCGCTATGTGCAGCGCACACTTCGCACACACCTAGTTATGGCCCTGGGAGACGATTTGGTAAGTATACTTACCCTACCCCCTAACCTCACCCTCCCTTCCTGCAGCCTACCCAAACCCTCCCTTCCTGCAGTCTAGCCCTACCCCTTCCTAGTGGTGCATAAACCTAACCCCCTTTCACTGCAGCCTAGCCTTGACTCTCCAAGGTGGTGCCTAAACCTAACCCCCTCCCTGCAGCCTAACCCTAGCCCCACCCCAGCCTAACCCTAACCTCCCACTTAGTGCCTAAACCTAACCCCCCTCCAGGCTAACCCTAACAGCCTCTGGCATACTTATTATTGGGATACCAGCTGTTGGGATTCCGATGTCGGCATTTCAACTGATGTCAGGATTCTAGTGTCAGTGTTCTGCCTGCATGTTGGGATTCCAGAACCGGGATTCTGACTGCCGTCATCTCGACCGCCGGCATTCTGACAGCATCTCGTTTAACTAACAGCAGCACCAATTGAGACTGTGCACTGCTGATACACCTGCCATTGTGATTACTGCATGTGTATACAGAATGGCACACGGACACCTGGTTCTCTCTTGGGGTCCAGCGCTCAATTTCCTGGACTCCCAATCACTACCAAGGAGAGGCCCTGTGCCATGGCCACGGTGGTCGCACCACACATCACTGCTCCCTCCTGCCCACCTGCAATGCCCAGCATCTTCTACCCACTGAGTTCAGCTGCTGGCTCTACAGGGCACCATACTCAGCATCTGCCTGTCGACTTCCGTGCACTCCAGAGCCTGCAGTTCCAATACCTCCAGCTGTGGATAGGTACATCTGACCCTGTGAATTATGGTGCCTGGAGCAATGTGCCCTCACTCACCTCTACCTGATGGACTGGACCCCATTGCAACCTTTAGGTACTTTGGGCCTGTCCCTTGTACGTGTGTGTGTGTGTGTGTGTGTGTGTGTGTGTGTGTGTGTGTGTGTGTGTGTTGGGGGAGAAGTGGGGGAATGAAGTCTTGTCCCAGGTGACCAGAGGTCTAGTTTTGGCCCTGCTATAAGTATCATTTACTGTGAGTGAAGTGTCAAACACAGGGGACTAGTGTTTTGGTCTTATGCTATTACTACTGTAGATGCAATGTGCATTCATATATTATGTTTCATGCATAATCATTAGAGATGAGCGCCTGAAATTTTTCGGGTTTTGTGTTTTGGTTTTGGGTTCGGTTCCGCGGCCGTGTTTTGGGTTCGAACGCGTTTTGGCAAAACCTCACCGAATTTTTTTTGTCGGATTCGGGTGTGTTTTGGATTCGGGTGTTTTTTTCAAAAAACCCTAAAAAAACAGCTTAAATCATAGAATTTGGGGGTCATTTTGATCCCAAAGTATTATTAACCTCAAAAACCATAATTTCCACTCATTTTCAGTCTATTCTGAATACCTCACACCTCACAATATTATTTTTAGTCCTAAAATTTGCACCGAGGTCGCTGTGTGAGTAAGATAAGCGACCCTAGTGGCCGACACAAACACCGGGCCCATCTAGGAGTGGCACTGCAGTGTCACGCAGGATGTCCCTTCCAAAAAACCCTCCCCAAACAGCACATGACGCAAAGAAAAAAAGAGGCGCAATGAGGTAGCTGTGTGAGTAAGATTAGCGACCCTAGTGGCCGACACAAACACCGGGCCCATCTAGGAGTGGCACTGCAGTGTCACGCAGGATGGCCCTTCCAAAAAACCCTCCCCAAACAGCACATGACGCAAAGAAAAAAAGAGGCGCAATGAGGTAGCTGTGTGAGTAAGATTAGCGACCCTAGTGGCCGACACAAACACCGGGCCCATCTAGGAGTGGCACTGCAGTGTCACGCAGGATGTCCCTTCCAAAAAACCCTCCCCAAACAGCACATGACGCAAAGAAAAAAAGAGGCGCAATGAGGTAGCTGACTGTGTGAGTAAGATTAGCGACCCTAGTGGCCGACACAAACACCGGGCCCATTTAGGAGTGGCACTGCAGTGTCACGCAGGATGTCCCTTCCAAAAAACCCTCCCCAATCAGCACATGATGCAAAGAAAAAGAAAAGAAAAAAGAGGTGCAAGATGGAATTGTCCTTGGGCCCTCCCACCCACCCTTATGTTGTATAAACAAAACAGGACATGCACACTTTAACCAACCCATCATTTCAGTGACAGGGTCTGCCACACGACTGTGACTGATATGACGGGTTGGTTTGGACCCCCCCCAAAAAAGAAGCAATTAATCTCTCCTTGCACAAACTGGCTCTACAGAGGCAAGATGTCCACCTCATCATCACCCTCCGATATATCACCGTGTACATCCCCCTCCTCACAGATTATCAATTCGTCCCCACTGGAATCCACCATCTCAGCTCCCTGTGTACTTTGTGGAGGCAATTGCTGCTGGTCAATGTCTCAGCGGAGGAATTGATTATAATTCATTTTAATGAACATCATCTTCTCCACATTTTCTGGATGTAACCTCGTACGCCGATTGCTGACAAGGTGAGCGGCGGCACTAAACACTCTTTCGGAGTACACACTTGTGGGAGGGCAACTTAGGTAGAATAAAGCCAGTTTGTGCAAGGGCCTCCAAATTGCCTCTTTTTCCTGCCAGTATAAGTACGGACTGTGTGACGTGCCTACTTGGATGCGGTCACTCATATAATCCTCCACCATTCTATCAATGTTGAGAGAATCATATGCAGTGACAGTAGACGACATGTCTGTAATCGTTGTCAGGTCCTTCAGTCCGGACCAGATGTCAGCATCAGCAGTCGCTCCAGACTGCCCTGCATCACCGCCAGCGGGTGGGCTCGGAATTCTGAGCCTTTTCCTCGCACCCCCAGTTGCGGGAGAATGTGAAGGAGGAGATGTTGACAGGTCGCGTTCCGCTTGACTTGACAATTTTGTCACCAGCAGGTCTTTCAACCCCAGCAGACTTGTGTCTGCCGGAAAGAGAGATCCAAGGTAGGCTTTAAATCTAGGATCGAGCACGGTGGCCAAAATGTAGTGCTCTGATTTCAACAGATTGACCACCCGTGAATCCTTGTTAAGCGAATTAAGGGCTCCATCCACAAGTCCCACATGCCTAGCGGAATCGCTCCGTGTTAGCTCCTCCTTCAATGTCTCCAGCTTCTTCTGCAAAAGCCTGATGAGGGGAATGACCTGACTCAGGCTGGCAGTGTCTGAACTGACTTCACGTGTGGCAAGTTCAAAGGGCATCAGAACCTTGCACAACGTTGAAATCATTCTCCACTGCGCTTGAGACAGGTGCATTCCACCTACTATATCGTGCTCAATTGTATAGGCTTGAATGGCCTTTTGCTGCTCCTCCAACCTCTGAAGCATATAGAGGGTTGAATTCCACCTCGTTACCACTTCTTGCTTCAGATGATGGCAGGGCAGGTTCAGTAGTTTTTGGTGGTGCTCCAGTCTTCTGTACGTGGTGCCTGTACGCCGAAAGTGTCCCGCAATTCTTCTGGCCACCGACAGCATCTCTTGCACGCCCCTGTCGTTTTTAAAAAAATTCTGCACCACCAAATTCAAGGTATGTGCAAAACATGGGACGTGCTGGAATTTGCCCATATTTAATGCACACACAATATTGCTGGCGTTGTCCGATGCCACAAATCCACAGGAGAGTCCAATTGGGGTAAGCCATTCCGCGATGATCTTCCTCAGTTGCCGTAAGAGGTTTTCAGCTGTGTGCGTATTCTGGAAAGCGGTGATACAAAGCGTAGCCTGCCTAGGAAAGAGTTGGCGTTTGCGAGATGCTGCTACTGGTGCCGCCGCTGCTGTTCTTGCGGCGGGAGTCCATACATCTACCCAGTGGGCTGTCACAGTCATATAGTCCTGACCCTGCCCTGCTCCACTTGTCCACATGTCCGTGGTTAAGTGGACATTGGGTACAACTGCATTTTTTAGGACACTGGTGAGTCTTTTTCTGACGTCCGTGTACATTCTCGGTATCACCTGCCTAGAGAAGTGGAACCTAGATGGTATTTGGTAACGGGGGCACACTGCCTCAATAAATTGTCTAGTTCCCTGTGAACTAACGGCGGATACCGGACGCACGTCTAACACCAACATAGTTGTCAAGGCCTCAGTTATCCGCTTTGCAGCAGGATGACTGCTGTGATATTTCATCTTCCTCGCAAAGGACTGTTGGACAGTCAATTGCTTACTGGAAGTAGTACAAGTGGGCTTACGACTTCCCCTCTGGGATGACCATCGACTCCCAGCAGCAACAACAGCAGCGCCAGCAGCAGTAGGCGTTACACGCAAGGATGCATCGGAGGAATCCCAGGCAGGAGAGGACTCGTCAGAATTGCCAGTGACATGGCCTGCAGGACTATTGGCATTCCTGGGGAAGGAGGAAATTGACACTGAGGGAGTTGGTGGGGTGGTTTGCGTGAGCTTGGTTACAAGAGGAAGGGATTTACTGGTCAGTGGACTGCTTCCGCTGTTGCCCAAAGTTTTTGAACTTGTCACTGACTTATTATGAATGCGCTGCAGGTGACGTATAAGGGAGGATGTTCCGAGGTGGTTAACGTCCTTACCCCTACTTATTACAGCTTGACAAAGGCAACACACGGCTTGACACCTGTTGTCCGCTTTTCTGTTGAAATACCTCCACACTGAAGAGCTGATTTTTTTGGTATTTTCACCAGGCATGTCAACGGCCATATTCCTCCCACGGACAACAGGTGTCTCCCCGGGTGCCTGACTTAAACAAACCACCTCACCATCAGAATCCTCCTGGTCAATTTCCTCCCCAGCGCCAGCAACACCCATATCCTCCTCATCCTGGTGTACTTCAACATCTTCATCTTCAATCTGACTATCAGGAACTGGACTGCGGGTGCTCCTTCCAGCACTTGCAGGGGGCGTGCAAATGGTGGAAGGCGCATGCTCTTCACGTCCAGTGTTGGGAAGGTCAGGCATCGCAACCGACACAATTGGACTCTCCTTGTGGATTTGGGATTTCGAAGAACGCACAGTTCTTTGCGGTGCTTTTACCAGCTTGAGTCTTTTCAGTTTTCTAGCGAGAGGCTGAGTGCTTCCATCCTCATGTGAAGCTGAACCACTAGCCATGAACATAGGCCAGGGCCTCAGCCGTTCCTTGCCACTCCGTGTGGTAAATGGCATATTGGCAAGTTTACGCTTCTCCTCCGACAATTTTATTTTAGGTTTTGGAGTCCTTTTTTTACTGATATTTGGTGTTTTGGATTTGACATGCTCTGTACTATGACATTGGGCATCGGCCTTGGCAGACGACGTTGCTGGCATTTCATCGTCTCGGCCATGACTAGTGGCAGCAGCTTCAGCACGAGGTGGAAGTGGATCTTGATCTTTCCCTAATTTTGGAACCTCAACATTTTTGTTCTCCATATTTTAATAGGCACAACTAAAAGGCACCTCAGGTAAACAATGGAGATGGATACTAGTATACAATTATGGACTGCCTGCCGAGTGCAGACACAGAGGTAGCCACAGCCGTGAACTACCGTACTGTACTGTGTCTGCTGCTAATATAGACTGGTTGATAAAGAGATGTCTATGTAACTATGTATGTATAAAGAAGAAAGAAAAAAAAAACCACGGTTAGGTGGTATACAATTATGGACGGACTGCCTGCCGAGTGCAGACACAGAGGTAGCCACAGCCGTGAACTACCGTACTGTACTGTGTCTGCTGCTAATAATATAGACTGGTTGATAAAGAGATGTCGTAGTAGTATGTATGTATAAAGAAGAAAGAAAAAAAAACCACGGTTAGGTGGTATACAATTATGGACGGACTGCCTGCCGAGTGCAGACACAGAGGTAGCCACAGCCGTGAACTACCGTACTGTACTGTGTCTGCTGCTAATATAGACTGGTTGATAAAGAGATGTCTATGTAACTATGTATGTATAAAGAAGAAAGAAAAAAAAACCACGGTTAGGTGGTATACAATTATGGACGGACTGCCTGCCGAGTGCAGACACAGAGGTAGCCACAGCCGTGAACTACCGTACTGTACTGTGTCTGCTGCTAATATAGACTGGTTGATAAAGAGATGTCTATGTAACTATGTATGTATAAAGAAGAAAGAAAAAAAAACCACGGTTAGGTGGTATACAATTATGGACGGACTGCCTGCCGAGTGCAGACACAGAGGTAGCCACAGCCGTGAACTACCGTACTGTACTGTGTCTGCTGCTAATATAGACTGGTTGATAAAGAGATGTCTATGTAACTATGTATGTATAAAGAAGAAAGAAAAAAAAACCATGGTTAGGTGGTATACAATTATGGACGGACTGCCTGCCGAGTGCAGACACAGAGGTAGCCACAGCCGTGAACTACCGTACTGTACTGTGTCTGCTGCTAATATAGACTGGTTGATAAAGAGATGTCGTAGTAGTATGTATGTATAAAGAAGAAAAAAAAACCACGGTTAGGTGGTATACAATTATGGACGGACTGCCTGCCGAGTGCAGACACAGAGGTAGCCACAGCCGTGAACTACCGTACTGTGTCTGCTGCGACTGGATGATAAATGATATAAAAAATATATATATATCACTACTGCAGCCGGACAGGTATATATTATATATTATATAATGACGGACCTGCTAGACACTGTCTGTCAGCAGAATGAGTTTTATTTTTATAGAATAAAAAAAAAAACAACACACAAGTGAAGTCACACGACGAGTGTTTAACTTTTTCAGGCAATCACAATATAAGTATACTACTAACTATACTGGTGGTCAGTGTGGTCAGGTCACTGGTCAGTCACACTGGCAGTGGCACTCCTGCAGCAAAAGTGTGCACTGTTTAATTTTAATATAATATTATGTACTCCTGGCTCCTGCTATAACCTATAACTGGCACTGCAGTGCTCCCCAGTCTCCCCCACAATTATAAGCTGTGTGAGCTGAGCAGTCAGACAGATATATAATATATATAGATGATGCAGCACACTGGGCTGAGCCTGAGCAGTGCACACAGATATGGTATGTGACTGAGTCACTGTGTGTATCGCTTTTTTCAGGCAGAGAACGGATATATTAAATAAACTGCACTGTCTGGTGGTCACTCACTAGTAAACTCTCTGCACTCTCTACACTTCTACAGTACTCCTCCTAGTCCTAAACTCCAGTAAATCTCTCTCTCTTATAATCTAAATGGAGAGGACGCCAGCCACGTCCTCTCCCTATCAATCTCAATGCACGTGTGAAAATGGCCGCGACGCGCGGCTCCTTATATAGAATCCGAGTCTCGCGATAGAATCCGAGCCTCGCGAGAATCCGACAGCGTGATGATGACGTTCGGGCACGCTCGGGTTAACCGAGCAAGGCGGGAAGATCCGAGTCGCTCGGACCCGTGTAAAAAAACATGAAGTTCGGGCGGGTTCGGATTCAGAGAAACCGAACCCGCTCATCTCTAATAATCATAGCATAAGAAAAACAGCACCATATTCTAACATAATAACTTTTGTGTGTCTCCAGCAGAATCCATGGGTGCATGCCTTCATCAGCTTGGCTAGTGGAGGGGGTTGAGTCAAGTGAGCTAGTGCTGCACCTGGGGTTAAAGAGGAAAGAAAAGTAGCAAATGCAATTGCTGCCAGATCAAGCTGTATAGGCTGTACAGCAAAGAGGGTACATTGGCTCCTGCAAAAACCAAACATTAGTACTGCAGATACATGAAACCTCTTGTGAGCTCATCTATGTCTAGTAGCATGCCTCAATGCATGGCAGGGGCGGGAAACCAGGTAAACCCCAAATATACCTCTGACCCAGTGTGCCCTGCTACCATATGCACAGCTCCTACTTGAGAAACAGAGGCTCCAGAGTCCACCTGGAGCATCTCTGATGATTCTCCCTGATGTGGTCAAAAATGGTGTTATGCTCTGTCGCATACCTGTGACGATGGTGGATGCCGAGCAGGGCTGTGGTTTCATATATGTAGCATGGACCTCCCTGGATGGGTGGCATGTGTGAAGGTTCCAGGCAGGCGCTAGCAGAGACCCTCCCTCTGTTTTCATGAAAAATGCTGCCGCATCGAGTCCAGTTAGGTGGGCTGCTCGAAGGAATTCAGGAATGATTCAGTGCCTGCCAGCAATGGAGATGAGGCAGTTCCGTAAGCGTTGGCATGAGCGGTGGCTCCGGATAAGATGGAAGCTCTTGTGGCACCCAAAGACCTTGTCATCGCATGCAGGAGAGACCCAGCCACAGATTATAAGCATGGATGGAGCACACTGCAGGGGCAATTAGAAAGAGGAAAGAGCAAAAAGGTAAAGACGAAACGGATAAAGAGAAAGGAATAAAGAGAGAGAAAGGTAGTGAAAAAGATCAGGAGGAATGAAGGGAAAAAAGACAGAAATTCAACCAAAAACACAGGAGAAATAGAGACCAAACAGAAAATATAACCACATATGCGGCTGATTATCAATTGACTGCGCATGCATATGGATCATAGTGCGCATGCATGGGGAAACTGCAAAACTGCAAAAACTGCAAGCTGCAAAAAAATCCAATGACTTTTTTGATCGCTAGGCATACGCAAGTTGATTGACAGGAAGCCTGCATTTGGGGGTGGTTACTGGACATTTTCTGGGAGTGTCAGAAAAAATGCAGGTGTGCCCAAGCATTCAGGGAGGGTATGTGACGTCAGCTTGCGCACCAATTAGCCTGATTCTATTGCACTGTAGGAGTAGGTTCTGGGCTAAGCACAGATTGGAAAGTCATTGGATGGTGAGTGAGTTGCAAATGTATTTGCAGCTGACGGGCATCTGCAGAGATTTTCGCAAGGCATACGCAGACTTGCACGGGGTGGGTTTTCACTCTGTCTGGGCAGTGACTATCTGATCGCAAACCTCTGCAAATTTGTAGAGGAGCAATCAGGTCTGAATTACCCCCTCAGTCAGAAAGCTGGAACAAAGAGGCTTTGGCCTACAGCCCAAGCCTTTAAATAAAGTTCTAAATGGACACACCCCTGTCACACCAAAGGTAGGCTAAGACAAGTGACCTGGCCTCATGTCAGCCCCTATCCTAGAGGTTTAAACTACCTAATTTCTTATAGCAATCATTCAGTTTCTCTACTAATAAACATTCATACAGTACATACGTGACTAACGTGTATATCCAATTAACTATGTTAACTTAATTTGTGAGTTTCAGTAGCACAGCCAGCAGCAGGTTTTTTATATCCAATTAACCGGATTTACAGAATGTGGTATCTGGTATCTCGTCTCCCTTAGGGGTCTGTTCATGAAGCAGTGAAAATCGTGGAGAAGTGAGCCTGTGGAGAAGTTACCCATGGCAACCAATCAGCTACTCCGTACAATTGTATAGTATGTAAATTACAAATGTTACTTCAATGCTGATTGGTTGCCATGGGCAACTTCTCCACTGGCTCACTTCTCCACACTTTTCACTGCTTCATGAATAGACCCCTATATGATTAATTTGGCAATTACAAGTTTTAAATTAGCTTAATCTGGCTAATTACGTGCTACAGTATATTGGGTCAATATTCTGAAAAGTGAAGATGTGGGACAGCCATATGGGCGTGTTTTATGGATTGAGTAGCTGTTTTTAACATTGCTGGTGGGAGTTTGGGTACAGGAGTTTTTAAACAATTTTTTTAAGTGACTCAAAATCACCTTACAGACATTTGTATGTGCAACTAAATTAACTAGAGCATTTATTTGTTGAAATTTTTTTTATTTCTTTCATTTGTTTTTACTTTTGTTTAAAAATAGAAAAATCCATCTTTGGAACCTTTTTTCAATATTTGTCATTTTCCCATTAACAGAGATGTTTCACTACAGCGTGTTTCAATCATAAGAGGTTCAGAGCCACCGCCCAACATAGACACAAAATATGTTACGCAAACATTATTGTGGCAGTCCATAATTTGAGAGATGTCCAACTTATCTCATCACAACAAATGCTGACAGCGACTGCTACATTCCTGTAGGCCAGGCATTCCCAACCACGGTCCTCAAGGCACACTAACAGTGCAGGTTTTAGTGATATCCAGACTTCAGCACAGGTGACTTAATTAGTAGCTCAGTTATTTTGATTTAACCATCTGCGCTACAGCCTGGATATCACTAAAACCTGCACTGTTAGTGTGCCTTGAGGACCGTGGTTGGGAATGCCTGCTGTAGGCCATAGGCCTGCAAACTCGGTCCTCATTACCCCACACAGTGCATGTTTTGCAGGTAACCCAGCAGGTGCACAGGTGTATTAATTACTCACAGACACATTTTAAAAGGTCCGCAAAACATGCACTGTGTGGGGTAATGAGGACCGAGTTTGCAGACCTATGCTGTAGGCACATGGCAGTAAGATGAGAATGGCTACATCTGTACTGTTGATCTACCATCCGGATACCCATGGCAACCTCTGTGGTTGGTGGCAGCTCCAGGCCTCCTATAAGTGAATATAATGCCATCCAATATTTATTTGCAGTTTTTATAGGGTACAGGTTGATTTCCCCATTTTTCAACATAAAGCTGCTATTAACAATAAAAATGACAGTGCAAGTTTTTTTTTCAATTGGATGGGGTGTGAACTGGGTGCACACATAGCCAAGTTAACTTGAAATTGGGTGAGATAGGTGCCATAATTTCACCTGGAAAAATGTAATGACTGATTGGATATGTCAAGCAATACAGATACAGTAAATGCAGTACTAGTGATATTGTGGTACCATGATACACATACAGTAGCCATACCATACTTCACAACTTTTCATATCCCTGGGTTGGGACGCTCGGGGTCGGGCATCATATCCAAATATTTTTTAGATGTTGTAAGTCATGTTTCTTTCCATTCCACATTTCATATGGAGTATTTTTAATTGTTTTTCCTAACAGTAGGCTGTTGTGATTACTACTGCCCAGTAAATTGCTGGCATATCTGCATCAAAGAGCATGCTCTGCCCACTTTTGCAGTGTCTTAGTCATTGAGTTAGGGACACCATTATGCTCTGGATTGTATTGTATGTACTCTTTTATAATTCCATATATTTTCAGAATGGCTTGTGTCTTGCCACTTGTATGTTCTGAGCCGTTATCTGCACATAGTTTTCTGGAAAACATCCAAACTTGTTCTTTACGTGAAGAATATTCTTTTTTTTTTTTTTTTTTAACATATTTTTATTAATGCATCACTTCATATCATCACATTTTACATATAAGAGATGAGGAAAACAAAAAGTAACAATTACTACCAAAAGTCGGTAGCAACACTCACATTTGGTACAACATGTACTGATCAAAACATTGTAATGCGGATATAAGCATAAGTATAAGTATAAAGCTCATTATTCCCTAAATAGCATTGTCATTTACATAGAACTCACAAAAGAAAAAATAAATTTGCCGTCATGTATCTACAAGGTATGCGAGGAGGCCAGGCCCTGGGAACATTTTCCTCTCCAATCATTTCATAGGATCAAGTGTCCAGAACAATGGGGGGGGGTCACCCAGCAGTATTCGTGTTTCGCACCATTCAGTATTTTTAAGTGAGCATCTTATTAGTTTTTGATAATCTGTAGGAAGAGTTACTATATAGCTCTCCCAAACATCAAAAAATCGACCAACTAGTTTATCTTTATGTATTGTGGTTTTCAACCATTGCATTTGGAATAAATTATGTCATTTCTGTTTACATAAAGCTAACATGGGGGGGCTATGGAGAATCCAAGATTGTAATATAGCTTTGCGAGCTGCTGAGCTTATAGCAAGTAGTAAACTTTTGCAGCCTTTGGTGATTCTCTGATTTTCTGGAGTAATTCCAAACAGAGCCCATTCCACTGTAAGAGGGAAAACATTTATTAATAGTTCTGTCGCGTAATGTCTAATTTGAAGCCAGAATCGGCGTAACATAGGAAATTTCCTAAAGCAGTGCATTAAATCCAGTCTCAGAGCATTGCACTTAAGACATGCATTCACCATCCAAGTCAGACATACCCGCCAAATACTGTCTACGAGGGGAGTAATAAACCCTATGAGCAATGTTATAATTAGAGATGTGCGGTGGGCACTTTTCGTGTTTTGTGTTTTGGTTCTAATTCCATGCTCGTGTTTTGGTTTTGTGTTGGTTTTGCCAAAACCACCCTTTCGTGATGTGGTTTTGGTTTTGGATCTGGATGATTTTTGAAAAAAACATAAAAACAGCTAAAATCACAGAATTTGCAGGTAATTTGGCTCCTATGGTATTATTAACTTCAATAACATTAATTTTCACTAATTTCCAGTCTATTCTGAACACCTCACACCTCACAATATTGTTTTTAGGCCAAAAGGTTTCACCAAGGTAACTGTATGACTAAGCTAAGTGACACAAGTGTGCCGCACAAACACCTGGCCCATCTAGGAGGGGCAATGCAGTGGCAGACAGCATGGCACTTAAAAAAACCTAGGCCCCAAACATCACATGATGCAAAGAAGAAAAAGAGCAAGTGCAAGATGGAATTGTCCTTGGGCCGTCCCATCCACCCTTATGTTGTATAAACAGGACATGCACACTTTAACAAACCAATCATTTCAGTGACAGGGTCTGCCACACTACTGTGCCAGTTTGTGCCCCCGCCTAAAAAGAAGCAATCAATCTCTCCTTGAACAAACTGGCTCTACAGAGGCAAGATGTCGACCTCATCCTCTGATTCCTCACCCCTTTCAGTGTGTACATCTTCATCCTCACAGAGTGTTAATTCATCCGCACTGGAATCCACCTTAACAGGTCCCTGTGTACTTTCTGGAGGCAATTACTGGTCAAGGTCTTCCCGGAGGAATTTATAATTCATTTTGATGAACATCATCTTCTCCACATTTTGTGGAAGTAACCTCCTACGCCGATCGCTGACAAGGTTACCGACTGCACAAAAACTCTTTCGGAGTACACACTGGAGGGGTGGCAACTTAGGAAAAATAAAACCAGGTTGTGCAAGGGCATCCAAATCGCCTCTTTTTCCTGCTAGTATACGTACTGACTGTCTGACATGCCTACTTGGATGCTGTCACTCATATAATCGTTCACCATTCTTTCAATGGTGACAGAATCATATGCAGTGACGGTAAACATGTCAGTAATCGACCCGTTGGCAGCTCCTTTAGTCTTGACAAGATGTCAGTACTCTCTCCTGACTGCTTTGCATCACCACCAGCGGGTGGGCTAGGAAATCTTATCCTTTTCCTCGCAGCCCCAGTTACAGGAGAGCTGTTGACGGGTCACATTCCGCTTGATTTGACAATTTTCACACCAGCAGGTCTTTGAACCTCTGCAGACTTGTGTCTGCCGGAAAGAGAGTTACAACATAGGCTTTAAACCGAGGATCGAGCATGGTGGCCAAAATGTGGTGCTCTGATTTCAAAAGATTGACCACCCGTGAATCCTGGCAAAGCGAATGAAGGGCTCCATCCACAAGTCCCACATACTTAGCAGAATCGCTCCGTCTTAACTCCTCAAATTTCTCCAGTTGCTTCTGCAAAAGCCTGATGAGGGGAATGACCTAACTCAAGCTGGCAGTGTCTGAACTGACTTCACGTGTGGCAAGTTCGAAGGGTTGGAAAACCTTGCACAAGACGGAAATCATTCTCTACTGCGCTTGAGTCAGGTGCATTCCCCCTCCTTTGCCTATATCGTAAGTGGATGTATAGGCTTTAATGGCCTTTTGCTGCTCCTCCATCCTCTGAAGCATATAGAGGGTTGAATTTCACCTCGTTACCACCTCTTGCTTCAGGTGATGGCAGGGCAGGTTCAGGTGTGTTTGATGGTCCTCCAGTCTTTGGCACACGGTGGCTGAATGCCGAAAGTGGCCCACAATTTTTCTGGCCACCGACAGCATCTCCTGCGCGCCCCTGTCATTTTTCAAAAAATTATGCACCACCAAATTAATTGTATGTGCAAAACATGGGACGTGCTGGAATTTGCCCAGATGTAATGCACACACAACATTGGTGGTGTTGTCCGATATCACAAATCCTCAGGAGAGTCTAATTGAGGCAAGCCATTGTGCAATGATGTCCCTCAATTTCTGTAAGAGGTTGTCAGTGGTGTGCCTCTTATGGAAAGTGGTGATACATAGCATAGCCTGCCTAGGAATGAGTTGACATTTGTGAGATGCTGCTACTGGTGCTGCTGCTGTTGTTAATGCGGGAGGCCATACATCTACCCAGTTGGCTGTCACAGTCATATAGGGGTATATGCAATTCCGGCCGAATTGCGTCTTTTTTTCGACCGTTTTAGGATTCGACTGTACTCGACAGCTGAAACCCTCCACCCGGCACCATGAATTCGACATATTCAATACAAAACGCATTCGACACTCCCCTTGTCGAATAACGGACCAATCGTCGAGTAGTGGGCATCCTGGATTCGACTTCCCGCCGTTTTGAGCCATTTATAGGGCTTGTTTGCTGCGTGCTTTGCAGCCATTTTGTGAACCTGCAGAGTGGAGTGGAGGTGCTGCAGAGCTAGCAAATTGGTTGTTTGCTGTGGTATCGTTTGGACACTCAGCAGGCTTTAATCCAGGACGGACAGGAGGATACCTGTTACCCCGGTGGAGAGTCGTTTTTGCTCCTACTTTAGCACTGGTTGACCTCCAGCATGTGCAGGGATGCTTTTTGGCTTGTTTCGGGTGACTTCTCAGTGTGTCGGTATCTGCCATGTGGCCGACATGTGTTGTTGTTTGTTCCCAAAACATGTTGTTTTGCTCCTATTTTAGCACTGGTGTATCCCTGCACATGCTGGAGGTACTTTTTGGCTTGTTTGGTCTGACTTTGACTGTGTCGGTATCTGCCATGTGGCCGACATGTGGTGTAGTTTGTTTCCAAAACATGTTTTTTTGCTCCTACTTTAGCACTGGTTGACCTCCAGCATGTGCAGGGATGCTTTTTGGCTTGTTTGGGGTGACTTCTCAGTGTGTCGGTATCTGCCATGTGGCTGACATGTGTTGTTGTTTGTTCCCAAAACATGTTTTTTTGCTCCTATTTTAGCACTGGTACTTTTTGGCTTGTTTGGGCTGACTTTGGCTGTGTCGGTATCTGCCATGTGGCCGACATGTGGTGTAGTTTGTTTCCAAAACATGTTTTTTTGCTCCTTCTTTAGCACTGGTTGACCTCCAGCATGTGCAGGGATGCTTTTTGGCTTGTTTGGGGTGACTTCTCAGTGTGTCGGTATCTGCTATGTGTCCGACATGTGTTGTTGGTTGTTCCCAAAACATGTTTTTTTGCTCCTATTTTAGCACTGGTGCATCCCTGCACATGCTGGAGGTACTATTTGGCTTGTTTGGGCTGACTTTGACTGTGTCGGTATCTGCCATGTGGCCGACATGTGGTGTAGTTTGTTTCCAAAACATGTTTTTTGCTCCTACTTTAGCACTGGTTGACCTCCAGCATGTGCAGGGATGCTTTTTGGCTTGTTTGGGGTGACTTTTCAGTGTGTCGGTATCTGCCATGTGTCCGACATGTGTTGTTGGCATACTTGCCTACTTTTTGGCAGCTCTCTCCGGGAGAGAGCTGCCAGGACGGCTCAATGGAGGGGCTGGGCAGGAAAATGACGAGAGGAGTGGGCGGGGAGGAGGCGGAACGGGGCGGGGAGGAGGCAGAACGGGGCGGGGTGGAGGAGGCACATAGGTGGAACGAGGGCGGGGTTACACCATTGAGCCATGCCCCCGGCGTGACTATGATGACGCGATTCAACAAGAATCGCATCATCTACTGTCCGGACCGCCCACTTTACTCTCAAAGTGGGCGGCCGGGCAAGGGGGTAAGTTAAAAACCGGGAGACTTGTCTGCTCTTCCGTGGGGCCGGGAGGGTCACCCGATTTTCGGGAGCCTCCAGGCCATTCCGGGAGAGTAGGCAAGTATGGTTGTTGGTTGTTCCCAAAACATGTTTTTTTGCTCCTATTTTAGCACTGGTGCATCCCTGCACATGCTGGAGGTGCTTTTTGACTTGTTTGGGGTGATTTTCATCGTGTTTGTATCAGCCATGTGGTCGACATGTGATGTCATTTGTTTCCAAAACATGTTTATTGTCTCCTTTTTTAGCACTGGTTGACATGCAGCATGTGCAGGGATGCTTGTATGGGTGTTTTGTCTTGTTTGGCTGAGTTTTTTTTTCAATTTTAAAATTTTTTTTTAATGTGTGTTTGGTCCTGCTTGAGAACTGGGGTCCCAGCAGCATGACGTGTGGTTGCATGTAATTATGTAATGTTTTTTAAATTTGTAAAAATAATTTTTCTTTTTACTACAGAGATGTCCAGGGACAAGTGGCCCCGATCCCCCCCTTTCCCCCACCCCTCAGAAGAATTTCCCCTGCACAGCAATGAGGAGTGGGAGCCGACCCAGGAGGAGGATACGACCGACCAGGCATGCAGTGACCAGCCGCGGTCGTCAAGGGACCAAAGACAGAAGCAAAAAGAAAAAGAAAAAGCCTAGAAAGTTAAATACTGACAACACCTGCAGACACAATAGCATCCAACTTGACACACCCTAGTTTGCGCACTGCCATGCACACCTACAGGTATCTTTGCGCACTGCCAGGGATACTGACACACTCACAGGTAAATGATTAAAAAATGGCTAATTACTATTAAATTTTAAAACACATAAATCATATTTTATTAACATATATTGCTGCAGCAAAATTGACATACATAAAAATGCATATTGTGTATAGTGGATGCCTTTAATGTAAATGCTCCACATACACAAATGTATATACTTAATTACGTTTATTCTCTGAGGCTTGGATTTTAATAAGCTGACTTCAAAATGTCCACATAGATTAATGATAGACCAATGAGCTCGGCATTTACGGACACTGCTTGCATGAGTATGTCCTTAATTAATTAATGTCCCGAAAAAGATGTGTGCACACATATATCACTTTGAATGGATAGTTACCATGGGCGATAAGTTTTTCATTCACCTCTTTAGAACAATCTGTTTAGGACCGTCCCAATTGGAAAGACTCCCTCTGCTGGTGCTTGTCCATTTACTGCAGAATATCTGGAGACAATATCCACGGGAATCCGTCCACAGTGCTCCGGCTCCCTCTGCTGGTGGCTAACCGCAATTGCAGGTGGACTGGCTGTTTTGTCGTAGCCAGAAGCCGGTGATCGTGTAAAACAAGCAGGAGGTGATAGTCACTGCCAGTAGGTCCTTCGAAAACGCGTTTCTCCGCCTTCCCAGTGCGTTCAGCGGCTTCCTCAGTTCGAATGACCATCATCCCAATGAACACTTTATATAGCCCCACTTATTTGAAATTCCCGCGGCCATTCGCGCATGCGCACTCAAACGTGCGTTCCAAGCCTCAGTCTCATTACAAACTTTAAATAGACTCCAGCGGCCATTTTAGCTGGTTAAAACACACGATCCAAGCCTCATTATCACACCCGGAAGTTGCATCCATCATTCTTATTAACAGTATCAGAATCAAGCCTCGTTTTAAAACATAATTATCTACAACTTCATATTCAATTATACTGAACTCTAATGCAATTTGCTCAACAAGATTACATCACTTAGTTTAATCATAATTAATTTATCATGATTACAAGTAATCCATGTCTTATTTGACAACATCAGTACAAATATGACCGTATTTAAGAACAATATTAATACTAGTCAACACATCCTATTTTATTAGCACAGGTGATAAATATATTAAATATACTGCTCAACAGTATCATTACTCGGAAATAAAAGGGGACTAATTTTGATTATAATTTGTAATTTATAATTTATAATTTAGATCCCCACACGCCATCTTGTGGTTCAAATACATAATTACACCCCTTCGTATTGTTATACATAATCCTATTATCTCCATCTCCTTAATCCAGCATCATAAGGAACCATATCCTATCCCACCCCCCCATATATTATATGTCAAGAATGATATTTATAAAAATATTTATATTATAAATATTAAACATTTGAACTTAGATTTTATTTAATTCAACCGTATCATTCAGACCCTGCGGGATCAAGGTTTTTAGGCTAAAGATCCAGAAAGCCTCTTTCTTACATAACCTTTTATACCTATCACCTCCTCTACTGGTTACCGCCACTTGTTCAATTGCCATGATTTGTAGATTATCACTTTTCCCTCCATTGCATTCCAAAATATGGCGGTATAGGTAGGTGTTTCCTACTTTTTTATCTATCTGTCTTTTATGCTCCATGAACCTAACGTGAAGTGCCCGAGTGGTGCGCCCCACGTACTGTGCTCCACAACCACACTGTAAGACGTAGATAACATACATGGATCTACAATTCAGAAAACTTTTTATATTGAATTTCTCTCCCGATACAGATGAGACAAATTGTGTGGTTTTCTTTTTTGTGTGTTTGCATGTTGTACAGTTTAGTCTACCACACTTATGGAACCCTAATGGCGGTTTGGGTATCCATGTATCTATTTGTCCCCCTTGGGCATCTGGAGCCATGGATTTTTCCCCAGGTCTCCTAAAAAAACTTGGAGCTAGTGCTAATAGTAATTAGCCATTTTTTAATCATTTACTGATTATCTCCGATAAATGGTGGGGACAGCGCTACTGATTTCCTACAGAGGGTCACACCTGTGTGGGTAGTTTTTGTGTTTTTTTGTTCAATATAGGGATTGCAATTATCCCTGTATCAGGAGCAGCAGTCTCCGCCATTGTCTAAAATCTCCTTGATCCAGCGGGTACTGGCGCCGGAGAGTGTATACTTCTGTCCACACAAGGTTGGTGTGTGGGCGGTTGTGTACACATCCAGTATCATTTATTCTTTGATTTGACACTCACAGGTACATACCGATCATATTAATTGCATGTTTTTTTTATCCCTAAAGGCAAGAAGCCAGCCAGAGGATCAGTCGGAGGAGGAAGCCTCTGGTGAAGACGTAGGACAGAAAAAGCCGCGTGGACCCAGATACACTGAGGCGGAAAACTGTGCCCTAGTGGATGGCGTCAACAGGTCCTACGACATTCTGTATGGACCAAGGGCACAGACCACAGCAGCTAAGACCAAGCGAAACATCTGGGATGCCATCGCGACACAAGTCACTGCAGTATCTGGAAACCGCCGGAGCACTAGAAACTGCATGAAGCGGTACAGTGTTTGCCGCAGACAGACCAAGAAGAAGATGGGGATTCAGCGCCATGAGACAGCTACGGGAGGTGGTCCGGCTCTCAATCTGAAGTGGCTACCCTGGGAGGAGGTTATTAAAAGGCGCATTAACCCTGTCATGGTCCAAGGAGTTCGCGGAGGTGTGGACTCCAGCCGTCCTGCTTGCTTTCCCGAGGAGGATGAACCGCCCAGAAGACGGAAGATGGCGGGAGATAAGCAGTCCAAAAGGAGGCCTGATGGTAAGAATACATTCAGATGAGCTGTACTAAATCTTTTTTTTTTAGTTGCTAATGTGTTTGTTCTTTTTCCCCAGACACACATGCCCAGAGGACATCACCTGCGCACAGGACATCGGCAGCGCGCGGACCATCACCTGCGCAGCAGGCATCGGCAGCAGCGCGCGGACCATCACCTGCGCAGCAAGCATCAGCAGCGCGCAGATCATCACCTGCGCGCAGAAAGTCACCTGCGCGCCAGACATCGTCAGCACGCAGACCATCACCTGTGCGCCAGACATCAGCGCACAGAATGTCACCTGCGCGCCAGACACCGTTGGCGATCACACCACCAGCTGGGCGCCAAACTACATCTCCTGTGCGCAGGCAATCACCAGCTCGTTATCTCTCCAGGAGCTCTGGGACTGTGACCAAAGAGCCTCAACAAGACACTACCCTTGTGGACCCATCACCCGAACTGTTTGAGTCTACAGGGTTAACGGACAAGACTTTTCTTGGGTTTGAAGACAGCCGTGCAGAAGTATCCAGCCAGACCCTTGAAAAGTCTCCAGAATTGAGGACAAGTGAAGCTCCTGGAGCAGCGGCACCACAGGATGGAGAAGGTTTATTATTATGTTTTTTGTGTGTGTGTGGGAAGGGGGGGGGTGGTCACCATTTTTGTATAGTTTATTAACTTTATTTTTTTGTTTCTTCTTTTGCAAACAGAGGTGCCACAGACCAGCAGCGGATTAGCGTCGGGGATTGGTCCCTACTACAGGCCGGATCTTGGACTGGATGAGTCGGACAACGAGGTGCAAGTGCAGCAGTCCGCTCTTTCTACATCCCTGTGTGAGTAATTATCAAATTGTGAACCTTCAAACAAATGTATGAATGTTTATACTAATTTCTAATTTTCTTTTCAGCTTCACAAATGCAATTGGTGGCAGACGTACAGCAAGGGCAGGATCCCTCAAATATTCAGAGGGTAAACACCCTGGCAGCAGAGATGAATGTCAGCCAGGATAGTTTTTGGGTTGTCGTTGGAACCAGACTGGACGCCATTGAGAGGACAATGGATAAAATGGCAAACGGTTTGGTTGCCATGCAAAACGCTCTTGCCGACAGCACGGCAGAAACGCAAAAGACCAGACGAGAAGATCACAGGGAGACTACGAACATCCTTCACGTTCTGGCCACATCCATCAACCGGCTGGTGGATAACACATCATGCCTTGCACACAGCGTTTACAACATGTCGGAGAGCCAACGACATTCCGCATCCAGCCAACAGATCATCGCAACAACGCTACAGATGATCTATGATAAGCTCCCAGAGCCAGCTCAACAACACGCTGGTGAACCACCACATGCGCCACCACAAGCCACACTGACGCCTCCTGCCCTTGCTCCACCACGATCCTGGTATGGACGGTCACAGCTGTACCAAGGATATACATGGATGTACCCCAACTACCAGATGCCTCCACCACCGGCCGCCACGTCTACACCAGCACGGCCACCGAGGCCAACACCCCACAGCCGCCCAGGGCATCGACGCCACATCAGGAGGAAGAAGAGGATCCGGATGGCCAACAACCACCATAAGCCCGGTCGTATTGTTTTATTATTTACTATTTATGTTTTTTATGTTTCCCTTTCTCCCCCTCCCATTAGTTTGTTTTTTTCCTTACTATTGTTTTAAAATTTGTGTTGGGCTCCCCCACCCCCGACCGGATACTACCAAGGAGCTATGTCTAGGCATACATGCGCGGGCATGTATGCGGGCGCGTGTGGTAACTGATGAAAGCTCCTTGTGGTTACATATATGATGGGCCAAAGAGCTATTCTGATTTATGATACCACTTTTTTTTTTATACCAAACAAATCACTTGTGATTTGGTGTAAATTAGGCTTTCACTGTAGTCATAGGCGTGCGCAGGACATTTTATTAGGGGGTGCACGATTAGAAGGGTGTGTTTAGCACCGCCTATTGGGCATGTCTAATACCACCTAATGGGCGTGTCTAGCACCACCTATCAGGCGTGTTTACAACCACATATTGGCACTCAATGCAAACTAAATAATATAGAGAATTGATGCACAGATATAGATAAATAGATAGATAGATAGATAGATAGATAGATAGATAAAATCTGTTTAATATATGTTCAATTTGTATATTTTATTACCATAGATTATATCCAAATCTCTCGAAATATATATTGATATTGAATTTGAACTTGTCCTCCTCCAAGAGGAACGCTGTATTCTGTGGCGTTGGCACATGATGAGGAGAGAGAGAGCACGGGTAGGAGCATGAGCGGGCATGCATGCGGCATGACATCATCACGACACATCCCACAGGTTAGAGGAACTGGGAGTAGAATTATGTCAGTGATGCTGCACCATACAAATGAATGACGGCCAGAGTGAGCGGAGGGGGTAACGGGTGCAATGGGCGAGAGGACAGAAATGAGCACACTCGGCGATCGACGATACTGCAGCAGCAGGTGTGTGTTGAGGGGGTTACAGACATTAGGGGGTGCCTGTGCGCACCAGGAACCCCCCCTGCGCACGCCTATGACTGTAGTGTGAATTTACTATTCACTAGTGTTTGTTTTTGCTTCTTCATAGGATTGGTTGAAAACTTGAAGTTGATGACGTAGATGGTTTGTGCTACCAAGGTGAGTAAAGCGATGATTCTAGTATATTTTCCAGAAACTTTGGACTGTCTGAACCTGGGGAACAACACAGTCCAGCAATGGGTCATGCTGGGCTGTGTGGTTCCACAAGTGCAGGCGTGTCAAAGTGCTGACCACTGACACCACTCTGCCACTTTGGGCCGCCTGCCCTCGGGGAACAACACAGTCCAGCAATGGGTCATGCTGGGCTGTGTGGTTCCACAAGTGCAGGCGTGTCAAAGTGCTGACCACTGACACCACTCTGCCACTTTGGACCGCCTGCCCTTGGGGAACAACACAGTCCAGCAATGGGTCATGCTGGGCTGTGTGGTTCCACAAGTGCAGGCGTGTCAAAGTGCTGACCACTGACACCACTCTGCCACTTTGGACCGCCTGCCCTTGGGGAACAACACAGTCCAGCAATGGGTCATGCTGGGCTGTGTGGTTCCACAAGTGCAGGCATGTCAAAGTGCTGACCACTGACACCACTCTGCCACTTTGGACCGCCTGCCCTTGGGGAACAACACAGTCCAGCAATGGGTCATGCTGGGCTGTGTGGTTCCACAAGTGCAGGCGTGTCAAAGTGCTGACCACTGACACCACTCTGCCACTTTGGACCGCCTGCCCTTGGGGAACAACACAGTCCAGCAATGGGTCATGCTGGGCTGTGTGGTTCCACAAATGTTCTTGAGAAAGGAATGAACATGACATCATTAGTGTCTTTACTTAATATGGAATTTTTTTTTTCCACAGATATCTACACAAGAAAAGAATGTAAAGAAGAACAAACACAACTTTTTTTGTTTTATTACATTTTATTTTTTAATCCGAAATTAAATACAATTATATTTCTTCAATACATTTTTAAAATGAGAAGTTTTGTGTGTTTTTCTTTAAATTATTAGTAAATAAAATGTAAAATATGGTATTTCAGAGATGCAGTGGTATTGTGTTAGGTCATCCATGGTACACCAGGGGAACTGTCGTGTCCCTTTTCATCCACGCAACTTGGGAAGGATACTCCGCAAGACCTGTGGAAGAGAATAGTATGAGGTTCCAGGTATTGGTAATAGTGTCACCCTTCTAGGAAAAGACAAGGTACCAGGGACGTGCAGTCAGGGGAGGCAGGGGAGGCAGTGCCTCCCCTGTCATATTTCGATATGATACTGAGAATATTGCAAAGATGATATTTATAACACAGATTCTGTGTTATAAATGACTTCTTTGTATTAATCTACTTATTATGCAGGTAAATCCTAGCCATATTTGGATGTGAGGCAGCGAGAGCGCTGCCTCCCACTAACAAGTCTAAACTGTCCAGAGCGGGGGGCGGGCCCGCGGCCGGGGGCAGGAAAATGCCATTGAAAAAGACAAGGGGATGCGGCAGCTGTACAAGTGCCTCAAAGACAGAGCTGTGTCTCCAGCTCACATCAAGGCACACCTCTCTCAGGCAAATCTGATAGCTGATCCAGGGACGGATCCAGAGGGGGCGTGGCACACTGCTGTCTGACCTCCCTGATTGGTTTCTTGAAAAAGGAGGCTTGGTTACACTCACTTTCATTACTCACTCCTCGTTTTATAGAAAAGGATCCTTTGAGGTCAGCAGTGCCCAGTTATGCAGAGGGAGGTGGGTCCCGCCAGGCTGATACCTGCTGTGACATTAATGCTGACTGTGAGTAATGTAGGGCATAGCCGTAATGTACTGCTCAGCTACACAGGTCCTCGTTTGCAGTCTGTCCAATCAGATCTGGTGGGCGGGCTGTGATGGCACAGGGAACTCTCTGTCATTCCCCAGCAGTTCTGTCATTCACAGTAAGCCACTGAGGTGGGCGTGGCCTCTGCTTACTATATGCTGGGAAGGAAAAGGAAGCTCCCATGAGTAGCACTGCCTGCCTGCTACCTGCTGCCTGTGGGGGGATGCTGCTGAAAGTTCTATCATGCCCTTTAGTGCACATGGGGATAGGGAGGAATGCACACTGCAGGTGAGTCAGGCTCACCAGTCTGGGATATATAGGTCACAATGCCACTAATAAGAGATGTTCAAACATTATTTTTTTCCAGCATTGCCATAACAAGAACCCTACCCCCTCCCCTAACCCTGTGCACTAAGTTACACCCCCATCCCACCAGGTCTAAAATAATGGGGCATTACACCCCCCTCCCCTCACAAGCACACCCAAGGGCTAATAAAGTCCCCCTGGGTCATTAACCACCCTCACCCACGATATTATGCCTCATCCTGATTTAGAGCACAGCAAAGCACATGTTGGGAGTGGGGTTTGTGTGATGATGCTTGTCAAAGTCGAAAAATATTACAGAACACACATCACGTACAAACTGCACACACAAGCACACTGCGCGTGCACTTGTTCTGCCGTGCGTGCACATATCCGCAATTTGTGTATGGTCGCTCCCGCGGTCCTGCGCATCGGCGCGTGGTATGGGTATTTACGGCAGAGTTTGTGTACGCATGGAGAGCCATCAAAACACATTACATATTTAATCCAAATAGTGCACAATGTACACATAGTCTCCTTGCACCACATCAGAAAGTTAAAGCTGTTTAAATGGTTGCAGAACAAAGGGATTCACCTTTACAGGATAAGAGGGGACAGACTAAGGTTATAAGGTGTTATTTGGTATCCAGCTGTAGGGTATTTTAAGGGTAACATTCCGGTGTTGGTCTGCGGAAGATCGCATGTTCCTGCGGATAGTTATGTGCAGAAGCAGAATATAGATAGAAACTGTATTTACTGTATATTATGTATGCGGCGGGAATCCAGAGGAGACCACCCACAAGAGCAGTTGAGAAAGACATCGCCTACCTTTTCAAATCAACCTATGACCTCTCCTGTACTGTAAAAGTGCATTCCTGTGTCCAATGGACAAAGATATTACAGTATCCATTGTATTGCTTTTGGAAGAATTGTATAAATAAAGCCTGCTGCAGCCTGGCCTGACACAAGACTCACAAAGTTATCTATCAGATGACCGGGGACCGGCCGGGTAGCGCAAGAGATTCCAATCACGTATGTACATTGACTGTAGCCATTATTCTGTTATATTGTCTTGTATTGTAGTGTATGATTTGTATTGTAAACCCCCTTTCAGAAATAATCCACTGTGGTGTCGGAACTAGGGATGAGCGGGTTCGGTTCCTCGGAATCCGAACCTGCCCGAACTTCAGTTTTTTTTACATGGGGCCGAGCGACTCGGATCTTGTCCGCCTTGCTCGGTTAACCCGAGCGCGCCCGAACGTCATCATCCCGCTGTCGGATTCTCGCGAGGCTCGGATTCTATCGCGAGACTCGGATTCTATATAAGGAGCCGCGCGTCGCCGCCATTTTCACACGTGCATTGAGATTCATAGGGAGAGGACGTGGCTGGCGTCCTCTCCGTTTATAGAGAAGAGAGTGAGACAGTAGAGAGAGACACAGTAGTAATTTTGGGGAGCATTAGGAGGAGTACTAGTAGTTACTTGCTGAAGTGATAGATAGTGTGACTGTATTATCTGACTTGTGGGGGAGACACTGACAGTGGGGAGCAGTTAGAGTCTGAGAGCAGAACTCAGGAGTACATATAACGTACAGTGCACACTTTTGCTGCCAGAGTGCCACACTGCCATTGTGACCACACTGACCACCAGTATAATATATATTGTGATTGTCTGCTTAGGAGTACTACTTGCAAGTTGCTGATAGTGTGACCAGTGACCTGACCACCAGTTTAATAATCACCACCAGTGAGTTTAATATATATATATATATATATATATAATTGTATATAATATATATATAATATTGTATACCACCTACCCGTGGTTTTTTTTTCTTTCTTCTTTATACATACTACTATAGTAGCTTACTGTAGCAGTCTGCGGTGCTGCTGAGCTGACAGTGTCCAGCAGGTCCGTCATCAGTCATTACATAATAAATATATATACCTGTCCGGCTGCAGTACTAGTGATATTATATATATATATATATATTGATTTCATCTCATTATCATCCAGTCTATATTAGCAGCAGACACAGTACGGTAGTCCACGGCTGTAGCTACCTCTGTGTCGGCAGTCGCTCGTCCATCCATAATTGTATACCACCTACCCGTGTTTTTTTTTTTCTTTCTTCTTTATACATACTACTATAGTAGCTTACTGTAGCAGTCTGCGGTGCTGCTGAGCTGACAGTGTCCAGCAGGTCCGTCATCAGTCATTACATAATAAATATATATACCTGTCCGGCTGCAGTACTAGTGATATTATATATATATATATATATATATATATTGATTTCATCTCATTATCATCCAGTCTATATTAGCAGCAGACACAGTACGGTAGTCCACGGCTGTAGCTACCTCTGTGTCGGCAGTCGCTCATCCATCCATAATTGTATACCACCTACCCGTGGTTTTTTTTTTTTCTTTCTTCTTTATACATACTACTATAGTAGCTTACTGTAGCAGTCTGCGGTGCTGCTGAGCTGACAGTGTCCAGCAGGTCCGTCATCAGTCATTACATAATAAATATATCTACCTGTCCGGCTGCACTACTAGTGATATTATATATATATATATATATATATATATATATATATATATATTGATTTCATCTCATAATCATCCAGTCTATATTAGCAGCAGACACAGTACGGTAGTCCACGGCTGTAGCTACCTCTGTGTCGGCAGTCGCTCGTCCATCCATAATTGTATACCACCTACCCGTGGTTTTTTTTTTCTTTCTTCTTTATACATACTACTATAGTAGCTTACTGTAGCAGTCTGCGGTGCTGCTGAGCTGACAGTGTCCAGCAGGTCCGTCATCAGTCATTACATAATAAATATATCTACCTGTCCGGCTGCACTACTAGTGTGATATAATATATATTGATTTCATCTCATTATCATCCAGTCTATATTAGCAGCAGACACAGTACGGTAGTCCACGGCTGTAGCTACCTCTGTGTCGGCAGTCGCTCGTCCATCCATAATTGTATACCACCTACCCGTGGTTTTTTTTTTTCTTTCTTCTTTATACATACTACTATAGTAGCTTACTGTAGCAGTCTGCGGTGCTGCTGAGCTGACAGTGTCCAGCAGGTCCGTCATCAGTCATTACATAATAAATATATCTACCTGTCCGGCTGCAGTACTAGTGTGATATAATATATATTGATTTCATCTCATTATCATCCAGTCTATATTAGCAGCAGACACAGTACGGTAGTCCACGGCTGTAGCTACCTCTGTGTCTTTTAGTTGTGCCTATTAAAATATGGAGAACAAAAATGTTGAGGTTCCAAAATTAGGGAAAGATCAAGATCCACTTCCACCTCGTGCTGAAGCTGCTGCCACTAGTCATGGCCAAGACGATGAAATGCCAGCAACGTCGTCTGCCAAGTCCGATGCCCAATGTCATAGTACAGAGCATGTAAAATCCAAAACACCAAATATCAGTAAAAAAAGGACTCCAAAATCTAAAATAAAATTGTCGGAGGAGAAGCGTAAACTTGCCAATATGCCATTTACCACACGGAGTGGCAAGGAACGGCTGAGGCCCTGGCCTATGTTCATGGCTAGTGGTTCAGCTTCACATGAGGATGGAAGCACTCAGCCTCTTGCTAGAAAACTGAAAAGACTCAAGCTGGCAAAAGCACCGCAAAGAACTGTGCGTTCTTCGAAATCCCAAATCCACAAGGAGAGTCCAATTGTGTCGGTTGCGATGCCTGACCTTCCCAACACTGGACGTGAAGAGCATGCGCCTTCCACCATTTGCACGCCCCCTGCAAGTGCTGGAAGGAGCACCCGCAGTCCAGTTCCTGATAGTCAGATTGAAGATGTCAGTGTTGAAGTACACCAGGATGAGGAGGATATGGGTGTTGCTGGCGCTGGGGAGGAAATTGACAAGGAGGATTCTGATGGTGAGGTGCTTTGTTTAAGTCAGGCACCCGGGGAGACACCTGTTGTCCGTGGGAGGAATAGGGCCGTTGACATGCCTGGTGAAAATACCAAAAAAATCAGCTCTTCGGTGTGGAAGTATTTCACCAGAAATGCGGACAACATTTGTCAAGCCGTGTGTTGCCTTTGTCAAGCTGTAATAAGTAGGGGTAAGGACGTTAACCACCTCGGAACATCCTCCCTTATACGTCACCTGCAGCGCATTCATAATAAGTCAGTGACAAGTTCAAAAACTTTGGGCAACAGCGGAAGCAGTCCACTGACCAGTAAATCCCTTCCTCTTGTAACCAAGCTCACGCAAACCACCCCACCAACTCCCTCAGTGTCAATTTCCTCCTTCCCCAGGAATGCCAATAGTCCTGCAGGCCATGTCACTGGCAATTCTGACGAGTCCTCTCCTGCCTGGGATTCCTCCGATGCATCCTTGCGTGTAACGCCTACTGCTGCTGGCGCTGCTGTTGTTGCTGCTGGGAGTCGATGGTCATCCCAGAGGGGAAGTCGTAAGCCCACTTTTACTACTTCCACCAAGCAATTGACTGTCCAACAGTCCTTTGCGAGGAAGATGAAATATCACAGCAGTCATCCTGTTGCAAAACGGATAACTGAGGCCTTGACAACTATGTTGGTGTTAGACGTGCGTCCGGTATCCGCCGTTAGTTCACAGGGAACTAGACAATTTCTTGAGGTACTGTGCCCCCGTTACCAAATACCATCTAGGTTCCACTTCTCTAGGCAGGCGATACCGAGAATGTACACGGACGTCAGAAAAAGACTCACCAGTGTCCTAAAAAATGCAGTTGTACCCAATGTCCACTTAACCACGGACATGTGGACAAGTGGAGCAGGGCAGGGTCAGGACTATATGACTGTGACAGCCCACTGGGTAGATGTATGGACTCCCGCCGCAAGAACAGCAGCGGCGTCACCAGTAGCAGCATCTCGCAAACGCCAACTCTTTCCTAGGCAGGCTACGCTTTGTATCACCGGTTTCCAGAATACGCACACAGCTGAAAACCTCTTACGGCAACTGAGGAAGATCATCGCGGAATGGCTTACCCCAATTGGACTCTCCTGTGGATTTGTGGCATCGGACAACGCCAGCAATATTGTGTGTGCATTAAATATGGGCAAATTCCAGCACGTCCCATGTTTTGCACATACCTTGAATTTGGTGGTGCAGAATTTTAAAAAAAACGACAGGGGCGTGCAAGAGATGCTGTCGGTGGCCAGAAGAATTGCGGGCCACTTTCGGTGTACAGGCACCGCGTACAGAAGACTGGAGCACCACCAAAAACGCCTGAACCTGCCCTGCCATCATCTGAAGCAAGAAGTGGTAACGAGGTGGAATTCAACCCTCTATATGCTTCAGAGGTTGGAGGAGCAGCAAAAGGCCATTCAAGCCTATACAATTGAGCACGATATAGGAGGTGGAATGTACCTGTCTCAAGCGCAGTGGAGAATGATTTCAACGTTGTGCAAGGTTCTGCAACCTTTTGAACTTGCCACACGTGAAGTCAGTTCAGACACTGCCAGCCTGAGTCAGGTCATTCCCCTCATCAGGCTTTTGCAGAAGAAGCTGGAGGCATTGAAGGAGGAGCTAAAAGGGAGCGATTCCGCTAGGCATGTGGGACTTGTGGATGGAGCCCTTAATTCGCTTAACAAGGATTCACGGGTGGTCAATCTGTTGAAATCAGAGCACTACATTTTGGCCACCGTGCTCGATCCTAGATTTAAAACCTACCTTGGATCTCTCTTTCCGGCAGACACAAGTCTGCTGGGGTTGAAAGACCTGCTGGTGACAAAATTGTCAAGTCAAGCGGAACGCGACCTGTCAACATCTCCTCCTTCACATTCTCCCGCAACTGGGGGTGCGAGGAAAAGGCTCAGAATTCCGAGCCCACCCGCTGGCGGTGATGCAGGGCAGTCTGGAGCAACTGCTGATGCTGACATCTGGTCCGGACTGAAGGACCTGACAACGATTACGGACATGTCGTCTACTGTCACTGCATATGATTCTCTCACCATTGAAAGAATGGTGGAGGATTATATGAGTGACCGCATCCAAGTAGGCACGTCAGACAGTCCGTACTTATACTGGCAGGAAAAAGAGGCAATTTGGAGGCCCTTGCACAAACTGGCTTTATTCTACCTAAGTTGCCCTCCCACAAGTGTGTACTCCGAAAGAGTGTTTAGTGCCGCCGCTCACCTTGTCAGCAATCTGCGTACGAGGTTACTTCCAGAAAATGTGGAGAAGATGATGTATAATCAATTCCTCCGTGGAGACATTGACCAGCAGCAATTGCCTCCACAAAGTACACAGGGAGCTGAGATGGTGGATTCCAGTGGGGACGAATTGATAATCTGTGAGGAGTGGGATGTACACGGTGATATATCGGAGGATGATGATGAGGTGGACATCTTGCCTCTGTAGAGCCAGTTTGTGCAAGGAGAGATTAATTGCTTCTTTTTCGGTGGGGGTCCAAACCAACCCGTCATTTCAGTCACAGTCGTGTGGCAGACCCTGTCACTGAAATGATGGGTTGGTTAAAGTGTGCATGTCCTGTTTATACAACATAAGGGTGGGTGGGAGGGCCCAAGGACAATTCCATCTTGCACCTCTTTTTTCTTTCATTTTTCTTTGCGTCATGTGCTGTTTGGGGAGTGTTTTTTGGAAGGGCCATCCTGCGTGACACTGCAGTGCCACTCCTAGATGGGCCAGGTGTTTGTGTCGGCCACTAGGGTCGCTTATCTTACTCACACAGCTACCTCATTGCGCCTCTTTTTTTCTTCTTTGCGTCATGTGCTGTTTGGGGTGTGTTTTTTGGAAGGGCCATCCTGCGTGACACTGCAGTGCCACTCCTAGATGGGCCAGGTGTTTGTGTCGGCCACTAGGGTCGCTTATCTTACTCACACAGCTACCTCATTGCGCCTCTTTTTTTCTTCTTTGCGTCATGTGCTGTTTGGGGAGTGTTTTTTGGAAGGGCCATCCTGCGTGACACTGCAGTGCCACTCCTAGATGGGCCAGGTGTTTGTGTCGGCCACTAGGGTCGCTTATCTTACTCACACAGCTACCTCATTGCGCCTCTTTTTTTCTTCTTTGCGTCATGTGCTGTTTGGGGAGTGTTTTTTGGAAGGGCCATCCTGCGTGACACTGCAGTGCCACTCCTAGATGGGCCAGGTGTTTGTGTCGGCCACTAGGGTCGCTTATCTTACTCACACAGCTACCTCATTGCGCCTCTTTTTTTCTTCTTTGCGTCATGTGCTGTTTGGGGAGTGTTTTTTGGAAGGGCCATCCTGCGTGACACTACAGTGCCACTCCTAGATGGGCCAGGTGTTTGTGTCGGCCACTAGGGTCGCTTAGCTTACTCACACAGCTACCTCATTGCGCCTCTTTTTTTCTTTGCGTCATGTGCTGTTTGGGGAGTGTTTTTTGGAAGGGCCATCCTGCGTGACACTGCAGTGCCACTCCTAGATGGGCCAGGTGTTTGTGTCGGCCACTAGGGTCGCTTAGCTTAGTCATCCAGCGACCTCGGTGCAAATTTTAGGACTAAAAATAATATTGTGAGGTGTGAGGTATTCAGAATAGACTGAAAATGAGTGGAAATTATGGTTTTTGAGGTTAATAATACTTTGGGATCAAAATGACCCCCAAATTCTATGATTTAAGCTGTTTTTTAGGTTTTTTTTAAAAAAACACCCGAATCCAAAACACACCCGAATCCGACAAAAAAAATTCGGTGAGGTTTTGCCAAAACGCGGTCGAACCCAAAACACGGCCGCGGAACCGAACCCAAAACCAAAACACAAAACCCGAAAAATTTCAAGTGCACATCCCTAGTCGGAACCCAGCGGTAATATCACAATTGGTGTCGTGTCCTCATTGCCCTGCTAAGGTTTCAAAGTGTATTACTATTGCATTGCATTGCTGTAGAAGGCTTAAAGTGTATCTCTGGGTGTGTATGCGCTGTGAGTACTTTGTACCATCAGCGCGGCGGGTGTACGCAAAGTCCGTACACTGTACGGGACTCTGTACGCTAATAGCGTAAAAGGTGCGTAGAGTGTGAATTAAGTATAGCGGCCGCAGCGGCTAAAGGTTTAAAGTGTATTTAAGGTATGTTTAAGGTATAGCTTTCATTCCTGTAAGGATAATCAGCTTTATCATGCTGAAACTGATTTTTGCACTCACAGAGATTACCCAAACAGTGCAATTTGGACCTCCTCTCTCTCTGACTGCCCCTCTCCCTGTATGAGTGCTGCACCCTCATTTTCCTAACTCTGACACTCTCACTCTCCTGTTTCTGTACTTGTCCTCTCTTTTGCCCCTCTTCTTGTGTGACTGCTCTGTTATTGCCCTAACTAATTACCCCCAGCCACAGCCCCCTTCAGTCTCTCCACCTTCCCATCTCTGCCCCTCTCCCTTTGTGACTGCTCTCTCATTGTACAGTTTTTGACACCATCTATTACCTCCCCCAGTCACCTTTCTCTGCCCCTATTCCTCCCCCTGTGTGACTGCACTCTCATTGTTCTGTCTCTAACACTATCCCCCTCTCTCTGTCTCTCTTTCGCTCATTGCACCACCCACACTGGCCAGTGCCTCCCCAGCCATTGACCTCACCGCACGTCACTGCAAGGTACAAGCAACACTTTGACACAAGCAGGTTACAGCGGCCTTTGTCCCAAATGAAACCCTCCGGCACTTGTGAAACTACACATCCAAGCATGCCCTGACACAGCGTAAGCATTGGTGTATCAGGGCATGATTGGATGTGCAGTTTTGCAAATGCCGGAGGGCTGCACTTTGGACATGCCGGGGTGACTTGGACAAGAGGGAGTTTTGGGCAATACATCTCACCTGAGGGGGTTTGTCTGCTACATGGCGGAGGTTCAGGTCCACATCACAAGTAGGTCGCCCATGGTACATCAGGGGAACTGTCGTGTCCCTTCACATCCACGCAACTTGGGAAGGATACTCCGCAAGACCTGTGGAAGAGAATAGTATGAGGTTCCAGGTATTGGTAATAGTGTCACCCTTCTAGGAAAAGACAAGGTACAAGCAGGTTACATCGGCCTTTGTCCCAAATGCAACCCTGCGGCACTTGAGAAACTACACATCCAAACATTCCCTGACGCAGCGTAAGCATTGCTGTCAGGGCATGATTGGATGTGCAGTTTTGCAAATGCCGGAGGGCTGCACTTTGGACATGCCGGGGTTACTTGGTCAAGAGGGAGTTTTGGGCAATACATCTCACCTGAGGGGGGTTGTCTGCAACATGGCGGAGGTTAAGGTCCACATCACAAGTAGGTCGCCAATGGTAGAGTGGGATAAACGGGTCCAATATTTGCGACAACCCAACAACAGGAAAAACGGGGTAACAGGTCATCAACAGGACGAAACATTGAAAACATTGCTGGGAAGGTGCGTCAACAGGACGTAAAACTCTGAAATACATAAATAAACATTTTTTTTTTTAATATTACAATCTCAGTTTACACGATAATACAAATATTACAAGTATACTCACACGCAGTGGAAAAAAAGCTTTGGATCAATATCCGTCGAGAATCATCTCCTTCGTCCATACCCACCGGTGGAGCAGAAGAACGGTTCCCGCGTCAGAAAGCACTGCGATGAAGAGTCACCGGCAAACGGTTTGCAACACATATGTTGTGTAAAATACTACATGCATTTACCATGCCGCAAACCTTCGCCGGTGAGTACAAAAGAGCACCACCGGAAGTGTCTAAACATCTAAACCGGCTTTTAATTACACTGAAGGCACGCTCAATTACTCCCCTCGATGCTTTGTGTGTCTCTTGGTAACGTTTTTCTGCTCTACCAACAGGATTGGACAATGGGGTCAAGAGCCAAGATTTGTTGGGATAACCCGCATCGCCTATGGAAATGAAAAAAATGGTGGGTAATATAAAAAATAAAAATAAAATAAAATAAAAACAATTAAAATAAATACCTAACAGCCAGCCACCCGGCATGTTTCCTGTTTCAAAATTGTCAAACAGTGATGACTGGCTTAGGATGAAGGAGTCGTGAGACGATCCAGGAAATCCCACAAAAATATTCAAAAATTTCATGTTGACATCACAGACCGCCTGTATATTCATGGAATGGAAATGTTTTCGGTTCTGAAAACATTCTTCCGAATTCCGTGGCGGTCTGATCTGCACATGGGTACAGTCAATCGCGCCCAGAACATTGGGAAAATTGTGTTTGATGAAAAAGCCTAATTTGACATCCGCTATCCGTATCTGGAAATGTGATGAACTGGATCGTCAATTTGCAGGAAAGCCCTAATGACCTGGGTTATACAGCACGACAGTGTCGACTGTGAAAAACCGCATGTTTGAGACAAAGTAGGCTGGCATGTGCCTGACGCCAAAAAATGTAACATAGCCAGCAGTTTCTGGAAACTGCTGACTGCGCAATTGGTCCATGCCCGAGGTTCCAGGTCGGCCTCCAACAGAGCGTACAGCGAATATATGTCGCGAGTCGATAAGCGATAATTTTGAATCACCTCGAACTCGCTGAGATCCTCCAGTTCACGCCTAGTGCGATACTGGCGTGGACGTGGAAGTGAAACACGCAATACTAACTCACCCAATGCAGACATTTGCTGACTTTGATCCTGATGGTCAGCAGCCCTTTCTTCCTCCATGCTTGCAGCCAACATGAACATCACAATCTGGTCAGAAAAGGGCTCCATTATTGTAGTCAGTACAAAAATAGGATATACATGTGTTAAAACGCAGGGATTGTCCTAAAAAAATGATTCCACAAGAGAGCTGACTGTTAATGGCTCCTTCTCCCTGAAGTCTCAAACTCGGGAGTGAGGATAGAGGAGGGGCTTTGCAGAAGTGTATCCTGGGTAAAACTGTGGAATCATGGGTACATTTCCCTCAGCAGAGTGAAGAAAAAAATATTCTTTTTAAAAATCAATTAAATAATACTTGTGAGTCAAAAAAGACAAACCAAGTAGATAATCCCTTCAAATATAAATAGAAATGCTATTAGCAATCCAAAAAGCAAAAAAAAAGACATTAATTTTTTTTTTTTTATTAGATCCCGCCAGCAAAGTGAGGCGGAATGAAATTGACGAAATTACTGTCGAAAAGCACTGTTGTCGAATCGACATTCTTCAATTGAATATACTTTTGTCGAAAAGCTGCATTTTGACCATTGCAGACATGTCAAATTTTGAAAATGTCGATTTGCAAAAAGTCGAATCTGAAACGGCAGGTATTTTGCCGAAAAGTACTGTATTGCATTGTCAAATCCAATTCGACATGTTTTTTTTGTGTCGAAAATGCCCTGTTTTTCGACTTTCGCGGCAATTCGACCGCAATTGCATATACCCCATAGTCATTAGTCTGCCCTGATCCACTTGTCCACATGTCCGTGGTTAAGTGGACAGTGGGTACAACTGCATTTTGTAGGACACTTTTTCTGACGTCTCTATACATTCTTGGTATCGCCTGCCTAGTTAAGTGAAACCTAGATGGGATTTGGTACCAGGGACACAGTACCTCAAACAATTCTCTAAGTCCCACTGAAATAATGGCGGATTCCGGATGCACATCTAACACCAGCATAGCTGTCAAGGCCCCAGTTATCCGCTTTGCAAAAGAATGAGTGCTGTCATATTTCATCTTCCTCACAAAGGACTGTTGGACAGTCAATTGCTTAGTTGAAGTAGTACAAGTGGTCTTCCAACTTCCCCTCTGGGATGACGATCGACTTCCAGCAGCAACAACAGCAGTGGCAGCAACAGCAGCAGTAGGCATACCACTCAAGGGTCCTCCGGAGGAATCCCAGTTAGGAGAGGACTCCTCAGTATTGCCAGTGACATGGCCTGCAGGACTACTGACGTTCCTGACTGAAGAGGAAGTTGACGTTGAGGGAGTTTGTAGTGTGGCTTGCAGGAGCTTGGGTACAAGAGGAAGAAGGGATTTAGGTGTCAGTGGACTGCTTACGCTCTAACCCAAAGTTTAACAATTTGACACTGACTTCTGATGAATGTGCAGCAGGTGATGTATAAGGAAGTATGTTCCTAGGTCGTTAACATCATTACCCCTACTTATTACAGATTGACAGAGGCAACACACGGCTTGACACCCATTGTCCAGATTTGTGGAGAAATAATTCCACTCTGAAGAGGTGGCTTTTTTGGTATTTTGCCCAGGCATCACAATGGGCTTATTCATCCCACGGACAACAGGTGTCTCCCCCGATGCTTGATTTAAACAAACCACATCACCATCAGAATCCTCATCGTCAACTTCCTCCTCAGCACCAGCAACACCCATATCCTCATCCTGGTGTTCTTCAACAGTGACATATTAAATTTGAATATCAGAAACTGGACTGTGGGTGCTACTTTCAGCACTTGCAGAGGGCATGCAAATGGTGGAAGGAGCCACAACTTCCCATACAGTGTTGGGAAGGTCAGGTATCGCAACCGCCGACACACTTGGACTCTCCTTGGGGATTTGTGATAAAATCTTAGAATGGACAGTTCTTTGCTGTGCTTTTTCCAGCTTAATTCTTATCATTTTTCTAGCGGGAGGATGAGGGCTTCCATCATCATGTGATGCTGAACCACTAGTCATGAACAAAGGCCAGGGCCTTAGCCGTTCCTTGCCACTCTGTGTCGTAAATGGCATATTAGCAAGTTTATGTTTCTCCTCAGACCATTTACATTTATTTTTTTTGGGTCTTTTTACTGAACTTTGGCTTTTTGGATTTTACATGCCCTCTACTATCACATTGGGCATCGGCCATGGCAGACGACTTTGATGGGATTTCATAGTCTATGTCATGACTAGTGGCAGCAGCTTCAGCATTAGGAGGAAGTGGTTCTTGATCTTTCCCTATTTTATCCTCCAAATTTTTGTTCTCCATTATTTTTCTGGAGTTATATAACAATATGCGGTGCAGGAGAGCGTACCTCTACACCACACAGGGCAAACCATGTGAAAATTATTTGGATTATAAATTTATAACCCCTTTATTTGGAAAAAATAATATACAGCACAGGACAGCACCACTGAACTTATATGGCAGCACCACTGGACTGGACTTATGTGGATTTATATGGACTTATATGGACTTATACGGCAGGATCACTGGAATTATATGGCAGGATCACTAGAATTATATGGCAGGATTACAGCAATTATACAGCAGGATTACTGGAATTATACGGCAGGATCACTGGATTTATACGGCTGTACTGCTGGACATATACGGCAGTACCGCTGGTCATATACGGCAGTATCAATGGACATATACGGCAGTATCACTGGACATATACGGCAGTATCATTGGACTGGACTTAGATGCCAGTACCACTGTAATTATATGGCAGGATCACTAGACTAATATGCCAGTACCACTGGAATTATACTGCAGGATCACTGGAATTAAATGGCAGGGTCACTGGACTTATATGGCAGGATCACTGCAATTATACGGTAGGATCACTGGAATTATACAGCAGCATCACTGGACTTATACACCAGTACCACTGGAATTATACAACAGGATCACTGGACTTATACTGCAGGATCACTGGATTTATTCAGCAGTACCGCTGGACATATACAGCAGTATCAATGGACATATACGGCAGTATCATATGACTTATACACCAGTACCACTAGAATTTTAAGGCAGGGTCACTGAATTTATACGGCAGTACTGCTGGACATTTACGGCAGTACCGCTGGACATATACGGCAGTATCCCTGGACATATATGGCAGTATCACTGGACTGGATTTATACGCCAGTACCATTGTAATTATACAACAGGATTACTGGAATTATATGGCAGGATCACTGGGCTTATACAACAGGATCACTGCAATTATACTGCAAGATAACTGGATTTATATGGCAGTACTGCTGGACATATACGGAAGTACCGCTGGACATATACGGCAGTATCAATGGACATATACGGCAGTATCACTGGACATATACAGCAGTATCACTGGACTAGACTTATACGCCAGTATCACTGTAAATATATACGGCAGGATCACTGGACTTATACGCCAGTACCACTGGAATTATACGGCATGATCACTGGATTTATACGGCAGTACCACTGGACATATATGGCAATACCGCTGGACATATACGGCAGTATCAATGGACATATACGGCAGGATCACTGGATTTATATGGCATGTTCACTGTAATTATACGGCATTATCACTGTAATTATACGGCAGGATCACTGGACTTATATGGCATTACCGCTGGACATATACAGCAGTATCAATGGACATATACAGCAGTACCACTGGACATATACAGCAGCACAGGGACATCACCACTGGACTGATGCAGGACAACACAGCACCACTGCAATGGACTGGACTTATACAGCAGCACTGGACTGATGCAGCACAACACACCACCACTGGACTGATGCAGATCAACACAGCACCCCTGAACTGGACTTATACAGCAGCACTAGACATATGGCAGCAGAGGACACCACCACTGTGACTGGACTGATTCAGCACAATACACCACTACTGAACTGATGCAGCACATCACAGCAACACTGTAATGGACTTATTCAGCAGCACTGTACATATGGAAGCAGAGGACACAACCATTGTGACTGGACAGATGCAGCACAAGACACGGACACTGAGGACACTGAGAGGATGGAGACATGTCCTGTCTCTACACTCTCCAATGCTGAAGTGAAAATGGCGGGGACGCGTGGCTCATTATATGGAATCCAAACCCCACGAGAATCTGACAACGGGATGATGACATTTTGCCTAGTTCTGGTTTCCGAGTCAGGCGGGAAAACCCGAGCCTGATTCGGAACCAGGCTTGGATGGTGAAGTCCGGTAGGGTTCGGTTCTCTGAGAACCGAACCCGCTCATCACTAGTTATAATACATTTCATTGTATTGCACCGATGGTATCATTTTACATTAATTTGTTAAGTTCTTCAGTAATTTATCACATGTGAGAGTGGGGATGTCTAGGGTCTATTGTTGTATACCCTTTATTGAGGCAGAATGATCCTTAGCAATATTTAATAACCTATAATGAAGTGACAAAGCCTTGGTGGCAGGGGAAGATCCCAGAATGCCATCTAGAGTGTTATCTAAATCCAATGTGGATAATGATTTAAGATCTAGGCTAACAGAATGCTGCATCTAAAAAAAATGCTAAGGGATAACAACTAATAAACAAGTAAGATTGTCGTGCCCTTTGAAACATCATAGGTTTTCCATTAATAAAATCAACCAAATTTTTTATATTTCTCAGACAATCCCAATAAAACATTTTAAATGGAAAGTCCGCCTCCCTATGCTGGAAGTCACTATTACCAAGAAACATCAAATACAGCGATTTGTCTGAACCCAAATCTCTCAAGCGACGAATAATGGGGGTCATTCCGAGTTGTTCGCTCGTTGCCGATTTTCACTGTACTGTGATTAGTCGCTTACTGCGCATGCGCAAGGTTCGCAGAGTGCATGCGCTTAGTTATTGTACACAAAGGTTAGGTATTTTACTCACGGCATAACAAAGCTTTTTCATCGCTGTGCTGATCGTAGTGTGATTGACAGGAAGTGGGTGTTTCTGGGCGGAAACTGGCCGTTTTATGAGAGTGTGCGGAAAAACGCAGGCGTTCGAGTTGCAAAATGCAGGAGTGGCTGGAGAAACGGGGGAGTGGTTGGTCAAACGCTGGGTGTGTTTGTGACATCAAACCAGGAACGAAAAGGACTGAGCTGGTCGCAATGGCTGAGTAAGTCTGGAGCTACTCAGAAACTGCTAAGAAATTTCTATTCGCAATTCTGCTAGTCTTTCGTTCGCACTTCTGCTAAGCTAAGATACACTCCCAGAGGGTGGCGGCTTAGCGTGTGCAATGCTTCTAAAAGCAACTAGCGAGCGAACAACTCGGAATCACGCCCAATGTGCCAATAGCGATAAACCGTCCATAATAAAGGATTATCTTTTAATTCCTGATCATGTTTTGCATCTATCCCATGTAAAAATATAATCAGGTTCCCCTCTTTCAGAAATTGGGCTTCCAATTGACCATTTACATAAGTGTCATTATCATTTATCCAATCCATAAAAAAAAAAAAATTTGTAACGTAAAGATAATCCCCTTTTATTCCTCTTTTGGAAACTTTTGGAAATCATCTGCTTTAGCCAAATAGTGTGAGTCAACTGGCTTGTCACATATAATTCCAAGGTTACCGGCATGTGATCTGAAATTATAATGTCCCCCAGTATTTTTAATTTGATAACGCATATGATTTGCGAGCAGCACATAGTCTATGCAAGACATAGAGCCGTGTACTCTCAAAAGGTGACTATAGGATCTCTCATTATTATGCAGAAGGTGCCATGGGTCACTAATTTGTAAAGTTTTTGAATATATTTCAAGCATGGAGAGGACAGACGAGCAGTAGTAGATTATTTATCTAGGGTAGGGTCATCCACGGAATTAAAATCTCCCCCCACCACCAAAGAGTAGTTAACTCTACTGGCTAGCACCTGAATGAGATTATGAAGGAAGTCACCCCCATTGCCACATTGGGGGCATATAAATCCATGAGTGTAAATTTTTGACCTTCAATATAATATCTATTATTAAATATCTGCCCCCCGAGTCCGAAATGGTCTGTAATATTTCATATCTCAGGTTTCTATGGAGCAAAATAGCCACTCCTCTAGATTTTGATGAATGGGAAGATTGTATATATACCGCTATCCATGGGTCGCGTAAAGTGGAGTTATCACACCTTCTTCAGTGTGTTTCCTGCAAAAAGTGATGGATGGATGTTTACGTAGTAAATGAGTAAGGACTTTCTTCTTTTTAATTGGGGTATTTAATCCCCCTACATTCCAAGGCAAAATAGAAAAATGGGAATCGGTCCGAACATTAGGACTAGTATTGTTACCATCTGCCATTAATGTCTGTTAAGAGGAAGAGACTGCTTCACACTGAGAGAAGTATAGATATCAAAAAAGTAAACATGCCTCATCCCAGCCTCCTCGCAATACCCCAAATTTACATTTCAAAACAAAGTAAATATTATAGATCCATGTACATGTAACGGTTAAGTGGAACAATGCATTTTTTTTAACACCTAATAGTAATGAACCTGGGATTAACATCTAAGAGTAACAAACTGGGGACAAACACAAAGGACCCCTAGGAAATGTCTGAGGATCCACATAAACATAAAACAACACTGTGAACATCAGTAAGTATGCACAATTCTGAATTAAACTTCAGATGAGATAAAAACAAAGAAAGGGTCCAGGACAATGTCATAGATCCAATGGAGCATAAAGATAAGTGAGCATGATATAGATAAACACATATGAAAAGAAAACAGAAAAACGTGGAGTGTAGGAATGCGGTCATTTGATCACGGGGCAGTATTCCTGTATCTCAGCCCCTTTGCTAGGTTTGGAGCTTTCACCTAGATAAAAGGGGCAACCACACAGGCACAGGAAGATCAGTTAAAGTAGTAACCTATCCAGTATAAAACAAAATACTATCCTTGGCATCCTCCTCCTCCACAACAATAGACAATTACATGAACTAGCATTGGATCTTGCTGGATAAGGTGGATTACTTCTAAGAAAGTGAGATTTAGCTTGTTGAGGATCTGTAAAAACCCTGACCTGGCCATTTTCAATTACTCTTAATTTGGCCGGGTACAGTAAAGCAAATTTGACTTTCCTATATAACAAACTCCAGAAAATTTCAGAAAAAGCTAAGTTTTTGCGGGAGCAAGATTGAGAAATCCAGAAATATTAGAATTCTTTCTCCCTCCACTCGTAAATCAGGTTGGGCTCTATATGCCTGCAGCAGTTTCTCTTTATCTCTATAATCCAAAAACTTTGCTATAGTAGGTTTGAAGCGGTTGTCTCAATCCCTACGTTGACCTCCCAATCTATGTACCCTCTCCACCTGTAGTGGTATTTCAGCAAGAGGTATTCCCAACGCTTGGGGAATCAACATATTAACGTAGTTTTGTAATTGGGCATCTGACACCATCTCCGGAATCCCAATGAAACAGAAGTTGCTTCATTAATTCCGATTTTCGAAATCGTCAACCTTTTCTATCATGGTTTTTAGCATTTGAGATTTTACCGCTAGTTCTAGCTGCAATGCAATTAAAGAATCTTTAGCATCGCTGGTCCTCTGTTCTAGTGTATCCAGCCTAGCTGTATTGTATTCAATTTTGGCTAAAGAGGAATCCAAACTTGCATGAAGATCTCCAATTTTTTTTTATCTATTAGAGGCATGAGCATAGTTATGACCTCCTTAGCATTTTCCACTGGAGACAGAATTGCTAAATGTTTAGGCAACATATGTGGATCAGTATCCTCCACACCTGAAAACATTGATGGGGGAGAAGGTGGGTTTAACATACTGTAGAGGGTATCTGATTATTCTGACATTAATTTCCCGATTTGTTAGTAGTAGATGGCATGTTTGGGACCGAACTATGACAATCTTGTGAACAGTATATCACAAAATTATGTATGATGTAATCTCACAGCGACATACCTGCTGAACCCTTACTTATAAGGTATAGGTTACATCTCTGCAGTAGGACTCACATTCCAGTAAAAAGAAACATATATATATATTTATATAGAATGTACTCGGATCGGCACTCACCCTGCACGTTTAATGGTGCTCCGGTGCCATCTGGAAGAAGTATGCAAGCATTTTTCCAATAGGACAATCAGCGGCACTCGGAGACTGTAGATATCAAGGTTAAAGTGCAAGTGCTTTTATTCCATAACAACAAAAAGAAGGGGTGGTCCAACGTTTCGGGGCGCAGAGGCCCCTTTGTCAAGGTTCACCTTGACAAAGGGGCCTCTGCGCCCCGAAACGTTGGACCACCCCTTATTTTTGTTGTTATGGAACAAAAGCACTTGCACTTTAACCTTGATATCTACAGTCTCCGAGTGCCGCTGATTGTCCTATTGGAAAAATGCTTATATATTTATATATATATATATGTGTGTATAAAACTTATAGCAACAATTGAATTAAATACATATATTCCCCTATAGAGGAACTTCTTGCAATTATTTCTCACGGCGTTCTTGTTAGAAAAGAGTATGGGGCAATTCAATGTTTATAATATGCGCCTGTGTTCGTGATATGTTATGAAACACTGACAAATAATTCATGCGGGCGGTATAGGAATATTATAGCATTAGTAAAGAGAGCAGCTCGTTGACAACACTTTATAGGAGATACCAGGGAGAATATAAACCCACACTGTCCGTTATGGAGAGTGACACTGACAGTATGGCACGATCCTCTATGTAATACAATATATGTGCAGGTCTATTGTCAGTATTTGTAAGAGTGCTATATACAATAAGGTTGTTTAACCCTTGTGTAAAATATAAGCCGTAAGTAATACTATAAAGAGATACAACCCATATTAATATTAAAAGTAAGTTGCAAATCAGAAGAATATGTAATTGAAAATGAACCATATGAGATATGTATAACATGCTCTGAGACACACAATTATAGAGGGGTTATACAGGAAATATAAGTACCTTAAAGCCTAGCCTTATATCAACCACAAAGTGAGTTGTGTGCAGTGGACCTGCATTTCACATATTGATGCTACAAGATTGCACAATTGTATAGAGAGGGTTAAAGCCTTACCCTATTGCAACCACAAAGTGAGTCATAAGTATTGGACCAGTACTTTACATATCTAAATATCTAATAGGACAGTATGTAATATGATGCCACTAGATGGCGTAAATATACCGGCAATGGCAAAATATCACTGGAATACTCTGAGTCAGGTTTTTGCTTATGAAATACCCTATAAGAGAGACTTACAAAAGTTCCATGAAATGCAGAATAACAAAATAGACTCAGTTACCATTAACTGCATGATCATAGTGTCTATTGTGAACCATAGAAAAGAAAATATTTCTTTAGCAATGCAGATATAACACTTTCAGAAGAAACCCTCTGTAGTAGGGACCAAACTGCTATCCCACTAAAAAGTTCAGAATACTCCAATACAGTAAAATGTAAATTATATGTGAGCAGTTGGTTGTTGTAACTATATGATACCGGGTATATGAGACACTGAGAGCTCTTGAGAAATGTAAAACAACAGGAAGGCTTCATGGGTATTGTTAGTCATTCCACATGGGAAAGAATTCTGAGAGATAAATAGTCAAATGCTGTTATTTCAGAATCCCATTAATATAAAAAAACAAGTCTTTAACTGTGGTAGTTGACAAGTTGTCGCATAATTTCCCAGAACAGGAGGAATAGATAGTAAGAGAAAGGTTGGTTACTGCAGGGGAATAAGTCAAGAAGGGGGTGGAAAGGGTAGCAGAGGAATATATAATAAGTAGGGAGAGATGACAGCAAAGAAAAAGGAGAGGAGGAGAGGATTGTTAGCTAGTGTATGTAGACTAGGAAAAGTGAAGGTTAGCACTGGAAATTAGTACTTATCAGGGAAAAACCAGTGGCAAAGTAGGTTGATCAAGGTATCCCACAGGGTCATGCAGCACAGGGCAAAGCCAGCAGTAAATTTTCCAGTCTTGGCCAGAGATTCAGGAACTTGCAAAGCCACATGTCACCAGTGCCAGCCGTTGTTGTCTGTGCGGTAAAGGAAATTGGGCCCCACCAGGCAGCATTAATGACAGCAGCTACACAACAAAGGGGACACAAGAAAGTACCCCAGCAAGGTCCACAGCAGTCTAGATGTTCCCGTGGACCAACATGGTAGCTAACCACTGTACTTTCCAATCCCACAGTAGGCTCAACGGTATATTCGTCAGACTAACTCCCAGGTCTGCAGCAGCAGGTAGGGATCAGACATGATTCCACCGTCACTCACACACCCAGTCTTTGCTCAAGCCTCCCGGGAGCACTCCCATCTGCCTCGTATGTATGAAAGTGTGGCGGCAGAATCACTCCCTACCGCCGGCGACCCCACGCCACACTTGTAACAGGCACATTGCGGTGGAGACAGTGCGGCCCTACTAGAAATATCGCTGTGCTCAGCAAAGTGTCACCGCCAGTTCCTTACAGGGAGGGGGGTAATCCAGAACAGTTGAGAGGCCGTTACCAGCCGCTCCAGAGAAATCACGCCAGGCAGTATCCAGCGATCATCCAGGCCATCTGAACTGATGGCTGGACTCCGGGGGTTATACCAAGGCCACCTCAGCAATCTTACTCTCTGCTGATTCCCCACACTCAGGCAAGTACACAGAGGGGTTTAGCAGCTTCAATGTCCTTTTAGCAAAGGTGGATGGAGCTGGATTAACAATCACGTTGGTGGAGCTGTGCTAAGAAATGACAATGCTGGATGGCCAGCCCACCGGGAGTTGTGCAATATTCAAAGCGTTTTTTCCTGAGACATCATCCTTACTGTGCAGCATATAGTGTGTAGTGAACTTTGTGTAATCAGTAATGAATGTATTATTTCTATTTATTTTGTCCTGGGTGTCACGTGTTTCATTGGTTCACATATATCTATGTGAATTATGTCTAGAAACTTCTAAGTTCTGCTGTTACTGGTTTTTGAAAAACTTTTTCTTGTCATTTTCCAATTTTAGCAGCGTACAGATTTCATTATTTCTGTGCAGAGATAAGTCAATACACCAAGCATTCATCACTGTGTCTAAGCTAGTACTGAAAGCACATCCAGCGTTAGGAGTATTTTCCAGCTCCTTTATAGCACTCTGTGCTTTTTGTTTCTTATGATGATTCACTCTGGCTTTCCAGACTCTGCAATCTGCCTTTAAGTGACCAGGTTTTTGCACACAAAACATTACGTGTTTTTGTTCTCTGACTAGTGCTTTTAATAATGCAGTCCTGAACTCTCAATGCTGTATCATGCTTATTTGCACTTTCTATCTTGCTATTGAATTCATCCACAAGTTTCCCTTTAACATACTGTTCATCATTTTGTCAGGCAAATGTTGTTACGAGTGTCTCATAGTTGTCTAGGAGACCACTGAGTAACAGGGCTGCAATATGAAAGTCCTTTATTTCTTCTCCTATTCAGCACAAACACTCAACCACCCCTAAGTTACATCTTATGTAATCATGCATGTATTGGCCTTTAAGCAGTTTATAATTCTATGGTGGTCATTCCTAGTTGATCGCTCGCTAGCAGTTTTTAGCAGTCGTGCAAACGCTAAGCCGCCCCCCTCTGGGTGTGTATTTTAGCTTAGCAGAAGTGTGAACGAAAGGATCGCAGAGTGGCTAAAAAAAAATTGTGCATTTTTAGACTAGCTCCAGACCTACTTAGCGCTTGCGATCACATCAGACTGTTCAGTTCCGGATTTGACATCACAAACCCGCTCTACGTTTGCCCAGCCACGCCTGCGTTTTTCCTGGCACGCCTGTATTTTTTCGAACACTTCCTGAAAATGGTCAGTTGACACCCAGAAATGCCCACTTCATGTCAATCACTCTGCAGTGGCCATTGCGACTGAAAAGCTTCGCTAGACCTTGTGTAAAAATACATCGGCCGTTGTGAAAGTACGTCTCGCGTGCACACTGCGCCACATACGCATGCGCAGAAGTGCTGGTTTTTTACATTAATCACATCGCAGTGAACATTTTCAGCTAGCGATCAACTTGGAATGACCCCCTATGTACTAAGCCTTGGACGGAGATAAAGTACCAGCCAATCAGCTTCTAACTGCAATGTCACAGACTGTGTATGAAAAATGACAGCAGCGTATTGGTTGGAACTTTAACTCAGTCCACTTTATCTCCATCCAAGGCTTAGTAAATCGACTCCTTAGTCGGTAAAACATTCTTATTAAATACAGTAATTGCTTAAATTTGCACTCTCATGTATTTTCTGCAGCACATCCCACATTTATCTTGCAGTGTCAGTTATATATATTCACAATCTGATTATCTTCCACACTGAGAGTTACTTACAGCTTTATGGTCTTTCTCAGTCCATTTTTCTGTGACTGGGACAGGCTTTGGGGGGGTATGCAATTTGCTTCAGTAATCTCAAAGCTATTAATTTCGTGTTTCTGCCGATTTGGTGGGAGTTTGATCTCGAATTTTATTGGAAGTATTTTTCTGCAACTTTTTCTAATAATTTTCGGGAATTTACTAAGCTGCCGAGTTTTCGTTTTTTTGGATTTTCCGATGTCGATGCTATTTGTATTGTCGGGCAGTGTTTTACGGGAGTGATGAGTAAAACACTGCCTAACATAACACAATGAAGCCCGGCCGGATCAGTGAAATCTGTGCAGGGCTTCATTGTGTACAGTATTAAAAGAGTTAAAAGTGTAAAAAAAATTGCGTGGGGTCCCCCTCCTAAGCATAACCAGCCTCGGGCTCTTTGAGCTGGTCCTGGTTGTTTAAATACTGGGGAAAAATTGACTGGGGTCCAAATATATGGGGGACAAAAGACTTAGAGGTCCCCCATATTTTTAAAACCAGTACTGGGCTCCACTAGCCAAGAAGATAATGCCACAGCTGGGGGACACTTTTATACTGATAATGCCACAGCCGGTTGACACTTTTATACTGGTCCCTGCGTCCGTGGCATTACCCTCCCAACTAGTCACCCCTGGTTGAGGTACCCTGGAGGAGTGGGGACCCCTTAAATCAAGGGGTCCCCCCTCCAGGCACCCAGGGGCCAGGGGTGAAGCCCGAGGCTGTCCCCAGCACCCCTGGGTGGTGGGTGCCAGGCTGAAAGCCTTTTTGTGTGTAAAAAAAAGAATATTGTCTTTTGTTTTAGAACTGCAAGTCCCAGCAAGCCTCCCTCACTTGCTGGTACTTGGAGAACTACAAGTAACAGCATGCAGGGAAATAATGGGCCCGCTGGTACCTGTAGTTCTAGAGAAATACCCAAATAAAAACAAGAGACATACACCGTGACAGTACAAATTTATTTAAACACACTTACACACTCATACATACTTAACTACATCCCACACTGCCCAATCACATCCCCTTCTCCAGCAGTATCCAATTATGTACCAGTAAAACCAAAATTCCAATATACTCACATATTATCCACTGATGATCTGTCCTCTTCTTTCCTGAAGTAATCCACGGCCTTGCAAAAAATAAAAAAAAACAAAATCCCGGTCCACGCCACTAAAGGGGTTCCATTTTTACACATGGAACCCCTTTCCACGAATGCCGGGACACCCCATGACTCCTGTCACTGGAGATCCCTGCAGCCAATCAGGGAGCACCACGTCATGGCTCTCTCCTGATTGGCTGTGTGCTACTAGCCTGTCAATCAGGAGTGGCACACCGGCTAGGATGGAGGATCGCGCTCCTCCATTCTAGCCTGTGATGGAAACTTTGTGGTCTGCGGTTAACCACAGGGTCAATTGGGGTCACTCTTGTGGGGGTTAATGGGGACACTCTTTTTTTCACATGTTTTTTGCTCCTGCTGAATCTTTTACCTAGGTGAAAAAACAGCCCGGCTATTGAATAGGTTGAATACCCATTCACCCTAAAAATAGCAAAAAGTCCAATTTTTCGCCCAGGAAAAAAAATGGACCTAATTGCCCCTTGTATATATTTCCACACATTCTCATTTTTTTTAAGCCACATAAAAAAAGACATCCATCAACATAACATATATATGCAGATTACAAAACACTTGGGTGAATTTCTGAGTCTGATTAGTCAGAATTATCACTGAGAATTTGGTTAAGCACTGGTATTAGCAGCCATTTCCTCTGTGCTCTGCCATTTCTTACACTGAGGTACTGACATTTATGATTTTAACCTATTTTTGATCTGCAGTCCTGGGCCCATAACCTGTTAGCAGGTACACTATTCATGAGCAGCAGAAAGTACAGTATAATCAACTGTGCTGTTTTTCTGTACAAACAGGATGAAACATATGCTAATTATGGACAGTGGTGCAGAGAAAGGGAGGGGGGGTACTCTTTACCCAGGCCCGGGTCCCGCTGACCCCTTCCCTAATGCAGAGAGCTGGCATGGAGAGAGAGAACATACTGCTGCTGCAGCAGCTGCTCTCCCACCCCAGCATATGCTGCTCAGTGCTGTGTACTGAACTGTGGAGAGAGGCAGCTGCCTGTCCTCTCTCTCACTCACTGCATGGGTGTAGGAGCGAGCGATCACATCCTGCCACCCACCGCCCTGGACACCAGCGCCCTCCTGTTTGGCAACTGCACCCAATTTGCGGCCACACGATACGGATAATTATTAATTTTTCACATCCCCTCCTTGTACCAGGGCCCGCCAGAACTGTCGGCGGCCCTGCTTAAGGAAGAGGAAAACTATAAGAGTGTACTGTATTTACTAAAGGTCGATTTTAAATAGATTAAAATCTATCTAAATTGATCAAAATCAACCTATAGTAAATATACAGATATGTCCTCATATCTGTACATCTTTGCTGCAGTCACGCCAAACAGCCCCTCTTGGCACCCCAGGTCCTGTGAGACTCTCCCAGCACCGGGTGACATTTTGAAAAATGCATATTAGACACACAAGGAGACTATGGTAATTAATTTGATATATATGACACTTGTAAATTTGTGTGTGACTGAGTCTCTGAATCTGTAAACTTAGTGCTAAAATGTCACAGCCAGGGCCGGCGCCACCATTAGGCAGCTTTAGGCAGCTGCCTATGGGCGGCAGCACTTGAAAGGCGGCGCTGAGTGCAGCAAAAAAAAAAAAAGGAAGTGACTGCTCTGCGCTCGCCATTTGGGATGTCAGGCAACCGCTTCCGCTACCCCCTAACCCGGTGTCAGAAAAACTATTCCCACATCTGCCTCTTGTGTCACTCACTTCCCCACACCGTCCCGACCTGATGACCATGTATCAGATGATCTGCTCCCGGCGCCGGGTCCACAAACCAGCTAAGGGGGCAACAAATCTGCTGGAGCCCGTGGAGGAGGCGGAGGGCGGGACTTTCACTCGACGAGGAGAGGGCTTGTCTTTAACTGACAGTTCGGGGAAAGTCATGGTTGTCTTAACCGGGAGCTCAGGCTGTCCCCCGCCCCGCCTCCCGCCTCTGCCTCCGCACACCTCGCAACTCATCCTCATCCTGCCGAGAGGTGAGTAGCAGCGCGGGGACGTGCAGGCGCCGCGCCATACATTGTTTCCTGCCAGCGTCCAGCATCTGCTCTCCCTGCCCTACACCTGGGTGCTCCGTGCAGCCGACATTGAGCCACATCCTCCTACATCATGACCGCCGTGTGAGACGCTTAGGTTAGGTGTAGGTTGTGGGGGGAGGGTTAGGGTTAGGCACTCCTGGGGAGGGTTAGGCTGGGGGGGAAGGAGGGCTATGTTTACGCTGCAGGAAGGGGGTGGTTAGTGTTAGGTACCAACGGGTAGGTACCAACGGGTAGGGTTAGGATTAAGCTGGGGGGGAGGGGGGACAATTAGGGTCAGGCTGCAGGAAAGGTGTGTTAGGGTTTGGGGGGGTGGTGGTTAGGGATCAGGGTTAGCTTACTTAATTAGTAAGTGTCAGGATTTTACAATCAGCCTGGCACTCTGTTTTGGATGTTGATTGGCCCCGGTGCCCTGAGTGCGGAGGATAGTATATAGGATGTGACAAAGGGGTTAGGCACCCCGAAACGTTGGACTATGTGATGTCAATTTTTTTGACTGCACTTTGCTCTTTTTAAACGACTCCGAGTGCCGCAGTATTAATTCTATATACTATCCTCCGCACTCAGGGCACCGGGGCCAATCAACAGCTAACCCTGATCCCTAACCCCAACCCCCCCAAACCCTAACACACCTTTCCTGCAGCCTGACCCTAATTGTCCCCCCTCCACAGAATTTAGAAAGCATATAAACGTGTATTCAAAGCATTCAAAGCATTCAAATAACAGGTGCACAGCACAGAGGCCCGGCTCCAGCTCCCGTATGCTGATACCCCCAGCTACCCGGCAACTGGTGAGCAGAGGGAAACTGATGGAGGAGAGTGTCATGGTGGGGACAGTGTGTGTTTGTGTGTAAATATGGCTGTGTGTGTAAATATATATATGCATGTGTGTGTAGATATGTGGCTATGTGTGTGGCATAATGTGAATTTTGGCTCATTCCATGTGGCATAATGTGAATTTCAGCTTATTCCGTGTGCTCTAATGTGAATTTTGGCTCATACCGTGTGCTCTAATGTTAATTTTGGCTCATACCATGTGCTATAATGTGATTTTCGGCTCATGCTGTGTGGTATAATGTGAATTTTGGCTCATACCGTGTGCTATAGTGTGAATTTCGGCTCATACCATGTGCTATAGTGTGATTTTCGGCTCATACTATGTGCTATAATGTGAATTTCGGCTCATACCGTGTGCTATAATGTGAATTTCGCCTCATTCCATGTGGTATAACGTGAATTTCGGCTCATTCTGTGTGCTATAACTTGAATTTCGGCTCATACCGTGTGCTATAACGTAAATTTCGGCTCATACCGTGTGCTATAATGTCAATTTCGGCTCATACCATGTGCTATAATGTGAATTTCGCCTCATACCGTGTGCTATAATGTGATTTTAGGCTCAAACTGTGTGGTATAATGTGAAAGGGGCACCAGTACTAGAAAGTATAAGGGGTCCTACTGTTGTGGTGCAAAATGTGTATAAGGGGTGGTAAACTACACTGATGGCATGCCCCCTATGGAGTGGCCACGCACCCTTTTTCGGAGCAGCGCGCACATAATTACAACCTTCACTTTTCCATACCCCCACTTTAAAATTTCCACTTCGACCAGTGTGTGTGTGTGTGTGTGTGTGTATATATATATATATATATATATATATATAGAAAATATACACACACACACACACACACACACACACACACACGTTTTAAATGTATCCATGCTTGGCCACAGGTGACTTAATTAGCACTCTAGTCAATTTGATTTACCCATCTGTGCTGAGCCATGGATATACCTAAAACCTGGACCGTTGGGGTTCCTTGAAGACCGCGTTTGGGAACCTGTGCCTTAACCCAAACTGCTAAAACAACCCTAATATCCTATCCCTAAATTTTACCTGAGGGCTCTGTATTTTGGCAGGGGGGGGGGGGGAGGGGGGGGCTGACTATTTGCCTAGGGTGCTGAGAAACCTTGCACCGGCCCTGGTCACAGCCACAGTTTTTTCAAATTCAAGTTCTGTTGTGCTCCGTATACAGACTCAGTCACATACTATATACAACTTACAAGTGTCATATATCAAATTAATCAGCACAGTCTTTTCATGCATCCTAATCACATTGTGGTTTTGGTAAAAAATAAAAGACTCCCGGCGTTAGCAGACTTGCACGGGACCTGGCGGCTCACTCATGCCAGGCATTTTGCACTGCATGGTGTATTGAGGCTAGATGTATCAGGACACATTTGTAACCCTTAGTCTGGATAAACACATCACCATCTATTTTTATCTATTTTAGCAACAGCTTAACACTGATAACATCTCCATGTATATTAAACACAGAACAGTGGTTGTAATATTAAAATGACACAGGTCTACCACTATGTCAATACCATTATGGGGCACATCTAATTGTTGGCCCAAACCAATTTAATCAGGTCCTGCTTTCCTATGCATAATAGGAATTTTTCCTCAGAGCTGCAGGGAAAAGTCAGGTGTAATTGACATTGTTAGTTTATCACATAAGGAAAGCCACAGATTCTAGCATTTAACATAGAATTTATGGGTTAACATGTTTTACCTATGGGTTTACTGCATAGAGAAAAGACAGGAAATCGAATAGCTTTAGGTTTTAAACCCGGAGCTTTCCTCACGTGGTAAACCTTGCGGCTAATTGTATATGCCCTTAAGATTAGTAAATTAAAAATGTTCTAATATTGATGAATTGTAGCTTAATGCATGGCAGTGATGCATGGGGTTCACCAAAATGTATTTGAACCCTGGAAACCCTTTGGAAACCACACTTACTGTAGTGTAGCAAAATATGCATAGTGTGGGATTGAGGGGAGCATGCATATGCAAGCTCCTGCCACCCACTGACTTCAATGGGAAAGCCAGTTGCTGCAAAAAAAGCATGGTATGCTGCGATGAAACACTGCTATATGCAGCAATGACATAGAGTAGCAGGACACATCTGTAGTTACAAACAACAAAAAGACACACCTTAAGTACCCCTTCACTACACTGGGAAGCATCCACTGCACAAAATCAGAAGACATATCAGACATGCTTTACCCATTGATCCCATTACCACACAAATCTAGTACAATAGTATTCTATCAAAAAGTATGCATATGTACACAATTAAGATTGTTGGGTCATTGAAGTAGCATTTTTATGATGAAGTAGAATTAATATAGCTTAAATTGACCCTCTACTGGCTGGTGAACTAAATACACCTCCAGTATCAACATAATAGAGAGGAACAATAGTAAATGTGAGTATACCTGCCAATGAGTATGCCTAAATCCTAACCCTCCCTCTAGTGCCAAAAACTATCCTCCCCTCCTGGAGCCTAACATTAACCACCCCTCCCATAACTAACACTATCCAACCCGCCCGTAGCCTAACACTAACCTCCCCTCTTGCAGCCAAACACTAACTTACCCTTCCACAGTCTAACATTAACCTCCCCTCCCATAGCCTAACACTAACCTCCCCTCCTGCAGCCCAACACTAACCATCTCTCGCGTAGCCTAGCACTAACTTCTCTTCTGCAGCCTAACACTAACCACCCCGTCTGTAGCCTAAAACTAACCTTCCCATCCGCAGCCTAACACTAACCTCTAATCTGGTAGCCTAACACTCTTCTCCCACTGCCCAGCACTGACCTTCCCTCCTGCAGCCTAACATTAACCTCCTCTCCCGTAGCCTAATACTAACCTCCCCTCCTGCAGCCAAACACTAACCTCCTCTCCTGTAGCCTAACACTAATCTCCCATCCTGTAGCCCCACACTAACCTCCTCTTCCATAGCCTAACACTGGGAAGCAGTTAGCTTCCTGACAATGGGATCCCGGAGGTCAATATGCCGATGCCAGGATCCAGAGGGAGAACAGAAACCCAGCATCAATATACCAACACCAAATGGAATACCAGCGTCAAAATACCGACAGCTGGCATCCCGATCGTACTAAGAGCGGGATGCAATGCCAACCTGCTGCGGGGGAAGGGGGAAGATTATGTTTGGGCTGCAGAAGGGGGGTTAGGGTTAGGCCGCAGCACCAGAAATGTTAGGGTTAGGCACTAGGGAGGGAGGGTTAGGGATAGGCACATAGTAGGGGAGGTTAGGCACCAAGCAGGGAGGGTAAGGTTTTGGGCAGTGGGGATGGGAAGGGTTAGGGTTAGGCACCCACAAGTGAGGGTTAGGGTTAGGGTAGGGAAAAGGTGAGGGTTAGGGGGCTTCCTGGGAAAGCTGTCGGGATTTTGATGGATGGGAAGCTGCTTTCGGTATACTGACCACTGGTATCCCATCCATCGGCCACTCATACTGATCCCCTAACACTAGCCTTCCCTTTTGCAGCCTAACACTAATCACATCTGCCGTAGCCTAACCCTAACCCTGAGCTGCTGTCCATGCAGAATTACAGCGTTTCACATGTCAACACTGTGAACATGTCAACATACTGCTCATTTGAACAATGTTGACATCATAACTGATGACTTTGTGTGAGGTGGGGTGTGTTCAAACTGAAATCTAAATTGCAGTGTAAAATTAAAGCAGCCAGTATTTACCCCGCACAGAAACAAAATAACCCACCCAAATCTACCTCTCTCTGCACATGTTACATTTGCCCTACCTGCAGTGCACATGGTTTTGCCCAGTAGAGAAAGATTTTGCTTTTGCAATCAGGTCTCAATTAGGCCTAATGTTTGAAGGGCAATGGCGAATGTTAATATTTCAACATGTATAATATAGAACAGGGCATATAGAGCAGGGCCATAGTTAAAAGCAAAGAGGTTATGGAGTCTATATGTAAATCAGGTGCTTGTTTTGTTCTGCATGATATAATACTGTGTATTATTATACCTTATTATAATGACCTGACTGGATATTATTATTTCAATAGATTTAGAAATTGCCTATGGCATCATGCAGGATCGTGACAGTTTTATGAAACCCAAACTGGTCCCTTTTAAAACTACTGTATTATAAAATATGATATTACATTTAAATTAAAAATATACTCAGGTGACATTTGCAAATGAGATTACATTAGGTAATGTCAGTGACAAATGATATTCAGGTCTGTTGGAGAGTTAACTTGAGGTCTAGATATGTAGAAAACTATTGAGCAGATTCTTCTATCCTTAAGAGTTGCAGTAATGTATTTGGAGGAACATAGCTCAGAAAGAAGACAAATCGACAGATGAGCCAAAGCTATGTAATTTGTAGCCGCATGACTGAGGAGATAATTGGAAGTGGCTGCAGTGCTGTGGTGTAACATGTTATTTACCCACCGGTTCACCTCCATACTAGTGTTTATCTGTAACTACAGTATTATCTTTTGAGCATTGGATATTTTTTCACTAGAAGTGTCAGGTGGTATTACAGGATTGTGATAGACATCAAACAAGATTTCATTCCCTTGAACAAAATTTCTCTGTACTCTTGTATTATTTTTTTAGACAAGCTATATTTTTATTTTATTTGACCTGTAGTTTTTTTTCTGATATTAATTTATGATGTCATAAATATAAAAAAATCTGTTTGTTCAGTATATGCAATAAATTAAATTAAGCAATTAAGATTAATAATAATAATATACAGCAGCTGATTGATTGGCTAGGGGCTAGTCAATTAGCCCCAATACCCAGCACTTATCGGGGATTATGCTTCGGAAGCCTCAGACACCCAAAGAATAATGCCCGCTAAGCAGCACTCGGAGTTGCGACAACACATGGGTCCAGATACTTATCCCGGATCCCGCATGATATCGCAACATAATTGGACATTTTTATCCTGAAAAAAAAGGCTTTAATTGAATAATATCCATTAGTCAAAATAATGCTACCAGTCCAATTTTTTCGGGAGAAAAATTAACGGGGCTAATTGAATACCAGCCAAAGTGCTTTACAATTGCCAGTACAACACAAGATACAAAATAAGCTTAACAAAGGACATTAGTGAAATGCTTGAGTAACCGGGATGTCCAGAGTCTGTTTTTGAAGGATTCTAGAGTGGAGGCCTCCTGAACTGTGCGGGGAAGTGAGTTCCATAGAGTCAGGACTGCAAAGCTACAGTATATGAATTCAGGTACTGCACTTCATCTGCAGATTGCAGTTATTGAGTAGGGTAGTAGAGAATTAGAAACTTCTTTAAGTACCTTGGGCCCAGAGGCGTCACTGGGTGTGGTGGGGGATGTGGTGTGGTGGGGGGGGTGGTGACACCCGGTGCACACCCAGGATCTCCCCACATACCGTAGGTGTGCTCGCGGTAAAAAGGGGGCATGGCTATATATCAAGGGGGCGAGGCCTCATGGGAATCTCGCAATCGTCACTCCGGTTGTCTGCCCAGCATCTCCGGAGATGCAGGGCTGCACTGGGCTGCCCCCGGAGACAGTCTCCTAGCGGCGGCTCCATCTGCTCCCATCCCGCCATGCCTACATGTTAGGAAGGAGCTGGAGAAAACGGAGCTATCCCCTCCCACTTTCCCTCTCCTCAGGAATGTCCCTGTTCCGTATCCCAGAAGCCGCAGCTGCTTTGCCCTGCAGTAGGACCGGAGGCAGCAGAGTTTACCCATCCCGGAAGGCTTGGTGCAGGGGGAAGTGGAGATTCAGTGTCTACTTGCTGGAGAAGCTGGGCCCCGTCACACATAAATAACTGACCTCAGCTCAACTGCAGCAGCACACACTGGGAGTGAGGGAGGAGCAATGCATGTCCCGCCCCCCCACTGCTGCTGTTACTGTGCTGTCTCATTGCTGCATGGGGCGGGCTTCTCATCTATGACAGGAGCCAGGTGCTGTTACTGCAGCACCTGGCTCCTGTCACTGCAGAGAAACCAGAATTTTGGTGTCACCCCCTCCTTGGGTGACACCCGGGTGCGAGCCGCACCCCCCTTATGACGCCACTGCTTGGGCCTAGTCAATTTAAAGCAGCATTCCTAGTTAGCCACGGCTAATGCTTGATTGCCATGCTAAAATGTTGACAGAAAATGCAGATTTTAAAGAGCCAATAGGAAGCTTCAAGCTCCACGCTTGTAGCTTTCTTTTAGTCTGCATGGTCAGAACTTGTCTTGGGAGGCTGTAGTAGCTGTGGATTTTATATTAGTGCCCAGTGGAACTACTGGCCTTTTATATATAGATACCATAACTCTATATCTTACAAATGTGTGCACACAGAAAAAGTATGCAGGTAGTACAGTAAATTCCATGTAAAATTGTGCTGGTATAGTCATGTCACCAGCAGGTAAATAATAATTGGTTATTAAAGGTTTTTACTGTTCTGTAAGCTCAAAAAGTAATGAGAATGATAAGTCAGAGGTACTAAGGGTTTTTTTTAAGTGTTTTTATTGTCTAAAGAGTATATGAGCTGCATTATTATATGACCACCTTACACAGGTATTCTCATTGTTTATTAGAACTATCCTACTAGCAGAAGCACAGTGAAATTGTAAATGTCTTATCATATATTTTCATGTAAGTTTATGTAAGACTTTAATACTGGATATGCTTTTTCTCAGTTGCACTTATTGTAACAAAGGCACTTGTCCAGAAAAATATGGGAGGCACCAAAATACAGATAATGATATCCAAAGTAGAGATGTACGCTGGACCATTTTTGCTGGATTTGGTTTTGGCCCTGATTCATCATCAGGATTTGGATTTGGATGTGGATTTGTCAAACTGTCGTGACTGGTTTTGGATTTAGATTTGGATTTTTTTTTAAATTTAGAAGAAAAGAAAAAAATCACACAATTTGGGCCTTTTTTTTAGTTCCTAGACTATTATTAACCATAATAACATTAATTTCCAGTCATTTCCAGTCAATTTTGACCACCTCAAAGCTCACAATATTGTTTTCACCTTTATTGGTCAACGTCTGCAGTGAACTGGATGGTTATTTAGCAACAGAGCAGCGGCACAAACACATGGCAATTTAAAGCACTTCTATGAAACTTTGCCACATAGCAGTGGCACAAATGAAAAGCAGTGCAAGATGGAATTTTGGATACATTTAAGTTGGGTGGTGGGTTTAGACAACCACTGTACTTAGACACAAAAGAACTCTGTACCAGTTTCTGGTACATTCCCTTTTCAAAAATGTTGCTACAGAGAAGGAGTGGGCAATAAGCAGCCCTCCAGCTGCTATAGAACTGCATGTCCCAGCATACCCTGGCACATATTTGCTATTTGTCCATGCTAAACTGTTGCATGGCATACTGGGAAGACTACAGGTACCAGTGCACCCTGTAATGCCGCATATGCTGGTACTTATGATTCTCCAAATAACAGCATGCGGGGGGGACCTGCGGGTATCTGTAGTTCCACCTGTAAAAGACAGTATAAATTGTATATTTTACACCTGAATTGCTCTCAACTCAACACCACTGCCCAGGGGTGCCAAGTGTAATGATTCCAGTGCACTACTCCTCAAAATACGCCAATCTGAGAATCACCACCCGTGATACCTTTAAGCACATGTAGTAAAGCAACATGGTCACTGCCACCAGCAGAAGTACATTTCACTGCGCCAGGCAGGCTAAGCGTATTTTGAGGGACCGTGCCCAGGGCAAGCTTCTGCTCTCACCCACACACACATATAGGTGACATAGGCCACTCGGGCCTTGGGTTTAAAACACAGAAACCAGAACTAAAAATTATAGAATCTACAGATGGAGCCATCTTCATCTTGGCCTTTAATAGGATTAACTGAGCAAGGGCAGTCAGATTTAGGGGGTCATTCCAAGTTGATCACTTGCTAGCTATTTTTTGCAGCGCTGCAAACAGATAGTCGCTGCCTATAGGGGAGTGTATGTTTGCTTTGCAAGTGTGCGATCCCATGTGCAGCCGAGCATTACAAAAAAGTTTTGTGCAGTTTCTGAGTAAGTCAGAACTTACTCAGCCACTGCGATCCCTTCAGCCTGTCCGGGCCCAGAATTGACAGTAGACACCCGCCCTACAAACGCTTGGACACGCCAGCGTTTTTCCAACCACTCCCAGAAAACAGTCAGTTGACATCCACAAATGCCTTCTTCCTGTCAATCTCATTGCGATCGGCTGTGCGAATGGATTCTTCATAAAATCCATCACTCAGCAACGATCCGCTTTGTACCCGTACGATGCGCCTGCACATTGCGGTGCTTACGCATGCACAGTCCTGACCTGATCGCAGCTCAGCGAAAAATCCTAGCATGAGATCAGGTCGGAATGACCCCCTTAATCTCCTGCTGTAATGACTTAATCCCCTGATGTATTGTTCTCTCTGTATTGTATTGCAGCTGAGAACAATAGATGAAGGGCTTATACTAATAAACCATGGTGTGCCTAGGTGCAGCAGAGAAGCCAAGATGAGTGTGGCTACATCTGTAATTCAAGAAAATCTTCAATGCTTTTAGTCACAAAAAAGGTTACAAGATTATAATAGTTTAAATAGTCACTAGAGATGAGCGCCTGAAATTTTTCGGGTTTTGTGTTTTGGTTTTGGGTTCGGTTCCGCGGCCGTGTTTTGGGTTCGAACGCGTTTTGGCAAAACCTCACCGAATTTTTTTTGTCGGATTCGGGTGTGTTTTGGATTCGGGTGTTTTTTTCCAAAAACACTAAAAAACAGCTTAAATCATAGAATTTGGGGGTCATTTTGATCCCAAAGTATTATTAACCTCAAAAACCATAATTTACACTCATTTTCAGTCTATTCTGAATACCTCACACCTCACAATATTATTTTTAGTCCTAAAATTTGCACCGAGGTCGCTGTGTGAGTAAGATAAGCGACCCTAGTGGCCGACACAAACACCGGGCCCATCTAGGAGTGGCACTGCAGTGTCACGCAGGATGTCCCTTCCAAAAAACCCTCCCCAAACAGCACATGACGCAAAGAAAAAAAGAGGCGCAATGAGGTAGCTGTGTGAGTAAGATTAGCGACCCTAGTGGCCGACACAAACACCGGGCCCATCTAGGAGTGGCACTGCAGTGTCACGCAGGATGGCCCTTCCAAAAAACCCTCCCCAAACAGCACATGACGCAAAGAAAAAAAGAGGCGCAATGAGGTAGCTGTGTGAGTAAGATTAGCGACCCTAGTGGCCGACACAAACACCGGGCCCATCTAGGAGTGGCACTGCAGTGTCACGCAGGATGTCCCTTCCAAAAAACCCTCCCCAAACAGCACATGACGCAAAGAAAAAAAGAGGCGCAATGAGGTAGCTGTGTGAGTAAGATTAGCGACCCTAGTGGCCGACACAAACACCGGGCCCATCTAGGAGTGGCACTGCAGTGTCACGCAGGATGTCCCTTCCAAAAAACCCTCCCCAAACAGCACATGACGCAAAGAAAAAAAGAGGCGCAATGAGGTAGCTGACTGTGTGAGTAAGATTAGCGACCCTAGTGGCCGACACAAACACCGGGCCCATCTAGGAGTGGCACTGCAGTGTCACGCAGGATGTCCCTTCCAAAAAACCCTCCCCAATCAGCACATGATGCAAAGAAAAAGAAAAGAAAAAAGAGGTGCAAGATGGAATTGTCCTTGGGCCCTCCCACCCACCCTTATGTTGTATAAACAAAACAGGACATGCACACTTTAACCAACCCATCATTTCAGTGACAGGGTCTGCCACACGACTGTGACTGATATGACGGGTTGGTTTGGACCCCCCCCCAAAAAAGAAGCAATTAATCTCTCCTTGCACAAACTGGCTCTACAGAGGCAAGATGTCCACCTCATCTTCACCCTCCGATATATCACCGTGTACATCCCCCTCCTCACAGATTATCAATTCGTCCCCACTGGAATCCACCATCTCAGCTCCCTGTGTACTTTGTGGAGGCAATTGCTGCTGGTCAATGTCTCCGCGGAGGAATTGATTATAATTCATTTTAATGAACATCATCTTCTCCACATTTTCTGGATGTAACCTCGTACGCCGATTGCTGACAAGGTGAGCGGCGGCACTAAACACTCTTTCGGAGTACACACTTGTGGGAGGGCAACTTAGGTAGAATAAAGCCAGTTTGTGCAAGGGCCTCCAAATTGCCTCTTTTTCCTGCCAGTATAAGTACGGACTGTGTGACGTGCCTACTTGGATGCGGTCACTCATATAATCCTCCACCATTCTATCAATGTTGAGAGAATCATATGCAGTGACAGTAGACGACATGTCCGTAATCGTTGTCAGGTCCTTCAGTCCGGACCAGATGTCAGCATCAGCAGTCGCTCCAGACTGCCCTGCATCACCGCCAGCGGGTGGGCTCGGAATTCTGAGCCTTTTCCTCGCACCCCCAGTTGCGGGAGAATGTGAAGGAGGAGATGTTGACAGGTCGCGTTCCGCTTGACTTGACAATTTTGTCACCAGCAGGTCTTTCAACCCCAGCAGACTTGTGTCTGCCGGAAAGAGAGATCCAAGGTAGGCTTTAAATCTAGGATCGAGCACGGTGGCCAAAATGTAGTGCTCTGATTTCAACAGATTGACCACCCGTGAATCCTTGTTAAGCGAATTAAGGGCTGCATCCACAAGTCCCACATGCCTAGCGGAATCGCTCCCTTTTAGCTCCTTCTTCAATGCCTCCAGCTTCTTCTGCAAAAGCCTGATGAGGGGAATGACCTGACTCAGGCTGGCAGTGTCTGAACTGACTTCACGTGTGGCAAGTTCAAAGGGCATCAGAACCTTGCACAACGTTGAAATCATTCTCCACTGCACTTGAGACAGGTGCATTCCACCTCCTATATCGTGCTCAATTGTATAGGCTTGAATGGCCTTTTGCTGCTCCTCCAACCTCTGAAGCATATAGAGGGTTGAATTCCACCTCGTTACCACTTCTTGCTTCAGATGATGGCAGGGCAGGTTCAGTAGTTTTTGGTGGTGCTCCAGTCTTCTGTACGTGGTGCCTGTACGCCGAAAGTGTCCCGCAATTCTTCTGGCCACAGACAGCATCTCTTGCACGCCCCTGTCGTTTTTTAAAAAATTCTGCACCACCAAATTCAAGGTATGTGCAAAACATGGGACGTGCTGGAATTTGCCCATATTTAATGCACACACAATATTGCTGGCGTTGTCCGATGCCACAAATCCACAGGAGAGTCCAATTGGGGTAAGCCATTCCGCGATGATCTTCCTCAGTTGCCGTAAGAGGTTTTCAGCTGTGTGCGTATTCTGGAAAGCGGTGATACAAAGCGTAGCCTGCCTAGGAAAGAGTTGGCGTTTGCGAGATGCTGCTACTGGTGCCGCCGCTGCTGTTCTTGCGGCGGGAGTCCATACATCTACCCAGTGGGCTGTCACAGTCATATAGTCCTGACCCTGCCCTGCTCCACTTGTCCACATGTCCGTGGTTAAGTGGACATTGGGTACAACTGCATTTTTTAGGACACTGGTGAGTCTTTTTCTGACGTCCGTGTACATTCTCGGTATCGCCTGCCTAGAGAAGTGGAACCTAGATGGTATTTGGTAACGGGGGCACACTGCCTCAATAAATTGTCTAGTTCCCTGTGAACTAACGGCGGATACCGGACGCACGTCTAACACCAACATAGTTGTCAAGGCCTCAGTTATCCGCTTTGCAGTAGGATGACTGCTGTGATATTTCATCTTCCTCGCAAAGGACTGTTGAACAGTCAATTGCTTACTGGAAGTAGTACAAGTGGGCTTACGACTTCCCCTCTGGGATGACCATCGACTCCCAGCGGCAACAACAGCAGCGCCAGCAGCAGTAGGCGTTACACGCAAGGATGCATCGGAGGAATCCCAGGCAGGAGAGGACTCGTCAGAATTGCCAGTGACATGGCCTGCAGGACTATTGGCATTCCTGGGGAAGGAGGAAATTGACACTGAGGGAGTTGGTGGGGTGGTTTGCGTGAGCTTGGTTACAAGAGGAAGGGATTTACTGGTCAGTGGACTGCTTCCGCTGTCACCCAAAGTTTTTGAACTTGTCACTGACTTATTATGAATGCGCTGCAGGTGACGTATAAGGGAGGATGTTCCGAGGTGGTTAACGTCCTTACCCCTACTTATTACAGCTTGACAAAGGGAACACACGGCTTGACACCTGTTGTCCGCATTTCTGGTGAAATACCTCCACACCGAAGAGCTGATTTTTTTGGTATTTTCACCTGGCATGTCAACGGCCATATTCCTCCCACGGACAACAGGTGTCTCCCCGGGTGCCTGACTTAAACAAACCACCTCACCATCAGAATCCTCCTGGTCAATTTCCTCCCCAGCGCCAGCAACACCCATATCCTCCTCATCCTGGTGTACTTCAACACTGACATCTTCAATCTGACTATCAGGAACTGGACTGCGGGTGCTCCTTCCAGCACTTGCAGGGGGCGTGCAAATGGTGGAAGGCGCATGCTCTTCACGTCCAGTGTTGGGAAGGTCAGGCATCGCAACCGACACAATTGGACTCTCCTTGTGGATTTGGGATTTCGAAGAATGCACAGTTCTTTGCTGTGCTGCTTTTGCCAGCTTGAGTCTTTTCATTTTTCTAGCGAGAGGCTGAGTGCTTCCATCCTCATGTGAAGCTGAACCACTAGCCATGAACATAGGCCAGGGCCTCAGCCGTTCCTTGCCACTCCGTGTGGTAAATGGCATATTGGCAAGTTTACGCTTCTCCTCCGACAATTTTATTTTAGGTTTTGGAGTCCTTTTTTTTCTGATATTTGGTGTTTTGGATTTGACATGCTCTGTACTATGACATTGGGCATCGGCCTTGGCAGACGACGTTGCTGGCATTTGATCGTCTCGGCCATGACTAGTGGCAGCAGCTTCAGCACGAGGTGGAAGTGGATCTTGATCTTTCCCTAATTTTGGAACCTCAACATTTTTGTTCTCCATATTTTAATAGGCACAACTAAAAGGCACCTCAGGTAAACAATGGAGATGGATACTAGTATACAATTATGGACTGCCTGCCGACTGCAGACACAGAGGTAGCCACAGCCGTGAACTACCGTACTGTACTGTGTCTGCAGCTAATATAGACTGGTTGATAAAGAGAAGATGTCTATGTAACTATGTATGTATAAAGAAGACTGAAAAAAATCCACGGTTAGGTGGTATACAATTATGGACGGACTGCCTGCCGAGTGCAGACACAGAGGTAGCCACAGCCGTGAACTACCGTACTGTACTGTGTCTGCAGCTAATATAGACTGGTTGATAAAGAGAAGATGTCTATGTAACTATGTATGTATAAAGAAGAATGAAAAAAAACCACGGTTAGGTGGTATACAATTATGGACGGACTGCCTGCCGAGTGCAGACACAGAGGTAGCCACAGCCGTGAACTACCGTACTGTACTGTGTCTGCAGCTAATATAGACTGGTTGATAAAGAGAAGATGTCTATGTAACTATGTATGTATAAAGAAGAATGAAAAAAATCCACGGTTAGGTGGTATTACAATTATGGACGGACTGCCTGCCGAGTGCAGAGACACAGAGGTAGCCACAGCCGTGAACTACCGTACTGTGTCTGCTGCGACTGGATGATAAATGATATAAAAAATATATATATATCACTACTGCAGCCGGACAGGTATATATTATATATTATATAATGACGGACCTGCTGGACACTGTCTGTCAGCAGAATGAGTTTTATTTTTATAGAATAAAAAAAAAAAAAACACACAAGTGAAGTCACACGACGAGTGTTTAACTTTTTCAGGCAATCACAATATAAGTATACTACTAACTATACTGGTGGTCAGTGTGGTCAGGTCACTGGTCAGTCACACTGGCAGTGGCACTCCTGCAGCAAAAGTGTGCACTGTTTAATTTTAATATAATATGTACTCCTGGCTCCTGCTATAACCTATAACTGGCACTGCAGTAGTGCTCCCCAGTCTCCCCCACAATTATAAGCTGTGTGAGCTGAGCAGTCAGACAGATATATAATATAATATAGATGATGCAGCACACTGGCCTGAGCCTGAGCAGTGCACACAGATATGGTATGTGACTGACTGAGTCACTGTGTGTATCGCTTTTTTCAGGCAGAGAACGGATATATTAAATAAACTGCACTGTGTGTCTGGTGGTCACTCACTATATAATATATTATGTACTCCTGGCTCCTGCTATAACCTATAACTGGCACTGCAGTAGTGCTCCCCAGTCTCCCCCACAATTATAAGCTGTGTGAGCTGAGCAGTCAGACAGATATATATAATATTATATATAGATAATAGATGATGCAGCACACTGGCCTGAGCCTGAGCAGTGCACACAGATATGGTATGTGACTGACTGAGTCACTGTGTGTATCGCTTTTTTCAGGCAGAGAACGGATATATTAAATAAACTGCACTGTGTGTCTGGTGGTCACTCACTATATAATATATTATGTACTCCTGGCTCCTGCTATAACCTATAACTGGCACTGCAGTAGTGCTCCCCAGTCTCCCCCACAATTATAAGCTGTGTGAGCTGAGCAGTCAGACAGATATATATAATATTATATATAGATAATAGATGATGCAGCACACTGGCCTGAGCCTGAGCAGTGCACACAGATATGGTATGTGACTGAGTCACTGTGTGCTGTGTATCGCTTTTTTCAGGCAGAGAACGGATTATAAAGTAAACTGCACTGTCCTCACTAGTAAACTCTCTCCACTCAGTCTCTACACTTCTACAGTAACAGTACTCCTCCTAGTCAGCTCCAGTAAATCTCTCTCAGTCTCTTATAATCTAAATGGAGAGGACGCCAGCCACGTCCTCTCCCTATCAATCTCAATGCACGTGTGAAAATGGCGGCGACGCGCGGCTCCTTATATAGAATCCGAGTCTCGCGATAGAATCCGAGCCTCGCGAGAATCCGACAGCGTCATGATGACGTTCGGGCGCGCTCGGGTTAACCGAGCAAGGCGGGAAGATCCGAGTCGCTCGGACCCGTGAAAAAAAACATGACGTTCTGGCGGGTTCGGATTCAGAGAAACCGAACCCGCTCATCTCTAATAGTCACACAAGTAATTACAATTTCAAGAAAATTAGGAAAGAAAAAATGTTTAAGTCACCTGCAGTGCAGAACGCTGTAGAAGTGAAGCCGCTACAGATATTCTGGTGTCATATTAGGACCAAGTTGCTTCCTTGACCCACCTCAGGACAATGCACAAGGGGGGTAATTCCAAGTAGATCGCAGCAGGAAATTTTTTAGCAGTTGGGCAAAACGATGTGCACTGCAGGGGGGGCAGATATAATATTTGCAGAGAGAGTTAGATTTGGGTGGGTTATTTTGTTTCTGTGCAGGGTAAATACTAGAGATGAGCGGGTTCGGTTTCTTTGAATCCGAACCCGCACGAACTTCACTTTTTTTTTCACGGGTCCGAGCGACTCGGATCTTCCCGCCTTGCTCGGTTAACCCGAGCGCGCCCGAACGTCATCATGACGCTGTCGGATTCTCGCGAGACTCGGATTCTATATAAGGAGCCGCGCGTCGCCGCCATTTTCACACGTGCATTGAGATTGATAGGGAGAGGACGTGGCTGGCGTCCTCTCCATTAGAATAGATTAGAAGAGAGAGAGAGAGAGATTGTGCAGACAGAGTTTACCACAGTGACCAGTGCAGTTGTTGTTAAGTTAACTTTTATTTAATATATCCGTTCTCTGCTATATCCGTTCTCTGCCTGAAAAAAACGATACACAGCAGTCACACAGTGTGACTCAGTCTGTGTGCACTCAGCTCAGCCCAGTGTGCTGCACATCAATGTATAAAAGCTTATAATAATTGTGGGGGAGACTGGGGAGCACTGCAGGTTGTTATAGCAGGAGCCAGGAGTACATAATATTATATTAATTTAAAATTAAACAGTGCACACTTTTGCTGCAGGAGTGCCACTGCCAGTGTGACTAGTGGTGACCAGTGCCTGACCACCAGTATAGTAGTATATTGTTGTATACTATCTCTTTATCAACCAGTCTATATTAGCAGCAGACACAGTACAGTGCGGTAGTTCACGGCTGTGGCTACCTCTGTGTCGGCAGTCGGCACTCGGCAGGCAGTCCGTCCATCCATAATTGTATAATTATATACCACCTAACCGTGGTATTTTTTTTTCTTTCTTTATACCGTCGTCATAGTCATACTAGTTGTTACGAGTATACTACTATCTCTTTATCAACCAGTGTACAGTGCGGTAGTTCACGGCTGTGGCTACCTCTGTGTCGGCAGTCGGCAGGCAGTCCGTCCATCCATAATTGTATTATTATAATATATACCACCTAACCGTGGTTTTTTTTTCATTCTTTATACCGTCATAGTGTCATACTAGTTGTTACGAGTATACTACTATCTCTTTATCAACCAGTGTACAGTGCGGTAGTTCACGGCTGTGGCTACCTCTGTGTCGGCAGTCGGCAGGCAGTCCGTCCATCCATAATTGTATTATAATATATACCACCTAACCGTGGTTTTTTTTTCATTCTTTATACCGTCATAGTGTCATACTAGTTGTTACGAGTATACTACTATCTCTTTATCAACCAGTGTACAGTGCGGTAGTTCACGGCTGTGGCTACCTCTGTGTCGGCAGTCGGCAGGCAGTCCGTCCATCCATAATTGTATTATAATATATACCACCTAACCGTGGTTTTTTTTTCATTCTTTATACCGTCATAGTCAGTCATACTAGTTGTTACGAGTATACTACTATCTCTTTATCAACCAGTGTACAGTGCGGTAGTTCACGGCTGTGGCTACCTCTGTGTCGGCACTCGGCAGGCAGTCCGTCCATCCATAATTGTATTATAATATATACCACCTAACCGTGGTTTTTTTTTCATTCTTTATACCGTCATAGTGTCATACTAGTTGTTACGAGTATACTACTATCTCTTTATCAACCAGTGTACAGTGCGGTAGTTCACGGCTGTGGCTACCTCTGTGTCGGCAGTCGGCAGGCAGTCCGTCCATCCATAATTGTATTATAATATATACCACCTAACCGTGGTTTTTTTTTCATTCTTTATACCGTCATAGTGTCATACTAGTTGTTACGAGTATACTACTATCTCTTTATCAACCAGTGTACAGTGCGGTAGTTCACGGCTGTGGCTACCTCTGTGTCAGCAGTCGGCAGGCAGTCCGTCCATCCATAATTGTATTATAATATATACCACCTAACCGTGGTTTTTTTTTCATTCTTTATACCGTCATAGTCAGTCATACTAGTTGTTACGAGTATACTACTATCTCTTTATCAACCAGTGTACAGTGCGGTAGTTCACGGCTGTGGCTACCTCTGTGTCGGCACTCGGCAGGCAGTCCGTCCATCCATAATTGTATTACAATATATACCACCTAACCGTGGTTTTTTTATACCACCTAACCGTGGCAGTCCGTCCATAATTGTATACTAGTATCCAATCCATCCATCTCCATTGTTTACCTGAGGTGCCTTTTAGTTCTGCCTATAAAATATGGAGAACAAAAAAGTTGAGGTTCCAAAATTAGGGAAAGATCAAGATCCACTTCCACCTCGTGCTGAAGCTGCTGCCACTAGTCATGGCCGAGACGATGAAATGCCAGCAACGTCGTCTGCCAAGGCCGATGCCCAATGTCATAGTACAGAGCATGTCAAATCCAAAACACCAAATATCAGAAAAAAAAGGACTCCAAAACCTAAAATAAAATTGTCGGAGGAGAAGCGTAAACTTGCCAATATGCCATTTACCACACGGAGTGGCAAGGAACGGCTGAGGCCCTGGCCTATGTTCATGGCTAGTGGTTCAGCTTCACATGAGGATGGAAGCACTCAGCCTCTCGCTAGAAAACTGAAAAGACTCAAGCTGGCAAAAGCACCGCAAAGAACTGTGCGTTCTTTGAAATCCCAAATCCACAAGGAGAGTCCAATTGTGTCGGTTGCGATGCCTGACCTTCCCAACACTGGACGTGAAGAGCATGCGCCTTCCACTATTTGCATGCCCCCTGCAAGTGCTGGAAGGAGCACCCGCAGTCCAGTTCCTGATAGTCAGATTGAAGATGTCAGTGTTGAAGTACACCAGGATGAGGAGGATATGGGTGTTGCTGGCGCTGGGGAGGAAATTGACCAGAAGGATTCTGATGGTGAGGTGGTTTGTTTAAGTCAGGCACCCGGGGAGACACCTGTTGTCCGTGGGAGGAATATGGCCGTTGACATGCCAGGTGAAAATACCAAAAAAATCAGCTCTTCGGTGTGGAGGTATTTCACCAGAAATGCGGACAACAGGTGTCAAGCCGTGTGTTCCCTTTGTCAAGCTGTAATAAGTAGGGGTAAGGACGTTAACCACCTCGGAACATCCTCCCTTATACGTCACCTGCAGCGCATTCATAATAAGTCAGTGACAAGTTCAAAAACTTTGGGTGACAGCGGAAGCAGTCCACTGACCAGTAAATCCCTTCCTCTTGTAACCAAGCTCACGCAAACCACCCCACCAACTCCCTCAGTGTCAATTTCCTCCTTCCCCAGGAATGCCAATAGTCCTGCAGGCCATGTCACTGGCAAGTCTGACGAGTCCTCTCCTGCCTGGGATTCCTCCGATGCATCCTTGCGTGTAACGCCTACTGCTGCTGGCGCTGCTGTTGTTGCCGCTGGGAGTCGATGGTCATCACAGAGGGGAAGTCGTAAGCCCACTTGTACTACTTCCAGTAAGCAATTGACTGCTCAACAGTCCTTTGCGAGGAAGATGAAATATCACAGCAGTCATCCTACTGCAAAGCGGATAACTGAGTCCTTGACAACTATGTTGGTGTTAGACGTGCGTCCGGTATCCGCCGTTAGTTCACAGGGAACTAGACAATTTATTGAGGCAGTGTGCCCCCGTTACCAAATACCATCTAGGTTCCACTTCTCTAGGCAGGCGATACCGAGAATGTACACGGACGTCAGAAAAAGACTCACCAGTGTCCTAAAAAATGCAGTTGTACCCAATGTCCACTTAACCACGGACATGTGGACAAGTGGAGCAGGGCAGGGTCAGGACTATATGACTGTGACAGCCCACTGGGTAGATGTATGGACTCCCGCCGCAAGAACAGCAGCGGCGGCACCAGTAGCAGCATCTCGCAAACGCCAACTCTTTCCTAGGCAGGCTACGCTTTGTATCACCGCTTTCCAGAATACGCACACAGCTGAAAACCTCTTACGGCAACTGAGGAAGATCATCGCGGAATGGCTTACCCCAATTGGACTCTCCTGTGGATTTGTGGCATCGGACAACGCCAGCAATATTGTGTGTGCATTAAATATGGGCAAATTCCAGCACGTCCCATGTTTTGCACATACCTTGAATTTGGTGGTGCAGAATTTTTTAAAAAACGACAGGGGCGTGCAAGAGATGCTGTCGGTGGCCAGAAAAATTGCGGGACACTTTCGGCGTACAGGCACCACGTACAGAAGACTGGAGCACCACCAAAAACTACTGAACCTGCCCTGCCATCATCTGAAGCAAGAAGTGGTAACGAGGTGGAATTCAACCCTCTATATGCTTCAGAGGTTGGAGGAGCAGCAAAAGGCCATTCAAGCCTATACAATTGAGCACGATATAGGAGATGGAATGCACCTGTCTCAAGTGCAGTGGAGAATGATTTCAACGTTGTGCAAGGTTCTGATGCCCTTTGAACTTGCCACACGTGAAGTCAGTTCAGACACTGCCAGCCTGAGTCAGGTCATTCCCCTCATCAGGGTTTTGCAGAAGAAGCTGGAGGCATTGAAGAAGGAGCTAACACGGAGCGATTCCGCTAGGCATGTGGGACTTGTGGATGCAGCCCTTAATTCGCTTAACAAGGATTCACGGGTGGTCAATCTGTTGAAATCAGAGCACTACATTTTGGCCACCGTGCTCGATCCTAGATTTAAAGCCTACCTTGGATCTCTCTTTCCGGCAGACACAGGTCTGCTGGGGTTGAAAGACCTGCTGGTGACAAAATTGTCAAGTCAAGCGGAACGCGACCTGTCAACATCTCCTCCTTCACATTCTCCCGCAACTGGGGGTGCGAGGAAAAGGCTCAGAATTCCGAGCCCACCCGCTGGCGGTGATGCAGGGCAGTCTGGAGCGACTGCTGATGCTGACATCTGGTCCGGACTGAAGGACCTGACAACGATTACGGACATGTCGTCTACTGTCACTGCATATGATTCTCTCAACATTGATAGAATGGTGGAGGATTATATGAGTGACCGCATCCAAGTAGGCACGTCACACAGTCCGTACTTATACTGGCAGGAAAAAGAGGCAATTTGGAGGCCCTTGCACAAACTGGCTTTATTCTACCTAAGTTGCCCTCCCACAAGTGTGTACTCCGAAAGAGTGTTTAGTGCCGCCGCTCACCTTGTCAGCAATCGGCGTACGAGGTTACATCCAGAAAATGTGGAGAAGATGATGTTCATTAAAATGAATTATAATCAATTCCTCCGCGGAGACATTGACCAGCAGCAATTGCCTCCACAAAGTACACAGGGAGCTGAGATGGTGGATTCCAGTGGGGACGAATTGATAATCTGTGAGGAGGGGGATGTACACGGTGATATATCGGAGGGTGAAGATGAGGTGGACATCTTGCCTCTGTAGAGCCAGTTTGTGCAAGGAGAGATTAATTGCTTCTTTTTTGGGGGGGGTCCAAACCAACCCGTCATATCAGTCACAGTCGTGTGGCAGACCCTGTCACTGAAATGATGGGTTGGTTAAAGTGTGCATGTCCTGTTTTGTTTATACAACATAAGGGTGGGTGGGAGGGCCCAAGGATAATTCCATCTTGCACCTCTTTTTTCTTTTCTTTTTCTTTGCATCATGTGCTGATTGGGGAGGGTTTTTTGGAAGGGACATCCTGCGTGACACTGCAGTGCCACTCCTAGATGGGCCCGGTGTTTGTGTCGGCCACTAGGGTCGCTAATCTTACTCACACAGCTACCTCATTGCGCCTCTTTTTTTCTTTGCGTCATGTGCTGTTTGGGGAGGGTTTTTTGGAAGGGACATCCTGCGTGACACTGCAGTGCCACTCCTAGATGTGCCCGGTGTTTGTGTCGGCCACTAGGGTCGCTAATCTTACTCACACAGTCAGCTACCTCATTGCGCCTCTTTTTTTCTTTGCGTCATGTGCTGTTTGGGGAGGGTTTTTTGGAAGGGCCATCCTGCGTGACACTGCAGTGCCACTCCTAGATGGGCCCGGTGTTTGTGTCGGCCACTAGGGTCGCTAATCTTACTCACACAGCTACCTCATTGCGCCTCTTTTTTTCTTTGCGTCATGTGCTGTTTGGGGAGGGTTTTTTGGAAGGGACATCCTGCGTGACACTGCAGTGCCACTCCTAGATGGGCCCGGTGTTTGTGTCGGCCACTAGGGTCGCTTATCTTACTCACACAGCGACCTCGGTGCAAATTTTAGGACTAAAAATAATATTGTGAGGTGTGAGGTATTCAGAATAGACTGAAAATGAGTGTAAATTATGGTTTTTGAGGTTAATAATACTTTGGGATCAAAATGACCCCCAAATTCTATGATTTAAGCTGTTTTTTAGTGTTTTTGGAAAAAAACACCCGAATCCAAAACACACCCGAATCCGACAAAAATAATTCGGTGAGGTTTTGCCAAAACGCGTTCGAACCCAAAACACGGCCGCGGAACCGAACCCAAAACCAAAACACAAAACCCGAAAAATTTCAGGCGCTCATCTCTAGTAAATACTGTCTGCTTTATTTTTACACTGCAAATTAGATTGCAGATTGAACACACCCCACCCAAATCTAACTCTCTCTGCAAATGTTATATCTGCCCCCCCTGCAGTGCACATGGTTTTGCCCAACTGCTAAAATATTTCCTGCTGCGATCAACTTGGAATTACCCCCAATTTGCAGTGTCAGTTTCTCATGTCTAAACCCTAATGCAACTCACTCCTAGCCCCCATCTATTGGGATTCCCTTTAGCCCTTCCAAAACCAGAATGTAATTAGTTTAAGCTTACATTCTGGGGTCTTTGAGCCATTCTAGCAGGGGTGGTATCCTTTATTTTTATGGCTTTATTTGAAGCTGGGGACCTGGTCCTGTGTAAACAACTATAGCTCTGGTATACAACAGGCCAGGAAGAAAGCTTCACACTCTGCTGACCCAAGTGTCTCTGAGGAGTCTGTACGTTTGACTCCTGCTGTGTTATTCACAGAATTTACCCTCTGATCATTGCCCCATACAAGATTCTAGGACTATTGGTGGTCATTCTGAGTTGTTCGCTCGCTAGCTACTTTTAGCAGCAATGCAAATGCAAAGCCGCCGCCCTCTGGGAGTGTATCTTAGCATAGCAGAATTGTTAACAAAAGATTAGCAATTCTGCTATTAAGTATTTCCTTGCAGTTTCTGAGAAGCTCCAGACCTACTCCTAGATTGTGATCACCTCAGTCTGTTTAGTTCCTGGTTTGACGTCACAAACACGCCCAGCGTCCGGCCAGCCACTCCCCCGTTTCTCCAGCCACTCCTGCGTTTTCTGCTGGCACGCCTGCGTTTTTTAGCACACTCCTAGAAAACGCTCAGTTACCACCCAGAAACACCCACTTCCTGTCAATCATTCTCCGATCAACAGACCGACTGAAAAGCTTTGTTCGCCCGTGAGTAAAATAGCATAGTTTTGTGTAAAATTGCTTAGCGCGTGCGCCCTGTGGTGCATACGCATGCGCAGAACTGCCGGATTTTAGCCTATTAGCAATTCTGCTAAAAATAGCAGCGAGCGAAAAACTCGGAATGACCACCATTATCCACTTGTTTCTGAAGTTCTGTGGCTATATGAAATACTAGCAATTCAATTAACTTCCAACCATTTGTCATCCACAGACACATTTCTCAGTACAAAATTCATTCATACTGTACATCAGGTAATGTGAATAACAATTTTTTTTTTTTAATTATGCTCAATCTGATATAAAAATTGAGCGGCACTACACCAAGGATAGCCTCGGTCTTCAGCCCTGGCCTTGGGTACCCTGTGGATGGGGATCAGTTCATTGGGGGGGTTCCTATGCCCCAGAAATCCATGGCCAGGGCCGACTAGTTGGGAGGGGGGGGGGGGGGTCTAATGCTACTGCTGCCTGGACTAATATAAATGTGTCCCCGGGCCAGGGCTGCCATCAGAAACTGTCAGAATAGGCAAGGCCCCCACCCCCTCATATTCCGCTCCCATTGCAGTCCTACAATTTACTATTCTGTGGGCTGGTTACTGCTCCTGGGATTAGGCCACAGAACATTATGTGGTGCCACTAAGCATTGCCGCAGCAGGGCTGGGACCACAGCAGCAGCACAGGGAAGAAATCCAGAGCAGGCAACAACAGAAGGACAGCACCGGTAGTATTTAAAATTTGGAGCAAGCCATGAGCTAATTGGAAATCATGGACCTGCAGCCTATCAGGAGCTGCCACTGAAAATTCAAAATGCCAATGGAACTGCCCCTCTATGGCAGCCTGCAATGTGCTCTAATCCACACCACTGCCATGCAGGCCTCCTCATGGTCAGACCTGGCTGTCCCCCCCTCCCGATGACAGCCCTGTCCCCAGCTGGCCATTACCTCCCTGGCTAGTGGAGCCCGATGCAGGGGACCCCTAGGTCTTATTTCCCTCTTCTTTTTGGAACAAGTAGTTGGGTGCTGGTTGTTTAAATACAGGGGAACCTTACATATGTTTTCTACCTGTATTTTTAGAACTAGGACAGGCTTAAAAAGCCCTGGGACTGGGTATACTTATGGAGAGAGGAGATGGGGGGGGGGGGGGGCACACATTTGTTTTCTATTCTTTTAACCTTTTTTATTCATTTAAACAGAGAAGCCTGCATTGTTCTGTGCAGGCTTCATGTATGGGAGTGTTTGGCTGCCTGCAAAAACGGCAGACAAACACAAGCACATACACCATTGGAAAACATGCTTAACTAAAAAAACACAGGAACATAGTAAATGGTTATGTTTTCATTTAAAAAAAAAACACCCATGTCTGATGAATATCACCCATGTTTGATTGATCTCGGTCAAACTTGAGTGAAATACGATTCTTAGTAAATCTACCCCCTAGTATGTATAGTTTTTACAGCCCTTTCCATTAAATCACTTTTCTCATACGTCCTAGAGGATGCTGGGGTCACCATAGAACCATGGGGTATAGACAGGATACGCAGGAGACATGGGCACTTTAAGACTTTCAAAGGGTGTGAACTGGCTCCTCCCTCTATGCCCCTCCTCCAGACTCCAGTTTTAGAATTATGCCCAGTAAGACTGGACGCACTACAGGGGAGCTCTACTGAGTTTCTCTGAAAAAGACTTATGTTAGGTTTTTTATGTTCAGGGAGACTGCTGGCAACAGTCTCCCTGCTTCGTGGGACTTAGGGGAGAGAAGTATGACCAACTTCTAGTGAGTTTAATGGCTCTGCTTCTGGCTACAGGACACCATTAGCTCCTGAGGGTGCTGATCGCTGGGTACGCCTAGATGCTCACTCCCGCAGCTGGCCGTCACCCCCTTTCAGAGCCAGAAGTCAGAAGACAGGTGAGTAGCAGAAGAAAAGAAGACTTCTTCTCAAGTAACGGCATTTGCTGAGGTACTGCGCAGCGAACAGATGCTGCGCGCCAGGCTCCCACACAGAGCACTACAGGGTGCAGGGCGCGGGGAGGGGGCACCCTGGGCAGCTTAAAAAATCCTCACTCTTCACTGGCAAGAGGGGACACTAGTGCCAAGGCACTGTCCTAACCCCTGCCAGTATAAATTATTAGAAAAACGGGACAGAAGCGCGCCATTAAGGGGGCAGAGCTTCCTCCTCATGGCTCACAGCGCCATTTCCTCTCCGCTGGCTGCAGAGACGCTGGTCCTTCCTCACACTGCTGACAAGTATCAGGGTGCACAGGGGGGTGGAAGCACAGTAGAATTTGGTGCAATATACTTGATTGTAAAAGCGCTACAGGTCTGGGGCAATTGCTTAGTGGTTTCAGACCATTGATTTGGCGCTGGGTTGTGAGCTGGCAAGTCTCCTCTGTGTCTCTCCGACAGGCTTTACTGTGGGCCTGTCCCCTATATGCCCGGTGTGTCTGTGGGTGATTGGTACACGTGTGTCGACATGTCTGAGGCTGAAGGCTCTTCCCAGGAAGAGGCTGTATTAGGGACACAAACGGCTGTGGGGGTGACCCTGTCAGCACCGCCGACGCCTGATTGGGTAAATGTGTTGAATGCCTTGAATGCTAATGTGGCTCTTCTTAGTAAGAGGTTAGATAAGTCTGAGTCTCAGACCCAGGCATCTGTGGAGGATCTGTGGAGGATATGTTATTACAAGTTCAGGTCCCCTCGGGGTCACAAAAATGTACCTTGGCCCAGTTGGCAGACACTGATACCGACACGGACTCTGATTCCAGTGTCGACTATAGCGATTCCAGATTAGATCCAAAATTGGCAAAAAGCATTCAGTACATGATTGTGGCGGTAAAAGAGGTATTACTTATCACTGAGGACCCGACTGTCCCTGATAAAAGGGTCTGTATGTATAAGGAAAAGAAACCTGAGATAACATTTCCTCCCTCTCATGAACTGAACACTCTATTTGAAAAAGTCTGGGAAAGCCCCGAAGGAAGGTTTCAAATTCCCAAAATGATTCCGGTGGCTTATCCGTTTCCCTCTGGGGATAGGGAAAAGTGGGAATCGCCCCACATTGTAGACAAGGCCATATCACGTTTGTCAAAAAAGGTGGCTCTCCCGTCACCTGACACAGCAGCCCTTAAGGACCCTGCGGATCGTAAACAGGAAACTACGTTAGAATCCATTTATGTGACCACAGGTACGCTACTCAGACCTGTCATTGCATCTGCGTGGGTAAGTAGTGCTAACAAAAGGTGGGCAGATAACTTGTCATCTGATATAGATGCCCTGGATAGGGATAGCATCATCTTGACGCTGGGTTATATCAAGGACACTGCAGCTTATCTAAAGGAAGCTGCGAGAGATATTGGCCTTTTGGGATCCAAGGCCAATACTATGGCGGTCTCAGCTAGGCAAGCATTGTGGATTCATCAATTGAATGCGGATGCTGACTCCAAGAAGAATATGGAGTCTCTACCATATAAATGTGGTGTATTGTTTGGTGACGGCCTCGCAGATTTGGTATCTACGGCTACCACGGGTAAGTCGTAATTTTTGCCTTAGGTTCATTCACAACAAAAGAAAACACACCACTATCAAATGTAGTCCTTTCGGCCCAAAAAATACAGAAAAGGGCGAGGTTCTTCCTTCCTTGACACTAGAGGAAGGGGAAAGGGTAAAAGATCACCAGCCGTGGCGGGTTCCCAGGAGCAGAAGTCCTCCCCGACTTCTGCCAAATCCAGCGCTTGACGCTGGGGCTCCACTGCGGGAGCCCGCACCGGTGGGGGCACGTCTCAAACTCTTCAGTCAGTTCTGGGTTCGTTCGGACCTGGACCCATGGGTTTTACAAATAGTATCCCAAGGGTACAAACTGGAGTTTCAAGACGTTCCCCCTCGCCGGTTTTTCAAATCGGCCTTACTAGCTTCTCTTCCGGACAGAGAGGTAGTTTGCGACGCAATACAAAAGTTGTGTCAAAATCAAGTCATATTCAGGGTTCCCCAGTCACAACAGGGAGAAGGCTTTTATTCAAGCCTGTTTGTGGTCCCGAAGCCGGACGGCTCGGTCAGACCAATCCTAAACCTGAAATCCCTAAATTTCTACCTAAAGAAATTCAAATTCAAGATGGAGTCTCTCCGAGCAGTGATCTCTAGTCTGGAGGAAGGGGACTTTATGGTGTCGGTGGACATAAAGGATGCCTACTTGCATGTTCCCATTTATCCTCCGCATCAGGCTTACCTGAGATTTGCAATTCAGGATTGTCATTACCAATTTCAGACATTGCCGTTTGGTCTATCCACGGCTCCAAGGATTTTCACCACAGTGATGGCGGAGATGATGGTTCTCCTTCGCAAACAAGGAGTCACGATTATCCCGTACTTGGACGATCTCCTGATAAAAGCGAGATCCAGGGAACAGTTGGTGCAAAATGTTGCACTCTCCCTGACAGTTCTTCGGCAACATGGTTGGCTCCTAAACTTGCCAAAATCACAGTTGATTCCGACGACGCGGTTGTCATTTTTAGGAATGATACTGGACACAGAAATACAGAGAGTTTTGCTTCCAGTGGAAAAGGCTCTGGAACTTCAGAGTCTGGTCAAACAAATTCTGAAACCGGCAAGAGTGTCAATCCATCAATGCACTCGGTTTCTGGGGAAGATGGTTGCAGCTTACGAGGCCATTCAGTTTGGCAGATTCCATGCCAGAGTGTTTCAGTGGGACTTGTTGGACAAGTTGTCTGGATCCCACCTGCACATGCACCGAAAGATAATCCTGTCATCCAAGACCAGAATATCACTCCTGTGGTGGCTGCACAGTTCTCACCTCCTAGAGAAGCGCAGGTTCGGGATCCAGGACTGGATCCTAGTGACAACGGATGCAAGTCTCCGAGGCTGGGGAGCAGTCACACAGGGGGAAAACTTCCAAGGAAGATGGTCAAGCCAGGAAACGTGTCTCCACATAAACGTTCTGGAGTTAAGGGCCATTTACAACGGCCTTGTACAAGTGGGACATCTTCTTTGCAATCAGCCCGTACTGATCCAGTTGGACAATATTACTGCAGTAGCGCACATAAACCGCCAGGGCAGAACAAAAAGCAGAGCGGCAATGGCAAAAGCCACAAAGGTTCTCGGCTGGGCGGAAAAGCATACAAGCGCTCTGTCAGCGATCTTCATTCCAGGAGTGGACAACTGGGAAGCAGACTTCCTCAGCAGACATGATCTCCATCCAGGAGAGTGGGGCCTCCATCCAGAGGTCTTCACAGAAGTGAAAAGTCATTGGGGAATTCCTCAAAAAGACATGATGGCCTCTCGGTTCAACAAGAAGCTTCTGAAATATTGTTCCAGGTCAAGGTATTCTCAAGCAATAGCAGTGGATACTCTGGTGACACCATGGGTGTTTCAGTCGGTGTATGTATTCCCTCCACTTCCTCTCATTCCAAAAGTTCTAAAGATCTTAAGAAGAACAAAGATTCAAGCGATCCTCATTGTCCCAGACTGGCCAAGGAGGGCTTGGTATCCAGATCTTCAGGAATTACTCATAGGAGATCCCTGGCCTCTTTCTCTACTCGAGGACCTGTTACAGCAGGGGCCGTGCGTGTATCAAGACTTACCGCGGCTACGTTTGACGGCATGGCAGTTGAACGCCAAATCCTTGCCCGAAAGGGTATTCCCAGTGAAGTTATTCCCACACTTCTTCAGGCCAGAAAAGGAGTAACGTTGAAACATTATCATCGTATTTGGAGAAAATATGTGTCTTGGTGCTAATCCAAGAAGGCTCCTATGGAAGAATTTCAGCTAGGACGTTTTCTCCATTTTCTACAAGCTGGTGTGGATGCGGGCCTAAAGTTGGGCTCAGTTAAAGTACAGATTTCAGCCTTATCGGTTTTCTTTCAAAAACAATTGGCCTCCCTTCCAGAAGTTCAGGCTTTCGTGAAAGGTGTGTTGCACATCCAACCCCCATTTGTGCCCCCGGTGGCACCATGGGATCTTAACATGGTGTTGCAGTTCCTTCAATCACATTGGTTTGAACCTTTACAGAAGGTGGAGTTGAAGTTCCTCACTTGGAAAGTGGTCATCCTGTTGGCTTTGGCATCCGCAAAGCGGGTATCTGAGTTAGCGGCTTTGTCTCACAAGAGCCCTTATTTGATCTTCCATGAGGATAGAGCGGAATTGAGGACTCGTCAGCAATTTCTGCCGAAGGTGGTTTCATCTTTCCACATGAACCAACCTATTGGGGTGCCAGTGGCTACTGACGCCTTGGTCGAGTCGAAGTCTCTGGACGTGGTCAGAGCTTTGAAAATTTATGTCGCCAGAATGGCTTCGGTTAGGAAAACGGAAGCTCTGTTTGTCCTTTATGCTCCCAACAAGATTGGGTGTCCTGCTTCCAAGCAGACCATTGCAAGCTGGATCTGTGATACAATTCAGCATGCTCATTCCACGGCTGGATTGCCATTGACGAAATCGGCAAAGGCCCATTCTACTAGAAAGGTGGGCTCATCCTGGGCAGCTGCCCAGGGGGTCTCGGCATTGCAACTATGCCGAGCAGCTACTTGGTCGGGTTCAAACACTTTTGCAAAGTTTTACAAGTTTGATACCCTGGCCGATGATGACCTCAAGTTTGGTCAATCGGTGCTGCAGAGTCATCCGCACTCTCCCACCCGTTCTAGAGCTTTGGTTTAACCCCATGGTTCTATGGTGACTCCAGCATCCTCTAGGATGTATGAGAAAATAGGATTTTAATACCTACCGGTAAATCCTTTTCTCTTAGTCCGTAGAGGATGCTGGGCGTCCGTCCCAGTGCGTACTGTATCTGCAGTTAATAGTTGTGGTTTCACACATGTTGTTTTACGTTTATGATCAGCCTGTTGCTGACATTGTTCATGCCGTTGGCTTGTGTTCTGTTGAATGCCACGTGGTGCGGCATGCTTGTGGTGTGAGCTGGTATGAATCTCACCTTAGTTTAACAATAAGTTCTTTCCTCAAAATGTCCGTCTCCCTGGGCACAGTTCCTATAACTGGAGTCTGGAGGAGGGGCATAGAGGGAGGAGCCAGTTCACACCCTTTGAAAGTCTTAAAGTGCCCATGTCTCCTGCGGATCCCGTCTATACCCCATGGTTCTATGGTGACCCCAGCATCCTCTACGGACTAAGAGAAAAGGATTTACCGGTAGGTATTAAAATCCTATTAAATCTCAGTTAACCTTTTGTATCCACTTTAAGGAAATTACTTTAGCTCAAATATGCAGAAAACCTTTGCTACATCAGGAACATATTCTCTGTTTTTCAGTGTTTATTTTATTTGTTCTATATTAGTATCTCATTATCCGACAGTGTAATTGAAACAGTCTGTAACCAATTTAACTTGTCCTTGTAATATTACCCAATACAGTGATCTCAATTTGCCTGTTAGATAAAAACCATTTGAAATGCATAGCAGGCAAACACTGAGATTGTTAATGTATACTTGTTTTTTAATTGATTCTGGGCCTAATTCAAACCTGATTGCAGCAGCAAATTTGTTAGCTAATGGGCAAAACCATAGGGGTAATTCCAAGTTGATCGCAGCAGGAAATTTTTTAGCAGTTGGGCAAAACCATGTGCACTGCTGGGGGGGGGGGGCAGATATAACATGTGCAGAGAGAGATAGATTTGGGTGTGGTGAGTTCAATCTGCAATCTAAATTGCAGTGTAATAATAAAGCAGACAGTATTTACCCTGCACAGAAACAAAATAACCCACCCAAATCTAACTCTCTCTGCAAATGTTATATCTGCCTCCCCTGCAGTGCACATGGGGGGTCATTCCGAGTTGTTCGCTCTGTATTTTTTTCTCGCAACGGAGCGATTAGTCGCTAATGCGCATGCGCAATGTCCGCAGTGCGACTGCGCCAAGTAAATTTGCTATGCAGTTAGGTATTTTACTCACGGCATTACAAGGTTTTTTCTTCGTTCTGGTGATCGTAATGTGATTGACAGGAAGTGGGTGTTTCTGGGCGGAAACAGGCCGTTTTATGGGTGTGTGCGAAAAAACGCTACCGTTTCTGGGAAAAACGCGGGAGTGGCTGGAGAAACGGAGGAGTGTCTGGGCGAACGCTGTGTGTGTTTGTGACGTCAAACCAGGAACGACAAGCACTGAACTGATCGCAGATGCCGAGTAAGTCTGGAGCTACTCAGAAACTGCTAAGAGGTGTGTGATCGCAATTTAGAGAATCTTTCGTTCGCAATTTTAAGAAGCTAAGATTCACTCCCAGTAGGCGGCGGCTTAGCGTGTGTAAAGCTGCTAAAAGCAGCTTGCGTGCGAACAACTCGGAATGACCCCCATGGTTTTGCCCAACTGCTAACTTATTTGCTGCTGCAATCAACTCAGAATTATGCCCCATGGGGGTAATTCCAAGTTGATCGCAGCAGGAACTTTGTTAGCAGTTGGGCAATACCACGTGCACTGCAGGGGGAGGCAGATATAACATGTGCAGAGAGAGATAGATTTGGGTGGGGTGTGTTCAATCTGCAATCTAATTTGCAGTGTTAAAATAAAGCAGCCAGTATTTACCCTGCACAGAAACAAAATAACCCACCCAAATCTCTCTCTGCACATGTTATATCTGCCTCCCCTGCAGTGCACATGGTTTTGCCCAACTGCTAAAATATTTCCTGTTGCGATCAACTTGGAATTACCCCCCATGTGTACTGCAGGTGTGGCAGATATAACATGTGCAGAGAGAGTTAGATTTGGGTGGGTTATATTGTTTTTGTGCAGGGTAAATACTGGCTGCTTTATTTTTACACTGCAATTTAGATTTCAGTTTGAGCACACCCCACCTAAATCTAATGCTCTCTGCAATGTTATATCTGCCCCCCTGCAGTGCACATGGATTTGTCCATTAGCTAACAAATTTACTGCTGTGATCAGGTCTGAATCAGGCCCTCTATAATTTATATATTTTTATTTTTTTAGAAATTGTGCACACACAATCTATTGGAAGTTTGACAAACATTTTAAACTGTGGATTGCACAAGTTCATAACATATTGTCCAGCTCCCCTTCTACACTTAACATTGATTAAAAAAGAAAAATGATAAAATAAATACAGTAATACCCCAGTAGTACTGAGCTGTTTTATTAGCACCTTATTTTATACAATACTGCATATCTGTTTTGCATTTAAAAGATGATATTAAGCTTGTTTTGGACATGAATGCTATTGTAGTACTGGAGCAGGATTTCAATTTAGGCATGAAGCAGTCAGAGAGACAGTTTATGACATAAGAACAGTGTAAAGTGAGTGCTGGCAGTTTTGAGAAGTGGAGATAAAGAGGATGTATTTAGAGAAAATGTGGGAAGACCACAGTCTTTAGTGCATTTTGATACTGTTTCGTTACCCTGGGAATAAATCATTATGATTTCAATTAATTCTTATAGGAAATCAATTTTCATTTAGTGCTTTTTCAGTTAGCGCTCCAGTTTTCAAGAACAAATTAACAGCGCTAAGCGGGGAATGCTGTATACTTAATACAATCCATTGTCTTCTGCATTACTGCAGTGTGTCTCTCTCCAGAGACATATATATACAAAGTATTAGAGTGCCCTGTCTTTGAGTAATAAAATACAACTTTATTATTGTTCCTTACAGCAGGATTTAGCTAAACATTTTGCTCAGCTTCATCTTCAGAGTTTTAAGATGTGACTTAGAGTAAAATGATTCGTTCCAATGTAAAATGTCATCATAATCTATCAAACAAACAGAATTTTGCACAAATACAAATAAAAAGTGGTTCGGACATAAAATATAAGAATTTATGATGATATCTTGTCCTAAATTACCTTTGGAAAATATAATCCTACATAAACTTCAAGGTTATACATACAAATCTGCAGCACATCAAGCCATTTAGTTGACAAATCATCCTTCTGGATTGGCACTTAAAAGGTTAATATAATCTAAAATCTATAATCAGTGACATACAAGTAACTGTACTTTATTATTTTACAAATGAACATCTAGTACACACAACACTATACTTTATATCAAAAGGCATCATACATTATTGTCAGCAGTTAAAAAAAAAATAGAAGTTAAAAGATATCATTTAATATAATTGAAACACATAGTAGTTCTGATTCATTGCATTTAGAGAACAAAACACTGTATAAGGGAACGGAAGCCTAAATGGCATGTTTTACCATTCACGGTATCAGATTATTTGACATGGTGTTTGAAATAGATATTAAGTATCATTGATTGTGACCAAGATTTAATGGGAACAAAGGTTTAAAATAGAATTCCCAAGGTATAAGACTTCTGATTAAAGTGGAGCCTTAAAATGTAGTGCTGTAATTTGTTATGCTGGTGTATCAACTCTTTTGTGAGGCTTTAAGGCCAGACAGCTCTTTCAAGGCTGTTGGCTGATTCATTCTAAGTAGGTTTTACCCTTGAGAATTTGTCTGTTACGTATTGATTAATGTAGTGTCTTATACCTTCAGATTTTGTTCTGAGGAGAGTAGCTAGTTTCACAATTGGTCTTAATTACTGGGTTTATATGAAAGCAGAAAATGCTGTTTACAGCAAGTAAGTGGCTGCAGTTCATTAAGAAGCTTTTCCTATTCAACTTTTAGTTGATGGTAAATCTAACAACTAAAGTTTGTAATTTTATGTAAATATTATTTTTGAAACTATATTTAAATAATTGGCAGAGTTGTGCACTGTTGCATTTAATCAGAGCTTTGTAGTAATGGTAAAGTTGAAAGCAGAAAATTATGCACTATTGCTCTGAAACTAAATTCACATTTAGCATTGTAATTTCCAGAGAGGCTATTGACATTGTGAAACAAATAAAATCAGTTTCAAATATTATAATAGAAATATAATTGACTGAATTTCTCTTAATATTTTATGTTGATTAGCTGTCTCATAGCACAGATAATGGACCAGGCACCAGTAAGGAGCTACTAATCATCTCACACTAATTCCTCTTTCAGACCGCATTGCTGGGTCACACCCAGTTCTTCCTAAATGCGCCCCGGCTGAGAACCCTTTTAGACTGGTGGCCCGACTCAGTTTATTGCTGGGTTGGTGACATCCCCGCTGATACAAGTTGAAGCAGCGCTTGGAGATGAGATGATCTTATTAGGGGGAGGGGGCCTGGACTGCACACTCTAGCTACTTAGCTGAGACTATGTAATACAACATAGAAACAAGAGAGCAGGTGCACCATACAAGCATTAGAATAAATGTAATAATTATACATCATATATAAGGTTTGGCATAAAATTGGCCAATATTATGAGCCTAACCACCAATCATCAAGGTAACCTCATCGGGTAGATCCCTAACATTATAGAGGATCCCCTTCATGGCGCAGGGCACCCTCAAACCACCCCAGTGCACCACACAAATAAAAGATAGCAGTGATGTATCAGAGTGTTAGGTAAGTGTCAAATAAGGATAGCAGTGAAGTATCAGTGTTAAATAAGTGAGAGTAGCTGCTCACTGTTAGACCTGTTCAAAAAGCGAAAAATAGATGTGTGAAAATGTTATATAAATAAAAAAACAAACACAGAGTGATATATGTGTGAAAAATAAATGTTAAATGGTGATGCCCCAAAACAGACTAGAAAGAGCAATCCAAGGAGCCCATTATATCTAGAGATGAGCGAGTTCGGATACGAACCCCCCCGAACTTCACCTATTTTACACGGTTCCGAGGCAGCCTCGGATCTTCCCACCTTGCTCGGTTAACCCGAACGCGGCCGAATGTCATCATCCCGCTGTCGGATTCTCGCAAGATTCGTATTCTATATAAAGAGCTGCACGTCGCCGCCATTTTCACTCGTGCATTGGAGATTGAACTGAGAGGACGTGGCTGCGTTCTCTGCCTGAATAGCTCCATATTTATGCTCAGTGTGCTGCAAATATCTGTGCTCAGTGTGCTGCAAATATCTACGTTCTCTGCTTGAAAAGCTCCATATCTGTGCTCAGTGTGCTGCAAATATCTGTGCTCAGTGTGCTGCATTTTGGTGACCAAGAGTATATAGTTGTACAGTACAGTAGTCCATTGCTGTATCTTGCAGCTCTGTGTCACTGCAAGTATCCATTACATATCTGTGCAGCATTTTTGTGAGCAGTATATATAGTAGTACAATGCAGCATTTTGGTGACCAACAGTATGTAGTTGGACAGTACAGTAGGCCATTGCTGTATCTTGCAGCTTTGTGTCACTGCAAGTATCCATTCCATATCTGTGCTGCATTTTTGTGAGCAGTATATATAGTAGTACAGTGCAGCATTTTGGTGACCAACAGTATATAGTTGTACAGTACAGTAGGCCATTGCTGTATCTTGCAGCTCTGTGTCACTGCAAGTATCCATTCCATATATGTGCTGCATTTTTGGGGGCAGTATATATAGTAGTACTGTGCAGCATTTTGGTGACCAACAGTATATAGATGTACAGTACAATAGGTCATTGCTGTATCTTGCAGCTCTGTGTCACTGCAAGTATCCATTCCATATCTGTGCTGCATTTTTGTGAGCAGTACATAAAATAGTACAGTGCAGCATTTTGGTGACCAAGAGTATATAGTTGTACAGTACAGTAGGCCATTGCTGTATCTTGCAGCTCTGTGTCACTGCAAGTATCCATTCCATATCTGTGCTGCATTTTTGTGAGCAGTATATATAGTAGTACAGTGCAGCATTTTGGTGACCAACAGTATATAGTTGTACAGTACAGTAGGCCATTGCTGTATCTTGCAGCTCTGTGTCACTGCAAGTATCCATTCCATATATGTGCTGCATTTTTGTGAGCTATATATATAGTAGTACTGTGCAGCATTTTGGTGACCAACAGTATATAGTTGTACAGTACAGTAGGGCATTGCTGTATCTTGCAGCTCCGTGTCACTGCAAGTATCCATTCCATATCTGTGCTGCATTTTTGTGAGCAGTATATATAGTAGTACTGTGCAGCATTTTGGTGACCAACATTATGTAGTTGTATAGTACAGTAGTCTATTGCTGTATCTTGCAGCTCTGTGTCACTGCAAATATCTATTCCATATCTGTGCTGCATTTTTGTGAGCAGTATATAAAGTAGTACAGTGCAGTATTTTAGTTGTACAGTACAGTAGGCCATTGCTATTGATATAATAATATTACTGGCATATAATTCCACACATTAAAAAAGGAGAACAAAAATGTGGAGGGTGAAATAGGGAAAGATCAAGATCCACTTCCACCTAGTGCTGAAGCTGCTGCCACTAGTCATGGCAGAGACGATTCAATGCCATCACAGTCGTCTGCCAAGGCCGATGCCCAATGTCATAGTAGAGAGCATGTAAAATCCAAAAAACTAAAGTTCAGTAAAATGACCCAAAAATCTAAATTAAAAGTGTAAAGGTTGTGAAGAAGATGGCACTACTGTGTCTGTGAGGAAAAAGATTATGGAAGAAAAGACCCAAGGTATACTTATCTCTATTACTGAGGGTCTTTTTTCCGGATGTAGTTTCTTCTCTGGATATTTGGATATGCTCAGAGATACATGAAGGAAATTATAAAAAAGAAAGAAAACATGTGTAGGAATGTTTCAAATGGCGATGTATGTTACAGTGACAATTAAACACTATTCGAGTACATGAATATATTCTGAAGACCGTATCTGATGATATCTTGTGGTTATGAGGGCTGTATAATGATGCTAGCTAATCATATGCGTACCTCACTTACATAGTGAGAAGCACATTGAAGCACATCAAGATATCTTTACATAGCAAATTCGGTTTTTCATACACGAAATGTAGGTATGGTATCTGGCCACAGCGTACCTCACTTACTCAGTGAGAGGAGAATTCGTGCACGTAGCAGTTTCTTTATCATATTAATAGGAACAGGTCGGAGCACATTCAGTTTTTCATATGAACACTATGGATATGATGTCTAACCACAGCGTCAGTGGCGGAACAAGCAAGCGGTGGGCCCAGGTGCGACAAAATGCTTTGGGCCCCCCCCCCATCCAAGTCCACCCCGGGGGCAGTGCGCGCCGTAGGCGCGCGCAAAAATACATAGTGGCGTGGCTTCGTGGGGAAGGGGTGTGGCCACAAAATAATACCAACACAGTAGTCTCCATTATTCAAATTACGCCGCACAGTAGCACCACTACACCAGGTAGAGACCCTTTTACACCTTACAGCGAACAGATTCCTCTTTTTACACATTACAGCAGACAGCGTGCCCTTTTTACACATAACGGCAGACAGCGTGCCCTTTTTACACATAACGGCAGACCGCGTGCCCTTGTTACACATTACGGCAGACAGCGTGCCCTTTTTACACATTACGGTAGACAGCGTGCTCTTGTTACACATTACGGCAGACAGCGTGCCCTTGTTACACATTACGGCAGACAGCGTCCCCATTTTTACACATAGCAGCAGGCAGATTCCCCATTTTTACACATAGCGTCAGGCAGCCCCCCTTTTTTACACATTACGGCAGGCAGATTCCCCATTTTTACACATAGCGTCGGGCAGATTACCCCTTTTTACACATAACGGCAGACCGCGTGCCCTTGTTACACATTACGGCAGACAGCGTGCCCTTTTTACACATTACGGCAGACAGCGTGCCCTTGTTACACATTACGGCAGACAGCGTCCCCATTTTTACACATTACGGCAGGCAGATTCCCCTTTTTACACATAGTGGCAGGCAGTCCCCCCTTTTTACACATTGCGGCAGGTAGTCCCCCCTTTTTACACATTGCGGCAGGCAGTCCCCCCTTTTTACACAGTGCGGCAGGCAGTCCCCCCTTTTTACACATTGCGGCAGGCAGTCCCCCCTTTTTACACATTGCGGCAGGTAGTCCCCCCTTTTTACACATTGCGGCAGGCAGTCCCCCCTTTTTACACATTGCGGCAGGTAGTCCCCCCTTTTTACACATTGCGGCAGGCAGTCCCCCCTTTTTACACAGTGCGGCAGGTAGTCCCCCCTTTTTACACATTGCGGCAGGCAGGCACAAGAAAGAAAGAAGAGAAAGAAAGAAAGAAAGAAAGAAAGAAAGAAAGAAAGAAAGAAAGAAAGAAAGAAAGAAAGAAAGAAAGAAGAATTATACTTACCCTCAGGCTCCTCGGTGCAGCTGCGTCAGACGACGATTCCCGGGCAGTAGAGAATGAGGAGGAGGGAGCCGGAGGACGGAGCCGCAGCAGCGCTTTGTTACTGGTGGAGGCGCTGCTGCCCCTCTGCTTCCCTATAGGCTGTTCTAGGAAGACAGCCTATAGGGAAGCAGAGGAGCAGCAGCAGCAGCGCCTCCACCAGTAACAAAGCGCTGCTGCGGCTCCGTCCTCCGGCTCCCTCCTCCTTCCCCCGTCTGTACCGCTGCTCAGCTCCTATCTCCGGGCGGCTGTGCGCTGCGGGCAGCGGTTGCCTGCAGCACACAGCGGCATGTAATGAGTCAGTTTGACTCATTACATGCTTGGGCCCCTGGACAGAGGCGGGCCCCAGTGCAGTGCACTGCCTGCACTGCCGGTAGTTCCGCCTCTGCACAGCGTACCTCACTTACTTAGTAAGAGGGGGGGTAGGTGCATATAATGGTTTCTTTATCACATGCATTAAGGCGTACCATTACTCATGGTGAAAAAGATGGGGATCCTCATTTCATGGTATCTTTACATCAACCACGCCGGTATCACGATGTATAGCCAGAAAAATTTATTTTACAAAACACAGTATAAAAGGTTAAAAATAAACATAAAATTCCAGCATTGAGCAGGGGAGATGTGCAGATCTGATATGGAGACCCTGGATTTGAAGAGCAAAGTTCCAGTTCTTTGCTCTGGGTCGAATTTCTAGATAAATATAAGATGGGGTCTTACCTTCTCAGAGGTGCACATGAGTAAGTAATGGTACGCCTTATTGCATGTGATAAAGAAACCATTATATGCACCTACCCCCCTCTTACTAAGTAAGTGAGGTACGCTGTGGTTAGACATCATATCCATAGTGTTCATATGAAAAACTGAATGTGCTCCGACCTGTTCCTATTAATATGATAAAGAAACTGCTACATGCACTAATTCTCTTCTCACTGAGTAAGTGAGGTACGCTGTGGCCAGATACCATACCTACATTTCGTATATGAAAAACCGAATTTGCTATGTAAAGATATCTTGATGTGCTTCAATGTGCTTCTCACTATGTAAGTGAGGTACGCATATGATTAGCTAGCATCATTATACAGCCCTCATAACCACAAGATATCATCAGATACGGTCTTCAGAATATATTCATGTACTCGAATAGTGTTTAATTGTCACTGTAACATACATCGCCATTTGAAACATTCCTACACATGTTTTCTTTCTTTTTTATAATTTCCTTCATGTATCTCTGAGCATATCCAAATATCCAGAGAAGAAACTACATCCGGAAAAAAGACCCTCAGTAATAGAGATAAGTATACCTTGGGTCTTTTCTTCCATAATCTTTTTCCTCACAGACACAGTAGCGCCATCTTCTTCACAACCTTTACACTTTTCACTAGAATCTATTGGACTAATTAGGATAAGTCCGATCGTGAAGTAAAGAGGCTGCCACCGTGTCAATTGAAGCGCCAAATAACACTCCAAAAAAACCCACATTCCAGTCTAAATTAAAAGCGTCTGAGGAGAAGCGTAAACTTGCCAATATGCCATTTACGACACGGAGTGGCAAGGAACGGCTGAGGCCCTTGGCTATGTTCATGGCTAGTGGTTCAGCTTCACATGAGGATGGAAGCACTCATCCTCCCACTAGAAAACTGAAAAGAGTTAAGATGGCAAAAGCACAGCAAAGAACTGTGCGTTCTACTAAATCACAAATCCCAAAGGAGAGTCCAATTGTGTCGGTTGCGATGCCTGACCTTCCCAACACTGGACGGGAAGAGGTGGCTCCTTCCACCATTTGCACGCCCCCTGGAAGTGCTGGAAGGAGCACCCACAGTCCAGTTCCTGATAGACAAATTGAAGATGTCACTGTTGAAGTACACCAGGATGAGGATATGGGTGTTGCTGAGGAAATTGACAAGGAGGATTCTAATGGTGAGGTGGTTTGTTTAAGTCAGGCACCCGGGAAAACACCTGTTGTCCGTGGGATGAATATGGGCATTGACATGCCTGGTCAAATTCCCCCCAAAAAATCACCTCTTCGGTGTGGAATATTTTTAACAGAAATGCGGACAACAGGTGTCAAGCCATGTGTTGCCTTTGTCAAGCTGTAATAAGTAGGGGTAAGAACGTTAACCACCTAGGAACATCCTCCCTTATACGTCACCAGGAGCGCATTCATCAGAAGTCGTTGACAAGTTCAAAAACTTTTGGTGACAGTGGAAGCAGTCCACTGACAACTAAATCCCTTCCTCTTGTACCCAAGCTCCCACAAACCACACTACCAACTCCCTCAGTGTCAATTTCCTCCTCCTTAGACAGGAACGCCAATAGTCCTGCAGGCCATGTTACTGGCAAGTGTGACGAGTCCTCTCCTGACTGGTATTCCTCCGATGGATCCTTGAGTGTGACGCCTACTGCTGCTGGCGCTGCTGTTGTTGCTGCTGGGAGTCGATTGTCATCCCAGAGGGGAAGTCAGAAGACCACTTGTACTACTTCCAGTAAGCAATTGACTGTCCAACAGTCCTTTGCGAGGAAGATTAAATATCACAGCAGTCATCCTGTTGCAAAGCGGATAACTCAGGCCTTGGCAGCTGTGTTAGTGTTAAACGTGCGTCCGGTATGCGGTGTTAGTTCACAGGGACTTAGAGAATTTCTTGAGGTAGTGTGTCCCCGGTACCAAATACCATCTAGGTTCCACTTCTCTAGGTAGGCGATACCGAGAATGTACACAGACGTCAGAAAAAGTCTCACCAGTAAAAAATGCAGTTGTACCCAATGTCCACTTAACCACGGACATGTGGACAAGTGGAGCAGGGCAGACTCAGGACTATATGACTGTGACAGCCCACTGGGTAGATGTATTGCCTCCCGCAGCAAGAACAGCAGCGGCGGCACCAGTAGCAGCATCTTGCAAACGCCAACTCGTTCCTATACAGGCTACGCTTTGTATCACCGCTTTCCAGAAGAGGCACACAGCTGACAACCTCTTACGGAAACTGAGGAACATCATCGCAGAATGGCTTACCCCAATTGGACTCTCCTTGGGATTTGTGACATCGGACAACGCCACCAATATTGTGCGTGCATTACATGTGGGCAAATTCCAGCACGTCCCATGTTTTGCACATACATTGAATTTGGTGGTGCAGAATTTTTTTTAAAACGACAGGGGCGTGCAAGAGATGCTGTCGGTGGCCCGAAGAATTGCGGGCCACATTTGGCATTCAGCCACTGCGTGCCGAAGACTGGAGCACCAGCAAACACTCCTGAACCTGCCCCGCCATCATCTGAAGCAAGAGGTGGTAACGAGTTGAAATTCAACCCTCTATATGGTTCAGAGGATGGAGGAGCAGCAAAAGGCCATTCAAGCCTATACATCTGCCTACAATATAGGCAAAGTAGGGGGGAATGCACCTGACTCAAGCGCAGTGGAGAATGATTTCAACATTGTGCAAGGTTCTGCAACCCTTTGAACTTGCCACACGTGAACTCAGTTCAGACACTGCCAGCCTGAGTCAGGTCCTTCCCCTCATCAGGCTTTTGCAGAAGCAGCTGGAGAGATTGAAGGAGGAGCTAAAATGGAACGATTCCGTTAGGCATGTGGGACTTGTGGATAGAGCCCTTCATTCGCTTAACCAGAGTTCACGGGTGGTCAATCTGTTGAAATCAGAGCACTACATTTTGGCCACCGTGCTCGATCCTAGGTTTAAAGCCTACGTTGTATCTCCCTTTCCGGCAGACACAAGTCTGCAGAGGTTCAAAGACCTGCTGGTGAGACACTTGTCAACTCAAGCGGAAAGTGACCCGTCAACAGCTCCTCCTTCACATTCTCCCGCAACTGGGTCTGCGAGGAAAAGGCTAAGAATTTCGAGCCCACCCACTGGCGGTGATGCAGGGCAGTCTGGAGCGAGTGCTGACATCTGGTCCGGACAGAAGGACCTGCCAACAATTACTGACATGTCGTTTACTGTCACTGCATATGATTCTGTCACCATTGAAAGAATGGTGGAGGATTATATGAGTGACAGCATCCAAGTAGGCACGTCAGACAGTCCGTACGTACACTGGCAGGAAAAAGAGGCAATTTGGAGGCCCTTGCAAAAACTGGCTTTATTTTACCTAAGTTGAGCCCCCTCCAGTGTGTACTCCGAAAGAGTGTTTAGTGCAGCCGGTCACCTTGTCAGCGATCGGCGTACGAGGGTACTTCCAGAAAATGTAGAGAAGATGATGTTCATCAAAATGAATTATAATCAATTCCTCCGTGGAGACATTCACCAGCAATTGCCTCCAGAAAGTGCACAGGGACCTGAGATGGTGGATTCCAGTGGGGACGAATTAATTCTCTGTGAGGAGGGGGATGTGCACAGTGAAAGGGGTGAGGAATTGGAGGATGATGATGAGGTCGACATCTTGCCTCTGTAGAGCCAGTTTGCGCAAGGAGAGATTGATTGCTTCTTTTTTTGGTGGGGGCCCAAACCAACCAGTCATTTCAGCCACAGTTGTGTGGCAAACCCTGTGGCTGAAATTATGGTTTGTTAAAGTGTGCATGTCCTGTTTATACAACATAAGGGTGAGGGCCCAAGGACAATTCCATCTTGCACCTCTTTTTTTTTCTTTGCATCATGTGATGATTTTTTTAAGTGCCATCCTGTCTGACACTGCAGTGTCACTCCTAGATGGGCCACGTGTTTGTGCTGCCCACTTGTATTGCTTAGCTTAGCCGTCCAGCAACCACAGTGCACCTCTTTTTCTCTTTTCTTTGCATCATGTGCTGTTTGGAGACTATTTTTTAAGTGCCATCCTCTCTGACACTGCAGTGCTACTACTAGATGGGTCAGGTGTTTGTGCCGCCCACTTGGGTCACTTAGCTTAGTCATCCAGCGACCTTGGAGCAAATTTTAGGACTAAAAATAATATTGTGAGATGTGAGGAGTTCAGATTAGACCAGAAATGAGTGAAAATTATGGTTATTGGGGTTAATAATACTATAGGATCAAAATGACCCCCAAATTCTATTATTTAAGCTGTTTTTGAGGGTTTTTTTAAAAAAACACCCGAATCCAAAACACACCCGAATCCGACAAAAAAATTTCAGGGAGGTTTTGCCAAAACGCGTCCAAATCCAAAACACAGCCGCGGAACCGAATCCAAAACCAAAACACAAAACACAAAAAATTTCCGGTGCACATCTCTAATATCAGAGTGTTAGGTACAGTAAGTGAGAGTAGCTGCTCAGTGTTCAACTGCTCTCTTGTTTCTAAGATGAGATGATCTCCAAGTGCCACCTCTTCATATGCAGTGAACGGATGCTTGGTCACATCATCCCTGCTGGTTACCTGGGTGGAGATACCGGGTCGCTCAAATTAGGTTATTTCAACTGGCTTCTTTCAGATTATGCCACAACCTGGGTTGCTCCATGTTCACATCCAATAACCTGAGTTATTGCTGGCAGCTTGAAAGCGATATAACCAGTGCTTAAAGTGGTCCTAGAGAGGTGGTGGAACTCACCCCCCTCCCCACAGCGCCCATGTAATAAAGGTATTGTGCGCGCCATAGGTGCGCGTGGCAAAAAGGGGGTGTGGTCTCAAAAAGAAAGGGGCATGGCCACACAATAGTAATATAGCCCACAGTAGTAGCACACAAGTGGAAATTTTTAAGTGGGGGTATGGAAAAGTGAAGGTTGTAATTATGTGCGCTGAAGAGGCACGCGTTCCTGAAAAGGGGGTGTGGCCACTGAAAAGTGGGCATGTCCTTTAGTGTAGTTTACCACACCATATACCCCTTATACACATTATGCACCACAATAGTAGGACACCTTACTGGTGCCCATTTCACATTATACCACACAGTATGAGCCGAAATTCATATTATACCCAACAGTATGAGCCAAAATTCACATTATACCCAACAGTATATGTCAAAGTTCAGATTATAGCACACTGAATGAGTCGAAATTCACATTATAGCACACAGAATGAGCCGGAATTCACATTATAGCACATTGTATGAGCTGAAATTCACATTATAGCACATGTTATAAGCCGAAATTCACATTATAGCACAAGGTATGAGCCGAATTTCACATTATAGCAAACAGTATGAGCCGAAATTCACATTATAGCACATGGTATGACCCGAAATTCACATTACAGCACACGGTATGAGCCAAAATTCACATTATAGCACACAGAATGAGCCAAAATTCACATTATAGCACACGGTATAAGCCGAAATTCACATTATAGAGTGACAGAGAGTGACAGCAGGGACAGGGGGAGTGACAGCAGGGACATGGGGAGTGAAAGAGTGAGGGACAGCAAGGGCATACAATAGGGACTAGGGAGAGAGAAAGGATGCAGGGTAAGATTACATGTTTAGCAGCGGCGGTGGTCTGCGGTGCGGTGGATGAGCAGGCTGTGGTAGGCGTGGGGTGGAGGAGGCTGTGAGCCTCAGAGATAGTGTGGAGGAGGACGCTGTGAGTGTGCAGAGGTCTGAGGGCCAGGTGGCAGAGGAGGCTGAGGGCAGCTGCAGCGGATCTGGGACCAGGCTGACTTTATTATCCCTGCCGCCCCATCAAGCTTCTGTGACCACGGCGCTAATATTTCAAAACTGCCGCGGACCGGCAGCCAATCAGTGACACATTTGATGTGGCGGCAGGGATAAAAAAGCCGGCCTGGTCCCACATCCACTGCATCTGGGAGTCTGGAACCAGGGCTTCCAGTGTGGCGGCGATGGTAGGGGCAGAGGGACGGAGGGCAGACCGGGAGCTCAGCTACTTTGTCGGCCCTGCAGTGCTCGAAGAAGTGCCGGTATACCATACCGTTGTATACCGGCCCACTTTGAGCACTGGTAGTACGCCGTAATACACATACAGTAATGCCCACAGCAGTAGCACCCCTTATACAATGCCCACAGTAGTAGTGCCCCTTATGCAATACCCACAATTGTAGTGCCCCTTATGTCCCATGGGGTGGTGCCCCTTATGAAGTGCCCCCTTTACAATGCCCTCATTAGTAGTGCACTCCATCAGTAATGCCCTTAATGGTAATGCCCCTGTGTAGTATTGCCTCCAGTAGTAATGTTGCCTGTAGTAATGCCCCCTGTTGTTTAGCCCCCTGTAGTTTAGCCCCAGTAGCTATGCCTCCACTGGTAATGCCCCTGCAGTTATGAGCCCAGTAGTTTACTCCCTCCTTTAGTTTAGCCTCCCAGTGGTAATGCCCCCAGTAGTTTAGCCCTCGTGTAGTTTGCCCCATGTAGTGTAGCCCTGCCCACTGTAGTTTAGCCCCAAGTGGTAATGCCCCCTGCAGTTGTGTCCCCAGTTGTATAGCCCCTGTAGTTTAGCCCCCATGTAGTTTGTCCCAGTATATATTCCCCGTTAGTAATGCCCCCAGTAGTTTGTCCCCTTGTAGTAATACCCCCCTGTAGTTTTCCCCCAGTAGTTTAGCCCCCAGTAGTAATGCCCCCAAGTAGTAATCCTGCCAGTAGTATAGCCCCCTGTAGTTTCCCCCCTTGGAGTAATGCCCCTGCCCCAGTAGTAATGCCTCCAGTAGTTTACCCCTGTGTAGCTTGCCCCCTTGTAGTTTGCCCCCAGTAGTAAAGCCCCCAGTAGTAATGCCACAGTAGTTTGCCCCTTTGTAGTTTGCTCCCAGTAGCTTGCCCCCCAGTAGAAGCACCGCTAGTGTACATATGGGAGGAGGGGGGGGAAACACCATACTCTCCAAGCCCCACTCCCGCTGCAGTCCTCTCGGCTTCCGCTCCTCGGCAATATGGGAGAGATGTCATGACGTCTCTCCCATAGCACGCAGTGACAGAGCTAGAAACTGGAGCTCTATAGTGAGCTCCTGCCACCAGCTTCCGCTGTGGAGAGATGCTGGGCGCCCGCTGAGATTGCGTTACCAGCGGGTGCCCAGCATCTCCCTGCAGCGCTGGTATATTGGGTTAGCTGAGCCGGAGGAGGCGGAACTGCATTCTGTCTCCAAGTGGAACTGACGGAACACAGTTCCGCCCCATTCCGGCTCACTTTCAACCCAGGATATAACCAAAAGAAAAAGTTTCTTAGTGGTACTGTGTGCTTCAGTGCATGTGTCAAAAATGGGTGTGGCCATATGCCACATGGGGCATGGCCAATGAAAATGGGGGAGTGATACACATATGGGGGGCCAGATACACCTATGACCCCAAAAGTTCAGTGCCAGATACACATATGTCCCCAATAGTGCCAGATGCACATATGCCCCCAATAGTGCAGTGCCAGATACACATATGCCTCCAATAGTACCAAGATACACATATGCCTACAGTAGTGCAGTGCCAGATACACATATGCCCCCACAGTGCCAGATACAAATATGCCCCCACAGTGCCAGATACACATATGCCCCCACAGTGACAGATACACATATCCTCCAGCACTGCAACTCACCGCTGCTGCCTGGGGCTGGCTCTGCTGTCACTGTGTCTAAAGAGAGGAGAGCGCAGCATGCGCCTCTCCTGCCCTCAGTCTGGTCACCGGCGGCGGCATATATCTCAAATCAGGTGCTGGTTCATGAAACAGACAGAGCTCGTGGGCCAGAAGCAGCAGCTCCTAATTGGCTGCTGGTCCACTAGCTCTGATTGGCTCACAAACTGGTGCTTGATTGTGATACATGCCGCCGCAGCTACCAAAGGGAGACCAGACTGAGGGCAGGTGAGGGGCAGGAGAGGCACATGCTGCACTCTTCTCCCCACGGAAACAGTGGCTGCAATGTGGTCAGCCCAGGGGTACTGCGTACCGGCTGCCAATTTCTTACCGGTACGCAGTACCACCCTGTGATGCCGTACTTGCAGCATTGGATATAACTGAAGGATTAGCTCAAGGTACATAATGAGCCAGTATCTCGAAAAAATAAACTGGTGAGTATTCAAATGTTTTGGGAATGTCTAGTTAGTAAGCACCCAACAGATGATATCCAGTTGGTCTGTGAGTGCTGTGGGTGACCATTACATATTGCGCTTGTAACACCCAAATGTAGCCAGTTTAGAGACAAAAAGGAGCTAAACCCATGCATAGGATTGCCAAAGTGACAATTTGGGTGCCCAAAACCCTGAATTAGTGAGGATTTCTGTTCATCACCTCTGGAGATGACAAAAAGAATATCCCTCGTCAGGTGACCAATAGTTGTGGGCTCCCAAAACATTAAAATAACCCATGAGTGTAATGGAATACGGGGGTATATTTTTTAAAATTCTATTTTGAAAAGCACTTTATGAATCCTCAAAATCAATTGAAATCAATTCCTTTTGAGTTTCTAAATTTTTTGCAAAAATCCCTTATTTACTAAAAATCGATTTTGCATTTGATTTTCAAATCAAATTCGATGTTGGTCGATTTTAGGAAGGGATTTTGAGTTAAATTTATGAAATTCCTTACCAAACCAAACCTCAAATCCCTTTAAAAATCCCGAGCAAAATTGAATAGATCTTCCTCATTGCTTCCTATTGGTTTGAATGTATTAGTAATTAAAGGGGAAGCGCCCTCTTTATGCTGTTTTATACATGAAAACCTAAGTGATTTTTTTAAAATACTTACAGCTGAAATAGTTGAAAGCAAGCTTAGTCCTAATCTACCTTTCTGCCTGCCTTCCACTTTCTGAGCAAACATAGTGGGTAATTCAGACTATCTGATCGCAGCGCTGCAAAAAACTGGTAGCGAGCTATGAGGTCTGAATTACCCCCATAGTCAGTTGTTGCTAAAAAAAAAAAAACCTCTGCTTGCTCCTTGGAGGTAATTCAGACCTGATCGCTCGCTAGCAGTTTTTTGCAGCGCTGCAATCAGATAGTCGCCGCCTACAGGGGAGTGTATTTTAGCTGTGCAAGTGTGCAAACACATATGTAGCCGAGCGGTACAAATAAACTTTGTGCAGTTTCTGAGTTGCCCACAACTTACTCAGCCGCTGCAATCACTTCAGCCTGCCCGGGGCCGGAATTGACATCAGACACCCACCCTGCAAATGCTTGGACACGCCTGCATTTTTCCAAACACTTCCAGAAAATGGTCAGTTGCCACCCACAAACACCTTCTTTCTGTCAATCTCTTTGCGATTGGCTATGCTAATGGATTCTTCGTAAAACCCATCACACAGCAACGATCCACTTTGTACCCGTGTGACGTGGCTGCGCATTGCGGTGCATATGCATGCGCAGTTCTAACCTGATTGCAGCGCTGCAAAAAATGCTAGCAAGCAATCAGGTCTGACATATTGCATAATATGGGGAGAGTGTTTATTTAATGCGTGATTATGCAATAGATGGCAACAGAGCACAATATTGAACATATTTGCCAAATGATATAATAATATGCCATCCAAATAATTTTTTTTTGAAACCCAAAGATGTATTCTGTCATGGATTGGGTGGCTATATGTGCCTCTTTATACTCATGCTCAGCAGGAATTTGTAGATGTGACAATGGAGTTAGAAGCCAATAGCAACAGCCATAGCCTAAATAACCTTTTTTGATGGACGGGGAACAAATTAGAAAATATAGTAACAATTACTATTAGCTCCAAAATAGCACATACTGGCATCTTACACAACAACCATCCCTCTGGCATTTGTCCCACAAGAATTTTTGCAAACAAGGATGATTTGCTGAGGATTTATGCATCATGGGATGAACCAGGATAGCCAGTTACAACACTTATGATTTTAAACTTCCTTATATAATCCTGCCAAATTCCCCATTATTATGCTCTGCTGCTATCTATTGTACATCCACGGATTAAGTATGATGTCTATAAGAATAAATATGTGCACTACTCAACTCATGAATCTGCTAGTGGTTCTCAGATTGATCCTACAGGTTTATCTCAGTCAGGTGGGGATTTACATTGTGCAGGTGTGTGCACAACATACTGTACCATAACCTTGGACAACTATTATTACTACTGCCACACTGCCCTACATGCTTTTGGGTACTTAAAAAGTCATCACTATCAATTTACTTCCTAAAAACAGATACTAGATGAAAGTGACTTGCGCCCCCTTAGCTGCAGCTTAGTACCGTTCACAAGAACACCAAATCTTGATCAGCAAATATACAAATAATAGAAGAACGGTCCTCAAGCACTGCTAGACCTCCCAACAATCTTCTGGTCATGGCAACCTGTATGGTACTTGTATACGCAGAAGGATAGTAAGAAAAACAGTTAGATTATAGCATACAACAATCTTGTTGTCGCTATCACCGGAACTTCTCGACTCACCGCATTTCAGTGAGATGCGTTCACATAAAGGTTTCTTTTTAACTGATTGCTGATCCCTTCACATACATTCAGTAGCTCTCATATAGAATGACACTCACCTAAATTTTAGGCCCTATATGCATACAAAGGTTTCTTTGGTCCAACACTCCAATGGCTCTCTCAGGTGAATGTAATAAGTAATTCATGCGATATCCAAGGGTATATTAAAATAATTTTTCTTTATTCTCCCATAAAAAGCATATGGATACCCCGACAGTTAGAAACAAACACTTAAAAAGTTAAAAAGTCCTGATCTCATAGAAAGTTGGTTTATTCCACTTTGAGCCCCAGGATTTTGATGGAAAGTTTATAAGGAAAAAGGCTTCTCACCACTCTGCTCCCGGGAAAAAAACAGTTTGGGACAAAACCATTTGCCAAGATGTTACCAAAAATGATCCTTCAAAAAGCCAATGGGGATAGCAGTGGGTAAAACACCAACCATCAGGAATCCTTGACCACCAACACGATTCAGAATTTCTTCCTTCCTCAGGGTGTAAAGTCAAACAAACCAACTTTGCTTATGTACCCTATCTTTCTAATCACATGATTACATCCACCTATCACACAATTTTTCTTCCTAAACTTCATAAATACATCTCATAACACTCTATAAAATTCCACACCAAATATATACATCCTTACTGACTTAATTGTTCATCATCATCTGTAATATGTTCAATAAAAATGTACTTTTTTTATACAAAATATTCCAAATTGGTTTCTATAAAAACATGATATGACAATCAAAGAACATGGATCCATATATCCTTCCTTAAGAAAAAGACACGATCCCTGATATGTCCATATCCATAGTTTCAACAGATCTTAAGTCCCATAATGCACCTCCATTCCCATAATCAATCATAGGTTGCCATGGTGATGGCACGTAGCCAAATAACATTTTAATCACGGAGGAAGCCGCTCAGCGTCACATCCTGCTAGCAGTTTCCCTAACAACAGTACATAACGCAACGTCTCAATGCCGGAAGTAGCCGCTCTCCCCAGCGGCGATACGTCACTTCCTAATTTGCGATTGCTATGGTAAAGGCCCGTGGTCCACTGACACTTCAATAGACCATTTTATTTACATTTTTAATTAAACTAGGAAGTGTAGGGGAAGAGTGAACTGTTTTGTCTTACATTTTTATCACCTTTATGAAAAACTCTAAATAATCCCAAAATTTATTGGACTAATGCAAAACTGCTCTGTCAGTGGGATGACTTTGTTTTTATCACAAATGTTAATAATAGAAACTTCTGGTTCCAATTTGATGGAGTGAGGCAGCATCATCCCAGAGCTTTGCTCTACACCAACCTGAACAGACCTTTTAATGGCTTCCTGCAGTGTCCAAGTGTGGATTAATCTCCAGCTGCCTAAAGGACTTGCTCTTGTCAGCTGCATCGCTGGCCACCCCAGAACCTCCATGCCAGGAGAAATGCCATTATGTATCAAATATGGTGCCAGATGCAGACTCTTATGCTATGGCTCTGTCGTCTAAGAAAGCTGTGGCTGATCTTGACCCCTCTGCCCAGTGGCGTAACTAGAAGTTTTTCTCCCCCAAGCCAAAAAATTCTTCGGCGCCCCCCCCCCCATAATTGGCACTATGAAAGGGACAAACATGTGCGCGCCGAAGGCGCGCGCCGCCAAAAAGGGTGTGTGACTTCGTTGGAATGGGCGCGGCTTTGCATAAAGGGGCGTGGTATTGCAGGAAAAGACTTCCTTATACCCCCAGTTTTGCAACCTGCATGCCCAGACGTTAGCCACCACTGGAAAGAAAAATAATCCCGATTCATGCCCCTTACATTATTTGTCATTTTTCCTCCTTATAGTAATGCCCAGTATACATTATGCCACATACTGCAATGGCCCTTAGACATTATTCCACGCACAATAATGCACATGACACAATATGCACACACCATAATGCCCCCGACACATTATGCCACACACCGTAATGCCTGTGACACATTATGCCACACACCGTAATGCCTGTGACACATTATGCCACACACCGTAATGCCTGTGACACATGACGACAGGAATCGCAATGCCCGTTATACATTATGCTACACACTGCAATGCCCCTGATACATTATAGCGCATGCAATGTCTGTGACACATTATGCCACGCACCGTAATGCCTGTGACACATTATGCCACACACCGTAATGCCTGTGACACATGACGACAGGAATCGCAATGCCCGTTATACATTATGCTACACCTTGCAATGCCCCTGATAGATTATAGCACATACAATGCCTGTGACACATTATGACACACACTGCAATGACCCTGAGACATTATACCACATACCACAATGCCCGTGATATAGTATACAACACACAGTAATGCCCGACACATTATGACACATACCGCAATGTCCGTGATACATTATGCCACACACCGCAATGTCCCTGAGACATTATACCACATACCGCAATGCCCGTGATATAGTATACCACACACCGTAATACCTGTGACACATACCGCAATGCCCGTTATACATTATGCCACACTGCAATACCCCTGAGACATTATACCACATACCACAATGCACGTGATATAGTATGCCACACACCGTAATGCCTGTGACACATTATGACACACACCGCAATGTCCGGTATACATTATGCCACACACCGTAATGCCCATTACACATTAAGTCCTACAGTAAGGCTTCTAATTACTTTTAAATTACCTGCTCGTTGCCAGGGGTTTCATGCTCTTGGTTTCATGCACGGTGCCAGGGGTTTTCATGCTCAGGGTGTCATGCTCGTTGCCAGGTGTTTCATGAACTGGGTGTCATGCTCGTTGCCAGGAGTTTCATGCACTGGGTGTCATGCTCGTTGCTAGGGGGTAGTGCTTGTTGCTAGGGCTGTGCTCCCAGTGCCACATATGTCCCCAGTGCCACATATTCCCCCACGGTGCCAGGTACTCACATGCCCCCAGTGCCAAATATAGCCCCCCCTCCCCCAGTGCCACATATGCCCCCAGTGCCAGATATTTCCCCACAGTGCCAGGTGCTCACGTGCCCCCAGTGCCAAATATAGCCCCCCCCATGTGCCAGGTACACATGCAGTGCCATATATCCCCCTCAGTACCCCCCCAGTGCCATATATGCCCCCTCAGTGCCATATATGCCCCCTCAGTGCCATATATGCCCCCACACTTCCCTCCCAGTGCCATATATACCCCCTCAGTGCCCCCCAGTGCCATATATGCTCCCTCAGTGCCCCCTGTGCCATACATGCCCCATCAGTGCCATATATGCCCCCTCAGTGCCCCCTGTGCCATACATGCCCCCTCAGTGCCATATATGCCCCCTCAGTGCCATATATGCCCCCTGTGCCATACATGCCCCCTCAGTGCAATATATGCCCCCTGTGCCATACATGCCCCCTCAGTGCCATATATGCCCCCTCAGTGTCCCCTGTGCCATACATGCCCCCTCAGTGTGTTCCCCCCCTCGCTGCTGTGAAGGAGGGACAAGGAGAGCACAGCGCGCGCCTCTCTCATGTCCCTCCTGCATCTCCGTCTCTCTGATCTAATAAAGGAAGTGCCGGTTCGTGAGCCAATCAGAGCTCACGAACGGCACTTCCATTATTAGACCAGACGGACGGAGACGCAGGATGGACACTGGAGAGGCACGTGCGGCGCGCTGTGCCCTCCGTGTCCCGTTACAGCAGGAAGGGAGAGGAGACAGCAGATTGACATGCGGACGCTCGTCCGCATGTCAATCTGCTCTAAATCAGTGGCGGCGCCCCCGCAGCACCTCGCCCCCAAGCCACCGTGAGGGCTGCGGGGGCAGTAGTTACGCCTCTGCCCCCTCTAAGGTATGCCAAACACACCAGTGGCACATGGGGCTATAAAATCCACCATAAACTACTCCTCCTCCAGGCTGTAACAGACATCATCACATTGTGGCAACAGTTCACTCCGATGTTGTCTGAAAAAGAATAGCAGCTAGGCGCTTCATTACATGAACTTGCAGAACTCAACAAAATTCTTTAGAAGCTCAGTAAGGAAAACTACCAACAGTGGAATAAGCTGGGTGATATTAGATTGGTGGCTTTGCCTGAGTCTATTAAAGAGACAGCCTTTGCCCATTTTATCTGCAAAACCCTACCATGTACACTGGGTATTGAGCATATACAGTATATATATATATATATATATATATATATACACACACACACACATATATACACACAATTATTATTTTTAGTTTACTGATCAGGTAGACATTTGCAGTGCAATTCTTCATTGAATCTTAATGCACTTCTCCATTAAATAATTGATTTCGCATTGAGATTTAGCTTTCTTCCTGGTTATTATTTTGCAATATAATGTTATATAATATTTGAAAGAATTTCAATGTGCTACAATTTTCAAGTTTATTTTTTCTAAATTATGGACAGAGTTTTATATAGCCATTGCAAAGGCAATTGGCAGTAGTCTATTGCCTTGTGTATGTGTCTGTTTACAAATGCTTTTTACATTGATGTAATTGCTCCACAATATTGTCTTCCATTGTGATATATTTTGTATTTATTGGTTTTCCTCTCTAGCTCCAATGATATACAGAAGACAGCACAAAGCAATTATTTCACATTCTTTGTCAGATACATACAGAAAATACATTGGCTTCCTGTCTTGTGAAACCAGCTTAGCCTTGATTCAGGAAATCTATACTTTTGCTTCATGGTCAGTTATAATGCCATTTTCTCTGTTTTAATAGTAAAATGAAATAAATCCGCATAAGACAATTATAGTACTATGCCAACTTTGAAAATGCATACAGGGCCTATGGCATTTATAGTTATCAACTAATGGTATGGAATGGTACATGCCTGCAATAATAACAACAAGTCCCTTACAGTGTTGCTGTGTTGTGCTGCATCAGACCAGTGGTAGTGTCCTGGCCATCAGCCATCAGCCATCAGTCATTCCAGTGACCAGGCAGTCACTGTGGTATATGCTGCTGCTATATGTCCACTGCTACAGTATAATAATAATAATAATAATAATAATAATAATAACAACAACAACAAGTCCCTCACAGTGTTGGTGTGTTGTGCTGCATCATAACAGTGGTGGTGTCCTAGCCATCAGTCATTATAGTGACTAGGCAGTCACAGTGGTATATGCTGCTGCTATATGTCCACTGCTACAGTATAATAATAATTATAATAATAACAACAACCACAAGTTTCTCACAGTGTTGCTGTGTTGTGCTGCATCAGACCAGTGGTAGTGTCCTGGCCATCAGCCATCAGTCATTCCTATGCCACATATTGTGTTGTATAACTCCAGAAACATAATGGAGAACAAAAAATAAGATTTTACTCACCAGTAAATCTATTTCTCGTAGTCCGTAGTGGATGCTGGGACTCCGTAAGGACAATGGGGATTAGCGGCTCCGCAGGAGACTGGGCACAACTAAAGAAAGCTTTAGGACTACCTGGTGTGCACTGGCTCCTCCCACTAAGACCCTCCTCCAGACCTCAGTTAGGATATTGTGCCCGGAAGAGCTGACACAATAAGGAAGGATTTTGAATCCCGGGTAAGACTCATACCAGCCACACCAATCACACCGTATAACTCGTGATACTATACCCAGTTAACAGTATGAAATATAACTGAGCCTCTCAACAGATGGCTCAACAATAACCCTTTAGTTAGGCAATAACTATATACAAGTATTGCAGACAATCCGCACTTGGGATGGGCGCCCAGCATCCACTACGGACTACGAGAAATAGATTTACCGGTGAGTAAAATCTTATTTTCTCTGACGTCCTAAGTGGATGCTGGGACTCCGTAAGGACCATGGGGATTATACCAAAGCTCCCAAACGGGCGGGAGAGTGCGGATGACTCTGCAGCACCGAATGAGCAAACTCTAGGTCCTCCTCAGCCAGGGTATCAAACTTGCAAAAGTGTTTGAACCCGACCAAGTAACAGCTCGGCAAAATTGTAAAGCCGAGACCCCTCGGGCAGCCGCCCAAGAAGAGCCCCTTTCCTCGTGGAATGGGCTTTTACAGATTTAGGGTGCGGCAGTCCAGCCGCAGAATGTGCAAGTTGAATCGTGCTACAGATCCAGCGAGCAACCGTCTGCTTAGAAGCAGGAGCACCCAGCTTGTTGGGTGCATACAGGAGAAATAGCGAGTCAGTTTTCCTGACTCCAGCTGTCCTGGAAACATATACTTTTCAGGGCCCTGACTACATCCAGTAACTTGGAATCCTCCAAGTCCCAAGTAGCCGCAGGCACCACAATAGGTTGGTTCACATGAAAAACTGATACCACCTTAGGAAGGAATTGGGAACGAGTCCTCAATTCCGCCTTATCCATATAAAAAACAGATAAAGGCTTTTGTATGACAAAGCCGCCAATTCTGATACACGCCTGGCCGACGCCAAGGCCCACAGAATGACCACTTTCCACGTGAGGTATTATAGCTCCGCGGATTTAAGTGGCTCAACCCAATGCGACTTCAGGAAATCCAACACCACGTTGAGATCCCATGGTGCCACTGGAGGCACAAACGGGGGCTGACTATGCAGCACTCCCTTAACAAAAGTCTGAACTTCAGGCAGTGAAGCCAGTTCAATTTTGGAAGAAAATCGATAGAGCCGAAATCTGGACCTTAATGGAACCCAATTTTAGGCCCATAGTCACCTCTGACTGTAGGAAGTGCAGAAATCGACCTAGCTGAAATTTCTCCTTTGGGGCCTTCCTGGCCTAACAGTACGCAACATATTTTCGCCATATGCGGTGATAATGGTTTGCGTTCACTTCTTTCCTAGCTTTAAATAGCATAGGAATAACTTCCTCCGGAATTCCCTTTTCCTTCAGGATCCGGCGTTCAACCGACATGCCGTCAACGCAGCCGCGGTACGTCTTGGAACAGACAGGCCCCCTGCTGCAGCAGGTCCTGTCTGAGCGGCAGAGGCCATAGGTCCTCTGAGATCATTTCTTGGAGTTCTGGTTACCAAGCTCTTCTTGGCCAACCCGGAACAATGAGTATAGTTCTTACTCCTCTCCTTCTTATTATTCTCATTACCCTGGGTAAGAGAGGCAGAGAAGGGAACACATACACCGACTGGTACACCCACGGTGTTACCAGAGCGTCCGCAGCTATCGCCTGAGGGTCCTTGACCTGGCGCAATATCTTTGTAACTTTTAGTTGAGGCGGGACGCCATCATGTCCACCTGTGGCCTTTCCCAACGGTGTACAATCATTTGGAAGACTTCTGGATGAAGTCCCCACTCTCCCGGGTGGAGGTCGTGTCTGCTTCTCAGTTGTCCACTCCGGGAATGAACACTGCTGACAGTGCTAACACATGATTTTCCGCCCATCGGAGAATCCTTGTGGCTTCTGCCATCGCCATCCTGCTTCTTGTGCCGCCCTGTCGGTTTACATGAGCGACCGCCGTGATGTTGTCTGACTGGATCAGCACCGGCCGGTGTTGAAGCAGGGGTCTAGCCTGACTTAGGGCATTGTAAATGCCCTCAGTTCCAGAATATTTATGTGTAGGGAAGTCTCCTGACTTTTCCATAGCCTTGGAAGTTCCTTCCCTGTGTGACTGCCCCCCAGCCTCGAAGGCTGGCATCCGTGGTCACCAGGACCCAGTCCTGTATGCCGAATCTGCGGCCCCCTAGAAGATGAGCACTCTGCAGCCACCACAACAGCGACACCCTGACCCTTGGAGACAGGGTTATCCGCCGATGCATCTGATGATGCGACCCGGACCACTTGTCCAACAGATCCCACTGGAAAATCCTTGCATGGGACTTGGCGAATTGAATTTCTTCGTAAGAAGCTACCATCTTTCCCAGGGCTTGCGTGCATTGATGCACCGACACCTGTATACGTATTAGGAGGTTTCTGTCTAGAGACAACAACTCCTTGGACTTCTCCTCCGGAAGAAAACCTTTTTATCCTGTTCTGTGTCCAGAACCATACCCAGGAACAGTAGACGCGTCGTAGGAACCAGCTGCGACTTTGGAATATTCAGAAACCAGCCGTGCTGTTGTAGCACTTCCCGAGATAGTGCTACTCCGATGAACAACTGCTCCCTGGACCTCGCCTTTATAAGGAGATCGTCCAAGTACGGGATAATTATTTCGGCCATTACCTTGGTAAATACCTCGGTGCCGGGGACAGACCAACGGCAACGTCTGGAATTGGTAATGACAATCCTGTACCACAATATTGAGGTACTCCTGGTGTAGAGGGTAAATAGGGACATGCAGGTAATCATCCTTGATGTCCAGTGATACCATGAAATTCTCCAGGCTTGCAATAATCGCCCTGAGTGATTCCATTTTGAACTTGAACCTTCGTATATAAGTGTTCAAGGCTTTCCATTTTAGAATGGGTCTCACCGAACTGTCTGGTTTCGGTACCACAACATTTTGGAATAGTAACCCCGGCCTTGTTAAAGGAGGGGTACCTTGATTTCACCTGCTGGAAGTACAGCTTGTGAATTGCCGCCAGTACTACCTTTCTCCGAGGGCAGCAGGCAAGGCTGATGTGAGGTAACGGCGAGGGGGAGTCGCCTCGAACTCCAGCCTGTATCCCTGTGATACTATTTGCAGAACCTAGAGATCCACCTGTGGGCAAGCCCACTGGTCCCTGAAGTTCCCGAGACACGCCCCTACCGCACCTGTCTCCACCTGTGGAGCCCCAGCGTCATGCGGTGGACTCAGAGGAAGCGGGGGAAGATTTTTGATCCTGGGAACTGGCTGCTGGTGCAGCTTTTTTCCTTCTTCCCTTATCTCTGTGCAGAAAGGAAGCGCCCTTGACACGCTTGCTTTTCTGAAGCCGAAAGGACTGTACCTGAAAATACGGTGCTTTCTTAGGCTGTGAGGAAACCTGAGGTAAAAAATTTTTATTCCCAGCTGTTGCTGTGGATACGAGGTCCCAGAGACCATCCCCAAACAATTCCTCACCCTTATAAGGCAGAAACTCCATGTGCCTTTTACAGGCAGCATCACCTGTCCACTGCCGGGTTTCTAATACCCTCCTGGCAGAATGGACATTGCATTAATTCAGGATGCCAGCCGGCAAATATCCCTCTGTGCATCCTTTATATATAAGACAACGTCTTAAATATGCTCAATGTTAGCAAAATATTATCCCTGTCTTAGCGTATTAATATTATCTGACAGGATATCAGACCACGCTGCAGCAGCACTATTTATGCTGAGGCAATTGCAGGTTTCAGTATATAACCTGAGTGTGTAAATACAGACTTCAGGATCGCCTCCTGCTTTTTATCAGCAGGTTCCTTCAAGGTGGCCGTATCCTAAGACGGCAGTGCCACCTTTTGACAAACGTGTGAGCGCCTTATCCACCCTAAGGGATATCTCCCAACGTGACCTATCCTCTGGCGGGAAAGGGTACGCCATCAGTAACTTTTTAGAAATTACCAGTTTCTTATCGGGGGAAACCACACTTCTTTACACACTTCAGTCATTCATCTGATGGGGGAACAAAACACTGGCTGCTTTTTCTCCCCAAAAATAAAACCCCTTTTATGTGGTACTTGGGTTCATGTCAGAAAATGCGTAACACATTTTTCATTGCCGAGATCATGTAACGGATGTTCCTAGTGGATTGTGTATATGTCTCAACCTCGTCGACACTGGAGTCAGACTCCGTGTCGACATCTGTGTCTGCCATCTGAGGTAACGGGCGTTTTTTGAGCCCCTGATGGCCTTTGAGACGCCTGGGCAGGCGCGGGCTGAGAAGCCGGCTGTCCCACAGCTGTTACGTCATCCAGCCTTTTATGTAAGGAGTTGACACTGTCGGTTAATACCTTCCACCTATCCATCCACTCTGGTGTCGGCCCCACAGGGGGCGACATCCCATTTATCGGCCTCTGCTCCGCCTCCACGTAACCTTCCTCATCCAACATGTCGACACAGCCGTACCGACACACCGCACACACACAGGGAATGCTCTGACTGAGGACAGGACCCCACAAAGTCCTTTGGGGAGACCGAGAGAGAGTATGCCAGCACACACCAGAGCGCTATATAATTCAGGGATTAACACTATAACTGAGTGATTTTTCCCCAAATAGCTGCTTGTATACATATATTGCGCCTAAATTTAGTGCCCCCCCTCTCTTTTTAACCCTTTGAGCCTGAAAACTACAGGGGAGAGCCTGGGGAGCTGTCTTCCAGCTGCACTGTGAAGAGAAAATGGCGCCAGTGTGCTGAGGGAGAAGCCCCGCCCCTTTTTCGGCTGACTTTCTCCCGCTTTTTCTGGAATACTGGCAGGGGTAATTTTACATCTATATAGCCTCTAGGACTATATATGATGTAGATTTGCCAGCCAAGGTGTCATATATTGCCCTCAGGGCGCCCCCCCCCCAGCGCCCTGCACCCATCAGTGACCGGAGTGTGAGGTGTACATGAGGAGCAATGGCGCACAGCTGCAGTGCTGTGCGCTACCTTGGTGAAGACCGAAGTCTTCTGCCGCCGATTTTCCGGACTCTTCATGCTTCTGGCTCTGTAAGGGGGACGGCGGCGCGGCTCCGGGAACGAACACCAAGGTCGGGTCCTGCGGTCGATCCCTCTGGAGCTAATGGTGTCCAGTAGCCTAAGAAGCCCAAACTACCACCTGTTAGGTAGGTTCGCTTCTTCTCCCCTTAGTCCCTCGCTGCAGTGAGTCTGTTGCCAGCAGATCTCACTGTAAAATAAAAAACCTAAATATACTTTCTTTCTAGGAGCTCAGGAGAGCCCCTAGTGTGCATCCAGCTCAGCCGGGCACAAGAATCTAACTGAGGTCTGGAGGAGGGTCTTAGTGGGAGGAGCCAGTGCACACCAGGTAGTCCTAAAGCTTTCTTTAGTTGTGCCCAGTCTCCTGCGGAGCCGCTAATCCCCATGGTCCTTACGGAGTCCCAGCATCCACTTAGGACGTCAGAGAAATTTGAGGATAAAATAGGGGAAGATCAAGAACCACTTCCTCCTAGTGCTGAAGCTGCTGCCACTAGCCATGAGATAGACAATGAAATGCCATCGTCGTCTGTCAAGGCTGATGCCCAATGTGATAGTACAGGGCATGTAAAATCCAAAAAGCCAAAGTTCAGTAAAAAGACCCTTAAAAATAAATTTAAATGGTCTGAGGAGAAACGGAAACTTGCCAATATGCCATTTATGACACAGAGTGGCAAGGAACGGCTGAGGCCCTGGCCTATGTTCATGACTAGTGGTTCAGCTTCACATGACAATGGAAGCCCTCATAACTGAGGCCTTGACACTTATGTTGGTGTTAGATGAGCGTCTGGTATCCGCCATTAGTGCAGTGGGATTTAGACAATTGATGGAGGTATTGTGTCTCCGGTACCAAATCCCATCTAGATTCCACTTCACTAGGCAGGCAATACCAAGATTTTTCCAGTTAATTCCAGTGATTTGGACATATAATTATTAATTACAGTAATTTTGCCAATTAATTTCAGTGATTTGGACGTATAATTACAGTGATTTTGCAGTATAATTCCAGTGATTTGTACATATAATTATTAGTTACAGTGATTTTGCCAATTAATTCCAGTGATTTGGACGTATAATTACACTGATTTTGCAGTATAATTACAGTGATTTGGACTTATAATTATTAATTACAGTGATTTTGCCAATTAATTACAGTGATTTGGATGTAGAATTCCAGTGATTTTGCAGTATAATTACAGTGATTTGGATGTATAATTATTAATTGCAGTGATTTTGCCAATTAATTCCAGTGATTTGGACATATAATTATTAATTACAGTGATGTTGCCAATTAATTCCAGTGATTTGGACATATAATTAGAGTGATTTTGCCAATTAATTCCAGTGATTTGGACATATAATTCCAGTGATTTTTTCAAGTAATTCCAGTGAGTTGGACATATAATTCCAGTGATTTGGACGTATAATTCCAGTTGGAATTGTTTGTGTCGCTTGGCTTAGTCATACAGCTACCTCATTGCATCTCTTTGACATCTTTGCATGAGGTGCTGTTTGGGGCCTAGTTTTTGAAAAAAGCCATCCTGTGTGACACTGCCGTATGAGTCCAGGGGTACTGTTGTATTAGTCCTGCGGTACTGCCGTATAAGTCCACCAACTGCAGAATCTTTTTAAAATGACTGGAGCATGCTGGAGATGCTGTCAGTGGACCGAACAATTGCGGCCCTCTCTCGACATTCAGCCACTGCGTGACACTACTAGATGGGCCAGGTGGATGTGTCTCTTGGCTTAGTCATACAACTACCTCATTGCAATTCTTTTTCTTCTTTGCATGACGTACTGTTTGGGGCCTTATTTTTATATCTGCCCTCCTGTCTGCCACTGCAGTGCCACGCCTAGATGGGCCAATTGTTCATGTCGCTTGGCTTAGTCAAACTACCACCTCATTGCAATTCTTGTTCTTCTTTGCATGGTATGTTGTTTGGCGCCTTTTTATTTATATCTGCCCTCCTGTCTGCCACTGCAGTGCTACGCCTAGATGGGCCAATTTTTTGTGTTGCTTGGCTTAGTTTCACAACTACCTCATTGCAATTCTTTTTCTTCTTTGCATGATGTGCTGTTTGGGGCCATTTTCTTATATATGCCCTCTTGTCTGCCACTGCAGTGCCATGCCTAGATGGGCTAATTGTTTGCGTCGCTTGGTTTAGTCATACAACTACCTCATTGGAATTCTTTTTCTTCTTTGCATGTTGTGCTGTTTGGGGCCTTTTTTTTATATCTGCCCTCCTGTCTGACACTGCAGTGCCACTCCTAGATGGTCCAGGTGTTTGTGTTGTCCACTTGTGTTGCTTAGCTTAGTCATCCAGCAACCTTGGTGCAACCTTTTGGCCTAAAAACAATATTGTGAGGTATGAGGTGTTCAGAATAGACTGGAAATGAGTGGAAATTATTGTTATTGAGGTTAATAATACCGTAGGAGCAAAATTACCCCCACATTCTGTGATTTTAGCTGTTTTATTTTTTTTTAAAAACCATCCAGATCAAAAACCAAAATCAAAACACGAAAGGGTGGTATTGGCAAAACCAAGCCAAAACCAAAACACGAAAGTGGAATTACAACCAAAAACACAAAACACGAAAAGTGCCAGCCGCACATCTCTACTACAAACATACCACCTCCTTCTTTGATGACTTTTCACATTATGAGAAGATTCAAGAGAAAAAGGACAGTGTCAAGAAGGTGATTAAAAATTAGAGAGGCACACACAATCAGGAACAACACACAGGCTTTCACCTCCACTCCTATTTTGGTGTAGAACGGAAAGATCTTCAGCCAAGCAAATATATAATTACCACATTACTGGACAAACTGAAAAAACTAGTGGCCAAAGCCTCAGAATTTGTACCCCCTCCATTTTCAGGGATTACAATAATCTTGGCTTTAATGCTGGGATGCAAATAAACTGGGGTATACTACAGGATCAAGATTAGATATTTTCCCCTCCACTGAGTCTGGAGGCTTATTTTGTGAAAATCTTGTGGGATTTCTTTTTTCCATTTTTTATTGCATTTTTATTTACATATTTTATGACAGATGCCTTATGTTCGTTTTTCACAGCTCCCAGTTACATGCATGTGAGCATACCTGTGTGTCCCAGTTACACGCATGTGAGCATACCTGCGTGTCTTGTTTATTTTATTCATATTTTATTTTTAAATAAAGCAGCCGCTTAGATGTTTTAGCAGCCTCTCCTGAGCCCCCCACAGCTGCCCCTGGATGGGGCAAGTTGAGTTCGGGTGGGTTCGGTACAGTAAAAGGCAGGTGTCACAGCACCGCCGCGGTCTCCATACTTACCCCTCCAGGCGCGCTGGGTCTCCGTGCGGCCGTCCTCGTTGGCGGTTCCCGGCGTCCAGTGCTCCGTCCGGCCAGCGTGTGCGCTCGACGTCCACGGGAGGTGCGGGTGACGTCATCGGTTTCTCCACCAATCAGGCCCTGGCAGGAAGTTCAAATTCAGACGCCGGGCAATGCTCCGGCGCCTGAGTATCATCGTTGCTGCGACTGTGGTGGTGATCTCCAGAGCTCCCGTTTCGCCGTGCTTCCCAGCACCTCCGTGCCTCAGCATCTCCGTGCATCCCAGCACCTCCGTGCCTCAGCGTCTCCGTGCTTCCCAGCACCTCCGTGCCTCAGCATCTCCGTGCTTCCCAGCACCTCGGTGCCTCAGCATCTCCGTGCTTCCCAGCATCTCCGTGCCTCAGCATCTCCGTGCCTCAGCATCTCCGTGCCTCAGCACCTCCGTGTCCCAGCACTTAGCACCTCCGTGCCTCCAGTGTCTCCGTGCCTCAGCACCTCCATGCCTTAGCACCTCCGTGCCTCAGCACTCAGCACCTCCGTGCCTCAGCATCTCCGTGCCTCAGCACTCAGCACCTCCGTGCCTCAGCACTTACGTGCCTCAGCACTCAGCACCTCCGTGCCTCAGCACCTCCGTGCCTCAGCACTCAGCACCTCCGTGCCTCAGCACTCGGCACCTTGTGCCTCCAGCACCTCTGTGCCTCCAGCACCACTGTGCCTCCAAGCATTTCAACGTCTCTAAGCGCCTCAGCGCCTTCAAACACCTCAGTAACTCTAGCATTTCGGTGCCTCCAGCACCTCAGTGCCTCCAGCACCCCAACATCGCTCACAGTAAGCTTTTGGTACTCTCCACCAATTCATCAGCACCTTTACAAGTCTTGTCTTTCAGGAGACCTTCAAGCATTCACCCGTGCCTCCTGCCTACCGTCCTAATCCTGTATGAGGAAGACCTACATCCATCCATCTCTACTGCGACCCAGTAGCAGTTCCTCTTCCCGGGCACCGGAAGAAACCCCGAGTCCACAACACTTCCAAACCAGGTCAGTGATAGTATACTCAGGCCACATGGACCCGGGGAATCGGAACACAGAGTCAAGCGCCATCCAAAGTTTGGCTTCCCGAGTTCAGTCTCAAGAGGCGACACAGGGTCAGGTGATGCAATATCTCCAGGAATTGTCCGGCTTCTGAGGTCTCAGCTCCTCGACTAATCCGGATTTTCCATTCTAGACACCCTACGAAACCAGGAAAGTGTCCAGGGGCCACTCCTAGAGGAGGGGGTACTGTCACAGCGCCGCCGCGGTCTCCATACTTACCCCTCCGGGCGTTCTGGGTCTCCGTGCGGCCGTCCTCGCTGGTGGTTCCCGGCGTCCAGCGCTCCGTCCGGCCAGCGTGTGCGCTCGACATCCACGGGAGGTGCGGGTGACGTCATCGGTACCTACACCAATCAGGCCCTGGCAGGAAGTTCAAATTCAGACGCCGGACAATGCTCCGGCGCCTGAGTATCATTGTTGCTGCGACTGTGGTGGTGATCTCCAGAGCTCCCGTTTCTCCGTGCTTCCCAGCACCTCCGTGCCTCAGCATCTCCGTGCTTCCCAGCACCTCCGTGCCTCAGCATCTCCGTGCTTCCCAGCACCTCCGTGCCTCAGCATCTCCGTGCTTCCCAGCACCTCCGTGCCTCAGCGTCTCCGTGCTTCCCAGCACCTCCGTGCCTCAGCGTCTCCGTGCTTCCCAGCACCTCCGTGCCTCAGCGTCTCCGTGCTTCCCAGCACCTCCGTGCCTCAGCGTCTCCGTGCTTCCCAGCACCTCCGTGCCTCAGCATCTCCGTGCTTCCCAGCACCTCGGTGCCTCAGCATCTCTGTGCTTCCCAGCATCTCCGTGCCTCAGCATCTCCGTGCCTCAGCACCTCTGTGTCCCAGCACTCAGCACCTCCGTGCCTCCAGTGTCTCCGTGCCTCAGCACCTCCGTACCTCAGCACTCAGCGCCTCCATGCCTCAGCATCACCGTGCCTCAGCACCTCCGTGCCTCAGCACTCAGCACCTCCGTGCCTCAGCACTCAGCACCTCCGTGCCTCAGCACTCAGCACCTCCGTGCCTCAGCACTCAGCACCTCCGTGCCTCCAGCACCACTGTGCCTCCAGCACCACTGTGCCTCCAAGCATTTCAACGTCTCTAAGCGCCTCAGCACCTTCAAACACCTCAGTAACTCTAGCATTTCGGTGCCTCCAGCACCTCAGTGCCTCCAGCACCCCAACATCGCTCACAGTAAGCTTTTGGTACTCTCCACCAATTCATCAGCACCTTTACAAGTCTTGTCTTTCAGGAGACCTTCAAGCATTCACCCGTGCCTCCTGCCTACCGTCCTAATCCTGTATGAGGAAGACCTACATCCGGCCATCTCTACTGCGACCCAGTAGCGGTTCCTCTTCCCGGTCACCGGAAGAAACCCCGAGTCCACAACACTTCCAAACCAGGTCAGTGATAGTAGGTCTGTGCAGTTAATTTTTGTTAATGAGCACCTGCCATAGTAGAGCTTACCACTTTATAGTCAAAAATATTTTCATACTATAAATAGGACTGTGGGAGGAAGCAATGCTAACCTTTGTACAAACAGCATGCCTCAGCCTGACAAGCCAGACATCTTCCTGGCTGTGTGCCACCATGAGACTCCATACTGGGTCTTATTCAGTAACTGTTTGTTCCTCACCTCCAGGCCCATCTAGTGCTGCAGTAAAATGGAAAATGGATGCAATTCAAGATCACTGAAACTATGTTCTTCTAACACCGCAAGGTCTTGCGATAACCCTACGCAGCCCTGTACAACAAATGTGCATCCTGTAAATAATCAAAAAATGTGGAACATTAATCATAAATCAAAATTAAGGTTGACTAATTGAAGCCATTCATTTGAGTGAGTCCCTACCATGAAATAATTGAGAAAAACCTCTCTCTAATGCTCTGACAGATAATCTCTCTTTTACCTCTCCAGCAGTTGCGCTGGATTATGATTCTGTCTCTTCTGAGTCTGACTGACTTTGGCTACAAATGTGGTCTCCTTGGAAAATACTTTGTCAAAATTGCAAATTCCATTTCCACCTTGCGGCTATATGTTTTAACCAATCTGTTTATGATGTTGAAGCTTGTTTCATATTCTGCTCTAGGCTTTAATTTAAAACTATGACCAAGTACAGCAGCACCCCTGGAATTATACGGCAGCACCCCTGGAGAATTACACAGCAGACAGGAAACAGCACCCCTGGATTTAATTGGCAGTGGGGCAGCACCCCACATAAAACAGCACCCCTGGAATGATGTGGCAAAGAAAAGACTGCAAGATGGAACTGTCCTAGGGACATGCACACTTTAACACACCAATCATTTCAGCGACAGGGTCTGCCACACAACTGTGGATGAATTGATTGGTTTCTTTGGGCCCCCATCAAAAAAGAAGCAATTAATCTCTCCTTGCACAACCTGGCTTTACAGAGGCAATATGTTGTCCTCATCCTCAGATTCCCCCCTTCAGTGTTTCTATCCTCAAAGAGAAATAATATTCAAACAAACCAAATCATTTAGGTGTCAGTGGGCTGCTTACATTATTACCCAAAGTTTCTGAACTTGACAATGATGAATGCACTGCAGGTGATGTATAGGGGAGGATGTTCCTAGTTGGTTAACATCCTTACCCATACTTATCATGGATTGACAAAGGCAACAGATGGCTTGACACCTGTTTTCCGGATTTGTGGAGATATAATTCAACACCAAAGAGGTGGCTTTTTTGTTATTTTGCCCAGACATGACAATGGTCTTTTTCATCCCATGGCCAACAATTATCTCCACAGGTGCCTCATTTAAACAAACCACATCACCATCAGAATCCTCATTGTCAACTACCTTCTCAGCGCCAGCTACACCAATATCCTCCTCATCCTTGTGTACTTCTACAGCAGGGGTGCGCAGAGCCGGCCATAGGTATAGGCAAACTAGGCAATTGCCTAGGGCATTTGATATACCTAGGGGCATCAGCAGTTTCTGCTGATTAAAATGATATGCGGCATGCCTATATTCTGTGTGTAACATTTCACATGCAGATACAGCCACAGTCTTACACAATATATAGGCATGCTGCATATCATTTTAATCAGCAGAATCTGCTTGTGCATCCTAGCCACATAGCAATGCAAATAAGATGCATTTTCATAAAAAAAAGTTGCCCGACGTTAGCATTGAGGCAAGATTTATGAGTACACATCTGTATCCAAGCATAGGCAGAGGTCACAGTGTTAGTGGTAGTGTGAGTGCTGTGTGCATGTGAGTGGGTTGGTTGTGCAGTAGTGTTCGGAATATGTGTAAGGAGCATTATGTGTGTCATGTAAAAATGCATTAATAATGTGCAACATATGTGTAAGTGGCACTATGTGTGTCATTATGTGTATAAGGGCATTAATAATGTGCGGCATATGTGTAACAGGGTACTACTGTATGTTAGAGATGTGCACTTGAAATTTTTCGGGTTTTGTGTTTTGGTTTTGGGTTCGGTTCCGCGGCCGTGTTTTGGGTTCGACCGCGTTTTGGCAAAACCTCACCGAATTTTTTTTGTCGGATTCGGGTGTGTTTTGGATTCGGGTGTTTTTTTTTAAAAACACTAAAAAACAGCTTAAATCATAGAATTTGGGGGTCATTTTGATCCCAAAGTATTATTAACCTCAAAAACCATAATTTCCACTCATTTTCAGTCTATTCTGAATACCTCACACCTCACAATATTATTTTTAGTCCTAAAATTTGCACCTAGGTCGCTGGATGACTAAGCTAAGCGACCCTAGTGGCCGACACAAACACCGTGCCCATCTAGGAGTGGCACTGCAGTGTCACGCAGGATGGCCCTTCCAAAAAACACTCCCCAAACAGCACATGACGCAAAGAAAAAAAGAGGCGCAATGAGGTAGCTGTGTGAGTAAGATAAGCGACCCTAGTGGCCGACACAAACACCGGGCCCATCTAGGAGTGTCACTGCAGTGTCACGCAGGATGGCCCTTCCAAAAAACCCTCCCCAAACAGCACATGACGCAAAGAAAAAAAGAGGCGCAATGAGGTAGTTGTGTGAGTAAGATAAGCGACCCTAGTGGCCGACACAAACACCGGGCCCATCTAGGAGTGGCACTGCAGTGTCACGCAGGATGGCCCTTCCAAAAAACACTCCCCAAACAGCACATGACGCAAAGAAAAAAAGAGGCGCAATGAGGTAGCTGTGTGAGTAAGATAAGCGACCCTAGTGGCCGACACAAACACCGTGCCCATCTAGGAGTGGCACTGCAGTGTCACGCAGGATGGCCCTTCCAAAAAACCCTCCCCAAACAGCACATGACGCAAAGAAAAAAAGAGGCGCAATGAGGTAGCTGTGTGAGTAAGATAAGCGACCCTAGTGGCCGACACAAACACCGGGCCCATCTAGGAGTGGCACTGCAGTGTCACGCAGGATGGCCCTTCCAAAAAACCCTCCCCAAACAGCACATGACGCAAAGAAAAAAAGAGGCGCAATGAGGTAGCTGTGTGAGTAAGATAAGCGACCCTAGTGGCCGACACAAACACCGTGCCCATCTAGGAGTGGCACTGCAGTGTCACGCAGGATGGCCCTTCCAAAAAACCCTCCCCAAACAGCACATGACGCAAAGAAAAAAAGAGGCGCAATGAGGTAGCTGTGTGAGTAAGATAAGCGACCCTAGTGGCCGACACAAACACCGGGCCCATCTAGGAGTGGCACTGCAGTGTCACGCAGGATGGCCCTTCCAAAAAACATTCCACAAACAGCACATGACGCAAAGAAAAATTAAAGAAAAAAGAGGTGCAAGATGGAATTGTCCTTGGGCCCTCCCACCCACCCTTATGTTGTATAAACAGGACATGCACACTTTAACCAACCCATCATTTCAGTGACAGGGTCTGCCACACGACTGTGACTGAAATGACGGGTTGGTTTGGACCCCCACCAAAAAAGAAGCAATTAATCTCTCCTTGCACAAACTGGCTCTACAGAGGCAAGATGTCCACCTCATCATCATCCTCCGATATATCACCGTGTACATCCCCCTCCTCACAGATTATCAATTCGTCCCCACTGGAATCCACCATCTTGTTATGCACACCAGTGCCTGCAGGAAAGTACTGGTGTCAGGACTGTTATGCACTCCAGTGTCTGCAGGAATGTACTGGTGTTTGAACTGTTATGCAAAACAGATGGACTCACAGACAAACTGGGGGATATGACATAATGTACACAGAAGGTGATAGGGTAACAAAATACACACAAAGTGAACAGAGAAGCCCAGAGGCTAAGGAACTGGGTATCTCCCTTGTATGAGAACTGCTCAGATGGAAAAGCAAGATGTTGTGTTTTAATACGTAGAGAACCCGAAATGCTGTTGCTAAGGGCAACAGCAAAACCCTAAAGGGTTACCAACGGGTGTGGCAGTAAACTCCTTGGTCAGAGATGGAATGATAGACACAAGGAGAATCTCCACAATCCTAATTCTCACTTGCAGTGCACAGGTTTTAGCTTACTGCCACTAAACTGACCCCTGACACCTAGCACAGTGAGACAGGATTAGACAGGCAAGTCTTAGAATACAGCCGCAAACTTGCTAAGTTCACAGAGTAGTAACAGAACCCCAGCAAGCTAAACGACTGACTCCAGTCTTACTGCTAGGTCTGGATTGGCAGAGTGTAATACCAAATCCCCAGGCCTATTTGCAGTAAGCAACAAACAAATACAAAGCTACACAGTACTGGCTAACTTTCATGAACTGACTAACCAACAAAGATTCAGCAGCATCTGCTTACCCTGAAAAGAGGCCTTATAAAGCAGGTGCTGTCCACGCCCTCACAGACTGTGAGCACAAAAACCAGCACCGGATCCCCTGCCGTGCACAGAGCCTATAACCACTGCACAGCAAAAGACCCGAACCGGAGTATAAGCTGCGCTCAGGTTACTCCACTAGCACTAGTCTCCCGGTTGCCATGACGACGTGGCAGCACAGGGCAGGAGACCCTAACAGTACCCCCCCTCTGACGAGGGGTCAAAGAACCCCTACCACCGGGTTTATCGGGGAACTGCGAGAAGAAAGAGCGTATCAGTCTGGGGGCATGAAGATCACAACTGCGCACCCACGACCGCTCCTCCGGGCCATACCCCTTCCAGTGCACCAAAAATGACAGCCGACCCCGAACCACCTTGGAGTCAAGAATCCTTTCAACAACAAACTCCCTCTGGCCACGTATCAGAAGAGGGGAAGGTCTTCCACTGGAAGAAGGATTACTAATCGCCCGTTTTAAAAGGGAACAATGAAATGTTTTATTGATACCCAAAGAACGGGGCAGATCTAACTGAAATGCCACCGGATTGATAACCCTGGTGATCTTATAAGGGCCGATGAACCTGGGCCCTAACTTATGAGATGGCTGTCTCAACTTCAAATTCTTGGTAGACAACCAGACGAAGTCTCCTAATTTGAAGCTGCAGGGTCTTTTCCGCTTATCAAAAACCCTTTTGGTCACTAATGACACAGACACAAGGGCTTTCTTCACTTTCCGCCAAATACCTCTAAGGACCGAAACCACAGAGGAACCACCTGGCGTGGAGTCCAGGGGGTCAAAAGAATTGGCCTTAGGATGATGCCCATACACACAAAGGAAGGGAGAGATCCCTGTAGCAGAGTGAGCCGCGTTGTTATAGGCAAACTCCGCCATGGACAGATGAGCAACCCAGTCAGTCTGACACTTGGAGACATAACACCTGAGGAACTGCTCCAAGGACTGGTTCACCCTTTCAGTCTGCCCATTAGACTGCGGATGGTAGCCTGACGACAAGCTGACAGAAATCTGGAGATCGGAACAAAATGCCCTCCAGAATTTGGCCACAAACTGGGATCCGCGGTCAGAGACCACATCAAGTGGCAACCCGTGGAGACGCACAACATGCAGCATAAATAATTCAGACAGGCGTCTGGCTGATGGCAGCCCAACCAGTGGAACGAAGTGCGCCATCTTCGAAAACCTGTCAACGACAACCCAGATGGCTGTCATCCCCGAGGATTTGGGCAAGTCCACCACAAAATCCATTGAAATGTGGGTCCATGGCTTAGATGGGATAGAGAGTGGATGTAATGGGCCAACGGGAACCCCTCTAGGAGTCTTATTTCGGGCACAGATGTCACATGCCCGAACCCACTGATCCACATCCTTAGCCACCGAGGGCCACCACACCGCCCTAGATAGCAACTCCCGAGTTCTGGCAATACCCGGGTGACATGCCGACTTCTTGGCATGGAATTCCAGGAACACTCGCTGTCTTAACCTAGGAGGCACAAACAAAAGACCTACCGGAAGGTCTGGAGGAGCCTGCTCCTGTGCTCTAAGGACTAATGATAAGAGGTCCTGGGTAATGCCCACTTTAATACATGATGGGGAAACAATGGGCAACGGCTCCTCGGTGGTCTCCTGGATTGGAGCAAAACTCTGCGAGAGCGCATCAGCCTTGATGTTTTTTGACCCAGGGCGATATGTTATCAAAAAATTAAAGCGAGCAAAAAACAAAGCCCATCGTGCCTGCCTGGCATTGAGACGCTTCGCTGACTCTAAATATGCCAGATTCTTATGGTCAGTGAGAATTGAGACCACAAACTTAGCCCCCTCAAGCCAGTGTCTCCACTCCTCGAGTGCATCCTTAATAGCCAACAATTCCCGGTTACCCACGTCATAATTCATCTCGGCAGGCGAAAATTTACGGGAAAAGTAAGCACAGGGATGAAGGCGATTATCAGACACTCCCATCTGAGAAAGCACTGCCCCAATACCCATCTCAGAGGCATCCACCTCCACCACAAAAGGACGCTCTGGATCTGGGTGTCGCAGCACCTTGGCCGAAACAAATGCCCTTTTGAGACGGGCAAAAGCCGCTTTAGCCTCACAAGACCAGTGAGCAACATCCGCCCCTTTCTTAGTGAGTGCCACCAAGGGCGCCACTATAGACGAAAATCCAGCGATAAATCGTCTATAAAAATTCGCAAAGCCCAGGAAACGCTGAAGCGCCTTCAAACTAGTGGGCTGCACCCAATCCAGGACTGCCTGTACCTTGGAACCCACCATTTGGAAACCTTCTGGGGAGATAATATATCCTAGAAATGCGATTTGCTGAACTTCAAATTCGCACTTCTCCAGCTTCGCCCCAAGCCGGTGGTCTCTGAGTTTCTGGAGGACTAAGCGTACATGCTTCCGATGTTCCTCCAGGGAATGGGAGAAGATTAGGATGTCATCTAAGTATACAACTAAGAATCTATCCAAATATTCCCTGAGCACATCATTCATGAAATCCTGGAAGACTGCCGGGGCATTACAGAGCCCAAAAGGCATCACCAAATATTCATAATGCCCTGAGTGGGTATTAAAGGCAGTCTTCCATTCATCCCCCTCTCTTATTCGGATTAGATTGTACGCACCGCGTAGGTCAATCTTAGAAAAAATGGTGGCAGTACGAAGCTGGTCAAACAAGACCGAAATGAGAGGCAGTGGGTATGAGTTTTTAATCGTGATACGGTTCAATTCCCTGAAGTCGATGCAGGGTCGCAACGAACCGTCCTTTTTACCCACGAAGAAGAACCCCGACCCAACTGGAGACTGTGAAGGTCTGATAAATCCCTTAGCCAAGTTCTCCTGAATGTACTCTGCCATAGCCTGAGTCTCAGGACGTGACAGGGAGTACAACCTGCTCTTGGGAAGCTTAGCATTTGGCAACAAATCAATGGCACAGTCATAGGGGCGATGGGGAGGTAGTACCTCTGCAACTTTTTTGGAGAACACGTCCGCAAAATCTGCATAACACCCTGGCAATCCTGGCAAATTTAGCTGCGAGAGCCTGACTGGAAGGCTCAAGCAACTCCTGAAACAATCAGTACCCCAACTAAGAATCTCCCCAGAGACCCAGTCAAATTGAGGATTGTGGGCCCTTAACCAGGGTAACCCCAACACCAATGGGGCAAAAGTACAGACAGTCACATAAAAGGACAATTTTTCAGAGTGTGTGGCTCCAATAAACAAAGAAATCTGGCTAGTGCAAGAGGTAATTTTACCTTGGGATAATGGTTCCCCGTTTAACCCACAAATCACAATTTCCGATGCCAAGGGTACTAAGGGAACAGAGTGTTTCAGGGCGAATTGGCGGTCCATAAAAACCCCGTCGGCCCCACTGTCCACAAAGGCCTCAGTCTTGACAGTTTGACCGAGGATCTTCAAGGTCACCGGAATGATAAAAGTCTTCTTGGGAAATTCTGACTTCTGGCCTGACAGGATATTTCCCATCACCCTCAGGCCCTGAAGTTTTCCGGCTTTTCTGGGCATGATAACACCACATGACCTTTATTCCCACAGTACAAACACAACCCCTGCTGTCTCCTCCGCGTCTTCTCACGCGAGGAGAGGCGGGTAGCCCCAATCTGCATAGGCTCCTCAGAAAATTCCTCAGAGTCTGAGGTTCCCTTGGGAAGGAAGGAAATCTCAGTCTCCCTTTCAAGCCTACGCTCTCTCAGCCGTCTATCCACCCGGATGGATAACTGCATGAGCTGATCCAAGCTATCAGGCAAGGGATATTGTACCAGTTGGTCCTTTATGTGGTTAGAAAGACCTCTTCGGTACTGGTGTCTCAGGGCTGGGTCATTCCACTGGGTATCATGGGCCAACCTCCGAAACTCCGTACAGTAAACCTCAACTGGCCTTCGCCCTTGCTTAAGGATCGAAATCTGAGCCTCGGCTGAGGCCGTCTTGTCAGGGTCATCATACAACATGCCCAGTGCCGTAAAAAAAGCGTCAACACTTTTAAGCGACGGACAGTCAGGCTGCAACCCATATGCCCAGACCTGTGGGTCTCCTTGTAGCAAGGAAATCACTATGCCCACCCGCTGAATCTCCGACCCAGAAGACTGAGGCCTAAGCCGGAAGTATAGCTTGCAGCTCTCCTTGAAACAAAAGAACTGCGAGCGATCTCCAGAAAAACGATCCGGGAGATTTACTTTCGGCTCCTTAACCCCTGCAGGTGCTGCTGCTGCGGGAGCTCCGCCAGCAGCCTGGGAGGTGTGCATTTTAATGGACAAATCATTAAATTGTCGAGTCAGGACCTGCACCTGATCGACCACCTGTTGCAACGTATTTTGAGGGGTATGCTCCATATTCCCACAAAATTTCAACAGGAGTATTCGGCTGCTGAATATGTTATGCACACCAGTGCCTGCAGGAAAGTACTGGTGTCAGGACTGTTATGCACTCCAGTGTCTGCAGGAATGTACTGGTGTCAGGACTGTTATGCACTCCAGTGTCTGCAGGAATGTACTGGTGTTTGAACTGTTATGCAAAACAGATGGACTCACAGACAAACTGGGGGATATGACATAATGTACACAGAAGGTGATAGGGTAACAAAATACACACAAAGTGAACAGAGAAGCCCAGAGGCTAAGGAACTGGGTATCTCCCTTGTATGAGAACTGCTCAGATGGAAAAGCAAGATGTTGTGTTTTAATACGTAGAGAACCCGAAATGCTGTTGCTAAGGGCAACAGCAAAACCCTAAAGGGTTACCAACGGGTGTGGCAGTAAACTCCTTGGTCAGAGATGGAATGATAGACACAAGGAGAATCTCCACAATCCTAATTCTCACTTGCAGTGCACAGGTTTTAGCTTACTGCCACTAAACTGACCCCTGACACCTAGCACAGTGAGACAGGATTAGACAGGCAAGTCTTAGAATACAGCCGCAAACTTGCTAAGTTCACAGAGTAGTAACAGAACCCCAGCAAGCTAAACGACTGACTCCAGTCTTACTGCTAGGTCTGGATTGGCAGAGTGTAATACCAAATCCCCAGGCCTATTTGCAGTAAGCAACAAACAAATACAAAGCTACACAGTACTGGCTAACTTTCATGAACTGACTAACCAACAAAGATTCAGCAGCATCTGCTTACCCTGAAAAGAGGCCTTATAAAGCAGGTGCTGTCCACGCCCTCACAGACTGTGAGCACAAAAACCAGCACCGGATCCCCTGCCGTGCACAGAGCCTATAACCACTGCACAGCAAAAGACCCGAACCGGAGTATAAGCTGCGCTCAGGTTACTCCACTAGCACTAGTCTCCCGGTTGCCATGACGACGTGGCAGCACAGGGCAGGAGACCCTAACACATCTCAGCTCCCTGTGTACTTTGTGGAGGCAATTGCTGCTGGTCAATGTCTCCACGGAGGAATTGATTATAATTCATTTTAATGAACATCATCTTCTCCACATTTTCTGGATGTAACCTCGTACGCCGATTGCTGACAAGGTGAGCGGCGGCAATAAACACTCTTTCGGAGTACACACTTGTGGGAGGGCAACTTAGGTAGAATAAAGCCAGTTTGTGCAAGGGCCTCCAAATTGCCTCTTTTTCCTGCCAGTATAAGTACGGACTGTGTGACGTGCCTACTTGGATGCGGTCACTCATATAATCCTCCACCATTCTTTCAATGGTGAGAGAATCATATGCAGTGACAGTAGACGACATGTCCGTAATCGTTGTCAGGTCCTTCAGTCCGGACCAGATGTCAGCATCAGCAGTCGCTCCAGACTGCCCTGCATCACCGCCAGCGGGTGGGCTCGGAATTCTGAGCCTTTTCCTCGCACCCCCAGTTGCGGGAGAATGTGAAGGAGGAGATGTTGACAGGTCGCGTTCCGCTTGACTTGACAATTTTGTCACCAGCAGGTCTTTGAACCCCAGCAGACTTGTGTCTGCCGGAAAGAGAGATCCAAGGTAGGCTTTAAATCTAGGATCGAGCACGGTGGCCAAAATGTAGTGCTCTGATTTCAACAGATTTACCACCCGTGAATCCTTGTTAAGCGAATTAAGGGCTCCATCCACAAGTCCCACATGCCTAGCGGAATCGCTCCGTGTTAGCTCCTCCTTCAATGTCTCCAGCTTCTTCTGCAAAAGCCTGATGAGGGGAATGACCTGACTCAGGCTGGCAGTGTCTGAACTGACTTCACGTGTGGCAAGTTCAAAGGGCATCAGAACCTTGCACAACGTTGAAATCATTCTCCACTGCGCTTGAGACAGGTGCATTCCACCTCCTATATCGTGCTCAATTGTATAGGCTTGAATGGCCTTTTGCTGCTCCTCCAACCTCTGAAGCATATAGAGGGTTGAATTCCACCTCGTTACCACTTCTTGCTTCAGATGATGGCAGGGCAGGTTCAGTAGTTTTTGGTGGTGCTCCAGTCTTCTGTATGTGGTGCCTGTACGCCGAAAGTGTCCCGCAATTCTTCTGGCCACCGACAGCATCTCTTGCACGCCCCTCTCGTTTTTTAAAAAATTCTGCACCACCAAATTCAAGGTATGTGCAAAACATGGGACGTGCTGGAATTTGCCCATATTTAATGCACACACAATAATGCTGGCGTTGTCCGATGCCACAAATCCACAGGAGAGTCCAATTGGGGTAAGCCATTCCGCGATGATCTTCCTCAGTTGCCGTAAGAGGTTTTCAGCTGTGTGCGTATTCTGGAAAGCGGTGATACAAAGCGTAGCCTGCCTAGGAAAGAGTTGGCGTTTGCGAGATGCTGCTACTGGTGCCGCCGCTGTTCTTGCGGCGGGAGTCCATACATCTACCCAGTGGGCTGTCACAGTCATATAGTCCTGACCCTGCCCTGCTCCACTTGTCCACATGTCCGTGGTTAAGTGGACATTGGGTACAACTGCATTTTTTAGGACACTGGTGAGTCTTTTTCTGACGTCCGTGTACATTCTCGGTATCGCCTGCCTAGAGAAGTGGAACCTAGATGGTATTTGGTAACGGGGGCACACTACCTCAATAAATTGTCTAGTTCCCTGTGAACTAACGGCGGATACCGGACGCACGTCTAACACCAACATAGTTGTCAAGGCCTCAGTTATCCGCTTTGCAGCAGGATGACTGCTGTGATATTTCATCTTCCTCGCAAAGGACTGTTGGACAGTCAATTGCTTACTGGAAGTAGTACAAGTGGGCTTACGACTTCCCCTCTGGGATGACGATCGACTCCCAGCAGCAACAACAGCAGCGCCAGCAGCAGTAGGCATTACACTCAAGGATGCATCGGAGGAATCCCAGGCAGGAGAGGACTCGTCAGAATTGCCAGTGACATGGCCTGCAGGACTATTGGCATTCCTGGGTAAGGAGGAAATTGACACTGAGGGAGTTGGTGGGGTGGTTTGCGTGAGCTTGGTTACAAGAGGAAGGGATTTACTGGTCAGTGGACTGCTTCCGCTGTCACCCAAAGTTTTTGAACTTGTCACTGACTTATTATGAATGCGCTGCAGGTGACGTATAAGGGAGGATGTTCCGAGGTGGTTAACGTCCTTACCCCTACTTATTACAGCTTGACAAAGGCAACACACGGCTTGACAAATGTTGTCCGCATTTCTGGTGAAATACTTCCACACCGAAGAGCTGATTTTTTTTGTATTTTGACCAGGCATGTCAATGGCCCTATTCCTCCCACGGACAACAGGTGTCTCCCCGGGTGCCTGACTTAAACAAACCACCTCACCATCAGAATCCTCCTGGTCAATTTCCTCCCCAGCGCCAGCAACACCCATATCCTCCTCATCCTGGTGTACTTCAACACTGACATCTTCAATCTGACTATCAGGAACTGGACTGCGGGTGCTCCTTCCAGCACTTGCAGGGGGCGTGCAAATGGTGGAAGGCGCATGCTCTTCACGTCCAGTGTTGGGAAGGTCAGGCATCGCAACCGACACAATTGGACTCTCCTTGTGGATTTGGGATTTCGAAGAACGCACAGTTCTTTGCGGTGCTTTTGCCAGCTTGAGTCTTTTCAGTTTTCTAGCGAGAGGCTGAGTGCTTCCATCCTCATGTGAAGCTGAACCACTAGCCATGAACATAGGCCAGGGCCTCAGCCGTTCCTTGCCACTCCGTGTGGTAAATGGCATATTGGCAAGTTTACGCTTCTCCTCCGACAATTTTATTTTAGGTTTTGGAGTCCTTTTTTTACTGATATTTGGTGTTTTGGATTTGACATGCTCTGTACTATGACATTGGGCATCGGCCTTGGCAGATGACGTTGCTGGCATTTCATCGTCTCGGCCATGACTAGTGGCAGCAGCTTCAGCACGAGGTGGAAGTGGATCTTGATCTTTCCCTAATTTTGGAACCTCAACATTTTTGTTCTCCATATTTTAATAGGCACAACTAAAAGGCACCTCAGGTAAACAATGGAGATGGATGGATACTAGTATACTTATGGATGGACTGCCGAGTGCCGACACAGAGGTAGCTACAGCCGTGGACTACCGTACTGTGTCTGCTGCTAATATAGACTGGATGATAATGAGATGAAATCAATATATATATGTATGTATATATAATATCACTAGTACTGCAGCCGGACAGGTAGATAATATATTTATTAGGTAATGATGACTGATGACGGACCTGCTGGACACTGTCAGCTCAGCAGCACCGCAGACTGCTACAGTAAGCTACTATACTCTATAGTAGTATGTACAAAGAAGAAAGAAAGAAAAAAAACCACGGGTAGGTGGTATACAATTATGGATGGAGTGCCGACACAGAGGTAGCTACAGCCGTGGACTACCGTACTGTGTCTGCTGCTAATATAGACTGGATGATAATGAGATGAAATCAATATATATATATGTATGTATATATAATATCACTAGTACTGCAGCCGGACAGGTAGATAATATATTTATTAGGTAATGATGACTGATGACGGACCTGCTGGACACTGTCAGCTCAGCAGCACCGCAGACTGCTACAGTAAGCTACTATACTATAGTAGTATGTACAAAGAAGAAAGAAAAAAAAAAACCACGGGTAGGTGGTATACAATTATGGATGGACTGCCGAGTGCCGACACAGAGGTAGCTACAGCCGTGGACTAACGTACTGTGTCTGCTGCTAATATAGACTGGATGATTGATAATGAGATGAAATCAATATATATATGTATGTATATATAATATCACTAGTACTGCAGCCGGACAGGTAGATAATATATTTATTAGGTAATGATGACTGATGACGGACCTGCTGGACACTGTCAGCTCAGCAGCACCGCAGACTGCTACAGTAAGCTACTATACTCTATAGTAGTATGTACAAAGAAGAAAGAAAAGAAAAAAACCACGGGTAGGTGGTATACAATTATGGATGGACTGCCGAGTGCCGACACAGAGGTAGCTACAGCCGTGGACTAACGTACTGTGTCTGCTGCTAATATAGACTGGATGATTGATAATGAGATGAAATCAATATATATATATATATGTATGTATATATAATATCACTAGTACTGCAGCCGGACAGGTAGATAATATATTTATTAGGTAATGATGACTGATGACGGACCTGCTGGACACTGTCAGCTCAGCAGCACCGCAGACTGCTACAGTAAGCTACTATACTATAGTAGTATGTACAAAGAAGAAAGAAAAAAAAAAACCACGGGTAGGTGGTATACAATTATGGATGGACTGCCGAGTGCCGACACAGAGGTAGCTACAGCCGTGGACTAACGTACTGTGTCTGCTGCTAATATAGACTGGATGATTGATAATGAGATGAAATCAATATATATATGTATGTATATATAATATCACTAGTACTGCAGCCGGACAGGTAGATAATATATTTATTAGGTAATGATGACTGATGACGGACCTGCTGGACACTGTCAGCTCAGCAGCACCGCAGACTGCTACAGTAAGCTACTATACTCTATAGTAGTATGTACAAAGAAGAAAGAAAAAAAAAAAACACGGGTAGGTGGTATACAATTATGGATGGACTGCCAAGTGCCGACACAGAGGTAGCTACAGCCGTGGACTAACGTACTGTGTCTACTGCTAATATAGAGTCTAGACTGGATGATAAATTATTGATAATGAGATGAAATCAATATAATATCACTAGTACTGCAGCCGGACAGGTACTATATATATTTATTATGTAATGACTGATGACGGACCTGCTGGACACTGTCAGGTCAGCACAGCACCGCAGACTGCTACAGTAAGCTACTATAGTAGTATGTATAAAGAAGAATGAAAAAAAAAAACCACGGGTAGGTGGTATACAATATTATTAAACTGGTGGTCACTTCAGGTCACGTTGCAACTTGCAACTAGTACTCCGAGGCCTAAGCAGACAATCACAAAATATATTATTATACTGGTGGTCAGTGTGGTCACAACAATGGCAGTGTGGCACTGACTCTGGCAGCAAAAGTGTGCACTGTACGTTATATGTACTCCTGAGTCCTGCTCTCAGACTCTAACTGCTCCCCACTGTCAGTGTCTCCCCCACAAGTCAGATAATACACTTACAGTCACACTGTCTATTATCTAATCTAGTATAAATATCACTTCAGCAAGTAGTATAGTAGTATACAGTATAGTAGTACTCCTCCTAATAATGCTCCCCAAAATACTGTGTCTCTCTCTTCTCTAAACGGAGAGGACGCCAGCCACGCCCTCTCCCTATGACTCTCAATGCACGTGTGAAAATGGCGGCGACGCGCGGCTCCTTATATAGAATCCGAGTCTCGCGATAGAATCCGAGCCTCGCGAGAATCCGACAGCGTGATGATGACGTTCGGGCGCGCTCGGGTTAGCCGAGCAAGGCGGGAAGATCCGAGCCTGCTCGGACCAGTGTAAAAAACCTGAAGTTCGGGCGGTTTCGGATTCAGAGGAACCGAACCCGCTCATCTCTACTGTATGTGTGCCATTATGTATATAGGGACACTAATAATGTGCAGCAAATGTGTAGGGGGCACTATGTGTGTCATTATGTGTATAAGGGCATTAATAATGTGCGGCATATGTGTAAGGGACATTATGTGTAAAAGGGCATTAGTAAAGGTTGTCGTAATGTGTAAGGCACATTATGTTTATAAGGACATTAATAATGTGTAAGGGGCATTACTGTGTGGAATTATGTGTATAAATGCATTACTAATGTGTGGCATTATGTGTATAAGGTGCTCTACTATGTGGCGTTGTGTATAAAAAGGGCACTACTGTGTCGTCTAATATGAATAAAGAGCAATAGGGTGTGGTGTAATGTGACTAAGGAGCAATTCAGTGTGATGTATTGTGAATAAGGGGCTCTACTGTGAGGAGTAACGTTTAAGGTAAAGTGGTACTACTGTGGGATGTAATATGAATTATGAACATTATCACATGATCAAATGTGAATAAAGTTGCAGTACTGTGTGGTGTAATTGGAATTGGGGTTACTATTGTGTGGCCATGCCCCTTGCTAGCAAAAACACACCCCTTTTTGGGCTGTGCGCCAAATGTGCGAACTGTTCCTATTTAAAATATAGGGGGTACAAACACCAAAATAAGGACTGCTATTGGCGAGGGGTGATGGTGCTCGGAAAGAGGTGCAAGGTCAGAGGCGGAACCAGCAGTGGTGCTAGGGGGCACCAGCCAAAATCTTGCCTAGGGCATCATATTGGTTAGGGCCGGCTCTGAGGGGTGGGGAACCTTTGGCCCTCCAGCTGATGTTGAACTACACATACCAGCATGCCTCGCTACAGTTTTGCTATTTGGTCATGCTAAAACTGTTGCAGGGCATGCTGGGATGTGTAGTTTAACAACAACTGGAGGGCCGAAGGTTCCCCATCCCTGTTCTACAGTGACATCCTCATTCTCAATATCAGCAACTGGACTGGCGGTACTCCTCAAAGCACTTGCAGAGGGTGTGCAAATGGTGGTAGGAGCCTCCTATTCCCATACAGTGTTGTGAAGGTCAGGACTAGACATCACAACCAAGGACACACTTGGACTCTCCTTTAGGATTTGTAATATCCCTGAATGCACAGTTATTTTTTCCTGTGCTATAGCGAGCTTTATTTTTTAAATTTTTTTGGGAGGGAGGAGGGATTCCATCTTCATGAGAAGTTGAACCACCCGTCATGAACATAGGTCAAGGCCTTAGCCTTTCCTTGCCATTTCGTGTTGTGAATTACATATTGTCAATTTTACGTTTCTTATCAGATAATTTCTGGGAGGTTTTATTGGTTCTTACATGCCCTCTATGACATTTGGCATCAGCCTTAGCAGATGACTGGTGGTAGCAGCTTCAGCACTAGTACTAGGAACGGGAAGTGGTTCCTGATATTTCACTATTTTTTCCTCCAAATTTTTGTTCTCCATTTCATACAACAGTACCCCTATATTAATAAAGCACATAGAACAGTGCCCATTTATTTTCAGAGCACCCTGGATTTTTACAGCATACAAGACAGGTCCAGTGTACATTTATTTTCACAGCACCCCTGTATTTTTACAGCATACAGATCAGTGCCAGCACCCCTGTATTTTAAAAGCATTCAAAACAGGGACAGCACCCCATAATATTCACAGCACCTCTATTTTTACAGCATACAGGACAGGGTCAGTGTACATTTTTTTCACAGCACCCCTGTACTTTTACAGCATACAGGACAGAGCCAGAACCCCTGTATTTTCACAACACTCCTGTAATTTTACAGCATACAAGACAGGGCCAGCACCCCTTAATATTCACAGCACCCCTGTATTTTTACAGCATACAGAACAGGGCCAGTGTACATTTTTTTCACAGCACCTCTGTATTTTTACAGCATACAGGACAGTGCCAGCACCCCTGTATTTTCACAACACCCCTGTAATTTTACAGCATACAAAACAGGGTCATCATCCCTTTATATTCACATCACCTCTATTTTTACAGCATACAGCACAGGGCCAGTGTACTTTTATTTTAACAACAACACCCCTGAATTTTTACAGCATACAAGACAGGGCTAGTGTACATTTATTTTCATTGCACCTCTGAATTTATACAGCACACAAGACAGGGCCAAAGGACATTTATTTTCACTGCATCCCTGAATTTTTACAGCATACAAGACAGGGCCAGTGTACATTTATTTTCACTGCACCCCTGAATTTTTACAGCATACAAGACAGGGCCAGTGTGCATTTATTTTCACAGCACCCCTGATTTTTTACAGCATACAAGACAAGGCCAGCACCCCTGCATTTTCACAGATATACTGTCTCTAGGTTGACCACACTTAGGTTGACAGTCAGTAGGTCAACCACTATTTGTTGACATGCATTAGGTTGATGGGGTTTCTAGGTCGACATGGTCACTAGGTCGATATGTTCTATGTTGACATGTCAAAAGGTCGACATGAGTTTTTCACTTTTTTTTTTTTACTTTTTCATACTTTACGTTCCATGTGGACTACAATTTGGAACAGTAACCTGTGTCGAACACAGCAGTAGCAGAGCAAGGAACCTTGCACGAAGCATGGTGAGTGAAGTGAGCCATGCAAAGGGACATGGTGTACTAATTGGGTTTCCCGGTTAGTCTATGAAGAAAATGACACTCAATTTTTTTAAATCCTCATGTCGACCTATTGTCATGTCAACCTTGCTCATGTCGACCTAGTGCTTGTGTCTACCTATTTTGGGTGTCGACTTAGTTACTGTCGACCAATAGTGGTCAACCTAGACAATGTTGACCTAAGTGTGGTCAACACTTTGAGCCACACACCTTTTTACAGCATACAGGAGGACAGTGCCCCTATACAGCACAGTGACAGCCAGGACAGCAACATCCATGTACAGCTGCAGCACCCCAAACAGCACATAAAACACCAGTGACAACCAGGACAGCACCCCTAACATCACAGGGACAGCACAGGGACAGGACAGCACCCATAGAGAGCAAACACTGACCCCACCCGACGCCACCACCCACAGAGAGAGACAGAGGTCTGTCTCCCTCACTTTCCAAGTCCAGAGAAAAACTGGCAGCGACATTTAGATCTTTATATGGAATCCAAAACCTGCGACAATCCGACAGCGGGATGTTGATGTTCTGCCTCGTTTTGGGATCTGAGTCCAGCAGGAAGTCCTGAGTCGGACTCGGTTCCCGGTTCAGATTGTGAAGTTCTGGGGGGGTTTGGTTCTCTGAGAACCAAACCCGCTTATTTCTAGATAAAACAAAATTGAAAATTGTTAAATTGACTGCAAAAATGTAAGTGGGAGCAAGCTTTGGGCCTCATGCATTCAGACAGTCCTACAGTGAGGTAAAAAAAAATGTAAGAAACTCACACATGCAGTGTTGTGCAATTTTATTTGTATTTTGTAATACATTTTCTGTATCTGCTTCTATATAGGCCATTTGAAAGCTCCTAAGACAAAGATGCTTTGCTTGTTGAGATTTGAATACAAACATTTGTTGTATAATCTTATTTGGAAAAAAACAAAATATTGTAATGAACAGTGTTTTTACTCTAGTGATATAGGGGCTGATTCTGAGATGGATGCAGCCATGCGTCCGCACTTAGTGTCCGCATCCATCTGGTCTGCGCATACACACTGGTTGCAGGGCTTATGCACAACCTTATACATTGTTTACAGGATGTGGGCGCAATGTGATTGACAGTGGCGGCCGTTAATGGGGCAGTGACGCAGCATTGAGGGGGTGGGCTGAAGGGGGGTGTGCCGTGACCACTTTCAGGGTGGCTGCATAATGTGTAACTCTCCGCTGCTAGGGGTCAACCTAACTTTTTTCATGGTACAGGTTGAGTATCCCATATCCAAATATCCGAAATACGGAATATTCCGAAATACGGACTTTTTGAGTGACAGTGAGATAGTGAAACTTTTGTTTTTTGATGGCTCAATGTACACAACCTTTGTTTAATACACACAGCTATTAAAAATATTGTATTAAATGTCCTTCAGGCTGTGTGTATAAGGTGTATATGAAACATAAATGAATTGTGTGAATGTAAATACACTTTGTTTAATGCACAAAGTTATAAAAAATATTGGCTAAAATTACCTTCAGGCTGTGTGTATAAGGTGTATATAAAACAAAAATGCATTCTGTGCTTAGACTTAGGTCCCATCGCCATGATATATCATTATGGTATGCAATTATTCCAAAATACGGAAAAATCTGATATCCAAAATACCTCTGGTCCCAAGCATTTTGGATAAGGGATACTCAACCTGTACCAGAGTAGGGGTAAAGCTGCCGTGTCTCACTTGGTTTTGGTAATTAAATACATTCAGTACATGCCTGATTTTATCTGTAATATAACTGTCCCTTCAAACACAGTGACTGTGCAAATGTAGCCTACACTGTAAAATCAATTTGCTATCAGGAACATCAGTTCTCTGTGCATGTAGCACACCATTAAATTATGGAACACACTGCAAGCATTATGTCACAATAACAATTTTTTTTAAATTCTCACTGCAAAACTGAAGCAATCAATATTTCTATAAGCTTTAAACCCAGATTTCTAAGTGCTAAAACCCCTTTAATCCATAATAAGTAAATAAAAAACTGTCAGCATAATCCCTTTCTCCATTACTATACTGTAATATACTATTGCATACTAGCTGTTTGTATAGCAATAACTGTTTATATATTTTCATAATGTTATAGCTCATCTGATTGTAACCTTGGTATTAATGAAAACACATATTCCTAAGGTATCAAATCCTAAAACAAAGGAATACCTGCTGTCAGTGAGTAAAACAAATATTAACTACAAATACTAACTGAACAAGCTTTAAATAATTTAGAATATTATCTATTTTGCCTTTAGACTATTGTAATTTAGTATAATGGTATAACTGTAGGAATGTGGAACATGTATTATACGTGCATCATTGAAAGTATCCTACTATGGAGTACATACTGTCTTGAAATTAATAGTTTACTTTGACATGTTTTATGACTTCTGTGTAAATTGTTATGCTCAGCATCACTAACATTGTTGGTCTATAAAGAGAAAGATGCCTGTTATTATAGCAAATGGTGAGAATAAGAGACATACTGTATGCACCAAGGATACAGAAGCTAAGGCATGCCGGAATAGCAATTACTGTTAAGTAGCATAAGATATTCTGAGTGAAAGCAAATAAATCTTTAACTAGTCAACAATGCCATTACAAATTATTTTGCAGACAGATCAGCATACTTCAGAAGTGTTTTCTTATATAGCGCAGCATATTCCGCTGCGATTTACAACTGGAAACAACAGTGATAAAACAAAACTGGGTAATAACAGACAGACACACAGATGTGTCCTTCTACATCTATGCTGTGCATAGCAGTCATTTGTAGTGGGACCGTGATGAGAACAGGTCGCATCATGCCGATGAGTATGATAGTCGGCTCCAATTAGAATGTATGGGCAGCGGGATCATGCATACACGTGGACCACCAGCTCCCATTCAAAAGCTGTCAGAGCATAACATATATCCCACTATGCTGGGAGTTGTGCGCTGCAATGCCTTCTGCAACATAAGAGGACACATCTGTAGAGGTAGAAAGGCCCTGCTTGCAAGCTTACAATCTATAGAGAAATAAGCTTTGATACACAAGTATAGGTGCTATATATTGCATAATGGTCCAGCCAGATTGCAAAGGTACTTGGTGGGCTGTATGATATAGCCATAAAGCAATGTTGTTCAGGGGCCAGGAAGATGTAAATGTAAAGAAAGAGATAAAATGTGCAAGTACGTGTGGACCAGAGGGGAAGTAATTAGATAGGACAGCTTATGAAGGTTAGGTTGACGGTTTACGAAATTTGATAAGCTTACCTGAAAAGGTAAGGTTTCAGGGGGTGGTTTAGAGACTAGAGGAGACTCTTATTGTGTGTGGGAGGGCATTCCACAGAGTGGCAGCCACCAAAATAAAGTTCTGCAATTGTGAATGGAAGCAAGTAATGAGTGTGGCTAAGAGACACAGCTCAGTTCGAAGAGATGTATGTTGGTGTAGCTTGGTTAATAGCTTTGTCTGTAAGTAAAAGTAGTTTATATTGACTACACGTAACCAATGGAGTGACTGACAGAGAAGATCAGCGGTTGATGATTATCTAGCAAGGAAGATTAGCTTCACAGCTGCATTAAAAATAGATTGAAGTGGTGGGAGTTTGATTTTTGTAAGACCAGTAAGGAGACAATTGCAAATAATCGATGTGGGAGATAATGAGTTCAATGATTAGAGTTTTTGCAGTGTCTTGTGTAAGACATGGTTGTACTGTATTTTGGATATTTTTCTAGATTTATGTAACATGATTTTGAGACTGATTGAATGTGGGGAACAAAGGACATTTCGGAATCAAGGATGACAACTGGGCAGTGAGCTTGAGAGGTAGGGTTCATTGTCGAGTTATCAACAGTGGCAGAGATATCAGGTTGGCAACTACTACTGGTTTTTGGAAATATGATTAATTCTGTTTTAGAAATGTTAAGTTTGAGGTGGCGAGTTGCCACCGAAGAATAAAATGGCAGAAAGACATTGAGTGATGTGGACCAATACAGATGGTAACAAATCTGGGGAAGATAGGTAGATTTGAGTATCATTCCTATACAGATGATACTGAAATCCAAAATACTGATTAGTTTGCCAAACAATGTGGTATAGATGAGAAAAGCAGATTGCCTTAGACTGAACATTGTGGTACTCCAACTGATAGAGGTAGCAAAGAAGAATACAGATAAGCAAACACTGTGGATACAAATAAGCAGACACTGAAAGAGTGTTAATACAGATAAGAAAACACTTAAAAAATGATTAGATATGTAGGATGAGAACCAAGATATAGGGATTGTAGTGCTTGTATGACAAGAGAGTGGTCAACAGTGTCAAAAGCAGCAGAGAGATCTAGAAGAATAAGAAGTGAGTAATGGAACTTAGCGCTAACCAGATTATTCACTACTTTAGTCAGTGCTGTCTCTGTGGAGTTTTGGGAATGAAAGCCTGCCTGACTGAGTGGGTCCAATAAATTGTGCAAGATAGGAAATTGTGTGAGGCTAGTGCAGGCACTTCTCTAAAGTAGCTTAAAGGGGCATGGTAGATGAGGGTTTGGACAGTAGTTTGAAAGAGTATGTGTCACAATTTTGTTTTTTCAGAATTAGGAGTAATCACTGCATGCTTGAACAGTGATGGAAAGATACCAGTAGAGAGAGAGAGAGAGAGAGAGAGAGATTACAGATGTTAGGTCGGAATGAGAACAGGAGTCAGAGCTTTTTAGATTTGTGAGGGTATACAGTAGGATCAAGAGCCGAGGTGGTAGAGTAGGAGGATTTGACGAGTCTTGATACTTCATCTTCATTTGTGCAATCAAATTAAGTGGATTATGGTAGGGAATTGAGCAGGGTACTGGCTGAGTCAGAGCATACCATTTCTTTTCAGATTTTATCATTCATGTCCTTGAAGTTGGAAGCAAAATCTTGTGCATTCAAAGTGACTGGTGGGTTGTTCGAGTGAGGGTTAAGAAGTGATTTAAGTGTATTAAAAAGTCACTTGGGGATAGAAGCTTGAGTTGAAATGAGGAAATGATGGAAATATGTTTGTTTATGTGAGGAAAAGTACGCAAGTTAGTGGAGTGAACTTGTGGATGAAAAGAAAACCAAATAGTGCTATGGTATCTTATTCATACATTGTCTGTTCGTGGGGAGTGTGAAAAGTTCAACTAAGCAAATAGGGGGGAATTCAATAGAACATGAAAAATATCTGCATAAATGGTGTTATTGAGCAATTCAATTGCAGATGATAAGTTCCCAAATCCATTTGTTTTTCATTTCCGGGCACAAAAACGGATCAGTTTTCAGTGATTTTTTTTCTCTGCCTCCGAGCAGGTAAAAAAAGAAAATTGCCAGTACTGCCAGCTATTGAGGCTAATTGAATGAATCCCTGGTGATAATTTACTGCGGCTAATTAAAATTCACCCTAAATCTAGAGATAAAGACTAATGTATACACATTACATTGTATGTACTCATGCAATATAACCAATAAACATGAATACTGTGTTGTTTCAACAAGGATAATAATAAAAGTACAAACATGAAAATAATACTTTTGTTTTTCATTTTTAAATGAATTTAAATAGGAGTTTGAGGACATACAGGTAGTTGTTGATCAAAATACTGTAGCAGAAGAAAAAGGAGTTGGATAAGAATGACACTGATTAGTAAAAATGAATAAGCAAAATGGTTTAACATTACAAATAAAGTAATATTGATTTTTTTTCCTTGTACAGTAATTCAAACACAGAACGAAAGCAGCAGATTACTATTGTATACTGTACATTAGTTAGAATTTTGCAAAATTAATGGATGTTTTGGTGACCACAAACCAATTTGTAGCATTATATTTTTAAACTTTTTGTCATCATTTTATTTACTTAATTATTATCATATATAAGTAAAATCAGGAATAAGAATTAGCTAACTAATTATACTGGGACCAATTTTGATCTTTGTTTAGAAGTAATCAGGAGTAGAACTAGTACTTTTCAGTGCAAATGCTTATAGCTCAAACCTACTACTCTAGGTGATGGACAGCTTGTTGACTTACGTCCAGCTCAGTATTACATAAAGCGTGAGATTCTGCACTACTTTCTGATTTGTTATACAAGTTAGGCCCTGTAACTATCTATTTGACAGATTACTGTATGTTCTGCACAGCAATCCAGTTGCTGTTGTTTCTTTCTGCATTCTGCCTTCAGTTAAAGTATCTACTACAGGCGAAGAATTTCTAGCTTATCCTAAACATTGCTTTGCATTAGCCAGAAGCAAAGGACATAACTACATTTGACCATTATTTGTTCATGTGAACTTGAATTATTAATCTGATTTTGACTCCAGACTGCTTCAGAAGGACTGGCATCATCCTGAAGGAGACAATATGTTGTTTTTCTACACCATTACCCTAAAAGGCTATAGCCCCAGCCAGGATGGACTTGACCTGGATCAAGTTATTGTAGGCAGGGGCAGATTTAGTGGTGAGGGCACCCCTAGGCTCAAAAGTAATGGCCACCCCCCTCCCTTCCTCATTTTATTATTTTCATTGATTGGTTATAATCCTTCATTTGATGATAGACAATTTAATAGAATAATAAAAAAGCCCCTAACTATGACACTTTTTATTTATAATTGTGTATACATATTTACTAACTAGGACAGCATACAGGGACTGAATGTGCATGTCTTACCCTTTTACACTCCATTCAAGATGGCATATAGTACAATACAGTGGAAATAATTTGAAGTTACTGGTACATTTCATTCTGTCAGTACCAACACAAGCATCCAAGTGCCACCCCCCAACAAGTGCCAGCTCTATGCTTGCGCAAAACATGCATAATGGTAAATCCTCCACTGACTGTAATTATAACCCGTACTGCAGATTTCCGCAGATTTCCCAATTATAGTGTAATCAGTCTAACCTGTCCTAACGTGTAGCTGGAAAATGGATTTAAGGGGACATGTTGTGATTTTTTTACATTTATTTATTACTAGTGGAAACCTGTCAAAATCAATGGTTACTGTTTATTTTTTTTAAAGGCTCACATTTTTTATTTTTAGGCTCTTATGTTATTTATTATTATTTTTTCTGTGAGGGAAAGATTCATTTAAGGGTTAGTATGCAATCAAGTATTTACTTACTTTAGGACTGATCACAGAACACCATGTAAACACCAAGTCTGACACTGAACTGAGCACCTTATATAGATAAGGGCAATGATCCCCTTTTGCAAGGTAAACAAATAAAGTAGATATTTTGGATCTAGCGTTAGAGCAAATGTTTACGTTGCTCGTGTACGCTTCTCCCATAGACATTACATGGGAACTTTGCTGTTCCACAATGGCCAAACCATTGATCCAATCTCATTTTCCTCTTTGACTGGCACATCTACTGTACATTGTAAGACCTTTATAATGATACCTCAACCATATGTTTTATGTTAAGCCATTCTTTCAAAATAGATCTCACAGTAAAATACCTTATAGAAGTAGTATAGAGATAGTTTTTCCCATTCAGCTTGGTTTCCAGTGTATGTCTGGAGCTCACAGACAATAGGAATCCCTGGTCAATTGAGGACACGAGTATACATAAACAAACATATCAATGAATAAAGAATAAAGCAAACATAGGACAATGTGAACTGTAATGTTACATACCTCCCAACTGGCCCAATTTTCACGAGACAGTCCAGTTTTTGGGGGATTGTCCCACTGTCCCACCTGTGGGCCAGGGGGGGAAGTTGAGAGGCTCCTGTCACTTGCTGCTCTATCTAGCAGAGCAGCAGTGAATAGATGCTGTGCCATGCCCCCACAGTGACATAAAAGAGGGGCATGTCTCACAATCATGGTACTCCCTCGAAGCCATGTCCCCTTTTCTGTAGGTCATGCCCCCTTTCAGCCGTAGCGAGGCTTCGCTATGCCAGAAAGTCCAGCTTCCCCGTCTCTCGATGTTGGGAGGTACGATGTTATGTAAAACTTACACAACAGTCCCCAAACAGACAGTATTGATACTCCAAGCAGACATAATTCAGGACTTACTGTAGGTTGTTACAGGAACACAATGTGAAATGGAAACACAAGACTTATTGATACAACATGATTGTCACAATGGCTATAGTTCATTTCTATGATAAATTCAACTTCCACAGAGATAGGATTACTTGAAATAGTTAATTCTGCAATTCATGTGTGTTCTTTTGTTATTTAGCATGGAATCATGATCTCTATAGTGGCAGTGTTTCACACACCTTTGGACACACCCAACTGAAAGTATGTTTCCTGTGTTATTAAAGACATTTTAATCTAAAAGCTTATAATTAAATGCTTTAAATTAGTTTGTTAAATAGATATAGTGAAGTTGATGCTTTTTGTATAATATTTTATTACAGGTAACATTGTAATTGAGTGCTGTAGCATAACTGAAGCAGGCTGCAAAAATACACTGGAACTGGGTGGCAGTTACATGAATAAAGCAGGTTATAGGAAACACTGAAACTGGATGCTGGACATACAGATGTGTCCTGGGTGCTGGACATACAGATATGTCCCCATACATCTTTGCACAAAGATTACCGGGACAGCGCATACAGAAAATGCCGTGCACTTGCAGGCAGCGGGAGTAAGATGCAGACTGGCTATTATACACTGAGGTAGAATGCTTTGAAGCAAATCTGGAGCAGTTACTGAACCTACTGATCCTCTGACAGAGATGTTGAATTGGCAACAGTTCGTAGATTCAGAGGCGTCACCGGGTGTGGTGGCACCTAGCAGGCACTCTGCACTGCTCCCCAGAAAGGGGTTACTAATTTTTTTTGTTTTCTAACAACTCTGAATAACCCCCTAAGTGCTGATAGGCTGTGTGAAACATGGAACTGGGTTGCTGAAAGCTGGTTAGACAACAGATCATGTGATACAGTCTAAAATGAAGCAGAACAGTGGGAACAAGCAGGAGTGGTACAAAAGCCACACAGATAAGTGACTAAACACTTTGAGGGTGCTGCAGATGGCCAGCAGGGACCTGGATGGCCTCAAAGTGACAGTGCCAGGCCCAGTAACAGGCGTGTGTCAGAACATTTTAATGAAAAAATATTTTGTTGTGAATTGCTTTACTTGTTAATGTCTTAAATAGTTCTGTTTGTTTGGAAACCATTTTTTCTCCCATAATATGGCAAGAAAAGGTCAAATTAGCAAAGATAAATTAAAGTCCAGCATTAAAGTACTAAAATCTGTAAATCTGTAAAATTGCAATAGATTTCAAAGTGTTTTCTAGTGCAGTGGTAAAAACCATGAAGCTGTATAATGAAAAGGCTGTCATTAGGATCGTCTCAAGATATGTAGCCCAAGAGTTACCGGCGCAGCACAGTATACCGGTAAGTTCACCAGCCTCAGAAATCACCTATTAACAGCACAACATATTAGTAGTCAAATACATTTATCACTGTGATCAAGCAGCAGACACATCTCAACATCAACTGTTCAGAGGAGACTATGTGAATCAGGCCTTTCATGGTAGAGTTGCTGCAAGGAAATCACTACTAAGTTGATGCATGGATGTTTGTTTTATGCCCTGCAATATCATATATTTGCCTGTTTGACAATTTAAATAAAATGATTGCTATATTCTTCAGTTTCATTGCAGAATACAAACAATATCAGAATCTCTTTTATTTAGTGCTTACTTTAAGCTGTGTATTGTATGTTCACATTTATTTTAGCATGTATTGTATAACATGTCTCATAAATAGACTTGTTGTAAGTAGTCTTGAAAGCTTGCAATTTAATCCCACTTTATTCCATAAAAACTATAATTTGTAATCCTATTTTCTTTAAGTAGATTTAAATTCAGTTACGTTGATAACAACTGTCACATCAATAATAATCCTCCAAGTTGAACAAGAATTATATTATTTCAATTAAACTGTGTTTAACTTGAAAAGGCTGTGAGGCTAAGTATACAACATTATTACACAGAAACATAGTCTGAATTCTCTCACTGTCTTGAAGTGTTTCTTGATAAATTGTGTTATACAGCCCATTCATCATTGTAATGGCCTTTCTCTGATTTATTTTCTACATTAATAATGTCCTTTTGGAGATAGGGCATCATCTATAGTACAAAGTACATGAGAATAAGGTCTTACCAGTGGCGTATAAGGTGGAAATATAGACTACCTCTTCTTGCTACTAAAATCCCTTTTTATGCTACCAAATATTCAACTGTTCGTTTGTTTTTTTGTCACTGCTTTATAACGCTGACTTTCATATCATATGTGAAACTATTTTTCAAGGTTTTTTGTTGGAAGTTGAGTACAATACTGCACATACAGTACTCCATGTTGCTACCCCTCCCAAGAAGTTTAATTCCCTCTGCCATCATAAGCATCAAGGCTGCTACTGTTAAGCATATATTAAGCTATTTTATGACTGTGTGAGTGTGTCACAGTGGAAGACATATGAGCACATGTACAGCACAGATTGCCATAGAACACAGAGTAAAGACAGCACAAAGTGTTTCAAGCGCAGTGCACATTAGCAGCTTAGCAGCAGATAGAGCAGAGAAGCTGCACAATTATGTCTGCAAGAAACATGCATACAGGACCTGCACCCATAATGGAGTTTATTACGCTAAAAGGTCCAATGAATTACACAACCTGGAAGTTTATTATAGAAATGCAATTAAAGCATGAGAGATTGTGGAAAGTTACAGTAATTGTCGGTGACAGTCCAAACCCAGATGATGTATAGAGTTGTATAAAGAGCCATGGGTGCTATTGTCTTGAGTGTAGAGCAACATGTGTACTCTTTAATACATGGGAATAAGTAAGTTAAAGACATATGGACAGCACTGCAGGCAGCATAGCAGGATGGAGGTCTCATGAGAAAATCAAATTTGAAATGTGTATTGTAAAACACCAAGTTATGTGAATGCAGCAGTATCATTGACTATATTGATGAAATGATGTCTGTTTCTCAGCAACTAATGTCTATTGAAAGGAAAATTGATGATATAGAAATCACTACAGCAATGTTACAGAACTTGACATCTCAGTTTGACATCCTAGTTGCGGCATTAGAAGCAAACACAGAAAACTTAACCACAGACTCAGAACTCAGATACAGGAGCTGTTGTTTTTCTCTTTCACTTTTTCTTTTAGGAGGTGCTCTCTTTTGGTCCTCTCTTTTGATCTTCTGTTTAGCCTTATTTATAGTTTCTATTGAATATCCTGTTTTAGGTTCCATAGTTTTCATTTCTTCAGTGAGTGCAGATTCCTCAGTGCAGTTTTGTTTCAGTCTTTTGAAATGGCCCAAAGGAATGTTTTTAAGCCATCTTTCATGGTGTTCAATGGTTACGTCAATGTATGAGTTTGAATCATTTTCCTTTCTGTAAGTTTTTGTGCAGATTGTACTATCTTTTATTATCCTTTATGTATAAAAGACATGCCATCAGCTATAGATGCTTTTGAACCAGAGGCTACCTGCATGAAAGTTTACCCACAGAAAATGTCTTCTGCAAAATCATATATTGGAAAGCCACCTAAGAGATATGACGAAGAATTTGACAAATTTGCATTTATTGAGCATCAAGGCATTAAGAAGCTAAAGTCAAAATCTGATTGGTGTGAGTGGAAGTCCAATATAGACAAAGACACTTTGCAAAATTTAAAGGTCACAGTGGGATGAGAAAGACATCCAGAATCGTGATAGTAACAGCAGTCCTGAGTTTGTGAGTCAAGAGACTGTTGTAGTAGTCCATCCTGTCAGTTAGGGGCCTCTTACTGATGTGTCTATCAAGAAGAATGGCTCACAGTCACATATTAGGCTGCTACATCCTCAAGCCTAGACACACATACTTTATGTCCAATATTTAAATATATTGTTTTTGTTTACTGCCACTCAGGATAGCCATCAGGGGGGTATTGTCAGTACTGGAGTACTGGACCCAGACAGGGAGGGGAGATTAGGCCCGCATCATGTCGCAGATTGGCAACAGTGGCATTTCAAATTTGGTGTTGGCCATGAGCTAATTGGAGCTTTTTTATGAGTAACTGGTTTTTATTTTGTATTTGTATAGTTTTATTTATTATATTGCCATGTCATGGAAACACTCAGCTCAAACTTTGACATTTAAAAAAAATTGGTTTACACACCAATTTATGATGCGCCCCCCTGTAGTTCTTCCCATATTATCCACAGCTTCACCCTCCTTAATTCAACACAGGGTTGTTGATTTATCCACCCTCCTCAATACAACATAGGGTTGTTGATTTTTTGTTTGGCAGGGTCCTATTTTATCAGTCCTGGGTATCACAATTTCTGATGGCAGCCATGCTACCACTAATAACCATCTTTTCAAAAACATATTATAGGATGGGTAGTCCATTCACGTATAACTGGAAATACAATAATTTGTAAATCATTTCTGATTTTTTTCGGCTGTAATATGGAGGAAATTAAACACTTGCAATTATAGATATAAAACCTATCAAGTTAAATGGATTAAAACACATGCAGTTAATAATAGTAATAATAATAATTTCATTTACAGTAGATAGTGCTTTTCTTCAACAGGACTCAACATTACTTTATAAAAATAAAACATAGCACAGAGTTTTAGTATTTCAGCAAGAGAAAAACAAACTGAAAAACAGTGAAGAATACATACTGTACATAACAAACTCAATGTGTGGGTTGGTACAGCCCTGTTGTGTAATAAATTCTACAGGTTACATAATCCACCCATGAAAAGTAACAGGCAATGCAGTCATTTTGGGCACACTATATAGTTTACCCTGGGTGGAATAGGCAATGTTTAGAACAGATAACAAAAATTGGGAAGTTGCAGTGTACTAAAGCTAGAAGCAGAACCCTTACATAACCATCAGTGCCACATATTTTTGATCCCACCTATGTGTGTACCAGGTGGTGCAGTCATCATGGGTGCACTACAAAGGTTACAATGTGTGAGTTAATTTCTTATTAGGAGCCATGAAAAATCCATAGTATATCATACTTTTATTATTTAAAATATATTATGGTGATTATTTGTTGTTGTTTTAGTTCATACAACATATTTCCTATACAAAGAACTGGCTGCATATTAAACATATATTGCATAACCTGTTTTAAAACATTGGCACAAATTGGGACAATGGGATAAATATATTAAGGTATATTATTACATGTTTTCTTGTTTTGTTTTGTTTTATTGTAGTTTCAACTACAAACAAGAAGTATTAATTAATTTGCTTTTCCTTTTAAGGAATAACAAAATAAATGATATGCACATGAAAAAACATATTATGTAAAACAACCACTGCACTCACTAAAGTGGAACAAGAACCTGAAGATGCATGAGCTGATAGGCCAGTCTTCACTGGCGATCACCAAGTACACATCTCCAGGCAATAATGGCAGAAGACCTTGTAGCTGGAAAAATTAAAATGGTTATACTGATTTCCCTCTATCAAATAGTCTTTTTTTTTTCTTTCCAATAAATGTTTATTGATTTGTAAAGTAATAACAGATTATAGAAGACAGCATACATCTTTCAACTGATAATACAGAAAAACACAATCCGATACGTATGAGCAAAGACAGTTAACATAGCTATCGTGGCAGTAGTACTTCAATTCCATGTCTAGGTCATTGCCTCTAATTCGAGGTGAAAGCCGGTCTCTAAAAAAAAAAAACTGTCTTGATACAACATTTCTTAACATTAAAAGAAGTAAAGAAGAAGGAACAGAAAAGAGTACAGGGTGGAAAATAGAGATTCAAGAAAAGAGGGGTCGGGGAGGGGGTGACTGTGTGGATCTTTCCGGTCCAGTCAGGTTAGGAAGCTAAAGCAATAACATCTGTCTCCACTTGTCAATACTAAAATAGTTAGGAATCGGAAGTAGAAGGTGACGTGCAGGGCTCAAGTTAGGACATCAGCGACAGGTAAGCATGTGAGGTTTTAAATTCCAACCAAGGGGACCAAGTGGTCGTGAATCTCCTATGTGTCTCCGGTGTCACCCGCAAATCCTCCATAGTCATATACCAATCTACTCTAGCAACCCATTCCCTCATATTTGGAGGTTCAGTAGACCTCCAGCGAACCGGAATGACCGCTTTGGCTGCGCTATTAAGAAACTTTAATAGGGAATTTTTATATGTCGACAGGGGCCATGTAACACAGTTAAGAAGCCAAAAGGCTGGCTCAGAGGGGACCTCCGGACCCACTATCAATTTTGAGGTTGCAATTACTTTATCCCAAAAGGGCCGAAGTTTAGAGCAGTCCCACCAAATATGCTTCGGGGAACCTGTTTGAGTATTGCATCTCCAGCATTTATCTGATACATTGGGGAACATTTTAGCCAGTGTTTGGGGACATCTGTACCATCGAGACAGAACTTTGAAATGTGTTTCGAGGACTGAATAACTTGAGGAACTTACAAAGGTGGCTTGAAAACACTTCTCCCAGTCCTCATCTGACAGATCTATTTGTATGTCGGGGGCCCAGTCCCTGGCATATTTAGGGAGATCCGGGAATTTGTTCACAATCAAAAATCTATAGCATTTTGAGAGGAAATGCAGTGGGCGAGAGGGTTCTGAGCATAAATTCTCGAAAACCGTTAATGGTCTAGTCATGCTTGGGCGGACCATACTCCCCAGGACAAAATGTTTCAATTGAAGGTACCTCCAAATCTCTGAAGGCGAGAGATTCCACTTCGATTGCATCAAGGGGAAGGGGATCATCTCTCCATGCTCCACCAGCTGGCCAACACGTGCCACCCCCTCCCGTCGCCATGAATCAAATCCCCGGCCCAAGACTGCCAGTGGGAAATCTGGGTTATAGTACAGTGGGGTCAGAGGAGAGTATTTAGAAGAAATATACGGGAGAGTCCTAAGTCTACCCCAGCGTGAAAGTGTAGGTCCAATAGTCGGGTGATCTATGTGTGGAATCCTAGAGCACCAGGGGTAGTAGGCAATGGGGATGGGTAGCCCCGCTTCCTCAATATGGACCCACTGTTTTTTGTCACGTGGGCGTGACCATTCCAAGATTCTGTGGAGAACAATAGCCTCATAGTACAGTGAGAAATGCGGTAGCTGAAGACCGCCCTTATGTTTGGGACGAAAAAGAATGGCATGTTGAAAGCGGGGCCGTTTTCCCCCCCACACAAAGTCCCTAATTAAATTATGGAGATCCCTGAACCAAGTTCCAGGAATGGAAACCGGGAGCGCCTGGAGGAGATAAAGGACTCTCGGTAAAACATTCATTTTAATGGCACTGAGCCTCCCCAGCCAGGAAAGCCACCTGTTACCCCAGTCCCGGAACTCGGAGCGGAGTGAGACAAGCAATTTTTTTAAGTTTAGCTCAAAAAGACGTGATAGGGTGACCCCCTGGTATTTAAAGCTAGAGGGATGCCAGTGAAAGGGGAAAGATTGCTTGAGGCCGTCAAGAGCTTGGGAGGGCTTTGATACAGTCACTGCCACTGATTTAGAAAGATTAATCTTAAAGTTTGACAGGGAGCCATATCTATCGAGTTCAGACATCAGATTAGGGACAGAGACCACCGGGTTCGATATAATAGTTAGCAGATCGTCCGCGAACAGTGCAAGTTTGTACTCTCTGCCCCCCACCATGAGTCCCGAGATATCTGGATTAAGCCTAATGGAACTTGCCAAGGCCTCCATACAGAGGACGAAGATGATGGGCGAGAGAGGACATCCCTGTCTAGTTCCGTTCCGAATCAGAACTGGGTGGGACAGGTCTCCGTTAATTTTGATCCTTGCAGAAGGGAAATTATATAGTGCCAGAACGCGGTTCAGGCTAACAGGCCCCAATCCCAAGTGACGCAGGACCCCCTCCATAAACACCCAATCTACTCGATCAAATGCCTTCTCGGCATCAGTCGAGAGCACCACTATTGGGTTTTGACTATGCGAAGCTAGATACATCAAGTCGATAATTTTGGTCGTATTATCCCAGGCCTCCCTACCAGGGACGAAACCCACCTGGTCCGAATGCACAATGTTGGGGAGTAACAGCCTCAATCTGTTTGCTATAAGTTTAGCAAACAGCTTGATGTCTGTGTTGAGGAGGGAGATCGGGCGATAACTGGCACATTGTGCTGGGTCTTTCCCCTCCTTTGGTATAACCGTGATGAAGGCCTCTAGTGATTGTGGGGAGAAACCTTGATTATCGGAGATCTCGTTGAACGCCAATAGCATTTTAGGCAGGAAAGAATCCTTAAAAAGCTTGTAATAAGAGATGGGATAGCCATCCGGGCCCGGACTCTTCCCGGAGGGAGTCTCCTTAAGGGCTTGTTCCAGTTCCGGGAGAGAGAAGGGGGATTCTAGCCAGGCGCTATCATCATCTGATATCTTAGGAAGTCCTGCGTCACGAAGGTACCCTGCCACCAATTCCCTGGTTACCGATAATGATCCCGGGGTTCTAGGTTCCTGAAGATTGTATAATTTAGTGTAATATGAGTGGAAAGCCTCTGCGATATCCTTGGTGAGGGTGCGGCGGGTCCCCGCCGCATCCTGTATCGACTGGATAAATAGAGTGGCTCTCTGCGCGCGAAGCGCCCTGGCCAGAAGCTTCCCTGGTTTGTTACCCCATTGATAAAAACGATTCCTGCAAAGCCTATAGTCCCTTTTGATGTCTGAAAACAACAGGGCATTAAGAGCTGTTCTCGTCTCGGTCAGTGCGTTCAGCACCGATGGAGAGGAGCCCGTCTTATGCGTTGTCTCTAAGTCCCTCAGCCGCTGAAGTAAGGCAGTCTTTTCCCCCAGTCTTTCCTTTTTCAGCATGGAACCTAGCTGGATGAGTTTCCCCCGCAGAACACACTTGTGGGCTTCCCACACCGTGACCCGGGAGACGTCCGGCGTTTAGTTTGTTATAAAATAATTTTCCATTGTCTCTAGCACCTGGGGTTGAAATCTAGTGTCCATCAAGAGTTGTTCGTTCAACCGCCAGGTACATTGTTTGGAGTGTGGGTGAGACGTCTCCAGGGTCAGGGAGATAGGAGCGTGATCCGACCAGGTGATCAGGCCGATGTCAGTATCCCCAACTAGATGCAGAAATCTGTGGGGCAAGAGAAAGTAATCTAACCTAGAGTAGGTATCGTGGGGTCTGGAGTAGAACGTATAGTCCCTGTCCCCCGGGTGTTGGAGCCTCCAGGTGTCAACCAGCTGGTGGTCATGGAGAGAGCGGCGCACTCTACGGTGCGATGTTACAGAGGTTCTGGCCGGCGTCCCGGAGATGTCTACCTCCGGCTGGAGAGTCCAGTTAAGGTCACCTCCAACAACTGGGATACCTGTGATCAGGGGGGCAATGCGGTTGAGAACCCTCCCTAGAAAACTAGGTTGCGATTGATTGGGGACATATATGTTAATGAATGTATATTGCTGATCAAACAGTTTACATTTCACCAGGAGTGTCCTGCCCTCCTCTAATGACACTGATGTAAGTTCCCGAAAAGGCAAGCGTTTAGACAACAAAATGGCGACACCCAAAGACTTGCCCTTGCTGTTGTTATTATAAAAGGAGTGCGGATAATTACGGTCCTTAAGGACCGGGGCCGCTCCAACTTTGAAGTGCGTTTCCTGTAGGAAGGCAACATCAGCCCGAAATGCAAAAAGGTCTCTAAGCAACCTTGAGCGTTTCTCTGGGACATTCAGGCCCTTAACATTTAGGGAAACCAATTTTATGGCTGTCACCTTGGGGTCAATCGCCATCATCGGGAAACCAGGGTAAAATGTTAAGTCTAGCAAGGAGGGCAGAACAACTCCCGGAACAGAGAACCACACATCTGGGAATAGAAGGGGAAAGAGAGAAAGAATGAAACAGAAGTAAGGAACACATAAGGAGAGAAATTCAAGGGACCTGGTCCAAACAAATATCCAGCAAATGAAGTCAGGAACGCAGAAAAAAGAAAAAACTCACTACTGCCTCTCGGGAGCTCGGATGCGTTACTCGCATAGGAGGCCGAAAATTCACGGGCGGTGTAGGGGCGAACTGGGGGGTCAGTGCTGACCCCAGCCCCAACAGGAATGTTGATATCACAATCAGAAATATAACTAACAGTTTGATCACACAACTATAGAGCAATGTAGAGAAACATCATAGAACCAAAAACAAATACCTCCCATTCGGTCGGGACAGTTAAGTATCCTCCGGGTCGAGTACGATCCCAATGCCTCGGTCACATCCCCAAAGGGGGTATGAACCATAGAGCAAAGAGATCCCCCGAATCGGCAGGGAACAAGTTTAAGCTAAAGTAGGGACTCTCGAAAATATTTAGGAGAATATTCCGAATCATGTAGAGGCCCTCATTTCTTCAGCGACTGCGTAAGGGAGCGCTGCTCTCTAGGGGGTTCCGGGTTCCGGTGGACAAGGTGCCAGTCGTTGTCAGGGTGAGAGAGTTCTGGGGGTACACCGCATGTCAGAGGCTCCTGCCAATCTGGGAGAGAGACCTGCGGCACACCCAACGTTTGGCTGAAAAGGGGCAAATCAGAGGGGTCCTTAAAGGAGAGCAGTTTCCCATTTTGCGAGACCTGGAGTCCAAAAGGAAAGCTCCATCTATACTTAATACCCAGCTTCCGGAGTTCCGCGGTGAGCGGGTATAGGGCTCTTCGTTTCTGAAGGGTCGACCACGATAAATCCTGAAAGATCTGAAGTCTATGAGATGCAGTCTCTATCACATCCATGTGACGTGTTTTGCGGAGGATCTCCTCCTTTTCTGTGTAGTAGTGTAGACGGCAGATTATGTCGCGGGGGCGGTCGGAAGGTGTACCTCTGGGTCTCAGGGCTCGATGGGCCCTATCGAACTCGATGATCGAGGCAGGGTCACGGCCCAGGAGATCGTTGAATACCGTCGTAAGGAAGCCTATAAGACAGTCGGGCGAGATGTCCTCCGAGACCCCCCGGATCCTCAAATTGTTTCTCCTTCCGCGGTTATCTAAATCTTCTACACGGTCCTGGAGTTGTTGAAGGCTTGATGCTTGCTTAAGAACTGTGGCTCTAAGAGCGTTGTGTGCCGCTGCCGTGTCTGAAGAGAAGCCCTCCAGGGAAGACAGGCGGGTTCCAATGTGCGTTATTTCTGCCTGAACCGTTGCGATCTCCGAGCAGATAGTTTCTCTGACCCTACCCTCCAAATGCTCAAAGTCCTGCTTCGTAGGGAGGGCCTGAAGGAGGTTCAGGATCTTGGAGAGGCTTCCCGGGTCCATCGTAGTGTGTGGGTCTGCCAGTTGGAGTCCCCCTTGGGAGGCCGAGTCTGAGACAGGCGAAAGTCGTGGGGTCGAGGGCAAAGAGACATCCATCGTGGGGTTGGAGCCCTGGGGAAGGAGAAATTGTCTCATATCGGCTGAATTCGGAGTATCCATTGCACACGTTGGAGTGGTCTTTTGCGACTTCCTTCCTCCTCCTTGCGATCCCTTCTTACCTCTCACCATGAGGCACCCTAGTTGCTTCAGTGAGGCATCAGGGTAAGTGTTGTGTGATCAAAGCAGCATCCCGTCGGGGCCAGCGCCCGCATGACACCCCAGAATCTAAGTGGCTAGCCGGACATCAGTGCAGAAGTAAACTTGCAGAGAGGAAACAGTAAGCCTGCATAGCCTCTGGGTGCCGACACAGCGGCGCACTGTTATGAGCAAAAGGTTAAATGGCAAAAATCCGGGCTCCGCTGTTTCACAGGTGTGACAGTAGAGTGGTCCAGGGGGAGCTGGGCATGGGGGTATTTGTAGTGCAGGTAGAGGTGGCTGCAGTTTTCAACCCGGGCCGCAGCTCCAGTAGAGCTCAGGAAGGGGGGGTAATTCCTAGCACTGTGAAAGGCCCTCTAGGGACACAAAAGATAAAATGAAGCGCTATCCTGATCAGTATAAATTAAAACATATAACATTTATTAGACATTTATACAGACAACATTCATAACACGGCTTATAATTTCACCCTGTGGCCACTTATTAATTGATCAACTTATTTACTGCAGTATAAATCAGCACAAATCCACATATTTATATTTGCAAAGATATAGATAGAGCAAAGCTTGGAGATGTTAGAAGCTGTTCGTTTAGAACAATTAGTTACTAACAGTTCATAACTTTTAGCCAGACGGAACCAGGCTCAGTGATGTTAGACAGGCTCACTTAATATCATGCAAGAATCTTCAACTGTTAGTTCGTAACTTTCCGAAATGATTCAAAGCATGCAAACAATTGCTTAATGGAATAGCTGTTTGAATGTTAATACTCAGGATTTTTGTCCATAGAATAATTCAACTGCAAAGTCCAGCGTGGCCACGCTATTAAATAGAACCCGACACAACGTGTCTTCAGACCAGGTAACTGATTAAAGAAGTGACGTCTCACTCTTGATAGTTACCTCTCTTGTCCTCACGTATAGGTGCGGGATACAACAGATCAACGCCGTGGATGGCACTCCTCTACGCGTTTCTCCGCCTGTGTGCAGATCGGCGGCTTCTTCAAAGAATAATGAATGAATGATTCATTATTCTTTGAAGAAGCCGCCGATCTGCACACAGGCGGAGAAACGCGTAGAGGAGTGCCATCCACGGCGTTGATCTGTTGTATCCCGCACCTATACGTGAGGACAAGAGTGGTAACTATCAAGAGTGAGACGTCACTTCTTTAATCAGTTACCTGGTCTGAAGACACGTTGTGTCGGGTTCTATTTAATAGCGTGGCCACGCTGGACTTTGCAGTTGAATTATTCTATGGACAAAAATCCTGAGTATTAACATTCAAACAGCTATTCCATTAAGCAATTGTTTGCATGCTTTGAATCATTTCGGAAAGTTACGAACTAACAGTTGAAGATTCTTGCATGATATTAAGTGAGCCTGTCTAACATCACTGAGCCTGGTTCCGTCTGGCTAAAAGTTATGAACTGTTAGTAACTAATTGTTCTAAACGAACAGCTTCTAACATCTCCAAGCTTTGCTCTATCTATATCTTTGCAAATATAAATATGTGGATTTGTGCTGATTTATACTGCAGTAAATAAGTTGATCAATTAATAAGTGGCCACAGGGTGAAATTATAAGCCGTGTTATGAATGTTGTCTGTATAAATGTCTAATAAATGTTATATGTTTTAATTTATACTGATCAGGATAGCGCTTCATTTTATCTTTTGTGGTTTTTACATTTTTTGAGAGGCAACAGTGACCTCTTAGGTGAAGCAGCAATCCCAGATCAGGTGTATTAATAGTTACATCCCAGATCTTTTAACTATTTGCGCCCAGGTGTTATCTTTCTTTTCCCTCTAGGGACAGGCTGCCGGTTTGGGGGCTGTGGATAAACAGTGCCAGGGAAGGAAGCTGCAGGAGGCTTTATTCACTCCCTCACCAGAAGCAGCTGTTCGTCCCGGGGGCGAGTGAGTGCTCCGCCAGCCACAAGATGGCCGCTCTCCAATCACTAGATCCTATCTCCCCGTGGGCCCCCCAGCCGCCAGCCGCCGTCTAACAAATGGGGTTCAGCTGTGTGGGAGTGTAAGGCGTGAGGGCCGCGGGTCTTGGAGCTCCGGGAGGCCGCTCTGCACACGCAGCGGGCCGCGGGCGCCGAGCAGCGCCAACCGCAAGATGGCTGCCACCCGCCCGCCAGCCACACGTCCCGGCTGTTACCTTCAGCGGGTCTCGCTGGCCTCGAACTCCGGGAGAAGCCGCTGCTCGTCGGGTGCCTTGTCCTGCAGTGGGGAGCAGCGCTGGGACGGAGGAGAGAATCTGCGGTGCAGGAGGGTCCAGCGGCGATCGTCTTTAGCAGCCTGCTTCCGTAATTGAGGTCCCGGCTCCCGCGACGGAGGTAGGCCGCAATCCGCAGGGGGCAGCGCTGGTCCCCCCCGATTCCGCAGCACTACCCTCCCGAAGCAGGGCAGTTCTGCTGGCCCAGGCAGTGTTAATAGGGCCAGCTGTCAATGAAATTGCAGGCTAGGGCATCCTTTTTAGGGAGATGCAGCTCTATCAAATAGTCTAGGAGAAAACAACACTGGTAGCAATACATAGGTCCTCTTACCTGCCTTTATAAGGTTCTGCTTCCTACAAGTAGAACAAATATTATTTTTTCAAATATAACTAATGTGTGGTTCATTGGTATTTTACTACAAACACATTAATGTCTCTTAAATGTGTAGCTTCAGAACGGGAAAAAATTATGTACCTTATTTTGTTAATAGAAGATCATTTTTAATTTTAATATCATTGTGAACATATGCTGGGTACACACTGGAAAAACTATTGAATGTTTAAAAGAACAGCCGATATATTGTTTACTGACTGGTGGTTGTGTACAAATGATATGTCTTTGAGCGACATAGTTCACAGACATATTGCATTGGCCCTGCAGCACAGCTGGATCGTGCTGTGTGTTTGTATGACCGGCTGACCACGCAATAGGTTGGTCACTCATGGCATCACTATGATGGGCAAGGTCATGTAGATGCAGTTCCTGTAGAGCCTGGGTCAGTGGGATCCTCATTAGTGGGAGACAGCAGTAGGTGCTCCAGATTGAGGGAGCCCAGAGGGGAAGAGAGAATCTGGAGGTTTTAATATCTCTACTTACATGCCGTCACTCAGAACCCAATGCTGCAGCTTGGATGAGGTGAGTGTGGGAACCCATGCATGGAGCAGAATGAGGATGATGTGCTAAACCACTAAGGTCTGTGGCCTAGTGGTTAAGTTCCCTGCAGACACAGATGGTAGGGTCACTAGTTCAAATCCACCTGGCTGGCTATTGATATTGGTGGCTCAGCTGAAAGGCTGAATTAACTAACCAATGCAGTATCAGGACACTTGCCCTGTAAGCCAGCACAGTACTTGATACAGAGCAAAGTCTCTGTGAAGTTTTACCAATCAAAAAACTGATCTAGTGCAATACACAAGGAGAAATGTATCTCTGCAGTGCAGAAGCATGGGCAGGCTTCATGGCCTAGTAGTTAAGGTCCCTGCATACAGGGATGGTGGGGTCATTTGTTCAAAAACCTGTTCTGACCTGTGTTTATAGTATTGGTCATTTTCCGCCTGGCTGGTTATTGATATTGATGGATCAGCTGAAAGGCTGAAATAACTAACCAATGCAGTATCAGGACACTTGCCCTGTAAGCCAGCACAGTAATTGATACAGAGCAAAGAATCTTTGAAGTTTTATCAATCAAAAAACTGATCAAGTGCAATACACATTGAGAAAAGTCTCTGCTCTGCAGAAACAAGGGCAGGGTCAGTTGCCTAGTGGTTAAGTTCCCTGCACACAAGGTTGATTGGGTCACAGGTTCGACTCTGCCTGGCTGGTTATTGATATTGGTGGCTCAGCTGAAAGGCTGAAATAACTAACCAATGCAGTATAAGGATATTTCACATGTAAGCTAGCACAGTACTTGACACAGAGCAAAGACTCTTTGAAGTTTTATCAATCAAAAAACTGATCTAGTGCAATACACATTGAGAAAAGTTTATCTACTGTGCAGAAATATGGGCAGTGTCCATGGCCTAGTGGTTAAGGTCCCTGCACACAAAGATGGTAAAAATGGTTTGAATTCCAGTTGTGACTTGATTTTATAGTATTGGTCATTTTCCATCTGGCTGGTTATTGATATTGGTGGCTCAGCTGGAAGGCTGAAATAACTAACCAATGCAGTATCAGGACACTTGCCCTGTAAGCCAGCACAGTACTTGATACAGCGCAAAGACTCTATGAAGTTTTATCAATCAAAAAACTGATCTAGTGTAATACACAAGGAGATTAGTCTCTCTGCGGTGCAGGAGCATGGGCAGGTTTCATATCCTAGTGGTTAAGGTCCCTGCACACAGGGATGGTAGGGTCATTGGTTCAAATCCCGGTTCTGACCTGTGTTTATAGTATTGGTCATTTTCTGCCTGGCTGGTTAATGATATTCGTGGATCAGATGAAAGGCTGAAATAACTAACCAATGCAGTATCAGGACACTTGCCCTGTAATTCAGCACAGTACTTGATACAGAGCAAAGACTATTTGAAAAAAATTGATCAAGTGCAATACACATTGAGAAAAGTCTCTGCTCTGCAGAAACAAGGGCAGGGTCAGTTGCCTAGTGGTTAAGTTCCCTGCACACAAGGATGGTAGGGTAATTGGTTTGAATCCCAATTCCAACCTGTGTTTATAGTATTGGTCATTTTCTGCCTGGCTGGTTATTGATATTTGTGGCTCAGCTGAAAGGCTGAAATAACTAACTAATGCAGTATCAGGACATTTGCCCTGTAAGCCAGCACAGTACTTGATACAGCGCAAAGAATCTGTGAAGTTTTATCAATCATAAAACTGATCTAGTGCAATACACATTGAGAAAAGTCTCTCTGCTGTGCAGAAACATGGTCAGGTCCTGTGGCCTAGTGGTTAAGGTCCCTGCACACAAAGATGGTAGGGTCAATGGTTTGAATCCCAGTGCCGACCTGTGTTTATAGTATTGGTCATTTTCCACCTGGTTGGTTATTGATATTGGTGGCTCAGCTGAAAGGCTGAAATAACTAACTAATGCAGTATCAGGACACTTGCCCTGTAAGCCAGCACAGTACTTGACACCGTGCAAAGAATCTTTTAAGTTTTATCAATCAAAAAACGAATCTGATACCTTACACATTGAGAAAAGTCTATATGCTGTGCAGTGACATGGGCAGGATCTGTGGCCTAGTGGTTAAATTCCCTGTGCACAGAGATAGCAGGGTAATGGGTTCGAATCCTGATTTTGACCTGTGTTTTTAGTATTGGTCATAGTCTCAGAATATGCTTGGCCATGTGGAGTCTCAGCATAAAGGCTGAAATAACTTATCATTGCACTATCAGAATACTTGCCCTGTAAGCCAGCACAGTACTTGATACAGAGCAAAGACTCTGTGAAGTTTTATCAGTCAAAAAACTGATCTAGTGCAATGCACATTGAGAAAAGTCTCTCTGCTGTGCAGTGACATGGGCAGGCTCTGCGGCCTTGTGATTAAGTTCCCTGCATACAGAGGTGGTAGGGTAGGGTAGTAGGGTCACTGGTTTAAATCCAGGTTCCAACCTGTCTTTGTAGTGTTGGTCGTTTTCCACATAACTAACTAATGCAGCATCAGGACACTTATCCTGTAAGCTAGCACATTACTTGAAGACTATTTGAAGTTTCATCAATAAAAAAACTGATCTATAGTATATCACTGTGCAGTCCACTCTCCTATATAATACATATCAGTGTGAGATAGAAAAATGTGTCAATTCCTGTCCCCCTCTATCCATCCAGTCCAGGGGCAGATTTAGGGATCAGGCCGCCACTAGGCACATCATTGGCCATTACAAAAAATGAAAAGAGGTGTGTATACTGGCGCCGGCTGTAAGTCAAATAATGATAGACATAATACAAATAGAAATATAAAATATATAACCACTATTTTATTTGAACAATCTTAACAGATGTTAATTATTAAAATATTGTAGCAATTGCTAAGAATAGTAGATAAAAGATTGAGATTATAAGGTACCATTGGTTATGTCCTTTAAGGTGAGATGTCCCAAATTTCTGACTAGGACTCTATTCCACTTAAGCTCACAAGTTCAATTGGTGAAATATATTGTTACCAGACTTGCTTCCGGAAAAAGGTCCCCCTTGGAATCTCATACATGAAGATCCAAATTGGCAAACAGGGATATATCCGGGTCTGTAAGTGACTTGTGCTGGGATTTTATCCGGTGGATGCAAAAGAGTCCATACCATCAGAGTTGTTGTTGGAGAAACACCTTGTGGTCCTTAAATAGATAGCTCATTATTGGCCATTGCCCCCTTTGTTTTCAGGTGCCAGTCCGGATTCCTTGAGACCACTAAAGCAGCCCCAGCCTCACCCAACTACCATCTCCTGGACCACAGTTTGCTACCCTCTGTCCCACCCCTGTCATTTAATATATAAAATATAAAAAAAGTCGTAATGATGAAAAAAAGAATCACCTGGCCCTTATCAGCTGGTGTGCCGCCCCCAAGCAAGTGCCATCCCTAGGCACGTGCCTCACATGCCTAGTGGGAAATATGCCATAACTCCAGTCCAGCCACATGCAACCTGGTATCCCCTCTTGCTCCTTGTATCCCCTCCAGCCACAAGCCCTCTGTGCCTCCTGTACAAGCCCCCTCCAATTTACCTTCTTCATTGAGAGACATTTTTCTATCCAGATTCCAGAATAATCAGCCTGCAATTAGGGCAGCTGGGTTGGATATGCTTGACCAGTGGCCGGGATCCCAGTGGTCAGCATATCAATGCAGGGATCCCAGAATGATGGCAGGGGGTCGAGTGCAATGATGCCCCTTTCAGGCTCACTGCACTCACCACGCTGCAGGCTCGGTTGTTTGCTGTGCTCGCCACAGGTTCTATTCCCACTCTATGGGTGTCGTGGGAATATCCCTCGACCCCCTGCCGGCATTCTTTCAGCCGGGATCCCGGCATTGGTATGCCGACTTCCGGTATCCTAACTACATCCCCTGGGTACATAGGGTAGTCGGCACACACACAGTGCATGATGGCTTCAGTGCTAATGATGCTGAGTAGGCAGGATGCAGCAGTGGGCAGAGCTTTGCAAAGGCAGCAAGGCATGCACAGCAACTTTCCCCATGGACTTTTCCCCATCTCTATCACTATCTTCTTGTGTATGTGCAGAACTTGAATGGTAAATGCTGTTCGATCGGATCTACTGTAAGCTCAGATCACTGCAGACGCGCCAACAGTAACTCATCCAGCGGTGCTGGGCTGCATTCCATTGTTGTTGGGCCACAAGTTTGACATGTCTGTTTTACACTGTACAATTACCTGGGAGTTCTGCTGATATTAGGTGGACTGCCCAAATAATTGAGTCAATAAGCATCTTCATTGGTATTTGTACAGTACTTGCCCTCCATTGATATTTTTATGCCATCAATGCAGAGCAGCAATGTTACCATCAATGGTGATCCCTTCGATAGCCATCTCTATCAAGAAATTAGTCTGGGAACCATTTGATTAAATTGAAGTTACCATATCAACATTTTATGTTTTTTTGTTTTGTTTGTTTGGTTTGGTGAAAGAAGCAACGGATCCCAACCAGGGGTCTTTCCTAGGGTTCCAGAAGGATTTAGTAAGGGTCTGAGTTTGGGTTCTTTCATTTTATCCAGGGGATTTCAAAAAGCGAAATGGGATCTTGTATTGCTGTACCCTGCCACTTCTGTACTTCTCCCTTGCTAGAAACCATTGGATTGATTTTCAAGGAAATCTGTGACAAACAAACAATATGTTCTGTAAAGAAGATCGTCCTATTTCTGTATTTTTTTTTACAGGAAATTCCTTAATTGAATTGACAGTTGGAAAGATTACCCTGGTGTAGATTACATTAAGTGACTATCTAACAGCTGATACATTTTTATCTAAAGCAATCCAGTGTCAAACAAATGTTGTTATGCATTTATAGAAAACAAAACATTTCTAAAGACTTTCAAGACCCCAAGTCTATCAGTCTGGAATCAACCCCCTAGTCTGTCTGTGTCTTATCCCAGTGTATAAAATCCACATAATAATAACTTACAGTATGTGTGTCTTAAGAGCACTTGAATGTTTACTGTATATTTTTTTTATTAAGAAGACAAGTATTAGAACTCGAGGACATGAGCTGAAACTGGAGGGAAATAGGTTTAGGGGAATTTTAAGGAAATATTTCTTCACAGAAAGGGTAGTGAATGCTGTAAGTGGAATAGCCTCCCATCAGAGGTGGTAGAGGCTAAGACAGTAGAGCAATTTAAACATGCTTGGGATAGGTTTATGAATATCATTACAAAGAACTAAGTATCAAATAGGGCTTTGGTTACCTAAAGGATAATGAAAAGGGGCAGATTAGATGGGTCAAGTGGTTCTTATCTGCTGCCAAATTCTATGTTTCAGAAGACTGCCTTCATTCATCAATGATTTTTAAGTTTTTCCCCTATGCAAAATCATAGCAATTGGTTTAAAAGAGATAATATCATAAATGACCTTTATTTACAATTAGAACATTGCATGTAAGTGAATGCCAGATATACATTTTAAGGGCAAGTTGTTCCTTTCTCTCAGGTCCTTTGAATGCCATCCTCAGCTCATAACAGTATTAAGCTGTCTCATAGCTGGCACTACCCATATGTGTATAAATTAACCAATATATGTTGAGTCTCCCATAGGCAAAATTCCGAAATACGGAATATTCTGAAATACAGACTTCTTTTGAAAGCAACTAAAAAATGACTTCTTTGCTTTCTGCTAGTTCAATGTACACAAACTTTGTTTAATGCACAAAATGTCTAAATATACATATATATATATATAAAAGGCAAAAAAGGAGATGGACGCACTGATTGACCCATCACGAAATCTCTTAAACCACAAGGACTACACTCTTGAAACTTGGCAGGTAGCTTCTCCTTAGGTCCAAGGACAAACACTGTGGGGGTAAGACACCCCTAGCACCCAATATAAAGGAATTAATGGACCAAAAAATGAGCATTTAAAAAATACAAAACTGAGGGGGATGCAGAGTCATTTCAACACTATACGGACTGTAATAAAATATGCAAAAATTGAATAAGAGCGGCTAAAGTAGAAACTGAAAAACTAGTAGCAAAGGAAAGCAAAGCCAATCCCAATTTTTTAAAGTACATCAACAGCAAGAGACTAAAGAAGGAGAGTATAGGCCCTTTAAAGGACAAGAGGGGAGTCTTAATCAAAAATGATAATGACATAGCAAACAAACTAAACAAGCTTTTTTCAACGGTATTTACCAGAGAGGACCAAATGCTGGGTCTAACACAAAATCTCAACAAAGATAATGTCCCACTGCTAAATGCTTATTTATGTGAGGAGGTAGTCTGTGACTGATTGAAAAAGTTAAAGATTAATAAGTCACCTGGTCCTGATGGAATTCACCCGAGGGTTCTTATGGAGCTGCATGCTGAGCTAGCAAGACCTCTATTTTTGAACTTCATGCATTCGGTTAAATCAGATACGGTTCCCAGAGACTGGCGTATAGCGGGGGTAGTGCCGATATTTAAAAAAGGGGAGCAAAGCTGAACCAGGTAATTATAGACCAGTTAGTCTTACATCTATAGTGGGGAAAGTATTGGAAGGTATTCTAAGGGACAGTATTCAAAAGTTCTTTGAAGCAAATAAGGTCATTAAAAGGAACCAACATGGATTTGTGAAGGACAGATCATGTCAGACCAACTTACTTGGCTTTTATGAAACAGTAAGTGCGAACCTGGATCAGGGTAAGGTGGTATATATAATCTTTTTAGACTTTGCCAAAGCTTTCAACACTGTACCACACATGTGTCTTATCTACAAGCTACAAGAAATAGGGCTAGGGAGCACAATATGCACTTGGATCAGTAATTGGTTAGATAATAGGAATCAGTGCGTTGTGGTCAATGGATCATTTTCAAATTGGACTAAAGTACTAAGTGGTGTGCCACAAGGGTCTGTACTTGGACCACTTTTGGTCAACATTTTCATCAACGACCTAACAGTAGGTCTAGAGAGCATGGTATCAATTTTTGCAGACGATACCAAATTGTGTAAGGTTATAAATATGGAGGGGGATGCTGAGTCTCTTCAGAACAACTTAACTAAACTGGAAGCATGGGCAGCAAAATGGAGAATGAGATTCAACACAGACAATTGTGAGGAATGCACTGCGGGGGCAAGACCAAAAATAACACCTACAGACTAAATGGGGTAATATTAGGAGATTCTGTACTGGAAAAAGACTTAGGCGTTCGCATAGATAACAAATTAAGCAGCAGTACCCAAAGTAGGAGTGCAGCAAAGAAGGCTAATAAGATATTAGCATGCATAAAATGGGGAATTGATGCAAGGGACGAGAGTATTATACTACCATTATATAAATCACTAGTGAGGCCACATCTTGAATATTGTGTGCAATTTTGGGCACTATATTACAAAAAGGATATCATGGAGCTAGAAAAGGTTCAGAGGCGGGCGACCAAACTAATCAGGGGCATGGAGATACTGGTATACGGGGAAAGGCTTGCAAGGCTACGCATGTTTACATTAGAGAAGAGGAGACTAAGAGGGGACATGATCAACATCTACAAATATATAAGGGGTCAATACACAAAGCTTGGGAGGGACCTGTTTTCTATAAGATCAGCACAGAGAACACTTGGTCACAGCCTTAGGTTAGAGGAGAGGAGTTTCCGCACATTGAGGTGATAAGGTTTTTTCACAGTAAGGACAATATGTGTTTGGAATTCTTTGCCTGAGAGAGTAGTAACTGCGGACTCAGTCAACACCTTTAAAAATGGGTTAGATAAATTCCTATTGGATAAAGATATTCAGGGTTATGGTGCGTAGGCACGCATTATAGTTAATATAACTAGTCCTAACATATAAATAACTAGTCCTATAATAAGACTGCATAGGAGACCACAAATAGGTTGAACTCGATGGACAATTGTCTTTTTTCAACCTTAGTTACTATGTTACTATGTTACCCCTAGGGGTTGAACAGCAGCACAGATTATTTCAGGAGACAGCATAACTCCGGAATGCCTGGACCAATTTACACCAAACTTGCTATACACATGACTTACAATCTGGGAACAAACACTGAGGGGGTACGACACCCCTAGGGGTGTGGAAGCAGCACATAGTATTTCAGTAGACAACATAACTCTGTAATGGCTGGTGCAATTTACACCAAACTTGGTACACATATGACTTACAATCTGGGAACAAACACTGTGGTGGTAACACACACCCTAGCACCCCTAGGGGTGGGCCAGCAGCACAGACTATATCAGGACATTCATGATATGTCAGTGATGACAGGGCTACATGTGACAGTGGCAGTGACAATGTGAGGAGGGGAATGGAGGTAGCAGGAAGACACACGCTGAGAGTCATATAGTGGGAGGAGCAGGGTCCCTAGCAGCACAGAGTATATTAGGAGATGCATGACATGTCAGGCAGGACAGGGCTGCATATGACAGGGGCAGTGAAATTATGTCAGGAGGGGAATGGAGGTAGCATGAACCCACACACTGAGTTATATAGTGGAAATAGCATGGTCCCCCAGCAGCACAGAGTATATCAGGAGATACATAATGTGCTGCGTTATATAAGAAACTGTAAGTAAATCGATCATTTCACATGGGCACTGACATGATGTGAGGAGGGGAATGGAGATGAGAAGTAGCCACAGACGGTATAGTTGTACAGTGGGAAGAGCAGGGTCCCTTGGGGGGCCAAAAATGGGTCTATCCACTACACAAAGTGGGTCAGGGAAGCAAGATATGCCTATATACTAGATCTCCAACCAACATCAATTAACGAACAACTATAATTATAATTTACCATCCTCATCCTGTAGTGAAGCAGGGTATTCAGCTAGTGTTTTATAAACTTACTATCAGGCTGTGTGAATAAGATGTATGTGTAACATAAATTAATTCTGGGTTTAGACTTGAGACCCATCCACAAGATATTTCATTGTGGTATGCAAATATTCAAAAATACAGAAAAATATGATATCCAAAATATTTCTGGCCCCAGTACTCACAGATCTATCCCCTTAACATGGTAACATGCTACAGAGGGGTGAAGAAATGTATGGTGGATATATTTTATTAATGAAACAATCCAGGTGCATCATGTATTTTATTCAGCTGATTTGTACACAGATTGTTGTATATTGCTTTCCATGCATATCGCTAACATGACTTTAAGTTATTGCTAACTAAAATTGTATTGTACAGTAAGACACTTTTCTAACACACAATTCAAATGTATGGCACAAATGTGGCAATACCATCTACAAACCACACGAGTCATTGACTGACTCGAAAAGAAACCTGATTAGCAGCTATTGGTCACAGCATTCTTGAATTAATATTTTAATATTAACACAGGCTATGGACAATTTCTCATACAGTATAGTATGTCTTTTTAACAGAAACCCTTCAGAGCTTTGGTAAAGGAAGATTCTCATTTCCTCCTCTAAAGACCGAAATTAAATGCCAGATCCTTCAGACTTCTTTTATATCGATCACTCTCAATCAACTGTCTGAGAGAGCCTTTTAACGTATATGTCATTCAGAGCAGGCAGCTCTGGCACAGAGACCTGATTAGGTAGTCAGGCTTTGTAAAGAGATTATAAACTATTTAATTGTTTCAATGTGAAATCATCAAACTGGTTTGTTACAGAATCTGCATGACCTCTGTTTCCAGCTTTTAAATTGAGCTTAAAATAAACAGGGTTTTTGTGAAAGTTACTGACTCAAACATACTGTGCTTCGTGTCTTACATTTTATCTGGTTATTATAATAGGTGAGCATGCCTCTGGTTGAAAATAATGAGGCCAAATGGGAATGGAAAAGCCCTCTCTAAAAAAAAGAAAAGAAAAATGCTGTTTGCTGTGAATAGTTTCAATTAGCCTAGTAGGTAAATCACAGTAGGCGGTTGTGCTGTGTCAACTGATGAACTGTCCAATAATATAAATATAATAGAAAATACACTGTATTTTATTGTTCATTTGGCTGCAACCTACAGTAAATACAAAGTTCTCATCTACATCTTTTTTTATAAAGACATAGATGAACAATAATGAAAACCTCCCTTCTCTCTACATGTTCCAGGGCTTTCAGACACTGTACATGAAAAGTATTATTATAAAATGAAACAGCAGCTTTATTACAGGAATATACTGTAGGTTGCATCAACAATGCTTAATGCGTCTGCCCCAGAAACTGCTTCCTTGGCTGACGGCTTTTTGGGAACACTAGTGCACAATCCTGTGATTTCCTTAATACAGGGATTCCTGCTAATTAGTGAGGATCAGTTAATAAAAAAACAAAACAGATATACCTTAAATGGGATCCATCCAATTTGCCGGCTGTCAGGATCACGGCGGTTGGTATACCGATGCCGGAATCCCCACAGCCGGCAATACTGCTAGCCAGAATCCCGGCTAAACAGGACTATTCCCACTCGTGTGTGTTAAAGAAAACTATAGAGTGGGAATACATCCTGTGGCGAGTGCAGCAAGCCACCGAGCCTGCATGGGGACTCTTAGCACTTCCCCCGATTCCGGCATTCTGGTGGGCAGGATGCCGCTGTTGGGATATGACATCCGGCATCCCGCCCACCGGTAAATCATATGTATTCCTCTTAAAGCTATGTCATGCTCTGCTGACCTGGGGTTTGCCTGGAACGTAACTTAGTTAATCAATCATGCTACATAAATAGCAGATTAGCTTTGTTATTCCATTTCAGTTAACTCCTCTCCTGGAGGAAGACGTACCATGGAAATACAGTTAAAAAGCACACAGATTCTGTAAGAATACCATGATGTTGCTTTGAGTGGCTGCTCAGTATTGAGGCTCCAGATTGAGAGCAAATACCCTGCAGCTTTTCCACTTCAAAAAGCATGGGCAAGGAAAGCAAATAAGCCTGAAGAGCTGCTAAAGCTTATAAAAATTATGCTGCCATATAGTGATTGCAGACAGCCCAGCAGAGGAACCACGCTGTAATGGCTTGAACCTGGTCTCATTGCATTGAGAGTCATAAAAAAATGAAGCAAAGTACTCCAGCCTCAGACACATCAACGGTGAATGTGTGCCAGGTAAAGAAGAGTCTCTTAGAATATATCTGAGATGGCTGCCCTCTAAAACTTATGTGCTTATTATCCTGTGCTATGGAAAATAGATGTTTTCTGTATATCAATAAACCTGTCTATATACAGTAAGTACACCCCATTGCACTCATACCTATTTCTAGAAGGCTGGTGAACAGGTCTCAGGCCTCTTCCATTGGTTTACCTGGTCCAAACCTCCTCTATTCTGACTATTTCTAATAGTTAAGGATAGACTACACTCATAAGCTCTATGACCCATTCTTCCAAACATTGAAACATCCTCTCATCACAGAATAACAGTTATATTTCTGCCTACACCCCTATTTGTTACCACTGACATAGCCCCTCCCCCATGAAGGACTATTTTTATTTTTTAATGCTATACAACAAGACAACTAGGTCACTTTAAAACCAGCCTTTAGTAATCTGCAGATCCTGGACCTGATTCAGAGATAGATGCAGTTGTACAGCTGCTGTGTCTTTGTATAGAATGGCAGTGCTAAAATATGCTAATACCGCAGGAGATATATCATGTAAATAGACGCCTCCTGCCAGCTTCTGTGATCCACTGCTGCCGTATCTGAAGATGCAGTATCAGATCACTTTGCATGTATACCGGTCATCTGAGTAACCATCTGGTCCTTGTGTCCAAGGGCCCAGAAAACAAGGTTGACATTAGTGATGAGCACCGGAAATTTTTCGGGTTTTGTGTTTTGGTTTTGGGTTCGGTTCCGCGGCCGTGTTTTGGGTTCGAACGCGTTTTGGCAAAACCTCACCGAATTTTTTTTGTCGGATTCGGGTGTGTTTTGGATTCGTTTTTTTTTTTTTTCAAAAAACCCTAAAAAACAGCTTAAATCATAGAATTTGGGGGTCATTTTGATCCCAAAGTATTATTAACCTCAATAACCATTATTTCCACTCATTTTCAGTCTATTCTGAACACCTCACACCTCACAATATTATTTTTAGTCCTAAAATTTGCACCAAGGTCGCTGGAAGACTAAGCTCAGCGACCCAAGTGGCCGACACAAACACCTGGCCCATCTAGGAGTGGCACTGCAGTGTCACGCAGGATGGCCCTTCCAAAAAACACCCCCCAAACAGCACATGACGCAAAGAAAAATGAAAGAAAAAAGAGGTGCAAGATGGAATTGTCCTTGGGCCCTCCCACCCACCCTTATGTTGTATAAACAGGACATGCACACTTTAACCAACCCATCATTTCAGTGACAGGGTCTGCCACACGACTGTGACTGAAATGACGGGTTGGTTTGGACCCCCACCAAAAAAGAAGCAATTAATCTCTCCTTGCACAAACTGGCTCTACAGAGGCAAGATGTCCACCTCATCATCATCCTCCGATATATCACCGTGTACATCCCCCTCCTCACAGATTATCAATTCGTCCCCACTGGAATCCACCATCTCAGCTCCCTGTGTACTTTGTGGAGGCAATTGCTGCTGGTGAATGTCTCCATGGAGGAATTGATTATAATTCATTTTAATGAACATCATCTTCTCCACATTTTCTGGATGTAACCTCGTACGCCGATTGCTGACAAGGTGAGCGGCGGCACTAAACACTCTTTCGGAGTACACACTTGTGGGAGGGCAACTTAGGTAGAATAAAGCCAGTTTGTGCAAGGGCCTCCAAATTGCCTCTTTTTCCTGCCAGTATAAGTACGGACTGTCTGACGTGCCTACTTGGTTGCGGTCACTCATATAATCCTCCACCATTCTTTCAATGGGGAGAGAATCATATGCAGTGACAGTAGACGACATGTCCGTAATCGTTGTCAGGTCCTTCAGTCCGGACCAGATGTCAGCATCAGCAGTCGCTCCAGACTGCCCTGCATCACCGCCAGCGGGTGGGCTCGGAATTCTGAGCCTTTTCCTCGCATTCCCAGTTGCGGGAGAATGTGAAGGAGGAGATGTTGACAGGTCGCGTTCCGCTTGACTTGACAATTTTGTCACCAGCAGTTCTTTGAACCCCAGCAGACTTGTGTCTGCCGGAAAGAGAGATCCAAGGTAGGTTTTAAATCTAGGATCGAGCACGGTGGCCAAAATGTAGTGCTCTGATTTCAACAGATTGACCACCCGTGAATCCTTGTTAAGCGAATTAAGGGCTCCATCCACAAGTCCCACATGCCTAGCGGAATCGCTCTGTGTTAGCTCCTCCTTCAATGTCTCCAGCTTCTTCTGCAAAAGCCTTATGAGGGGAATGACCTGACTCAGGCTGGCAGTGTCTGAACTGACTTCACGTGTGGCAAGTTCAAAAGGTTGCAGAACCTTGCACAACATTGAAATCATTCTCCACTGCGCTTGAGACAGGTGCATTCCACCTCCTATATCGTGCTCAGTTGTATAGGCTTGAATGGCCTTTTGCTGCTCCTCCAACCTCTGAAGCATATAGAGGGTTGAATTCCACCTCGTTACCACTTCTTGCTTCAGATGATGGCAGGGCAGGTTCAGGCGTTTTTGGTGGTGCTCCAGTCTTCTGTACGTGGTGCCTGTACGCCGAAAGTGTCCCGCAATTCTTCTGGCCACCGACAGCATCTCTTGCACGCCCCTCTCGTTTTTTAAATAATTCTGCACCACCAAATTCAAGGTATGTGCAAAACATGGGACGTGCTGGAATTTGCCCAGATTTAATGCACACACAATATTGCTGGCGTTGTCCGATGCCACAAATCCACAGGAGAGTCCAATTGGGGTAAGCCATTCTGCGATGATCTTCCTCAGTTGCCGTAAGAGGTTTTTAGCTGTGTGCGTATTCTGGAAAGCGGTGATACAAAGCGTAGCCTGCCTAGGAAAGAGTTGGAGTTTGCGAGATGCTGCTACTGGTACCGCCGCTGCTGTTCTTGCGGCGGGAGTCCATACATCTACCCAGTGGGCTGTCACAGTCATATAGTCCTGAGCCTGCCCTGCTCCACTTGTCCACATGTCCGTGGTTAAGTGGACATTGGGTACAACTGCATTTTTAGGACACTGGTGAGTCTTTTTCTGAGGTCTGTGTACATTTTCGGTATCGCCTGCCTAAAAAAATGGAACCTAGATGGTATTTGGTACCGGGGACACAGTACCTCCAACAAGTCTCTAGTTGGCTCTGCAGTAATGATGGATACCGGAACCACGTTTCTCACCGCCCAGGATGCCAAGGCCTCAGTTATCCGCTTTGCAGCAGGATGACTGCTGTGATATTTTATCTTCCTCGCAAAGGACTGTTGGACAGTCAATTGCTTGGTGGAAGTAGTAAAAGTGGTCTTACGAGTACGACTTCCCCTCTGGGATGACCATCGACTCCCAGCAGCAACAACAGCAGCGCCAGCAGCAGTAGGCGTTACACGCAAGGATGCATCGGAGGAATCCCAGGCAGGAGAGGACTCGTCAGAGTTGCCAGTGACATGGCCTTCAGGACTATTGGCATTCCTGGGGAAGGAGGAAATTGACACTGAGGGAGTTGGTGGGGTGGTTTGCGTGAGCTTCCGCTGTCGCCCAAAGTTTTTGAACTTGTCACTGACTTATGATAAATGCGCTGCAGGTGACGTATAAGGGAGGATGTTCCGAGGTGGTTAACGTCCTTACCCCTACTTATTACAGCTTGACAAAGGCAACACACGGCTTGACAAATGTTGTCCGCATTTCTGTTGAAATACTTCCACACCGAAGAGCTGATTTTTTTGGTATTTTCACCAGGCATGTCAATGGCCCTATTCCTCCCACGGACAACAGGTGTCTCCCCGGGTGCCTGACTTAAACAAACCACCTCACCATCAGAATCCTCCTGGTCAATTTCCTCCCCAGCGCCAGCAACACCCATATCCTCCTCATCCTGGTGTACTTCAACACTGACATCTTCAATCTGACTATCAGGAACTGGACTGCGGGTGCTCCTTCCAGCACTTGCAGGGGGCGTGCAAATGGTGGAAGGCGCATGCTCTTCACGTCCAGTGTTGGGAAGGTCAGGCATCGCAAACGACACAATTGGACTCTCCTTGTGGATTTGTGATTTCGAAGAACGCACAGTTCTTTGCTGCGCTTTTGCCAGCTTGAGTCTTTTCATTTTTCTAGCGAGAGGCTGAGTGCTTCCATCCTCATGTGAAGCTGAACCACTAGCCATGAACATAGGCCAGGGCCTCAGCCGTTCCTTGCCACTCCGTGTGGTAAATGGCATATTGGCAAGTTTACGCTTCTCCTCCGACAATTTTATTTTAGATTTTTGAGTCCTTTTTTTACTGATATTTGGTGTTTTGGATTTTACATGCTCTGTACTATGACATTGGGCATCGGCCTTGGCAGACGACGTTGCTGGCATTTCATCATCTCGCTATGACTAGTGGCAGCAGCTTCAGTACGAGGTGGAAGTCGTTCTTGATCTTTCCCTATTTTTGGAACCTCAACATTTTTGTTCTCCATATTTTAATAGGCACAACTAAAAGGCACCTCAGGTAAACAATGGAGATGGATGGATACTAGTATACTTATGGATGGACGAGCGACTGCCGACACAGAGGTAGCTACAGCCGTGGACTACCGTACTGCGTCTGCTGCTAATATAGACTGGATGATAATGATATAAAAAATATATATATATATATCACTACTGCAGCCGGACAGGTATATATTATATAATGACGGACCTGCTGGACACTGTCAGCACTGCAGACTCCTAAAGTAAGATACTAGTATCAAGAAGATAGAAAAAAAAAACACAACAGGTAGGTGGTATACAATTATGGATGGACGAGCGACTGCCGACACAGAGGTAGCTACAGCCGTGGACTACCGTACTGCGTCTGCTGCTAATATAGACTGGATGATAATGATATAAAAAAAATATATATATATCACTACTGCAGCCGGACAGGTATATATTATATAATGACGGACCTGCTGGACACTGTCAGCAGCACTGCAGACTCCTAAAGTAAGCTACTAGTAGTATCAAGAAGATAGAAAGAAAAAAAAAAACACCACAGGTAGGTGGTATACAATTATGGATGGACGAGCGACTGCCGACACAGAGGTAGCTACAGCCGTGGACTACCGTACTGCGTCTGCTGCTAATATAGACTGGATGATAATGATATAAAATATATATATATATCACTACTGCAGCTGGACAGGTATATATTATATAATGACGGACCTGCTGGACACTGTCAGCAGCACTGCAGACTCCTAAAGTAAGCTAATAGTGGTATCAAGACGATAGAAAAAAAAAAACACCACAGGTAGGTGGTATACAATTATGGATGGACGAGCGACTGCCGACACAGAGGTAGCTACAGCCGTGGACTACCGTACTGCGTCTGCTGCTAATATAGACTGGATGATAATGATATAAAATATATATATATATCACTACTGCAGCTGGACAGGTATATATTATATAATGACGGACCTGCTGGACACTGTCAGCAGCACTGCAGACTCCTAAAGTAAGCTACTAGTAGTATCAAGAAGATAGAAAAAAAAAACACCACAGGTAGGTGGTATACAATTATGGATGGACGAGCGACTGCCGACACAGAGGTAGCTACAGCCGTGGACTACCGTACTGCGTCTGCTGCTAATATAGACTGGATGATAATGATATAAAAAATATATATATATCACTACTGCAGCCGGACAGGTATATATTATAATAACGGACCTGCTGGACACTGTCAGCACTGCAGACTCCTAAAGTAAGCTACTAGTATCAAGAAGATAGAAAAAAAAAAAAACACCACAGGTAGGTGGTATACAATTATGGATGGACGAGCGACTGCCGACACAGAGGTAGCTACAGCCGTGGACTACCGTACTGCGTCTGCTGCTAATATAGACTGGATGATAATGATATAAAAAATATATATATATATCACTACTGCAGCCGGACAGGTATATATTATATAATGACGGACCTGCTGGACACTGTCAGCAGCACTGCAGACTCCTAAAGTAAGCTACTAGTAGTATCAAGAAGATTAAAAAAAAAAACACCACCGGTAGGTGGTATACAATTATGGATGGACGAGCGACTGCCGACACAGAGGTAGCTACAGCCGTGGACTACCGTACTGCGTCTGCTGCTAATATAGACTGGATGATAATGATATAAAAAATATATATATATCACTACTGCAGCCGGACAGGTATATATTATATAATGACGGACCTGCTGGACACTGTCAGCAGCACTGCAGACTCCTAAAGTAAGCTACTACTAGTATCAAGAAGATAGAAAGAAAAAAAAACACCACAGGTAGGTGGTATACAATTATGGATGGACGAGCGACTGCCGACACAGAGGTAGCTACAGCCGTGGACTACCGTACTGCGTCTGCTGCTAATATAGACTGGATGATAATGATATAAAAATATATATATATCACTACTGCAGCCGGACAGGTATATATTATAATGACGGACCTGCTGGACACTGTCAGCACTGCAGACTCCTAAAGTAAGCTACTAGTATCAAGAAGATAGAAAAAAAAAAAACACCACAGGTAGGTGGTATACAATTATGGATGGACGAGCGACTGCCGACACAGAGGTAGCTACAGCCGTGGACTACCGTACTGCGTCTGCTGCTAATATAGACTGGATGATAATGATATAAAAAATATATATATATATCACTACTGCAGCCGGACAGGTATATATTATATAATTAATGACGGACCTGCTGGACACTGTCAGCAGATTGCGTTTATAGAATAAAAACACCACACGACGAGTGTTTAACTTTTTCAGGCAGACAATCACAATATACTGGTGGTCAGACAGTGGTCACTGGTCAGTCACACTGGCAGTGGCACTCTGGCAGCAAAAGTGTGCACTGTTAAATAAAATGTACTCCTGCTACTGCTCCCCAGTCTCTCCCACAATTAAGCTGTGTGAGCACTGAGCACTCAGCACAGTCAGATATACATAGATGATGCAGCACACTGAGGCTGAGCACAGATATGGTATACTGTTACTGTGTCACTGTGTATCGTTTTTTTTCAGGCAGAGAACGGATTATATTAAATAATAATATAATAAAACTGCACTGGTGGTCACTGGTCAGTCACTAGTAAACTCTGCACTCTCTGAGTACTCCTAAGCTCCAGTAAATCAAGTGTCTCACTCTCACTCTCTCTCTTCTAATCTAAATGGAGAGGGCGCCAGCCACGTCCTCTCCCTATGAATCTCAATGCACGTGTGAAAATGGCGGCGACGCGCGGCTCCTTATATAGAATCCGAGTCTCGCGATAGAATCCGAGCCTCGCAAGAATCCGACAGCGGGATGATGACGTTCGGGCGCGCTCGGGTTAGCCGAGCAAGGCGGGAAGATCCGAGTCTGCCTCGGATCCGTGTAAAAAGGCTGAAGTTCGGGGGGGTTCGGATTCCGAGGAACCGAACCCGCTCATCACTAGTTGACATGCCCCCATTTTCTGGAACTCTGGCTGTCACTGAACCTTCCCTGCCCCCAAATGTCCACAGCATGTGAATTATGCAATGGCTTAGGGGGCACTGCCGCCGTCATTGCATCCAGATCAGAAAACATCAGAAATGTACACAAACCATTGCATGAAATGCATAAGGCCCTGCAATGCTTCTTCTTGCACAGTTAAGATTCTCCCAAATTCTGTATGTTCAAATCAGCATGCAAACATGCTATCTGCATGAACAACACACTTTAAGTAAGGATTTAATGAATGTCAATATGGTTCTACTCCAATATACTATCTTTGTTTTTCATTTATTTACACTATATGCACTTAGTTGTTAGATTGATGAGCATCAAATAAGAGCGTGCTAAAAAAAATGCAGTAGGCCATAAAAATCTCAAAAAACACCATACACCATATAAAAAAAGCAGCTCAGTTAGGTACCACTGCGTACTATGGGGGTCATTTTCGACCCGTTCGCACGCAGTGGTTCTTTGCTGTGGTGCGAACAGGTCGGCACTGCGGCTACGCGGCGCCCGCTGGGCAATGATGTCAGGACCATTGAAAGCGATCACAGGAGCGATCGCAAGAAGATTGACAGCGGGAAGGAGGATCGGGGCGGCTACTCACCATTTCCCAGGCATGGTAAGGCGAACGCAGGCGTGTCCAGGTGTTTGGAGGGCGGATGTGTGACGTCACAGCCGGGACCTTCATCGCTTGATCCGTTGCACAGGGTGAGTAGCTGCAGGGCTAGTCTTATTTTGCTTGAAACTTTTTTAGCATAGCAGGGCTGCACAAGTGATCGCAGCCCTGCTATCCTAAAATATACTCCCCTATAGGCGGCGTCTAGTTGATCGCACGAGCAGCAAAAAGTTGCTACGTGCGATCAACTCGGAATGACCACCTATGGGCCTAATTCAGACCTGATTGCAAAATCTTTCTCTAATGGGCAAAACCATGTGCACTGCAGGTGGGGCAGATATAACATTTGCAGGGAGAATTAGATTTGGGTGGGTTATTTTGTTTCTGTGCAGGGTAAATACTGGCTGCTTTATTTTTACACTGCAATTTAGATTTCAGTTTGAACACACCCCACCCAAATCTAACTCTCTCTGCGCATGTTATATCTGTCCCCCTTGCAATGCACATGGTTTTGCCCATTAGAGAAAAATGTTGTTGCGACCAGGTCTGAATTAGGCCCTATATACTGTTGTTTACAGTAATGCACTGCCATCATAATTGGTATGAATAGTATGAATTGTGTAGCCACAATGTACATGTGTACAACTCGAGCCGTACTGAGGGGTCTGGACGCCCCTGGCAAAATGAAGGACATGGAATATAATCCATATAATATTGTGATGTGTTCTGTTCAGATTTTTCTGTTGTCTGTTTTGGGCATAGGACAGTTGTCAACTCTTATTGACTGCATTAATTAGGAGCTATCAATTCATTAGGTGTAACTTGATGACAGCTTTTCTGAAAAATCTGTCTAATGTTATGTACTAGCGTACTATAGCTGCGAACAGCCGCATTTTATAATGGTCAGAAAAAACACAGCAAAGCGATCAACCCTAGAATAATCCTGTGTACATTGCATAATGCGGATTGCAGACTGATTGCAGATTTAAGGGAGAAATATCGGCTGCGCTTAAGGTGCTTTGCAATTGGGTATAAATCACGGAGAGCTGACCACCTTCTAAATAAAATGGATTTATTACAATAAAAAATACATTAACAACATTTAAAATAAATCATATAAAACATAATGAGTGACAAATAGTACTCTGAAACACCATAGAATGAACACACAGTATCAATAGAGATTTAAGTGTGGTGTTCACCTAATTCTAAGTATAGAATTGAAACTTATTTTAAAAATTGTAGCAGCGATGTAACTAAACGGTTACAATATAACTATCTGCAATATGGATGGAGACAGCAACCTATAGGTTTATTTCACCAATAATCTGAGACAGAAAAATGAGGGGCCCAGCAGTCAGGTGTGCAATAAGCAGTATACAATTTTACCTCTCCTGTGGGCTGGTACTACCGAGCGTCCTCGGTATAGTCCTGTGTGGAGCCCACCGTATGATGTTTTAGGAAGAGAGACTTGATTAAGGAATAATCATGCTGATTAGCTGTTATATTAGGAGTCCCGGATACAGGGTAATTCCCTGTGTGTTACCTTGGGCTGGTGGAAATCCTTTTTGTGCCCTAAGCATAGGTATTAACACGTTTTCCAGGACATCAAGGAAGCACACGCTGAAGCCGCTAATTGCGGTGAAGGTTCACAGATGTTATCCAGAATCGTTGTGCTGGTTTGTGTGATTGCAGATTTATGTTTAGATAAGCTGAAGGCTGCATAAGCCTGAGGCCATATAAGAGATCAACTTTTTGTGATTGGTTGTTTAAATGACTAAGCAGTTGCTAGGCAGATCAGTTTTCCCTGTTGGTTTTTTCCTATTGGATTAGAAGGTTGTGCTTCAAGCTTAATAGGAGGGTCTTAGGATAGTATATAGGTGGGGGCCATTTTCCTAGACTTCCTCTTGCCATTCATTTTATGGCCAAGGAAGGATAAGTACCTGTTACAGCACTTGCTTTGATTCCTGTTATATTCTCCTTGCTGTTTCTATACCCTCTCCCCTCTCATTTGTTTCCACTGCTGCATAAGTTGTTCCCACTGCTGCAAGATTTTAATTTTATCCGCTGCTCACCACCCCCCCTATGATGCCGCGCCCACGCCGCTCTGCCCCTCCACCCCGCCGCCTCATAGAGGCTGTGGGCACCCCCCGCTCCCGCTCCCCTAGTGCTGCTCCCTGCAGGCTGCCTACGACGGCGGCGGCCATGCGGCGGGGTCGGGCCGCGACGGCTCGCTGCCCTGCCAGTCGGAGACAGGCGGCCAGCGGCCGCACGGCGCGTGGTGCCGGGACACGCGGCCCGGCCGGGCCGCGGTCATCGGCGTCCACGGCAGCGCAGTCTCCAGCGTCGGCTCCCTTGATGGGTGCGCTGGTCAGCGCCAGGCCTCCCCCGCCTTCCCCGCAAGCGGCTCCCAGCGGCGGCTCGGGCGCCCACGTGGTGCCGGGCGGCCGTGACGGGGCGGCGGAGGGCGGGGTGGGGATGAGTCCATCAGGGGGGAACTTGGATAGGGGACCGCTGGGTGAGTTGCCCGTGGTCCCCAGCTCTGGCCTCACTGCGCATGTACCCCTCCCTGCAGAGGGGCCTGCGGCGCCCACATATAGAAGTGGGGATGTAGGGATAGTATCGGGGCTCAGTGTACATGGGGCTGGGGGCGTGGTGGGGACCGCCGCAACACCCGCCCCGTCATTAGTCTCATGGCTGGGGTTCCCGGATGGAAATGCCGGATCAGGGGATTTTGGGTTAGGCCCACGGTCACCCATGGCTACGCTACCCGTAGCGGGGTCCCCGTACATCGGGCTGCAGACCGTGTCCCCCGGCCCGCCGGGGGCATTTCAGCTGGTGGCGACTCAGGCATCCATAGCGGCGGCTTACCAGCTGCCCGGCCCTGCTCACTCGTTTGCGGCACCGCAAGGCTTCGCTTCAGGCCAATTTTTCCCCGGTGGCCTTGCGGGATCTCTCGCGCCGGCTTTCCCTACAGCTACAGGAGCGCCCTCCGTGGGCATACCGCTGGCGCCCGCTTCACAATTTTACCCGTACTTTGCCGGCTCGGGCGCAGGCGTCCAGACCACATGGTCGGTCGTCGGCCCCCGGGTCATGGTGCCCCTCCCTGCCTTTGCGGGCTCGCAACCGGGGCAGTCCCTGGTCGGTGGGAATCATTTAGCCCGACGTTGGCCACCCCTCCCGGCACCCCCTCGGTTCCTCCCAGTGTCATCCGGATTCACGGGGGCGAGCGGCTACACGCCGCATACTGCATGGTGGCCTGCTTACCCCGTGGGTTTCAGTGCTGGGGGCGGGGCTGCTTTCACACACCCCGTCGGGTACACCTCGGTTGGGAGTCCTCACCTGCAGCTTCCCGCCGGCCCTCCGCCGCGGAGCGGCGGGGCGGGGCCTCCTCCCCCTCAGGCTCACCCCATTGCTAATGAAGCGTTGGTCTCCTCCGCGCCTGTTGTCCCCACTGTTTCTCCCGCACAGGTACTAGCTGGTGCCGGGGCTACGTCCGGTGGGAGGCGACGGTCGCGGACAGCCCAACATCGACGGGGGAAGTGCGGCCACCAACGGAGGCGGGCGCGACGGACGACGCGGTTCCGGGTCCTTCTAACACAGGTGAGCTAACCCTTCCTTTACACATTTCGACCTGTAGTTCCTCATCATCTAGCAGTGTTTCGTCAGGTTCTCCGCGGCGCCCGCGTAAATTAGCTAGACTCATCTCGCGGCGTATGGCGAAGGAGGCGCAGAAGGTGGCCACGCCTGCGCCGGCGGTCCCGCTTGACCCCCCCCGTTATGGGGAGATGGTACATTGCGCCAACACGGCAGTTACGCGGGGGGTTCATAAGCGCATGCGAGATAAAATCCGGAAGGGGAAGTACGTAGACATATTCATCCTTACGGAGGAAATGCGACAGGGTTTTGACGCTGCCAAGAAGCCGGGTGGCATTGGGGAAAATGCGATTCGCAATTTTCACCAGTGGTTGCGAGGGTTTTTGGTTTTTACCGCTTGCTACACGAAATCGCGGCCCTCGGAGTATTCCAACTTAGTTAAGTATTTGTTTTTGGTACATGACATGTACTTAAAATCCAAGGGTTCCGCTTGGCAGGATTACGACGAGAAGTTCCGTCGCAATCAGGATGGCAACCCCCTCCTGCCCGCGGGTTTTAAAGATGTTGAGGTGTGGTTGGAAGTTACACAGCAGGTTAAGCCCACCCCGGACATCACGGTCAAGAAGCCCGGGGCGGCCGGGGCTACGGGTTCCCGCTTGATAGGGAAAGGTAAGTGCTTTGCCTACAACGACGGCAAATGCGTTAAAGGGGCGAGTTGTCGTTTTCGCCACTCGTGTAAATTGTGCGGGGCAAGTCACCCGGCCAAGGATTGCTCCTCAGCAGCAAGCGGTAAGCCCTCCGCTCCCGCCGAGGCCGGGGGAGTTGGCAAGTAAGTTTTTCTCCCCGATTCTAGTTCCCGAGTTGCGGCGCTGGCTTAGCCTTTACCCCGACGAGTCGGCTGCGTCGTTTCTCTTGGAGGGTTTTCGTAACGGTTTTCGTTTGCCCATTTCGGATTCGGTGCACGTGGTGGCGCGCCAGAATTTGAGATCGGCTCGCGAATTTCCACAGGAGGTCCGGCGGAAAGTGGACGGGGAGATTGGCCTGGGGCGCATGGCAGGGCCCTACGCCTTTCCCCCGCTGCCCTCCTTGTGCATTTCCCCAGTAGGGGTGGTGCCCAAGAAGGCCGCGGGCAAGTTTCGCTTGATACAGTACTTGTCGCACCCTCCGGGTTTGTCGGTCAACAACGCTATTCCGGAGGCACAGTGCAGGGTACGTTATCAGTCTTTTGATGACGCGCTGCGCTTGGTGCGAGATTGTGGTCCGGGTGGGCTGTTGGCAAAATTGGACGTGGAGTCGGCCTTTCGGCTACTCCCGCTGCACCCGGATTCCCTGCGGTTTCTGGGTTTCAAACTAGGGAGCGAATTTTACGTGGATCGGTGTCTCCCCATGGGTTGTTCTGTCTCCTGCGCCTACTTTGAGTGTTTTAGCACATTTTTGCACTGGTGCGTCCAGACCGCCTCCGGCCAACCGGGGGTGGCTCACTACCTGGACGACTTTCTCTTCGTAGGGCCGGGGGACAGTTCGATCTGTGGGGATATTCTGTCGGTGGCTAGATCATTATTCGACAAGTATGGGGTGCCGGTCGCGCAGGACAAGTGTGAGGGCCCTTGCACTTGTCTTAGCTATCTAGGTATCGAAATTGACACGGTGGGGGGTTGCTGTCGCCTACCCGAGGATAAAGTGCGTAAGCTTTTGGATTTAATTACTGACTGTTTAGGCAAACGCAGGGTTCGGCTTAAGCAGGTGCAGTCTTTGCTGGGTTCTTTCTATTTTGCGTGCCGGATCATCCCCATGGGTAGGATTTTCTGTCGCAAACTTCAACGGGCCACGGCGGGGACGGTCCGGCAGAATCACACCGTGTACCTTTCCCGCGAGATCAGAGATGATTTGCGGATTTGGGCCTCTTTCCTGGTGTCCTTCAACAGGGAGGTTTTGTGGCCGGCGCCTTGTTGTTCCAGTAAGCAGCTGCAATTGTTCACGGATGCCTCAGGCAGTCAGGGTTTTGGCGCGTTTTTTGCTGGGGCATGGTGCGCGGCTGCTTGGCCGGCCTCTTGGGTAACGCGTGGGTTTACCAAGAACCTCCTTTTGCTGGAATTGTTCCCGATCATAGTGGCGCTTGAATTATGGGCCTGCCAGTTCGCAAATAGGCACATCTCGTTTCGTTGCGACAACTTGGGGGTGGTACATGCGATTAACAATCAGCGTTCATCTTCGCCGCAGGCTCTGAGGCTGCTACGGCATCTAGTGTTAGTTTGCTTGCGGCGCAATATTAATTTCGGTGCCCGCCACGTTCCCGGAATTGACAATGGAATTGCGGATGCATTGTCTCGGTTCCAATTTGACAAATTCAGGGCGTTGGTTCCGGGAGCGGCGGCAGAGGGGTTACAGTGCCCGCCTTCTGTCTGGCAGATTGTCGAGTCGGGTTAGCTGCTTTAGCAAGGTGTGCTCTGGCTCCCTCCACTCTCAGAGCATACGATGCGGCCTGGCGGGATTGGTCGGTTTTTCAGCGTAGGTACGGGGTAGCAGGTGAGTCCTCGGCCGACGCCCTGATGACCTTTGTTTGGGAACATTACCAAAACGGTAGGTCAAAAGCGGCCATGGCATCTGCCCTTGCGGGCATTTCTTTTCACTCGCGGCTCCACGGGATGACGGACCCCACGGGGTCTTTTATCCTTTCCAGAGCGCTGAAAGGTTGGGCTAGGTTGCGCCCGGCGCCTGCGGACTCACGTAGACCCATGACGTTGCAGCTTCTAGCAGAGTTGATGCGTGTGCTGCCCCAAATTGCGTCCTCGGATTTCGAGGTGGCGCTGTTTCGTTGTGCGTTTGCCCTAGCCTTTTTTGGGGCTTTTAGAGTGAGCGAGTTGGTGGCATGCAGCAAGGCGTCTCGGGAGTCGGGTTTACTTTACGGAAATGTGCGCTTGCAGGAAGGCCTGTTGCTCTGTAGGATTGTGCGATCCAAGACAGATCAAACAGGTCGGGGCCGCTGGTTGTCTTTGGAGGCTCAGGAGGAAACGGGGGTTTGCCCGCTGCGTTTGACGCAGGAGTATGTACGGTTGAGGCCTCCGGGGGGCGACCAGCTGCTGGTGCACGCGCAGGTTGACCCTCTGACAAAATTTCAATTTGCTGCTGTGTTCAAAAAATGTTTGGCGGCATTGGGCTTGCAGGGGGCGGACTTCGGTACCCATTCCTTTCGGATTGGGGCGGCTACTCATGCAGCGGCTACAGGTACATCACCTGTGGCTATTCGGGAGCTGGGCCGTTGGAAGTCGGCCTCCTATAGGTCCTATGTCCGTTTAGATAAGTTATAAGTGCGCCTGTTGCGCTAACCCAAAAACGTGTTTACTCGTCGGTTTCTGAACGCTTATCGTTCAGGAATCGAGGGTGTGAAGTGAATTTTTAAAATTTTTCCTCCGAGTGGGCCTAATTTCAATTGGCTGTTCTATCAAGGTCCACGGGAGGTTTTTTGATTTTTCTCCTTCACTTGGGTTTTTTGTGTTGCGTGTGTTTATGTAATATTATGTCACAATCTGATGTTAGGATATTTTCTTTTGCAGCTATCATCAATTTTGGGGACCATGTATGGCTGGTTGGCCATTCCTATATTTTTTGGGCGGTAAAGCATCCCATGGCACTTAGGGCAGGTGCGGTTTTTGGGTCTAGGCAATTACGATGGTTAGGTGTTCGAGGTATGTTATGGGGCGATTTGTTGCGGCTCCTTTTTTCTCGAGAGCGCCGCTGGGGTCGCCCCAGTTGTATCATCATTCATTTAGGTGGTAATGATCTAGGTCGAGTTAAAGGCATAGACTTGATTTTGTCCGTTAAGGCGGATTTGGTGGCGATCCGTGGTCACTGGCCGGGAGTCTGCATTGTTTGGTCGGAGATGGTGCCACGTTTCCATTGGCGTGGTGCGGTGCGTTTCTCGGCATTGGAGAAGGCACGCAAGAAGGTGAACTCGGTGGTGTCTCTTTTTGTCAGGGCCATAGGTGGAGTGGCGATCAGGCATCCTCTGCTGGTGCTTAGGAACAGGCAGTTCTACAAGGAGGATGGGGTTCATCTTTCTCCGGAAGGAGTGCAGTTTTTCCTGGAGGATATTTTTGGTCTTTTTCGGTAGGGATATTTATTTTTCTTAGTTGGTTATTGTTGTGGTTGCGGATGGCGGTGGCGGTTTGGTAAACCTTGGTGGCGGGAAGTCGCTACCAACCAGCTGTCACACAGGCATAAGTGGTCATTGTGGGGCTCCCTCTTTAGAAGGACGGCAGGTGTGTCCTTTTCTTGCGGTTGGACATTTAGACGTTCCCCTGCGGGAACCGAACGTTTGCCAGAGAAAGAGGGGTAAGGCCAGCACAATGCGGGTTATGCGGGAAGGAGGCGGGGTATGTGTACTCCCCTCCTTGGTTTGGTGGTTTTCATCTAGGTGACTGGTGCTGGTGTTTGGCAGCGACTTTCTGTTTGCCATCCTCCAAACTAAATTTAAGTCTATATTCAAAATCAATTCTAATTCGATCACAATTATAGTTTAAAGAGTTGGTCAGCGATTAATAAACATTGTCTGACCTTTAACTCCAGCTACTGTGTCCGTGTCTTTATTTCAGTGTGTGGTGTTTAATTTAGTGATAAGCTAGCTTAAAGAAAAGGTTTATGTAATCACAATAAAGTTATGAGCGCCTTAGATAAGCTGAAGGCTGCATAAGCCTGAGGCCATATAAGAGATCAACTTTTTGTGATTGGTTGTTTAAATGACTAAGCAGTTGCTAGGCAGATCAGTTTTCCCTGTTGGTTTTTTCCTATTGGATTAGAAGGTTGTGCTTCAAGCTTAATAGGAGGGTCTTAGGATAGTATATAGGTGGGGGCCATTTTCCTAGACTTCCTCTTGCCATTCATTTTATGCCCGCCCGCCCTCCCGGATTTCAGCTACGGTTTGTTGATTTTGCAGTTGGCTATTGAAAGCCAGATTGGCGGGAAGTCGCTACCAACCAGCTGTCACCAGGCATAAGTGGTCATTGTGGGGCTCCCTCTTTAGAAGGACGGCAGGTGTGTCCTTTTCTTGCGGTTGGACATTTAGACGTTCCCCTGCGGGAACCGAACGTTTGCCAGAGAAAGAGGGTAAGGCCAGCACAATGCGGGTTATGCGGGAAGGAGGCGGGGTATGTGTACTCCCCTCCTTGGTTTGGTGGTTTTCATCTAGGTGACTGGTGTTGGTGTTTGGCAGCGACTTTCTGTTTGCCATCCTCCAAACTAAATTTAAGTCTATATTCAAAATCAATTCTAATTCGATCACAATTATAGTTTAAAGAGTTGGTCAGCGATTAATAAACATCGTCTGACCTTTAACTCCAGCTACTGTGTCCGTGTCTTTATTTCAGTGTATGGTGTTGTTTAATTTAGTGATAAGCTAGCTTAAAGAAAAGGTTTATGTAATCACAATAAAGTTATGAGCGCCTTATATCCTGGAGGCATTTTGAATAAACAGTTTGTACAGGAACAGATCTTGGTTACATTGACTCAACACTTGAGTTGACAGAAAACATATCCTCCTGCAGCTTTTTCACTAATGAAAAAATTACAGTATATTAATTAGGTTTGTAAGATTGCAGATTATTATTACCAAACACTCTAGAAATTAATAACTTTGGTTTGAATAAAATTTTCTGTTCTTATTCAAGTTTGACTGCTGGTTAATAAGTTGTTACCATAAATTGGTAAGCACCAACATTGTCACCAACACACGACATTGGTGGATGCTTTATACTTGCTTAAAAGTGGGATAACCTTTGAGAAAAGTGTATACAGTACAGCATACCAACACATCCACAAATAAAATCATTATATACTCATATTTTTTCCTGATTTATGTATTGTTTTGGTTTTTTTATTTTTACTTTTTTAAATGGGATACCTAAGTTGGACATACATATTTATGTTTAAATCATTTAGCGTGACAACCTGTATTGTTTATTCAGATGTATCCTCAAACATCTTTGCTCATTGCGCAGCATTCAGGTGTCCCAGTCGCAGCATGTAACTTCCCATGCTCAGGGCCGTCTTTTTGTATGGGCTCAATGGGTCTTGCCCAAGGGCCCCAGGAGTAACCGGAGATATCCGACTTCAAAGCAGTGGTCCCCATCCAAGCCTGTTATTTGCTCTTCCCAGCCAGATAGCTCGAGTTCTGTCTGACTTACAGTTTTTCAGAAGGTATACTCCAAAAGCTGGGACTCTCCTCTTTTGGTGAACACTGGCAGCTTGTCTATACTATGCCCAGAACCAGAGATATCAGCTTTCAAGCAGCTGGTCCCAGCTCCAGCGCCACATGCCTAATATGCAGTTTTATACTTTCAGTGGTGGATTGCTCTGGCTGCTGAACTCTGATCCCCAAGTCCCCAGAACCTCCTGAAAGGTGGGACTCTCTATTTTTTTTATCCAATTAAAGCTAGGAAATTTATTTTTAGGAACTGGAGATATCTGCAGTAAAGCAAGTTGCCCTCCCACCAGAAAATTATGAATATTAAGCCCACTCCACTATTGACCCCTCCCCTGTGTATTAAACACCCCCTACCACCCTGGAAGTCGCATACCTTGGCCCCTTCATTTAGTCCAATGTCCCCTTTTACAGTTTAGTGTTCTCCTTCCTGGTCCATCTGTGCAGTAATGGAGTAATTAGCAGAAATTGTTTCTCCAGGTCCTACATGCTGAGCGGAAGATAGAACACCCCCTACCACCCACAGGACAGCAAAGCTGCCGATGATAGCATCCCCCACCCCTACCACTGATGGGTGGGTAGGGGGCCCAGTGCATTGCTGTGCCCAGAGGCCTACACTGCTGTTAAGACGGCTCTGCCCATGCTAGCATAGCATTCCCATTGCAACATTTGATAACATACTGTACGACGCTAGTGAATACACGCCATGCAATACACAGTTTAGCAGCTGGGTGGCAAATGCTCCAAAGATGAAAATACAATACCGAATACAATATTGTAGCAGTGGATGCAGAACCCTGATAGGTCAGACAATCATGTTCAGGCACAATAAATGCTTTGGGCCTCACATAAGTCATTCCCTCGGCTACACATAATAGTGGTCACACTCTTTATCTTTTCTTCCAGATTGGATTAGAAGCCTCTGATCTAAAAATAAAGCCAGTCGCATAGTCAGACCACCACTCAATCTCAGTCGCAACCCCTTGATATAGAACTATGCAGTAATGAGGGTCTGTTAATATCCTTGTTCCCTAGTCCTTTAGTATAACAGGGACATGACAGCTCCAGGGGATATTATCCCCTTGTGCTTACTACACCATCAAGTTCCTTAAATTGAAAGATGATGGAGAAAGACAAACCTGGAAGTTAAAACTACTCAAATATATTGGAAAATATCAATCAACAATCACCTGCAAGAAAGCAGCTTCTTTAAAATTAGATCATGGCAGCAAACAATAGGCCAGCTCAGCTATTGCATAAAGTGGAGATATTTTCCAAACCAGCAAGCCTGCAGCATGATAAACCCTTTCCCAGTCAAGAAGTAATGAGTTTGCAAAATTCTTTGTAGACAAAGTATCCACTATCCTGGCTGGAATCCTCACAGTGCCACCAAATGAGTACCAATCTACCAAACCTGCCAATATAAGCCACCTTTCTTCATGGAACAGCTTTGAGCAAATGGATGTCCTGCCACTTGTGATCTAGACCCTGTCTCAAACAAACTTCTAATTGGGTGTATGGACATAATTGACCCTGTATTTGGAAAACGAATTAAATTCTCTTTGCAGACAGGCATTTTTCTTGTACCTCTAAAACACAGGTTCTCAAACTCGGTTTTCAGGAACCAACACGGTCCATATTTTGCAGGTCACCTGTAGATTTTTTAAAATGTGACAGTGCAGCTGCAAGGTGAAATGGAAAATGTGAACTGTGTGGGGTCCTGAGGACCGAGTTTGAGAACCACTGCTCTAAAGGAAGCAATTATCAGACCACTTCTTCAAAAAAATGAATTTATACCGAAACTGCATAACCAACTACAGTATCAAACCTTCTGTTTCTAGGAAAGGTTATTGAGAAAGTGGTTGCAACTAGAACTAGAAACCCACCTGTCAATCCATAATATTTAAGATTCATTCCAATCAGGTTTCAGGAGAAGACATAGCACTGAAATAGCCCTGGTATGTGTGCTTAATGATCTGCTAATGACAAGAGACAAAGGTTACTGGTCAACCTTAATCCTTCTGGATCTCTCAGCATTTGACACCATGGACTGTGGGATTCTAATTGAGCACCTAAAGAATTTCTGTGGCCTGATGGTACAATCCTTAGCTAGTTCAAATAATTTCTCACTGTCAGGTCACAGAGATTTTCTTCTGGAGTATACTCATCATCGCCAGTGCCACTGCCGTGTGGTATCCCACAGGGTTCTATGCTATCTCCCAAAATTTTTGCAGTATACATGCTACCATTGGTGTGAAATAATCAGACGACATGGTCATTTCTACCACTGTTATGCAGTTGATACACAACTGTACCTGTCCTTTGCTCCAGGTACTGAGAACCCAATAATGGCTGAGCTACAGGAGTGGATTAGTGCCAGTTGGCTGTTACTGAACCCTTATGATATGTCAAAGCTTGGGAATTCAGAACTACAAAATATTATTATTATTATTATTATTATTATTATTATACTACTACTACTAATAATAATAATAATAATAATATTATTGTGCAGGGTTTTTTTTGTGCATGTGCGCGCAACCAGTCTTTTTAATAATATTGCACAAGTGGTGTTCCCATCTGCTACAGTACATGTATAAAGAAAGATGGCTTTGCAGCTACAGTAATTGCTGCACACATTGGTGCTAGCAGCTTGCTCAATATGAAACTAACACTGTATGCAAAAAAGATGCCTTTTCAGCTTTCAATAAAAAGCAATGCTGGCAATTGTAGTCAGTATTGTATACAGTGGTATTACTCAACATGACGATCATCGATACACATACAGTAGAAAACCATTGTGACTGATGTTATGGTTGGCCTACTGGTTAAGGTAAATGCTTCACATAGAAGTCACAGGTTTGAATCATGATCAGGTCTGTGGCATTGAGCAATGTCATTTTGATATCAATATTATTTTATCGTCAATGCAGTATACTGTATTATTTTCATATTAGTTTTGCACGTGAATTTACCCTTCATCTCTATGCAATACCAAATATATCTTGGACGCTAAACTGCTGTATACAGGACAGTACATTGTGGATAGCAGCTTGCTCAACATAACGCTTATCAGTACACATAACTGTGGTAGTTTAAAGATGCACACACAGCTTTCAATAAAATAAGATGAATTAATGCTCAGTATTGTTAGGGTACTGTACTGAGCTCACTGCATGGCTCAGCACCTCCCCCCACTCTTCAGTTCAATGCTGTGCTACCGAGATAACTTGGCTGCTAAACCGCTATAGGTAATACATTCTCAAGAGCAGCTTGCTCAACATGATGCACCGGTATACACAACTATGGTGATGTAATGACGCACACATAGCATTAAATTAAAATTAGATTAACTCATGTTCACTATTGTTAGGGTACTGTACTGAGCTCATTGCATAGCTCAGCACGTCCCCCATTTATATGCTATGCCACCAAGATGGATTGGACTCTAAACAGCTGTAGACATGAGTGGTAATTCAGAGTTGATCGCAGCAGAAAATTTGTTAGCAGTTGGGTAAAATCATGGCCCTCATTCCGAGTTGTTCGCTCGCTAGCTGCTTTTAGCAGCATTGCAAACGCTAGGCCGCCGCCCTCTGGGAGTGTATCTTAGCTTAGAAGAATAGCGAACGAAAGATTAGCAGAACTGCTACTAAATAATTCCCTGCAGTTCCTGAGTAGCTCCAGACCTACTCCTAGACTGCGATCTCCTCAGTCCGTTTAGTTCCTGGTTTGACGTCACAAACACGCCCTGCATTCGGCCAGCCACTCTCCCCCGTTTCTCCAACCACTCCTGCGTTTTTACCTGGCACGCCTGCGTTTTTTAGCACACTCCCTGAAAACGGCCAGTCACCGCCCAGAAACACCCACTTCCTGTCAATCACACTACGACCACTCGAGCGATGAAAAAACGTCGCTCAAGCTTGTGTAGATCTACAAAGTTTTGTGTGAAAGTACTTAGCGAATGCGCGCTGCGTACCATGCACATGCACATTTTTGCCATTTTTTTACTTGATCGCTGCACTGCGAAAATCGACAGCGAGCGAACAACTCGGAATGACCACCCATGTGCACTGCAGGTGTGGCAGATATAACATTTGCAGAGAGAGTTAGATTTGGGTGGGTTATTTTGTTTCTGTGCAGGGTAAATACTGGCTCCTTTATTTTAACATTGCAATTTAGATTTCAGTTTGAACACACCCCACAGCACAGCTACGATCATTCCGAGTTGATCGTAGCTGTGCTAAATTTAGCACAGCTAGGATCATTCACACTGACATGCGGGGGGATGCCGAGCACAGGGCTAGTCCGTCCTGCATGTCAGTGCCGCCCCTTACCCGCAGAAGTGCAAAGGCATCGCACAGCGGCGATGCCTTTGTACTTCAAGAGTAGCTCCCGACCAGCTCAGCTTTAGCATGCTGGCCGGGATCTACTCGTCGCTCCCTGGCCCACAGCAGCTGCGTGTGACATCACGCAGCCGCCGCAGCCCGCCCCCCCAACAGTCCGGCCATGCCTGCGTTGGCTGGACCGCTCCCCCTAATCGGCGGCTTAATGACGCCGTCCAGCCCACTCCCGCCCAGCAACCGTTCGGCCTCAGAGGCGATCGCTAGGCTATGACGACTGCCATGCGCCGGCGCACTGTGGCGCTGGCGCATGCGCAGTTCCGACCTGATCGTTGCGCTGCGACAAACTGCAGCGAGCGATCGGGCCGGAATGACCCCTATGGTTTTGTCCAACTGCTAACAAATTTGCTGCTGTGATCAACTCTGAATTAGGCCCATTGTCGCTCGCTAGCAGCTTGCTCATCAGTACACATAAGGTAGAAAACAGGTGTGACTGATCTTATGGCTTGCCTGTGGGGGCTAGTAGATAAGGTGAATGTTTTACGTTGCAATCACCTGGAGTACAAATCCCTTTAAGGAGCATTTTTGTTATCAATATTGTTTTATCTTCAATACAGTATATATGTTTTTTTAAATTTACTTTTGCATTGCTCTGCATGTGTATCATTTGACAATCAAGACACAATTATTAATTTTTTAATGACAATGTACACTAGTTATCTACATTCATTCAACGCTTTCTTTTTTTTTCTGAACATACTGTAGACCTTCAGTACCAGCTACCCAAAACATGTCTATTTTTATGTAAATGTATGGCTGTATAATGTGTGCTTGCTGTGGGGTAAGGTGAAAGAAGGACGCAGCATTCTCAAAACAAAAAAGGTGATGTATTCATACTGACCACTTGCACAGTTACTGTGCTGCTATGCTGCTATGGTATTCCACCTGGGGTAAAGAGGCACACACAGCTTTTAATAAAACAAGCTCTTGTTCATCATTGTTATAGAACTGTGCTAAACTCGCTGCATGGCTCCGCACCTTACCCCACCATTCATTTCTAGGCTATGCCACACAGATGGCTTGTACAGTAAACCACTATGGACAGTACGTAGTCAATAGCAACTTACTCAGCATGATGCACACTCATACACATAACTGTTTTGGTGTAAAGATGAAATTGTAGCTTTCAATAAAATGACATGTTGACACTTGTAGTCAGTACTGTATACAGTATCCCTTGCTCAACAAAAACACAAAGGAAGTACAGTCCAGTTGTAAAACACAATACACAGTACAGTACATACTGACTAGGGAGGGCCGCTGGGGCCTGGCTGTGACTCCTCCTCTGCCTCCTCCTTCTCCCCATCACTGGGCAGCAGCCTCTGTGGACGCCGCCTCTGATGTTGGTACTCCATATGGTGGCCCTGCCAATGTTCTATGAAAAAAAATCCAATTACAGTATTGTGCTGTACATCCATAATTGATACTTGTAATAAGCATAGTCGAATACTGTTTTTTGCTAGATTATAGGAAAACAAATAAGTTCACAGAACAGGAACAAAAGAATTCCCAAATGCTTTTGCCATAGTGGGGTAAAAAAAAACATACAATAGCCCCCCTATGAACCCCCCCCCCACATTGTCACCGCTAGGGTAAAATAAAATCACACAAAAGCCCACCCCAGAACACACACACATTGACACATAGACCCCATCCATGAATAAATTCACAAATTTGCACTGACCGGGTAAAAGAAACACAGAATAGCACCCATATGAAAAAAAAACATTGACACTGATGGGTTAAAAAAACAAAACAATAGTCCCCCTCTTGAGTTAACCCACAAATTTCCACTGACAGTGTAAAAAAAAATACAGTAGCATCACCATAAAAAAACCCACACAATGACAACGACAGGGTAAAAAAAAAACACAATAGCCCCTTTTATGAATAAACCCGCACATTTCCACCGAGAGGGTAAAACCCCCTCCCCCCACACACACAATAGCCCCCCATGAAAAATTGAACACACTTCCACAGGCAGGGTGAAAAAACACACACACCCCCACCGATTAATAAACCCACACATTTCCACCAACAGGGTAAAAAAAAACACAAGGCTTGAAGAAGAGACCTGGGGGTTTATTTACTAATATTCAACGTGTTTGAGTCGGTTTGGGTAGAGTTTAAACTCAATTTTTATCGGGTGCATTTTCCTGCAACTTTTTGAATCTATCTATGGTAATTTACTAAGCTGCCGAGTTTTCTAGTTTCGTATTTTCCGATGTCGATGTGATTCGTATTGTCGGGCAGTGTTTGATGGGAGTGATTAGTAAAACACTGCTGGACATAACATAATGAATCCCGGCCGGATCTGTGAGATCCGTGGAGGGCTTCATTGTGTGCATTATGACAAGTGATGAAAGGGTTAAAAATTGGAGAGAAAAAAATTGCGTGAGGTCCCCCCTCCTATGCGTAACCAGCCTCGGGCTCTTTGAGCCAGTCCTGGTTGTAAAAATACAGGGAAAAAATGCATAGGGTTCCCCCACATTTAAACAACCAGCACTGGGCTCTGTGCCTGGTCCTGGTGCCAAAAATATGGGGTCAAAAGACGTAGGGGTCCCCCGTATTTTTAACACCAGCAGTGGGCTCCACTAGTCAGAGAGCTAATGCCACAGCAGGGGGACACTTTTATATTGATCCCTGTGGCCCTGGCATTACAACTAGTCACCCCTGGCCAGGGTACCCTGGAGGAGTGGGGACCCCTTAAATCAAGGGGTCCCCCCCAACCACCCAAGGACCAGGGGTGAAACTCGAGGCTGTCCCCCCCATCCGTGGGCGGTGGATGGGAGGCTGATAGCCTTTTGTGTAAAATAAGAATTTTTTTGTAGCAGAACTACAAGTCCCAGCAAGCCTCCCCCGCAAGCTGGTACTTGGAGAACCACAAGTACAAGCATGCGGGGGAAAACGGGTACACTGGTACCTGTAGTTCTACTACAAAAAAATACCCAAATAAAAACAAAACACAGACAACCGTGAAAGTACAACTTAAATGTACATACATGCACACTTACATACATACTTACCTATGTTGACACGGAGCCCTTCGGTCCTCTTCTCCAGTAGAATCCATGGGGTACCTGTAAATAAAATATATACTTACAAACAATCCGGTGTAGATCGGTCCTCTTCTTTCTAGTTGTAATCCACATACTTGTTAAAATAAAAAAATGAAATACCCAAACCACGAACTGAAAGGGGTCCCATGTTTACACATGAAACCCCTTTCCCCAACTGGCGGGACCCCCAGTGACTCCTGTCAAAGAGGGTCCCGCCAGCCAATCAGGGACCGCCACGTCATGGCACTCTCCTGATTGGCTGTGCGCAGAGCATGGTGCTGGTTGTTTAAATATGGGCGAACCCTATGCATTTTTCCCCTGTATTTTTACAACCAGGACTGTCTCAAAGAGCCCGAGGCTGGTTATGCTTAGGAGGGGGGACCCCACGCAATTTTTTTTTTACATTTGTCACCTAAACAGACACTTTCCCACAGATAACCATGCACAGATCTCACTGGTCCGTACATGATTATCCAAACTCGCCAGGAAAAAGCAGTACTATTTTTTTGCTGCTTTTTTTAACGATTCGAAAACAAATACACCCGCAATTGAGCATTCAGAGACAAACACCCAAATATGAATGAATAGTAAATTCCTGTGTTGTATGAACAAACAGCCGCGTTTGACCGATGGTCTATTCATTCGTATTTCTGAACTTTGCCGTCAAAACCATTACGAATAGCCCAAACACTGCCGAGATTTGTGCTTAGTAAATTCCTGTGTTGCCACTTAGAAAAAACAAAAATCGGACAAAATCGGAACTTTAGTAAATAAACCCCCTGCTGTCTCAAAACATGTTGCAATTCTTCACCAGTGATTGCTATAAAGAAGAGTACAGCCGACCATCCTGGGAAATTTTTCGGTTTCTGCTGTGGGGCCATGTGCAAGGAGAACCTGGTTACTCTGCACATTTACACCTGTAGCTCCAACACATCATCCTTTGTAGGATTTTGACTTTTCTCTATCCTATATTACAGACTTTATGTTATTAAAAGAGTGCCATCGCTGTTATTGTCCATCCTTCTCTGTAATTTTGAATTAAATTTGCATCTTGTTATTTTACATCTTTTCTGCTTATATTGGTTCAGTGGATAGCGCCAATCGCGTGACACTACCTCCAGATCTACAGTATTGATGAGTGGTCAAGCCATCTTGGTGGCATAGCATAGAAATGAAGGATGGGGAGGTGCCGAGCTATGCAATGAGTTCACCACAGTACCCTAACAATAGTGATCATGAGTTCATCTCATTTTATTGTAAGCTGTGTGTGCACCTTTATACCACAGCAGTTTTGTGTACTGATTGGTATTATGTTGAGCAAGCTGCTATCTACAATGTACTGTACTGTACTGTATATAGCAGTTTAGCATCCAAGTTTTCTCTGGCATTGCATAGAGATGAAGGGTGAATTTGTGTCTTGACTACCAAATGTTACACATGCCAAATGAAAATGAAAATAATAAAGTATACTGAATTAAAGATAAAATAATATTGATTACAAAATGACATTGCTCAATGCACCAATCCTGAACGGTAACCTTAACCACTAAACTACAGAGACACAGATACTGTATACAAACAGAACCTGTATACTCACAGATACTGTATACTAGATTAGAAAGCAGTTCAAAGAAAATAATATAAATAACTCTGTGCGCCAGAAATACTGCTGCTGGCTTACAAATGCTCTTACGAGGTTTCCTTCACCCCTCACCACAGTGATACAATAGAAAGTTTTTTGAGCAAATGACTTAGCCTGCGCTGTGAGAATGTGGTCCTTGTATAGTCTTCTTACACTTCCATCTCCTTAACACTTAGTTTCACCATAGGGAAAATGAAACAAAAGTGTTCATAGTGAAGTATGTTTTAATACAGTGTAAAAGCAAATATACAAGTATACAGGGTAATTCACAATAATAGTCAGTTTAAAGCACCAATCTGCTCCTGGTGGTGAGTAAATGCAGAGAAATTACCGGAAATAAATGGAACCGTGGCCAAACAGTTCCAAACAGTGCATGGATAATTTGATAAAAACTGACACCAGTCCAATCAGAATACCCTCCTGGTCGCCGGCTTCAGACTCCACAATCCTCATACACCTGGAGGCTCCCAACGCGTTTCCACCCCTGACTCGTTGGGAGGACTCGGGACTTCACGAGAAACAGGAAATACGTCACCGGAAGTGACGCGACGCGAGTTGAGCCCAGACTGGGTTACCATAGCAATAGGAATGTGCACATGGACACAGCCAATAGGGAGGAGCACAGCAGGGGACCAAAAGACTATTAGGAGATTTATGTATAGGGTCCACCTGTGCTCCTTGGCTTGTGATTGGTTAGAGGACGTTTAAATACACATGCATGTTTGGAAGTCAGTTATTCACCAGGAAACCTTGAGAAAGACCCCAGGCAGGGGTGGAAATGCGTTGGGAGCCTCCAGGTGTATGAGGATTGTGGAGTCTGAAGCCGGCGACCAGGAGGGTATTCTGATTGGACTGGTGTCAGTTTTTATCAAATTATCCATGCACTGTTTGGAACTGTTTGGCCACGGTTCCATTTATTTCCGGTAATTTCTCTGCATTTACTCACCACCAGGAGCAGATTGGTGCTTTAAACTTACTATTATTGTGAATTACCCTGTATACTTGTATATTTGCTTTTACACTGTATTAAAACATACTTCACTATGAACACTTTTGTTTCATTTTCCCTATGGTGAAACTAAGTGTTAAGGAGATGGAAGTGTAAGAAGACTATACAAGGACCACATTCTCACAGCGCAGGCTAAGTCATTTGCTCAAAAAACTTTCTATTGTATCACTGTGGTGAGGGGTGAAGGAAACCTCGTAAGAGCATTTGTAAGCCAGCAGCAGTATTTCTGGCGCACAGAGTTATTTATATTATTTTCTTTGAACTGTTTCATTTAATTTCATTCTATATTTATTTCTCAGTGCTGCTTTTGACAGAATGTTTAAATTAAGAGAAAATCGTAAAAGCACATTTGATTATGTGTTTAGGGAAGAAGGGGACACGGCGGTCCTTATAGACGAAAGCCTGGACAGCCTTATGAAAAAATTAGAGAATGTTCTCTTGAGAGAAAGTAGAATCTGGTGGGAAGTGGTAACTCTGGAGAGATACCTTTCCCACCAGATTATCCCCAAAGGCCTTAGAATAAATAAAAAAGCTACTTTCACCTCATCCAACGAAGATTTTAAGGCAGAATGGGATCGCATATTAAAAGCATGTTCATTTTCCCTAATCAATTTAATTATTGCAGATAGGAAGCAGGAACTATTGAAATTAGAAAATGAAATTACGAATTATAGGACTCTGACCAATCCTTTTGTTGAATTAACTGAATATAAAACCCTAGAGAAACGTATTGAAGGGAGTTTAAGGAAAAACGAAAAATTGGTAGTGGACAAAAAAGTACGTAAATTTAATAGAGATAAGAAGATGGAAGATTTAGAACAGGATGATGATATAGAAACAGAACCTCAAACACCAGGGTCACCGAGTTTTAATGTTCCATCGCAGAGGAAAAGGGATAGATCCCCTTTAAGGGATAATGGAAAACATGCAGGCAATGAATGTTCTCATTCTGTGTATCCCGTAAAAAGAAATAGGGCTTACAGTCCCAGACCGAGATTTTCTCCCAGTAGGTATGAAAATCCAAGAGACCAATGGAACAATAGGAGACAGGATAATTTTAGAAGGAATTACTATACGAGGGATATGGTGAAAAACCGGACACAGGGCCCTAGATGGCAAAGAAGAAGAGAACCAATATTCCAAGAAGAGACGATACGTCCTTTTATGGAACCTATAGAAACACATAATCGGTTCAGACCACTTGAAACACGAGCGAGGTCTCCTTTTTTAGACAGGGTCAGGAGACGAGAGGACAGAAGATGAGATCTAGGGGAAAAAGGGGGGGGGAAAATTAAGAAAAGGAGAAAAGGAAAGCAAAAGAGGAGAAAAAAGATAAGAAGTAAAGGGAACACATCCCCCAAGAAAACAGAATCAGGTGGACGAGTGAAAATCTTCAATCTGAGCCAACACATATTGGCAAAAGAAGAAATCTCCCTTCTGGAAAAAGGGTTAAAATACGCCCCCTCACTTCCACTCAACAAATTTAATACATTTGTTGATTTACATAAGTTCGTGAGGAAACTCAGTCTGAGGAAATTTTTCTTGACCAAAGAAGGAGAATCTGTCACACCCGCACCAACTAGAGAAAATACTCCATTTAAACCAAAGTCAGTATTTAATCCCACTTTTGCACGTGGAAATTTTTTAGAAACCTTTTTAAAAATTGTTTTAGATGAGATTCAGGAAATAGATACGAAAAAAATTAGATCCAATTTGACGGCTAAGGAACGTCAAGCCTTGAAAAATTTGAAAGCAAATGAGGAGTTGGTTATCAAACCAGCCGATAAGGGGGGTGGGGTTGTGATAATGACCAGGGAAAACTACGAGAAAGAAGTCATGTCACAGTTAGAAGATGGATCAACCTATAGCAAATTAAAATTGGACCCCACCAACCGGATACAAAAAGAACTGACTAAACTGGTTGATGAATATTGGACGAAGGGAACTCTGATAGAAAGAGAAAAGAAATTTATCCTAATAGAAGAACCCACTATTCCGGTCCTATACGTCTTACCAAAAGTTCATAAAGACCCGGTTAATCCTCCAGGGCGTCCTATCGTCTCTGGAGTGGGTTCCATTACATCTAATCTTTCAGAATTTATCGATTTCCATTTGCAGCCTCTTGTATTAGAGAATAAATCCCATCTAAAGGATACCAAAGATTTCTTGGAGACCATCAAAAATATAAAATGGCAGGAGGACTTTATTTTGGTGACAGCAGATGTCAAATCTCTCTACACCATCATTAGACATCAGGATGGTGTAGAGGCCCTATCCACCACATTAGGGAAAAGCACTTTAGAAAAAGAACTACAGGAATTTTTAATAAAAGGTGTACAGTTCATTTTAGGAAACAATTATTTTTCTTTTAACGGGAATTTTTACATACAGAACGTTGGCACAGCCATGGGCACCAGGTTCGCTCCAAGTTACGCCAATATATTTATGGGGCGATGGGAAGAAAAAAATATTTGGAATAACTGCCCCTTTGGAGCGAACCTGGTGTCCTGGAAAAGATTTATAGATGATGTATTTTTTATATGGACTGGTGGAGAAGATCTTCTTAATGATTTCTTCACATTTTTAAATAATAATATTTTAAACATACTGTTTTCTTTTGAACACAGTACTACTACAATAAACTTTTTAGATATTACAGTTTTTATTAAAGATGGACATATAGAAACAAAGAATTTTACTAAACCGACAGACTCTGGGACATACATTGGCACTACCAGTTGCCATCATCCCGACTGGTTAAACTCGATACCAGAGGGCCAATTTAAACGCCTGAAACGAAATTGCACTGATGTTGAAACATTTACCGCACAAGCAGAAGATATGAGAAATAGATTTGTAAACTCAGGTTATAACCCAGAAAAAATTAATATAGCAAGAGAGAAAGTGGCCCTGGTTGATAGGGAACAATTGTTCCACCCAACAGTCAAGAAAAAGGGAGAACATTTAGAATGGGCTTTTGTGACTTCGTTTAGTTCTCAATATAAGACCATAGAAAAATCTATAAGACGACACTGGGGGATCCTCAAAAAGGACCCAGTGATAGGGAACATTTTACCCGACAAACCAAAATGTATTTTCAGGCGGGCACCAAACTTAAGATCAAACCTAGTGAAGAGTGCATTACCACCAAAGAAGGCTATGGGAACCATCAAATCTAAAGGTTTCTTTAGGTGTGGCCTTTGTTTGGGTTGCAGGGGAATATCATCAAAGAATAGCAAAATCACCAAGGTAGAAGTCAAAGATCAAACTGTTAACATTAGAGATTTTATCACCTGTAATAGCTCTAATGTGATTTATGGTATAGAGTGCATATGTGGATTATGGTACATAGGCAGGACCTCTAGACCCTTGAAAACACGGATAAGTGAGCACCTTAGAAACATTAAAAAAGGTCTCACTACCCATGCACTCTCAGAACACTTTAAAACCCACCATGGCTGTAATTCTGCAGCCATTAAACAGTTTTGTGGTATGAAACATATCAAAGGCCATTGGAGAAGAAAGGATCTCTCCAACCAATTGGCCCAAGCTGAGATGAAAATGATATTTGACTTGGGTACACTTGTACCAGGGGGCCTAAATATTGATTTTGAAATCAAGTGGTTTTTATGATTTAATTTATAGTAGAAAATTTTAGCCTGTTTGAATATTTGCACTTTACTTTGTTTTAGTTTAGAGGGATGAGTAATGCCTACACATCGGATTGACTCGATTATGCACTTTATGAATGTTCTTTAATAAGTTATAATATCCTGTTTTTTTCCCCCATTTTTCAACACTGTCTTAGATACTTACTGAGCAAAAATGCACCACTCACTTTAATGATGGTAAAGGAATTTGGACACTGCTCATCTAACTAAAAAAGACGGCATCGCTAACACGTCGGGTTACTATGGCAACCAAGGGGCGCGTCAAAGGAAGTGACGCGACGGAGAATGAAGGGAGTTTACCTAGTTGCCTGGGATACCCGGAAACAACGTGTACGTGAGGAGAAGGGGATGAGTGTGTATGACACTCGTTGGGAGGACTCGGGACTTCACGAGAAACAGGAAATACGTCACCGGAAGTGACGCGACGCGAGTTGAGCCCAGACTGGGTTACCATAGCAATAGGAATGTGCACATGGACACAGCCAATAGGGAGGAGCACAGCAGGGGACCAAAAGACTATTAGGAGATTTATGTATAGGGTCCACCTGTGCTCCTTGGCTTGTGATTGGTTAGAGGACGTTTAAATACACATGCATGTTTGGAAGTCAGTTATTCACCAGGAAACCTTGAGAAAGACCCCAGGCAGGGGTGGAAACGCGTTGGGAGCCTCCAGGTGTATGAGGATTGTGGAGTCTGAAGCCGGCGACCAGGAGGGTATTCTGATTGGACTGGTGTCAGTTTTTATCAAATTATCCATGCACTGTTTGGAACTGTTTGGCCACGGTTCCATTTATTTCCGGTAATTTCTCTGCATTTACTCACCACCAGGAGCAGATTGGTGCTTTAAACTGACTATTATTGTGAATTACCCTGTATACTTGTATATTTGCTTTTACACTGTATTAAAACATACTTCACTATGAACACTTTTGTTTCATTTTCCCTATGGTGAAACTAAGTGTTAAGGAGATGGAAGTGTAAGAAGACTATACAAGGACCACATTCTCACAGCGCAGGCTAAGTCATTTGCTCAAAAAACTTTCTATTAGATTAGAAAGCAGTTCAATGAAAACTATATACAGTACAGTATATTGTAGATAAAATAATTTTAATTATAAAATCACATTACTCAATGCTCCTGGCTGTAGCTCTCCAGACGCAGACTTGCATCTTAGTCCTCTATAGACACTTTTGGGGTTGATAGTGTAAAATACAGTAGTGGTCATTTTATCCATTTATCCATTTTTGTGAGACTACAGGTACAGCCAGCCTGTCCTGGCATCTCGCATGTCCAGACAGCAACGGCTGACATGTGTACTCCCTGTATAAAAAGAGTTTAAAAAAAAATACAGGACTCACAAACCAAATTAATTAATCTTTTATTACACACTCAGCTGAAGCTCTGGATCCATGACAATCATGCTGTACTACAGTGCATCGGATGACGTGTTCCGTCAGCTTATCAGTGGATGGTGCTACAGAAACTTTATTTATTGGCTATTTGGTGCATGTACAGTGCAGTTTAGGAATAACATCTGGTGGACAGAAAGTTGTATTGTATTATTATCTGGCTTTTCCAGTGTCTCAATTCGTTACAATGCAACTCAATACAGCAAGATTTGACTTAGAACACCAAGCAGCAGAATGGCAGAGCACAAGTAGTAGGGCGCACAACATGGTTTATGGATGCTAGATGTAAGAGGACCCATCAATACATAATGGGGGTCATTCCGAGTTGTTCGCTCGCAAGCTGCTTTTAGCAGCTTTGCACACGCTAAGCCGCCGCCTACTGGGAGTGAATCTTAGTTTATCAAAATTGCGAACGAAAGATTAGCAGAATTGCGAATAGACACTTCTTTGCAGTTTCTGAGTAGCTCCACACTTACTCTGCCACTGCGATCAGTTCAGTCAGTTTCGTTCCTGGTTTGACGTCACAAACACACCCAGCGTTCGCCCAGACACTCCTCCGTTTCTCCAGCCACTCCCGCGTTTTTCCCAGAAACGGCAGCGTTTTTTCACACACACCCATAAAACGGCCAGTTTCCGCCCAGAAACACCCACTTCCTGTCAATCACATTACGATCACCAGAACGAAGAAAAAACCTCGTAATGCCGTGAGTAAAATACCTAGCTGCATAGCAAATTTACTTGGCGCAGTCGCACTGCGGACATTGCGCATGCGCATTAGCGACTAATCGCTCCGTTGCGAGAAAAAAATAACGAGCGAACAACTCGGAATGACCCCCAATGTGTTTTTTTATTTTTATTTTAGTAGATAAATAGTAAAGTCTCTGTGAACAGCAGAAGAGCATAGTGCCTTTTAGTAATATAAATTTGTATACATTATTTTAAGTTGGATTACATTTTAGTGCCTGAGATACTGCTTTTCACTTTGCTTTTTTATTTAAATGAAAATCATTTTAAAACAAATGTTCTGGCTATTATACATCAGCAGCAGTGTGTCAGCCATCTTCTGGATGATTTTTGTTTTAATAGGGAGACCATATGCTTGTGTTCTTAGTACTGGAAACTGTCCAAGCTGCCTAGAACTTAAGCTTACTGGGGATAGTGATACAATTTTACATAGTTTATCTTGTTTATTTTACTTTAAAAAGCTAAATCTGTGGTGGTTGGAGGCAGAGGGGCTAGTCCTATTTATGGCCACTGAAATATTGGGGGACTGAGTGAAAATGGTGGACATGGAGTAATTCCCTGTGGTGTGTGCTGCTGCAAAGGGTGTCACAGAATTAGGGACATGCTGTGAGGTAAATGGATCAGGAGGCACTGGCTGGTACCAGAGGCAGATTTACACACAATATATGAGCCAAAGAGTTCATGTGGGCTTTAAAAATGTGGTGACTTTTGATCAGAAATGTGCAGACAAGGTAAGACTTTTTACTCCAGTGACTTGACTATAAAACTGAGTAGAATAAAACAAAGAAGATATTTCTAATTTTTATATAATTTATATAGTTAAAACTCTGGCTTATATGTTAGCATGATAGGAAAGGATCTGGCTCACCTGCCTCACCCCACCTCATGTCACTGCATGGTATTGTAAGTAGGGATGAGCGGGTTTGGTTCCCTGAGAACCAAACCCCCCTGAACTTCACACTCTGATCCCAGATCCAAGTCCAGCTCAGGACCTCCCGCCAGACTCAGAAACCAGAACGTGGCAAAACGTCATCATCCCACTGTCGTATTCTCACGGGATTTGGATTCCATATAAACAGCCATGCGTCACTGCCATTTTCACTTCGGACTTGGAGAGTGAGGGAGACAGACCTCTGTCTCTCTCTGTGGGTGGTGGTGTTGGGTGGGGTTAGTGTGTGCTCTGTAGGGGTGCTGCTGCAGTCACTGTGTACCTGTGCTGTGTTAGTGGTCCTGTCCTGGCTGTCCTGGCTTTCACTGGTATTTCATGTGCTGTTACGGCATGGTGCTGCAGTTGTACATGGGTGTTGCTGTCCTGACTGTCACTGTGTTGTACAGGGTGTAGGGGCACTGTTCTCATTTATGCTGTAAAATATAGGGGTGCTGCTGGCCCTGTATGCTATACAAATTAAGTGGTGCAGTTGTTAAAAATAAAAAGCACACTGCTCCTGTATGCTGTAAAATATAAGGCTGCTGCTATTCAAATAACATTACACTGGCCCTGTACGTTGTAAAAAATGAGGGGAGTAATTGTTAAAAATTAAAAGCACACTGCTCCTGTATGCTGTAAGATATAGTGGTGCTGCTGGCCCTGTATGTTGTAAAAATTCAGGGATGCAGTTGTTAAAAATTAAAAGCACACTGCTCCTGTATGCTGTAAAATATAAGGGTGCTGCTGTTAAAATAACATTATACTGGCCCTGTATGTTGTAAAAATTCAGGGGTGCAGTTGTTAAAACTTAAAAGCACACTACACCTGTATGCTGTAACATATAGGTGTGCTGATGGCCCTGTATGTTGTAAAATTCAGGGGTGCAGTTGATAAAAATTAAAAGCACACTGCTCCTGTATGCTGTAAAATATAAGGGTGCTGCTGTTCAAATAACATTACACTGGATCTGTATGTCGTTAAAATTTAGGGGCGCAATTGTTAAAAATTAAAATCACTCTGCTTTCTGGCTTATACGTTAGCGTGATAGGAAAGGATCTGGCTCACCTGACTCACCCCACCACATGTCACTGCATGGTATTGTAAGTAGGGATGAGCGGGTTTGGTTCCCTGAGAACCTAATCACCCTGAACTTCACGCTCTGATCCCAGATCCGAGTCCGGCTCAGGACCTCCCGCCAGACTCAGAAACCAGAACGTGACAAAATGTCATCATCCAGGCTGTCGTATTCTCACGAGATTTGGATTCCATATAAACAGCCGTGTGTCGCTGCCATTTTCACTTTGGACTTGGAGAGTGAGGGAGACAGACCTCTGTCTCTCTCTGTGGGTGATGGCATTGGGTGGGGTTAGTGTGTGCTCTGTAGGGGTGCTGTTGTAGTCACTGTGTACCTGTGCTGTGTTAGTGGTGCTGTCCTGGCTGTCCTGGCTGCCACTGGTTTTTCATGTACTGTTATGGCCGGGTGCAGCAGCTGTACATAGGTGTTGCTGTCTTGACTGTTACTGTGTTGTACAGGGTGTAGGGGCACTGTCCTCCTGTATGCTGTAAAATATAGGGGTACTGCTGGCCCTGTATGCTAAACAAATTGAGGGGTGCAGTTGTTAAAAATAAAAAGCACACTGCTCCTGCATGCTGTATTTTATTGGGGTGCTGCTGGCCCTATATGTTGTAAAAATTCAGGGGTGCAGTTATTAAAAATTGAAAGCACACTGCTCCTGTATGCTGTAAAATATAAGGGTGCTGCTGTTCAAATAACATTACACTGGCCCTGTACGTTGTAAAAAATCAGGGGAGTAATTGTTAAAAATTAAAAGCACACTGCTCCTGTATGCTGTAAAATATAGTGGTGCTGCTGGCCCTTTTTTTGCAAAAAATCAGGTGTGCAGTTGTTAAAATGAAAACCACACTGCTTCTGTACTCTGTAAAATATAGGGGTTCTGCTGTTCAAATACTGTGACATTACACTGGACCTGTATGCTATAAAAATTCAGGGGTGCAGTTGTCAAAAATGTATAAGCACACTGCTCCTGTATGCTGTAAAATATAGTGGTGCTGCTGGCTCTGTATGTTGTAAAAATTCAGGGGTGCAGTTGTTAAAAATTACAAGCACACTGCTCCTGTATGCTGTAAAATATACAGGTGCTGCTGTTAAAATAACATTATACTGGCCCTGTATGTTGGCGTGCTGCTGTTCAAATAACATTACACTGGATTTTTATGTTGTAAAAATTCAGGGGTGCAGTTGTTAAAAATTAAAAGCACACTGCTCATGTATGCTGTAAAATATAGGGGTGCTGATGTTCAAATAAGATTACACTGGCCCTGTATGTGTTATGTTCAACGTACTCAGAACCCGAGAGATAGGGTGGTAGTAGGTGAGCTCCGAGTACTGAAACGTGATGCTGCAGTTCAGGCTGAGATTCGCAGCAACCCCTAACAGAAAACCCTGATTCGTTGTCTCTTCCTAGTGGTCGGTCAATGCCTGTGAGACTATGGTTCCTTGGGCCAACGGCAGCCGCGTTTGAATGGGTGGATTAGGTCTGCCCAAACTCCGTTGCACCCCAGTCTTAGTCTTAGAACAAGGGGATAACTAACGAAGACAGACACGAAAGAGATAGGGGAACCACTGCAAAAACAATAAACTAATTTACGTGTGGTGCAACCACCAAGAAAATCCGTAACCAAAATAAGGTTGTCCGAATGCCAAGTACGCATCTGTCATTTCCGCAGAAACCACAAAAGCAAAAGATAAGGATAATACAGCCAAAGTTGTACTCACAACACTGGAAAAGGTGCACATAGAAGGAACAGGACCCTAAGGCTGAAGATTCAGGAACTCAGGACTCGGAAGGCTGGATCAGATTCCTAGGACCAGGCTCCGGACACCAGGACAGAGGACACAGGAACGAACTGGCTGTACAGGAACACTCCAGGGGCAGGACAGAGCTCCACAGGAAGCTATCACCGGCGGGGCTGCCTTGGTCTGGCTCCCATAAAAAGCCCTGCAGCCCCCAGATCTTAATTGATCCAGCTATCCGTGGGTGCACGGCACACAGAATCCTGGCTGCCTAGCAACCACTGGGACCGCTGTGGTTGCCATGAAACCAGCCGGGGACAGGGAGCTAGAGGCGGAAGTGACGTGCTGGACCTGCTGCCTAGCAACGGCCGAGAGCCGGCGCGTCCCGCTACACCTCCACCGTTAACAGTACCCCTCCTTGAGGAGGGTCAAGGGACAGGAGCTGAGACAAAGGCCTGTTTCAGAGCCCTGAAGGCATGCTCAGCTTGAGGCGACCACTTAGAAGGATCAGCGCCCTTTTTAGTCAATGCCACAATAGGAGCAACCAACTCGGAAAAAGCATGAATAAAACATCTATAATAATTGGCAAAACCCAAAAACCTCTGAATAGCCTTCAAGTTAGTGGGTTGAGCCCAATTCAAGACTGTCTGGAGTTTCTTTGGTTCCATAAAATACCCCTCTGTAGAAATAATATATCCTAAAAAGAACACCTCAGTAATGTGGAAAACACATTTCTCCAATTTGGAATACAAGTGATTCTCCCGCAATTTTTGAAGCACTTGCCGCACATGGAGAATATGCTGTTCCGGAGACTCAGAATAAATTAAGATGTCATCCAAATAAACTACCACAAATCTCCCCAGGAAGTCACGGAGAACATCATTTAGAAGATCCTGAAACACTGCAGGAGCGTTAGACAGACCGAACGGCATCACAAGATGTTTGTAGTGTCTGGACTGGGTACTAAAAGCCGTCTTCCACTCATCCCAAGATCTTATTCGGATGAGGTTATATGCCCCTCTGAGATCAATTTTAGAAAAAATGACTGTGGTGCAGAGTTGATCGAACAACACAGAAATTAAAGGTAAGGAGTAAGTGTTTTTGACAGAAATCTTATTCAGGGCCCGATAATCTTTGCACAGTCTAAGAGATTCGTCTTTTTTTTTCAACAAAAAAGAACCCTGCACTCAAAGGTGATTTCGAGGGCCTAATAAATCCCTTTTTTAGACTTTCCTGCACATATTCATCCATGGCTTTAGTCTCTGGACCAGACAGTGCATAGAGTCTCCCTTTTGGCAAAGTAGCACCAAGAACGAGGTCAATGGTGCAGTCATAAGAAGGGTGGGGTGGAAGGACGTCCGCATTATCCTTGGAAAACACATCTGCGTAGTCCTGGCATACCGAGGGAATAAGTTCCGAAACAATGACCGCGACCCGTACTGGACGAGAAATACACCTCTTAGAACAGATGGAACCCCACCATGAAATTTCCCCAGATAGCCAATCAATGGTTGGATTATGGAGGGCAAGCCAGGGGTGACCTAAGACTAGGGGCACGGCCGGACAATGGGTGAGAAGGAAGTTAATTCTATCGGAATGTAATGCATCCACAGTCAACTGCAATGGTGGGGTCTGATGGGTAATTACCCCATTAGAGAGAGGGCCACCATCCAGACCGCTCATGGTAATCGGTCTACTGAGCTGAAGCTGTGGAACTCCTAGAGCTTGAGCCCGAGTGATATCCATAAAGTTCCCAGCAGCTTCGCTATCAGTAAATGCTGAAACAAAGGAACTCTGACTCCCTGAAGATATTTCTGCAGGAACTAACAATGAAACATGTGAGGAGACTAATTGAAGACCAAAGTGAACCTCTACCTTTACTTGGTCAGGGTGTTTCCTTGCTTATTTGGGCAGCTGCACACAACATGTCCCTTGCCGCTACAATATAAGCAGAGCCCTAAATTCAACCTTCTGGTTCTCTCTTTTGAGGACAGTTGGGACAGACCCACTTGCATGGGTTCTTTGATGTCCTCAGGGAGAGCATACACACATGGACTAGGCCTAAAATTAGCCCCTCTTTCAGTCCTCCAATCTTGGAGATGGCAATCAATCTTAAAAGCAAGCTCCATGAGCTTATCCAAAGTCTCCAGAGCTGAGTACTGAATGAGACTATCTTTGATCATTTCTGACAAGCCGAGTCGAAACTGACTGCACAGAGCAGAATCATTCCAGCAACAGTCATTTGACCAATGGCAAAACTCAGTACAATATGCCTCAGTGGGATTTTAACCCTGTTTTAACGCACGTAAATGACTCTCTGCAGATGCTTCCCTATCCGGATCATCATACAATAGGCCTAACGATTTAAAAAAGGCATCCCACAAGAGTAACACTGCGTCATTGGGCTTTAGCCCAAAGGCCCAAGTTTGTGGGTCCCCCTGAAGTAAAGACATAACTATGCCCACCTGCCGAGATTCTGAACCTGAGGACCGGGGCCTTAAGCGAAAATAAAGTTTACAACTCTCTTGAAAATTAAAAAAATCTTTTTGGTTACCTGAAAAGTGGTAAGGGAGATTCAACTTTGGTTCTGGGGCTACAGTCGTGGAAGTTCGCAAAAGATCCTCCTGAGACCTCACCCATAGGTTAAGGTAAATCACCATCTGAGTCAGATTCTGAATCCGACTGGCCAATACCTGGCTGTGATTATGTCCTTGCACTGACGGATTCATGAGGACAGAATTTCAAGGCCACCCTGATTGTTTCTTTTGGGCCAGTGATAATGTTGTGTTCAACGTACTCGGATCCCGAGAGACAGGGTGGTAGTAGGTGAGCTCCGAGTACTGAAACGTGATGCTGCAGTTCAGGCTGAGATTCACAGCAACACCTAACAGAAAACCCTGACTCTGTTGTCTCGCCCTAGTGGTTGGTCAACACCTGCAAGACTATGGTTTCTTGGGCTCACAGCAGCCAAGTTTCAACGGGGGGATTAGGTCTGCTCGAAATCCGATGCCCCCAGTCTTAGTTGGTGACAAGGCTTTAACAAAGACAGAGAGAGAACAAGGGGAAAACTAACTAAGACAGATACGAAAGACATAGGGGAACCACTGCAAAAACAATAAACTAATTTACGTGTGGCGCGGCCACCAAGAAAATCCATAACCAAAATAAGGTTGTCCGAATACCAAGTACGCATCTGTCATTTCTGCAGAAACCACAAAAGCAAAAGATAAGGATAATACGGCCAAAGTCGTACTCACAACACTGGAAAAAGTGCACGTAGAAGGAACAGGACTCTAAGGCTGAAGATTCAGGAATTCAGGACTCGGAAGGCTGGATCAGATTCACAGGACCAGGCTCCGGATCTAATTGAGCAAGCTGTCCGTGGGCGTGCAGCACACAGCGTACTGGCTGCTTAGCAACCGCCGGGACCACTGTGCAGAGCAGCCACCTAGTATCCCTGGTTGCCATGCAACCAGCCGGAGATGGGAAGCTAGAGGTGGAAGTGACGCACCAGCCCTGCTACCCAGCAATGTCCGGGAGCCGGCAAGTCCCACTATACCACCAAAGTGATGCAGTTGTTTAAAATTGAAAGCACACTGCTCCTGTATACTGCAAAATATAGGGGTGCTGCTGTCCAAATAACAATACATTGGCCCGGTATGTTGTAAAAATATAGGGGTGCAGTTGTTAAAAATTAAAAGCACACTGCTTCTGTATTCTGTAAAATATAGGGGTGCTGCTGTTCAAATAACAATACATTGGCCCATTATGTTGTAAAAATTTAGGGGTGCAGTTGTTAAAAATTAAAAGCACACTGTTTCTGTATGCTGTAAAATATAGGGGTGCTGCTATTCAAATAACATTACACTGGTCCTGTATCTTGTAAAAATGCAGGGGTGCAGTTGTTAAAAATTAAAAGCACACTGCTCCTGTATGCGGTAAAATACAGTATAGGGATGCTGCTAATCAAATACCATTACATTGGCCCTGTATGTTGTAAAAATTCAGGGGTGCAGTTGTTAAAAATTAAAAGCACACTGCTCCTGTATTCTGTAAAATATAGGGGTGCTGCTGTTAAATTAACATTACACTGGCCCTGAATGTTGTAAAAATTCAAGGGTGCAGTTTAAATAAAAATAAATGTACACTGCTCCTGTGTGCTGTAAAATATAGGGGTGCTGCTGTTCAAATAACATTACACTGGCAATGTAGGTTATAAAAATTCAGGGGTGCAGTTGTTAAAAATTAAAAGAACACTGCTTGTGTTTGCTGTAAAATATAGGGGTGTTTCTGGCCCTGTTTATTGTAAAAATTCAGGGGTGCAGTTGTTAAAATTATAAGCACACTGCTCCTATATGCTGAAAAATATTGGGGTGCTGATGTTCAAATAACATTACACTGGACTGTTATGCTATACAAATTCAGGGGTGCAGTAGTTAAAAATTAAAAGCATGCTGCTCCTGTATGCTGTAAAATATAGGGTTGCTGCTGTTCAAATAACATTACCATGGCCCAGAATGTTGTAAAAATTCAGGGCTGCAGTTGTGAAAATGTAAACGCACACTGCTTCTGTATGCTGTAAAATATAGGGGTGCTGCTGTTCAAATAACAATACATTGGCCCAGTATGTTGTAAAAATGTAGGGGTGCTGTTGTTAAAAATTAAAAGCACACTGCTCCTGTATGCTTTAAAATATAGGGGTGCTGCTGTTCAAATAACATTACATTGGTCCTGTATGTTGTAAAAATTCAGGGGTGCAGTTGTATACAATTCCAAGCACACTGCTCCTGTGTTATGTAACATATAGGGGTGCTGCTGTTTAAATAACATTACACTGGCCCTGTACTGTATGTTTGAAAAATTCAAGGGTGCAGTTATTAAAAATTAAAAGCATACTGGGTGCCTTATTCCTCCTCTGCTTCCTCCCCCATCATGAAATGGTTCCAATGGCACGAATACGTTACGGAGGGAGAAGGTTCTGACCTCATAACACACCCAGGGAAGACTTCCCCACTACAATTTAGCCTAAATGAGGAATCTTCCACTTCTTAGGTACTTCATCTCCCAGGTTTTCCCTCTTAGTTTATACTAGCTATTACGTCCATAATGCCATCAATTGCTTCCACCCTGTTGTTAGGCGCGGAGTAAAAAAACCCTATAGAATTAGATCTGCACACTTACCTCTGTTAAATTGACTAGGATATCTGAATACCTGCTTAGTGATATGTTATCTGTCTCATATATATGTTATATCTTATTGACGTGTACATCCCTCCCCACCCTGTTTTCTTTTTTCTGTACCCCCCCTCCTATTTTACTTTTTGCATTTGACATAAAATCCAATAAAAACTATTGATGTTAAAAAAAAAAAAAAATTAAAAGCATACTGCTTCTTTTAGCTGTAAAATATAGGTGTGCTGATGGCCCTGTATATTGTAAAAATTCAGGGGTGCAGTCATTAAAATTAAAAGCACACTGCTCCCATATGCTGTAAAATATAGGGGTGCTGCTGTTCAAATAACATTACACTGGTCCTGTATGTTGTAAAAATTCAGGGGTGAAGTTGTTCAAAATTACAAGCACACTGCTCCTGTATGCTGTAAAGTATAGGGGTGCTGCTGTTTGAATAACATTACACTGGTCCTGTATGCTTTAAGAATACAGGGGTGCTGTGAAAATAAAGGGACACTGTTCTGTGTGCTTTACTAATAAAGGGGTGCTGTCCTATGAAATGGAGAACATCAATTTTGAGGAAAAAATATTGGAAGATCAGGAACCACATCCAGTTCCTAGTACTAGTGCTGAAGCTGCTGCTGCCACCAGTCATGACATTGAAGAAGCAATTCCATCAACGTCGTCTGCTAAGGCAGATGTCCAATGTAATAGAGAGCATGTAAAGTCCAAGAAGCAAAAATTAATAAATACATTTCTTTTTGATCTGACAAGAAACGTAAAATTGTCAATATGCCGTTCACAACACAAAGTGGCAAGGAAAGGCTAAGGCCTTGGCCTATGTTCATGACTGGTGGCTCAGCTTCTCATGAGGATGGAAGCCCTCCTCCCTCTTGAAAAATGAATAAATTAAGCTTGTTAAAGCACAGGGAAAAACAACAGTGATATCACAAATCGCCAAGGAGAGTCCAAGTGTGTCCACGGTTTCAATGTCTAGTCCTGACCATCCCAAGACTGTATGGAAAGAGCAGGCTCCTGCTACCATTTGCATGCAACTTGCAAGTGCTGGGAAGAGCACTGCCAGTCCAGTTGCTGATATTTAGATTGATGATGTCGCTGTAGACGTACACCAGGATGAGGAGGATATAGGTGTAGTTTGCGCTGAGGAGGAAGTTGACTATGAGGATTCTGATGGTGATGTGGTTTGTTTGAATAAGGCACCAGTGGAGACAGTTGTAGTCCATGTGTTGAGAAAGTCCATTGTCATGCCTGGGCACAATTCCAAAAAAGCCACCTTTTCAATGTGGAATTATTTCTCCACAAATCCGGACAACATGTGTCAAGCCGTCTGTTGCCTTTGTCAATTCGTAATAAGTAGGGGTAAGAACATTACCCACCTAGGAACATTCTCCCTTATACCTGTATGTCACCTGCAGCGCATTCATCAGAAGTCATTGTCAAGTTCAGAAACTTTGGGTAAGAGCATAAGCAGTCCACTGACACCTAAATCCCTTCTTCCTCTTGTACCCAAGCTCCTGCTAGCCATACCAACAATTTCCTCCTCAGTCAGGAATGGAAGTGGTCCTGCAGGCCATGTCACTGGCATGACTGACAAGTCCTCTCCTAACCGGGTTTCCTAAGGAGGATCCTTGAGTGGTACGCCTACTGCTGCTGCTGCCGCTGCTGATGTTGCGGCTGGGAGTTGATCGTCATCCGAGAGGGGCATTCGGAAGACCACTTGTACTATTTCAAATAAGCAAATGACTGTCCAACAGTCCTTTGTGAGGAAGATGAAATATGACAGCAGTCACCCTGTTGCAAAGTTGATTACTGAGGCCATAACAACTATGTTGGTGTTAGACGTGCATCCGGTATCCACTATTAGTGCAGTGGGATTTAGACAGTTGATTGACGTATTGTGTCCCCAGTACCAAATCCCGTCTAGATTCCACTTCCTAGGAAAGCGATTCATGGACTGTACAGGGACACTAAGAAAAGTGTCCTCAGTGTCCTGAAAAATGTGGTTGTACCCACTGTCCTCTTAACCACGGACATGTGGACAAGTGGAGCAGGGCAAACCAAGGACTACATTACTGTGTCAGCCCATTGCATAGATTTATTGCCTCCCGCAGCAACAACAGCAGTGGCACCAGTAGCAGCATCTTACAAACACCAACTCTTTCCTAGGCAGGCTACACTGTGTATCACCGTTTTCTGTAAGAGGCACACTGCTGACAATCTCTTACGGAAACTGAGGGACATCATTGCACAATGGCTTACCCCACTTAGACTCTCTTGGGGATTTGTGATATTGGACAATGCCACCAATATTGTGCATGCATTACATCTGGGCAAATTGCAGCACGTCCCATGTTTTGCACATACATTTAATTTGGTGGTGCCAATTTTTTTTTAAAAATGACAGGGGCATGCAGGAGATGCTGTCGGTTGCCCAAAAAATTGTGGGCCAATTTCAACATTCAGTCACCGCGTGCCAAAGACTGGAGCGCAAGCAAACACTCCTGAACCTGCCCTGTCTTCACCTGAAGCAAGAGGTGGTAATGAGGTGGAATAAAATACTCTATATGCTTCAGAGGATGGAGGAGCAGCAAAAGGTCATTCAAGCCTTTACATCCACCTATGACATAGGCAAAGGAGGGGGAATGCACCTGACTCAAGTGCAGTGGAGAATGAATTCTGTGCTGTGCAAGGTTCTCCAACCCTTCGAACTTGCCACACGTGAAGTCAGTTCAGACACTATCAGCTTGAGTCAGGTCATTTCCCTCATCAGGCTTTTGCATAAGCAGCTGGAGAAATTGAATGAGGAGCTAATACGGAGCACTTCTGCTAAGTATGTGGGACTTGTGTATGGAGCCCTTCATTTGCTTTGCCAGGATTCAAGGGTGGTCAGTCTGTTGAAATCAGAGCACTACATTTTGGCCACCATGCTCAATCCTAGGTTTAAAGCCTATGTTGTTTCTCTCTTTCTGGCAGACACAAGTCTGCAGAGGTTCAAAGACCTGCTGATGAGAAAATTGTCAACTCAAGTGGAACGTGACCCGTCAACAGCTCTTCCTTCATTTTCTCCCACAACTGGTGCTGCGAGAAAAAAAGGATAACATTTCCTAGCCCATCTGCTGGCAGTAATGCAGGGCAGTCAGTAGCAAGTGTTGACATCTGGTCTGGACTGAAGGACCTGCCAATGATTACTGACGTCTACTATCACTGCATATGATGCTGTCACCATTGAAAGAATGGTGGAGGATTATATCGGTGACAGCATCTAAGTAGGCATGTCAAACAGTACGTATGTATACTGGCTGGATAAAGAGGCAATTTGGAGGCCCTTGCACAAACTAGCTTTATTTTACCTAAGTTGCCCCTGTCCAGTTTGTACTTCGAAAGAGTGATTAGTGCAGCCGGTAACCTTGTTAGCGATTGGCATAGGAGGTAACCTCCACTAAATGTGGAGAAGATGATGTTTATCAAAATTAATTATAAACTCCTCCATGATGACCTTTACCAGCAATTGCCTCCAGAAAGTACACAGGCACCTGTGATGGTGGATTCCAGTGGGGACAAATTAATACTGTGTGAGGAGGAGGAGGATGTACACACTGAAAGTGGTGAGGAATCGGTGGATGAGGATGAGGACAACATCTTGCCTCTGCAGAGCTAGTTTGTGCAAGGAGAGATGAATTGCTTCTTTTTTAGTGGGGGGATTAATTGCTTCTTTTTTTGTGGGGCCCAAACAAACAAATCATTTCAGCCACAGTCGTGTGGCAGACCCTGTTGCTGAAATGATTGGTTTGTTAAAGTGTGCATGTCCTGTTTATACAACATACATGTGGGAGGGCCCAAGGACAATTCCATCTTGCACCTCTTTTTTTTCTTTGCATTATGTGCTCTTTGGGGCCTAGTTTTTAAAACTGCCCTTCTGGCTGACACTGCAGTGCCACTTCTAGATGGGCCAGGTGTTTGTGCTGCCCACTTGTGTCGATTATCTTAGTCATCCAGCGACCTCGGTGCACCTCTTTTTTTTTCTTTGTATTATGTGCTCTTTAGGGCCTAGGTTTTAAAACTGCCATTCTGACTGACACTGCAGTGCCACTTCTAGATGGGCCAGGTATTTGTGCTGCCCATTTGTGTTGCTTAGCTTAGTCATCCAGCGACCTCGGTGCAACCTTTTGGCCTAAAAACAATATTGTGGGGTATTCAGAATAGACAGGAAATGAGTGGAAATGAATGTTATTGAGGTTAATAATACAGTAGGTTCAAAAGTACCCCCAAATTCTGTGATTTTAGCTGTTTTTATTATTTTTCAAAAATCATCCAGATCCAAAAACAAAAACAAAACCCGAAAGGGTGGTTTTGGCATAACCAATCCAGATCCAAAACACAAGCAAGGATCCAGATTGAAAAGCAAAACATTAAACACAAAAAGTGCCTGCTGCACATCTCTAATTGTAAGGACATGGCAGGGTCTTCGTACCCTCCCCCTCTCTCTGTGCTCATAGTGTCATTAACACTTTCTTTACCAAATAGGAGCAACAGCAAAGTAATAAACTATTACTCTTCACCACAGATTAAAACAATGGGGTATTGTTGCCAGATTGATGTCATTTGTTTACCAAACTTTTGGTAGAACGTAGAAGATCAATATGTGAGGTAATGCTCGGAAATTAGACGGAAATCCTATGTCAAGCTATTCATGTGTGAAAGAATTAGAGCTCTGTCAGAAAACATTGATTTTATATATATTTTTTGGCAATGATGCAACATTCATTGTAACAAGCTATCTGAAGCTGAACAGGTAACCAATATGTGGTACTTATTTGCATATACTGTAGCTACTTGTATATTTAATCATAGACTTAAAATAGACAGACAGACAGACAGACAGACAGACAGACAGATAGATAGATAGATAGATAGATAGATAGATAGATAGATAGATAGATAGATACTGTAGATGGATGAAACTACTTTACTCACAGTAAACCATTTTAATAGGACTTATTAAGGATCTTCAAACAGAATTGTAAATTCATTTTGTTATCCTACTTAATTTTCATAAATGTATCAATTATTAATAAAGTTCAAAATGCAGACCCTGCATTCCACTGCAGTTCAGATGCTGTCATGTATACAAAGGCTTCCCAGCAGTGTGATTTGCCTGCAAATGTTGGATCTTATGCAAGTAATGCAGTTTCTAATATAAATATGTATGCTTTATTACAGTTTTGTACTACAGATATTAATGAAAACTCTGACTAATGAACTATTTTATTATAAATAATTATAAATGTTTTATTAATTATTAAAGATTTACCACATATCCTCAAATTTTAATAAATAACCATTCCCTATGTGCCATTTGATATTTTAGTGTACAAAAGAGACAGGTAAGCATTGCTATTTGCTTTTGTTACATCTACAGTACTGTACTTTCTATTTGTATTGACCACTTTCTATTTCTGTTTACAACCAATAAAGAACTTTTGGGCCTGAGTTTACAGTTTATAAATAATCTAGTTACCAGCCTTTCAAAATGAAGGAACAACATAACAGTGATGTCAGCACCAGCGGCTGTCTGCGCCCGAATGGAACAATGGAATTGCTCCGCCAGGTGCCATCCAGTGGCCACTGGTGCGTAAAACACTTGAATTCCCATGATAGAGGTGAGGAGCAGTTAGTCTTTTATTATATAGGATTAAATTTCCGTGTTTGTAGAGTGATATACTTGAATGTCGTTACTCTGTTACTCATACCTGAAGAATACATATAGATTGATGAGTGCTTATATAAATGCAATATAATTGTTGCTGCAGTCATGCCTAGCAACCTCTCTTAGCGAGCCAGATCATGTGAGACTCTTTTTTTTCATCTTGTTTGCTGAAAATGTGTCTTAGTTGCGATTGAGTAATTGAATCTGCATACAGAGTGCTACTGTATGATGCAGTGGCTGCTGCTTTTTTTTTCATGCCAAGTTCCATTGTGCTTCATAGACAGACTCAGTTGCACACAGATATAAAAGTTTTGCATTTCAAATTCATCAGCACAGTTTCTCGGTGTGTCCTAGTCATATCAAGTTGTGGCTAAGGCACATTTGTATAAAAAGAAGCAAAATGCTAGCAGAGTTGCATGGGACCTTGCATCTCACTCATGCCAGGTACCTTGTGCAGCATGGACGTGTGCTGTTTCCTAACCATTGGGGATCCTTAATGAATTAGGCCCTAAGTGCATAATTGTAAAATCCTAAGGATAAGCTTCACAGACATAAGAGTTACTAGCTCAAGAGCTCTCAGGAATTAAAACTATTGACTATAACTATTGGTTAATGTATACTGGGACCCAGTGCCATAACTAGACATTTTAGCGCTGTGTGCAAGAAACAGCATCGACGCCCCCCCCCCAAATATAAAACAGGGCCAATACGCACCATATGCACGTGGCGTGGCCACATAGCTCCCTTTTACACAGTACAGCAGGCAGAGCTCCCTTTTACACAGTAAGGCAGGTACAGTCCCCTTTTGCACAGTACGGCAGGTAGAGTTCCCTTCAAACAGTACAGCAGGTAGAGTCCCCTTTTACACATTATGGCAGCAGAGTCCCCCTTTTTTACACATAAGGCAGCAGAGTCCCCCTTTTTTACACATTAGGCAGCAGAGACCCCTTTTTTACACATTAGGCAGCAGAGTCCCCCTTTTTAACACACTACAGCGAGAGAGAGTGTGAGAGAGAGTGAGAATGTGAGAAAGAGTTAGTGTGAGAAAGTGAGAGTGTGAGAGAGAGTGAGTGTGTGAGAGATAGTGACAGTGTGTGAAAGAGAGTGAGAGTGTGTGAGAGTGTGAGAGATTGAAAGAGAGAGAGAGAGTGTGAGAGAGAGTGAGAGAGTGTGTGTGTGTGTGTGTGTGTGTGTGTGTTTTTCATCTGTGTGAGCGATGCAGCATCCAGGACTAACAGGAGCAGACACTGATGTACAGGTGCACCCTGCTGAGGAGGCGGCGGTGGGTCTCACTGGCAGGCGGAATCAGTACAGGCTGCAACGGCTCATAGATGGGAGCACGCAGCTGAACGAGTGCTCTCACTCCCTCTCCTGCATTTCAGCAGCGGGGCTCACAGGCAGCATCAGTTGAAGCTGCAACGGCAGCATGCAGCTGACAGAGTGCTCCAACGCGCTCTCCGTTCAGTGGCGGCGGCAGGGCTCACTGGCAGAATTACCGCAGGATGGACTATGTGACACCAAATACTGCCTGCAGCACCACTCCCTGACCATTACAGAGGTGGCAACTGGAGACAGGTGCTGGCGGACAGCGGAAACTGCACTACTCCCTCACTGGATCAAAGAGCTGTAGGTGGGGGTGTGCTGCCAGATGGTGCGCCTTTGGTTACAGTTATGCTGTGGGCAAGACACCATCGGCACACACCTAGTTATGGTCCTGCTGGGACCTATACATTTAGAAGCTAGTCCCCTGCCATACTCACACCCAACCAATCTCTCAGGTCGTTATTCACTAAGCTGAATATCTGAAATGACTATTTATCCTAGCTTTGGCTAATATGCGAAAACTGAGGTAAATTTAACCTGCATTAAAACATCATTACAGTTGATTGCATAGTAGAATTCAAAATATGTGCAACAATGAACATGGCCATATACTGGAATTCCAACAGACAGTAATCTTGGGGTAACACACTATTAAGCTTTAAAGTATTGGCTCTTGGTGGAGAATATATTATGTTTATGTGAATTATATTATTGTAAATGTAATCTAGAGTGAGTTAATATACAGTACTGGTGCTTAGGTTAACTTGAAATACAGATATACAGGGCCGGCAAAAGGGTGGGTCAAAGGGGACACCTGTACCAAGCTCCAAGGATCAGAGGGGCCCCAAAGATGTGCCACTTAGTGCCCGTCAGGGGTGTGAGCCATCTTGTTCAAATAGCACAGCAAGCTGTAGGTGGTGTGGACGCAGTCTAAGAGTGACAGGAGCCTCTCACTCATAGTGACTGTGTGGAATGAGTGTGTATCTGTTCTTTTGGGTCCTGCTCTGTTGTAAGCAGTTACGGGACATGACAGCAGCTCCGCAGGCCATGATTCCAGTGCCCTGCGCTGGCCTCTTCTGGTGGGGTGTGATTGCCGCATGTTACCTTCTGTGCAGTGTTTGGGTCTGGGTACTGGGGAGTGTAGAACAGATGAGTCTCTCCCCAGGGTAAGAATGGCTTGGTGAGGGGATACAGGGCTTTAGGATAAGGTGGGGGAGCTGGGAATGCAGCATGGAGTCATTTGCGAGAAACACATTGTGGGGTGTGTGGGAGGAAAGAGAGAGGGAGACAGAGGCTGTGGTGTGTGTGGGGGACTAAATAAAGATAAATATATTTATATATGTTTTAGTCTTAAAAATATTACAGTGTAGGATATCACTAACAGGTTGAACTCGATGGACAAATTGTCTTTATTCAAACTCAGAAACTATGTTACTGTATATAAATATATATATATATAAATATATATATATATATTTATATATTAGCAAATACACTAGATGCACTGTATTAATATGACAGTAATAGTAATTCGAGGAATACCTTTTGCAAATGGTCACTCAATGTTACATATGTAATAAAACAAAACAATCAGGAAACTAGTATCGCATTAGATGCCTGAAAATGTAATCCTGGTATAAAAACAGAGGTACTAAAATATAGTATTTAAAACATGATGCAAATAATAGACATCAATTTACATACATAGTGAGATTTCAACCTGTCCAATTACAAAGGGGGTGCGATGTCAGGCTATCACCTCACCCTTGCGGGTGTAAGCTCTTTAGGTGAAATCCGCTTTTGAAGGTACAGGTGAATTACTTAATTGATCCAAGAACAACCCAATGCGTTTCTTCCCCATGGGACTTCATCAGGGGTGTAGTTCTTCAAAAAGGAGATATACAAAGTGACATAACATACCATTTGCAAATTATTAAATCTATAAGCTTGGTAATTGTGTGCTTTAAATGATGGTATATTAAATCACACTGGATTATGGGGGTCATTCCGAGTTGATCGTAGCTGTGCTAAATGTAGCACAGCTACGATCAGGCACTCAGACATGCGGGGGGATGACCAGCACAGGGCTGGTCTGTCCCGCATGTCAGTGCGGGGCACCCCCCTTCCCGCAGAAATACAAAAGCATTGCTTTACGGCGATGCTTTTGCTTCTCAGGAGTTACTCCTGGCTAGCGCTGGTCCTGTAGCTGGCCGGGAGAACCTCTTCACTGCCCCGGGTCACAGCGGCTGTGTGTGACATCACGCAGCCGCTGTGGCACGCCCCCCCATCGGTCCCGCAACACCTGTGTTGGCCAGACCTTGCCCCCTAAACGATAGCTTAATGCCGCCGTCCAGCCCCCTCCCACCCAGCGACCACCTCTGCCTCAGAGGTGATCGCTAGGCAGCGACGGCCTTCGGCCGTCTGCAATGCGCCAGTGCACTGTGGCGCCAGTGCACTGTGGCGCCAGTGCACTGTGGCGCCGGTGCACTGCGGCCCCGGTGCATGTGCAGTTCCGACCCGATCGCTGTGCTGCGATAAACTGCAGCGAGCGATCGGGTCGGAATGACCTCCTATATTATTAAAATAATTATATTAGAAAAATCTTATAGGTTCCAATGAAGTTCTAATAACTTGTTGGTAATTATCAATAAGTACATACCGGCTTGGTCTTCCTGGGATAATATATGAATATCATAAACAGTTACAACTGGTGATAACAGATCCACGCACCTTGGGAAATAGTAAGGTGGTGTCACAAAAAGAATCCTTACTCGAATAACTAGAGGGTGTGTGTATAAAAGTAGTCCTCATATTATATCAAGAACATATACGCATATACAAGTGTGAACTAACGTGTGAATGTATATAAATATATATATGATTATTGTAAAAATGGAGCTTTGTTCATAGGGGTGTCAGTATACTGTATATTACTCCAAGTCAGTAGGAAATCAGGGAAAGTAGTATAGAGTCAAGTAATATGTTTAGCATACTAGGGAAACACAGGATACAGTGGATCACTGGTTTTACATTTAAATTTGAATCAACTATTAGTTTGTACGAGTTGATTCACACACAGTAATTGGTTGATATCATTGTAAAGGTAGTGCAGAATTATTTACTAATCTTTATAAGGTTAAGATGCTAGCACATAAGTGCAGTCACTTATTATTATGAGTATGGGTAATACTCTATACTTGCAGCACTAATTAATAATGTAATGATTTTTTCTAAGTATGGGTAATACTCTATCACAGGTAGCACTAATTAATAATGTATTGATTTTTTATAAGGTTATATACTCAAGTATACTGATACTGGCATTAGAGGAATTCTGGACCCATTTAAATACTATATTCTTAGGACCTCAATTAATTTTCTTGAGATGGGTATATTTGTGATCATATCATAACATATACCATATTAAAAGTTATGATATATGGAGGATATTTGTGGGAGATATATACCCCATAGAATGGTACACTATACAAAAGTCCTAGCCCCTTTTTCTGAAAGGACTCAAGGCTATTTGTATAGTTTATACAGGTATACTATATGGAATATGACAGGTCCGGATTACTTATAAGATGTTCTCTCTTTAAAGTATAGAATACAAGCGAGCATGCTCCATGGTTAAGATACTAATGGGTAAATGTGCCGTTTGCGATTCATATAATTGGGGGTAGATTTGCACTTAGGTTGCCATCTATTGTACGGCTGTTTGGCATTTCAGCTTCACAAATCAGTAGAGAGCCCTCCAATTGGCCGCCTCTTACATGTGACCGGGTCAGGTGACGGAAAGCGCCGGACGGGGCTGGTGGAACGCACAATGAAGATGGCGCTGGAACGCATAAGGTCCCGCTACAGCGGGCGGACGCAGTAACTAGGACCGTTCGTTTTAACGATCGGAGGTGACAGATAGCGCAGATGGGAAACACATTCCCCTCAGCACTGTGTTTTAAGTACTGACAACATGCTGCATACATCCAATTCAGCATTAGAGGCTATAGTACCTGCCCCTATCTTACAACGATTGGGTATTAACACTGTCAGTCATTCACTATAGCAGCTATTCATTGAGTTTAATACCGCAATGCATTATGGGTCATATAACAATTAATGTTTTACTCACATTTGGTGGTTATAAGAGTGAATATTATTATAGTGAATTATTCCCAATTAAGAGAGGGTAGAATCCATAGGTTGGTTAGTGTGTACCATTAATAACTAGGTCAAATTAAACCCTTATTTGTGTACCAATCAAAATAGGGCATGTGATGACATCATCACCTTTCCCTTTATAAGGAGCTACATCCAGTCTGGTGCTTCATTGCACTGGTACTGAGCGTCCATAGCAGACACATAGAAGGTGAGAGAATATGATACCACTCTGAACAAAGCTCTGTTTGTGTGTAAAGGTTATTTTGTATAATTTATCTATGTACATTTGTAATATTGCACTCTAGTGCTTTTAATGGTTGGATGTATTCACTTTCACACTTTCTCTTGATATTGTGATAGTGGGGAGTTTATGCAATTAAAAGCCCATTTTTGCTGATAATTTATACTAACAACTTTAATGTTTGGGTCTAGAGGTCTGTACCTCTATTGTGTCAACTAACAAAGTAGCTGGACCCTTAAAAGTAGTCAATAGCTATGAGTATAAATGGCAGTTATGACCAGCAACATAGTTTCCTGCCTCATAAATCTCCAGTATATATTATACCCGAAAGGAGAAGTTGTCTTTCTAGTAAAGCTCCATTGTAAAATGTATTAATCATCTTTAGTAAAGATTGGTACAGGTTGAGTATCCCATATCCAAATATTCCGAAATGCGGAATTTTCCGAAATACGGACTTTTTTGACTGAGAGTGAGATAGAGAAAACTTTGTTTTTTGATGGCTCAATGTACACAAACTTTGTTTAATACACAAAGTTATTAAAGTTATTGTATTAAATGACCTTCAGGCTATGTGTATAAGGTGTATATGAAACATAAATGAATTGTGTGAATGTACACAGACTTTGATTAATGCACAAAGTTATAAAAAATATTATCTAAAATGACCTTCAGGCTGTGTATATAAGGTGTATATGTGACATAAATGCATTCTGTGCTTAGATTTAGGTCCCATCACCATGATATCTCATTATGGTATGCAATAATTCCAAAATACGGAAAAATCCAATATCCAAAATACCTCTGGTCCCAAGCATTTTGGATAAGGGATACTCAACCTGTATTATTGACTAATTAAATATCTGATGATGACTATTTATTAATTTGCCCTAAATATGAATCCATTAGGTCTCCTTTCTAAAGTGACCCTTCCATACCTGGGTTTCCGAATTTTTGTACAAGTTATCTCACCATAAGGTATGTGAGGGAACATTATGTTTTTTATATATATACACACAATATGAACATTCAGTATATATGATGAGATCAATATTTTTCCAATTAGGCTACACTGATTGTTCATCAGAAAGCCTCTGTGTTATATAGGAGTTTCCATCATGCGTGTATGAACAAGTTTTGTCGCATTATACTTTTTGTATAAACAACTATACTTCTCAGCCACTTGAGGTATGACCTAAGATGCAATTGTAATATCCTTTTCTTCTCTTTCATCCTGTCTGCTCGGATATATCCTTGTTCCTCTGTAACGATATGTTCCTCATATGTTTTAATGGAATGTATTATGTTTTCTCTATTAAGGAATGTTTATGTTTAGCTCTGATAAGATCTTTTACAATTATAGAGAAACCCCTGATGAAGTCTTTTGTATAAGACGAAACGTGTTGGGTTGTCTGTGTTGTGAAGCTATCTCCGAACCAACTGTAAGGAGAAGGAGGAGATTGTTGTGAACCTTCAACATTTTGTATTCAGTGCTAAGAGTCATACATCCTAAAGTGTGGAATAATAATATTTCTCCTCTGTATTGATTTGAATATGCTTTTAATAAATGTTTTACGATGGAACATGTTATTATTTTATGTTAAAAAGAGTGACAACCAATTTAGGGTTGGAATAGTGGGAGTTAATGTGACTCCTTGGCGCCAATTCTTCTATTGTTGCATAAATATATATATATATATATATATATATATATGTATATATATATATATATAATTAGGACATTACAAATTTGTCCTCCTTGTGATGTAAAGTTGTACTAATACAGTGTTATAAAAAAAGTGTTATTAAAAAAATTATGTTGTTTCATAGTGTCAAATTATTAATTACCAATGTGTAAAAACCTATAAAGTGTTAAAAAAGTGTCTGTTAATATAGACCAGACACATATTATTAGAATAATACTTAGATGGTGGCTATATTAGTAGCTGAAAAAGAAAGAAAAGATAGAAAAAAATATGAGTACTTGTGTGTCATTTTTCTAGTGCTTGATACTACTGTGCACAGGATTTTATAATTTTAATAATAAATAATTATTGATATATATGCCTGTTAATATATACCATAGGCAAACGCGGGGGGGTTTCGGTTGCTGGGAAACCCCCCTCCTCTTGGCAAGTGGGTCAAATTATGACAATTGCAATGGTATATAATACAATTACTAGAACTGCCGCCACATCATGCAGTTTAAGCTGATGCACATGTCCTGGGGTAGAAGTTTCTTCTGCTTCTGAGGCCTCAATCAGTGCACTTGAACCAGAGAGTAGCTAGCAGGAAGTAGAGACAGGAGCCTTACCATGAGGTGGGAGAATGTGTGCTTAGAAAGTGCAGTACTGGTTCTATTATGTTTGTGTATTTATTAATTATGGTATGTTTAACCTTTTCCTGACCACTTACATTATCTTATTTATATTAAATATGTTTGATACAGCCTATACTATAGACCATCTATAGTGTTAAATATTAAGTGTATTCCATGTTCCGCAGAGTGGGAGATAGTGGATTGCATTTGGAAATCCCTCTATAGAAATCCTGCATTTGCCATTGTATACATATATACTGGCTACTGGAGGTCATTCCGAGTTGTTCGCTCGCTAGCTGCTTTTAGCAGCATTGCACACGCTAAGCCGCCGCCCTCTGGGAGTGTATCTTAGCAGAAAAGCGAATTAAAGATTAGCAGAATTGCGAATAGAAAATTCTTAGCAGTTTCTGAGTAGCTCGAGACTTACTCCTACACTGCGATCAGCTCAGCCCGTTTCGTTCCTGGTTTGACGTCACAAACATGCCCTGTGTTCAGCCAGCCACTCCCCCGTTTCCCCAGCCACTCCCGTGTTTTATCCTGGCACGCCTGCACACTCCCAGAAAACGGTCAGTTTCCGCCCAGAAACACCCACTTCCTGTCAATCACACTACGATCACTTCAACGATGAAAATTCTTCGTTCGGACGTGAGTAAATCTACTAAGTTTTGTGCTAAGTAGCGCATGCGCACTGCGTACCATGCGCATGCGCATTTTTGCCTTAATCGCTCCGTTGCGAAAATCGGCAACGAGCAAACAACTCGTAATGACCCCCACTGTTTGTACTGATACTGGTTACAAAAACCTTGACAGTATTGTTAAAAGAGTATAAATACATGTGCAAGTTACTAGACATTTGGGAATATTATTTTTTTACTAGAACATTGTACAAAAGTAAATAATGAAACATTGTACAAGAATGGATAACTCAGAACAAGACATTTAGTATAGACTAGTATAGACTTTTAGCAATGTTGTTTGTATACCCGAACAGATAAAAAAAGTAAAACATGAAACACTGTACAAAGATGAATGATATGGTGTAAGAATTAAACATTGTACTAAATCACTGTGCTGTGTGTAACTCCCTCTGTTCAGCAGTATTGGTCTGGGTGGCTGCAGGCAGGCTATTTATACTCTTAATTGGTAACCTCATTATTCTTAATTAGTGTGCAATTAAAGGGAAAAGTTTGACTAGAGAAATCTGAAAAAATAATAATATGTATTAGAGATGAGCGGGTTTGGTTCTCCGAGAACCGAATCCCCCACCCCCCCGAACTCCACGTGTTTTACACGGATGTGAGGCAGGCTTGGTTGTTCCCGCCTGACTCGGAAAACCCGAACGAGGCAAAACGTCATCATCCCGCTGTCGGGTTCTCGCGAGATTCGGATTCCATATAAAGAGCCGCGCGTCACCGCCATTTTCACTTGTGCATTGTAGACGGTACAGAAAGGACGTGGCTTCGTTCTCTCAGTGACAAATCTCAATATCAGTGCTGAGGTAGTGTGTCCCCGGTACAAAATCCCATCTAGGTTTCACTTCTCTAGGCAGGCGATACCGAGAATGTACACAGACGTCAGAAAAAGTGTCCTCAGTGTCCTAAAAAATGCAGTTGTACCCACTGTCCACTTAACCACGGACATGTGGACAAGTGGAGCAGGGCAGACTAAGGACTATATGACTGTGGCAGCCCACTGGGTAGATGTATTGCCTCCCGCAGCAACAACAGCGGCGGCACCAGTAGCAGCATCTCGCAAACGCCAACTCATTCCTAGGCAGGCTATGCTTTGTATCACCGCTTTCCATAAGAGGCACACAGCTGACAACCTCTTACAGAAACAGAGGAACATCATCGCAGATTGGCTTACCCCAATTGGAGTCTCCAGGGGATTTGTGATATCGGACAACGCCACCAATATTGTGCGTGCATTACATCTGGGCAAATTCCAGCACGTCCCATGTTTTGCACATTCAATTAATTTGGTGGTGCAGAATTTTTTGAAAAACAACAGGGGCGTGCAGGAGATGCTGTCGGTGGCCCAAAAAATTGTGGGCCACTTTTGGCATTCAGCCACCACATGCCGAAGACTGGAGCACCAGCAAACATTTATGAACATGCCCTGCCATCAGCTGAAGCAAGAGGTGGTAACGAGGTGGAATTCAACACTCTACATGCTCCAGGGGATGAAGGAGCAGCAAAAGGCCATTAAAGCCTATACATCTGCCTACGATATAGGCAAAGGAGGGGGAATGCACCTGACTCAAGCGCAGTGGAGAATGATTTCCATGTTGTGCAAGGTTCTCCAACCCATTGAACTTGCCACACATGAAGTCAGTTCAGACACTGCCAGCCTAAGTCAGGTCATTCCCCTCATCAGGCTTTTGCAGAAGCAGCTGGAGAAATTGTAGGAGGAGCTAAAACGGAGCGATTCCGCTAGGCATGTGGGACTTGTGGATGGAGCCCTTCATCCACTTAACCAGGATTCACGGGTGGTCAATCTGTTGAAATCAGAGCACTACATTTTGGCCACCGTGCTCGATCCTAGGTTTAAAGCCTACGTTGTATCTCTCTTTCTGGCAGACACAAGTCTGCAGATGTTCAAAGACCTGCTGGTGAGACAATTGTCAAGTCAAGCGGAACGTGACCCGCCAACAGCTCCTCCTTCATTTTCTACCACCACTGGAGCTGCCAGGAAAAGGATAAAATTTCCAAAACCACCCGCTGGCGGTGATGCAGGGCAGTCAGGAGCAAGTGCTGACATCTGGTCCGGACTGAAGGATCTGCCAACGATTACTGACATGTCGTCTACTGTCACTGCATATGATTCTGTCACCATTGAAAGAATGGTGGAGGATTATATGAGTGACAGCATCACTGTAGGCATGTCAGACAGTCCGTACGTATACTGGCAGGAAAAAGAGGCAATTTTGAGGCCCTTGCACAAACTGGATTTATTTTACCTAAGTTGCCCCCCCTCCAGTGTGTACTCTGAAATAGTGTTTAGTGCAGCCGGTCACCTTGTCAGCGATCGGTGTAGGACATGGGTCTTCAACCTGTGGCCCTCCAGCTGCTGTGAAACTACACATCCCAGCATGCCCTGCCACAGTTTTGCTATTAAGGTATGCTAAAACTGAGGTAGGGCATGCTGGTATGTGTAGTTCCACAGCAGCTGGAGGGCCACAGGTTGAAGACCCATGGTGTAGGAGGTTACTTCCAGGAAATGTGGAGAAAATGATCTTCATCAAAATGAATTATAAATTCCTCCGTGGAGACATTTACCAGCAATTGCCTCCAGAAAGTACACAGGGACCTGTGATGGTGGATTCCAGTTAGGACGAATTAATACTCTGTGAAGAGGAGGATGTACACAGTGAAAGGGGTGAGTAATCGGATGATGAGGATGAGGTGGACATCTTGCCTCTGTAGAGCCAGTTTGTGCAAGGAGAGATTGATTGCTTCTTTTTTGGTGGGGGCCCAAACCAACCAGTCATTTCAGCCACAGTCGTGTGGCAGATCCTGTCACTGAAATGATTGGTTTGTTAAAGTGTGCATGTCCTGTTTATACAACATAAGGGTGGGTGGGAGGGCCCAAGGACAATTCCATCTTGCACCTCTTTTTTTATTTATCTTTGCATCATGTGCTGTTTGGGGACTATTTTTATAAGTGCGATCATGTCTGACACTGCAGTGCTACTCCTAGATGGGCCAGGTGTTTTTGTCGCCCACTTGGCTTAGACATCCAGCGACCTCGGTGCAAATTTTAGGACTAAAAATAATATTGTGAGGTGTTCAGAATAGACTGGATATGAGTGGAAATTATGGTTATTGAGGTTAATAATACTATAGAATCAAAATTACCCCCAAATTCTATGATTTAAGCTGTTTTTTAGTTTTAAAAACACCCGAATCCAAAACGCATCCGAATCCGACAAAAATCAGAAAGGGAGGTTTTGCCAAAACACGTCCGAATTCAAAACACGACTGCGGAACCGAATCCAAAACCAAAACACAAAACACGAAAAATGCCCGCTGCACATCTCTAAGATATATATATATATATATATATGTGTCACTCATAAACCTTTTATTTAGTCTCATACTTGATATGTAATAAACATCCATAATACCGGGCAGTATTATGGTTTTATTTGTTTCATTGATTAAGTTCCAGAATGCAACGCGTCAGTGGAACGCACTCCATGCGTTCCATAGGCGCTAGCATGCCTCCTCATTTACATCATGAGTGCATGGCGGCACTGTAACGTGCGCCATGCACTCTTTTCATTATGCAAAGCCGTCATAACGGGACGTATAACAAGCGGCCCTCCTGCGGTGAGGCGCAGCTTTAATGGTCATATGACCATGCTTTCCTGGCGGTGTGGCTTCACCTTCTGCCATGTGACCCAGCCATCGAATGTGTGTGGACGTCAGCTCTTTCCTCTGGAACACAGCACTTATGACTGCTTTGTGTTCCATAGGATTAACTACATTTCCTGTTTGCATTTAAATAGCGCCGACTCCGCTTTATACTATAATAGTGGAGGCTGCTTTAATAACCAAGAGAGAATGTTTAAAACTAAGGATTAGCTATACAATACCAATGTTTTAAAATCTAATTGCAATAATGAGACTGAGTATATAATATAAAAAAATTATACACCCAATCCCATCACTACAAATTTATTGGAATGATTTCTATCATATTTGCATAAATTAGATTTCATTATAGATGGACCAAAATAGAACATGGTCAGTCATATAAAAAAGTATTTTATATTGTATTATAGACCGACACTATGAATATGGGTTTCTAAGTATGGTTAATCATAATACTTATAAAGAGGTGTCATATTCACTTAGTTTTTACTAGAGACTACACTAATGGGTTGATGATAAAATGTAATATAATGATAGAGGGATACCCTAATATCACCTATATTACCAGATGGTTTAAATATTAATCCTATGGTAATTGAAAAGGTGTGAATGTTAACCCTATAATATCGTTGAATTATATAATAGGGAAGGATACTGTAACCTCTTGATGACTGCCTGTTTTAAAACTTAAAAAGTCATAATATCAGAAGAAAAAATATATATCAGAAACAATATATCCAAAAACCATAATAGACCCCATTACAAAAAAGATACATCTATGCCTTCATTGAGACCATTGGTATTTAAAGTATATATCCAGCATGATTCTCTCTTAGAAAAGCGTAGTTCTCTATTACTGCCTCTGGGGTCTATTTTTATATATTCGAGTATGGTGAAGGAAAACCCTTCAATGTTCAAGTTGTGATACTCAGCGAAGTGTCTAGGGACACTATGTGTTTTGACATTTTTTTTAAATATTTCTTAGATGTTCCTGGATGCTTATTTTAGTGCATCGGATAGTCTTACCTACATACAATAAATTACAGGCACAGGAAATTTCATATACCACAAAAGAGGAATTAAAGGTCACTACATCCTGTAGGGTATATGTGAATCCATTCTCCTGTTTAAAACTAAAAGTTATTGTTCTCCATTAGTCTACTGCAATTACAACAATTGCAAGGGAAGCAACCTATTTGCTTGGGCAAAAAATTGTCCTTAATCTTTTTTGTTATTAATAGATTCTCCTATTGGCTGCAATTTGCTTGGTGTTATGATTTTTTTTTACATTTTTAGAATGTCTAAACACTAAGGGGTATATTCAATTGAGGTCAGATACATTCTGATATGCATTTGTTGGAATGGATCCGACAAGGGCTATTTAATGCCCATCTCAATTCAACTTTAAAAAAGTCGATTTGAGATGAGGGACCGGAAAGGGGGGGCAAGGGGGAGAGCCGTGGGCAGACGGGGGACAGCAGCGCTGCAGGAGGATGTGGCACAGCGGCAGCATCCACCCGGCTCCAGAAAGCGGGACCTCACCTGCTGGAGCCTGGTGGACGCTGCCGTGAGCGGCGGCTATGACACATCCTCCTGCAGCGCTGTGCTGTAGTACTGCTGTCCCCCGTCTGCCCGCGGCTCTCCCCCATCTGCCATCAGCTCTCCCCCATCTGCCCGTGGCTCTCCCCCCTCTCCTCTCGGGTCCCTCATCTCAGTTCGACTTCTTTTTAAGTCAAACTGGGATGGTAGGAAACGGGGCCAAAGCCTGTCGAATTTGACCCGGTTTCCCTGAGAAGCACGCGAATTGGCAGCTATACTGCCAATTCACGTACTATTCGACAAGTCGAATTCCCCGACTTGTCAAATAAAAATATTCGGGACTGAATAGGTCAAAATCCCTTCCGACCTGAAAAAGTCAAAAACTGCCGTCTTTTCGTCAAGACGGCAGTTTCGACCTTAATTGAATATACCCCTTGTGAAGATACCGGGTTCCAAATCACTCAGTCATGGTGGTAGATGAAAAACCAACAGTGGTTTATTGACAGAATGGGTTATAAACAGCTCAGCACACTTCTGTGATCCAATTCCACATGACAATTCCCACCACAATCTCCTGACAGAACATTACTTCTTTGTCTGGGAGCAGAGAGTATCTTCTAGCAATACAGAGTCCCAGATAAATCCGATATAATGGATCCCCAAGCAGATCCCTGGCAGAACATCACTTCCTGGGATCAAAGAAATTGTCTTCAGCTCTCTGGGTAGCTCTACTTATACCTCCAGAAGCTTCATATTGCTGGGGGGGGGGGGGGGGGGGTGACCTCTGTGTCTTAGGATCTTACAGCATTGGAATACAATACATATTGTAATCAAGGTTATTACATCAGTCAGAGAGCCACCCAGTCTGGTCAGCTCACTTTTAAACAATAGCGAGTAAACAACCATGGACAATGGTACCTCATATAACTCACCCACTGTGGTGTAAGAAAACAATAGGAAACTAGGTCTAACACAAATACATTATCTAAAGGGTAACAGACAACATTACACAATTGCATATAGTAACAATATTTAGGTTGATTTAAACACAGTATTGGGTGAGCAGCAATGGACATGTTGTGGAGAATGAACAAACAGACGAATTGGAGGTATATGGATATGGTTATAAAAAGTACATATTTGACATGGGAAATGAGGCATAGCTATATTAATTGTCGCAGACCTCATTTTCTCACATTCCTCTCCCACTATTTAGACTAAATGTCCAAGCAAGGCTGTTGGGACAATCCAGTAAGTCTTTTCTTAGGTTTGATGAGAGGGTAATTAGCAGTTCAGAAGTTCCTCCACCACTTTTAAGCCCTGTGCCTGGGCAGTACAAACTAGCTGGCACTTTAACCCCACCTGGGTCAAAAGGACTGAGGGCCATGTTTCCTGAAGAGTCTAATGACTGGTCTTTTGGGTCTGGTGGAATTATGATTAGCAACCCACAATTGCTCAGTTCCTCTCCAGATTCCAAATTATGGGGGTCATTCTGAGTTGATCGTAGCTGTGCTAAATTTAGCACAGCTGCGATCATAAACGCAGACATGCAGGGGGACGCCCAGCACAGGGCTAGTCTGCCCCGCATGTCAGTGCCGCCCCCCCCCCACCCCGCACAAATACAAAAGCATCGCACAGAGGCGATGCCTTTGCATTTGTGGATTAACTCCCAGCCAGCGCAGCTCCTGCGGCTGGCCAGGAGTTGTGTGTCGCTGCCGCTGGCCGCAGTGGCTGCGTGAGATGTCACGCAGCCGCCGCGCCAAGCCCCCCAATGGTCTGGCCATGCCTGCGTTGGCCGGACCGCGCCTACTAAACAGTGGCTTAACGCCGCCGTTCAGCCCCCTCCCGCCCAGAGACCGCCTCTGTCTCAGAGGCGATCGCTGGGCACCGATGACTGCCATGCGCCGGTGCACTGCAGCGCCGGTGCATGTGCAGTTCCGACCCGATCGCTGCCCTGCGACAAACTGCAGCAAGCGATCGGGTCGGAATGACCCCCTATGTCCCTGGTAGCAAATAACTCTGGTCCCAAAACATACTTGTAAATACCTGTACCTCTCCCACTCGTTCCGTGGTCTCCCACCTGAGAACAAGCAAATAGTGGGATGCTGGCTGAGAGCAGTTTTCCTCCTGGTGGTGCATTACATCCCTCGCCTCTGGCACTTTAGGAGTGGGTATTTTATCCATGTGTCCCAAACATAAATTTGTCAGTTGCATAAGGACGGGCAGATGCTGGCGCACTGCCATGGCTTCAGATACAGTGTGGGGCTCTCCTCCACCCTCCTCGGATTGCATGCCCAAAATCTGTCCAATGGCAATAACATGTTGAGGCTCCTGCCCTATTGCCAAAGGCAAATTGAACATTGGCTGCAGGGAAGTAGCAAAATCCAACAATTTATCTCTTAACTCTTCCCCCTCAAAAGCCACTTTCACTGTTCCCACGGGTAATTCCTCATGTGGCTGCAGAGAAACTAACAGGACTGCCTGATCCCTGTCCAGGTCTTCTCCCTCAAAAGCCAAGCCCCCCTCCCCCAAACACAACACTGTAAATGGCTCAGTAGCCAGGACTGGTTGGTGCTCACCTGAAGGATTCCCTTGGAGGCTCTTTTGCTCAAGTGGTGGTTGGGTGATAGTGGCGACTTCTTCCTCAATGTCTCGCTGGCACTCTGCGATGGATTCTATATCCTCCAAGCCCACAAATGGCCAGTTGTAACACAGCTCAGGCTGGTCACAGAGTGTTTCACTGCGACATTCCCCCAGGGAGAAGAGAACGGGTTGCATACAGTGCTTCCTTGCATCCACCTGGTCAAGGTCATCCTTTTCCATTGTAACATACTGGGCAGACAGTTCTTGGCACTTTCTCACTAAGTCCTCAACTTCCATCTCAGCAAAAGGGAAGTTGTAGTGCAGATCCTCCTGGGGTTCCTGGATTGTGCTCACTGCTTTCTTCACTTCAACACGTGCTTCCTTCTGTATAGAACACTGGGCAACTTCTTCCCTTGGGTATGGGAGAAGCTGTTGCAGGTTGTGACTTTCAGCATCCACCCTGTAACACTGGTCTCGCCATGCTGGGGTATCCAGGGGCCCCCAATCCAATGCCACTTCCTCTGGCTCTGTCCGGGAAGACAATTTACTCTGCACTTGCCCTTCCGTCTCTGTATATTGTATACTTTGTGTCATTTAGGTCACTGTGGTGATCACTTCCTCCCTGAATTCCTCAAACTCTGGCTCCCCCAGCAGATTCCATGTGGCTGCTTCACTTCTGCAGTGCATGAACGTATTCCCCAGATGACACAACTTGTCCTGTATGCTGGATACTCTACACCTGCTGATTACCCACTGAGGTTCATTCCAGTACTCCCAAATGTACTGCATCTTGGTAAATATATATAACATATCCGGCTTCCCAGTCTGCCGATATGCTGATGAACTTCCATCCACAAACTCCACTGCCCTGGTTCCATTAATGGTCCCCTCCACCGAGTCCTGGAACATATCCTCATCTTCCTCCTCATTACAAGGGTGCTCCAAGTCCCATTGAGACAATTTTCCAATTAGGGATTCCTTGGTATCCAGTATATTGATTACAATTTTTCTTGCATGAAACAGTCCTTGCAGGACTCCCTTCTTCATGTATATGTAATATTGTGCTGCTGCCTCCAATCTGCTGTAATATCTTGCATCCATGCTTGTAACCTGAGTGATTCCACTGCTTGCCACCAAATGTGAAGATATCGGGTTTCAAATCACTCAGTCACGGTGGTAGATGAAAAACCAACAGTGGTTTATTGACAGAATGGGTTATAAACAGCTCAGCACACTTCTGTGATCCAATTCCACATGACAATTCCCACCACAATCTCCTGACAAACCATTACTTCTTAGTCTGGGAGCAGAGAGTCTCTTCTAGCAATACAGAGTCCCAGATAAATCTAATATAATGGGTCCCCAAGCAGATCCCTGGCAGAACATCACTTCTTAGCCTGGGATCAAAGAAACTGTCTTCAGCTCTCTGGGTAGCTCTACTTATACCTCCAGAAGCTTCATATTGCTGGGGGGTGTGTGACCTCTGTGTCTTAGAATCTTACAGCATTAGAATTATTATTATTATTATTATTATCCTTTATTTATATGGCGCCACAAGGGTTCCGCAGCACCCAATTACAGAGTATATAAACAAATAATCAAACAGGAAAACAGCAACTTACAGTTGATGACAGTATAGGACAAGTACAGGGTAAATAAACATAGTTACATCAGCAGATGACACTGGAATAAGTATCAGGTGGCAGAAGACTGATGGAATTGGTGCAGTTGAAGATTATTAAAGTAAGAAAGGATAAGCACATGAGGGAAGAGGGCCCTGCTCGTGAGAGCTTACATTCTAAAGAATACAATACATATTCTAATCAAGGTGATCACATCAGTCAGAGAGCCACCCTGTCTGGTCAGCTCACTTTTGGACAATAGGGAGTAAACAAACATGGACAATGGTACCTCATATGACTCACCCTCTGAGGGTCCACTGTGGTGTATGAAAACAATAGGGAACTAGGTCTAACACAAATACATTATCTAAAGGGTAACAGACAACATTACACAATTGCATATATTAACCATATTTAGGTTGATTTAAACACAATATTGTGTGAGCAGCAATGGACATGGTATGAAGAATGAACAAACAGACAAATTGGATGTATATGGATATGGGTATAAAAAGTACATATTTGACATTGGAAATGAGGCATACCTATATTAATTGTCACAGACCTCATTTTCTCACACCCCTTTATTGGATTTTTCCAGAATATGGGATCCTAAAATGGGATCTCTTAACAATAGGTTCCAATGTTTTTCAAGGATCTTCTTAATGGCCTGATTTTCCCTGTTATATTGCGTGATAAATGAGCGATGGTCCCACTGTTTTGTGACCGCACTTTTCTCTTTCAGGAGATCTTCTCATTCTTTATTGGATGCCTTAACTCTGTCATCTTTGATCCTAATTGGATCATATCCTCTCTAAGAAATGGCTCTTTATCTGTAGTGATTGAGAACAATAATCATCCAAATTGCTACAATTTTTTCTAAATCTCAAAAATTAGAAAGATGGTACATTGTTAATCCAAGAGGGATGATGGCAGCTAGTAGAGGGGATTTAACTATTCACATCTGTAGATTTAAAAAAAGTGCGGGAAGAAATTTCCATATCCTGATCTATTTCCAAAATAAGGTCAAGATAATACACCTTTTTGGTATGATGATTATGGGTGAATTTTAAATTATAATCATTATTATGTACAGTATATGAATCATAAAATCATGTATGCTTTTTTCATCCCCTTGCCAAATGATTATCAAATCGTCTATGTATCTATAATATAAACCTACATGACTGACCCAAAATTGTGACTTATATATAAACTCCTCCAATTCCCCCATCAGCAGGTTGGCATGCGATGGGGCAAATGTTGTCACCATTGCAGTCCCCTGCTTCTGGAGGAAGTGGTGTTTTCAAATTCAAAGTGGTTATGTTCTATAATGAAAGAGATGCTGTCAATAATGAACTGGATTTCTGCTGGTGATTTTTCTGGATCTCTTTCTACTATACTTTGAACTGCTGTCACACCTTTCTGATGAGGAATGGACGAATATAAAACTTGGACATCTATAGTTAACCAGGGGTTTTCTGAAGTCCAATTGATATCTTTAAGGACTCTAAGGAGACTAGAATAGTCTTTGAAATAAGACCTTTGTTTTTTGACATATAGTTGGAGTTTTAAGTCTATGTAATGGGACAGATTAGATGTAAGGGAGTTCATTCCCGCAATTATGGGCCTCCATGGTGGGTGGTCTCTATCTTTATGCATTTTAGGGAGATGGTAAAATAATGGTGTTACAGGATGTTTAATATATAAAAATTATAATTCTTCCCTACAGATTAGGCCTAGTTTCTTAGCATTGTCCAATAGGTGAAATAATTCCTCCTGAAAACCGTGAGTGTTGCTATCATCTAGTATTTTAAATGTCTCTTGTAAATAGGATTCTCTTTTCTGCACCACAAGTGCTCCCCCTTTATCCGCACTTTTGATTACTGGACTCTAATTTTCCCTTAAGTCCTTCATAGCCTTCCTTTCCACTGGATTCAAATTGCTTCTATATTTATTTATTTGGATTTACATTTTTCTAAAGTCATCTTTAACAGATTTTTAAAAGATGTCTAAATGACTCCCCCGTGATTCTACGGGGTAGAATTTAGATGACAATGATACAATTGGTTTTGTTTTAGGTTCATATGCTAATTTTGGTGTAGGATTTTTTAAAGAAATGTCTCTGTAAAGTTAGTGTTCTCATATATTTTTTGAGATCAATGAATAAGTTGAATTTGCAATATGGTTATCCGGGGCAAACTTTAAGCCTTTATCTAGTACTGCAGTCTGTGGGGAAGATATGATCTTTTCAGAGAGGTTGATAACTCCTGATTGAGGATTTCTTGTTGATGGGGTTGTGCTCTTCTTTTTGGGGGGGACTTTTCTGCCCCCTCTATAGCCTCTTCCCGATTTCTGAATGCCCTTTTTGTTCCCTGTGGTGAATCCATATGGGTGAAGATTTCTTCCATTCTCTGTGAATTCGAGAAAGATATATTCTTCCTCACCCCTAAAAAATGACGTGAATTATCTGGTTATATTAAGAGTTTCTTATATAGTGCATCAAATTCCATTGTGCTTTAATATATATAAAATAATCTGAGGGGCCCCAGAGATATCACTGTACCGGGCCCCAAGATTTCTGTTGCCGGCCCTGCAGATATACCATAAGAGTTAAATTGTCTTTATACTGGAGTACTGGATGTCTTACTATCTATGCTGAATTGTTGTTACATGTCATACCAAGTAACCTGATTTATCTCCAGATTAGTAAAGGAGAAGTTGCAGCAAAATAAAACTTTTTTAACATTTTCGGTGGGATGTAATGGAGTCCAAGATCGCTGGAGATGCGGGATGCCGGATGATCTCTGATGTTTTTTAAAGTGGTATTTGCTTACAAGGCATGGTTAAAAAAACATCCGAGATCGGCTGGCATCATGCACCTCCGGCGATCTCGGACTCCATTACATCCCGCCGACTGTGGGAATGAATGAATTAATGTTATGTTACACATATAGTATTTAATTTAAATATAACACATAGAGTAGTATTTATCTGAGGAATTCATACCTACTATTCTCAGATGTCTCTAAGTCTGCCCTTTGAATTGGAAAAAGAAATTCAAGACTTGGGTGGTGGCACTAGAAGAATAAAAGAAAAATAAAGTGTTTTGTAGGTTTTTGGGTAAATTCCTGCTGCAAATACATATAAAAACAGTGCAGTATTTACTTTCATTCACTGTCTAAGAATAAGCTTACCATACCATCTGTTTTAACTGGGATAGGTTCCGTGGCTGATTAAAACCAGGTGAAATGCAGGCTTGAAGTCAGCCAGCCACAGAACCTGTGTAATTCCTAAGTGCCCCAGTTTAAAGGAATAGTATGGCAAGCCTATCTAAGAAGTTTACACCTAACATACACATACACAGTATACTAAACTCTAGGATTAATTTGCTAGCTATTGACAACTGGTTCTAATAACTCACAGAGAATTGTATCCCAGCATATTGATAATGGAAACCTGTGTATGGAATTAAAAAAAAAATCCATTGTTTTTATTCACAAGTTTATTAATTGCATATGAGATTTATCTTTGATGCATAGATTTTATTTTTATACATATGTGCATATGTGTTCTATTGTTTATATTTGATTGTATCAATTACATAATCACATAGGTCTGAAGCAAATATAAGAGTCTTTTGGTAGAATATTAATTCTTGTTTACCATATAGTGTACTTAGATTAGATTTATAAATATTTGTAAACATTGCTAAAGCAATTAACATAATATCCAAACAAGCAATAGGGAGGTTGACCCAAAGGTTTGGTGGCAGTGGGGAGGAGATGATGGCATATGTGAGCAGAGGAAAAGCAGATGAGATAAGAGGGTCCTGCTTGCGAGAGCTTACAGTCTAAAGGGGAGAGACAGACAGGCAGGGGTGACATAAATGACAGTAAGTTAGGCGCATGGAGCAGCAGGCCTTAAAGCCTGTTTGAAGTTTTGTAGAGGAGGAGAGTCTGATAGGGAGAGGAAAAAAGTTCCTGTGGTGGGGATCAGCATGGAGACGAGAACCAGAGGAAGTTATCAGTTGGGAGGAAAGGCTGCTTTCATTTGTAGAGTGAAGTTGATGAGCAGGAGTGTGAGGGTAAATGAGGTCAGAGAAGTACAGATGTGTCCTCTTTCTTTGTTGTGGTCGGAGCGCGTGTACACACGCACCCACTACGCATTTGCATACAATGGGAGACCCGCTGAAGTGATTTAGCACTGCCTCCCTCAACATAATGTTACTGCGGTGCGTATGACAAAGGATGAGGACACATCTGTAAATACAGTAGGAGAGGATTAGATAAGGGACATGATTGAAACGTCCTACCAGTCCTATACACTGCAACTCCCAATACAACCAGAAAGATAGAAAAGAGACAGCACAAGCACAAAGGTTCTCACTAGGGTTAATTCTTGTCTCTTCAATCTACTCTCTATCTCATAGATCCCTGTAAGGAGACAGAAAATACTACTGTGCAAGTGCATCCTAAACTTGCAATGTGTCAAAACTACATTACTTACTTACAATAGCAAACTGAACCTATAACTTACTTGCCAAATATACTGTAATGCATATTCAAAAAACAGCATAACATGTGATGTATAACCTTATCTAACAGTTACTCTACTATTTTTGATCTGCATGGACACAACAACAAAGGCAATTTCTTACACACAGCACAAGAGTGACCACAGCAATAAAGATATTGTACCTTTAAAACCTTCCTGCTCAAAGATGGCCAGCTCCTTTCTTCTACTGGGTTTTTATGACCATTAAAGAGGGTTTTATGTTACTTTCAGTGGGAGACAGTTAATTAAGTCTAGGGGTGAAACAGGTGGTGTAGAGTCTTGTGGTGTGGTGACCAGAAAGCCCTCCATACCCTTTAAGGGGAGTTCACTTGCCGTAGCCTTAATGCCCAAAATAAGAGTCACATTACTATTTATGTTGGGCTTAATGCCCAGTTAAAAAAGAGGAGCACAGTGAAATAACACACCTATCTGGAGCACTTTGCTAAATAACCTGGGCCTAATGACAAGTTTTTAATGGGATATGGGCCTAAATGGATCAGGATGCCATAGGCCTTGTTCCTGAATTTAAAATGAAACTCCATAAACCTATTGCCTGAAGTTATCAAGTGCCCACAAACCTAACGCCTGCCCTAGGCCTGACAGTGCCCAGGGCATAATGTCTGACAATCCTGGTGGCCTAGGGGTATTAATAGTCAAATATTGGTGACCCAAGGCCACCTGCTAGTATCTCAGGGAAATGATGCTGTGGGGAGCTTCAAATAGCTCTTTTACTTCCATCAGCAGCAGACCTGTACGGTTCTTAGCTTCAGTCTACTGCCACTAACCTGTTCTGACCAGCAGCACCTTTCTTTGCTTTACTTCATCCAGCCAGCACCACTCAACTTCATTCCTCCGCTGGGGCTCTTACCTATGCTGGCTCTCCCTGCTTTTTTTTTGGGGGGGGAGGTCTTCTCTCTTCCCTACCCATTGCCAAACTACCTGTCTGCTGCACACAATTGCTAAATAAAGCAAGCACGAGTATTCACAATTGGCTCTCTGTGACCACTCTTAATTGTGGTTCCATGAGTTGCTACTGTCTCACGACCAGTGCCAACTTCAAAATACAGCGACTTCCTCTTGAGTGCTGCCAGTCCATGAGCCACAACCAAACTGATGGAACTTTTTCGTTGATTGGAGTGAAAAAAGAAGTCATAATCATACATAAAGAAAAACAAAGAACAAAAATTAAGTTTACTGGCATAAAAAAGCAGTGGTGGCAGTATACTACTGTACTGTATCCAGGTCTTGGGAATTCATCTAGGTGCAACTGCATAAAAATTTTCCTAAAACCAGTATTAGGTTTAAGGCTTACATCCAGAACCCCCAAAATCACCCATTCCGGAGACATAAGGGCATATTCAACCAAGTAAAGGCATAACTTTGGAGCCACTAGAAGCACTGAATAGGAGGACACTGCCAAATACATTGCAGAAAAGAGGCATTCAAACTCACACACTTAGGAAAGCCTTTTGATTTGGGGTTTTTCAGTGATTTGGGATAGATTTTGTGTTTTTCTGTGATTTTCTCTCGATTTAGAATTTGTGTATTTCTGTGATTGGGTTTTCCGTGATTTTGTGTATTTCTGTAGTTTTTTTCTTGATTTTTCAAATCTAAAGGCAAATCTGACAGTAAATCAAATGAAGAACCAGAGTTTAGATGGAAGTAGATGGCATTAGACCATTGGACCACACACTGATTACTTTTCATAGACAGGAATACAAATCACAGACACTACAGGATAGAAAAATAAATAGACTACCAAATGAGTGGCAGGTTTGTATGTAAAAAGGGCTCTAATTACTCCAGCCTCAATCATAATGCAAATGAAAGGAGACTAAGGGTCTAATTCAGACCTGTTCACTCGCTAGATTTTTTTTTGCAGTCCTGCGTTTGCATAGTCGCCGCCCATAAAGGAGTGTATTTTCGCTTTGCAAGTGTGCGAACACATGTGTAGTAGAGCAGTACAAACAGATTTTGTGCAGTCTCTGAGTAGCCCAAGACTTATTCAGCAGCTGCGAACACTTCAGTATGTCCGGGGTCAGAATTGATGTCAGGAACCCTCCCTGCAAATGCTTGGACATGCCTGCATTTTTCCAAACACTCCCAGAAAACGGTCAATGCCTTCTTCCTCTCAATCTCCTTGCGAACGCCCGTGCAATCATATCTTTCGCACAAACCCATCGCTGAGCAGTGATCCGCTTTGTACCCGTGCAACGCACCTGCATATTGCGGTGCATACACATGCGCAGCTTAGACCTGATCGCAGGCTGTACGAAAATGCAGCCTAGCGATTAGGTCTGAATTAGCCCCTAAATCTCCTGCAGCAATATTGCTGATCTAAATATGGCAGAAGCTTTGTGGGTATGATGAACACTTATCTAAGATACTTAGCACTTCACCACGTGACCGAAAGGATCCAATAAGTGATAGGAAGTGTTTGTCAGCTCCTGTTGGTGTCCATTGGTTTCATTTCAGTCTGTTTGACTGCAGAGTCTATCATAAACCAGTTATCCAATGGAGTTTTAGACAGAAAAAAAACAATGGGTAATGAAATCGAAATTCAATAGACAATTGATAGTAAATACTGCATTTAGACTTTCCTAACCAAAGGGCAATGTTCAGCATTTTGGTTTAGAAGTCAAACTGGATTCTTAGTCATTTATGCCAGAGAGAGAATACCCATTAAAGATTCTATATGTCATGAAATATAATAGGTTGTCAGATACATTGAATCATAAATAGTGGTTTAGGTTAAAAAATATCATTCACATTTTTTAGATCAAATCCCGCTTAAAGATGTAACTTTCATCCATCTAATGTCATAACATAATAAACATTTTTGCACACTTTATCTCTATTTCCTCTATACTGTACATACCACCAGGGCCGTAAAATACCAGTGGGTGAGCCATGCAATGACAATGGGGCACCCTACTCCTCCCACCCATAGTACTCCGCACGCTGGGAGGAGTTTTGTGACATGATGCACTTGCAATGTGATGTCATGACATCACAACATCATGTTGGGAGGGTGCTGTTAAAAAGGGGGACGCTGCAGAAGAGCCATCAGGCACTAATTTAGACACAGGACTGAAGAAGTGAAAGGGTGCAGCAAAGGGTCCAGACTCGGACAGAGAGACAAAGATAACCCCTAGGGAAAAAGGAAAAGGCAGGTGGCCACTGCAGCCCAGTGAGTAATTCAGCATTTAGTTGTTCACTAAAAGCTTGGGCATTTCTGTGTGGGGCATAATATGGTGCAAAGGGCATTACTGTGTGGGGCATAATATGATGCAAGGGGCATTACTGTGTAGGGCATAATATGGTACAAGGGTTATTATTATTAGCATAAAAAATAATAAATAATGTAATGGGCATGACTTAAGATATTTCTTTCCTGTGGTGGCCAATGTCTGGGGTGCAGGGTATAAAACTGGGATGTAAGGTAGTCTTTTCCTACAAGGGATGTGTGTGAGGCCGCACCCATTGCAGTAAGGGCACCCCCCTCATTTTGCGACACGCATGCATTCAGCGTGTACAATTGTTTTCTTTTCAGAATGGCCATGGGTAAAGGGGAAGTATTTTTTACTTTTCACCCTGGGAGCCAAATAGTCTATAAATGGCCATGCATGCCACCAATTTTATGTATACAAATAAGCTCAGTATAACAATTAATTTATAAATGCACTGTCACAAAATACACAAATAATAGAAGAACGGTCCTCAAGCGCTGCTAGACCTTCCAACAGTCTTCTAGTCGTGGCAACCTGTATGGTACTCATATACATAGAAGAATAGTGAAACAACAGTTAGATTGTAGCATACAACATTCTTGTTGCTGCTAACACCGGAACTTCTCAACTCCCCGTATTTCAGTGAGATGTGTTCACATAAAGGTTTCTTTTTAACTGATTGCTGATTCCTTCACATACATTCAGTAACTCTCATATAGAGTAACACTCACCTAAATTATAGGCCCTATGTGCATGCAAAGGTTTATTTTGATCCAACACTCCAATGGCTCTCTCCGGTGGATGTAATAAGTCATGTGATATCCAAGGGTATATTAAAAGAGTTTTTCTTTATTCTCCCATAAAAAAACATATGGATACCCCGACAGTTAGAAACAAACACTTAAAAAGTTAAAAAGTCCTGATCTCATAAAAAGTTGATTTATTCCACTTTAAACCCAAGGATTTTGATGGAAAGTTTGTAAGGAAAAAGGCTTCTCACCATTCTGCTCCCGGGAAAAAAAAAACAGTTTGGAACAAAACCATTTACCAAGATGTTACCAAAAACGATCCTTCAAAAAGCCAATGGGGATAGCAGTGGGTAAAACACCAACCATCAGGAGTCCTTGACCACCAACGCGTTTCAGAATTTCTTCCTTCCTCCCTGAAAAGAAACCTATATGTAAACGCATCTCACTGAAATACGGTGAGTTGAGAAGTTCCGGTGTTAGCAGCAACAAGAGTGTTGTATGCTACAATCTAACTGTTGTTTCACTATTCTTCTACGTATACGAGTACCATACAGGTTGCCACGACTAGAAGACTGTTGGAAGGTCTAGCAGCGCTTGAGGACCGTTCTTCTATTATTTGTATATTTGCTGTTCAAGATTTGGTGTTCTTGTGAACGGAACAGAGCTGCAGCTAAGGGGGCGCAAGTTACTTTTCATCTAGTATCTGGTTTTAGACTGTCACAAAATAGTTTTCTTTTCAACAGTATCTGCAAAAGTTAATTTTACCATAATTTAAAATGCTAACACATTGTAACTCTATCAAATCTTACTTACACAATTCCTTTGTCTTTAAATAATTTGTACAAAATACATTGTAATTGATAAAACCAGCAGCTAATGGTAATGTTGCATTTTATCCCATTGTATTTTAAATATGCTATGTGCACATAGTACAACTGTAAAGAAATGTGTTACCAATCAATATAAAATGTACAGATTTTTCAGTTACCTTGGAACCTTAATATTTGCAGAGGAGGTGATCCCAATTTTTGTTATCTTGATATGTTTTTCTATCTGGATGTAGTCTGAGTCTTCTATCATGTTTCTTGTCAGCAGCAGGCTACATAGGATGTGTTTAAGTGCAGTGCTGCAAATCATAGGTCAATGTCTAACTCTTCAAGGACAGAAATATCAACAATTGTAATAAAACAATTTTCAATTCTCTGTAAGCGGTATACACTTGAATGCTGATTTTTATTGTTTGCTTAGAAAATAGGGGAAAAAATGTAAATGAAGTAAAAACTGAGCCTCACTGAATTGCATTCAGCCCTAATTAGAAAGCCCTTTTGGCTCAGCATTTCACAAGACGAATGAATTGCTGATGACTGGGTGCTGATCCAGATTCAAAGAATCTGTTTTGAAAAAGATGCGTGGGTGGCACAAATATTGTGTATGAAGCAGCACTCGCACAGATTGTTTATAAAATTGCATATTATTAGTGATCCTCAGTTAAAGCACTAGGTAAAATATTTGTATACATATATATATATATATATACATACACTACACACATACTACATAAATATATAGATATTCTGTACAGATGTGTCCTTGTATGCATCACAGGGTATAAGCCGCAGCATAGTGTACTCTTGCAGGCACCACTTCACAAAGTGAAAGTAAGCATACAGACGCAGTGGGAAGCGGGAAGCGAAGCTCCCGCTACCCGCACCTAGAAGAGCAAGCAGCACTACATTAATGTGGGTAGTGGGAGGCTATGCTCCCGCTACCCAGAGATCTCACTACTGCTGGCTATTGTGATGCGGGCGCTATGCTTTGGTATGCATCACGGCAGCACCAAGATATATATGGGTTGGGATTGAAATGCTGGTGGTTGGGATGGCGGTGGTCAGCATACCAACCGCAGCATCCCAATGATCAATTATGTATACATACCTTTCCCAATGCACCCTAACCCTCCTGTCTAGCACCCAAAACCTAACCCTTCCCCCTGCAGCCAAACCCTGACCCTCAATCCTCTCCTCAGCCTAACCCACCCCGGTGGTGCCTAAACCCCCCCTCCACACAGCCTAAACCTAACTCTCCTCCCCAGCTCAACCCCAACCCTGCCCGCCAGCCCCATCCACAGCCTAATGCTCCCCGGGGGTTGCCTAAACCTAACCCCCTACCCACAGCCTAAACATAACCCCCCCTCCCTGCAGCCTAACTCTCCTTCCAGCCTAACCGTAACCCACCCACCCCAACAGCCTAACCCTAACCCTCCCCGATGGTGTCTAAACCTAACCCCCCTCCTTCATGGCCTACACCTAACCACCCTGAGCTGCAGCCTAACCCTAACCCTCTCCCGGCAGCCTAAACCTAAATTCCCCAGCTGACTACTAGGATCCTGACTGGATCACAAACAAACACTACATATACACACACATTAATATAAATTTATGTATATATATATATATATATATATGTATATATATATATATATATTTAGATTAAAGGGCAATGCTTCAGTTATAGTTATTATTAATATTAGTAGGGGCTAGGGCTGAAAGCTCACCTCAACTCACGAAGGACGATCAGCCAGCAGGCTCAGGCCACCTTCAGGGACCTGCCTGCTAACTGTCACACACTGTTCCTGCTGCTTCCTTCATGGGGTGGTGGTGGAACAAACAGCGCCTCCGTGCAATCACAAATCCTGATGTCGCTGAGTTTGCAGCGCAGCAGAGAGGCCAGACTACAGAAACCTTTATTATACAATAGATGCCAGCGGCGGAGTTGGATCCGCCAGCGCTGTCGCTGCGGGAGGGGTTGAAGGGGCGTCAAGCCCTGGGGGTTGTGGAGGGAGCGGAGTGGTGACTCGTATGGCTGCTGTAGCAAGAATTTTTTTTTCTTGTGTACAACAGCTGCTCTACAGATCCCATGGGCCTATTTTAATGGGGGGGGGGGGCTGGAGCTGAAGCTCCATCCGCCCCATTGGTAATCCGGCCCTGCCTAGATGGTCCAGGTGTTTGTGCCGCACACTTATGTCGCATAGCTTAGTCATACAGCCACCTCGGTGCAACCTTTTGGCCTAAAAACAATATTGTGAGGTGTGAAGTGTTCAGAATAGACTGGAAATGTTATTGAGGTTAATAATACCATAGGATCAAAATTACCCCCAAATTCTTTGATTTTAGCTTTTTTTATGTTTTTTTTCAAAAATCATCCAGATTTAAAGCTAAACCAAAACATGAAAGGGTGGTTTTGGAAAAACCAATCCAGATCCAAAACACGAGCATTGAACCGGAACCAAAACACAAAACACGAAAAGTGCCCACCACACATCTCTAATATTTGCACATGATACACATAAACACTTATTCGTTATTGAGAAACCAGCCCACAGAATTACATTGGCGTTGGAGTGAAAAGTGGTTAATCTCGGATTAAACTTTTTGAAATATATCCTCTCATTCCACTTCATATTGATTGGTGTTATTTCAAGAGTTTATTATATGTACTGTAAGCTTGCAATTATATATTTTTTATTATTATTATTTATGAACAGTTTCTTATGTAGCGCAGCAAATTCCGTTGCCCTTTACAATTGGAAACAACAGTATAAAAAAAATGGAAACAACACTGTTAAAGCATTACTGGGTAATAACCATGCTCACAAGCTTACAATCTATAGGGAAGCAGGAATTGATATGCAAGGATATGCGTTATCTATTGAATAAAAGTCCACCAGATTGCAAAGGTTCTTGGTTGGCTCTATGATATGGTCCCACAGCGATGTCATGGGCTCAGGTGGATGTGAAACTGAAGAAAGTGAAAATATCTGAGGATATGTGTAGACTGTATAGTGGGGATGTAATTGGATGGAAAAGTGTATGAAGGTTATGTAAGCAATTCTGGCATTTGATAAGCTTGAAGAGGTGAATTTTCAGGGAATGTTTGAAGTCTTATTGTGTGTGGGAGGGCATTCCACAGAGTGGGTGAAGCCTGAAGAAAGTCCTGCAATTGTTAATGGGAGTGAATAATGGGTGTGGATGAGAGACATAGATCTTGTGAAGAGAGAACAGGTCAGGTTGGGAGATATTTTGAGATACACGAAGAGATGTACGTTGGTGTAGTTTGGTTGATGGCCTTTTGTGTGAGTAAAAGTATTTTACATTGAATATGGAATAATACAGGTAACCAGTGGAGGGACTTAAATAGTGGATCCACAGACAATGAATGTCTAGCTAGTAAGATTAGTATTGCAGCTGCATTCAGGATGGATTGTTATGGTGAGAGCCTCTTCTCAATGCGGAAGATAATGAGAGAATGGACTAGAGTTTTTGCAGTGTTTTGTGAAAGTATGGTCGTATTTTGGATATGTTTTTTGTCAGAATCAGAATCAGCTTTATTGGCCAGGTATACTTGCGTATACTAAGAATTTGTCTTTGGTTTGCTATATAACAGCCAAGTACTGTAGGTAACAGATAAGCAGGTGGGGGGGCAATTAAAGTCATACAGATAGGAATACCATAGGGACACAAGTGAGTTACATGTACGTCTAGCCAGTCAATGTTCAGGAGTTCAGCAGGCGAACCGCTTGGGAAAAGAATCTTTTGAGGCTTCTGGTGGACCTGGAAGGGATGGCCCTGTAATGCCGGCATGAAGGAAGCAAGTTAAACATGCTGTAGCCGGGGTGTAGCTGGTCCTTTACTATCTTCGTTGCCCGCTTTTTAGCTCTGGACAGGTACAGGTCCTGGAATGAATAAAGGTCAGCCCCGATGATCTTCTCTGTGGTTCTGACCACCTTTTGGAGCCTGCATCTGTCTCTCGCGCTGGCGAAGCCGTACCATACCAGTATCGAGGAGCACAGTACCGACTCCACAATCGCGGAGTAGAAGAGGAGCAGAAGCTTCTGTGAGATGTTGAACTTCCTTAGTTGCCTGAGGAAGCATAATCTCTGCTGTGCTTTCCTGACAATTGCGCCAGCGTTGAACCCCCATTTAAGGTCCCAGGTGATTGTGGTCCCTAGGAACTTGAAGGAGTCCATTAGTGATACCACACTGTCAGCAAATGTTAGCGGAGGTGCACTAGCTGACTTCTTCCTGATGTCCACTATCATCTCGACAGTTTTGAGGGGATTGAGCTCAAAACTTTTTGATGCGTGTAGCATGATTTAGATATATATTGAACGTGGGAACAAAGGACAGTTCAGAGTACAAGATTACACCTAGGCAGCTAGCGTGTTGGGAAGGCTTGATTATCGAGTTCTCAACAGAGATAGAGGTATCAGGTTGGTCACTACTATTGGTCTGTGGAAATTTAATTAATTCTTTTTGGAAATATTAAGTTTGATGTGGCAAGATAACATCCAAGTGGAAACAGCAGAAAGGCATTCAGTTACACAGAACAATACAAATGCTGACAAATATGGGTAGGCTATGTAGATTTGAGTATCATCCCCATACAGATGATACTGAATTGCAGAAGAGATGATTAGGTTGCCAAGAGATATGGTATAAATTGAGAAAAGCAGAGGACCTTAGACTGAGAATCCAACTGATAGAGGTAGCGAAGAAGAGGTGGATTCAGAGAAGAGGACAAAAAGAGTGATTAGATAGGTAGGACGAGACCCAAGAAGCAGCAGAGAGAGCTAGAAGAATAAGAAGTAAGTAGTAGCCTTTGGACTTAGCAGTGACCAGATCATTCACTACTTTAGTTAGTGCTGTCTTTGTAGAGAGATGGAATGAAAGCCTGATTTAAGTGAGTCATATAAGTTGTGTGAGTTAAGAAATGTTTTAGTAGGCAAGTCTCTCAAGTCGCTTTGTGGGGCATGGGAGCTGACAGATGGGACAGTAGTTTGAGAGAGAGGTTGGAGCAGAATTGTGTTTTTTCAGTATGGGCATAATCACTGCATGTTTGAAAAGTGAAAGAAATATACCAGTGGAGAAAGGGATATTACATATAAGATAAGGTTGAGATGAGCACAAGAGAAAGAGCTTTACTTATTTGTGAGTGTATAGGAGCAAGAGGAGAAGTAGTAGAGTAGGAGGATGAGAAGAGTGTTGATACTTCATCTTCATTTGTGGGATCAAATGAAGAGAAAGTGCCAGGTAGGGAATTGAGAAGGTCACTGGCTGAGGAAACCATACCATTTCATCTTGTATCTTATCAATCTTGTCCTTGAATAGAAAGCACATTCTTGCATATTGATTGTGACTGGTTGGTTGGGTGAGGGAGGGTTAAGAAGTGATTTAAATACATTAAAAAGATGCTTAGGGTTAGAGGTTTGTGAAGAGATGATAGTTTGGAAATATGTTTGTTTGGCAGTGTCCAGGGCTAACAATAGGAGTAGTAGATAGTCCTAAACATAAGGAAGTTGCTTGATGTATGAGATTTACACCCCTGACGTTCAACTTTATATGAGAGTTTTTGTAGGTGTTTTGTTAATTTAGAGTGCCACGTTTGACATCTAGGCCTACGTGGGCTGTAATGGGATTGGATGACTTCAGTGACAGTGAATATTAAGAAATGGAGGAGATCTGAGAGAGGGAAAGAAGTGTTAGTGAATTCAGAAACTGAGCACAGTCTGGTGAATACATGATCAAGATAGTGGCTCTCCTTATGAGTTGATGAGTTAGTTCATTGAGAGAGGCTGAGAGAGGAGGTTAGAGAGAGTAGTTTGCAGGCGTAAGCAGCAGATTTCCCTTTAATCCAAGACAAATATGATTGACCCAGGTTCAGTAGCTGACTAAATTGAAGCCTGCATTTCAACACAGAACCTATGTAAATCATAGGTATCCCAGAAAAAAAAGGAACATTATGGCCAGCTGAATTATATGTCATTAGTATTGCGATTGCACTTTTGTCAGGACTATTATGAGAGCATGGATGGTAATTATTAAATGGGCATGAACAAATCATATTTAGAGTGTGTCTGTTGTTCCCGGGTTGCAGAGTCCCAATTACTTTGTACCCACACAACATCTTGGCACCCGTCTCTCTCTGCTCTCTTTTCTTACTAGGGCATGTAGCAGCAGGGCAGTGAAAATTATAGACAAACAGTAATTATGAGTGAAGAGGTACATAAAATAATCCAATTCAGTATGAGCAGCAAATAATTTCCTTATTTCAGTACCCAATGGTAAAGCATCATGTGCTGAGATGACTAATTGCAGCAAGAAGAGGAGGAATAGAGACTTGTTTCTGACATAAAGGGAGATTATTCAAGCCTAGAAATTAAACAACCCGTACAGCATGTAACAAAGAATAATAGTCCTGTAACAGAGGGTATAATGAAAGCTATTTTGAGGAGTTAAGAGGTTCTTTCAAGCATTAACTGAGTAATTCAAGTAGACCTAAAAGCTTTCCTTTCCATAAAATAATCTCAGGAAAATGCCTCCACACACATTATTAATGACAAACATACCTCTTACTGTAATGTAACCTTCTATAAAATTATGTAATACACTGTAGTTAAATTATGTGATCAGGGGACAGGAGCCAAAGACAAAAGTTAACAGTGATACCACTTGATGTAAAAGAAACAGAGTAGGAACTCAATTTCATTTGCTTATACAGGTATTAGAATTGCAACTCAATCTCCATTTGTCAAATTAATTCATAAAATCTAAAAAAGACTGAAGACATCCAAACAAAAATAATTGGCCTAGATACATAAAACACTTATGGGTAGGTGGATCAAAACTTTGAGAGAGATAAAGTAAAGACATTATCCATAGCAGACAATCACTGTTGAAGGTTTAATATATCTTCTCTTTAATCTGCAAGAAATAAGTGGCTATTTTAAGATTACCAGCAGTAAAATATTGAGAACACAAGCCAAACCTATTATTGAAGTTTCAGATACCAGGTTTATTATTTGTAATAACTTCTTAGTAATATTTTTAGACTAGTGTTCTAAATAGAATCCACTCTCTTTGTGTTTTACTATACTGGCAACTCCAGTCATTAGGGATTAAATACAAACCCCATACATAAGAGACATAACCTATGGGCACATTGTAAACAGATACCATGAAAACTAATATATATACTGTATGTATATATATATATATATATATATATATCAACCAAATACTCTCCTTCTGCGCTGTTCTAAGACTAATTAGATACAATAAGATACAGTACTCCTTGGGAGGGGCTGCCTATTTCACTAAGTCCCTTGTTAGGAGGGACTGGATATAGAAAATATAAAAAGAAGATAGGAAATTGGCGCCCAAAGGTTATTTTAACCTATAAATACAGGGAACCCAGTGGGTTTCACAATTAACATTGATTTTAAAATGTAAACATGAACTGTTCTTTCATTAAAATTTTTATTAAAATGTACAGAAGCAATGAAGCAAGTCCATCATATTACACAGACAAAATTATGTAATTTCTCTTTGAATACTCCATCTTTGAAGTTGATAGAAGAATATCGGCAACTTAGTGCAATATCTTTAATCTTCCTCATATGCTATTCAGAGATAACATCAAATATAACAATCCAACGCGTTTCGTCTAGTAACTAGACTTCATCAGGGGTATGTCTTTTGGTATTAACATTTATCAAAATGTGATCAATTAGAGTGGACACTCAGGATTTTTCAAAGAATAACTTCAAAACATCAAAAAGGAGATTGCAGAAGCTTCAAGCCAGTCTCATATAATCGATTGATCAGAATTCAGCTATTTCCTATGTTTCTAACTTTCAAAAGGAAGGTGAAAACAGCAAGATCCTGCCAAAAATGGACCTCATGTGTCAAACACAAACGTGAAATACAGATACGGGTAAGTTGTCCATACAGATTCACACAGGAAAAAACTTTCCAAACTGTCCTGGAGTACCACTGGCTGTCTGTTTGGAAAGTTTTTTCCTGTGTGAATCTGTATGGACAACTTACCCGTATCTGTACCCGTATCTGTACCCGTATTCCACTCTGTGGAATGCACTCCCACGCACAATAAGACTCTCCTCTAGTCTCCAAACCTTTAAACGTTCTCTGAAAACTCATCTCTTCAGACAAGCCTACCAAATTTCAGACCCACACACATAACCTTCACAGCTTCCCTATCAAGTTACATCCCCTCTGTACAGTCCACATAAACTCACATTTTGTCTTCCAACATTGCTGGGTGATCATATCATATAAGAACCTAGCAACCTGGGGAACCATTATGTGACAGGTAGCATCTATCCTTGTGTATCAATGCCTATTTCCCTATAGATTGTAAGCTTGCGAGCAGGGCCTTCCTACCTCTGTCTGTCTGTCTGTCTGTCTTTGCCCAGTTTTGTTCTATAATTGTTGTTCTAATTGTAAAGCGCAACGGAATATGCTGCGCTATATAAGAAACTGCTAATAATAAATAAATAAAATAAATAAATTACATCATTTTGTCTGTGTAATATGATGGACTTGCTTCATTGCTTCTGTACATTTTAATAAAATTTTTTATGAAAGAACAGTTCATGTTTACGTTTTAAAATCAATGTTAATTGTGAAACCCACTGGGTTCCCTGTATTTATAGGTTAAAATAACCTTTGGGCGCCAATTTCCTTTCTTCTTTATATATATATATATATACATACAGTATATGTACACTACATAGATCTGCCTAGCTGCAATGGTATTAAACTGACAATTCTATGTAGCTGCTTCATATAGTGAAAATCTGCAATTGTGCAATTCAGGAACAAATAGCTCTATCAGTAAGGTGCTTGCCTTCAGTGTAACAGGTTATGGGTTCTAATCCTGGGTATAACTGCTAAAAAAATGTGTGAATTGAAATGTATATATATATACATTTTCAGAACACTCTATATATAGTACATACTGTGTGTGTGTGTGTGTGTGTGTGTGTGTGTGTGTGTATATATATATATATATATATATATATACTGTAGATAGGGGGGCACCAATATTTATATTGCAACTGGGACAAACTTACGCCACTGTACTGCACATGTGTAGGCTGTAGATATCTTTACTGTGTAAGAGTGTCACAGTACTGGGTTACGGGGCATAGTCACGCACTATGGTTATTATAAAAAAGGGGTAAAACGTAACGGCAGTCATCAACTTCAGTCAAAATTTTCTACAAAATAATCGTGCATAGGAGACCACAAATAGGTTGAACTCGATGGACAATTGTCTTTTTTCAACCTTAGATACTATGTTACTATGTTACTACACACACATAAAGCACCCCGATTCCTGCTATTACCCTGTGTTTGTTACTACTGCTGTTATCCACTGCATTACTGCTGTGTTCGTGCATTACCCTGTATCTGCTGTTTACCAACAAACCCAGCATCCTGGTTAAGGTCTTTGTCACTTTCATATCCGTGTTGTTTGACCTCTGAGAGCAAGGGATACAGACTTTGGGACACTAAAAAATACAAAGCTTACCAAAGAGGGCAAGCTAGATGGGCTAGGAGGTTCATATCTGCCAATAATTTTTCTATGTGTCTATGTCCATGGATGTAGGAGCTCATTCAGAGATGAACCCCTATTGCTGCATACGCAACCAGATCTGTATCCATTTCCTCATATGCTAGGGGCTGTCCAGCACTGGGCAAGGCCGCCCAGCATGTTTGGGGCCACCTCCCGATGCGTCCGCAATTAGATTGCGGATTCATCAGAACTAAGGTTGACCACTGGAAGTACTGGATATGTGGCTGCACCCTGGCTTTATCTGCTCTATTATGGTGCTAGTTATTTTTTTACAGGGCACAGGTAGCTTCATGTAGTTATTCATCTCATAGTTTTTATGCAGGATCAAGTGGTTCAGTGGGTGTGGTGTTTGGCTGGGATGCAGCAGGTGGTTGGTTTGAGTCCTGGGTGTGACAGTATATTGCAGTATACTGAAATGTGTTACTTAAGGAGGGGTATTGTGGCTGAATGGTGGCAAGCTCTCTGAATGAGTTCATAAATGTGGTATAAAGAAGATATGTGTCTAAATCCATTTTCTTGCATTGTTCTATAAATGTGTGTGTATATGTCATGACCCTTCCCACAGGGCATACACTTTATGTCCCTATTGGAAAAAATGAAGGGGACGCCAATTCTCTTTGTGGCATGCGGCACTAAAAAGTCTAGTTACATCTCTGCCATTGAGTACATTTAACAATAAATTAAAATATTTTTTTTTACTATTCTGGAACTCTGCAACCTGTAGTTGACCTCCACTGGAACTATGGACCATTACCTGGGTCAGTTAAATTAGACCTAATTTACCTGCATGCATATAAAGTATAGTCATACATTTCAATAATAGATTGTATGCTATGAATATCTCGGCCGCAATATTTAGCCGAATTCACACAAGATCGTAAGTGTTTGCTTTTAGAAAAGGCATGTCTGAGTCAACCAATAAACATAAAAAAAAAATGCATGCACACAATAACAGAAAATTCACAAACATATTCTAATAGATACTGTATGCATTTCCAAATAGTGTAGTTCCAGTATTTAAGTTCAGCTGAGTTCTTTACAGACAGTGCACTTTTGGAAGCTGACTTTCTATTTCTGACTTGGTATAACTATCTAAATCGGGTGGTCTTCAGTTTGCCGGTTGCCGGGCCTCCGACAACCAGCACACCAGCGCCAGAATCCTGACCGCCAGAGTACTGACAGCTTTTCTCCCTCTTGGCAGTCCACAACCCGCCTGGAGGGAGAATAGATAGCATGGCGCATGTAGCCCGCCACCATCCCCACAGCGTGGCGAGCGCAGCAAGCCCGCAAGGGGCTCATTTGCGCTCGCCCAGCTGTCGGTATGCCAGTGGTCGGGATTCCGACACTGGTATGCTGGCCGCTGGGAGCCCAACCGCCGGCATAACATACTACACCCTCTAAATATTATTCATATACTTTCGAACAATATTTTGCAAATTGTTGCTGTGATAGTTTGTATGGTAAAAACAATGGATTTCCCTATAATTTCACACAATGCTTCTTACATTTCTGTGTTGTAATGTTTTCTATCGAAAGTACTTGCAAGTTGGTTCAATTAATTATTGCTAATATAATACTAATTTGCAAAACCTTTTTAAACAGAAATAACTGTTCACAATAACATGTTTTTGTGCCGCTGCTCTGCTGCTTTGTTTAGCCAGCCAGCCTTTGGTCTATGTTTGTTAACAATATTGTGTGCTGTTTGGATATGATTGGAAATTAGTGTTATTGAGGTTAGTAATACTGTAGGAACAAAAAAAGGTCCAAATTATGTGATTTTACCTGTTTTTATTAAAAAATTTTTAAATAATACAGATCCAAAACCAAAAATCACGAGGGTGGTTTAAGCAAAACCAAAACACAAAGTTAATACAGATCCAAAATCAAAACATGAGGGTCAGAGGACATCTACAGTATCTATACTTTTAATAAAAAGATTTTGTGAATAGCACTGATATTTTACAATATTTCGTAAAAAATATTATATTAACCCATTCAACAGTCTAATTTATTATATATTAAATTATTTGAATATTATTATTTTATTAGTACTGCCATATTATTAATTTATTTTATTTTATAGTAAGATATGGCAATTTTACCATGTTATTGGTGGCTAGTAGGTGTTGCTATTATTAGTATATATTTTACATTACTTAGAATTTATTTATGTCTAATCGTAGTTATATATAATACAGTGTCTTCCCTGTTTTCCTTTGTTTTTTTGAACACATATACAGATGTGTCCTCATACATCTTGCCCAAATACATCACATAGTAGAAGATGCCTGGCGTGAGTGAGCTTTCGGGTCCAATACAACTTCGTAAGCGTCGGGCATCTTTTTTTGCCCCAAAAAATTGTTTTATTTACATCGCTTTATGAATAGGATGCACAAGCAGACTTTGCTGGTTAAAATTATATGCAGCATGGTTATATTATGTGTGTGACCACGGCTGTATCTGCATATGAAATCTAATTTACAGTGTTTTCAAGGAAAAACACTGTATCTGACCCACACTGTATCTGACTTGCACTGTAACCTGGACTATATCCGACCTGAACTGTAATCTTTTTAAGGAAAGCACTGTAATGTAGAATTTCGTATGCAGATACAGCCACAGTTCCATGCAGAATATAGGCATGCCACATGTCATTTTAAGCAGCAGAAGCTGTTTATGCGTCCTATTTGTACCATATTGCAAATAATACACATTTTAATGGACAAAGTCACACATAAAGGTGTTCAGCACTGTCAAGTCACATCACGGCGTGACAAGAAGGGCTGTTTAGCATGCAGGGGGGCTAGATGTAAGTGGACACATCTGTGTACGAAAAGTAGGAGAATGCAAATAAATAATCTGCAAGAAAACTTTTATAGAACTGGGGTATTTTGTTCTGTGGGAACACAGTGTGAGTTTCTGATCTTGCTTAGATAAAGATAATACACTTCAACTGATCAAGTCTTACCCCATGATTAATCCACTTATTACAACATGGTATGAAATAACACTAAAGTGCAAAATATCCATAGTTTGGTAACTTTTAATACTCTCAAATGGAAATTCCTGTTCTAGATCTGGAATTACAGTACTGGACACTACATCCATTTCTGAAGTAATATAAATATGCTTAGAGCCCATCATTTGAAAACGAATGGTATACAATAGTACAGTATGTATTCAACGCAGCATATCGGGAATATTTTAAAGCTAAATACTGCTAAACAGATTAAATAAGCATTAGAAAAACTGATTACCAATATTGCCAGTAGGAACATAAAGGTTTCCACTTCTTATAAATTATTACATAAGAAACATTGGGATAAAGGCATAAATATAAAAAATTGACACATTAGACTGGCCTCACATTTTAAAAAGCGTTCATGATTCTTACAGATGTTTTTTAATATTAGAAAAAAAATGACAGTATACTGTATGTTGTATTTCTGTATGGCATGGCATCCCAACTGGATTTTACAAATATATGTAATGTATAGTAAAATGCCGCAAATACTGTTTGGCGTATTTATATATATACACCACCAATTCATGCCTATATGTTTGACTACATTTTCTACAAAATGTAATAAACCAGTGAAGCATATGTTAAATGCTGCTGTACTGTACTCAACACGTATTTTTCAAAACAATGGTAGAAATTTGCTTGTGCTGCTTTTCAAATATATACTGAAGCTCATGATGACTTAATTAATTTCCCTCCAGATTTGCTCTTTTATCTGGTCATGTATAAAGCTTTGGGGAGTTCTAATCACAGTACTCCAAATCTTAATTTGATGTCAGATCCATTATCCATATGGCTCTATATGTCAAGGCAAATAGGGAGGAAGGGAATCACATTTACTTTGATTGCAGTGGTAGTGATAGAAAGGGTATGTATACTTGTTCATGACTAGAGATGAGAAGTTTGAATTTGAAACAAATCTGTCAAGACTGAATTTTGGGTACAGTCAAATCGAGTCAGGGTTCAGTTTTATGCATCAATTCAGATCTGTCACGTACAGTATCTTCCAGGTTTGCTACTCCTTGCTGCCATTCTAAACTAGAAAATGTGAAAGAGGTTGTGTTATTAGGGGCAGAGAAATGCTGTGACAGGTTGCTACTAGTTGAGAATATTTGAGAAATCAGTACATACTGGACCAGCTCTTATTGGGCCTTATTCAGACCTGATCATAGTGCTAAATTTAGTACATCTACGATCAGTCACACAGACATGCGGGGGGACGCCCAGCACAGGGCTAGTCCGCCCCGCATGTCAGGCCCGAACCTAGTGCATAAGTACAAAAGCATCGCACAGCGGCGTTAGGAGTAACTCCCTGCCCTCGCATCTCCTGCGCGCTGGCAGAAGCTACTCATCGCTGTGAGGGTCGCAGCGGCTGCGTGTGATGTCACGTAGCCACCGCGGCCCACCACCCCAACAGTCCGGACATGCCTGCGTTGCCCGGACTGCGCCCCCTAAACTGTGGCCAAATGCAGCTCGCCTGCCCCCTCCTGCCCAGTGACCGCCTCTGCCTGTCAATCAGGAAGAGGCGATCACAGGGCTGAGACAGCCGTGGACTGTCTGACATGCGCCGGTGCACTGCGGCACTGGCGCATGCACAGTTCAGACCTGATCGGCTGCTGTGCAAAAAAGCACAGCAGCGATCAGGTCTGAATTAGGCCCATTGTCCAGCAGCAACCCTGAAAATAACTATGTTTTGCATAACAAAATCCAGATCATTTTTTGAAAGAAATAAAGTGATTACAGTTGGTTATTGTGTGAGAGGCAATTTGATCACATCTTTGATAGCAAAAGGCTGCTGGCTATGTGTGACTGTGACAAAGTGCACAACAAACAATAATTTAGGCAATTTGTTTTTTATTATTGTTGATAAAATCCAAGTGGCTACAGCTGAGTATTCTTATGTGAGAGTGGTATCGGCACATCTCTAATAACAAATAGATACTGTGGATGTGTGACTGTGAAAGCTCACAAAAAATAATTTGAAACAATAAACTCCTGTACTATTTTAAAAATCCAAGTACCTACAGTAGGGTATTTATGTGTGGAATATTTAATCATTACATCTATAATGGCTAGAAGCTGCTCTGGATGTTTGACAAAACAAAGCTAAAAACGAATTTGTAAATTATTGAATTATATCTGAATGATATTGGGGGCAATGTCTGCCCTAAACTGTAAGATAATAGTATCTCAATTTCCTTTCTCATTGTGTGCTTACTTATTTCAAGTAGCTTTTCACAGTTGTCATACTGTAAATGCCCTAGCTGCAGATGTCAGCCTGTAACCCATGTAGTAAAGTAGATCCAGTGGCATCACTGGGTGGGTGAGGGCCGCACCCAGGTGTCACCAGCAAAGGGGTTACACAAAATACTGGCTCCTCCTCAGTGACAGTTGCTGGGTGCTGCCCTGTAACATTACGTTTCATTATAGGGCAGGAGCTGGCAGTGCAGCCAGACAGTCTCCAGGGGCAGCCCAGCATCTCCAGGACCCCAAGAGTGATGAAAACGGTGGTTGTGCCACAAGGCCATGCCCTCTTCTTGAGAGGCCACACTCCCTTTTTGCTGGCCCACTCAGAGGACAGTGACGCCCCTGCTTATATTATAACATAATATTAACTTATTTAAGAATGAAAACACTGACAACCATATTTGTAATGAGAATAAAACCCTGTAGAGCAATTCAGAGCTGTATATTGCAGGATTATGATGCCTCTAACACAGTCTTTTTTAATCAGTCGTTGTGGGGTGGTCATTAGAAAACTGACTGTATGTAAGTGGCTGTAAATGACTGTTAATTATATACAGTAATTCCATGAGTTCACCTGTGTAATGAAATCCATCACCAAAGCTAAAATAAATCAGGGTCCTGTAGTTTTGTAAGTCCAAAACACAAAGATGGTTATGGAACAAAAAGCAAAACACAGGGGTCTGCATACATCTCTAGCAATTATATTAATCATTGTCATGCTCCCTGTTGCGTTGCTACTCCCCATCATCCCAATGCTGAAATCCTCCTGCACCAGGTTGTGGGAGTGCTAATAAAACAGGCTTGCAATGGCCCTGGCATTGTCTGCCTACAGTTAAGCCCAGACAGCTGCAGAGTACCTTTGGGCTTCATTGGCAGAGTAATGAGAACACTGTTATTGAACTGTAATTTGATATTGTTCCAATAATTCCAGTTTGACACTTAACTGAACTTCATTCTTATAAATAATTAATTTCAAGTACCTAACATCTCTCCCTGTTCTGGCAACACTCTATGTGAGTATATTTAACCTCAATGAGCATTGAAAATAAAGGCAATTAGTGCAAAAATATGAAGTACATGAAACAAATGCACACATACAGTATTATAAAAGGAACTTGGTCTGATGGTGTGTTTTTGATTTTTTGTAACATTATTTAGGGGAATATTCATCATACTTTTATTGTCACAATCTGTACACTCTACAGTGGATGTAAAAATTGTGACATTCATCAAACTCCGAAAATGCATTATTTTTGCAGTTTGAAAGTGAAACTCTTCACCCTCCTGAGCTGGCGTTCAGTTTCACGAATGTGTTCTCAAGCACACAAATGTGTTCTCAAGCTGCAGGGGAAGGGAGGGGATGAGGCTGCAGCTGCGCTCTCCTCCTTAACCAGTCTAGGTGGGGGAAGTGAGGGGGCCATGGCTGAGCGCTCACCTTCCTGTGCGCTAGGCAGACACAGAACTGAAAGTCCCGGCAGGGGGTGAGGGGGCCGCGGATACATCAGACTTTACTAGTACACCGGGTCACCGCTGCACATCACAGGGATGCAGGGGGAGGGGATTACGCATGGGTGGTGGTTGACAACAGCTGCAGCGGGCAGGGGGTCTTTCTATTGAAAGTAACTATTAGCTGCCAGGATAGCGGCGGAGGTGGGGGAGAGGTACAGATGCCGGCAGAAAATTTTATGTAAAAGGCGCATACGCTGCAGGGAGAAAAATATAACTTTTCCGAAAGGTTGCTTCACCAAAATAGCAGTTTTGGTAGAGATGAGCGCCGGAAATTTTTCGGGTTTTGTGTTTTGGTTTTGGGTTCGGTTCCGCGGCCGTGTTTTGGGTTCGACCGCGTTTTGGCAAAACCTCACCGAATTTTTTTTGTCGGATTCGGGTGTGTTTTGGATTCGGGTGTTTTTTTTTAAAAAACACTAAAAAACAGCTTAAATCATAGAATTTGGGGATCATTTTGATCCCAAAGTATTATTAACCTCAAAAACCATAATTTCCACTCATTTTCAGTCTATTCTGAATACCTCACACCTCACAATATTATTTTTAGTCCTAAAATTTGCACCTAGGTCTCTGGATGACTAAGCTAAGCGACCCTAGTGGCCGACACAAACACCGTGCCCATCTAGGAGTGGCACTGCAGTGTCACGCAGGATGGCCCTTCCAAAAAACACTCCCCAAACAGCACATGACGCAAAGAAAAAAAGAGGCGCAATGAGGTAGCTGTGTGAGTAAGATAAGCGACCCTAGTGGCCGACACAAACACCGTGCCCATCTAGGAGTGGCACTGCAGTGTCACGCAGGATGGCCCTTCCAAAAAAACCTCCCCAAACAGCACATGACGCAAAGAAAAAAAGAGGCGCAATGAGGTAGCTGTGTGAGTAAGATAAGCGACCCTAGTGGCCGACACAAACACCGGGCCCATCTAGGAGTGGCACTGCAGTGTCACGCAGGATGGCCCTTCCAAAAAACCCTCCCCAAACAGCACATGACGCAAAGAAAAATGAAAGAAAAAAGAGGTGCAAGATGGAATTGTCCTTGGGCCCTCCCACCCACCCTTATGTTGTATAAACAGGACATGCACACTTTAACCAACCCATCATTTCAGTGACAGGGTCTGCCACACGACTGTGACTGAAATGACGGGTTGGTTTGGACCCCCACCAAAAAAGAAGCAATTAATCTCTCCTTGCACAAACTGGCTCTACAGAGGCAAGATGTCCACCTCATCATCATCCTCCGATATATCACCGTGTACATCCCCCTCCTCACAGATTATCAATTCGTCCCCACTGGAATCCACCATCTCAGCTCCCTGTGTACTTTGTGGAGGCAATTGCTGCTGGTCAATGTCTCCACGGAGGAATTGATTATAATTCATTTTAATGAACATCATCTTCTCCACATTTTCTGGATGTAACCTCGTACGCCGATTGCTGACAAGGTGAGCGGCGGCACTAAACACTCTTTCGGAGTACACACTTGTGGGAGGGCAACTTAGGTAGAATAAAGCCAGTTTGTGCAAGGGCCTCCAAATTGCCTCTTTTTCCTGCCAGTATAAGTACGGACTGTCTGACGTGCCTACTTGGATGCGGTCACTCATATAATCCTCCACCATTCTTTCAATGGTGAGAGAATCATATGCAGTGACAGTAGACGACATGTTCGTAATCGTTGTCAGGTCCTTCAGTCCGGACCAGATGTCAGCATCAGCAGTCGCTCCAGACTGCCCTGCATCACCGCCAGCGGGTGGGCTCGGAATTCTGAGCCTTTTCCTCGCACCCCCAGTTGCGGGAGAATGTGAAGGAGGAGATGTTGACAGGTCGCGTTCCGCTTGACTTGACAATTTTCTCACCAGCAGGTCTTTCAACCCCAGCAGACTTGTGTCTGCCGGAAAGAGAGATCCAAGGTAGGCTTTAAATCTAGGATCGAGCACGGTGGCCAAAATGTAGTGCTCTGATTTCAACAGATTGACCACCCGTGAATCCTTGTTAAGCGAATTAAGGGCTCCATCCACAAGTCCAACATGCCTAGCGGAATCGCTCCGTGTTAGCTCCTCCTTCAATGTCTCCAGCTTCTTCTGCAAAAGCCTGATGAGGGGAATGACCTGACTCAGGCTGGCAGTGTCTGAACTTAATTCACATGTGGCAAGTTCAAAGGGCATCAGAACCTTGCACAACGTTGAAATCATTCTCCACTGCGCTTGAGACAGGTGCATTCCACCTCCTATATCGTGCTCAATTGTATAGGCTTGAATGGCCTTTTGCTGCTCCTCCAACCTCTGAAGCATATAGAGGGTTGAATTCCACCTCGTTACCACTTCTTGCTTCAGATGATGGCAGGGCAGGTTCAGTAGTTTTTGGTGGTGCTCCAGTCTTCTGTACGTGGTGCCTGTACGCCGAAAGTGTCCCGCAATTCTTCTGGCCACCGACAGCATCTCTTGCACGCCCCTGTCGTTTTTAAAAAAATTCTGCACCACCAAATTCAAGGTATGTGCAAAACATGGGACGTGCTGGAATTTGCCCATATTTAATGCACACACAATATTGCTGGCGTTGTCCGATGCCACAAATCCACAGGAGAGTCCAATTGGGGTAAGCCATTCCGCGATGATCTTCCTCAGTTGCCGTAAGAGGTTTTCAGCTGTGTGCGTATTCTGGAAAGCGGTGATACAAAGCGTAGCCTGCCTAGGAAAGAGTTGGCGTTTGCGAGATGCTGCTACTGGTGCCGCCGCTGCTGTTCTTGCGGCGGGAGTCCATACATCTACCCAGTGGGCTGTCACAGTCATATAGTCCTGACCCTGCCCTGCTCCACTTGTCCACATGTCCGTGGTTAAGTGGACATTGGGTACAACTGCATTTTTTAGGACACTGGTGAGTCTTTTTCTGACGTCCGTGTACATTCTCGGTATCGCCTGCCTAGAGAAGTGGAACCTAGATGGTATTTGGTAACGGGGGCACACTGCCTCAATAAATTGTCTAGTTCCCTGTGAACTAACGGCGGATACCGGACGCACGTCTAACACCAACATAGTTGTCAAGGCCTCAGTTATCCGCTTTGCAGCAGGATGACTGCTGTGATATTTCATCTTCTTTGCAAAGGACTGTTGGACAGTCAATTGCTTACTGGAAGTAGTACAAGTGGGCTTACGACTTCCCCTCTGGGATGACCATCGACTCCCAGCAGCAACAACAGCAGCGCCAGCAGCAGTAGGCGTTACACGCAAGGATGCATCGGAGGAATCCCAGGCAGGAGAGGACTCGTCAGAATTGCCAGTGACATGGCCTGCAGGACTATTGGCATTCCTGGGGAAGGAGGAAATTGACACTGAGGGAGTTGGTGGGGTGGTTTGCGTGAGCTTGGTTACAAGAGGAAGGGATTTACTGGTCTGTGGACTGCTTCCGCTGTCGCCCAAAGTTTTTGAACTTGTCACTGACTTATGATGAATGCGCTGCAGGTGACGTATAAGGGAGGATGTTCCGAGGTGGTTAACGTCCTTACCCCTACTTATTACAGCTTGACAAAGGCAACACACGGCTTGACACCTGTTGTCCGCTTTTCTGTTGAAATACCTCCACACTGAAGAGCTGATTTTTTTGGTATTTTCACCAGGCATGTCAACGGCCATATTCCTCCCACGGACAACAGGTGTCTCCCCGGGTGCCTGACTTAAACAAACCACCTCACCATCAGAATCCTCCTGGTCAATTTCCTCCCCAGCGCCAGCAACACCCATATCCTCCTCATCCTGGTGTACTTCAACACTGACATCTTCAATCTGACTATCAGGAACTGGACTGCGGGTGCTCCTTCCAGCACTTGCAGGGGGCGTGCAAATGGTGGAAGGCGCATGCTCTTCACGTCCAGTGTTGGGAAGGTCAGGCATCGCAACCGACACAATTGGACTCTCCTTGTGGATTTGGGATTTCGAAGAACGCACAGTTCTTTGCGGTGCTTTTGCCAGCTTGAGTCTTTTCTGTTTTCTAGCGAGAGGCTGAGTGCTTCCATCCTCATGTGAAGCTGAACCACTAGCCATGAACATAGGCCAGGGCCTCAGCCGTTCCTTGCCACTCCGTGTGGTAAATGGCATATTGGCAAGTTTACGCTTCTCCTCCGACAATTTTATTTTAGGTTTTGGAGTCCTTTTTTTACTGATATTTGGTGTTTTGGATTTGACATGCTCTGTACTATGACATTGGGCATCGGCCTTGGCAGACGACGTTGCTGGCATTTCATCGTCTCGGCCATGACTAGTGGCAGCAGCTTCAGCACGAGGTGGAAGTGGATCTTGATCTTTCCCTAATTTTGGAACCTCAACATTTTTGTTCTCCATATTTTAATAGGCACAACTAAAAGGCACCTCAGGTAAACAATGGAGATGGATGGATACTAGTATACTTATGGATTGACTGCCGAGTGCCGACACAGAGGTAGCTACAGCCGTGGACTAACGTACTGTGTCTGCTGCTAATATAGACTGGATGATTGATAATGAGATGAAATCAATATATATATGTATGTATATATAATATCACTAGTACTGCAGCCGGACAGGTAGATAATATATTTATTAGGTAATGATGACTGATGACGGACCTGCTGGACACTGTCAGCTCAGCAGCACCGCAGACTGCTACAGTAAGCTACTATACTCTATAGTAGTATGTACAAAGAAGAAAGGAAAAAAAAAAACCACGGGTAGGTGGTATACAATTATGGATGGACTGCCGAGTGCCGACACAGAGGTAGCTACAGCCGTGGACTAACGTACTGTGTCTGCTGCTAATATAGACTGGATGATTGATAATGAGATGAAATCAATATATATATGTATGTATATATAATATCACTAGTACTGCAGCCGGACAGGTAGATAATATATTTATTAGGTAATGATGACTGATGACGGACCTGCTGGACACTGTCAGCTCAGCAGCACCGCAGACTGCTACAGTAAGCTACTATACTCTATAGTAGTATGTACAAAGAAGAAAGAAAAAAAAAACCACGGGTAGGTGGTATACAATTATGGATGGACTGCCGAGTGCCGACACAGAGGTAGCTACAGCCGTGGACTAACGTACTGTGTCTGCTGCTAATATAGACTGGATGATTGATAATGAGATGAAATCAATATATATATGTATGTATATATAATATCACTAGTACTGCAGCCGGACAGGTAGATAATATATTTATTAGGTAATGATGACTGATGACGGACCTGCTGGACACTGTCAGCTCAGCAGCACCGCAGACTGCTACAGTAAGCTACTATACTCTATAGTAGTATGTACAAAGAAGAAAGAAAAAAAAAAAACCACGGGTAGGTGGTATACAATTATGGATGGACTGCCGAGTGCCGACACAGAGGTAGCTACAGCCGTGGACTAACGTACTGTGTCTGCTGCTAATATAGAGTCTAGACTGGATGATAAATTATTGATAATGAGATGAAATCAATATAATATCACTAGTACTGCAGCCGGACAGGTACTATATATATTTATTATGTAATGACTGATGACGGACCTGCTGGACACTGTCAGGTCAGCACAGCACCGCAGACTGCTACAGTAAGCTACTATAGTAGTATGTATAAAGAAGAATGAAAAAAAAAAAAACCACGGGTAGGTGGTATACAATATTATATATATATATATATATATATTATATACAATTATATATATATATATATATATATATTAAACTGGTGGTGATTGATTATTAAACTGGTGGTCACTTCAGGACAGGTCACGTTGGAACTTGCAACTAGTACTCCGAGGCCTAAGCAGACAATCACAAAATATATTATTATACTGGTGGTCAGTGTGGTCACAACAATGGCAGTGTGGCACTGACTCTGGCAGCAAAAGTGTGCACTGTACGTTATATGTACTCCTGAGTCCTGCTCTCAGACTCTAACTGCTCCCCACTGTCAGTGTCTCCCCCACAAGTCAGATAATACACTTACAGTCACACTATCTAATCTATAAATATCACTTCAGCAAGTAGTATAGTAGTATACAGTAGTACTCCTCCTAATAATGCTCCCCGAAAATACTGTGTCTCTCTCTTCTCTAAACGGAGAGGACGCCAGCCACGTCCTCTCCCTATGACTCTCAATGCACGTGTGAAAATGGCGGCGACGCGCGGCTCCTTATATAGAATCCGAGTCTCGCGATAGAATCCGAGCCTCGCGAGAATCCGACAGCGTGATGATGACGTTCGGGCGCGCTCGGGTTAGCCGAGCAAGGCGGGAAGATCCGAGCCTGCTCGGACCCGTGTAAAAAACCTGAAGTTCGGGCGGGTTCGGATTCAGAGGAACCGAACCCGCTCATCTCTATTTTTCAGTAGTGATATTTTTATATGAGATGCATAATGATTATGGAAATAAGTGTTAAATGAGAGGGTGAGAAATGAACACTAAAAATTCTCATTTCACATTTTTTTCATGATGAATACTGTATGTAAATCAGAAAATATTGTTTGACACCTTGTACGTTTCTGGAAGATAATGAAACTGATCTGTGCACATAAAGCAGCCAAATGGAACCACCTGGTGTAGAAGTTTCACCGATTAGTTTTTGTTTGGCACTGTAAAATATTGTGGAAGTTCCCTTATATATCTCATATGTATCATTAGAAGAAAAGTATACAGTAATGTCATACATCTTACATTATAAGTGTAGTATTACAAGTATGCAGTAGGCTGTAAACAACAACACTTGAATCACAATATTTCATTTTATTCACAACAATACTCAGAACAGTATCTGTGTTTTTTTCTTCTAATGATAAAACATAAAGAAACTGTCATTCTTGGTTCAAGATTAAAGGGGAGCTTGAAAACATTGCAGTGCAGCCTCTTCAAGAGATTTCAGGTTTCTCTTAAAATATTTCTGACAAGTCTGATATGGTCACATCTCTGTCAAGAGATCTGCTAGCAAAACAAAGCTACACAGCTAACAGCGTGTAGAGATAAAATATAAAAAACAAAGCAACCTCATAAAAAATACTGAACCAGTTTTGAATGCTAATATATATATTTTTATATGTACAATGCAGTAGTAATAATCATTATTGGAAATAATTGTTATGACAACAATATCTACAGACAGTCAACAGCGGGATAACCAGATTACAGCTTTGAAAAACTTATTTTTTCTGAAAATATTACCTTTCAGAACTAACTTTTGTTTTTAAAACTCTATCCAGGTACAAGAGTACAGTTTTTCTATGCCAGTTAAAAAAAATCTGTTTACACCCTACATGTTGGTTAAACCAGTAACATACAGTAAATAAAAACTTACTAAAAATAAGTAAATCATTTTAAACTGAATATTTATTAGAGATGTGTGTGATACCTGTGTTTTGGTTTTGTATTACTTTCATGTTTTGGATATAATTTGGCAAAACCAACCCTATGTGTTTTGGTTTCCCTTTGGATTTGAATTTTTTTTAAGTGCTAAAAAGTGCAAAAATCATGTAATTTGGGCCTGTTTTTGTTCTTGCAGTATTATTAACCTCAGTAATATTAATTTCCAGTCATTTCCAGAAAATTTTGACCATCTCACAGCTCATAATATTGTTTTCACCAATACTGGCCAAAGGCTGCAACAAGCTGGCTGGTTGTTAAGCAACAGAGCAGTGGCACAAACACACAGCAGTTTATAGCACAGCTATGAAACATTGACATACAGTAGTGTCAGAAAAGAAAAGTGATGTAAGATGGAATTGTTGAATATTAAAATAGACATGCACAGTTTAACAATCCAAGCACATCAGCAACAGGGTTTGCTTTTTTGTAGCTGAAGTGCTTGGTTTGTTTTGGCCCCAACTAACCAAGCTTCCAATGGGCTTAAGGCAGCTTACATTATTGTTAATACTTTCTACAGTTGAAAGATGTCATTCTCCTCATCCGATTCCTTACCCTCATCAGTCTTAATATCATCATCACACAATATTATCTCATCCCATCTGGAATCCATCATTACAGAAGTCTCTGTATTTTGACATAATTGGCAGGAAAGGTCTCCCTCACAAAATTTGTATTTCATTTTTATGATCATCATCTTTTCCACATTTTGTGGAAGTAGCCGCCTACACCAATTGCTCAAAAGGTTCCCCACTGTGTTGAAAACTTTTTTCTGAATACACACTGGATGGTGAGCAGCTTAAGCATAGCAAGTTTGTACACGAGGCTTCAAATTGCTTTTTTTCTCCCAATAGTCAAAGGGACTGTGTGGCAAATTGAGTCACAGTAGAGATGTCACTAATGTTGGGCAATTCTTTGAGAACTGATCAGATGTCAAAATGTGGTGTAACTCTGGTACACTGAATGGACTCTTCATCACCAGTGGGTCTCTAGGAAAAGGTTAGCTCTTTCCTTGGAGCAGCTGCAGCACTAGTACTTAGCTGCTGATCCTGCTCTTCTATCAAGTAATCATAATCTATATTGACTCACAGCACTTATATTATTAACATGGTGGCACGGCACCTTCTGAACGTAATTGTAACACAATGCTACTGCCTGACCCTGAACACACACAAGTTTTACAACTTAGGAAAACACACCTAAAATGCTCACTTTTTATTTATTTAATTTTGTCTTGGTTTTGTTTGTTTTTTTGCTTTTTGTAGATTTATTTTTTACACACTGCTGCATATCACTGCCGTTATATCATAGAAATGGTGGCACCACCAAATACTTTTGCGGGCACCAGTTTGCACTCATAAATCATTAATGCTGCCCTATATTGCTATTAGGAGCTCTGGGCTGCACTGCAGTCAGTTACAGCACCAATAAAGGGCTAATCTAATGGTTAAAAAATACTGGCATAAAAAAATGCTGCCCTTAGGAAGAGCTCTGTGCTGTGTGCAGTGCAGCAGTAAAGGCTTAAAGGATTAATATTGCTATAATGCCCTGGCAGTCTAGTGGATATGTTCTCCGTTCAGAGTCCTGTGTGAAATGGAGGAGGGACTTACATCTAATCCAAAACACGTGAGATCCGACATTGGGAAGATAATGTTTTGCCTCATTTTGAAATCTGATCAAGGTGGGAAAACCCGAGCCAGCACTCATATTCCCTCGGAAACAAAAAGTTCAGGTGGGCTAGAAACCAAGCCCACACATCCCTAAAATGTATGAAGGTTTGTAGCAAGTACCCTAAAATGAAGAATCCTTTATATTGCTAAATTGTGCCTGATCCTGAAAGCAGGCCAATGCAGAGCTACCCTGTGTATTTTATGATGCTCCAGGTGCTCAGCTTCTCTTTGGTCCTGGCCGTCCTGTCCCCTCATTGTTGTGTCAAGATGTCACATTTTGGGGGCCAGAGCCAGCACAGGGTGCATGTTTGCCCTGCTATGGCAATGGAAGCATGTCCCTAAATGAGACTTTTATGTGTCCTCAGGGTATGTGTTCATATGTCAACATAAAATAAAAGGAATTTGTATTCCAAATGTGCGCTATTGAAACCTTAATCAGCTGCTGGTTGATTAAACAAAGAACCACACCTTATTCCTTAGACATATTATACAAAAATAGATAAACAACCTGTGCTTTAAGGTAAGCACTTGGTATAATGCTTATGTATCAAACAACTCAGTATGTAATGGATCTATTATGACAGTGGTTTCTAAATTTTTTGAATCACGGCACCCTAGAATATCAGCACCCCTAGGCCAAAAATTTCTTATTAAGAAATTTAGGAAGAAATATTACATTAAGTAGATCACATTTATATGTCATCCTTAGGGTCAGTTGTGTGGTAAGGGACAAGATTTGCTTCTGTTTGGCCACATATTTTATGACTGGCAGCCACCAGCACTGTTTTGCCTATTATATTGACCATGAATAATTTGAATTGGTCCTGGACCACCAACCCAGGGCACCCCTGCAAGTGTCCCGAGGCACCCCAGGGAGCCACAGCACACAGTTTGGGAACCTCTGTATTATGATATTAATACACTATAACCACTAATCAAAAGAACTCTCAGTGTTTCATAGTGTTTCTCACTGACGGCTGTCTGTAAAAGTTTCCCATCTTAATTTCTTATTTTCACGGAGGACTTAGAAATGGACAGCTAACACTCACATTTCAATCTCCCCACCGTTATGAATGTATATGTTATCATATAACTCACATTAAATTTTGTTCCCGCGTGCATCAAAAGGTATCTTTTCCTTAATATCATAATAGATCCATTACATACTGAGTTGTTTGATACATAAGCATTATACCAAGTGTTTACCTTAAAGCGCAGGTTGTTTATCAGTTTTTGTATCATATGTCAACATGATCTGATTGTCAACATTCAACATGTTGCTATCTAATCATTGAATGTCGACATACACAATATCGAAATGACAGAATGCTAACATTGTGATTGTCGACAACAGAATTTTGACAGCCATTTTTTTTACTACTTTATGGGTAGAATTAGAGTTAGGTTTGAGGCAGGACGTCACTGCAGTCAAGCCCCCACCCCCTCACCAGTGACAAAAAGGGGCAGTCACATGGAAAGGGGACATGGTCTCATAGCCTTACCTCATTTTTATTTCTCCGGGGTCATGCTCAGCATTCCCAGAGAGTCGTCTAGTTGCACTGCTGGCTCCTACACTGTGACAGGCTTCTGTCACTGAGAAGGAGTCTTCATTTTGATGTCACCCATCTGAAGTCATTTAAAATAAAAAAAATATGGCATGTATTAAGTACTGATTAAAACAGTAGAAAATGTTGTTTTGGTGCTGATAGGTGAGATTTCTCAAACCATATGCAATTGATGTGTGAAGCCTATGAGAAGGAAACAAAGCCTTTTTGCTACTGAGGGTGTGTTAAAATGATAATGATTATGCTGATGATGATGATGATGATGATGATGTTTATGGGAAAAGAGTTGGCAAGGTTAATATAGCTGCCTGTACTACAAACACCTTATCCACCACAGAGCATCACAATGACCAGCACAGAGCATCACAGTGACCACCATACTATATTGAAAGCATTGTAGTGACCTATATACAGTATTGCAGATATAATGTAGCGAATATCATGATGATTGCCATATAATGCAGCCACCACTGTGACTAAAATATAATACATAGAGATTAGTGACTGACTGCCATATACAGGGAGTTCGGATAGTACCATCGCAGTGATGTCATTGGCTGCAGATCTCTTCTGCAGCCATGGGAGGCCAGAGATAGACAACACTTAATGTACAACATTCTGTTTTATTTTATATAAACAAAGTGTTTAAAACAATTATATTGTCATATTACTAAGAACACATTCCCTGCAGGAAAATTTCTTAGAACAGAGTCACTACAAGGCACTTTCCAAACTCCCTGTAATACAGAAAAAAATGAGAAAGTGATCTACACTGGTACTTCCTAGTGTACCGAAAGCAGCTGTAATGGAAGGAGTCAACCTCCTATGAGAATGATAGTATTGCAAAAATAAAGATACAGCGCTATTAAGGGTAAACTGCTAAAAAATACAATGGATATTACCAATAGAAATGTATATTCAATAAATATAATGGTACGGTTGATTAAATATCCCTAACAGTAAATGGCCTATCTGGATTGGCATCTTATATTGCTGGGACCTTAGCAGTTCATAAATGTTGGTATAAAGCAGACCAGAGTTCACTATTTTCCATGGGGGTAAATTTACTAAGGTGGGAGTTTTTTTTAGAACTGGTGATGTTGCCTAAAGCAACCAATCAGATTCAATCTATTATCTTCTAGAAGCAGCTTGATAAATGTTAAGTAGAATATGATTGGTTGCTATGGGCAACATCACTAGTTCTAAAAAACTCCCACCTTAGTAAATTTACCCCATGAGTATATTATTGTGCATATTTGAATGTATGCTAATTTGCTTTTTTTACATTGTATGTGGAACATTTACCTTGTATGTGGAACATTCCATTGTTTATTAATAAATGTTGAATCATTACTTTTTATCAGACACATTATTATATTTATTGTCTATATATTTTCATGGGTAATATTTCTGTTATATTTTTTTAACAGTATACCCTTAATAGTGCTGTATCTTTATTTCCACTATACTATGCCTGTAATACAGAGTCTATCAGTCACATTATATAATACAGAGAGTATTTTTGAGTGTCTTACAATTAGAGATGAGCGGGTTCGGTTCTTAGAGAATGGAACCGTACCGAACTTCACGCTCTGAACCCGGTTCCGAGCCCGGCTCAGATTTTCCCGCATGACTCGAAAACCCGAACGAAGCAAAACGTCATCATCCCGCTGTCGGATTCTCGCGGGATTTGGATTCCATATAAGGATCCTCGCGTTGCGGACATTTTTACTGCAGTCTTGGAGAGTGTAGTGAGAGGATGTGTCTCCATCCTCAGTGTCTATATGGGGGCGGGAAAGTAGGGTGGTGAGTCTTGTGCTGTGTTGTGCTGCTCAGTCCAGTCCAGTGTAGTCAGTGTATTGTGCTGCATCAGTCCAGCCAGTCACAGTGTTGGTGTCCTCTGTTGCTATATGTCCCCAATGCTGCTGGCTGTATAAGTTCCTTTCAGTGGTGCTGTGTTGTCCTGCATTAGACCAGGGGAAGTGTCTTGTGCAGCATTAGTCCAGTGACCAGTCACAGAGATGGTGTCCTCTGCTGCCATATATCCAGTGTAGCTGTATAAATCCCTTTCAGTGCTGCTGTGTTGTCCTGCATTAGACCAGGGGAAGTGTCTTGTGCAGCATCAGTCAGTGACCAGTCACAATGGTGGTGTCCTATGCTGTCATATATCCAGTGTAGCTGCCATATATCCAGTGTCCCTTTTAGTGGTGCTGTGTTGTCCTGCAATAGACCAGGGGTAGTTTCTTGTGCAGCATCAGTCCAGTAACCAGCAGTGGTGGTGTCCTCTGCTGCCATATATCCAGTGTAGCTGTATAAGTCCCTTTCAGTGGTGCTGTGTTGTCCTGCATCAGACCAGCGGTGGTGTCCGGGCCATCAGTCATTCCAGTGACCAGGCAGTCACAGTGGTATACGCTGCTGCTATATGTCCACTGCTACAGTATTATAATAATAATAATAATAATAACAACAACCACAAGTCCCTCACAGTGTTGCTGTGTTGTGCTGCATCAGACCAGTGGTAGTGTCCTGGCCATCAGTCATTCCAGTGACCAGGCAGTCACAGTGGTATATATGCTGCTGCTATATGTCCATTGCTACCATTTAATAATAATAATAACAACAACAACAACAACAACAACAACAAGTCCCTTACAGTGTTGTTGTGTTGTGCTGCATCAGACCAGTGAAAGTGTCCTGGCCATCAGTCATTCCAGTGACCAGGCAGTCCCAGTGGTATACGCTGCTGCTATATGTTCACTGCTGCTGTTGTTGTTGTTGTTGTTGTTGTTGTTGTTGTTGTTGTTATTATTATTATTATTATTATTATTATTATTATACAACAGCAGTGAACATATAGCAGCAGCGTATACCACTGGGACTGCCTGGTCACTGGAATGACTGATGGCCAGGACACTACCACTGGTCTGATGCAGCACAACACAATAACACTGTAAGGGACTTGTTGTTGTTGTTGTTGTTGTTGTTGTTATTATTATTATTATTATTATTATTATTATACAACAACAAGTCCCTTACAGTGTTATTGTGTTGTGCTGCATCAGACCAGTGGTAGTGTCCTGGCCATCAGTCACTCCAGTGACCATGCAGTCACAGTGGTATACACTGCTGCTATATGTTCACTGCTGCTGTATTATAATAATAATAATAATAATAATAACAACAAGAACAAGTCCCTCACAGTGTTGCTGTGTTGTGCTGCATCAGACCAGTGGTAGTGTCCTGGCCATCAGTCATTCCAGTGACCAGGCAGTCACAGTAGTATATGCTGCTGCTATATGTCCATTGCTACCATTTAATAATAATAACAACAACAACAACAACAACAAGTCCCTTACAGTGTTGTTGTGCTGTGCTGCATCAGACCAGTGGTGGTGTCCTGGCCATCAGTCATTCCAGTGACCAGGCAGTCACAGTGGTATACGCTGCTGCTATATGTCCACTGCTGCCGTATAATAATAATAATAACAACAGCAACAAGTCCCTCACAGTGTTGCTGTGTTGTGCTGCATCAGACCAGTGGTAGTGTCCTAGCCATCAGTCATTCCTGTGCCGCATATTGTGTTATATAACTCCATAAAAATAATGGAGAACAAAATTTGGAGGATAAAATAGGGAAAGATCAAGAACCACTTCCTCCTACTACTGAAGCTGCTGACACTAGCCATGACATAGATGATGAAATTCCATCAACGTCATCTGCCAAGGCCGATGCATAATGTGATGATAGAGGGCATGTAAAATCCCAAAAGCCAAAGTTCAGTAAAAAGACCCAAAAAAATACATTTAAATGGTCTGAGGAGAAACGTAAACTTGCCAATATGCCATTTATGACACGGAGTGGCAAGGAACGGCTGAGGCCCTGGCCTATGTTCATGACTAGTGGTTCAGCTTCACATGACGATGGAAGCCCTCATCCTCCCACTATAAAAATTAAAAGAGTTAAGCTGGAAAAAGCACAGAAAATAACTGTGCGTTCTGAGATGGTATCACAAATCCCCAAGGAGAGTCCAAGTGTGTTGGCGGTTGCAATGCCTGACCTTCCCAACACTGGACGGGAAGAGGTGGCTCCTACCATCATTTGCATGCCCCCTGCAAGTGCTGTAAGGAGCACCCACAACCCAGTTCCTGATATTGAAATTGAAGATGTCACTGTTGAAGTACACCAGGATGAGGATATGGGTGTTGCTGGTGCTAAGGAGGAAGTTGACGATGAGGACTCTGATGGTGATGTGGTTTGTTTAAGTCAGGCACCGGGGGAGAAACCTGTTGTCTGTGGGATGAAAAAGCCCATTGTGATGCCTGGGCAAACTACCAAATAAGCCACCTCTTCGGTGTAGAATTATTTCCAGCATGTCCCATGTTTTGCACATACAATTAATTTGGTGGTGCAGAATTTTTTGAAAAATGACGGGTGTACAGGAGATGCTGTCGGTGGCCCGAAAAATTGCAGGCCACTTTTTCGTCATTCAGCCACCGCGTGCTGAAGACTGGAGCGCCAGCAAACACTCCTGAACCTGCCCTGCCATCAACTGAAGCAAGAGGTGGTAACAAGGTGGAATTCAACACTCTATATGCTTCCGAGGATGGAGGAGCAGCAAAAGGCCATTAAAACCTAAACATCCACCTACAATATAGGCAAAGGTGGGGGAATGCACCTGACTCAAGCACAGTGGAGAATGATTTTTGTCTTGTGCAAGGTTCTCCAACCCTTTGAACTTGCCACACGTGAAGTCAGTTCAGACACTGCTAGCTTGAGTCAGGTTATTCCCCTCATCAGGCTTTTGCAGAAGCAGCTGGAGAAATTGAAGGAGGAGCTAAGATGGAGCGATTCCGCAAAGTATGTGGGACTTGTGGATGGAGCCCTTCATTTGTTTTGCCAGGATTCAAGGGTGGTCAATCTGTTGAAATCAGAGCACTACATTTTGGCCACCGTGCTTGATCCTAGGTTTAAAGCCTACGTTGTGTCTCTCTTTCCAGCAGACACAAGTGTGCAGAGGTGCAAAGGCCTGCTGGTGAGTAAATTGTCAACTCAAGCGGAACATGACCCGTCAACAGCTCCTCCTTCAATTTCTCCCGCCACTGGGGCTGCAAGGAAAAGGATAAGATTTCCTAGCCCACCCGCTGGCGGTGATGCAGGGCAGTCAGGAGCAAAAGCTGACATCTGGTCCAGACAGAAGGACCTGCCAACGATTACTGACATGTCTACTGTCACTGCATATGATTCTGTCACCATTGAAAGAATGGTGGAGGATTATATGAGTGACAGCATCCAAGTAGGCATGTCAGACAGTCCATATGTATACTGGCAGGAAGAAGAGGCAATTTGGATGCCCTTGCACAAACTGGCTTTATTTTACCTAAGTTGCCCCTCCTCCAGTGTGTACTCTGAAAGAGTGTTTAGTGTAGCCGGTAACCTTGTCAGCGATCAGCATAGGAGGTTACTTCCACTAAATGTGGAGAAGATGATGTTCATCAAAATTAATTATATATTCCTCCGGGAAGACCTTTACCAGCAATTGCCTCCAGAAAGCACACAGGGACCTGTGATGGTGGATTCCAGTGGGGACGAATTAATACTCTGTGAGGAGGAGGATGTACAGACTGAAAGGGGAGAGGAATCAGAGGATGAGGATGAGGTTCATATCTTGCCTCTGTAGAGCCAGTTTGTGCAAGGAGAGATTAATTGCTTCTTTTTTGGTGGGGGCCCAAACAAACCAGTCATTTCATCCACAGTCATGTGGCAGACCCTGTCGCTGAAATTATTGGTTAGTTAAAGTGTGCGTTTCCTGTTTATACAACATAAGGGTGGGTGGGAGGGCCCAAGGACAATTCCATTTTGCACCTCTTTTTCTTCTTTGCATCATGTGCTGTTTGGGGACTAGTTTTTTAAGTGCTATCCTGTCTGTAACTGCAGTGCCACTTCTGGATGGGCCAGGTGTTTGTGCCGCACACTTGTGTCGCTTAGCTTAGTCATCCAGCTACCTCATTACACCTCTTTTTCTTCTTTGCATCATGTGCTGTTTGGGGACTAGTTTTTAAATCTGCCATCCTGTCTGCCACTGCAGTGCCACTCCTATATGGGCCAGGTGTTTGTGCCGCACACTTGTGTCGCTTAGCTTAGTCATCCACTACCTCATTACACCTCTTTTTCTTCTTTGCATCATGTGCTGTTTGGGGCCTATTTTTAAAATCTGCCATCCTGTCTGCCACTCCTAGATGGGCCAGGTGTTTGTGCCGCACACTTGTGTGTCGCTTAGCTTAGTCATCCAGCTACCTCATTGCACCTCTCTTTCTTCTTTGCATGATGTGCTGTTTGGGGCCTATTTTTTAAATCTGCCATCCTGTCTGCCATTGCAGTGCCACTCCTAGTTGGGCCAGGTGTTTGTGCCGCACACTTGTGTCGCTTAGCTTAGTCATCCAGCTACCTTATTGCACCTCTTTTTCTTCTTTGCATCATGTGCTGTTTGGGGGCCTATTTTTTAAATCTGCCATCCTGTCTGCCACTGCAGTGCCACTTCTAGATGGGCCAGGTGTTTGTGCCGCACACTTGTGTCGCTTAGCTTAGTCATCCAGCTACCTCATTGTACCTCTTTTTCTTCTTTGCATGATGTGCTGTTTTGGGCCTATTTTTAAATCTGACAACCTGTCTGCCACTGCAGTGCCACTCCTAGATGAGCCAGGTGTTTGTGCCACACACTTGTGTCGCTTAGCTTAGTCATACAGCCACTCCGGTACAACCTTTTGGCCTAAAAACAATATTGTGAGATGTGAGGTGTTCAGAATAGACTGGAAATGAGTGGAAATTAATATTATTGAGGTTAATAATACCATAGGAGCAAAATTACCCCAAAATTCTGTGATTTTAGCTGTTTTTATGTTTTCTTCAAAAATCATCCAGAACCAAAACCAAAACTCAAAAGGGTGGTTTTGGCAAAACCAAGCCAAAACCAAAATACGAAAGTGGAATTAGAGCCAAAACCAAAACACAAAACACGAAAAGTGGCAGCCGCACATCTCAATATCATTCCCTCATAATTAACCCCTTCTCAAAAACCAGTACCTACTTTAGCATCATCATTACAACTGCATTCAAGATAATTAATATAATGAATCAATTTATAATCATAACCTTCATAATCTCCATTATTACGTGTTCCTTACATCATTAAATAATTCCATGTATAAACATAAAGCCCCCAGTTACCTCCCTCAGTCTTATAAAAAATAATAATGAAACTTAATTAACCCTATTAAAGCATTAATCCCTTACCCCCTTATACAGTGACACTTCCTTAAACTACAGCATACCCATTCCTATGTATACCCTAACTTATCTGCTAGAGATATCATCTGTGCCACAGGAGCATTCTGAAAGCATCAACCAGAGCTGAGGCTGTGGGTCTGATTCAGAGGTGGACTACCATTCTTTGCCATAGTAGCCGGTGATATAATAAGGAAATGCAAGTTTCAGCTTCACCCTTCTGCTGTAGTGTGCACCGGAAAGTGCAAAACAGCAACGCCCATTTTCTGCACCACTATATGCCATAGTACCGCCAGTGGTTATAGACAGTCCACAATTTTTCTACCATCACGTTCAGCATCGACACTTGCATCAGCCTATGGCAGATGCAGTGTCTCCGTCTGACCATGGCCTCTGTGAAAGTGTCTGTACATCTTGGATCATAGACCACTTACAGTGACATGCCAGAGACACTCCCATTAGACACCCACATGGAAGATTTTTTGCATTCCCATCAGGCCACCTGACAGCACTATCGAGGAATACCCATCACTTATCTCTCCAGATCTGATACCAGTTTTCTAGTACGCAATAGCACACTTGTGCATACCCTTAGGGTAAAGGTTGAAGTTTCAGAACATTTTGTGCATAGGCATAAGCAAATAATCACTCAACTATGCAATCATCGGCATTTCATGCAGTTAGCATCCATCTCTTAAGTAGATCTAACCTGAAGGGAGACAAGGATCATGCAGTCAATTGCTGCAGTGCTTGGCACCTTGTAGGGGATATGCAGCTAATCAGCCCAGGTCTCATGTTTATCTACATCTATCCTACCCAACATTCCTGCTCCCCTGCTGGCATCTCCCATTTCCATCACTCAGGGTATGTATACTGCATGCCCACCCCCCAACTGCACCCCGGCCTTAATGCTCCCACTCTGTTTGATTTGCATTTTGGAATAGAGAGATATGTTTGAGGAAAGACCAGTTTCCACCTTTTCAGTTTATTTAGGTTAGATTAGATTGAAGAAAGAATCACCCTTAACTTTCAATGATGTATTTTAAGTCTAGGTACAATAAATTGGTATGACCCTATACCAAGGTCTTTTTAAATGGTAAACTTCAAATGCTGTAACTTCAGTAGTGCAGACAACTATATACAAGTAGTGAAACATAATATATATTGCACTTACAATTTTAAAAGTAATGCACAGCATGTAAAAACAGATGACTGTCATTACCAGACACCCAGCATCACATGATAGGTTCCCTCAAGTAAGTAGCCCCTCTGGCGTGGGTCAATGTTCAAAGCCACACCGCTTGAACGCATTTCTTAACCACCTGAGAAAGAACCAGTGGTGGTGTGGTTTTAACATTGACCGATTGTAGAGGGGCTACCTACCTGAGGGAACCTATCAGTGTGATACTGGGTGTCCAGGACTCAGTTGGTACACCTTGATACCATCTGGTCAACTGGATACGTGCCCAAATGCCAGTCGCGGTTTTCACATGCTGCTCATTACTTTTAAAATTGTAAGTGCAATATATATTAAATTTCACTACTTGTATAGAGTTGTTTGCACCACTGGTCTCTCTTTATTCCCTGAGTACAACTGCTTATAAATGTGAAAAATGGAATGTGGAAATTACTTGCACGGAGTTACAGCATTTGAAATTTACAATTTAAGGAGACTACAGGATCATGCCAATTTATTAAACCTAGGACTTGAAAGACATCATTGAAAGTTACGGGTGATTCTTTCTTCTATCTAATCTAACCTAAATATATTGAAAACATAGAAATGGACTTTGCACAAATATATCTTTCTATTTCTTTTTAAATGTAGTATACTATGAACCTGGGTGAGGTTCACTGAGAGAAAATATTGCTGCAATAATCCTGTTATGTTGCACACAGATTTGGGTAATTGATCTGCTGAGCTATTCCTATGGGTATGTTACAGTTTCTGCCTTAGGGCCTAATTCAGAGTTGATTGCAGCTGCAAATTGGTTAGCAGTTGGGCAAAACCATGGGGGTCATTCCGAGTTGTTCGCTCACAAGCTGCTTTTAGCAGCTTTGCACACGCTAAGCCGCCGCCTGCTGGGAGTGAATCTTAGCTTATCAAAATTGCGAACGAAAGATTAGCAGAATTGCGAATAGACACTTCTTAGCAGTTTCTGAGTAGCTCCACACTTACTCGGCATCTGCGATCAGTTCAGTGCTTGTCGTTCCTGGTTTGACGTCACAAACACACCCAGCGTTCGCCCAGACACTCCTCCGTTTCTCCAGCCACTCCCGCGTTTTTCCCAGAAACGGTAGCGTTTTTTCGCACACACCCATAAAACGCCCAGTTTCCGCCCAGAAACACCCACTTCCTGTCAATCACATTACGATCACCAGAACGAAGAAAAAACCTCGTAATGCCGTGAGTAAAATTCCTAACTGCATAGCAAATTTACTTGGCGCAGTCGCACTGCGGACATTGCGAATGCGCATTAGCGACTATTCGCTCCGTTGCGACAGAAAAATAACGAGCTAACAACTCGGAATGACCCCCCATGTGCACTGCAGGGGGGGCAGATATAACATGTGCAGAGAGAGTTAGATTTGGGTGGGGTGTGTTCAAACTGAAATCTAAATTGCAGTGTAAATATAAAGCAGCCAGTATTTTCCCTGGACAGAAACAAAATAACCCACCCATATCTAACTCTCTCTGCAAATGTTATATCTGCCCCCCCTACAGTGCACATGGTTTTGCCCAACTGCTAACAAATTTGGTGTCGCGATCAACTCTGAATTACCCCCTTAGTTCTGTAGAGAAAAACGCACTGTTAAATGGAGCATGCATGGAGGTTTGATAAGCTAAGACACAGTCCCTGTTAGTGCAGGCTCAGGAATAAATATTACTGCCTGTACTACACTACCTACACTACCTCACCCACCACACTTACCCCTCTTCAAATACACCATCCTCCCACTGCAATATCTTGTTCCCTCTTTCTCATCCACAAATTATTTGTCTCTTACCCATTTCTATTCATAGATACCATCCCACAAACACTAAAATATCCCTCACACCCCTTGGGCATGTAGTTATAATGCTAACAATTACAGAATATTAACATATTCACAATATTGACATGGGAAATGCTGACATTCTGCATGAACTGGCAGTAGAGGGTTAGGAATCAGAGATAAGAGGAGAAGGTAAGGGTTAGGTATTAGGGGGAGTGTTAGGTCAATAAGGGCATGGATGTTAAAGTTGGGCACTAGGGGTAGTGCTAAAGGGAGAGGATTAGTCATGATCCCACCAGAAGCGCCACGTGTTGCACTGGAATTTCTAATGACGTCACTGTCGCAAGACTGTGCTGGAGCTGCCAAATCTTCTGTACTAGGTAAGTCACCCCTAGACCACCAGAGATGTTTTGTTGTCATTCTAATGATGTGTCAATGTACACAAAATATACTACTGCCCACACCATCATGACCTGTCCCAATAACTGACACACAAATAGACTTTCCAAATTCTGACAAATAAAAACAAACAAAGAAAATAGCATAACATTTACTGTATATTTCGTAAATGAAATTGGTTCTACCTATCAATGGACCCGGCATTGCTATACATTTTCCTTTCGCTGGCTGAGAAGCTTTTTTTTGCCACTTTACTCCAACACTTGCATGGGGCACAAGGGTAAGCCATTCATGTAAATAGAATGTACAGTATGTTATTGCAAAGCAACAGATGCTATGGATTAAGGACTGATTGTGTGCATTAGCCCCATTTGTTCCCTCTGATAAACTAGCAATTTTGTGTGAAGAGACTTTCAAGGGTTGTGGAGCTGAAATGCAAAAACAATAAAGACTTTCCAACAAAGAATAATACACAGCACAACAGGAGATAACGTACTGTGTGTTTTCTTACTTGGTTTTCCTTAACAGCATGCATATTGCTGTGTGTTTTATTTTGATCTCTTAATAGCGAATGTAGACAGTTTAATAGGAAATACTGTGCAATTGAGAAACTTCAGCAGGTGTATTATTCCGCTAATTACACTGACGATAGCATTCCAACAAAAGAAAGGCTATATTTACTAACCACGGAATGCAGGATCTGCCTTTTGAAGTTATTTTATATAACTCAATAACACCTATATAACTGGCTATACTGTTTCAAATTGCTGGAGCTGAGATATCATCTGGAGAAAGGACAAGTCATAATTTGGATAATAATAATAAGGTACAGTATTGCAATTATTAATTTCTTTGAATACCAGGTTTACTATCAGAATGCTTCTACTGTATATTAATTATTTTGTATGCTACTTGCATAACTATAGTGACAGCTCTATTTTTGTTATGTTATGTATTGTTTACATTGTGTTTGTTGTTAATACATTTATGTTTGCATGTACAGTATGTTATTAATACCAGCAATTCTTTATGTGCTCCCTTTATATATACTGTACTGACATATTATGAAAAGAGTGCAGAATTTTATTCACTCTTAATGGTTTGGAGTAAATTTTACTGGTGATGTTGTGGGTTTTCTGAAGGGTTGGGTATGTGTGAGCGGTGGTCAGGAGATCACCGGTCACAATACCGATGGCAGGATCCTGGCTATTACATGACCGGCGGGAAGGTGAGCGCAATGAAGCCCCTTGCGGGCTAGGTGGCTCGCTGCGCTCACCACAGGTTCTATTCCCACTCTATCAGTGTCGTGAACACCCACGAGTGTGAATAGTCCCTGTTGGTCAGCAAGCTGACCAGCGGGATTTTAAAATGCGTCAGTATTGTGACCGACGGTCACATAATCGCAGCCCTTTTTGGAATGATGGTTATGTGTTTGTGACATAAACATGATTGACTGTATAAACATGAACAGTAGGTTTTTTTTGTGTGTATAGCCCTACATAGTATATGATAATCCAATAATAAATTTATGTAACTAGTTACTGTATACATCATTACCATTTGATCAAATAATATGGGTTGCACACAAGTCTGTCTGCAGATGTACCTACTGTATCAATGTTTCAGAAACTACACATCTGTTGGAGGCTGCATATACAATATAGAGCAACTACAGGTATTTCAGTCTCATCTTCATTTGTGTCTGAGTGATATTACCTGGTCAGCAATAGGGCGTTCGCACATACAGTTGGATAAGTGTGACATAGGCAGTTCATGGACACGTAAACAGCTTACCAGAAGTTAGTGCATACATAGAACCATCTGATGTCAAACAATCTCTAGCACAAAGTATAATGCTGGTGCAAGAGCAGGCTGAAGACTATAATGCGATTTTCACCAGCGATGGATGGGCGTGGTTCAAGTGTATACATGTTGGCAATTGCATAAAAACTGAGATCTGCATTTACGTCTGAGCACAGAAAGCATCCACAATTTACGTGCTTCAAATCAGGCCCTATGTGTTTTTTTTTTATCAGAAGTGTATTTTGAGGGAATTACATTAATATATGGTATTCATTTAGAATTCCAGCTGCTGGGATCCAGGCAGCCAAAATACAGATGCAGGCATCACAACACTGGTCAGCATCATACCAGGTCAGCATGCCCAACCAAGTCAGCATCCCAATTGTGGGATACCAACAGCCGGGATCCCAAGGGTACACAGAAGTGTTAGGATTTGGCTGTGGAAGGGGAAGATGTTAAGGTTTTAGGGGGAGGGGGGATAGGTTTAATCTTTGTGGGGTGGGGGAGGTTAAGGTTAAGATGCAGGGAGGGGGGTTAGGGTTAGGCACCACTGGGGAAAGTTAGTTTTAAGCACTAATGTGGGAGGGTTAGGCTGCGGAAAGGTGGAGGGGGGTTAGGTTTAGGCACTAAGAGGGAGGTTAGGGTTAGGCACTAAGGAAGAGGTTAGGTTTTGGCTGCGGAAAGGGAGGGTTAGGCCCGGCAAGCAGGTCACGGCTCACTGTTCAGGTATCCGGTAGTTGGTAGAAATACAAGAGATGATAACTGATACAGTAGATACTAGAGAATGCTTAAAGACAATTAATGTTAATCGATGCTGTGGATTACTGAAGATAACTGGTGGCAGTCTGTATTTATGAATACTCGAAGGCAATCAATGTTAATTGATGTTGGAGATCACTGAAGCTAATCGATGGCAATCGGTAGTGGAGAATACTTGAAGACAATCACACTACTGCTCTTAACCTCTCTAAACATCCAAAATAAATCCATCCATCAGGAATTAATTTCCCACTAGAGTCACAGATCCTCTCCTTTCCCAGCCAGCCTCTCCCCATCTTCACCATCTAGTTAATCAATTAGAATTTCCTTCCCCCTAATATCTGCAGATGAAGTCAGGGCCCTAATATGGTCCTTAATTCCTTCAACCTCCACCCTTGATTTGATCCCCTCCTGCCTACTCCTCAATTGCTGTTCCCATTTTGCCAATCTCTTCAAATTTTCCCTCTCATCAGACACTATGCCCTTTTCATTCAAACATGGCCTTGTCTCTCCCATCTTAAAAAAACACCATAGATCCTGACATTCTCTCTAACTACAACCTCATCTATTTACTCCCCTTTGCCTCCAAGCTCCTTCAGCAGAATGTTTACAGCTGCCTTGCCACTTTTTTTCTCTGCTGCCTGCTTGACCCATTTCAGTTTGTCTTTTGTCCTCTCCACTCAGTAGAAAGTCTACAATGACCTGCTTGCTCTTAAAATACTAGGACCACTATTATTTGCCCATTCTGCTTGACCTCTGCTGCTTTTGACACCATGGACCACCCACTCCTCTTTCAAATCTTCAACTTCATTGGACTGCATGATATTGCTGTCTCCTTGATGTCCTACTACCTCTATGACCATTCTTTCTCTGTCTCTTCTTAGAACTCCACTTCTCCACAACTTCCAATCATAGTAGGTGTCCCTTATGGTTCTGTTCTTGGACCTTTTCTCCCATTATACCGTATGTCCTCTTCAGGAAAGTGTTGCATATCAAATTAATCAGTAAAGTCTCCTGGTGCAGACTAGTCACACCGAATTGCAACTACAGATGTGTCCTCCTTCAGCTTTGCCACTAGCCGTGACAATGGCGAGTCGTTCACAGCAACTAGTGTGCATGTAGCCATGCGAGTGCACTTTGTACACACCTGTGATCCATAGGATTGCATAAGTGTGTATGCTCCCGCAAATGGGTCTCACATGGTTTTGCGGGTAAGCTGACATTGACAGCATCTGTGAGATGCACTTCCAGGTAAAAAGAACCAAAAAAGATGAATGGTGCTAGCAGAGTCGCACGGGACCTGAAGTTCCGAGAGGGGTGGTTTGGCACAAATGCAGCAATACTATATCAGGACACATCTCTATACTGTGTGGTTGGCAGAAGTTTTCACTGCCAACCACTCGTTAGCCACAATAGTACTCCTGTTGGCCATGTTCGTTTGTGCATGCTCTCAGTAGACATACCTGGGCACTGGGGAGAAGACTTACATATAGCAAAAATTTAAGCCACTGTCATTACAGGTGGCTAGACAGGCTGACTGACTGATACCAACAGTGATAGAGAACAAGGGTAGTACTTGATGGGGGTTGGAACACAGTAGACTTTGTGAGAGAAAGATCTCTCCCCCTGTTTCCAGTAAGTTTGGAAGGCTCTGACATTGCTATTGAACAGCATAGAGATATGTGGCTATGATCAGTGCTGCTGCCAGTTGACAGGCCCCCATACCAGTGGAACTCTAATTACTCTGGGTGGCTTGCAGCAGTCTACTACTGGGCAGGTACATTAAGGGCCCGGAAAAGGCAGTGGCCATTCCACCCACAGGGCATGGCACCCTGGGCAACAACACTGGCTGTACCACCCTTGCTACGTGTGTTAGATTTGGTGTGATTTTTGGAGGAGATGTTTGGTGATCATGTCTCTGTGTATAATATTTTCACGAAACAATAGAAATTATTTCTCCTTGTCTTCCTGATAATTGGAACTGTATGGGTGATGTGTTTCCACATAAGAGATATTATAAATTAGAGAATAAAATAAGCGTAAAACCCATGGACAAAAGGCATTACATTCCAGAGTGCCTTCGTTTTACTGCAAAACCATTATCTCATTTTTATGAAGGAAGGGATTCTTAGCTTTGGCTTCCTTTTAATTTTTTTTTTATCATTGAGCAGGCTGCATACAGTACTGGAAAAGCTATTTTACTAAATGAATTACATTTTATTGAATAATATATTCTTATAACCTTGCACAGCTCCCTTAGTCTCTAAATCATATTGCATATTATATTACAATTTCTCCTCTCTTCTTGAATGCATGACAACCCTAATGCCTAGGAAAGAATGTATTTAATCCTTCCATCTCTTTATAGCTTGTGTGGCTTTTATGAATTCTTTCTTATCTTGTATTTATTCTCTACATTGTTTAAAGTTAGTCTTCTGCACCTTGTTCAGGTTTGGTTAAAGTTTACTTTTGTACCTTCAACTTTACGTGTCTCCTATTTAATAGTTTAAATAATAATAAAGACTGTGTTCTGCTTAGCAACCTTTCTACAATGTTTTTGAATTTCTTATTTGAATAGTAGTGAATTACTTGCATGATTATATATACTGTGTATAACCTATTTTCATGTATATTACTATAACTATTTTATAATTCTAGCCTTTCTTTCCACACATTTGTAGGAAGTGTACTGGTTCCAACAGGGCCTGGGAATATGTAACCTGGTCTAATGATAGTCTATTCCCATTCAAAAGCTTGTGTTACTGCAGTTGAGAAAAACAAATTAAACACCATGCGCTGCCAATATAGTGTATGCAGCCAATCACTGACACTGGAACCTTCACAAAATTCCACGAAATAAATAATGCATAAGAAATTGGAAAGTGATAGGCGCAAGTCACATGCACATGGGTCCTTACATCTGATATGGATGAAATAGAATGAAGTCCCCTTGCAATCCTTTAGTGGAGTATTTGTAGAAGTCCTCTATAGCATCCTCCAAAAAATAGTCTCTTATCTCAAAAAAGAAGACAAGTCATAGGGCAGACCAGTTTGGAGAAAACGGGACAACAAATTTATTCACTAAACACTCACAATATTTAAAAGAATACAAGGCATATATCCACAAACAAAGGTGGGTATCAAGGGTGCTGACAGCTGGAAACGAATTACCCTCCCAAAAGGAACACTGGAGAGTCCGGACTTCTACAGCGTATCAGAAGGAAAAAAGGTCATCCAAAGAAAGCAGCTCCACCTCTCCACACCTGGCACCACTATTGTTACTGCAGTTATCAGTAGTGTAGATAACTGAATTTAACAAAGGTAGCAGTTCTGAAGACGTATACAACACTGTTTTGGACAACAATGGTGATCTGTTCCTTTACTTAAAGCAGAGTTTCCCAAACTTCACCATTACAGCCCAGGTTCTTAAGATATGCTTGAATCCAGATAGTGAAATCAGATTGACTAAGTACTAATTAATAAACATGTGCTCAAGCATGTATACCCTTAAAACCTGCACATTAATGGTAAAGCACTGGAAACTCTGACTTACTGTAAAGGGCTGATTATAATAGTGATGATGATGATGATGATGATGATGATGATGATATTAGTAAACATGGAGTCTGGTTTTTAAGACGAGATCCACACACAAACTAAGGCATGTGCAGCAACCACTCACCATATCTGTAATTAATAAAACTGCAAAGGTATTAGAAGGCTTGGATTATTATTTATCTATTACATCAGTATTATACTTATATTGAATGACAAGCAGATTGGATATCCATTCTTTAGTTATAGCCTGCATGTTACTTTAATATTGATACCAACCGGATGGCAAAAGCAAGATCTGCGTCCATCTCTGAATAACCCCCAAAGACATTAAGATCTATGGCTTGAAAAACTGCTGACCATTGGTGGCTTTTAACCAATTGTTTTAAAATGTCAAAATGAAAAAATGCTTAACTAGCCTAGGTTAACATTTATATCTATTGCTGTTTCAAAACCAGTTGTCTAAACCAACAATAATTGCCAGCTTTAACTAATATAATATATAATACAATAGATACTCTCAAGTGATAAATTTGATCAAAGCTGTCATCCTATGTAATATTAATAAAATAACATTCTCTACAAAAAGTATAATGATTTCAAAAAATGTGATGTTAAACTGATTACAGAACTTAACTGAACATCAAAGTACATTACCAACTCACCTTTACTTCAACCATATTTTTATGTGTGTATAATGAAGGGGATCAAGATTCACTATTGATTCCTGACCCATCAGTGGAAGAGCGCTCTTAGGTAGATAACTGCCAGCATGCTTGCCTGTAGTGGAGGTGGTACTGGTTTTGATGGTGGTGGTGGTGGTGGGGGGGGAATGACACATCAGCATCCCAAGGCCTCTGGTTTGAGTTTGCACTGGTCTGGCCTAGTGCATTGATGCCCCAGTTAATTAGTCAACCCATTTTCCACCTATGTTGTAAATGCAAAGACAACTGCATGTAGTTATTTTCCATTAGCAGATTTAGCACATAAAAAAAAATGAAAAATTGTGAATCAGCTCAAACATTGTTGAAAAAGGATCTATCATGGAAAAATCAGCTCGGCTGATTTTGCTTATGATCTGTTCAACCAATTTCTCAACAACACTTTGAGAAACAAACGACATTCATCTCTAACAATGTAGTATTCTTGCAATTTTTAAATGTTTGCTTAGCTGTGTGTTGCAGCAGGTCAAAAAGTAAAAATCAGAATAAGTTTTGTTATCACATTATGATAGTGAATAGTACAATACAGTAAATCCCATAATGCAGCTTTGTGAACACATTGGGAAAATGAGTGGTTGTGCAGTGCTTACAGCTGGTATTTACTGCAACTCCAGCAAGGAAGGAAAAATATGGGTGATGTCTCAACATAACATTCTGTATAACAACAACACACTTCCCCTTAATGAATGTCAGCTCTATTCTTTACATTGTAAAATATTCATGTATATGAGAAATAAACACAAGCAAGAAAAAAAAACATGATGTATCTAACTCTGAATTAAGTAAAATTCTAATGTATTATAGTCACACAAATACCTTTTTTAAGTATATATTTCTTTCACAACTTTGGATGGTATGATAAACAGCGCTAACACAAGACCTGAAATAATCACTTCCAGCTTGTCCTTAATGAAAAAGACAAGGGATTCTGAAGACATATCTATGACACAGAACACTTTGTTATAGGAGAAACTGTTTCTCTCTTAGGTCAGTAGATATGATTTACATATTCTCCTGGTGAGAATTGCTGAAGTGTTAAGAGGGTGATCACTCTTTAGAGCCTTTGTTGAGGTTTTTGTAAATCATCCACTCATCCGCTCACCGAGTCGTCTGGATCTTAATCTGACCTTACTGTGTTTCCTCTCTGCGCCATTGTTACAGCAATATATTTTTTTTATTTGGTCTTTGAACATCATGCATTTATTATTAAATGTCCAACAACTCATTAGGGGATGAATACTAAATATCTTTATATCATTAGGCGACTAGTTCTCTGCACATTTCTAATTAACAATTTTTATGTCATTCGATCGTATCAACTTTAATGAAAAGAAACTTGCTTCTGGCTTTATAGATGGTATAGAAATGAAAAATGCAAGGACATAACTAGTAAGATCAAAGGTAATAACTTGTGTCTTCATTCCTTTCAGACAAGCACAGCTGGGCTGCTATTGTACATTTACAAGACCTTATATGCCAAAATGCCTCGATAGCAGTAATAATAACATTATTTGTATGTCATCTAAGTGTTGCTGAATTGCCTTTGAGCATGTTATACAGTCCTTTTCAGTAATACACTGCATGAGTTCCCTTGTGCTCCAGAACACCTTTATGTTACACAAAGTTGTATTATTTCAGATCCATCTCTATATTTTACTTTCACTTAAAGGAACAGTACTATAGTTTATTGTGGGAATGGTGATGAAAAAAACCCAACCTGATTTAGCATGTTTTGCCATTGTACTGTATATGTTAATTATTTTAATATTTGCTTATATAGAAAACAAAAAATTAGATCTGTAAATGAGGGGTGTGCAATACATTTCTGGATGCACAGAGTATTATATTTACAAACAAAGTGAACATTCCGTTTTGTCTAAGTTTTCACCAGAGGAGTCTATGCAAAGTTGCATACACTCAAACCACTTGTTGTAGCAGTTGGACCAGTCCAAAGCAGGTATACCTTCAACATGTTGGATAAAGGTCTACAATGCAGCTTCTGGTGTCTCAAAATGAATCCCACATCTTGCTCTTGATTTCTGGGAACACAAAAAAGTCACAGGGGGCCAGATCTGGACTGTACAGCAGATGACCAAGCTCCTGGATGCGTTCATGGACCATAAAATTGACCACTTTCCTGTACTTGTAGGCAGGTGCACTGTTGTGATGGAGAAGGGTACCACAAGCGCAAATTCCTGGATGGCACCTGAGAATGGCTTACAGCTCTTGCGGCAGGCATTGGTTTTGATACCAGTCCCAGTAATGGTGTGCTGCTGCATGAGTGATATGGTAGCTACATGACCACTATTGGTCAAAAAAATAGCCTCCATATTCTTGGCCAGACTGCGCTCACATTGGAACTTCTGTAGTGGCACACCTCCAATTTGGGTCCACTGGGTCTGCTGTTGTTTGGTCTCTGGGTCGAAACTGTAGATCTAGGATTCATCACCCCTGCTCATCTCTATGACAGAGTTTGAGTGACTGCCATCACACTTGGCTAGCATGCTGTGGCACCAAGTCACCGTGCCTCCTTCTGCTCTCAAGTCAGCCGATTGGGCACCCAGGATGCAGAAACCTTGCTCAGGTCAAAATTTTCATGCAATATTAAGTGAATGGATCTCAATGAGATGCCTATTTCCTTCTACAACTGGAACACTGTCACCCTGGCGCTCACCCCATCTATGGCCTACATGGCAGCAATGTTGTCCTCAGTGATGATGGTCAGCTGCAGTGCTCATCATCTTCCAGGGACCATCTCCCATGCTGAAATTCTGCAAATCACTCAAACACAGTTGTTCTGGATAGTGATTCCTCCGAAAAAGTAGCTTGCAGTTGGTTAAAACTCTCTTGCTGTCACAGACCACTCTTGTCTTAACATTTCACAAGAATTTTAGCTAGAGATTATGAACAAACTTTGCCCACTTACCTAATCATTTCATCTCTATTTAGTACTGTCTGGGTTCAGAAAAATCATCTAATTTGTACAAAAGGTCTACCATTTTTAGATATGTGATATTAGATTTTGGCTTACACTTATCTATAACCACCCAGTGTTGGCAGGTTAGACAACTGTGTCCCTTCTATTAAAAAAAAAGTAGTGAAAGTGCTGGCTATGATGTGCCGCTAAACGAATCGACTCCTTTATCTATACAGAAAGCCACATAGAATATGTATTTGCATGTATTTTGAATTTCAATGATCACCAAGCCTTGCTGTAAATTACTTGAAATTAGATCTGAAAATGCTTTCTAGATTTTTCGGATGGAAAGGAAATAATTGATGATGATTGTGATGGCTCAGTGATAGGCATCTGGCAAACACTAGACATAAAAATTCTCAGTATACTGTACAGTAGTTCATATAGAGAGTGGACATAAAAGCATTATCAGTTCTATAGTACATCAAAACTCTTCTGTAGACTGCTCATCTGGCTATTCACTTGTTTATAATCTGCTGCCTTATATTTGAAAATACGTTTTTCAAAGATGTCATAATATAGAATATGAGCTGATATTATAAATACTTAAATTTCTGGTTCTTCCTACATAAAATAAAGTTTATGGGGTTTTTTTTTGTAAGGCATATCTTCAGAAGTAAACTGTGGGAGGTGCCTCAGTCAACAGGTTCCAAAGGACTAAGTTCAAAATAAATGTTTGAAGTTAAAGGTTTTACACTGTTGTTACATGAAGTACAGAACATTGTACATTACACTAAAGAAATGTTACTACGACATTGTATAATGGATGAAAAGTATACAAAAGCCACAAAATGGCTAGTCATACTCCTTAATAGTATTGACGATAGCAGAAAAGTGCCCCGGCGCCTATATAGATATGCTGCAAACAATCTGGTCTGAAGGTATCCCCAATACCATAAATTGAACACGTGGAATAGAAAAATTAGTCCAGATGTGGTGCGCTTATCAAATAACAAATATGCAAATCGTACTTCCCTTATTTGTAAATCTTCTGTCGTAGGGTGTGTAAGTACTTCAGAGAAACGGAATCCACATGTGGGCATAAAAAGAGATAATTCCGCATATAGTGTAGTAGGTTAAAATTAAACAAATATAATATAATCAAGCAATAAAATTTGCCAACAAGGCTGATTTAACATGCACAATTTAAAATGGTGTCAGGTGGAGGTTTACCAAAATCAGGTATAATGGAAGCCTTTTAACTGTGTCTTTAAGATGTTAATTGCTGGTGTTAACCTTGTAAAACAGACATCTCAGTGCGTAAGAAATAGGTGGAGGTTTACCAGATTTTCATGAGGTATGTGCACTGTATGACAGGAAAATAATCTTTGGAAGGAGATTTGCCAGACGGACGGAGTTGTGTGGCCCTTTTGGGGACAGTTTCCGGAGCTGTTATCTCCTCATCTTTACATCTTAAAGGCACATACCTCATGAAAATCTGGTAAACCTCCACCTATTTCTTACGCACTGAGATGTCTGTTTTACAAGGTTAACACCAGCAATTAACATCTTAAAGACACCGTTAAAAGGCTTCCATTATACCTGATTTTGGTAAACCTTAACCTGACACCATTTTAAATTGTGCATGTTAAATCAGCCTTGTTGGCAAATTTTATTGCTTGATTATATTAAATTTGTTTAATTTTAACCTACTACACTATATGCGGAATTATCTCTTTTTATGCCCACATGTGGATTCCGTTTCTCTGAAGTACTTACACACCCTACGACAGAAGATTAACAAATAAGGGAAGTACAATTTGCATATTTGTTATTTGATAAGCGCACCACATCTGGTCTAATTTTTCTATTTCACATACTCCTTAATAGGCATTTATAATGGCAGTAGTAAATGACTGGAATATGCAAAATCAAATTTATAATTACAGCATATGCATTCCAACATGTTCAAGTAAACATACAGTATTTTAAATTATTATATTTAAAAAAAGATAATGCTGGAGCCCATTTGAAGCCACAGTATATATTCTAAGTTGAGATGAGCGGGTTCGGTTCTCAGAGCACCGAACCCCACCGAACTTCACCTCCCGAGTCGGATCCGAGTCCAGCTCTGAACTTCCCGCTAGACTCGGAAACTAGAACGAGGCAAAACGTCATCATCCAGCTGTCGAATTCTCAAGGGTTTTGGATTCGATATAAGGAGCCTCACATCGCTGCCATTTTCACTTTGGAACTGGAGAGTGTAGCGAGAGGACGTGTCTCTGTCCTCACTCAGTGTCTGTGTGGGAAAGTGGGGTGGCGATTCCAGTGATGTCTTGTGCTGCTCAGTCCAGTGTGGTGTCTTTTGCTGCATCAGTCCAGTCACAGTGGTGGTATACACTGCTGCCATATGTCCAGTGCTGCTGTATAAGTCCAGTCCAGAGGTGCTGTGTTGTTCTGCATCAGTCCAGTGGTGGTGTCTTGTGCTGCATAAGTCCACTCACAGTGGTGGTGTCCTCTGCTGCCATATGTCCAGTGCTACTGTATAAGTCCAGGCCATTGCAGTGGTGCTGTGTTGTCCTGCATCAGTCCAGTGGTGATGTCTCTGTGCTGCTGAATAAGTCCAGTGGTACTTCCATATAAATCCAGTGATACTGTCGTATATGTCCAAAGATATTGACGTATATGTCCAGTGATACTGCCCGTATATGTCCAGTGGTACTGCTATATAATTCCATTTATACTGCCATATATGTCCAGTGGTACTGTTGTATAAATCCAGTGGTACTGCCATATAAATCCAGTCCAATGATACTGCTGTATAAGTCCAGTGATACTCCCATATATGTCCAGTGGTACTGCCATATAAATCCGGTGATACTGTTATAAATGTCCACTGTCCAGTGGTACTGCCATATGTATCCAGTGGTACTGCCATATAAATCCAGTCCAGTGAAACTGCCGTATAAGTCCAGTGATACTGCCATATATGTCCAGTGGTACTGTAGTATATATACAGTGATACTGCCATATATGTCCAGTGGTACTGTTGTATAAATCCGGTGGTACTGCCATATAAATCCAGTCCAATGATACTGCTGTATAAGTCCAGTGATACTCCCATATATGTCCAGTGGTACTGCCATATAAATCCAGTGATACTGCACTATAAATCCAGTCCAGTGATAGTGCCGTATATGTCCAGTGGTACTTCCATATAATTCAAGTGATACTGCCATATATGTCCAGTGGTACTGCCGTATAAATCCAGTCCAGTGTTACTGCCATATATGTCCAGTGATACTACCATATAAGTCCAGTGGTACTGCCGTATAAATACAGAGGTACTGCTGTATATGTCCATCGGTACTCCCGTATAAATCCAGTCCAGTGATACTGCCGTATATGTCCAGAGGTACTGCCATATTATTACTGTGATACTGCCGTATATGTCCAGTGGTACTGCCATATAAATCCGGTGATGCTGTTATAAATGTCCACTGTCCAGTGGTACTGCCATATGTATCCAGTGGTACTGCCATATAAATCCAGTCCAGTGACACTGCCATATAAGTCCAGTGATACTGCCATATATGTCCAGTGGTACTGTAGTATATATACAGTGATACTGCCATATATGTCCAGTGGTACCGCCATATAATTCTAGTGATACTGCATATATGTCCGGTGGCGCTGCCATATAAATCCAGTGGTACTGCCATATAAATCCAGTCCAGTGATATGTCATATAAGTCCAGTGATACTGCTGTATATGTCCAGTGGTTCTGTCGTATAAATCCAGTGATACTGCCGTATATGTCCAGTGGTACTGCCATATAATTCCAGTGATACTGACTTATATGTCCAGTGGTACTGCTGTATAAATCCAGTGATACTGCTATATATGTCCAGTATATGTAGTATATGTCCAGAGATACTGCCCTATATGTTCAGTGGTACTGCCATATAAATCCAGTGGTACTGCCATATAAATCCAGTCCAATGGTACTGCCATATATGTCCAGTGGTACTTCCATATTAATCCAGTAATACTGCCATATATGTCCAGTGGTACTGCCATATAATTCCAGTGATACTGCCGTATAAGTCCAGTGATTTTGCCATATATGTCCAGTGGTACTGCCGTATAAATTCAGTGGTACTGCCTTATAAATCCAGTCCAGTGGTACTGCCGTATAAGTCCAGTGGTACTGACATATATGTCCAGTGGTACTACTGTATAAATCCAGTGATACTGCTGTATATATCCAGTGGTACTGCCCTAATAATCCAGTCCAGTGATACTGCCATATAAGTCCAGTGATACTGCCGTATATGTCCAGTGGTACTGCCATATAATTCCAGTGATACTGACTTATATGTCCAGTGGTACTGCTGTATAGATCCAGTGATACTGCCGTATATGTCCAGTATATGTAGTATATGTCCAGAGATACTGCCCTATATGTTCAGTGGTACTGCCATATAAATCCAGTGGTACTGCCATATAAATCCAGTCCAATGGTACTGCCATATATGTCCAGTGGTACTTCCATATTAATCCAGTAATACTGCCATATATGTCCAGTGGTACTGCAATATAATTCCAGTGATACTGCTGTATAAGTCCAGTGATATTGCCGTATATGTCCAGTGGTACTGCCGTATAAATTCAGTGGTACTGCCTTATACGGCAGTACCACTGGACTGGATTTATAAGGCAGTATCCCTGGATTTATACGGAATTACCACTTGACATATATGGCAGTATCACTGGATTTATATGGCAGTACCACTGGACATATACGGCAGTATCACTGGACTGGATTTATAGGGCAGTACCACTGGATATATACAGCAGTATCACTGGATTTATACAGTAGTACCACTGGACATATACGTCAGTACCACTGGACTTATACGGCAGTACCACTGGACTGGATTTATAAGTCCAATGGTACTGACGTATATGTCCAGTGGTACTATTGTATAAATCCAGTGATACTGCTGTATATATCCAGTGGTACTGCCCTATAAATCCAGTCCAGTGATACTGCCGTATAAGTCCAGTGATACTGCCGTATATGTCCAGTGGTACTACAGTATAAATCCAGTCCAGTGATACTGCCATATAAGTCCAGTGATACTACCGTATATGTCCAGTGGTACTGCCGTATAAATACAGTGATACTGCCATATATGTCAAGTGGTAATTCCGTATAAATCCTGGGATACTGCCTTATAAGTCCAGTCCAGTGGTGCTGCCATATAAGTTCAGTGGTGCTGTCCTGTGCTGTATATTATTTACTCAAAATAAAGGGGTTATTAATATTTAATCCAATTAATTTTTACAGGGTTTGCCCTGTGTGGTGTAGAGGTATGGTCTCCTGTGCTGCATTTAGTTATATAACTCTAGAAAAATAATGGAGAACAAAAATGTGGACGATAAAATAGGGACAAATCAAGAACCACTTCCTCCTACTGCTGCTGCTGCCGCTGCTGTTGTTTCTACTGGGAGTCGATTGTCATCCCAGAGGGGAAGTCAGAAGACCTCTTGTACTACAGTACTTTAACAAAGCAAATGACTGTCCAACAGTCCTTTGTGAGGAAGATGAAATATGACAGCATTCATCCTGTTGCAAAGCTTAGTCATACAGCTACCTCATTGCACCTCTTTTACTTCTTTGCATGATGTGCTGTTTGAGTACTAATTTTTTTTAAGTGCCATCCTGTCTTCCACTGCAGTGCCACTCCTAGGTGGGCCAGGTGTTTGTGCCACACACTTGTGTCACTTAGCTTAGTCATTCAGCTTCCTCATTGCACCTCTTTTACTTCTTTGCATCATGTGCTGTTTGGGGACTAGTTTTTTTAAGTGCCATCCTGTCTTCCACTGCAGTGCCACTCCTAGATGGGCCAGGTGTTTGTGCCACACACTTGTGTCACTTAGCTTAGTCGTACAGCTACCTCATTGCACCTCTTTTTCTTCTTTGCATTATGTGCTGTTTGGGGCCTAGTTTTAGAATAGTGCCATCCTATCTGACACTGCAGTGCCACTCCTAGAAGGGCCAGGTGTTTTTGCCACACACTTGTGTCGCTTAGCTTAGTCATACAGCTACCTCATTTCACCTCTTTTACTTCTTTGCATGATGTGCTGTTTGGGGACTAGTTTTTTTCAGTGCCATCCTGTCTGACACTGCAGTGGGACTCTTAGATGAACCAAGTATTTGTGCAGCACACTTGTGTCACTTAGTTTAGGCATACAGCTACCTTGGTGCAACTTTTAGGCCTAAAAACAATATTGTGAGGTGTGAGATGTTCAGAATAGACTGAAAATGAGTGGAAATTAATGTTATTGAGGTTAATAATACTGTAGGATCAAAATTACACCCAAATTATGTGATTTCAGCTATTTTTATGTTTTGTTCAAAAATCATCCAGATCCAAAAATCAAAACCCGAAAGGGTGGTTTTAGCAAAGCCAATCCAGATCCAAAACATGAGCGAGGATCTAGATCCAAAACAAAAACTCAACATTTTTTGAATAAATGCTGTGCAAAGTCCCAAATCCTCAAACAGTGTGGGACGATCTAATAGACCTGTTAAATCTCAATGATCACAAGCTTAATCAAATATAGTTTGTTGCAGAAATATATAGGCTACATTGAGCAGTCTAATCTATTCACAACTTAAATAACATTAGCTAGCCACTTATTCTTTTTAGGTGTGTACCTTTGTTATATAGACTGAACAAGAATACCAGGATACAAAATTGTACCTACAGTATAAACACATCATTGACTTCTGTTTAAGTTACTAAAATGTAAGTATTAAAGGTATCCTTAGATTACATACATAACACTACATCACTTTAATAATAGATACTTCATTTTTAGGAGTTCTAATATCATCACTCCATTTAACATGTCTCCTAAATGCAGTGTTAAGTGTACAAATACCATATAAATATATAGGTTAATTAACATTGATCTGGGCTATTCATGCATCTCGAATAGGTAGTCTACATACTGGACATAATATATTTCTTATTTTAATGACCTTTATGTGGTGTGTAAAATTAGAGTGCATCATATATTACTCCCAGATATAGTTTAAGCTAGGCATGTCCAAACTGCCGCTCTCCAGCTGTTGTGAAACTACATATGCCAGCATGCCCTGAAACAGTTTTGCTGTCAGAGAATGCTAAAGCTGTGTCAGGGCATGCTGGGATGTGTAGTTTCTCAACAGCTGGAGGGCCGCAGCTTGGACATGCCTGGCTTAAGCACTTGTGTGCTATTAAACTTCAGACTATATACAAATTAATTACCCCAAAAAACATGGGCTAATGGTGTAACTGAATTAGGTAATGCACATATGTAGACATATGGAGTCAAATGTAAGAAAGTGCAAGTTTGTTGTGTGGAACAAACTTGCACATACTCGCACATTTAAATATGTGAGTTTGTCCAGCAACTGGCACAATGTAATAAAGTGCGAGTTTTCACGCAAAAGCGTAACTCACATATGACTTCTTGCAATATTTTATACCAGAAAGTATGCAATTCCTAGACCGACTGGAATACGACTTTCATTATGTGAGTTGCACAGCATGAAAGAAAGTCACCGATTGGCACCCAAAAGTCCCCTAATTTAAGCATCACACACCCTATATCAATCCTAATCCTCCACTTTGTTCTTTGAAAGGTAGCAAGCAGCTTTTCAGAGGAGTGGGTTCGTGTTAGAGAGAGAGAGAGAGAGAGAGAGAGAGAAAGAGAGAGAGAGAGAAGTGTTGGATTTGTGATTTTTGGTGCAGCAGCATGTCATTGAGGAAGAGAAATAGTGCTCAGCAGAGGATGCAGGAGGAGTAGGTGATAGTTGTGGAGGAGGCTGAGAGTGAGGAGGAGGACAGTGAGGAGCAGGAGGTGCAGGAGGTGGAGTGTGGGGAGGAGGAAAGCAAGGAGGAGGATGTGGAGCCAGTTGCTTCAGCACCAGGCAAGACGCAGACTGAAAAGAAATTTATGCTTCACATATGAAGAAAATTGTGCACTAGTGCACACCATGTTGTGCTCCTTGAAGAACATGCCCACCAGATATCTGCTGCTCACAAGAGGGGTATGTGGAGTAGTGTCACTGATGCCATCAATGCCATCAGCACCTGCCGCTGTGATGTTAAGAACATCAAGAAGCGGTTTAATGATGTGAAACAGGTGCTGAAGGCAAAAATGGCAGAGGAACAGCGTGAGGCTTGCAGAACAGGTGGAGGCTAAAGAAATCTAGTGTATTACATCAGTTATGAGCAGGAACTGCAGCAGGTGATCACTTCCAAGGTCCTGTCTGGAGCACATAAAGAAGACACAGAACATCCACCTTTCCCCAGGTGTCCTGGTGAGTAAATAAACAAATGTGCCCCTTTAAACCGTAGTGTCAGCAATCAGTGAGAAATGTTCCTTTATTAACCCCTGCAGGGACAAATTAAGTGTTGCCTGTAAATAGCTTAAAATATTGATTATCATAACCAATTTTCACATATATAATTTAAAAGTAATAAAACAAATAATGCCATTAAAATAAAATAATATTTATCTTTAAAACAAAATGTTCACATGCAGTATGTGACAATGGGGGTCATTCCGAGTTGTTCGCTCGTTGCCGATTTTCGCTATGCTGCGATTTGTTGCAAAATGCGCATGCGCAAGGCACGCAGGGCGCATGCACTTAGTTATTTAACTAAAAACTTAGTAGATTTGCTGTGGATCCTGCGGCGCTTTTCAGTCGCACTGCTGATCGGTGAATGATTGACAGGAAAGGTGCGTTTCTGGGTGGTAGCTGAGCGTTTTCAGGGAGTGTGCTAAAAAATGCAGGCGTGTCAGGGAAAAACGCGGGAGTGTCTGGAGAAATGGGGGAGTGGCTGGCCAAACGCAGGGCGTGTTTGTGACGTCAAACCAGGAACTAAACGGACCGAGCTGATCGCAATCTGTGAGTAGGTCTGGAGCTACTCAGAAACTGCAAATAATTATTTATTAGTAATTCTGCTAATCTTTCGTTTGCTATTCTGCTAAAATAAGATACACTCCCAGAGGGCGGCGGCCTAGCGTGTGCAATGCTGCTAAAAGCAGCTAGCGAGTGAACAACTCAGAATGAGGGCCAATATCCCTAAAGAGGTTACAAGTTTAAGAATGTACATTCTGTAAATGTGATCTCTTTAAGTGGACACTGTATGTGTGTAATGTAGCCTAGCAGAGTTAGGGACATTTGCTAATGTGTGCAATATGCGTCTTATAACAAACAAACAGCATTAGTTGTGTAAACAAGTCCATTAGTACATAATTATGACTGTTTATTATTCTTTATGATGCATATTCAGTAATAGGTACACGAACTATTGACCATTAAACAGCACTGATATTTTGAAAATATTTAGTATTTCCGCTTCACCAAAATAGAAGCAAACACAACCATCTGCGCAGGAGGCAGGTGAGTATCATAATTTAACAAACACACAAAAAACAGTACGCACATCTCCATGGTTCTGCAGGCCTCTGTAACCTACTGTAAGTATGATGTCACATAACATTAATTGTGTTTGCAGTGTGACATTAAGGCCTGCAACTATGAAAGAATGTAATTATTGCACAACCATATCATATTTTTTATTATCATATTTAAAACACACTGATATGTAAAGTATGTTTTGTAAAAAAAACAATCTATTAAAAAAATTACAAAAAAGCATGCTTATATAGTGATGTACCTGTCAGCAAGTATAAAATAATTTAACCCATGTATTGTAAAGTAGGCCAAATTACTATCAAATTTATTTTTTTGTAGAGTACAAATATGTTTATTTTTTTTTCCTTTTCAGGTCCTTCTTATGTTCAGGTACAGTAGCTCCATGGTCACCCATGCAACCTGAGCCAGAGTACCCTGTCACATGTTTGGGCTAGTGGCCTATGCTTCTGATGAGGGGGAGGAGAGCCAGGACACAATCATCCTCACTTCTGTAGACCACAAGACCTCATCCCACCTACCCAGCAGCAGACATCCACACAGGGCTCCTCTTGCCCCCAATTCCCAAGCGTGGAGGAGCTGGCTCAGTCCTTGGACAGCTTCCAGAAGCACCAGATGGGATTTATGGATCGGCAGACCACCAAAATGGATGCCATTACCTACCAGCTCGAGAAGCTGAAAGGAACTGCCGCAGTAGCCCAGGGTACCTGCACTCGTATGGCACTGAACATACATCTGCAACTAGTGGTGCTAACCCGAGCCACCCAAGACCAAACTCCTGCCATATGGGAACACAAACCTTTGAGAAATTACAAAAGGAGATGGTAGCTCAAAGGGCCCTTAGGGAAGTATCCTCTACTCCCACAAGCAGCTCACAAGTCACAAGGCCCCCAAGTGGCCTCACCTCTCAGTACCCCAAGGCGTAGTGTCTGCACATGTGGAATGGGGGCACCTAAAGGAGGGGGCAGGAGCAGATGCAGTTCCACCTCACAGTAATTGTTTGTTTTTGTTTATATTTAATATTGCTTATTTATTCCTGTTATTTTCTTTTTTTTTTAGATTAGAAAATTGTGATAAAAAACATTTTTGTGTCTCTTTATTTTAAATTGTTTCTTTAATATACAGTAGATGTATATGTATTGCAAGGGATGATACGGCGCCACTTGTGGGGTATGACCTCAGTAGTAAATGATTTGAATATAAATTAATTAAAAGATACTAAAAACACAACAATCCTTGTTATAGGCGTCTGCCACCCCTTAAGATTGCAACGCTAGTACAGTGCTGCCTAAGAGATATACAGTGGGGGGATAAGGGTACCGGCGACCAATGTTGTGTGAGTGTACTGAAATCTAAGATTTATAAGCCAAAAAATATAAAATTTGAACAAACAGTTTAATAGCACATATAAATAAAATACATAAAATTTCCAGATAAAGAAATTTTAAAACACACAGGTAAAAGATTAAGTAAAAAATGTAAAGGTAAGGACTTAGCTTTTTAAAATAGGCAAGGGGGTCACTGCAGGGAGCCCAACGCGTTTCGTCACACCAGACTTCTTCAAGGGGTAGGGACAGAGTGAGATTGCATGCCTATTTATAGCCCTAGCAGTATTTGCTCTAGGTATGTGATGACATCATTCATCATGTGACCAATTAAAAACATTTGCAATTGTTTAACATAAAAACAGTCAGGACATTACATCAGAACCAGGCCCAAGGTAGTAGGGATCACAGTTGCATGTTCCTAATGAAAAACGAGTGTTTTGAGAGGCTAAAACTGTTCAGAATAACTTGAAAACGGCAAATTGCGGTATTTCCGCCACACTTCCGGTGACGGAGGTGGCGCGTCACGTGATTCCGGGTACTTCCGCCCCACTTCCGGTTTGCTTGTGCGCATGCGCCGGCGGCGGTTCCCATTCACTGTGTATGTGCCTCTAGTCTTGTGCAGGTCTCAATGAAGTGTGTGTCCATCACACCAGGTGCTGTAGCGGCCATTTTGTTGTGGCTATACTCCATAGGGATAACATGAAATTGCGGCGGCCATCTTTCAGGAGTCTAAGGAGACTCAGTCAATGTGATTTTGCGGTATCCATGGCAACGATCTCATGGAAATAGAAATAGAAATAGACAAAAAACATGGTGAGATCTATGTATTGATCTTTCATAGATGCTAGAACTTATTACAGTTGGAGATTCAATCATAAACATTAAACATCTAGGTGTCCACACAAGTGTAAACATTCTGCAGGATTATTAGAAAGGAGACAACATTATTAGTGAATCCAGTGTTGTGACATGGTTAGAGGTGAGGAATTTATGAGTTATTGTGGAAAAGGTATCTTGAGGATAATTCCGGAGAGTGGTATAGGAGAATAATTCAGTGTGGGGGAGGGGCCAGAGTGCATAGTGAGATATTAAAATAAACATTTAAATATGCTTTATATTTCAATATTTATATATTAACAAAAATAGAGAGGGGTAGAGGGAGTGAGTTATCCATAAAGTGAATTGTGCGTAATATAGATCAAGAGAGACCGGTCACTGGTTGGCTTGACATCATTTGTCAGTCCTTACAGTACCCGATCTTCCCGGACAGTCTCCCTTTCTGGTACTGGTCGGGCCCAAACACTGCTTAGCTTCCAAGATCGGACTAGATTGGGCGTGCCAGTGTGGTTTGACTGTACACAAATTTAGACGTCGTAACACCAGTACACGATCACACGAGACCCGAATTATATCTTTAATAAACTGTGCATGGGAACAAAAGTCAAGAGTACAACAAGAAAAAGAGTGGTGAAAAGGAGATGTGAGTGGATACGGCACCTCATAGGAAGGGTGCGATCTCATATCCCTCATTCAGGCCCATTGGTTGTAGAGTCTGTAGCTGGAAAATCCAATACATCTCCCTTCTCGAGAGTTTGTTCGCAATGTCACCTCCTCTTTCTCCCAGACTCACATGTTCAATGGCTTTAAATGTGAGATTTTCAGGATTGGAGTTGTGATGCGCCGCAAAATGTCTTGAAACAGTGTGGCTCTCCACCTTGTTCTTGATGTTTCTTATGTGTTCCTGGATCCTTGTTTTAAGCGATATTTTGGTCTTTCCCACATATTTCTTATTGCAGGGGCATTCAAGTACGTAGATCACGGACATAGTGTTACAGTTCACGAAGTCTTTAATGGTATACTGTTTCTTATCGTATGTGTCGCTAAATGTTCTCCGATTTGGATGCAGGTATCTACATATGTTACATTTCCCACACTTGTAGGACCCCACACACTTAGGCATTATGGTGTTCCTGGTCTGGTTTTCCTTCAAGAGACTCGGAGCAAGATGGTCCTTAAGGTTTCTTGATTTCTTGAAAATAAGGACTGGTTCGGGCGGTAGGAAGTCCTTGAGTACTGGATCCATGAGGAGGATGTTCCAATGGTTCCTAAGCGAGTTCCTGATGGTCTTCTCGTGTTGGCTGTAGGTAGTGATGAAAGCAACTGAATTCCTACTGGTGTCTTTTTGTTTATACTTCAGGAGGTCCTCTCTGTCCATTCTCCGAGTTTTGGCTAGGGCTTCCTCCAGGATAGGCCCCGGGTATTCTTTGTCCTGGAACCTTTTGCTGTAAATTTCTAGTTGGTCATCACAGTCTTTGGAATTCGTGCAGTTCCGTTTCACCCTTGAAAACTGTGATGCTGGTATGTTGTCCTTCCACTTCCGGAGGTGGTTGCTCTGGTAGTGCAAATAACTATTCATATCCACCTCTTTTATGAAGTTCTTAGTGGTGATCCCTCCATTTTCACCAGTTAATATTAAGTCCAGATATTCAACTGAGTTGGCATCAAGTTTCGAGGTGAAGGACAAGTTAAAATTATTGATTCTCATCGTGTTTAAAAATTCGTTAAAAGATTCTGCAGAGCCGTTCCAAATGATTAAAATGTCATCGATATATCGTTTGTACAGTACCACATTCTCCTTAAAAGCACTAGAGGTATAGACATGTGTGTCTTCCCAACATCCCATGAATAAATTAGCAAAACTTGGGGCAAAAATAGTCCCCATAGCTGTACCACAGCTTTGTAAATAAAACTGATTAAGAAACTTAAAATAATTACGGCTGAGGATAAAAAGCATAAGATCACAGATAAAATCCCGGTGGATGGGGGTTAAATCTGGGTCGTTGTTCAAGTATTCCCTGCATGCAGCTATGCCCTTAGAATGTTCGATGCATGTATACAGGGATTGGACATCCACCGTCGCCCATAGGTATGTGTCCTTCCATTCCACTGTTCTGAGTATGTTAAGTATCGATGTCGTGTCCTTAATATAGGATGGCAATGCTGTTACGTGTTTTTTCAAAAATATGTCCACATATTCTGATAGGTTGGAGGTCAGAGATCCTATGCCTGCCACTATTGGTCTCCCCGGTGGGTTTGTCAGGGACTTGTGGATTTTTGGTAAGAAGTAAAATATGGGGGTGATGGGATTGGATTGCATGAGGTATTGGTATTCTTCCTTGGTTATCACATTCTTTCGAAGGCCATGCAGGAGTTTAGTCCTTAGCTCTTCCACAAAAGGTTCCTTCGGGTCCCCCTGATTGGTCATTATGGACCGTGACCTCTATACCAAAGAGGCACTAAGACTGTTGGGAGATACTAACTCCTACACACCACTACAGGGGGACCTTGACTTTTGTTCCCATGCACAGTTTATTAAAGATATAATTCGGGTCTCGTGTGATCGTGTACTGGTGTTACGACGTCTAAATTTGTGTACAGTCAAACCACACTGGCACGCCCAATCTCATCCAATCTTGGAAGCTAAGCAGTGTTTGGGCCCGACCAGTACCAGAAAGGGAGACTGTCCGGGAAGATCGGGTACTGTAAGGACTGACAAATGATGTCAAGCCAACCAGTGACCGGTCTCTCTTGATCTATATTACGCACAATTCACTTTATGGATAACTCACTCCCTCTACCCCTCTCTATTTTTGTTAATATATAAATATTGAAATATAAAGCATATTTAAATGTTTATTTTAATATCTCACTATGCACTCTGGCCCCTCCCCCACACTGAATTATTCTCCTATACCACTCTCCGGAATTATCCTCAAGATACCTTTTCCACAATAACTCATAAATTCCTCACCTCTAACCATGTCACAACACTGGATTCACTAATAATGTTGTCTCCTTTCTAATAATCCTGCAGAATGTTTACACATGTGTGGACACCTAGATGTTTAATGTTTATGATTGAATCTCCAACTGTAATAAGTTCTAGCATCTATGAAAGATCAATACATAGATCTCACCATGTTTTTTGTCTATTTCTATTTCTATTTCCATGAGATCGTTGCCATGGATACCGCAAAATCACATTGACTGAGTCTCCTTAGACTCCTGAAAGATGGCCGCCGCAATTTCATGTTATCCCTATGGAGTATAGCCACAACAAAATGGCCGCTACAGCACCTGGTGTGATGGACACACACTTCATTGAGACCTGCACAAGACTAGAGGCACATACACAGTGAATGGGAACCGCCGCCGGGAATACTTGAACAACGACCCAGATTTAACCCCCATCCACCGGGATTTTATCTGTGATCTTATGCTTTTTATCCTCAGCCGTAATTATTTTAAGTTTCTTAATCAGTTTTATTTACAAAGCTGTGGTACAGCTATGGGGACTATTTTTGCCCCAAGTTTTGCTAATTTATTCATGGGATGTTGGGAAGACACACATGTCTATACCTCTAGTGCTTTTAAGGAGAATGTGGTACTGTACAAACGATATATCGATGACATTTTAATCATTTGGAACGGCTCTGCAGAATCTTTTAACGAATTTTTAAACACGATGAGAATCAATAATTTTAACTTGTCCTTCACCTCGAAACTTGATGCCAACTCAGTTGAATATCTGGACTTAATATTAACTGGTGAAAATGGAGGGATCACCACTAAGAACTTCATAAAAGAGGTGGATATGAATAGTTATTTGCACTACCAGAGCAACCACCTCCGGAAGTGGAAGGACAACATACCAGCATCACAGTTTTCAAGGGTGAAACGGAACTGCACGAATTCCAAAGACTGTGATGACCAACTAGAAATTTACAGCAAAAGGTTCCAGGACAAAGAATACCCGGGGCCTATCCTGGAGGAAGCCCTAGCCAAAACTCGGAGAATGGACAGAGAGGACCTCCTGAAGTATAAACAAAAAGACACCAGTAGGAATTCAGTTGCTTTCATCACTACCTACAGCCAACACGAGAAGACCATCAGGAACTCGCTTAGGAACCATTGGAACATCCTCCTCATGGATCCAGTACTCAAGGACTTCCTACCGCCCGAACCAGTCCTTATTTTCAAGAAATCAAGAAACCTTAAGGACCATCTTGCTCCGAGTCTCTTGAAGGAAAACCAGACCAGGAACACCATAATGCCTAAGTGTGTGGGGTCCTACAAGTGTGGGAAATGTAACATATGTAGATACCTGCATCCAAATCGGAGAACATTTAGCGACACATACGATAAGAAACAGTATGCCATTAAAGACTTCGTGAACTGTAACACTATGTCCGTGATCTACGTACTTGAATGCCCCTGCAATAAGAAATATGTGGGAAAGACCAAAATATCGCTTAAAACAAGGATCCAGGAACACATAAGAAACATCAAGAACAAGGTGGAGAGCCACACTGTTTCAAGACATTTTGCGGCGCATCACAACTCCAATCCTGAAAATCTCACATTTAAAGCCATTGAACATGTGAGTCTGGGAGAAAGAGGAGGTGACATTGCGAACAAACTCTCGAGAAGGGAGATGTATTGGATTTTCCAGCTACAGACTCTACAACCAATGGGCCTGAATGAGGGATATGAGATCGCACCCTTCCTATGAGGTGCCGTATCCACTCACATCTCCTTTTCACCACTCTTTTTCTTGTTGTACTCTTGACTTTTGTTCCCATGCACAGTTTATTAAAGATATAATTCGGGTCTCGTGTGATCGTGTACTGGTGTTACGACGTCTAAATTTGTGTACAGTCAAACCACACTGGCACGCCCAATCTAGTCCGATCTTGGAAGCTAAGCAGTGTTTGGGCCCGACCAGTACCAGAAAGGGAGACTGTCCGGGAAGATCGGGTACTGTAAGGACTGACAAATGATGTCAAGCCAACCAGTGACCGGTCTCTCTTGATCTATATTACGCACAATTCACTTTATGGATAACTCACTCCCTCTACCCCTCTCTATTTTTGTTAATATATAAATATTGAAATATAAAGCATATTTAAATGTTTATTTTAATATCTCACTATGCACTCTGGCCCCTCCCCCACACTGAATTATTCTCCTATACCACTCTCCGGAATTATCCTCAAGATACCTTTTCCACAATAACTCATAAATTCCTCACCTCTAACCATGTCACAACACTGGATTCACTAATAATGTTGTCTCCTTTCTAATAATCCTGCAGAATGTTTACACTTGTGTGGACACCTAGATGTTTAATGTTTATGATTGAATCTCCAACTGTAATAAGTTCTAGCATCTATGAAAGATCAATACATAGATCTCACCATGTTTTTTGTCTATTTCTATTTCTATTTCCATGAGATCGTTGCCATGGATACCGCAAAATCACATTGACTGAGTCTCCTTAGACTCCTGAAAGATGGCCGCCGCAATTTCATGTTATCCCTATGGAGTATAGCCACAACAAAATGGCCGCTACAGCACCTGGTGTGATGGACACACACTTCATTGAGACCTGCACAAGACTAGAGGCACATACACAGTGAATGGGAACCGCCGCCGGCGCATGCGCACAAGCAAACCGGAAGTGGGGCGGAAGTACCCGGAATCACGTGACGCGCCACCTCCGTCACCGGAAGTGTGGCGGAAATACCGCAATTTGCCGTTTTCAAGTTATTCTGAACAGTTTTAGCCTCTCAAAACACTCGTTTTTCATTAGGAACATGCAACTGTGATCCCTACTACCTTGGGCCTGGTTCTGATGTAATGTCCTGACTGTTTTTATGTTAAACAATTGCAAATGTTTTTAATTGGTCACATGATGAATGATGTCATCACATACCTAGAGCAAATACTGCTAGGGCTATAAATAGGCATGCAATCTCACTCTGTCCCTACCCCTTGAAGAAGTCTGGTGTGACGAAACGCGTTGGGCTCCCTGCAGTGACCCCCTTGCCTATTTTAAAAAGCTAAGTCCTTACCTTTACATTTTTTACTTAATCTTTTACCTGTGTGTTTTAAAATTTCTTTATCTGGAAATTTTATGTATTTTATTTATATGTGCTATTAAACTGTTTGTTCAAATTTTATATTTTTTGGCTTATAAATCTTAGATTTCAGTACACTCACACAACATTGGTCGCCGGTACCCTTATCCCCCCACTGTATATCTCTTAGGCAGCACTGTACTAGCGTTGCAATCTTAAGGGGTGGCAGACGCCTATAACAAGGATTGTTGTGTTTTTAGTATCTTTTAATTAATTTATATTCAAATCATTTACTACTGAGGTCATACCCCACAAGTGGCGCCGTATCATCCCTTGCAATACAAATCTTCCTTTGGTACATCGATACAGCAGCCTGGTGAGCATAGCATCCAGTATCAGATTAGAAAGATTAGAATGTTTAGAAACACTGATCGCACGGGCAAAAGGAATGATTTATGCCAAAAAATATTCAATGAAAACAAACAGGTGGACGCTCCGACACCCACACAAGATCTTGATGATCTATTCTGGGATATGGAGAAACTCCTTATCAAAGAAGTAAAAGCCTGGTGGGATGTAAAAGGACTGGAGCACTATATCACAGTTAACCGAGTACCCAGGGGCCTAAGACTGCTGAAACAACCCACGTCTGGTACGACGGACACAAACTTCATAGAAGAATGGGACTCTATCCTACACAGATGTTCAATCGACCTCATGAAACTCCTCATCCGCAAAAAGAAGGATGTTCTGGCAGAACTAGAGGTCGAAATAAAGGCGAAAGAATCCGAAATGATTGAATTTAAGGACAAGGAGGACTATACCATTAATGAAAAAGTACTCAACAAAAAATTAGAGCATATAGAAGGGGAAGTCATTAAAGGGAAGGAGAAGAAATTTCTTCGGGACAAAAACGATTACATTCAAGGACATATGAAAAATTGGAGCAGATTCAAGGCTCCCGGCCATCTACCCAATGGAACAGTTAAATACCATTGGAAAACGGTACCAAACAAAGGGAGGGGAGCCAGGATCAATAGTGAGGATTCCCCATCAAACCCACATATAAAGACAACAAACAGGTTCTCTACACTACAAAGAAGAGACTCCACGGGGGACCAGGATTTTTTATCCGTAAGAACGGGCACAAGAGCCAAAGACACGATGAGAAACACGGTGAGAGAAGACATCAGACAGGCTTCACCGATGAAAAGAAGATTCGCAGAGGAAGAGGAAAACGGGGCGGTAGGAGGGAGAGACCAGAAAAGAAGAAACCTGCACTAGTCGAACCAAGGGATAAAGACATCTTCAATTTATCCAAGCACACTTTAACAGATCCAGAACTAACACTCCTCAGCAAGGGTCTTTCTTTCGCACCCACGAGTGGTTTGAATAAATTTGAGACTTTCATCGACCTTAACAAATTTGTGAGAAAATTAACACTAAAAAGACATTTCCTGCGCAAGGAGGATGCCATCATCAACAATTATGAGGAGCGTTCCAAGTCTGGCTTAAAACCAACATCAAAGTATTACCCCTTAGAGTCCAAGGGAACCAATGTCAGCATATTTTACGACATGGTGAAGAAGGACCTATGTGAAACTGAACAGAAACCGGCTGAAGGAAAGAACTTGGGGAATCGTGAATGCGAAGCACTGAAAAAACTACAGAAAAATAACAATATAGTCATAAAACCAGCTGACAAAGGGGGGGGATTGGTCATTATGGACCGTGACCTCTATACCAAAGAGGCACTAAGACTGTTGGGAGATACTAACTCCTACACACCACTACAGGGGGACCCGAAGGAACCTTTTGTGGAAGAGCTAAGGACTAAACTCCTGCATGGCCTTCGAAAGAATGTGATAACCAAGGAAGAATACCAATACCTCATGCAATCCAATCCCATCACCCCCATATTTTACTTCTTACCAAAAATCCACAAGTCCCTGACAAACCCACCGGGGAGACCAATAGTGGCAGGCATAGGATCTCTGACCTCCAACCTATCAGAATATGTGGACATATTTTTGAAAAAACACGTAACAGCATTGCCATCCTATATTAAGGACACGACATCGATACTTAACATACTCAGAACAGTGGAATGGAAGGACACATACCTATGGGCGACGGTGGATGTCCAATCCCTGTATACATGCATCGAACATTCTAAGGGCATAGCTGCATGCAGGGAATACTTGAACAACGACCCAGATTTAACCCCCATCCACCGGGATTTTATCTGTGATCTTATGCTTTTTATCCTCAGCCGTAATTATTTTAAGTTTCTTAATCAGTTTTATTTACAAAGCTGTGGTACAGCTATGGGGACTATTTTTGCCCCAAGTTTTGCTAATTTATTCATGGGATGTTGGGAAGACACACATGTCTATACCTCTAGTGCTTTTAAGGAGAATGTGGTACTGTACAAACGATATATCGATGACATTTTAATCATTTGGAACGGCTCTGCAGAATCTTTTAACGAATTTTTAAACACGATGAGAATCAATAATTTTAACTTGTCCTTCACCTCGAAACTTGATGCCAACTCAGTTGAATATCTGGACTTAATATTAACTGGTGAAAATGGAGGGATCACCACTAAGAACTTCATAAAAGAGGTGGATATGAATAGTTATTTGCACTACCAGAGCAACCACCTCCGGAAGTGGAAGGACAACATACCAGCATCACAGTTTTCAAGGGTGAAACGGAACTGCACGAATTCCAAAGACTGTGATGACCAACTAGAAATTTACAGCAAAAGGTTCCAGGACAAAGAATACCCGGGGCCTATCCTGGAGGAAGCCCTAGCCAAAACTCGGAGAATGGACAGAGAGGACCTCCTGAAGTATAAACAAAAAGACACCAGTAGGAATTCAGTTGCTTTCATCACTACCTACAGCCAACACGAGAAGACCATCAGGAACTCGCTTAGGAACCATTGGAACATCCTCCTCATGGATCCAGTACTCAAGGACTTCCTACCGCCCGAACCAGTCCTTATTTTCAAGAAATCAAGAAACCTTAAGGACCATCTTGCTCCGAGTCTCTTGAAGGAAAACCAGACCAGGAACACCATAATGCCTAAGTGTGTGGGGTCCTACAAGTGTGGGAAATGTAACATATGTAGATACCTGCATCCAAATCGGAGAACATTTAGCGACACATACGATAAGAAACAGTATACCATTAAAGACTTCGTGAACTGTAACACTATGTCCGTGATCTACGTACTTGAATGCCCCTGCAATAAGAAATATGTGGGAAAGACCAAAAGATCGCTTAAAACAAGGATCCAGGAACACATAAGAAACATCAAGAACAAGGTGGAGAGCCACACTGTTTCAAGACATTTTGCGGCGCATCACAACTCCAATCCTGAAAATCTCACATTTAAAGCCATTGAACATGTGAGTCTGGGAGAAAGAGGAGGTGACATTGCGAACAAACTCTCGAGAAGGGAGATGTATTGGATTTTCCAGCTACAGACTCTACAACCAATGGGCCTGAATGAGGGATATGAGATCGCACCCTTCCTATGAGGTGCCGTATCCACTCACATCTCCTTTTCACCACTCTTTTTCTTGTTGTACTCTTGACTTTTGTTCCCATGCACAGTTTATTAAAGATATAATTCGGGTCTCGTGTGATCGTGTACTGGTGTTACGACGTCTAAATTTGTGTACAGTCAAACCACACTGGCACGCCCAATCTCGTCCGATCTTGGAAGCTAAGCAGTGTTTGGGCCCGACCAGTACCAGAAAGGGAGACTGTCCGGGAAGATCGGGTACTGTAAGGACTGACAAATGATGTCAAGCCAACCAGTGACCGGTCTCTCTTGATCTATATTACGCACAATTCACTTTATGGATAACTCACTCCCTCTACCCCTCTCTATTTTTGTTAATATATAAATATTGAAATATAAAGCATATTTAAATGTTTATTTTAATATCTCACTATGCACTCTGGCCCCTCCCCCACACTGAATTATTCTCCTATACCACTCTCCGGAATTATCCTCAAGATACCTTTTCCACAATAACTCATAAATTCCTCACCTCTAACCATGTCACAACACTGGATTCACTAATAATGTTGTCTCCTTTCTAATAATCCTGCAGAATGTTTACACATGTGTGGACACCTAGATGTTTAATGTTTATGATTGAATCTCCAACTGTAATAAGTTCTAGCATCTATGAAAGATCAATACATAGATCTCACCATGTTTTTTGTCTATTTCTATTTCTATTTCCATGAGATCGTTGCCATGGATACCGCAAAATCACATTGACTGAGTCTCCTTAGACTCCTGAAAGATGGCCGCCGCAATTTCATGTTATCCCTATGGAGTATAGCCACAACAAAATGGCCGCTACAGCACCTGGTGTGATGGACACACACTTCATTGAGACCTGCACAAGACTAGAGGCACATACACAGTGAATGGGAACCGCCGCCGGCGCATGCGCACAAGCAAACCGGAAGTGGGGCGGAAGTACCCGGAATCACGTGACGCGCCACCTCCGTCACCGGAAGTGTGGCGGAAATACCGCAATTTGCCGTTTTCAAGTTATTCTGAACAGTTTTAGCCTCTCAAAACACTCGTTTTTCATTAGGAACATGCAACTGTGATCCCTACTACCTTGGGCCTGGTTCTGATGTAATGTCCTGACTGTTTTTATGTTAAACAATTGCAAATGTTTTTAATTGGTCACATGATGAATGATGTCATCACATACCTAGAGCAAATACTGCTAGGGCTATAAATAGGCATGCAATCTCACTCTGTCCCTACCCCTTGAAGAAGTCTGGTGTGACGAAACGCGTTGGGCTCCCTGCAGTGACCCCCTTGCCTATTTTAAAAAGCTAAGTCCTTACCTTTACATTTTTTACTTAATCTTTTACCTGTGTGTTTTAAAATTTCTTTATCTGGAAATTTTATGTATTTTATTTATATGTGCTATTAAACTGTTTGTTCAAATTTTATATTTTTTGGCTTATAAATCTTAGATTTCAGTACACTCACACAACATTGGTCGCCGGTACCCTTATCCCCCCACTGTAGATGTATATGTATGTACACTGTTTTCGGGGTAAATTAATGTAAATGGATTTTTGTACATTTACATGTAGGTACATTATTAAGGGAGTACATTATAGGTAATGTGCTTGTGTAATGCACTTTTTACACTTACAATTAGGTACAGTATTTTCAGGGGTTAAATTATTGACAAAGGGGTTTTCAAAGTAGATATGTATTTAGGAATCTGTATTTAATGTAAATACAGTATGCTTTACAGTGTCTTTATTCATTTTTTCCCCAAAGTGTCACATACAACTCGCCTATCAGAAACAGGTCTATTTTTTTGAGAGTTTTTGGTCATGTTTTACAGTAAGTGTTCTAAACTTACACCCTATTACATTGGGTGAGTTGTATGTACACAATGGGAAAACCACTGGATGCGAGTTTGGACTGTGGAGTTGCAGGTTTGTGGAAAACATGAGTTTGCATGTTAACGTACCCTATTACATTGTGTGAGTTCTATAAATGTGCAAGTCTTGCAGTAAATTTGTACTTTTATGGAATACTGTATCCTATTACTTTTGGCCCAATGTCTTTGAAAATATATCTAGCATTCACTGTCCTATTTTACATAGAAATTACAACAACACATTATGTATCTTTAAACACTGGATATAATACAATTTTGTAATCCAACTTTTGTAGCTGTAAACGCTTCATCCCAAATACCTTGTTGCGCAGGAATCATACCAACAATCTCATGTCACTGACAAGACCATCCAAGACTCTGGTTTACTTCTGTGCCTTTAATTTGGTTCATTTGAAATTAGACTATAAAAAGAAAATTCCATATTAACAAAAGAAAAACTGTCTAGCCATCATGAAAATATTATTATTGAAACTGGCTTGAAGAATCATGTGGAATAGAAAATCAGGTTTTAGCACCATGTAGATAGCTATACTGGTATCTGGTATGTGATATACAGTATGTGTGACCTGTGTATAGTGATCAATGACTAATATGTGTGCAATATTGAAGTGACCTGAATACAGTGATCAGTGATAGATATATATATACATATGTATATATATATATATATATATATATCTATCAGTGACGTGCGGTGGGGTGAGGCAGGTGAGGCAGAGCCTTTCCTGTCATACTTACGTTTGTATCAGAGTTTTGATTGTATAAAGTATATGAAAAATATGAAGAATATGTTTGAAATATCTTCTTTGCATTATTCTAATCGTTTTTATATCCAAAACTCTGAAATAATAAAGTATATGGCAGGTGAGGCAGTGCCTCAACTGTTTATCTTTTCTGCCCATCTCTGATCAAAACTCACCAAATTTCCAAGAGTTTATACTGCTGCACCTGTGTATAATGCCCAGATGTACCCTTTGGCTCATATTTTGTGTGTAAATCTGGCTCTGGTGCTAGCTAGTGCCTATTTAGCCTTTTAGCTCACCGCACATCCCTGATAGATATATATATATATATATATATATATATATATATATATATATATATATATAGTGCCTCTATTGCTGAATAAGCAAATGGCACGTCACTCCAGGTTACTGGAAAAAGGGTTTTAATGGTCCATGACAAATTCCATGGTCAAGCAATGGTTAAATATGCAGCATGGCAAATACTCAACGGCTCGTTTCAAGACCTAGTCTCGTCTTCAGGATATATTGCCACTGCTTGTGTGCTACATGGCTGAAAAGAGCATTAAATGCTGCGGAAAACAAAGTGAGAAAACCAGTGTGTGATGAAAGCTTACCTTTTATCCCCCAACTGTGTGTATAATCACGTACAGGCTGTGTACGGAGATCGGGGTGGGCAGGTCCGTCCTCCCAGTGAAAGCAGCAAAAAAACCTGATCTTCAATTTTTTCTCTCGCATTTTGTCACCGGCGGAGGAATCGTTACTTAACAGAGGCCTCTCATTTGTACCTACCCACTATCATGACGAGTTTGGATGGCAAAACGATTTACATAAAATGGGACGCAAACTGAGACTGAAAGAATTTTTTCAGAATGAACATACACAGAATGAGCCGTAACCTTTGGAACTTACACTACGTAAACACCATCAGTCCAATTTTGACCCAGTGTCTACTAACGCCTCTATCAAGACGTATAGCCGACTCCTAGACGATTCGGTTGATAAATTCATTGGGACCAAAACCAAAATATATCCTAATCTTACACAGGATGAAATAAAAGCTTTAAAATCACCTAAAGAAGATACTTCCATAATAATTCGCCCGGCGGACAAAGGGGGCAGTGTAGTTATCCAAAATTTGGATACGTATAAACAAGAAATACGGAGACAATTGGCTGATACAACCACATACCAGAAACTCAACAAGGACCCCACGGAACTATACAAACAAGAGTTGTCCGTGATTTTACAGCAAGCCGAGACTGAGGGCTGGATCACTTCTAAAATACATCATTCACTATTAGTCAAGTTTCCAATTACGCCAGTTCTATACACAGTCCCCAAGGTCCACAAGGATAGGATAGTACATCACCCCCGGGCCGCCCAATAGTATCCGCAAGAGGTTCACTGTACCAACCCATAGCAGAATTGTTAGATTCATTATTACAGCCACATCTGACTAAAGAAAAAACATATCTAAAGGACACCACTTCTTTCCTTAATGCTCTACTCCCTTTCACCACCATGAAAAACTTTCAGTATCTATGCACTATGGACGTCAATTCGCTTTATACCTCCATCCCACACAACGAAGGCTTGGAGACAATGCATGATTTCGTGAACAACATTCAAGGCGTTTTCGGATTTCACATACCATTGTTTCTACAACTATTACGCTTAGTTCTTACTAGGAACTACTTTCTATATTACTAGGAACTACTTTCTATATGATGGCACCTACTATCTTCAAACCCAGGGCTGTGCCATGGGCAGCCCGGTCACTCCGGCGTATGCCATTATATATATGTTCAGACGTGAACAAGAATTTTTTCTCCAGAACACACACTTCAATCGCCATATTACTTGGTATACGAGGTATATTGACGATTGCTTTATGCTCTGGAATGGTAGTGAGGAAGAGTTTATTCTCATGATGAATACCATCAATCATCTACCATCCCCCATCAAATTTACCTTTGTCATCAGTAACAACTCTATAAATTTTTTAGATGTACTAGTTACAGCTACATCAGGAAGATTGGAAATGGCAGTTTTTTACAAGCCCACGGACAGAAATACTTTATTGGAGGCAAGTAGCCATCATCCCAGGGCCCTCAAACAGGGCTTGCCCTATTCGCAAATGCTGAGAGTAGCCCGTATAACTAGTAACGAACAGGAATTACCAGCGGCACTGGATATAACAATACAGAAGTTTTAACAACGAGGATACGACCCAATACAACTTCAAAAAACTAAGGAACGGGTGCTAAAAATTCCAAGATGTTCATTACTTCGACCGAAATCTACCAAAGATACTAAAAACAAATTTATTTGGTCTACTAGCTTTTCCACCACTAGCCCAATTATACCTCGTGCCACTAAAGCATTATGGCCGATCGTTAAAACAGATCCTAATCTTCCCAGTCTTTCCAAATTAGTACCGATGACAAGCTTTAGGCGGGGAAAGAACTTAAGAGACCATTTGGTCAGAACTGATGTTACTGACTACTCACCACAACCAGGCATATTTGGTATCACTAAAAAACCGGGCTGTTATAGATGTGCATCATGCACTACATGCAGTTACTTGATTCTGGGGAAATCGTTCCAACATCCATATAGGAACAAGAAATACGAGATCCGACAAGTCTTATCATGTACTTCACGATTGTCATTTACTACATTACATGTCCGTGCAATAAATACTACGTCGGTATGACAAGCCGTATGTTCAAAGAGCGAATGGCACTACACCACTCTGCCATTTCTAAAGCACTACAGGGAGAAGAAATAGATCAACCGGTTGCACGCCATTACAAACAAAGCAAACATACTTTATCACAATTACGCTATCAGATCATTGATCAACTTCCTAAGATGCCAAGAGGCGGTGACAAAATGACCGCTTTGCACAAGTTAGAATCTCAATGGATATTTAGATTGGACACTATTCATCCAAATGGACTCAATGAAAAAATAAACTGGAACGTCTTTTAGTTAGCTAGAAATCTATAGATTATTGCTATATTTACAATAGCTTTCAGCATTTTGGCACTATTTGATGTTTATATTTTACTATCACTCATGGGCACATCTGAGTAGTTCATATATCATATATGCATGATTACTATTTTTAATGGTCATTCTTAATGATAACCTGTATGCTTTTTAACTATATCACATTCATTCCATTATGCCTGTTAGTTATTTCTACCTCAGCTCACACTGTGTATCTTTTCATTAATGCTGATCTGCATGTCACAGCGCACCCTGTCACTGTTATGATTTCTTTCACTACAGGCTAGATGCCGGAGAACGGGGAAGCCCTTCAGGTTGCCTTGGCAACCAGCTTTCTCCTACGACACCCGCCCCCGGAAATGCATCACTGGGAGGACGGACCTGCCCACCCCGATCTCCGGACACAGCCTGTATGTGATTATACACACAGTTGGGGGATATAAGGTAAGCTTTCATCACACACTGGTTTTCTCACTTTGTTATCCGCAGCATTTAATGCTCTTTTCAGCCATGTAGTACACAAGCAGCGGCAATATATCCTGAAGACGAGACTAGGTCTTGAAACGAGCCGTTGAGTATTTGCCATGCTGCATATTTAACCATTGCTTGACCATGGAATTTGTCATGGACCATTAAAACCCTTTTTCCAGTAATCTGGAGGGACGTGCCATTTGCTTATTCAGCAATAGAGGGACTATACAAACACAGCACGGGCACCCAGGTCACTGCTTTTCCTCATATCAGGAGTGCCGGATAATTTAAAGATACATATATATATATATATATATATATATATGTATATTCCAAATGGTGTGCACTCTCCCTCCTTATGCAGCTTGCCGTGGTGCTCGATATTTGCATCACACACCCCAAAATGCGGCACTCAATGGACTGTTGGCTAATCGCTGCCGCATATTGGGTGTGTGTATATATATATATATATATATAGAGAGAGAGAGAGAGAGAGAGCGAGAGAGAGGGAGATTTTCAAAGAATGCACTCACCAGTCTCGTCCAAAGTGACAAAAGAGTAAATTTAATACCTCATCACATTTACAGGGTAAAGGTCAATGTTTTGGTCCCTACCAGGACCTTTGTCAAGACCAAAGCTTTAGGCTGCCACCTCCCCTGCACCAGTCAAACACTGTGGAACCATAAATACCATAGAGGCAGTCACCCCCCCCAAATCAGACAATTAGTCAAATAGTCACTTACAAACACCCAAAACATATGTAAAAGGCATAATATGAGATCCAAAGGTTTATCACCATAAACTATGCCAGTGCATGGCTCAACCACAACAGTAGAAATAGTCCCACTCCTGCTATTTACATCAGTCTCTGCCAACAAGCCCAGCTGTAAGCACAATGGAACACACGTGGCCAGGCTGGAATTCACGGCACTTCCTGTAGCCACAGAAAATATTGTACCAAGGTATAGTTGGGTGCTAGAGACGTGAGTTGCTTTGCTAAGCAGCTGCCTCAAACAAAAGCGGAAGTCACTCCCACAATAAACACAAAACAACAATAGAGTGGCTCCTTGCTGGTTAATCTTAGACCCAGATTGGGGTAATGGAGGTGTGAGGTGTGGTGCCTCTGGACTGGCTGAGCTGGATGGCCTTAGTGTGGCATACCTTTACATTCTATTAACACTTTTCACTTATTAATTTTTTAACACTACTTCTCTATTTTAATTGCATTTCATTTTTGTATCACTTTCTCTATAGCTTCGGCTTCCTAAACACTAATTTATTAACACTATAGTTTTTTCACTGGTATGCTACACTGGGCTTTCTGGCTTATGCTGGTGTTTTGGGGTGCCACACCCTGCACCTAGATATAGCGCTAGGGACCCCAAATATACAGAGACGCCTTGATGCGGCTTTGGGGCTTATTCACACATTTGCACAATTATGTGTAACGAAGATCTCTGAATTCTATTATTATGTGTAATTTATATCTGGTTATGGTTATCATTCAGCGTGCTGGGGGAAACAAATGCCTTTTTTTCTTACATATAATATTAAAAAGGTATGAATTCATGTGCTAAATTGTGATATGATTACCCTTCATATACGTCTGGAACTGGAAGGAGTTAGTAATGGAGTAGTCCATTCCTATTAGGACCCCTGTGTGGATTATACTAGAGATGAGCGGGTTCTGTTCCTCGGAAACCGAACCCCCCCGAACTTCACCCATTTTACACGGGTCCGAGGCATACTCGGATTCTCCCGTATGGCTCAGTTAACCCGAGCGCACCCGGACGTCATCATCCCGCTGTCGGATTCTCGCGAGATTCGGATTCTATATAAGGAGCCGCGCGTCGCCGCCATTTTTCACTCGTGCATTGGAAATGATAGTGAGAGGACGTGGCTGGCGTCCTCTCACTTTGTTTCAGGGGGCTGCATATCTTTATTCTGGGGACCAGCAGTATTATAGGAGGAGTACAGTGCAGAGTTTTGCTGACCAGTGACCACCAGTATTATATGTTGTCTGCCTGAAAAACGCTCCATATCTGTGCTCAGTGTGCTGCATATATCTGTGCCCACACTGCTTTATTGTGGGGACTGGGGACCAGCAGTATTATATAGGAGGAGTACAGTGCAGAGTTTTTCTGACCAGTGACCACCAGTATTATACGTTGTCTGCCTGAAAAACGCTCCATATCTGTGCTCAGTGTGCTGCATATATCTGTGCTCACACTGCTTTATTGTGGGGACCGGGGACCACCAGTATATTATATAGGAGGAGTACAGTGCAGAGTTTTGCTGACCAGTGACCACCAGTATTATACGTTGTCTGCCTGAAAAACGCTCCATATCTGTGCTCAGTGTGCTGCTTATATCTGTGCTCACACTGCTTTATTGTGGGGACTGGGGACCACCAGTATATTATATAGGAGGAGTACAGTGCAGAGTTTTGCTGACCAGTGACCACCAGTATTATACGTTGTCTGCCTGAAAAACACTCCATATCTGTGCTCAGTGTGCTGCATATATCTGTGCTCACACTGCTTTATTGTGGGGACTGGGGACCAGCAGTATTATATAGGAGGAGTACAGCGCAGAGTTTTGCTGACCAGTGACCACCAGTATTATACGTTCTCTGCCTGAAAAATGCTCCATAACTGTGCTGCATTGTAGTATATAGTAGGAGTACAGTGCATAATTTTGCTGACCACCAGTATATAATATATAGCAGTACGGTACAGTAGGCCACTGCTCTACCTACCTCTGTGTCGTCAAGTATACTATCCATCCATACCTGTGGTGCATTTAAGTTTTGCACAGTTTGCTGACCACCAGTATATAATATATAGCAGTACGGTACAGTAGGCCACTGCTCTACCTACCTCTGTGTCGTCAAGTATACTATCCATCCATACCTGTGGTGCATTTCAGTTTTGCACAGTTTGCTGACCACCAGTTTATAATATATAGCAGTACGGTACAGTAGGCCACTGCTCTACCTACCTCTGTGACGTCAAGTATACTATCCATCCTTAACTGTGGTGCATTTCAGTTGTGCGCAGTATATATAGTAGTAGGCCATTGCTATTGATACTGGCATATAATTCCACACATTAAAAAATGGAGAACAAAAATGTGGAGGGTAAAATAGGGAAAGATCAAGATCCACTTCCACCTCGTGCTGAAGTTGCTGCCACTAGTCATGGCCGAGACGATGAAATGCCATCAACGTCGTCTGCCAAGGCCGATGCCCAATGTCATAGTAGAGAGCATGTAAAATCCAAAACACAAAAGTTCAGTAAAATGACCCAAAAATCAAAATTGAAAGCATCTGAGGAGAAGCGTAAACTTGCCAATATGCCATTTACGACACGGAGTGGCAAGGAACGGCTGAGGCCCTGCCCTATGTTCATGGCTAGTGGTTCAGCTTCACATGAGGATGGAAGCACTCATCCTCTCTCTAGAAAACTGCAGTGCCACTCCTAGATGGGCCAGGTGTTTGTGTCGGCCACTTGGGTCGTTTAGCTTAGTCACACAGCTACCTCATTGCGCCTCTTTTTTTCTTTGCATCATGTGCATGTACGTAATGCGTTTCACTGCATTCAGCTAGCAGCTGAATGCAGCAAAATGCATTAGGTACTGTGATTACCAAGTCAGGAACATTGGAGCCAAGCAATCGGACAATCCCCTGCAGCAATAATATCTCTGAATGCAGCGAAACGCGTTACGTACTGTGATTACCAAGTCAGGAACATTGAAGCCAAGCAACTGGACCATTCCCTGCAGCAATAATATATCTTCTCACCCTGAGAGAATTCCAGCACAAGCCTAATGGAGCAACATATACACGTGATGCATGAGAAACTCAATACAAAGTGACTTTTGGAGCAAACTTTCCTCTAACGGTGAATATCTCCTACTGGACTCTCATTTACATATGGGACATTGCCTTTGGATCAGTATAATCCACACAGGGGTCCTAATAGGAACGGACTACTCCATTACTAACTCCTTCCAGTTCCAGACGTATATGAAGGGTAATCATATCACAATTTAGCATATGAAATCATACCTTTTTAATATTATATGTGACATGTATGTCTTTTATATACCATTTTATTAAATTGGTCAATAGAGAATTTTTAATTGCTCTTTGATATTGTTTATTCTTAATATTGTAATTTAGCGCAGCCTCCACTTCCTTTAACCTGCTGCGTACTTCCTGCCCTATAAGCTATCACTCCGCAGTCAGTGGCGTTCTCAGTGGAACGCACAACACTGTGGTGGAATGCATGGCCCTTCCTGTTGACACTCACGCGCTTCCTGTACAGCGTGTGCAACAGTAACACTTCCAGCATTCACCATTCGATCCCTTAACTCACAAATATATAATTAATACAGCTAATCATGAGCGCACTGTATATTGGGCTTTGGAAATTAGCAAAACACACTGTAACTACTGAATACTGGCGCACTTGAGCAATAACATAGGTACCGGTTGCCTAGCAATGGACACCAATATATAAGGCACTTCCTCTGTGTAGCACAGCCTACCAAAATCGAGGCAATTAGAAAACATGTATTACCCCTGCATACATAGCCAAACCAGAAACAATTTATCTTATAGCTAGTGCTGACTGCTCCCTAGGTAAGTATAGGTCCACAGTACAGAATCTCTAAATCGCGGTCTTAATAATAAAATACAAATTAGTGAAAAAACATACAATATAATATAATAAATGGATAAATATGTATATATATATGTGCTTAAGGCACACATAGACATACATCAAAAATACAAAACAAAAACAAAAAACTAATCAGAAGGTGTTATAGTGACTGCTGATAAGCTCTATGGACAATAGATTAGCCCGCACTGTCAAAAAAAGTTTTCTTACAAAAACATAACAAAGAGTTCTGTTCATTTAGTCCTTTCTGCGTCAAGGTTCCCAAGAAGTAAATACAATATGCTTCTTTCTTTAACAGGAGTTTACCCCTATCATCACCACGTGGTGGAGGAGGGATCCAGTCTATGATCATACATCTTAATGTTGACAATTGATGTCTCTGCTGTGAGAAATGTGCTGCCATGGACTTGTCAGTTTTCCCTGTGTTATAAGCCAAATCGATCGACGACCTGTGTTGGTTCATTCTCACCCTGAAGGTCTGAACCATCTTCCCCATGTACATCTTACCACAAGGGAAGGTCAAATAATAGATTACATGGTCCAATAAACAGGTCAGGTGATGTCATAATCTGATGTTAGTGCCATGCAGTGGATGGCAAAAGTATTGTCCCATCACCATTGATCTACAAGTGGTACATTGTAGACATTTAAAACAGCCATGGCTTTTTTGTAGCCACATATTGTCACATGTAGGACCAGGCTTCATAGACGGTCTTTGTAACATATCCTTCAGGTTGCTACCTCGTTGTATACTCATTAAGGGAGGTGTTTTGCCAATGGACTTGAACCTCGGGTCAGAACTTATAATTGGCCAGTTCTTCTTAATGGACCTTTCTACTGCATGCAGCTTAGTGTTACAACTTGTCTTAAGATTATGCGATTGGACCCTCTAGGTTGTCTAGAGATGGTCATATGTTCCTGGTGCAATTTATGTGCCTTAGCAAGGCAACTCCGTACAGTGGAGTGCTTGTATCCACATTCCAGAAATCTGTTTGCACACTCTTCCAACTGTAGATCGGCTGTGTTCTTATTGGAATTATTCCTAAGCACTCTTAGGAACTGTGACATTGGTAGATTGGATTTCAGTCTATCTGGATGATGACTAGTTGCCCATAGCAACGTATTGCGATCGGTTGATTTTCTGAACAGCATATATTCAAAGGTAGGTGGTTTATTTAGGACAGTTATGTCCAAAAAAATCGATGGAAATATTACTGATAGCAGCAGTAAATGTAATAGGACTGTCCGATCCATTGATCTTATCAACCATCTCAAAAAAGAATCAGTAGTGCCTCGGCATATCAAAAAAGATCATCTATATATCTCTTGTAGTTGATCTTTAAACAAGGAATGATGTGCTCAGTATCATACTTTGACATAAACAGGTTCTCGAACCCCAAAGCCAAATTTGAGCCCATCGCGGTCCCTGTTAATTATACAAAGTATTTGTCTTGATACTGAAAATGATTATGTGACAACACTAGGTTGATTAATTCCAATATAAATTCGACAGGAGGTCCATGATAAGGGCCTAGAGTCAGAGCTTCATGTATAGCCGCCATCCCCACCTCATGTGGGATGACGGTGTACAGTGAACTGACATCCATTGTTGCTAAATGGCAGTCAGAGCAGATATCATGTATAGCATTCAATCCTCTTAAGAAATCACTGGTATCATGCATGTAGCTGTCCATAGCTTTAACACACGGCTGTAAGTAGTGATCAACAAACATTGCCAAAGGATGCAAGAGTGTAAACCACTGCTATTGCTAGGGATCCATTAATATCATTTAATACAACATTATGATCAGAGAGCTATAATGACCAGCTAGATCCCTTGGTCTAACAACTATTAATAGGCACATTAATATCAATCGTGGTCCAAGTGACAATGATTAAATTAGAACCATACAATTACATTTCCAGTGTGATGATAGTGACCACCCTAGTGCTGTGACATATTGAATATCAGATCCAAAGGGGCAATAATATTGTTTAACGCATGCACTTATGATATTGTGTGCCAATAAAGAGGACGATTCAGACCTGATCACTACTGTGCGTTTTCTCACAGGCTTCGATCAAGTCTGAACTGTGCATGCATATGCACCGCAATGCACAGGTGTGATGGACAGCAGCAACGGGAATTGCAAGGAGATTGACAGGACGAGGGCATTTGTGCGTGGCAAATTACCATTTCTTGGGAGTGTCTGGAAAAATACATTAGGGACCCGGCGATTTGTGGGAGGATTTCTGACTTCAGCTCCGGCCCTGATCATCGCAGCGGCTGGGTAAGTCCTAGGCTGAGCAGAAACTGCACAAACTGATGTTTGTGAAGTTCTGCTACACATCCGATCTCACACCTGCACACACAACATACCCTACCCCTGTAGGCAGCGAATACCTGAACGCAGGGACGCAAAAAAAGCACCCTTTTGATCAGGTCTAAATTACCCCCAAATTGTATATAATAGCAGTAGGCTACATATTGAATCTAGGTCGGTAATAAATGACTTATTTAAATCTTGATGGTATATTCTAATTGATATATATGGTATAATACAATAACCAATAAAAAATGATAGTGCCAATGAGCCAAAAGGTTTCATATACTATCAAATAATTTGTATATTTATACTAGCATTAGCTGGGTGACAAAAAATGTGAATACATTATACTGATCAGTGAACTGAATATTAATTCCAATTTTATAGGCATACATTTATCACTGTGGAAAAGGTACAATTATATTGCATGAATAGTAAATTAAGAGTATATTTGGATACAGTGATGCGCACACTGCCAATACCCAGATCAAATTGACTGCATAGAATTTGATCACAGGCATTAATAAATAATATTAAGATTATTATATCCTAGAAGCAAAACAAGTACTAGCTTTAATCAATACAATTGTATTCAATCCACGATCTGAAGTAGCTATTGTAGCGAGATATGAATATTCTGACTATAGCAACATATGAGACACACTCCAACAAGGGAGAATAAATATAAAAAATACAACAACAGTGTTTGAGCCTTTTATTACAGGTTAAGTATCCCATATCCAAAATGCTTGGGACCAGAAGTATTTTAGATATCAGATTTTTCCGTATTTTTAAATAATTGCATACCATAATGAGATATAATGGCGATGGGACCCAAGTCTAAGCACAGAATGCATTTATGTTTTTTATACAGTACATCTTATACACACACTGTCTGAAGGTAATTTTAGCCAATATTTTAATAACTTTGTGCATTAAACAAGGCTTGTTCATATACACCTTATACACACAGCCTGAAGGTCATTTAATACAATATTTTTAATAACTTTGTGCATTAAACAAAATTTGTATACATTGAGCCATCAGAAAATAAAGGTTTCACTATCTCACTCTCACTCAAAATAATTCTGTATTTTGGAATATTCCATATTTCGGAATATTTGGATATGGGATACTCAACCTGTATAACCTTTAATTTATACACATTCTTTTTTACTTGCACATATTTTGCCAGCTATTAACAAGAATAAATAAAAGTTATATTTGAAACTAATTAGTGGTCATCTACCTAATATGTAAATGACTTAAAGTAATTTTGTAAGTATATTAGTCTGAGTGTGCCCTTTCTAGGGAATGCTTCCTTTCTTCTTGGATTTTACTGTATGTCAAACTATATTCCAGGAGCACCTTCCAAGAGATTTTATGTGCTTTAAGTAATATAATAAGCCGGTAATATAATAAGCGGGAAATACAGAATTGATTTAAAATATATATTGAATGTTTGTGCGACCCTCTTTATTTCTGATGTCACATGCACTGAAGAACAGTGTGTGAGGAGCCTGCTGCCGCTGCCTTAAGAAGGCACAAGGAGAATATGCAGGTAAGTTATGGTGAGGGGAGGGGTAACACAAACACAAACTGCTGCTTCAGCAGTATATGGGGAAGAGATAGAGGATACTGAAGTGAAAAAGGAAAGGGGGCACTCCCTGCTGTAGAGACCCAGGGAAGGGAGGCTGTTTGTCTGTACAGTAGTCTGTGTTGTCATCGTCCCCTTCCCTTCCTATATGACTTGCTCTGGGAGAGAAAAGTAGTAGTTTTGGCCATGCTGAAGCTGCTTTTCATGGTTTGGAATGGGTCCCTTAAGCTGGGCACACACTATGCGATATACATATGTGTCCTCACTTTTTGCTTCAGGGGCAGAGTGTGCACAACTTCCCACAGCTTTCATTGTCCCCATTAAAAGTATAGGTAGTGGGCATGTCACAGAGCACTAAACTAAGTGCAGCGGGAGTATTTATTTCAGCTACCTTGCTACAATACCTCTGTCAGGTCCCACTCTCACTGTGTCGAGTAGTGGGAGCATTGTTCCCCCTAGCACAGCTGGATCTCCAGGTTTCTTAGATGCGATCGCGGGAATGGTCCTGCTACTATACGCTGTAGCGCTGCAGATGGCTTGCACTGCATGTGCATCGCTGGCCAAGATGTAAAAGGACACATCTGTATTGCATAATATATTTTGTTGAACGTGGATATTAGCGATATATATCCTACACATTGTTGAACGTGTATCCATAATCCATCTTTCTTGCCCATGGTTCATTGGATCATCCCTTCTGATGCGCTGCATGTCGGATGTGATAATCCCACGGACTTCACAATGCATCTTACATGCAATATGTAACAATACATTGTGCCATTGTATGATGTATTGTGTACACTGGCATAGTTATAATGGGAGCGGTCTGAATGATTATCCCGTACAGGACTAGAGTAGATATTTATTTATTGTATTTAATAAAAAACAGCTTATCAGAAATCTTATGGAAAATACACAATTTTCAGGGTGGGCCAGAACTGCTACGTGGTATTGAATATCTAATACTCAGTACAAGTTGAGGATCATAGAGAAGATCCCAAGAAAGAAATCCCATTGTGGAGCACTTTTTTAAATGGTTTGTATTCGGATAATTGAGACAATATTAAAACTTGTTCTAAAGGTTTAAAAATTAATGTGGTGGTAAAATGGAAGGTAAATTGTTCTCCAATGAGAAAGACGGCATACAATATTTTATTTATTACTATATTTAATTCCGGTCTTCACTAAAACAAATGGAACATTTTAACCTACAAATTCCGATGTGTTATTTATCAATAATTACATCCTCTGGTGAGGTATTTTGTTACCATTTGTTTAGGCTATGTCCCACTATACTGTATTTGTACATTTATTTAGGGACCTGTAGTTATCACTGCAAGCATAAGATATCTCAACTGATCATAGAAACAAGTCCATAGTCATGATCAAAATCATAGCTGATCTATATACACCTTTACATCTTTTAAGTATATGCAAATGTGGTCTGAGAGATTCAATTTAAAAATGTACAATATAATCCCATCGCATACTGGTAGATTAATAAATCAATTGTGAAAAGAATTCAGGGTAAATAGAAGAAAGCGCAATCTTCTACTGTTGTGGCGTGTGTTAATCAGTTTGCATATGCATAAATGAGTCAGGTAATCTAAAAAGAAATGATGCAGCCTTGGTGTGTACAGCCCCTTTTGCTGTCACCGTCTTCTCCAAGCAGACGGGGTAAGGGCAGGACTGCAGACAAGCCGGTACAAAGTAAGAGAGAGTGTGTCATTCCTGCTTCCCATATGCGATGTTAGATGGCCCTGATTACCTGTGCAATGCAGGGTCCAAATTCGCCGCCAGGAGAGGAGTGCACAAGGAAGGAAGGATACCTGATTTCTAGCAGCGTGGAAGGAGATCGTCTGCCGTCTGGATTCGGCTTCCCCTTGTAGCGGGGAGCCAGTGTGTCAGCTTGTAGAATGTGTTTTACCACGTGGGCTTGATCACCTGTAAGCCTCCGGAGTCCCACGCCAATGTCAGCAGCGCTGTTAAACCTCTGAATGCACAGTAGAGAAATCACTGGGAAAATAGCCACCACACCATTTTCCTGGAGATCTGCGCATGCACAGTAGAGTCTGAGCCATCTAGAGATCAGATTCTCCTCGCTACCATCACTGAGGCACACATCATTCTAGTGTGTACCCAACTTTAGTTACAGTAAAGTAAAATCTTAATGCTGCATCATACACTAATATTCTAGAGAACTGTGTGCTTCCAACTTTGTGGAAACAATTTTGGATGATGTCAGTGTGTTTGCCATGTATGGTGTAGAAGTACTTGACTGGTCTTCACAGAGCCTTGACCTCAACCTCATTTAACTCCTTTGAGGGGTGTATTGGAATTCTGATTGTGAGGCCTGAGCATTCAACATCAATGTCCAATGTCACTAATGTGCATATGGTTGAGTGGATTCGAAATGTAGCAGCCATTTTTTTAAATATAGCAGAAGTGTGGGGACTAACACCATTTTAGGACCATGGTTTTGGAATAACACATTCAACAAACACATACTGATGTATATTGGTGTGTTGTTCAGAGGCTCACATACTTTTGTTAATATAGTGCTTGCAAATGGCTTAACTAGATTGACCAATTGGTCTTTGTTTACTACCAATATTCTATGTTTCTATGAGCTATCATGCACTATTGGTTACAATTAGTGATGTGCACCGTACATTTTTCGGGTTTTGTGTTTTGGTTTTGGATTCGGTTCCGCGGCCTTGTTTTGGATTCGGACGCGTTTTGGCAAAACCTCCCTGAAAATTTTTTGTCGGATTCGGGTGTGTTTTGGATTTGGGTGTTTTTTTACAAAAACCCCTCAAAAACAGCTTAAATCATAGAATTTGGGGGTAATTTTGATCCCATAGTATTATTAACCTCAATAACCATAATTTACACTCATTTTCAGTCTATTCTGAACACCTCACACCTCACAATATTATTTTTAGTCCTAAAATTTGCACCAAGGTCGCTGGATGGCTAAGCTAAGCGACACAAGTGGCCGACACAAACACCTGGCCCATCTAGGAGTGGCACTGCAGTGTCAGGCAGGATGGCACTTCAAAAAAATTGTCCCCAAACAGCACATCATGCAAAGAAAAAAAGAGGTGTACCAAGGTCGCTGTGTGACTAAGCTAAGCGACACAAGTGGCCGACACAAACACCTGGCCCATCTAGGAGTGGCACTGCAGTGTCAGGCAGGATGGCACTTCAAAAAAATTGTCCCCAAACAGCACATGATGCAAAGAAAAAAAGAGGTGCACCAAGGTCGCTGTGTGACTAAGCTAAGCGACACAAGTGGCCGACACAAACACCTGGCCCATCTAGGAGTGGCACTGCAGTGTCAGGCAGGATGGCACTTCAAAAAAATAGTCCCCAAACAGTACATGGTGCAAAGAAAAAAAGAGGCGCAATGAGGTAGCTGTGTGACTAAGCTAAGCGACCCAAGTGGCCGACACAAAAACCTGGTCCATCTAGGAGTGGCACTGCAGTGTCAGACAGGATGGCAGATTTTAAAAAATAGTGCCCAAACAGCACATGTTGCAAAGAAAAATGAAAGAAAAAAGAGGTGCAAGATGGAATTGTCCTTGGGCCCTCCCACCCACCCTTATGTTGTATAAACAGGACATGCACACTTTAACGAACCCATCATTTCAGCTACAGGGTCTGCCACACGACTGTGACTGAAATGACTGGTTGGCTTGGGCCCCCACCAAAAAAAGAAGCAATCAATCTCTCCTTGCACAAACTGGCTCTACAGAGGCAAGATGTCCACCTCATCATCATCCTCCGATTCCTCACCCCTTTCACTGTGTACATCCCCCTCCTCACAGATTATTAATTCGTCCCCACTGGAATCCACCATCTCACGTCCCTGTGTACTTTCTGGAGGCAATTGCTGCTGGTAAATGTCTCCACGGAGGAATTGATTATAATTCATTTTGATGAACATCATCTTCTCCACATTTTCTGGAAGTAACCTCATACGCCGATTGCTGACAAGGTGAGCGGCTGCACTAAACACTCTTTCGGAGTACACACTGGAGGGAGGGCAACTTAGGTAGAATAAAGCCAGTTTGTGCAAGGGCCTCCAAATTGCCTCTTTTTCCTGCCAGTATACGTACGGACTGTCTGACGTGCCTACTTGGATGCGGTCACTCATATAATCCTCCACCATTCTTTCAATGGTGAGAGAATCATATGCAGTGACAGTAGACGACATGTCAGTAATCGTTGGCAGGTCCTTCAGTCAGGACCAGATGTCAGCACTCGCTCCAGACTGCCCTGCATCACCGCCAGCAGGTGGGCTCGGAATTCTTAGCCTTTTCCTCGCACCCCCAGTTGCGGTAGAATGTGAAGGAGGAGATGTTGACGGGTCACGTACCGCTTGACTTGACAATTTTCTCACCAGCAGGTCTTTGAACCTCTGCAGACTTGTGTCTGCTGGAAAGAGAGATACAACGTAGGTTTTAAATCTAGGATCGAGCACGGTGGCCAAAATGTAGTGCTCTGATTTAAACAGATTGACCACCCGTGAATCCTGGTTAAGCGAATGAAGGGCTCCATCCACAAGTCCCACATGCCTAGCGGAATCTCTCTGTTTTAGCACCTCCTTCAATGTCTCCAGCTTCTTCTGCAAAAGCCTGATGAGGGGAATGACCTGACTCAGGCTGGCAGTGTCTGAACTGACTTCACGTGTGGCAAGTTCAAAGGGTTGCAGAACCTTGCACAACATTGAAATCATTCTCCACTACGCTTGAGACAGGTGCATTCCCCCTCCTTTGCCTATATCGTGGGCAGATGTATAGGCATGAGTGGCCTTTTGCTACTCCTCCATCCTCTGAAGCATATAGAGGGTTGAATTCCACCTCGTTACCACCTCTTGCTTCAGATGATGGCAGGGCAGGTTCAGGAATGTTTGGTGGTGCTCCAGTCTTCGGCACGCGGTGGCTGAATGCCGAAAGTGGCCCGCAATTCTTCGGGCCACCGACAGCATCTCTTGCCCTCCCCTGTCGTTTTTTAAATAATTCTGCACCACCAAATTCAATGTATGTGCAAAACATGGGACGTGCTGGAATTTGCCCAGATGTAATGCACGCACAATATTGGTGGCGTTGTCCGATGTCACAAATCCCCAGGAGAGTCCTATTGGGGTAAGCCATTCTGCGATGATGTTCCTCATTTTCCGTAAGAGGTTGTCAGCTGTGTGCCTCTTCTGGAAAGCGGTGATACAAAGCGTAGCCTGCCTAGGAACGAGTTGGCATTTGCGAGATGCTGCTACTGGTGCCGCCGCTGCTGTTCTTGCTGCGGGAGGCAATACATCTACCCAGTGGGCTGTCACAGTCATATAGTCCCAAGTCTGCCCTGCTCCACTTGTCCACATGTCCGTGGTTAAGTGGACATTGGGTACAACTGTATTTTTTAGGACACTGGTGACTCTTTTTCTGAGGACTGTGTACATTTTCGGTATCGCCTGCATAGAGAAATGGAACCTAGATGGTATTTGGTACCGGGGACGCAGTACCTCAATCAAGTCTCTAGTTGTCGCTGAATTAACGGTGGATACCGGAACCATGTTTCTCACCGCCCAGGCTGCCAAGGCCTGAGTTATCCGCTTTGCAGCAGGATGACTGCTGTGATATTTCATCTTCCTCACAAAGGACTGTTGGACAGTCAATTGCTTACTGGAAGTAGTACAAGTGGTCTTCCGACTTCCCCTCTGGTATGACGATCGACTCCCAGCAGCAACAACAGCAGCGCCAGCAGCAGTAGGCGTTACACTCAAGGATGCATCGGAGGAATCCCAGGCAGGAGAGGACTCGTCAGACTTGCCAGTGACATGGCCTGCAGGACTATTGGCTTTCCTGTGTAAGGAGGAAATTGACACTGAGGGAGTTGGTGGTGTGGTTTGCAGGAGCTTGGTTACAAGAGGAAGGGATTTAGTTGTCAGTGGACTCCTTCCGCTGTCACCCAGAGTTTTTGAACTTGTCACTGACTTCTGATGAATGCGGTCCAGGTGACGTATAAGGGAGGATGTTCCTAGGTTGTTAACGTCCTTACCCCTACTTATTACAGCTTGACAAAGGCAACACACGGCTTGACACCTGTTGTCCGCATTTGTGTTGAAATAATTCCACACCGAAGAGCTGATTTTTTTTGTATTTTGACCAGGCATGTCAATGGCCATATTCGTCCCACGGACAACAGGTGTCTCCCCGGGTGCCTGACTTAAACAAACCACCTCACCATCAGAATCCTCCTTGTCAATTTCCTCCCCTGCGCCAGCAACACCCATATCCTCATCCTGGTGTACTTCAACAATGACATCTTCAATTTGACTATCAGGAACTGGACTGCGGGTGCTCCTTCCAGCACTTGCAGGGGGCGTGCACATGATGGAAGGCGCAAGCTCTTCCCGTCCAGTGTTGGGAAGGTCAGGCATCGCAACCGACACAATTGGACTCTCCTTGGGGATTTGTGATTTAGAAGAACGCACAGTTCTTTGCTGTGCTTTTGCCAGCTTAAGTCTTTTCATTTTTCTAGCGAGAGGATGAGTGCTTCCATCCTCATGTGAATCTGAACCACTAGCCATGAACATAGGCCATGGCCTCAGCCGTTCCTTGCCACTCCGTGTCGTAAATGGCATATTGGCAAGTTTACGCTTCTCATCAGACGCTTTCAATTTTGATTTTTGGGTCATTTTACTGAACTTTTGTGTTTTGGATTTTACATGCTCTCTACTATGACATTGGGCATCGGCCTTGGCAGACGACGTTGATGGCATTTCATCGTCTCGGCCATGACTAGTGGCAGCAGCTTCAGCACGAGGTGGAAGTGGATCTTGATCTTTCCCTATTTTAACCTCCACATTTTTGTTCTCCATTTTTTAATGTGTGGAATTATATGCCAGTATCAATAGCAATGGCCTACTACTATATATACTGCGCACAACTGAAATGCACCACAGGTATGGATGGATAGTATACTTGACGACACAGAGGTAGGTACAGCAGTGGCCTACTTTACCGTAATGCTATATATTATATACTGGTGGTCAGCAGACTGTGCAAAAATTAAATGCACCACAGGTATGGATGGATAGTATACTTGATGACACAGAGGTAGGTACAGCAGTGGCCTACTGTACCGTAATGCTATATATTATATACTGGTGGTCAGCAAACTGCAAAAATGAAATGCACCACAGGTATGGATGGATAGTATACTTGACGACACAGAGGTAGGTACAGCAGTGGCCTACTTTACCGTAATGCTATATATTATATACTGGTGGTCAGCAAACTGTGCAAAAATTAAATGCACCACAGGTATGGATGGATAGTATACTTGACGACACAGAGGTAGGTACAGCAGTAGCCTACTGTACCGTAATGCTATATATTATATACTGGTAGTCAGCAAACTGTGCAAAAATGAAATGCACCACAGGTATGGATGGATAGTATACTTGACGACACAGAGGTAGGTACAGCAGTGGCCTACTGTACCGTACTGCTATATATATTATATACTGGTGGTCAGCAAACTGTGCAAAACTGAAATGCACCACAGGTATGGATGGATAGTATACTTGACGACACAGAGGTAGGTACAGCAGTGGCCTTCTGTACCGTACTCCTATATATTATATACTGGTGGTCGGCAAAATTATGCACTGTACTCCTACTATATACTGTCTACAATGCAGCACAGATATGGAGTGTTTTTCAGGCAGACAACGTATACTGGTGGTCACTGGTCAGCAAAACTCTGCACTGTACTCCTCCTATATATATATTATACTGGTGGTCCCCAGTCCCCACAATAAAGCAGCACACTGAGCACAGATATGGAGTGTTTTTCAGGCAGACAACGTATACTGGTGGTCACTGTCAGCAAAACTCTGCACTGTACTCCTGCTATATAATATAGCTGCTCCCCAGTCCCCACAATTAAGCAGTGTGAGCACAGATATATGCAGCACACTGAGCACAGATAAGGAGCGTTTTTTTCAGGCAGAGAACTGATAAAACTGGTGGTCATTGATCAGCAAAACTCTGCACTGTACTCCTCCTATATTATACAGCTGCTCCCCAGTCCTCCCCACAATTAAGCAATAAAGCACAATCAAGTTCAACAATAAACGGAGAGGACGCCAGCCACGTCCTCTCCCTAACATTTCCAATGCACGAGTGAAAATGGCGGCGACGCGCGGCTGCTTATATAGAATCCGAATCTTGCGAGAATCCGACAGCGGGATGATGACGTTCGGGCGCGCTCGGGTTAACCGAGCCATACGGGAGAATCCGAGTATGCCTTGGACCCGTGTAAAATGGGTGAAGTTCGGGTGGGTTCGGTTTCCGAGGAACCGAACCCGCTCATCACTAGTTACAATGGTACAGCCTAGAAAAGTATGACTTTAACAAATCACTTAATCAATAACCTTAATAACGAACCTCTTAAAGAGCATATGTCAAATAGGCAAATGTAGAAAAACATATTCTTATATTCTACTTTGTCACATTGGCCCTCATACCGAGTTGTTCGCTCGCTAGCTGCTTTTAGCAGCAATGCAAACGCTAAGCCGCTGCCCTCTGGGAGTGTATCTTAGCTTAGCAGAATAGCGAACGAAAGGTTAGCAGATCTGCTACTAAATAATTCCTTGCAGTTTCTTCTGAGTAACTCTAGAGATTGCGATCAGCTCGGTCCGTTTATTTCCTGGTTTGACGTCACATACACGCCCTGCGTTCGGCCAGCCACTCCCCCGTTTCTCCAGCCACTCCTGCTTTTTTGCCTGGCACGCCTGCATTTTTTAGCACACTCCCTAAAAACGCCATGTTGCCGCCCAGAAACACCCACTTCCTGTCAATCACACTACGATTACTCAAGCGTTGAAAAAACGTCGCTCGAGCTTGTGTAAATCTACTAAGTTTTGTGTTAAATAACTAAGCGCATGCGCGCTGCGTACCATGCACGAATGCGCATTTTCCACCTAATCGCTCCGTTGCAAAAAATGGCATGACCACCATGATCTTTTGCAAATGTATTTTAGAAAACTTTTTTCACATTTTATGAAAGCTCTGCCTACATTCACCACATTTACCTACCCAACCTGCATTGCTCTATGTAAACAAACCAAGAACTTTATAATAAATGACAGTGCTGACTTGCTTTGTAGTGGCTGCTGTCTCATGTTGACAGCAGCACTTGTGTGACTGTAGGCACTTAGTAACTGTGAAGGTCCTGAATTTAAATTGCTGAAGCCTTGTACTAGCTGCTACTATGTGTTCATAGTTATAGGAATGCTGCTATCATTGCAGTACTAATTCAGAGGAATGGCAGCTACAATATTCTATTTTTACTGCAGCTTATTTGTGCTATATTATTACTTTGTATGTTAAAGGGTCCTCTTTCAAATTTATACTAGTATAATATGATATATATTGAAATGTTCTATTTGAAGTCATCAATTAACAATCAATAGTCATTCTTAGTTGGATTCAGAAAAAATATATTAGAGTTGTAACCAAGAGCAATATGCATAATTTTCAAGATAACAGTCTGAATTACATAAATGTTCCCCTATAAATACTATTGTTGTGATATAACATAAAAACTATTGGGTAGGATTGAGGTAAGTTATTAGCTTTGGGAAAGTGTAAAAAAGTAAGGATGAATAGAAAAGATTTCCAGAGTGAGACGACTCTCATAGACTATAATTTAATCATTTATATAAATCATCTCTCATGTGTAAACATTTTCCAACAGTTCATAATTTATGTATAAAAGGAAGTAATGAGAGAGATAGTGAAGGGTTTATGAATAGCATCCGTGAAGGGTGGAAAAGGGTGGAAAGCCTATTCATCATGTCGACATGAGAATGCAGAATGTCATAATTTTGATGTTGACCTTGTTGACTTTCATCATTTAGACAGTGATCAAATATCAACATGTTAAAATGTTGTCATATCACCATTGACTTACCTGCTCCCGGCAGCTTCAGAGGTATCTTCTGTGTTCCAGGGTTTGTGTAGTCATCACTCAGTGGTCAGCTCGCAGCTGACCACTGAATGATTGGACTGGCAGGCTGCAGAAAAGCAGGACAGGAGGTGAGGAGGGACTGGAAGTGGTGCAGGTGGCCAGCGGTAGTGGGGAGGGTTTGGGTATGGGATGCTGGCAGTCAGGATGCCGGCTGTAAGAATATTGACCCCAGTATCCTGACAGCTTCAAATCCCAATAAGTAAATATCCCTAATCCTAACCCACCCCCTAACCCTCCCTCCCTGCGTCTTAACCTTAACCTCCCCTCCCCGGAGCGTAACCATAACCCTCCCTCCACACAGTCTAACCCTAATCCTCCCCCCACAGCCTAACTCTTGCCTCCCCAGTATACTTATGTGCGGAATTCTTGCTGTCGGGATTCCCACATTGGAATTCATAAAGCTGTTGAGATTTCGATACTGATATTCTGAGTGCCGAGACTACAAACCCCGGGATCCCAACTACATGCCGTAGGGAGACTATGGGAGGAATCTGATTACATCCCTTTCCTGCACATGTAAACAGCAGCTTGTGCACACTATTAGGGGTTGTATGCCATCTCACAATGGCGTACAATATCACTGCCAAGTTCTGAAACAAATGCTTGCCAACATGGTTTTGCAAATGATTGCCAAATCAAATGATTTGGCAAGTGATAAATCAAATCAAATGATTTGCCAAGTGGCAAATGATTGCCACTTTAAAAAATCAGTTAAAAGCTCATCCGGCATCCTGCACCACTGGCAAACTTTGATCCTATTACATTTGCCCCGTAATGTTTAACTGTCAATAAATGCTGGAATAATAAGGTTGTTTTAAAACTTAAATGAGAAATTACACCTAGGTACAGTAAGCCTAGGTTATAGCAATCTCAGACAAAGTGGTGAATCCCTGCAGTATATTATGTTTTGTTCCTTCTTTTCATATTTTACTTATGAATCTGGTGGGAATTTAAAACCTATGGAACACTAATATTCAAATGATATCAAATTTTAATTATTCATATTATTTCATGTATATTGAATTGTTAATCTATCAATTGATCAGTCAATCAATCAATCAATCAATCATAAAATGCAGACAGCAAAGTGATCCTTCACCATAGCAGTATTTTTCATATCTTCCACTGTTAGAATGTTAGATACAGTACACATTTTTTACTTTGACTACATACCTTGAGTAGCTAATGGAGAATCTCATCTATCATGATGTACCTGACTGCAATCTTACTTTATTTATAGCAATACTGATAAAGTACTTATTCTGTAAGTTATTACTCATGGGATTTGTTTGCATTTTGCTAATTGTACTTTATTGATTTGAATGTATCATTCCATTGATGGACTAACATGAGTTGCATTTACATAGGGATATTTTAAGTGCATTTGCTTGAAAAGCTGATGCTTTTTTTCTATACTCTTGTCAAAAAGCTTAAACTGAGTGTTAGACCCGTGGCAACATGCAAACAGCAAACACATGCTCTTTTCTTCTACAAGCTGCAAATGTTATCTGCAGACTTTGAAAGGGATAGATTAATAGCATTTGCTCTAGCCTTTCCTAAATCAGAGCACAGCTTTTGCTCACTCGCAAAGAAGAAGAGCTCTAACTGTCCTGATTCCTGTAATTGAATCATCCATAAAATTCCTGGTGTACTGTAGTTCAGGCTGCTCTCAGTAGATGGCAACACCCTGCCAGAATCCCCATAGAAAATGTCATCAATTATACTCAGTAAACAAAAGAATATTTTATCACCACACTGAATCAAATATATTAAATAATGGATAATATGCAAGGTACATTAACTTCATCTTTAATACATTAGGGTGTTAATAACAGCAAGTGTTATTTTGAATTAGCTCATTTAAAAAAAAAAATTAAGTCAACAACTTTCCAGAGAAAAATGACTAATAGACAGATCTGCAAACATGGTTGGGATATTTGTTAATACAGTGATTAACGTAATGATATAATTTATTCCTTATATATTTTAATGTTTTTTATTCTTATGAATTTTAATTTGTCACACAAATTATTTTTAATATCTTTGCTAGATTACATCACAGCTTAACTGATGAATTTGCTAAGGACTTGTAATATTGCACAGGATTTTGTGAAGCACTTACAGCAAGACAAATTACTTAAGTGTCTATTTTTTTGCTTTAAATGCAAAACAGTAGTTACAGTAACTGACATAATTACTGCTGTCTAAGGATAATAAGTGATTAGAAACAATAGTACAGTACATGTGTACATAAAATGTTTTTCTCCTAAAGAAAGGTATGGGAACTGTCCTTTCTGTGGATCTCTCAACACTTTGCTATGCATCTTTTTGGTGCATTCCTTCCCTGTCAATTGTGCTTCCTCTGATTTATCCTCCTCTCCATGGGACCCTTGTACACTTCCTTTCTCCTTTCTGCCTTAGTTGACTCTTCCTTTCCTTTTGCTCTTCACCAATACTATCTCTCTTCTTGCCTAAGCAATGCAGCAGCTGCAGATTGAGCTGGAAGAAGCCAAGGGTTGGCTTCCCACAAAATAAGAGGTAGATAAAAGTCAGGCCCGCTGCCCAGAATACAGTTAAGTTCTAAGGAGGCTACAATCTCTAGGCATATAAGTAGACTAAGGATCTCACATACTAGGACCAGTAAACTGATAGTTCCATAGGGCCCTAAGTCTCTGTAATATAATAGGTGAGCATCAATCTCACATGAGAGGCCGAAAGTAGTTAGTGATCTGTAGAGCAAGGGAGTTAGGAGAGAGGATTTTTAAAAATATTTGTACATAGCTAACCTTCCTGGCAGTGAAGGGAACAAAAACTGTACTAGTAGGTGGTGGCAGTGGAAAACTGACAGTGACAGATAGCTGGCTCGGAGCACCAGCAACAGGAACATATACATCTTAACTCATTAGAGCATTTCAGATTAGAGCCTTAGAGGGTGCAAGGAGGTCTGCTGCAGTGTACTAGGGGATGGTGGACTCTTGGCACCTGAGGTCTGTGTGGTATCTGGACCTGGATCTTAGGTCTGGGCAATGGTAGTGTGTTACCATAGCAACCAAGTGTGCTGCCAGCATCTTAGACCTGCAACATGTAACCTGATAGTGTTACACTGGCCTCTCACTCCCTCTGATAATAATTTCACTTGCCAACTCCCTAGCCCTAAACCATGGCACATGGTTATTGTTACAAGCTTCTGGTATTCCAGTGCCTTGTTTGCTACATTCCAAAGCCTCTTGCTCTATACCAACTTCTACTTGCACATTTGATTTGTCTTTGGATTTCCCTTAAACTGTGCTTTGCTGTTTCAGTCTCCAGTGTACCAACTACTACTTACATATTTGACCTGCTACTTATATATTTTTCTTGAATTTTGCCTTGCTACAGTACTTCAATGCATAATTCAAGTGTGGTACCCTCGGGTGGTGAGGGCAAATAAGTATGGTGCATACAACTTGGAAGTAGATTGATCAATTTCTCTGAGTAAAGACAGTATTCAAAACAGACACAAAGATAAATATTTGGGTGACATTTATTCTACAACCAGTACAGTGGGTGACATTTATTCTACAACCAGAACAGTGCATCTGGAAAGCCAGTGCAGCTCAATTATTCATGGGTAAAGATGCAATATATGTTCCAAAAAACAACTAACATGTGCATCCTAAAATATTAAAAAAACTCAATGTCTTTCAATCTTCAAAACAAGGTAAGAATATTAGCATTTATTATCACTTATTAACAGTAAGGATCACAGCACACACTAACTCTTACAGGAAAGTTATTCTGTTATGCCTAGTATACTACAACAGCTGAAATGTTCTCACCCAATTGATCTGTTCCTCAAGGTCAGACTTTTTCTCCAAATGCAGACACATCACCGAAAATCTGATCTTTGAGCCTTGTTTATTTCTATTCTCTTAACTCTGCTTCCAACTGACTCCCACATGGGTCTCTGTTACTCCGTAAAGATTTTCTGCATGGACTCTTGTATTAACCCTTAGGCCACTACAGTGAACAGCTGTTTTTAAGTAATTATACCCTATAGAAACTAACTTTTGATATCACTAGTGCATTAGAAGGTATGTCACCTAGTGGCAGGTTTGAATTCCTACAAAAACAATAAGGTTAAAATGAAATGGCTGAGAAAAGTTCACCAACACTGAGCACTTCAGGGATTTCCATCAAATATTGTTACTCAAAGATAAAAGAATAGGTACAGAAAATAAATGTAAGGAAAGTAACATTTGGGTCATAATATGGTAAATGTTTTCATCATTCAATTTATTTTTTACAGTTGATATAAAATCATATGCAAAATAAAGATCCATACTGTAACCTAGGCTTATCCTGGCATATACGTCTAACCTAAATATCTTCATCATATAATAGTCATATATGCCAGTTTTGACAGCTGACAGCATTAAATGTATCATTATATGTTATCTTAACTTTTTTAAATTATAAATTATGTAAATTATTATCATTAGTAGCAGCTGTGGTAGAAGTGATGTATGCTGCATAGGTACTGTTTTTATTCTCTCCAGACATCAGAAGCATCTAGTAACAGGGATAGGCACGGAGGTATAACACACAAATGGGAGGAGTGGATCTTATGGATCAGTGTGTGGCAATGTACCCATATAGACGCAAAAAGAGGAGATGGTACATTCGTGTGTTTTTTCACTCTCTCAATATGACTAGTGTTCGTACATAGCTGCTGTATCAAATGTTTGCATTCAATGACAAGAATTAGTTGGACTTGAAAGCATTCATTACTAAAGCATTAATCAATGCTGGCTCTTTGGAGCAATATCAAAGAGGATGACCAAGTGGAATACCACTTATATTGAAACGTAGGGCATGTCAGAGGTACCCACTGAAATCAGGTTCAATGTGGGAAATAACTAGCTGAAGCTAATGAATGCAAAACATGCTAACAGGTGCCACAATGCAGCCTGCACATGTAAAACTATGGTAAGAAGATCTACAAGCAGTGTCTTGAGCCCTTGTGTCAAGGGTGCTTCGCCAGCTTTCACAACAAGCATTAAAATCAGTCAAATTAATTTTTTGATAAAGGATAACTTTCTAGTTGTGACGCAAACTAATTTATTTTATAAGATCTGAGGAATTTTTGTTTCTGGAGGAATATATTAATAAATAGGCATAAAAAATGTATTGTTTTCAACTTAGATAATTTTTTTGTTTCTGGAGAAAAAATCCAGTAAGCAACATGAGAAGAACAAATTGGAAATAAAGAGGAGCGGGTTCAGTTCCCTGAGAACTGAATATGCATGAACTTTGAGAACCTAAGCATAAATCCGGGTCAGGCACAGTTTTTCCCACCTAACTCGGATCCGAAAACTAAGCAAAATGTCATCATCCCACTTTCAGATCTCACAGGTTTTTGATTATATATATAGTCCTGGTGATTGGCTCCGGGCTTAGAGAGTGCACAGTAAGAATGTGTTCCTTCTGTGCTGTATTCTGTGCTGTAATCAGATAGGTAGGTTAGGGAATGGGGGCAGGAGAGAGCAGAGGGGTTGCAGCAGGAGAGTTGAGTTAACCTGGGGTACTGCTTGTGTAGGTGTGCTGTGACTGTCACTGTTAGGGCTCTGAATAGTAGACAGTGCACTGCATATAGCATACTGCATGTAGCATATAGCATACTGTGGCTGTGTATAGGACCATGTGTTGTTCTCTGTCTAAGGGTCTGTTTACTGCCGTACACTACTGCTATATATGCTCTGTATGTGATCCAAAGCAAAAAATAGATTTCTATTGATGCGTCACTCTGACTACTAGTACTGCGGCTGCCATAAACTACTGCTATATATCGTGTTTGTGTGTGATCCAGAGCAAAAAAAATATTTCTATTGATGCATCACTCTACTAGTACTTCAGCTGCCCTACACTACTGCTATATATACTCTGAGTGTGATCCAAAGCAAAAAATATATTTCTATTGGTGCGACACTCAGTGATGACAAACAGTACTGCTGTACACTACTGCTATATATCCTCTCTGTGTGATCCAGAGTAAAAAATATATTTCTATTGGTGTGACACTCAGTGATGACTACCAGTACTGCCATACACTACTGCTATATATCCACTGTGTGTGATCCAGAGCAATAATATATTTCTATTGGTGTGTGACTCAGTGACAACTACCGGCACTGCCGTACACTACTGCTATATATCCTCTGTGTGTGATCCAAAGCAAAACATATATTTCTATTGATGTGTCACTCTACTATTACAGTAGCTGCCGCACACTACTGCCATATATCCTCTGTGTGTGATCCAGACCAAAAAATATATATTTCTATTATGTATATGAAAGGGGTGCTCTGTCTGCTGTATATGAAAGGGGTGATTTGTCCGTCCATCCAGGGGCTCCACCCCAGTGTAAAATTAAAATAATAAAAACTTAAAACAAAAAGCCTAAAATTATAATTATGAAAAAAAATATATATATTTTTTGTTTCTGCTGTATCCCAGTGTACTATACAATTTTTATTTTATTTTCTTAAGTACTGTGACACTGCCAGTCAGACCGCAGTATATTATTTCCTACTCATAAATTCATTGTGTGATGCTGTCAGTGTAGTCAAGTGCAGTGTGTAATTATTATATATATTTCTGATTAATTTGTGCAACACTGCAACCGCCAATGTGTGATATATAAAAAATACTTCTACATATTTTTTACTCATTTGTGTGACGATGTAACCACAGTGTGTGATATAAAAAATAATATACTATATATATATTTCGATTTAAATTAATATTTTCTGCTGTGTCATCCCAGTATACATCCAGAGACTGTAGCTGCTCTATCCATCTAGGGGTGTTCTGTTAGTCCAAGCAAAGTAAAAGACATCTTTTTTTATATTTCATGCTGTATCCTCCCAGAATACATCCAGGCATTCTCTGTCCATTCCAGGGTGTGGTGTCTGTAGCTCATATTCTTATTATAACTTATTGTCCTATTTTCATAACTCATCTTATCACCACATTGTAATTAATTCAAACTAATATTATTAATTATAATTATAAATTAGATCAATTTAAATTAAATATAAATAAACTCTCCACCCTCATATAGTGAACTTTCTGCATATCAAAGATATCTTGGAGAAAATGAAGAGTTTGATTCTAAATAAATTAAATAAATGAAATTAAAATAATTTGAAATTAAAATAATTAAATCTAAAATATTGTTTTTTTTATTCTTCTTTGACTTAATCATCTTTTTGAGAACTGAACTCTTGAGCCTTGCCTAATGCATCATTTTTTAAATATATACTTTTAAAAAAAATATTTTGTCCTCCCAGTATATACATTCAAGGGCTGCTTCTGATCTGTCCAGCTACCTTGGTGCAACCTTTTGGCCTAAACTGGATAAAAACAATATTGTGAGCTGTGAGGTGTTCAGAATAGTCTGGAAATGAGTGGTAATGAATGTTATTGTGGATAATAATACTTTAGGAACAAAAACACAACCACATTTTGTTATTTTATTTGTTTTGATTATTTTTTCGAAAAAAATCCAGATCCAAAACCAGAAACCCGCAAGGGTGGTTTTGGCAAAACCAATCCAGATCTAAAAGGTGAATGAGATCCAGATCCAAAACTAAAACCCAAAAAATGGCCTGGTGCACACCCCTAATTGGAACCATATCAGACTTTTATTTTTTTTATTTTACCTTACTCTTTTGAAAAAAATAAAACTTCAACGGTTAAAATACTGTTCCATGATAATAGGGCAATTTTGTATGTCACAGAGTCATTTTGTCCTATCAAGTGGACATGTGTATAATTTCTTTAGTTTAAAAAAACTAAAACTTGTTTTGTGTTTTTAAAAGCCCTGAAGAGTAAGAAAAAGCTTTTATTTTAAATCTTGCATTAGATAATTGCAAATCTTACTAGGTAATTCCATCATCTGTGGATGCTCTGATCATTTCGGCCGATCAGAGGTTTCTTTATTGTTCCCCAGCATCGGACACACCATGATCTGCCTGTATCATATAATACCGGGCACTATACAGCAGCTCTCCCTTATCCACTCTACAGTCCAGCTCCCTGCATAGTGTATATGCCTCATATTTATATATAACACAGCATTGTAAAGCTAGAGCCATGGTAATTAGTGCAGCCACACTGAAGCTGGACAGGCAGAGTACCCCGCTGTGGACACTTGCCTGGGACTTTGTTTGGCCTTGTCATAGGAGCAGACCTGTTCTTCCAACAACTCCAGAAGGTAGGGAAAGCTAGGGTCTAACTTCACCACTGACTGTAACATCTATTGGGCTACCACAACGGAGAACACCTCCACCAAAAATACTGTTTAATATTATAAAAATATTTTTACTAAATACCATTAGTTTTCTCTCAACTTTTTCTCTTCTCTCTCCCATATCTATCTCCCTCTCCTCTATCTTCTTCCACCCTCATCCCTTTCTCTCTCCCTCTCCTCCATCTCTCTCTCTCCCACCCTCTCTCTTTTCTCTCATCTTTCTCTTTCTCTCTCTCCTCTCTCCCCCGTGGAGAAGCGTAATGTTAATAAGGCATACTACTGTGCAGTGTAATGAGAATAAGGTTGTACTGCTGTGGGGTGCAGTTTGCATTCTTCATTTTTTTTTTTTTTTAACCCTTAATTTTTATTGTTGTTATTTTTTATTTTATATTATTTATATTATTATATATTTATATTATTATTTATTATATTAATCATTTATTTTATTTATCTATTTATTTATTTTAATTTTTTGTGGGGGAGACGCCAAATTAGTGTCTTGCCCCGGGTGCCGAAAATCCTAGTTTCGGGCAGGCCCAGCTGAAAGGCATGCACACACAGAGGTATATTTATTAAAGTGTGAGTTTTTAAAAGTAGAGATGTTACCTATAGCAACCAATCAGATTCTAGCTATTATTTTTTAGAAGCAGATAGATAAATGTTAAGTAGAATCTGATTGGTTACTATGGGCATCATCTCCACTTCTAAAAAACTCACACCTTAGTAAATATACCCCACAGGCTTGGCCTACCATCTTCAAATCTGTATATTATGCATGTCACCTAAAGCAGGAAGTTGAAACTGGAGTTTGAACTGGATAAGGATTTTGGCCTTCTTATTTAAAAAAAAACATGTTTTAACATACTGTACTACTAACCACTTGTGCTCTACCCTTCTACTGTTAGTTATCTTCCCCATATCTGCTCCCACCGTTATAATTTGATTTCTATGAACTTTCACAGTACTGGACTCACCTTTATTTTGAACTCTATACACATGATTCATAGAAACATAGAAACATAGAATTTGTCGGCAGATAAGAACCACTTGGCCCATCTAGTCTGCCCCCTTTTTTTTTTTAATATTATTTTTATCTCTAACCTTATTTGATCCTTATTTCTTTGTAAGGATATCCTTATGTCTATCCCATGCATGTTTAAATTGCTCTACTGTCTTAGCCTCTACCACCTCTGGTAGATTAAGCATTCTCTTTTATGCCACTTGCTCAATCTGCCATTTTCAACAAATCAGTTTAGAACTGTAATTTTTTCATATTTAAGTTCTGTTTTATTTATAAATGCCTAATGCTGAGACTGCCATCCACTGTCTCTCCTTACTGCCACATTATGGACTCAACCTCAACTGTTATTTTTCTTTTCTCTGTAATTTTCCACTGAATTTTACATTTCTACAAATTGCTCATCCTGCCCCACTGTAACCTGTGTAGTGCACCCAAGATGGCCAAAGACAGTATGAGAAACCATACAAGTTATCTATGCAGTGGGTATCCTGTTCACTGTTCATTTTATCCTTATATGTCCCCATGTAGTGCTTATTCACGCATTGTAACCAATGTAGTGTGACCAACATGACTGCCTCATCTGGCACTCAGTGTAGAATGAAAAATGGATGGTTCTGATGAACTTGCAAGGACACTATCCAGTATTTTTATCTTCTCCATTATGAGTCATCAGTTCCAAGCATTACCTACTTTACTCAGTGTAATCCCATGTACTGTGTCTAAAATGGGTGCCTCACCTGGATCTTTGGTGGGTGGGATGAATAATCATGCAATTGATGACCAAAATGTCTGCCACTCCCTTTGTATTTTCTTCATTGTTTGTTTTTCATGCAAAGACAAAAATCTTTATTTTGTCCATAGTGTTGGTACTGTTTTATGCTCTTACCATCTGTAAAGCCCTTGAGTCCTAGTGGAGAAAGAGTGCAATATAAATAAACAATAGCATCCTCCTCCTCTTCCTTTTCCTCCTCCTCTTCATCTTCAACCTCTTACTCCTCTTTCTCGTCATCCTTCTCCCCCCATAGTTGCATAAGCTATGTGTACAGTATGTGCAGTGCTAAAATAAGCTTCGCAAACAGACTTGCATCAGTTATATGGTGCTCTTTTGGAAGAGTCCTAGAGATGTGCACCACATTTTTCGGGTTTTGTGTTTTGGTTTTGGATTCGTTTCCACGGCCGTGTTTTGGATTCGGACGCGTTTTGGAAAAACCTCCCTGAAAATTTTTTGTCGGATTCAGGTGTTTTTTTTTAAAAAAAAACCTCAAAAGAAGCTTAAATCATAGAATTTGGGGGTAATTTTGATCCTATAGTATTATTAACCTCAATAACCACAATTTCCACTCAGTTCCAGTCTATTCTGAACACCTCACACCTCACAATACTATTTTTAGTCCTAAAATATGCACCGAGGTCGCTGGATGACTAAGCAAAGCGACCCAAGAGGGCGGCACAAACACCTGGCCCATCTAGGAGTGGCACTGCAGTGTCAGACAGGATGGCACTTCAAAAAATTGGCCCCAAACAGCACATTATGCAAAGAAAAGAGAAAAAGAGGTGCACTGTGGTCGCTGGACGGCTAAGCTAAGCGACACAAACACCTCAATATCACAGGAATTATTCATTCTAATCAATGGTATTATTGGTCCAAATCACTGGAAGAAAATGACAAAATCACTGGAAATATTCATTCTAATCAATGGTATTATTGGTCCAAATCACTGGAAGAAAATGACAAAATCACTGGAATTATTCATTCTAATAAATGGTATTATTGGTCCAAATCACTGGAATAAAATGGAATGGATGGATACTTGCAGTGACACAGAGCTGCAAGATACAGCAATGTTCTACAGTACAACGATATACTGTTAGTCACCAAAATGCTGCACTGTAATACTAGAAGCACTAGAAAAGTATATATATTACTGTATATATCAGTACATATAGAGGGGTGTAACTGTGACCCATGTGTCCTGACAAGCAGTATAGAAGCTATAGAAAATAAGAAAAGTATATATAATATTGTATATATCAGTACAGACAGAGCGGTGTAACTGCGACCCATGTGTCCTGACAAGCAGTATAGAAGCTATAGAAAAGTATATATAATATTACTGTATATCAGTACAGAGCAGTGTAACTGTGACCCATGTGTCCTGACAAGCAGTATAGAAGCTATAGAAAAGTATATATAATATTACTGTATATCAGTACAGAGCAGTGTAACTGTGACACCTGTGTCCTGACAAGCAGTATAGAAGCTATAGAAAATAAGAAAAATATATATATTATTGTATATATCAGTACAGACAGAGCGGTGTAACTGTGACCCATGTATCCTGACAACCAGTATAGAAGCTATAGAAAATAAGAAAAGTATATATATTATTGTATATATCAGTACAGACAGAGAGGTGTAACTGTGACCCATGTGTCCTGACAAGCATTATAGAAGCTATAGAAAAGTATATATAATATTACTGTATATCAGTACAGAGCGGTGTAACTGTGACCCATGTGTCCTGACAAGCAGTATAGAAGCTAAAGAAAAGTATATATAATATTACTGTATATCAGTACAGAGCAGTGTAACTGTGACCCATGTGTCCTGACAAGCAGTATAGAAGCTATAGAAAAGTATATATAATATTACTGTATATCAGTACAGAGCGGTGTAACTGTGACCCATGTGTCCTGACAAGCAGTATAGAAGCTATAGAAAAGTATATATAATATTACTGTATATCAGTACAGAGCGGTGTAACTGTGACCCATGTGTCCTGACAAGCAGTATAGAAGCTAAAGAAAAGTATATATAATATTACTGTATATCAGTACTGAGCGGTGTAACTGTGACCCATGTGTCCTGATAAGCAGTATAGAAGCTATAGAAAATAAGAAAAGTATATATAATATTGTATATATCAGTACAGACAGAGCGGTGTAACTGCGACCCATGTGTCCTGACAAGCAGTATAGAAGCTATAGAAAAGTATATATAATATTACTGTATATCAGTACAGAGCAGTGTAACTGTGACACCTGTGTCCTGACAAGCAGTATAGAAGATATAGAAAATAAGAAAAGTATATATATTATTGTATATATCAGTACAGACAGAGCAGTGTAACTGTGACCCATGTGTCCTGACAAGCAGTATAGAAGCTATAGAAAAGTATATATAATATTACTGTATATCAGTACAGAGCTGTGTAACTGTGACCCATGTGTCCTGACAAGCAGTATAGAAGCTATAGAAAAGTATATATAATATTACTGTATATCAGTACAGAGCGGTGTAACTGTGACCCATGTGTCCTGACAAGCAGTATAGAAGCTATAGAAAAGTATATCTAATATTACTATATATCAGTACAGAGCGGTGTAACTGTGACCTATGTGTCCGGACAAGCAGTATAGAAGCTATAGAAAAGTATATATAATATTACTGTATATCAGTACAGAGCTGTGTAACTGTGACACCTGTGTCCTGACAAGCAGTATAGAAGCCATAGAAAATAAGAAAAGTATATATATTATTGTATATATCAGTACAGACAAAGCGGTGTAACTGTGACCCATGTATCCTGACAACCAGTATAGAAGCTATAGAAAATAAGAAAAGTATATATATTATTGTATATATCAGTACAGACAGAGAGGTGTAACTGTGACCCATGTGTCTTGACAAGCATTATAGAAGCTAAAGAAAAGTATATATAATATTACTGTATATTAGTACAGAGCGGTGTAACTGTGACCCATGTGTCCTGACAAGCAGTATAGAAGCTATAGAAAAGTATATATAATATTACTATATATCAGTACAGAGCGGTGTAACTGTGACCTATGTGTCCGGACAAGCAGTATAGAAGCTATAGAAAAGTATATATAATATTACTGTATATCAGTACAGAGCGGTGTAACTGTGACACCTGTGTCCTGACAAGCAGTATAGAAGCCATAGAAAATAAGAAAAGTATATATATTATTGTATATATCAGTACAGACAGAGCGGTGTAACTGTGACCCATTTGTCCTGACAAGCAGTATAGAAGCTATAGAAAAGTATATATAATATTACTGTATATCAGTACAGAGCGGTGTAACTGTGACACATGTATCCTGACAAGCAGTATAGAGGCTATAGAAAAGTATATATATTATTGTATATATCAGTACAGAGCGGTGTAACTGTGACCATGTGTCCTGACAAGCAGTATAGAGGCTATAGAAAAGTATATATATATATTATTGTATATATCAGTACAGAGCTGTGTAACTGTGACCCATGTGTGTCCTGATAAGCAGTATACAAGCTATAGAAAAGTATATATTATATACTGGTGGTCCCCAGTCCCCACAATGCAGCACACTGATCAGATATTTGCAGCACACTGAGCACAGATATGGAGCGTTTTCATGCAGAGAACGTAGATATTTTCAGCACACTGAGCACAGATTATTTGCAGCACACTGAGCACAGATATTTTCAGCACACTGAGCACAGATTACTGAGCTTTTCAGGGAGAGAACGCTGCCACGTCCTCTCCGTTCAATCTCCAAAGCACGAGTGAAAATGGCGGCGACGCACGGCTCCTTATATAGAATACGAATCTCGCGAGAATCCGACAGCGGGATGATGACGTTCGGGCGCGTTCTGGTTAACCGAGCAAGGCAGGAAGATCCGAGGCTGCCTCGGAACTGTGTAAAATGGGTGAAGTTTGGGGGGGTTCGGATCCCGAGGAACTGAACCCGCTCATCTCTAATATTTTGTTAGTTTATTGTCCTGTTACTTACAAATATTGAATAAAAAACAACTTTTAATAATATATATAAGAGAAAAAGTGGAGATCGAGGGTGTGTGGAGCAATGGATCTAGGAGGGTCCCACACTGCACACGCTGCACCTATGTTTTAATACTTACCTTTCTGGAGCCTCACATCGGACGCTGCAGCCGAGGCAATAATCGTGCACAGTAGTGAAATTAATCTCTGGAACATGGCAGGTGCAATGTTTCCAGAGACTTGCACATGCGCAGTAGACTCCGATGCAATACCAAAGCCTACTGCACCATGGAGAGGAGGCGCCCCATCCGCAGTCTGCACATAGGACCCCTCCTCTGTTAAAATGCTCCTGCCAGCAAGTGACATTTTATTTTCTGCTAATAACCAAATAGGCAACACAATATGTGCCCTCGACTACAATGGCAAAAGTCCTGCCTGATAGTTCCTCGAGTTAGTAATGGAAAAATCGTGGGAACTTTACACTCCATGTCCTCTTACTTTTCCAGTGATAGAAGAATTAATGCTGGTTTGTTTAAAGAAATGCTGAAAACACGGCAGAATACTGGTGATGTGTGTGTTTAAGACCCAATCCACATAGCTGGCAGGTTGGCATATCTCTCTTCAAATCGGCCCTGGAGCATTCATGCTATTCAGCAGCTAGAGTTATGTTTAATTTCTGCTGTTTACTTTAGTGGCAGAGATTAACTCAAGTTTAGTCGCTATCCTTATATTTTCTTCTACAACTACATAGTAGTTACCATGGATTTACATTTCAAGCCACAGCTGGATGTTTATGTAAATAAAACTACAGTTACGGAGCTGAATCATTTAACTTTATTTCCAAAAGTCTTTATAAAGCAAAATAGAAACTAAGCATTTTTTTACTGCATTACTGTGCATTTTGTGTAGGCAATATACAGCAATTTGCCATTGGAAGATCCTTTGGTTGGATTAATGTTGTTCTGCAAGTATTGTACCTTAGTGTTACATTCAGGTTCCACTTAATTTTAATCTACAGTATTTGTTAATTACCTGAATATGCCAGCCTCTCAGTACTGGCGATTTAGAACTATACGAGTTGTTCTTCTCTATACTGTAAATACATTAATAACAAAACCTAAACTAGAGAAATTATTAAGGAGCGGAGATGTGACTATAGGGATCATAGAAATTCCAGATATGACCAATCATGTCTCCACCAATAAACATTGTACATTTTTAGAATTCTCAGAATATGTTTCATGATTTTAAAGACTAATTAACTGTTTAAATTATGTATGTAAGAAAGCAAATGTCACACAGTCTCATGCATAATACACACACACTGTCACAATCTCATGCATAATACACACACACACACACACTGTCAGACTCATGTATAACACACACACACACACACACACACACACACACACACACACACACACACACACACAGTCACACTCTCAAGCATAATACAACCACATTTTGAATCCTTAAAGAGGGACCTCTCAGTGCTCTATGAGCTGCTGGCATGCCCCCAGTCCCACTGTCACCCATGAATAGATTCTGTGCACATTCACAGGATTGACAATGACAGGAGACCTCCCAATATCCACCACCCACCCCCACCCCCACTGTGGGACACTGCGGTACACTGCGGTCTGCGAGTGGGACAGTCCCCAAAAAACAGAACTGTCTTGTGAAAAACGGGACAGTTGGGAGGTATGCTTTCATACATAATACACAGACACACAGAGTCACACTTTCATGCATAATGCACACACACTGTCACACTCTCATGTATAATTCATATAAACACTATCACACTCTCATGTATAATACACATGCACACACAAACACTGTCACACTCTCTTGTACAGTATGATACACATGCACACACATACAATGTCACACTCTCATGCATAATACACACAGTCACACGCTCATATATAATACACACACTCACATGCATAATACACACACTGTCATACTCTCATATAATATACACACACTGTCAACTCTCATGTATAATATACACACACTGTCACACTCATATTTACTTAAATTATTATACTCATACTGTCACATTCTCAGGCAATGCCAGGGACAACTGCTAGAATCTCACTGATGAATGTTGGGATACAACCATAAAAGCTATAGCTGATGTTCATAAATAAATGATGCAGTAAGCTGTCTGTAAGTAGAGCAATACTGTGTACCAATTCCAACAGCCCAATAGTGATACTAACAGAAAAAAGTTAGTACAAAACTTTAAAAACTCTGTACTTAGCCATCTCTTCCAAAGTGCTGTGTTATATAAGTTTTCCAACAGTTGCATGCATTAAATCTGGAGATTGTTTTTTTTTGAAGTGCCCATCTGTATATATTACAGGATTACGGATTCTCCCGTATGGCTCGGTTAACCCGAGCGCGCCCGAACGTCATCATCCTGCTGTCGGATTCTCGCGAGATTCGGATTCTATATAAGCAGCCGCGCGTCGCCGCCATTTTCACTCGTGCATTGGAAATGTTAGGGAGAGGACGTGGCTGGCGTCCTCTCCGTTTATTCAATGTTGAGTTGATGCAAATATTTGTGCTTGCTTATATCATTGTGGGGACTGGGGAGCAGCTTTATATTAATATAGGAGGAGTACAGTGCAGAGTTTTGCTGATCAGTGACCACCAGTTTTATCCGTTCTCTGCCTGAAAAAAACACTTCATATCTGTGCTCAGTGTGCTGCATATATCTGTGCTCACACTACTTAATTGTGGGGACTGGGGAGCAGCTGTAATATATAGCAGGAGTACAGTGCAGAATTTTGCTGACAGTGACCACCAGTATACGTTGTCTGCCTGAAAAACACTCCACATCTGTGCTCAGTGTGCTGCTTTATTGTGGGGACTGGGGAGTCGGGACCACCAGTATAATATTATATAGGAGGAGTACAGTGCAGAGTTTTGCTGACACAGTGACCACCAGTATATATAGCAGTACGGTACGGAAAGCCACTGCTGTACCTACCTCTGTGTCGTCATTAAGTATACTATCCATCTACATTCTAATTCTATACCTGTGGTGCATTTTAGTTTTGCAGTTTGCTGACGCAGTGACCACCAGTATATATAGCAGTACGTTACGGAAGCAAATGCTGTACCTACCTCTGTGTCGTCATTAAGTATACTATCCATCTACATTCTATACCTGTGGTGCATTTCAGTTGTGCAGTTTGCTGACACAGTGACCACCAGTACATATAGCAGTACGGTACGAAAGGCCACTGCTGTACCTACCTCTGTGTCGTCATTAAGTATACTATCCATCTAGATTCTATACCTGTGGTGCATTTTAGTTTTGCAGTTTGCTGACACAGTGACCACCAGTATATATAGCAGTACGGTACGGAAGGCCACTGCTGTACCTACCTCTGTGTCGTCATTAAGTATACTATCCATCTACATTCTATACCTGTGGTGCATTTTAGTTTTGCAGTTTGCTGACACAGTGACCACCAGTATATATAGCAATACGGTACGGAAGGCCACTGCTGTACCTACCTCTGTGTCGTCATTAAGTATACTATCCATCTACATTCTATACCTGTGGTGCATTTTTAGTTTTGCAGTTTGCTGACACAGTGACCACCAGTATATATAGCAGTACGGTACGGAAGGCCACCGCTGTACCTACCTCTGTGTCGTCAAGTATACTATCCATCTACATTCTATACCTGTGGTGCATTTCAGTTGTGCAGTTTGCTGACACAGTGGCCACCAGTATATATAGCAGTACGGTACAGAAGGCCACTGCTCTACCTACCTCTGTGTCGTCAAGTATGCTATCCATCTACATTCTACACCTGTGGTGCATTTTAGTTTTGCAGTTTGCTGACAGTGACCACCAGTATATATACAGCGACCTTGGTGCGCCTCTTTTTTTCTTTGCATCATGTGCTGTTTGGGGACAATTTTTTTGAAGTACCATCCTGCCTGACACTGCAGTGCCACTCCTAGATGGGCCAGGTGTTTGTGTCAGCCACTTGTGTCGCTTAGCTTAGTCACACAGCGACCTTGGTGCGCCTCTTGTTTTCTTTGCATCGTGTGCTGTTTGGGGACAATTTTTTTGAAGTGCCATCCTGCCTGACACTGCAGTGCCACTCCTAGATGGGCCAGGTGTTTGTGTCGGCCACTTGTGTCGCTTAGCTTAGTCACACTGCGACCTTGGTGCGCCTCTTTTTTTCTTTGCATCATGTGCTGTTTGGGGACAATTTTTTTTGAAGTGCCATCCTGCCTGACACTGCAGTGCCACTCCTAGATGGGCCAGGTGTTTGTGTCGGCCACTTGGGTCGCTTAGCTTAGTCACACAGCGACCTTGGTGCGCCTCTTTTTTTCTTTGCATCATGTGCTGTTTGGGGACAATTTTTTTGAAGTGCCATCCTGCCTGACACTGCAGTGCCACTCCTAGATGGGCCAGGTGTTTGTGTCGGCCACTTGGGTCACTTAGCTTAGTCACACAGCTACCTCATTGCGCCTCTTTTTTTCTTTGCATCATGTGCTGTTTGGGGATAATTTTTTTTATCTGCCATCATGTCTGACACTGCAGTGCCACTCCTAGATGGGCCAGGTATTTGTGTCGGCCACTTGGGTCGCTTAGCTTAGTCACACAGCTACCTCATTGCGCCTCTTTATTTCTTTGCATCATGTGCTGTTTGGGGACAATTTTTTTGAAGTGCCATCCTGCCTGACACTGCAGTGCCACTCCTAGATGGGCCAGGTGTTTGTGTCGGCCACTTGGGTCGCTTAGCTTAGTCACACAGCGACCTTGGTGCGCCTCTTTTTTTCTTTGCATCATGTGCTGTTTGGGGACAATTTTTTTGAAGTGCCATCCTGCCTGACACTGCAGTGCCACTCCTAGATGGGCCAGGTGTTTGTGTCGGCCACTTGTGTCGCTTAGCTTAGCCATCCAGCGACCTTGGTGCAAATTTTAGGACTAAAAATAATATTGTGAGGTGTGAGGTGTTCAGAATAGACTGAAAATGAGTGTAAATTATGGTTATTGAGGTTAATAATACTATGGGATCAAAATGACCCCCAAATTCTATGATTGAAGCTGTTTTTTAGGGTTTTTCGTAAAAAAAAACCGAATCCAAAACACACCCGAATCCGACAAAAAATTTTCAGGGAGGTTTTGCCAAAACGCGTCCAAATCCAAAACACGGCAGCGGAACCGAATCCAAAACCAAAACACAAAACCAGAAAAATGTCCGGTGCACATCACTAATAAGTAGTGTGCATTATTAGTATTTAACTCACTGGGCAGGATGTACTGCTGTTCAAGTTGGCTGGAGGTGCTGGTTGTTGGCTGAACTCGGATGTTTTTTTTAAAGTGATAATCACTGTCTGATCTTACAGGTCATCCTGCAGGCAGTGATATATATATATATATATATATATATATATATATATATATATGGAAAGTGGGGTAGACCTAACAATAGCGCTAAATGAAGAGCTCAACCTCAAGACGTACTCCCTGTTAGACGGAGTACATAAGTACAAATGCAGAGAAAGGGGTGGTGTCTAAGGGAGCTGAACCCAATGATATCTTCCAGAATTTGACCACAAATCACTTTGAAATAAAATTTTTTATATATTTATATAAAAGTATTCAACAATCACAGTGAATAACAAATTGCTGACATCATCAAAATGCAGACATCAGATATGGACACCATATATTGCGGATAATTGGTAAGTCCAATGTGGTTTTCTTAATTATTGCATATCCAATGTTCTTATATCCGAACCAGAAGCCTGACGCGTTTTGTCCAACTGGACTTCATCAGGGACTCAATATCTTAACAATAAATAGATCAATGATCTATTTATTGTTTAGATATTGAGCCCCTGATGAAGTCCAGTTGGACGAAATGCGTCGGGTTTCTGGTTCGGGTATAAGAACATCGAATATGCAATAATTAAGAAAACCACATTTGACTTACCAATTATCCGCAATATATGGTGTCCATATCTGATGTCTGCATTTTGATTATGTCAGCCATTTGTTATTCACTGTGATTGTTGAATACTTTTATAGAAATATATAAAAAAAAAATATTTTAAAGTGATTTGTGGTCAAATTCTGGAAGATATCATTGGGTTCAGCTCCCTTAGACACCACCCCTTTCTCTGCGCATATATATATATATATATATATATATATACAGTTGTGCTCATAAGTTTACATACCCTAGCACACAGGTTCTCAAACTCGGTCCTCAGGACCCCACACAGTGCATGTTTTGCAGGTAACCCAGCAGGTGCACAGGTGTATTAATTACTCACTGACACATTGTAAAAGGGCCACAGGTGGAGCTAATTATTTCACTTGTGATTCTATGAGAAGACCTGCAAAACATGCACTGTGTGGGGTCCTGAGGACCGAGTTTGAGAACCTATGCCCTAGCAGAATTTGTGATTTTCTGGCCATTTGTCAGAGAATATGAATGATAACACTCATGGTTAGTGGTTGGGTGAAGCTATTTATTGTCAAACAACTGTGTTTACTCTTTTTAAATCATAATGACAACAGAAACTACCCAAATGACCCTCATCAAAAGTTTACATACCCCAGTTCTTAATACCATGTATTGCCCCCTTTAACATCAATGACAGCTTGAAGTCTTTTGTGGTAGTTGTGGATGAGGCTCTTTATTTTACCAGATGGTAAAGCTGCCCATTCTTCTTGGCAAAAAGCCTCAAGTTCCTGTAAATTCTTGGGCTGTCTTGCATGAACTGCACATTTGAGATCTCCCCAGAGTGGCTCAATGATATTGAGGTCAGGAGACTGAGATAGCCACTCCAGAACCTTCACTTTATTCAGCTGTAGCCAATGACAGGTCGACTTGGCCTTGTGTTTTGGATCATTGTCATGTTGGAACATCCAAGTACGTCCCATGCGCAGCTTCCAGGCTGATAAGTGCAAATTTTCCTAAAGTATTTTCTGATAACATGCTGCATTCATCTTGCCATCAATTTTGACCAAGTTTCCAGTGCCTTTGTAGCTCACACATTAGAGATGTGCACTTGAAATTTTTCGGGTTTTGTGTTTTGGTTTTGGGTTCGGTTCCGCGGCCGTGTTTTGGGTTCGACCGCGTTTTGGCAAAACCTCACCGAATTTTTTTGTCGGATTCGGGTGTGTTTTGGATTCGGGTGTTTTTTTTAAAAAACACTAAAAAACAGCTTAAATCATAGAATTTGGGGGTCATTTTGATCCTAAAGTATTATTAACCTCAAAAACCATAATTTCCACTCATTTTCAGTCTATTCTGAATACCTCACACCTCACAATATTATTTTTAGTCCTAAAATTTGCACCTAGGTCGCTGGATGACTAAGCTAAGCGACCCTAGTGGCCGACACAAACACCGTGCCCATCTAGGAGTGGCACTGCAGTGTCACGCAGGATGGCCCTTCCAAAAAACCCTCCCCAAACAGCACATGATGCAAAGAAAAAAAGAGGCGCAATGAGGTAGCTGTGTGAGTAAGATAAGCAACCCTAGTGGCCGACACAAACACCGTGCCCATCTAGGAGTGGCACTGCAGTGTCACGCAGGATGGCCCTTCCAAAAAACCCTCCCCAAACAGCACATGACGCAAAGAAAAAAAGAGGCGCAATGAGGTAGCTGTGTGAGTAAGATAAGCGACCCTAGTGGCCGACACAAACACCGGGCTCATCTAGGAGTGGCACTGCAGTGTCACGCAGGATGGCCCTTCCAAAAAACCCTCCCCAAACAGCACATGACGCAAAGAAAAAAAGAGGCGCAATGAGGTAGCTGTGTGAGTAAGATAAGCGACCCTAGTGGCCGACACAAACACCGGGCCCATCTAGGAGTGGCACTGCAGTGTCACGCAGGATGGCCCTTCCAAAAAACATTCCACTGACAGCGCATGACGCAAAGAAAAATTAAAGAAAAAAGAGGTGCAAGATGGAATTGTCCTTGGGCCCTCCCACCCACCCTTATGTTGTATAAACAGGACATGCACACTTTAACCAACCCATCATTTCAGGGACAGGGTCTGCCACACGACTGTGACTGAAATGACGGGTTGGTTTGGACCCCCACCAAAAAAGAAGCAATTAATCTCTCCTTGCACAAACTGGCTCTACAGAGGCAAGATGTCCACCTCATCATCATCATCCGATATATCACCGTGTACATCCTCCTCCTCACAGATTATCAATTCGTCCCCACTGGAATCCACCATCTCAGCTCCCTGTGTACTTTGTGGAGGCAATTGCTGCTGGTCAATGTCTCCACGGAGGAATTGATTATAATTCATTTTAATGAACATCATCTTCTCCACATTTTCTGGATGTAACCTCGTACGCCGATTGCTGACAAGGTGAGCGGCGGCACTAAACACTCTTTCGGAGTACACACTTGTGGGAGGGCAACTTAGGTAGAATAAAGCCAGTTTGTGCAAGGGCCTCCAAATTGCCTCTTTTTCCTGCCAGTATAAGTACGGACTGTGTGACGTGCCTACTTGGATGCGGTCACTCATATAATCCTCCACCATTCTTTCAATGGTGAGAGAATCATATGCAGTGACAGTAGACGACATGTCCGTAATCGTTGTCAGGTCCTTCAGTCCGGACCAGATGTCAGCATCAGCAGTCGCTCCAGACTGCCCTGCATCACCGCCAGCGGGTGGGCTCGGAATTCTGAGCCTTTTCCTCGCACCCCCAGTTGCGGGAGAATGTGAAGGAGGAGATGTTGACAGGTCGCGTTCCGCTTGACTTGACAATTTTGTCACCAGCAGGTCTTTCAACCCCAGCAGACTTGTGTCTGCCGGAAAGAGAGATCCAAGGTAGGCTTTAAATCTAGGATCGAGCACGGTGGCCAAAATGTAGTGCTCTGATTTCAACAGATTGACCACCCGTGAATCCTTGTTAAGCGAATTAAGGGCTCCATCCACAAGTCCCACATGCCTAGCGGAATCGCTCCGTGTTAGCTCCTCCTTCAATGTCTCCAGCTTCTTCTGCAAAAGCCTGATGAGGGGAATGACCTGACTCAGGCTGGCAGTGTCTGAACTGACTTCACGTGTGGCAAGTTCAAAGGGCATCAGAACCTTGCACAACGTTGAAATCATTCTCCACTGCGCTTGAGACAGGTGCATTCCACCTCCTATATCGTGCTCAATTGTATAGGCTTGAATGGCCTTTTGCTGCTCCTCCAACCTCTGAAGCATATAGAGGGTTGAATTCCACCTCGTTACCACTTCTTGCTTCAGATGATGGCAGGGCAGGTTCAGTAGTTTTTGGTGGTGCTCCAGTCTTCTGTACGTGGTGCCTGTACGCCGAAAGTGTCCCGCAATTCTTCTGGCCACCGACAGCATCTCTTGCACGCCCCTGTCGTTTTTAAAAAAATTCTGCACCACCAAATTCAAGGTATGTGCAAAACATGGGACGTGCTGGAATTTGCCCATATTTAATGCACACACAATATTGCTGGCGTTGTCCGATGCCACAAATACACAGGAGAGTCCAATTGGGGTAAGCCATTCCGCGATGATCTTCCTCAGTTGCCGTAAGAGGTTTTCAGCTGTGTGCGTATTCTGGAAACCGGTGATACAAAGCGTAGCCTGCCTAGGAAAGAGTTGGCGTTTGCGAGATGCTGCTACTGGTGCCGCCACTGCTGTTCTTGCGGCGGGAGTCCATACATCTACCCAGTGGCCTGTCACAGTCATATAGTCCTGAACCTGCCCTGCTCCACTTGTCCACATGTCCGTGGTTAAGTGGACATTGGGTACAGCTGCATTTTTTAGGACACTGGTGAGTCTTTTTCTGAGGTCTGTGTACATTTTCGGTATCGCCTGCCTAGAGAAGTGGAACCTAGATGGTATTTGGTAACGGGGGCACACTACCTAAAGAAATTGTGTAGTTCCCTGTGAACTAACGGCGGATACCGGACGCACGTCTAACACCAACATAGTTGTCAAGGCCTCAGTTATCCGCTTTGCAGCAGGATGACTGCTGTGATATTTCATCTTCCTCGCAAAGGACTGTTGGACAGTCAATTGCTTACTGGAAGTAGTACAAGTGGTCTTCCGACTTCCCCTCTGGGATGACCATCGACTCCCAGCAGCAACAACAGCAGCGCCAGCAGCAGTAGGCGTTACACGCAAGGATGCATCGGAGGAATCCCAGGCAGGAGAGGAATCGTCAGAATTGCCAGTGACATGGCTTGCAGGACTATTGGCATTCCTGGGGAAGGAGGAAATTGACACTGAGGGAGTTGGTGGTGTGGTTTGCGTGAGCTTGGTTACAAGAGGAAGGGATTTACTGGTCAGTGGACTGCTTCCGCTGTCACCCAAAGTTTTTGAACTTGTCACTGACTTATTATGAATGCGCTGCAGGTGACGTATAAGGGAGAATGTTCCGAGGTGGTTAACGTCCTTACCCCAACTTATTACAGCTTGACAAAGGCAACACACGGCTTGACAAATGTTGTCCGCTTTTCTGTTGAAATACCTCCACACTGAAGAGCTGATTTTTTTGGTATTTTCACCAGGCATGTCAACGGCCATATTCCTCCCACGGACAACAGGTGTCTCCCCGGGTGCCTGACTTGAACAAACCACCTCACCATCAGAATCCTCCTGGTCAATTTCCTCCCCAGCGCCAGCAACACCCATATCCTCCTCATCCTGGTGTACTTCAACACTGACATCTTCAATCTGACTATCAGGAACTGGACTGCGGGTGCTCCTTCCAGCACTTGCAGGGGGCGTGCAAATGGTGGAAGGCGCATGCTCTTCACATCCAGTGTTGGGAAGGTCAGGCATCGCAACCGACACAATTGGACTCTCCTTGTGGATTTGGGATTTCGAAGAACGCACAGTTCTTTGCGGTGCTTTTGCCAGCTTGAGTCTTTTCAGTTTTCTAGCGAGAGGCTGAGTGCTTCCATCCTCATGTGAAGCTGAACCACTAGCCATGAACATAGGCCAGGGCCTCAGCCGTTCCTTGCCACTCCGTGTGGTAAATGGCATATTGGCAAGTTTACGCTTCTCCTCCGACAATTTTATTTTAGGTTTTGGAGTCCTTTTTTTACTGATATTTGGTGTTTTGGATTTGACATGCTCTGTACTATGACATTGGGCATCGGCCTTGGCAGACGACGTTGCTGGCATTTCATCGTCTCGGCCATGACTAGTGGCAGCAGCTTCAGCACGAGGTGGAAGTGGATCTTGATCTTTCCCTAATTTTGGAACCTCAACATTTTTGTTCTCCATATTTTAATAGGCACAACTAAAAGGCACCTCAGGTAAACAATGGAGATGGATGGATACTAGTATACTTATGGATGGACTGCCGAGTGCCGACACAGAGGTAGCTACAGCCGTGGACTACCGTACTGTGTCTGCTGCTAATATAGACTGGATGATAATGAGATGAAATCAATATATATATATGTATGTATATATAATATCACTAGTACTGCAGCCGGACAGGTAGATAATATATTTATTAGGTAATGATGACTGATGACGGACCTGCTGGACACTGTCAGCTCAGCAGCACCGCAGACTGCTACAGTAAGCTACTATACTATAGTAGTATGTACAAAGAAGAAAGAAAAAAAAAAACCACGGGTAGGTGGTATACAATTATGGATGGACTGCCGAGTGCCGACACAGAGGTAGCTACAGCCGTGGACTAACGTACTGTGTCTGCTGCTAATATAGACTGGATGATTGATAATGAGATGAAATCAATATATATATGTATGTATATATAATATCACTAGTACTGCAGCCGGACAGGTAGATAATATATTTATTAGGTAATGATGACTGATGACGGACCTGCTGGACACTGTCAGCTCAGCAGCACCGCAGACTGCTACAGTAAGCTACTATACTATAGTAGTATGTACAAAGAAGAAAGAAAAAAAAACCACGGGTAGGTGGTATACAATTATGGATGGACTGCCGAGTGCCGACACAGAGGTAGCTACAGCCGTGGACTACCGTACTGTGTCTGCTGCTAATATAGACTGGATGATAATGAGATGAAATCAATATATATATATGTATGTATATATAATATCACTAGTACTGCAGCCGGACAGGTAGATAATATATTTATTAGGTAATGATGACTGATGACGGACCTGCTGGACACTGTCAGCTCAGCAGCACCGCAGACTGCTACAGTAAGCTACTATACTCTATAGTAGTATGTACAAAGAAGAAAGAAAAAAAAAACCACGGGTAGGTGGTATACAATTATGGATGGACTGCCGAGTGCCGACACAGAGGTAGCTACAGCCGTGGACTAACGTACTGTGTCTGCTGCTAATATAGACTGGATGATTGATAATGAGATGAAATCAATATATATATGTATGTATATATAATATCACTAGTACTGCAGCCGGACAGGTAGATAATATATTTATTAGGTAATGATGACTGATGACGGACCTGCTGGACACTGTCAGCTCAGCAGCACCGCAGACTGCTACAGTAAGCTACTATACTATAGTAGTATGTACAAAGAAGAAAGAAAAAAAAACCACGGGTAGGTGGTATACAATTATGGATGGACTGCCGAGTGCCGACACAGAGGTAGCTACAGCCGTGGACTACCGTACTGTGTCTGCTGCTAATATAGACTGGATGATAATGAGATGAAATCAATATATATATATGTATGTATATATAATATCACTAGTACTGCAGCCGGACAGGTAGATAATATATTTATTAGGTAATGATGACTGATGACGGACCTGCTGGACACTGTCAGCTCAGCAGCACCGCAGACTGCTACAGTAAGCTACTATACTATAGTAGTATGTACAAAGAAGAAAGAAAAAAAAAACCACGGGTAGGTGGTATACAATTATGGATGGACTGCCGAGTGCCGACACAGAGGTAGCTACAGCCGTGGACTAACGTACTGTGTCTGCTGCTAATATAGACTGGATGATTGATAATGAGATGAAATCAATATATATATGTATGTATATATAATATCACTAGTACTGCAGCCGGACAGGTAGATAATATATTTATTAGGTAATGATGACTGATGACGGACCTGCTGGACACTGTCAGCTCAGCAGCACCGCAGACTGCTACAGTAAGCTACTATACTATAGTAGTATGTACAAAGAAGAAAGAAAGAAAGAAAAAAAACCACGGGTAGGTGGTATACAATTATGGATGGACTGCCGAGTGCCGACACAGAGGTAGCTACAGCCGTGGACTACCGTACTGTGTCTGCTGCTAATATAGACTGGATGATAATGAGATGAAATCAATATATATATATGTATGTATATATAATATCACTAGTACTGCAGCCGGACAGGTAGATAATATATTTATTAGGTAATGATGACTGATGACGGACCTGCTGGACACTGTCAGCTCAGCAGCACCGCAGACTGCTACAGTAAGCTACTATACTATAGTAGTATGTACAAAGAAGAAAAAAAAAAACCACGGGTAGGTGGTATATAATTATGGATGGACTGCCGAGTGCCGACACAGAGGTAGCTACAGCCGTGGACTAATGTACTGTGTCTGCTGCTAATATAGACTGGATGATTGATAATGAGATGAAATCAATATATATATGTATGTATATATAATATCACTAGTACTGCAGCCGGACAGGTAGATAATATATTTATTAGGTAATGATGACTGATGACGGACCTGCTGGACACTGTCAGCTCAGCAGCACCGCAGACTGCTACAGTAAGCTACTATACTATAGTAGTATGTACAAAGAAGAAAGAAAAAAAAAACCACGGGTAGGTGGTATACAATTATGGATGGACTGCCGAGTGCCGACACAGAGGTAGCTACAGCCGTGGACTACCGTACTGTGTCTGCTGCTAATATAGACTGGATGATAATGAGATGAAATCAATATATATATATGTATGTATATATAATATCACTAGTACTGCAGCCGGACAGGTAGATAATATATTTATTAGGTAATGATGACTGATGACGGACCTGCTGGACACTGTCAGCTCAGCAGCACCGCAGACTGCTACAGTAAGCTACTATACTATAGTAGTATGTACAAAGAAGAAAGAAAAAAAAAACACGGGTAGGTGGTATACAATTATGGATGGACTGCCGAGTGCCGACACAGAGGTAGCTACAGCCGTGGACTAACGTACTGTGTCTGCTGCTAATATAGACTGGATGATTGATAATGAGATGAAATCAATATATATATGTATGTATATATAATATCACTAGTACTGCAGCCGGACAGGTAGATAATATATTTATTAGGTAATGATGACTGATGACGGACCTGCTGGACACTGTCAGCTCAGCAGCACCGCAGACTGCTACAGTAAGCTACTATACTATAGTAGTATGTACAAAGAAGAAAAAAAAAAAACCACGGGTAGGTGGTATACAATTATGGATGGACTGCCGAGTGCCGACACAGAGGTAGCTACAGCCGTGGACTAACGTACTGTGTCTGCTGCTAATATAGAGTCTAGACTGGATGATAAATTATTGATAATGAGATGAAATCAATATAATATCACTAGTACTGCAGCCGGACAGGTACTATATATATTTATTATGTAATTATTATTATTATTATCCTTTATTTATATGGCGCCACAAGGGTTCCGCAGCGCCCGATTACAGAGTACAAATGCACATAAAAAATAGGAAAACAGTGACTTACAGTTGAATACAATATAGGACAAGTACAGGGCAACTAAGCATAACTACACCAGTAAACATAGAGATAAGTTCCAGGTGGTCAAAAAACTGTGGGATCTGGGCAGTTGAGGATTATTAAAGTAAGAAAAGTATAAGCACATGAGGGAAGAGGGCCCTACTCGTGAGAGCTTACATTCTAAGGGGAGGGGTAGACAGACAGGGATGACACAGATGGGGTACATAGAGAGCGTGGAACAGAGGGTTATGTTGAGATTTGGCTAGGTTTGGTAAAGAAATGGGTCTTAAGAGCCCGTTTGAAGTTTTGTAGAGAGGTGGAGAGTCTGAGGGGAAGAGGTAAAGAATTCCAGAGAAATGGAGCAGCACGTGAAAAATCTTGGAGATAGGAGTGGGAGGAAGTAATCAGAAGACAGGAGAGACGGCGTGCATTAGCAGAGCGAAGAGGACGGGTGGGAGAGTAAAGGGAGATAAGGTCAGAGATGTAGATGGGAGAGGAGTGGGTGAGTGCTTTGTAAGTGAGTGTGAGAAGTTTGAATTGGATTCTGAAAGGGAAGGGAAGCCAGTGGAGGGCCTGTAGGAGGGGGGAGGTAGACGTAGTGCGTTTGGTGAGGAAGATGAGCCGGGCAGCAGCATTGAGGATAGATTGGAGTGGAGAGAGGTGATTGTCAGGGAGACCAGTTAAGAGGAGATTACAGTAGTCCAGTCTGGAAATAATCAGTGAGTGAATAATGATCTTAGTGGCATCCTGTGTGAGAAAAGGTCTGATTCTAGAAATGTTTTTGAGATGAAAATGACAGGTTTGTGAGAGGTGCTGAATGTGTGGTTTGAAGGAGAGGGAGGAGTCAAGGATTACGCCAAGACAGCGTACTTGGGGGCTAGGGAAGATAGTTGTGCCATCAATGGATAATGAGATTGTGGGAGGTGAGGCTGTGCGGGAGGGTGGGAAGATGATCAGCTCAGTCTGAGACATGTTGAGTTTAAGAAAGCGCTGAGACATCCAGGAAGAGATAGCAGAAAGACAGTTTGAGGTACGAGTGAGGAGAGCCGTGGAGAGATCAGGGGAGGAGAGGTAGATTTGAGTGTCATCAGCATAGAGGTGATATTGGAAGTTAAAAGAACTAATGAGTTCACCTAAAGAGGACGTATAGAGAGAGAAAAGGAGAGGACCAAGAACAGAGCCTTGGGGAACACCAACAGTTAGTGGAAGTGGGGGGGAGGTAGCATCATGAGAGGAGACAGAGAAGGAACGATCGGAGAGGTAGGAGGACAGCCAGGAGAGGGCAGTATCACGCAGACCAAGAGAGTGAAGGATTTGCAGAAGGAGAGGATGGTCCACAGTGTCAAAAGCAGCAGAGAGGTCAAGAAGAATAAGCAGAGAGTAGTGGCCCTTAGATTTGGCTGCATGGAGGTCATTGCAGACTTTTGTGAGGGCAGTTTCAGTGGAGTGGAGAGAACGGAAACCAGACTGGAATGGGTCAAGCAGTGAGTGAGAGGAAAGAAAGGCAGTGAGGCGGTTATAGACAATACGCTCAAGAAGTTTGGAGGCAAAGGGGAGGAGAGAGATGGGTCGATAGTTGGAGAGAGTGTTAGGATCAAGGGTAGGTTTTTTAAGAATAGGGGAGACAAGAGCATGCTTGAAGGCAGAGGGGACAGTGCCTGATGAAAGGGAGAGATTGAGAAGGTGGGCAAGATGGGAACAGGCAGAAGGGGAGAGGTAACGGAGGAGGTGGGAGGGGATAGGGTCGAGCGGGGAGGTTGTGGGGGGGGAGGAACGGATGAGGGCCATGACTTCCTCGCCAGATACATGGGAGAAAGATGTTAGAGTTGGTAAGAGGGAAGGCGAGGGGTGGCAAGGGATGGGTGGTGGCTGGTTGCTGGTCTGGTGGGAAGTGATATCCTGACGTATGGAGTCAATCTTGGATGTGAAATAAGTGGCAAAGTCAAGAGCAGACAATGAGGAAGGGAGAGGAGGTGGTGGTGGGCAGAGGAGGGAGTTAACAGTGGCAAAGAGGCGCCAGGGGTTGGAAGACTGTGTAGAAATGAGGATTTTGAAGTATGATTGTTTAGCAAGGGAAAGGGCAGTACTGAAGGATGAGAGCATGAATTTGAAATGGAGGAAGTCTGCTTTAGAGCGTGATTTCCTCCACTGTCGCTCGGCAGTACGTGAGCATTTTTGTAGGTATCTGGTGCATTTGGTGTGCCAGGGTTGAGGTTTTGATCTGCGAGGGTGAATAGTGGTTGGCGGAGCAACAGAGTCAAGGGCAGAAGTAAGAGATGCATTGTATAGGGATGTGGCTTGTTCAAGGCATGTGAGAGAGAGAAGAGGAGAGAGAAGGGAGTCAAACAGGGAGGACAGGGATGAGGTGTCAATAGCCTCAATGTTACGCTTCGTGATGGTAGCCTTAGGAGGGAGAGATGGGGAAGCAGAGATAGATAAGTTGAAAGAGAGCAAATGGTGGTCAGAGAGGGGAAAAGGGGAATTGGAGAAATCAGAAATATCACAGCGGTGAGTGAAAACCAGATCCAGTGAGCTCCCGTTCACATGGGAGGGTGAGGTGGTCCACTGGGAGAGACCAAGTGAAGAGGTGAGGTTAAGGAGTTTAGAGGCAGGTGATTTTGTGGGGTTATCGATAGGGATGTTGAAATCACCTAGAATAATGGAGGGAATGTCAGAAGAGAGGAAGTGAGGTAGCCAGGAAGCAAAGTTGTCAAGGAATTTGGAGGAAGTGCCAGGTGGACGGTAAATTACAGCAACTCGAAGATTAGTAGGTTGGTAGAGGCGTAATGCATGGACCTCAAATGTAGAGAATGTAAGAGAAGGTTCTGGAGGTATAAGTTGGTATGTGTAGCTTGAGGGTAAAAGGATCCCAACACCACCCCCATGGCGACCCCCGGGTCGGGGTGTGTGTGAGAATGTGAGGCCCCCAGCAGAGAGAGCAGCAGGAGAAGTGGTGTCATGAGGAGTAATCCAGGTTTCTGTAATGGCCAGGAGGTGCAGGGAGTTGGAAATGAAAAGGTCATGAGTGGGGGTCAGTTTGTTGCAAATAGATCTGGCATTCCAGAGTGCACAAGATAGAGGGTATGAGTTTGTGGGAGAGATGTGAATGAGATTATCAGGATTGCTGTAGCGTTGAGGTAGGAGTAATTTGGAAGGAGAAGATAAAGAGGGTGTGATGATGGTGCTGGGGCCTTGGCTAGGAAGGGAGACTGCATGCGTGAAACAGGGAGGGAGTGCAGTTTGATACTGGTGGAGGAGAGGTGAGGAGACAGGCAGAGGAGGGAAAGAGTAGGGTTGAGCGGTGGGGTATAAGTGGTGTGAAGGGGCAGAAGTGAATTGCAATGGGGAAACAGAAGAGGGGTAGGGAGGCAGACAGAGGAGAGGAGGGAGGATGAGATGTAGGAGACTGTGAGAGAGGGATAGAGGTGGTAACAGGGGACAGAATAAAGGAATAGAAGGACAATGAGTAAGGGGGGTTGCCAGCCTGGCCATAGTGTGTATGGTGTGTAAACTGGTAGTATAATGAGAATAGGGGGAGGAGTGGTGGCTGTATGAGAGAGCAGTGAAGTTTGCAGAAAGAAATACGATTTGCAAGTAATTAAAATGATGTTAATATCTACAGATTACCAGTAAATCAAATATTTGTTGGTGTTAGATGGAAAATTACACAGTGTTGGCAAACCACAAGTCAGTGTTACTTCATCAAATATGCTTCTCAATTAAACATTTGTTTTCCAGGTATTTGCAGGGTCAGAGTAAAAGTTGTATTGCAGGTTTTTTGCAGAAAGTGAATGTTTAGTGTCCGGGTAAGTGAGGTTTGGAGAATAATCGGTGTGTACATACATTTGTAGCTGCAGTCCAAGGTTTGGTGGATTGTGATGATTTATTTGCTTTTGTTTGGAGTTTCCATGCAGTTTTCGTCCAGTTGAAGTCCAGTATACGTGCCAGACGAATCCCTTAGAGATTTTCTCCCTTTGAGATCTTTCTCCACACAATGATTCAGCTACGCTAAATCAGCTAAACTACACACCAATATAAAGCCCAAACATGTGTATGTAAGCACATTGATTGATTGGACCCTCCCCTAGCCCATCACCCATTTGGGGCAATAAAACTTAAACAAACAAGTAATGTGTAGGGATGAAACCATTACACATTCCCCAAATAACTACAAATAAAACTTGAATAAATGTAATGACTGATGACGGACCTGCTGGACACTGTCAGGTCAGCACAGCACCGCAGACTGCTACAGTAAGCTACTATAGTAGTATGTATAAAGAAGAATGAAAAAAAAAAAACCACGGGTAGGTGGTATACAATATTATATATATATATATATATATATATATATATTATATACAATTAAAAACGTATGTACTCTCTTGCATTATGATACCATTACAGTCACCACTGGATTACAACTTGTCTGCATCTGTCTAGATTCAGTTTTGTGGAGACACTTGGTCCTGAACAGGCCTATTTGCACTAATTCACTTTATTTTTTGCACAGCACTGAAGCACTTTTTACAAGTATATTGGTATAATGACGTCACAGTCTGTGACCTCAGACACTGGTGGTTTTAATAGGGTTGCCCTATCGTTAGGAGATGTCTTAAGTTTTTCTGAAAGTGAAACTGAAGCAATTTGGTTCACAGAACGTTTTGAGGATGCTGAGGGGGTTAAAACCAAGGAAGAAGTATATGCTGCATTGCTAAAAATGAGAAAAAGAGAGACTGATTTTTTAATGCATGGAATCACTTTATCTGAATATCAGAGGGAGAAAAAGATACCCCGTGGGTTTCGCGTGCGGAACATTCCCACAATTGGGCGGTATAATAATGAATTCTGTCGCCGTTGGGTGGCAGTTTTAAATAAGTGTTCTTTTGATTTGATGACGTTGGTGATTGAGGAGTCGGCACGAGAATTGGCAGAGATTAGACGTAAGATTCATGATTACGAGTCGCTGTACTCGCAGTTGCTACTGGATGATACTAAGAACGTACCTATGGAAAAACTCGCGCAGGAATTGGCAATATATAAACGTGATTTAATTGCCTTTAAGAAACAGAAAATTGAGAAAGTGAATAAAGATTATTCTGAACAGCGAGTTTATGGGTGGTTAACTGGTGTCCCTGGTAATAACCCGAGAATACGTCCGCAGAGGCGTTGGAGGGGTAGGGGACAGAAAAGTAATGCATCGTCCAGTGAAGCATACTCCTCATCAGGTGATGATTTGACCTCAGCACGAGGGGCAATTGCTAATAAACCCCCTTTAGTGACACGTTCCCGCGTGGGACGCGGGCGAGGAAAAGACCCACAAGGAGGGGCGGACAATGCCGCCGGAACAGCCAAAAGGGGTCGGAGCAAGAAATGAATTTGGTATTTAATTTGTCATCTAGGATTTTGACTGATATAGAAATTAAAGTATTGAATAAAGGTTTGGGGTTTGTGCCGACAGTCCATTCAATGATCTGCATTGGAAAATTGATCAGTCACATTTGCATCGTCAGCTAAAATTGAAAGAGTTTTTTGGTGATAAAAGTGATTTTAAGGGTGATGCTCAGACAGTGAAGACTTTCAAGAGGAAGTCGACATTTGATCCATCCTCAAGGAATACATCAATTATGGCTTTTATGAGGGCACTGGACTGCCAAGTTGTTGAGCAATCTAGGAAACAGGGACTATGTAGATCTAATCTATCACCATCTGAATATAAGGCTTTAAAAAATTTGGGAAGTTACAAGGATGTGGTGTTTCGGGCCGCAGATAAAGGCGGTGGTATAGTGGTGCAGAATGTCACCGATTACTGCAATGAAATTGAAAGGCAGTTGTCGGACACTAGTACCTACCGTAAACTAGCTCATGATCCAACTAATGAATATAAATTGGCACTGGACACTTTATTGGATGAAGCTGTGAATAAGGCGATCATTGATGTTGATACTTCCCTTTTTTTGAAAGTAGACTGTCCGAGGGTACCGCTGCTGTATAGTCTACCTAAAATTCATAAGAATTTGGAGAGGCCGCCTGGCCGTCCCATAATTTCTGCAAGGGAGTCATTGTGTAGCAAGATTTCTGAGTACTTAGATTATTACATCCAGCCAAGTGTACAAGCTCAACGGACTTACCTTAAGGACACTACTTCACTGTTGATAAAACTTAAAGAACTGGGAAGTATACCTGTGAATACATGGATGTGTACTCTGGACATTATCAGCTTGTATACAAATATTCCTCATGACGATGGTATACGAGCGGTTAAGGAGTTGCTAAATGAGTGTACAAGCTATGATGGTCCTGATTTGGATTTTCTGATCTCTCTTCTGCATTTTGTATTGCACAATAATTATTTCTATCATAATGGTGGATATTATTTACAACTCAAAGGCTGTGCGATGGGTTCTCATGTCGCACCAGCCTATGCGAATGCATATATGTTTGGAATTGAGAAGGAATGCTTTTTCAATAGAGATGTTAGAGATAAAATTCTGTTTTATTACAGGTATATCGATGACATCATATTGTTTTGGAGAGGTGATTATGCTAGCTTTGTGGAATTGGTAGATTCAATTAATGAGCGTAATTGTCCTATTAAGTACACATACACTTGTAGTCTGGAGAGCATTTCCTATTTGGATGTGAATATCACACTGCAGGATGGTATACTTACCACTTCCATTTATTCTAAACCCACAGATAGAAATACGTTACTATCTTTTAAGAGCCATCACCCAGCTGCGATGAAAAAGAGTTTACCTTTTTCGCAGCTGTTACGAGTTAAAAGGATTACAAGTGATGATCAGGTGGTAACTAGAGATCTTGAGAGAATGTCGGACAAATTTGTGGAACGTGGGTATCCTGATAATGTACTCTCTGAGGCTAGGAGAAAGGTGGATTTAATGCCTAGAGAAGTTTTGTTGAATCAAACAGATAGGAAACAGACATCTGACAAATTGCATTGGGTGAGGAGATTTAATACCTCACATGGCTCTGTGGAGAGAGCAGTGAGGACCCTGTGGCCTATAATGCAGAGTGACAAAGATTCTAAAGTTTTTAGACCTTTGCAGGTGATGTCTTGTCTGAAGAGGGGAAAGAATATTCGAGACTGGGTAGTGCACCCAGATATTACGGAACAGATGCATTATGACCCTCGAGTGCAAATTAAAAGTGGGGGCTGTTATAAATGTTCTGGGTGTACGACATGCAGTTATATGGTTGCCAGCAAATATTTTTACCATCCACATAGTGGTAAGAGATACTTAATTAGGACAGTAGTTACGTGTACTACAAGCTTTGTAGTCTATATGATCAAGTGCCCATGTGGCCTATGTTATATAGGCAAAACTATACGTACTTTTAGAGAACGGATGACCCTTCATAGGTCGTCGATTAGAGCCGCTTTGATGGGGAAGCCTTCAGAGCAACCTGTGGCGAGACATTTTGTTGAGAATAATCACCCTCTATCCAGCCTGAGGTATCTTATTATTGACCATGTGCCGGAGAGCCCAAGAGGGGGGGATCGGCACAAAAGGTTGTTACAGATTGAGACCAAATGGATACAGGTTTTGGATACTGTTAAACCTAGGGGTCTCAATGACCATCTCTCTTATAATATGTATTGGTAACTTATGGGGATGTAGGTTTTTGATCTATCTATAAATTATCGTACTTGGTAGAGATACCTTCATAACCATTGATATGGGATTTGTGGCTGCATTAATTTTACCTAGAATTATACTTGCATTTTTTGATGCTTCTTTATTATTATTATTGTTTATGCACTAGCACTTTGTTGGATGTGGTTTTTATGTATTTGTTTATTGATTGTATTTGTGGGTATGTGGCGGTATTGTACATGTCTGTGCAGTCAAACGGGTTGCCATGGATACCAGACGTATTTGCTGGTTTATGAGGATAAGCATTGTGTTGCTAAGACAACTACCACGGCGGCTGGCGAGCTCCGTGAGAGGGAAGCGGCACAGTTTAATGAAAGCGATCATGATTGACGGGTGCCATTACAGGTACGACGTCATCATTATCGGCCGCGAGTTTGTTTGATGGGTTGCTATGACAACCGGGCGCGCTATGATTCACGTGCTGAGACTTCCGGAAAAGGGATTTACCACATTGATTACACGCCTGAGATTTGAAATTGGCGCGCTCGTTTGGCTGCATGGAGGGGTATATAAGGTATGTGTATGTCATATGTTAATTGTTATGTGTATCCTGATGATGGGTTGAAATAAACCCGAAACGTTGATTAAGAGGACGTTGTCCAGTATTTTCTTGTGAGACCAGTGAGTGCCGTTTTCTGGGTGAACCTATTATATACAATTATATATATATATATATATATATATATTAAACTGGTGGTGATTGATTATTAAACTGGTGGTCACTTCAGGTCACGTTGCAACTTGCAACTAGTACTCCGAGGCCTAAGCAGACAATCACAAAATATATTATTATACTGGTGGTCAGTGTGGTCACAACAATGGCAGTGTGGCACTGACTCTGGCAGCAAAAGTGTGCACTGTACGTTATATGTACTCCTGAGTCCTGCTCTCAGACTCTAACTGCTCCCCACTGTCAGTGTCTCCCCCACAAGTCAGATAATACACTTACAGTCACACTATCTAATCTATAAATATCACTTCAGCAAGTAGTATAGTAGTATACAGTATAGTAGTACTCCTCCTAATAATGCTCCCCAAAATACTGTGTCTCTCTCTTCTCTAAACGGAGAGGACGCCAGCCACGTCCTCTCCCTATGACTCTCAATGCACGTGTGAAAATGGCGGCGACGCGCGGCTCCTTATATAGAATCCGAGTCTCGTGATAGAATCCGAGCCTCGCGAGAATCCGACAGCGTGATGATGACGTTCGGGCACGCTCGGGTTAACCGAGCAAGGCGGGAAGATCCGAGTCGCTCGGACCCGTGTAAAAAAACATGAAGTTCGGGCGGGTTCGGATTCCGAGGAACCGAACCCGCTCATCTCTATCACACATCCCCAAAACATCATCGATACACCTCCGTGTTTCACAGTAGGAATGGTGTACCTTTTATCATAGGCCTTGTTGACTCCTCTCCAAATGTAATGTTTATGGTTGTGGCCAAAAAGTTAAATTTTGGTCTCATCACTCCAAATGACTTTGTTCCAGAAGTTTTGAGGCTTGTCTCCGTGCTGTTTGAAGTATTGCAAGCGGGATGCTTTGTGGCATTTGCGTAGTAATGGCTTTCTTCTGGCGACTCGACCATGCAGGCCAATTTTCTTCAAATGCCTTTTTATTGTGCATCTTGAAACAACCACACCACTTTTTTTTCAGAGAGTCCTGTATTTCAGCTGAAGTTATTTGTGGATTTTTCTTTGCATCCCGAACAATTTTCCTGGCAGTTGTGGCTGAAATTTTTGTTGGTCTACCTGACCGTGATTTGGTTTCCACAGAATCCCTCATTTTCCACTTCTTAATTAGAGTTTGAACACTGCTGATTGGCATTCTCAATTGCTTGGATATCTTTTTATATTCCTTTCCTGTTTTATACAGTTCAATTACCTTTTCCCACAGATCCTTTGACAATTCTTTTGCTTTCCACATGACTCAGAATCCAGACACGTCAGTGCAGCACTGGATGAAAGATGCAAGGGTCTTTCAGGAGTCCGGAAACTCACTGACCTTTTATAGACACACACTGATTACAAGCAAACAGATCACAGGTGAGGATGGTTACCTTTAGTAGCCATTCAAACCCGTTTGTGTCAACTTGTGTGCATGTTATCAGGTCAAAATCTCCAGGGTATGTAAACTTTTGATCAGGGTCATTTGGGTAGTTTCTGTTGTCATTATGATTTAAAAAGAGTAAACACAGTTGTTTGACAATAAATGGCTTCACCCAACCACTAGCCATGAGTGAAAGAAAAGTTTGTGAGTTATCATTCATATTCTCTGACAAATGGCCAGAAAATCACAAATTCTGCTAGGGTATGTAAACTTATGAGCACAACTGTATATATACTGTATACAGCAGAATGTTTGGCAGGCTCATGAGCACCTCAGCACTCAACAGATTCAGACTATCGCATATTAATGAAATGGGGTTATAGGCGAGGTCAATATAAAATAATGAAAGCTGCAGGTGTACTTCAGGGTTCAGTCTTTCACCCAGGCAATGCCAGGTATCCCAGCTTGTTGCATATACAATAGTATGAAAAATAGTAAGAAAAACTTGTAGAGCTAGAGGATTAACATCCAGCCATTAAGTAAAAATAACATATGCTCATCCCGTAGGTAAAGAGAATTAACAGTGGAAAAGGTTATAAAACAAGGTACCTGGAGGTACAGTAAATACAGTACTGGATCTTTGGGTGGGAAAAGGCAACTCTGCACATATTAAACAAAGAGTACACTGAGAAAATAAGTACATATTCTAAGTCCATAGTTCTTCTAGTAGACCTTTGAAACAATTTGAATGGCATCTACAAATGCACAAAATAATCATGGGTGCAATTGCACCATTAATTTTCTATGGCCATGCATGTGCATAAACATGCATGCAACTGTTAGCGGGCATACTAGTAGCGATCACTTTGCCGCAACGTGTTTGAGAGTGCTACATCTTTATAATAGCAGATGGTAATGGACACTTCAAGTGTCCACCGTGACCGACTTGAGGTGGTTAGGTGGGCCAAGAAGTGCATTTCCCCAGGTGTGAAGATAAATCCAGCTGGTCCAAGCTTTCCATTCAGGTGTCTCAACTGGTGGTCGGCCTAATGTAGATCAGAAGGAATAGAGATCAGATGGGGCATGTAGAGAATGTGTTTTACTGGAGAATGTCACTTGGAGGTAGAACGGGAAGCCCCAGCGGTATTTCAGTTGACGTTTGCAGAGTTCATCTGTTAGCGGTTTTGACGCTTTTAGTAGCTGAAGCGTGTTTTAGGATAAATCTTGATAAATATGAATAGTATCAACATTGAAGACCACACCATTCAGTTGCATTATCTTCTCCTTTTGGGAAAAATAGTGACATCTTGGTGTTTCAGAGAAGGTAACACAGAGATGGAGGGGCCAGTGAGCTCTGTTAAAGACTATTTTATTAGGTATGCAGTTAATTTCCCTACTGGCGGGATCCCAGTCAAAAAACAGATACCAGCATCCCAACATCAGAAACAATGCCGGTGGTCGAAATCCCAACAGAAACCCAGTATTCCCTCTAGGGTGGTGGTACACACCACCACCCGGTGGGGAATAGAATAGTGTGGCAAGCAAAGCTTGCACTGAGCACACATTGTGGCGAGCACAGCAAGCCAGCGAGAGAACATGCTGCACTCGATTTCGACTGTCGGGATTCCAGTGTTGGTCTCCTGACCGCCGGGATCCCGACAGTCAGAAATTCATACTGTATCCTTTTATCATCCAGTTTATTGTCCAGGATCTCATTAAAAATCTTCATTGGGGCATCAAATAAAGATGGGACATCCTCAGGTATGTCTTTAAAATGTTGTTTTGTCTCACTCTATTTTCTATATCGTCCAGCCAAGACTTTAAAGATTGTAATTCAGTGTACTGGATGGAGATGATATCTGTTAGCTTAGATAGGGTAGTATCTGAGGATTCCTGTTTCTATTCCAAAGATGTGAGTACAAGTTGCATTTGACATATGCTTCTACTTGCCTGATGGTAGCATGCAGAGTCTGCTTGGTTGGCAGTGCTTTATCATTGGGCAAAATCTGCTTAATCTTGCTTCTAAATTTAGAGAAATGATGGAGGGCAAGGTCCTCACCAAAACAAGAATGCAGAGGGTTAGACAAGGCAGGGGAAGAATCTGAGGTGTCAAGATCAAGACCCTGTTTGGAAGGAGTGGGTTGAAGAAAATACCTCATGTGTGATTGAGAACATGGTCATATTAACAGCAGTGTAGGCCCCTGGGTAAAGCAATGCACTGGGGCCCTTACCCATCCTACAGCCATAGGGGCTAGCCATAGGGGTAGAGGGTGCAATCAGCAGCAGCTTTGATGTCCTGTGGGTGGTAGATGTTGTTCTATCTTCCACTCAGCATGTAGGACCTGGAGCAGTAAATTCTGCTAATTCCTTCTTAATTTTACCGATGGTGGGAGATGGGGTGGGAAGGAAAACAGTAAACTGTAGAAGGGGGAATTGGGCTGAATGAAGGGGCCCTGGTACATGGCTTCCAGAGTGGAAGGGGGTGTTTAAAATGCCGGGGAGGGGTGGATAGTGGAGTAGGCTTAATATTCATCATTTTCTGGTGAGAAGGCAGCTTGCTTGACTGCAGATATCTGCAGTTCCTGGATAAAGATTCCTTAGCTTTTAGTGGGATAAAAAAACTTGGGGATCAGAGTTCAGGAGCCAGAGCAATCTTCCAATGAAAATATAAAACTGCATACCAGGCAGTGGACTGGAGCAGGGACCAGCTGCTGGAAGGCTGATATCTCTTTTTCTGGGCATAGTAAAGACAAGCTGCAATTGTCCACTGATAGGGGAGAAGCCCAGCTTTCGGAGTATCAAGAGTATCAGGAAATCTCTAAGTCAGACAGAATCCGAGGTACAGATGTGTCCACTATTACCTTTCTGAAAAGAGTGCCAATGCAGTAAATTTGGCATGACATGAATTCCTTTTGTTGTTGGGCCATCATGTTGTGCAATGACAATTCATGACAATTCATAGTTTCACCACAGGGTGTCCAGTGCATCACATAACGTAGCTTTCCACCAACATTGCTGTTAAATAGACACTGTAATCAGGTCGTTCTGATGTATGGCCAGCTTTAGAGTCTAATTGCTAATTGTGTAGGTGTGAAAATCTCAGTGTGAGAGGCCTTTGAAGTAGACTCCTTGGTGGGTACAGATTTTATCCTGGCTGGGGGATGTTACTATATGTTGCTCAGAGCACAGAGGTGAATAAAGTCTAAAGTGAAATTAAATAATAAGTTAAGAAAAACCTTAGTGCTATAGAGTAAAAGAACATATAAGATTTTGCAATGATAAAATATTTCCAAATAAAGGGCCTCATTATGAGTTGAACGCACGAAGCTGCTTTTTGCAGCCCGTGCAATCATCTAATCTCCGCCTATGAGGGTTGTTTTTTTCCCATAGCAAGGCTGCAATCGCTTGTGCAGGCCTGCTATGGTAAAAAATATTGTGCAGTTTCTAAGTAGGTCTGGACTTAGGGGGTCATTACGACTCGATCGCAGCATGTCGTCGTTCGCACAGCTGCAATCGGGTCCGTGCTGCGCATGTGCGGCGGCCGCTATATGCACGCACGGCCGTTGCCGGGCAACGACGCTGGGACCGAAAAAAGCGATCGCAGCGCCGATCGCATGAAGATTGACAGGCGGAGGGCGTTCCTGGGCAACTCACCGTTTGCAGCCGTTTTCGGGGAGTGGTAAGAAAAACGCAGGCGTGGTGAGAGAAACGCAGGTGCGTCCAGGGTGGGTGTTTGACGTCAGAGCTAGGACCGAACAGGTTGAAAACATTGTAGCAGGTAAGTAAGTCACTGGCACCCCTGCACTGAGCATACTGCCGGCACTGCCGACACCCCTGCACCGAGGACACTTCTGGCACTCCCACACTGCCGACACTCCTGCACTGAGGACACCACCGGCACAACTGCACTGGGGATACTGCCAGCACCCCTGCACTGAGGACACCTCCTACACTGCCGACACTGCCAGCACTTCTGCACTGAGGACACTTCTGGCACTCCCACACTGCTGGCACCCCTGAACTCCTGCAATGAGGACACCCCCCGCACTGCCGACACTGCCGGCACCCCTGCACTGGGGATACTGCCAGCACTCCTGCACTGAGGACACCTCCTGCACTGCCGACACTGCCGGTACCCCTGCACTGGGGATGCTGCTAGAACTCCTGCGCTGAGGACACCTCCTGCACTGCCGACGCTGCTGGCACCCCTGCACCGAGGACACTTCTGGCACTCCCACACTGCTGACACCCATGAACTCCTGCACTGAGGACACTGCCGGCACACCTGCACTGGGGGTACGGCCAGCACTCCTGCACTGAGGACACCTGCACTGCCGACACTGCCGGCACTTCTGCACTGAGGACACTTCCGGCACTCCCACACTGCCGGCACCCCTGAACTTCTGCAATGAGGACACCTCCCGCATTGCTGACACTGTCGGCACCCCTGCACTGGTGATACTGCCAGCACTCCTGCACTGAGGACACCTTCTGCACTGCCGACACTGCCAGCACTTCTGCACAGAGGACACTTCTGGTACTCCCACACTGCCAAAACCCCTACACCAAGCACATTTCTGGCACTCTCACACTGCTGACACTCCTGAACTCCTGCACTAAGGACACCTCCAGTACTTCCACACTGCCGACACCGCCGACACCCCTGCACTGGTGATACTGCCAGCATGCCTGCACTGAGGACACTTCCCACACTGTCGACACTGCCGGCACCCCTGCACCGAGGACACTTCTGGCACTCCTACACTGCTGACACCCCTGAACTCCTGCACTAAGGACACCTCCAGTACTCCTGCACTGCTGACACTGTCTGCACCCCTGCACTGAGGACACCGCTGGCACTGCCCGCACTGCCGAAACTCCTGCACTGGGGATACTGCCAGCATTCCTGCACTGAGGGCACCTCCTGCACTGCCGACACTGCCGGCACCCCTGCACTGAGGACACCGCCGACACTGCTGGCACCCCTGCACTGGGGATACTGCCAGCACTCCTGCACTGAGGACACTTCCTGCACTGCCGACACTGCCGGCACTTCTGCACCAAGGACACTTCCGGCAGTCCCACACTGCCGACACCCCTACACCAAGGACATTTCTGGCACTCTCACACTGCTGACACTCCTGAACTCCTGCACTAAGGACACCTCCAGTACTCCCGCACTGCCGACACTGTCTGCACCCCTGCACTGAGGACACCGCCGGCACTGCCCGCATTGCCGACACTCCTGCACTGGGGATACTGCCAGCATTCCTGCACTGAGGACACCTCCTGCACTGCTGACACTGCCGGCACCCCTGCACTGAGGATACCTCCCGCACTGCCGGCACCCCTGCACTGGGGATACTGCCAGCACTCCTGCTCTGAGGACACCTCCTGCACTGCCGTCACCTCTGCACTGAGGACATTACCGACACTCCCACACTGCCGGCACTCCTGCAATAAGGACACCTCCTGCACTGCCGACACCCCCGCACTATCGGCACACCTATTGCTAGCACTCCTGGACTGAGGACACCTCTCGCACTGCTGACACTGCTGGCAACCCTTCACTGAGGACACTTCCGGCACACCCACACTGCCAACACTGCCAGCACCACTGAACTCCTACACTGAGGACACCTCCCACACTGCTGGCACCCCTGCACCGAGGACTACATTATTTGATCAGTAATGAATGAAGCTGAAGCAATTATATTTTTAAACACATACCGTATTTGTTTATTGCAAGGAACAAGAAATGTATAAAAAAAACTTTTAATATTGTAGCTGCATACACTAAAGTTAGAATCTGAAAAAACTTGTGGCAATAAATTGGCACTCAAATTGTATATTTCATATATAGTGTACAGTACATGAAATATACAGTACAATAGCTGCTGCAGAAAATACAGTATCTAGCAATGACTGCTGCAGGATATATTCAAATTCCAGGACTCTAGCCACCCTCCACCCAGAATATATGTTACTGTACTGTATCTCTATCCCCCATGGAATCTACTTCAAAGGCCTCTCCCACTGAGATTTTCACACCTACATAATTAGGAGTTGGACTCTAAAGCTGGCCATACTGTACATCAGAACGACCTGCATACGATCACACACACAGCGATTTAGGCTGCTTTTCTAAGTGATTTGACTGAGTCACTTAGAATTCAGCACAAATCGCTATGTGTGTATGGACTATAGCGATAGTGATGCGCATCCCCACATGCTTGAAAGATCTAGTCATCACCCATGTTTTCTCTATTGAGAACACGGGCAGTGACAGATCGCTCAGCACACATCGCTGATGCAGCTCTGTGTGCTGAGTGATCTTGCTGAGCCCGTGTGATCACTGATATCACTGAGCTGAAAATAACTCAGTGCATACACACTGAGCGATTTTCCCCCTTGCCCAGCGATGTCAGCGGGAGTGAATGGCTTTCCACAGCAGGACGCCTCCTGCTGAGGTGTCCTCAGTGTAGGAGTGCTGGCAGTATCCCGAGTGCAGGGGTGCCGGCAGTGTCGGCAGTGCGGGAGGTGTCCTCCTTGCAGGAGTTATGGGGTGCTGGCAGTGTGTGAGTGCCGGAAGTGTCCTCAGTGCAGGAGTGCTGGCAGTATCCCCAGTGCAGGGGTGCCAACAGTGTCGGTAGTGCCGACAGTGACTTCAGTGCATGGGGTGCTGGCAGCCTCGGCAGTGCGGGAGTACTGGAGGTGTCCTTAGTGCAGGAGTTCAGGGGTGTTGACAGTGTGGGAGTCCCAGAAGTGTCCTTGGTGCAGGGGTGCCAGCAGTGAAGGCAGTGTGGGAGGTGTCCTCAGTGCAGGAGTTCAGGGGTGCTGGCAGTGTCGGCAGTGCGGGAGTGCCAGAAGTGTCCTCGGTGCAGGGGTGCTGGCAGTGTGGAAGGTGTCCTCAGTCTAGGAGTGCCGGCAGTATCCCCAGTGCAGGAGTGCTGGCAGTGTCAGCAGTGTGGAAGGTGTCCTCATTGCAGGAGTTCAGGGATGCCGACAGTGTGGGAGTGTCGGAAGTGTCCTCGCTACCACCAACCAAGTGCAAGGAGGACACCTCCCGCACTGCTGACACTCCTGCACTGGGGATACTGCCAGCACTCCTGCACTGAGGACACCTCCTGCATCTCTGCACCAAGGACACTACTGGCACTCCCACATGTATTGGAGATATATTAATACTTCACAATTAGCTGCCACTGCTGATATTCCCGTGTGCCTGATGGATAAATTGCCCTGCGCATACGGATGTCCATGTTGCTGCCCACGGTGCTGTTGGTGGCTAGAGATGGGAGGAGAAGCCGCCGGCATCCGTGATTCTGCTGACCGGAAGTCGGACCCGGTCACATGCTCATTGCCAGGGGTTACATGCTTGTTGCCAGGGGTTACATATGCTTGTTGCTATAGGGGTTACATGCTTAGTGCCAGGGGGTTACATGCTCAGTGCCAGGGAGTTACATGCTCATTCCGGGTAGCGCTGGGTAATGGTCTAGTAATACCTCTAGCATCTGTCTCCTAGAAGGCAGCTGCCATTTTTAAAGGGCCATCTTCCATGCTGTCTGCATGGAATCTGCAGCTTCCAGTAGTAGGTAGAGCCTAAGCGTCTATTGTGCCGGTGCTGCGCCCCCCCCCCCCCCCCAGGACTCAGCCATCCAGGCTGATCAGGCCCTGGGTCTCATGTTTCTTCACCCGCTTGTATGGCAGACAGAGCACTGAGTGACTTATTATGGAGCACAGCCACAGCACTAGACTGATTTATGCAGACAGACGCAGCCCCCACTTGTATGGCAGACAGAGCACTCAGTGACTTATTATGGCAGCACAGCCCCAGCACTGGACTGATTTGTGGCAGACAGACACAGCACCCATGTGTATGGCACACAGAGCACCCGGTGACTTATTATGGAGCACAGCCACAGCACTGGACTGATTTATGGCAGACAGATGCAGCACCCACTTGTATGGCAGACAGAGCACCCAGTGACTTATTATGGCAGCATAGCCCAAGCACTGGACTGATTTGTGACAGCACAGGACAACAGCACCGACAGCAGAACCAGCACCCACCCCACGCCACCCTTCCCGCCACCCTCCCACAGACAGACAACAGACATGTCCGTCCTGCTCCCTCTGCAATGCTAGAGTGATAATTGCAGCAAGAAGTGTGGAATAGTATATAGTCCAGATCTCGCGAGAATCCGACAGCGGGATGATGACGTTTTGACTTGTTCCGGGATCTGAGTCTGGAAGGAAAACCCGAGCTGGACTCTGATCCCGGCTCAGATCGGGAAGTTCGGGTGGGCTCAGATCTTGTAGATCTGAGCCCACTCATCCCTACCTACTATAAGTATGAACAGCATTTGATGATGAAAGAGGGAGAGAACGCAGTTATTTTTTTCTCAATTCAGTGTGTAATCCTGAAATTATTATGGGTTCATGAACAAAGCCTAAATTGTCTCAGTTACTGTATTGCTATAACCTATTGCTTCTCTTTAATCCAATGGATATATTATACTTTTCTTTTCTGCTGCTGAATAATGGGGCCTACACACGGGGTGACTGCAGTCAGTGATCTGAGCAATGCTAGATTGCTCAGATCGCTCAGCACACAGCGCTGCACCAACAATGTGTGCTGAGCGATCTGTCACTGCACGAGTTCTCAATAGAGAAAACACGGGAGATGACTAGATCTTTCAAGCATGCTTGAACTAACTAGACGGGCGATAGTGAAGCGCGGGGATGCGCATCACTATTGCTATAGTCCACGCACAGAGCAATTTGTGCTGAATTTCTAAGCGATTCACTCAAATCACTTAGAAAAGCAGCCTAAATCGCTATGTGTGTAGGCCCCAGTAGTCAATTTTTCCAGGCACGTCGTACGGGTACAAAGCGGATCGTTGCTGTGCACTGGTTCTAGCGAAGAATCCATTCGCACAGCCGATCGCAAGGAGATTGATAGGAAGAGCGCGATTGTGGGTGTCAACTGACCATTTTCTGGGAGTGTTTGGAAAAACGCAGGCGTGTTGAGGCATTTGCAGGGTGGGTGTCTGATGTCAATTCCGGGCTTGAATAGGCTGAAGGGATCGCTGCGGCTGAGTTAGGTCAGAGCAACTCAGAAACTGCACAAGCTGTTTTTGTACAGGGCGGATGCACACGCGTTTGCACACTTGCAAAGCTAAAGTACACTCCCCTATAGGTGGCGTCTATCTGTTCGCAGCGCTGCAAAAAAATAGCTAGCAAGTGAACAGATCTGAATTAGAGAAAAAAACAACCGAGAGAGCGCTATACACATCTGTTGTGGATATTTAAAAAATATTTTTATTTCTATCAATATTCCTTATCACAATTATACTTAGTGCCGGCCGGCATCACATAAAAAATAAAAAAATAAAAAAATTGAGGAAGGGGCCGATACTTTTGAGTAGGCTGGGAAACGCGTCTGTCACCATCACCATACACAGACTGCAGCGGATCATTATCCATCAGCTGGCTGGCTGAATCACATCCCCAAAGCAGGGGAATGGCTGTGTAACCATCTGCCCATTGACTCCGGATAAGGCCAGGAGTGAGAGTACCGGCCGGGAGGACAAGCGGTCACATTGCGGTTAAAGCGAATAAGACGTCCACTCCAACTAAAAGGCTACCGGTAGGAGCATTAGCCAGGAGGATCACCGCAAATACTGTGACTTCAACAGAGGCATCTATATGGTATACGTTTCAACATTATTCACAAAATACCACTGGACAGTGACTGTTGTTTCTACCAATATTGCATGAACTGCTCCAATAACGTATACAGGTTGTGAGCGAGGCTTTGTCCAATTGATTGATACTAATACATGCTTATTAACCAGACAAATTGACATGTGGACCTAAGTACTATTTAAAGTTCAACATGCATGTATAGAAATCACTGGGAGGTGATTACAACAGCGTGCAGTATATATCAGTCTAAGAGCCATATTAGTGTATACATATGCTGGGTATATTTATAATCTATTTTCCCTAAGAAGTATTATAAGGTGTTTACTGATAATTAAGTAAAGTGAACAGAAATATATCTATACATGCATGTGTAGAAGTATATATAATTCTTATATTTTAGCCTGCATAAGTATAATTGTGATAAGGAATATTGGGGGTAATTCCAAGTTGATCGCAGCAGGAAATTTTTTAGCAGTTGGGCAAAACCATGTGCACTGCAGGGGGGGGGGGGGGGGGCGGATATAACATTTGCAGAGAGAGTTAAATTTGGGTGGGTTATTTTGTTTCTGTGCAGGGTAAATACTGGCTGCTTTATTTTTACACTGCAATTTAGATTGCAGATTGAACACACCCCACCCAAATCTATCTCTCTCTGCACATGTTATATCTGCCCCCCCCTGCAGTGCACATGGTTTTGCCGAACTGCTAAAAAATTTCCTGCTGCGGTCAACTTGGAATTACCCCCATTGATAGAAATAAAAATATTTTTTTAAATATCCACAACAGATGTGCATAGCGCTCTCTCGGTTGTTTCTTTCTTTGTTTTACTTATAAGGGGCTTTAACCTATTACCCCTGAGAGGGCAGCTCACATATCTGTATAATCGCGGCACCAGGAAATTGTCTCTGGTAGATCTGAATTAGGCCCAGTATGCTATATTGAAATATCAAAAACTCTCTCAGATGTGTATTACCTCGTTACAATACTTTGAGAGAATTGGCTTCTCTATACTCACACCTTAACCACCAAACAATTGCAAAAAATGACAAGCAGTGCCTTTTAATTAGTATCCTAATTTTCATATCCGATCTCTGTGTTGAGTTTGTATGAACTCTCCATCAGCCCATTATAAATCATAAGAGAAGAGATTTTTGAAACAAATAGGCAGCATTGTACCAGAAAAAAAAGGGGGTAGGGGACTCCTATCACACTGGAGCCTGGAAAAGCTGCCCTGAATTGTGCTCCTTCCCAAAGTGTCACCACACTTTAAAACAGAGAATGGACAAAAATTGGTTGGAAGAATTGTCACACTGTTTGATAGGCAACGGCGCCAGCAGCTTGAAGCTTGAAGATACAGTGTCCATGACGATATATATCGACATATCCACCAAAAATCATGAAAAACTCATTGCAACTTTTTTTGTGTCAACCTTTTTTATATTTACCTATTGCCTGTGTCGACCTTTCAACACTGTCTACCTAAACCATGCTGACCTTTCTGATGTGTCGACATATGGCCTGTCGACCAATATTGGCCGACCTAATGACTGTTGACCTTCTTATTGTTGACAATATGACCCATTCCTATTACATGCAGCTGGCTCAGCAAGATCGCTCAGCATACAGCGCTGCACAGCGATGTGTCAACGATGTGTGCTGAGTGAACACTGGCCCTGACAGGCGATCTGACTAGATTTATCCTGCATGCAGGATCTTAATCGCCGGGCGATAGCAACATCTGAACATCTGTGTACTTGGGCGATCACTTTAGCCTGTTCATGTAATAATAATAATAATAATTTTATTTATATAGCGCTCTTTCTCCAATAGGACCCAAGGCGCTTAACAGATACATAGCATAATATAGTACAGAAAATAATGAAGTACATTTTCATAGAATACAGAAGCATGAAGATACTAAAAGGGACATTATGGAAATGCTTGAGTAAACATAAAAGTCTTGAGTCTACTTTTGAAGGATTCTATAATTGGGGCCTCTCGCACTGTGCGGGGAAGTGAGTTCCATAGAGTCGGAGCCGCATGACTAAAAGCTCGACCCCCAGATGAATTACGGTAGATTCTAGGTACTGCTAAAAGTCCTTCATCTACAGATCGCAGTAATCGAGTGGGGCAGTATGGGGTCAGAAGCTGTTTCAGGTACCTTGGGCCTTGGTCATGTAATGCTTTGAAACTTAGTAAGCCAATCTTGAAGATGATTCGCCATCGTACAGGCAGCCAGTGAAGGGAGTAGAGGATGGGTGTTATGTGGCTAGAACGGGGCTGGTTGGTTAATAGCCTGGCAGCTGTGTTTTGCACCAGCTGTAAGTGCTGCAATTCTTTTGCTGGTAGACCAAGGTAGAGGGCATTACAGTAGTCTAAATTAGATGATACAAATGCATGTATGACTTTTGGCATATCATCTGAGGGAATTAAGTGTTTGATTCTGGCTATGTTCCTCAGGTGAAAGAATGAGGATTTGATTGTGGCTGATATCTGATGTTTAAGTGTCAAGCCACCATCCAGGACAACGCCAAGATTCCGCACACGATCACTGGTCTGTAATTCTGAATCCCCGAGTGTAAGTCCAGTTGGTTGGCTATGCTGCAGTCTTGTCCTTTGATGTTGCGGTCGTATCATAAGGACCTCTGTTTTATCCGGGTTCAGTCGCAGCCAACTGGCGCTCATCCACTCCTGTAGTTCAGCTAGACAGCCATTTAGGGTTGCTATTGGGTTATCAGTGCCCGGAGCAAAGGACAAGTACAGTTATGTATCATCTGCATAGCAGTGGTAGACCAGGCCATGGCGCCTGATTATTTCGCCCAATGGGAGCATGTATACTGCAAAAAGCATGGGGGATAGTATAGAACCTTGTTGGACACCACATGGCAATAGCACTGGTGGTGATGAGTATAATCCAGATGATACTCTCTGTGACCTGCCTGTGAGAAATGATTTGAACCAGCTCAGGACTGTGCCATCCAGACCACAGAAATGTATCAGTCGCTCAAACAGAAGCCCATGGTCCACGGTATCAAATGCTGCCGAGAGATCCAGAAGGATTAATATTGAACAGTCACCTCTGTCTTTTGCCATCAGAAGATCATTTAACACACACACCAGGGCTGTTTCAGTGCTATGTCTTCTCCTGAATCCTGATTGAAATGGATCATAAATATCATGGGTTGTCAGGCGGGTTTCCAGTTGATTTGCAACGACTTTCCTAATAACCTTTCCTAGGAAAGGAAGGTTTGATACCGGTCTGTAGTTGGTCATGCAGTCGGGATCTAAATTAGGTTTTTTTAGAAGCGGTCTAACAAATGCTTCCTTTAGGGGTCCAGGAAAAATGCCTGTCTGCAAAGAGCATTGAACAATTTTTGTAAAGACAGGACCAATTATATCCATACAACCTATTAGAAGCTTGGTTGAGGCTGGGTCCAGATCACAGGTGGTGGGACGTAAAATCCGAGCAATTTCAGCAGTGTCCTTTACATCCACTGGATCAAAGCTGGTCCATGAAGGCAGGTAGCTTATATTGGCAGGTTTTGTAGTTTGGCACTCCTTTGATGGCACTGTGGAGATTCCAGCCCGGATGGTGGATATTTTATCTGCAAAGAAGTTTGCAAACTCGTTGCATCTTGCCTGGGAGAGGGTCTCATCAGTCTGCAGGCATGCTGGCTTGCAAAGCATCTCCACTGTGCGGAAAAGTTGAGCTGGCCTATTGTTTGCTGCTGTGATCTCATTTGACAGGAACTGTGCTTTCTTACGAGTGATTGTCGATTGATATTCTACGCTATGCACGGTATTGACGTCAGACACCCGCCCTGCAAACGCTTGGACATGCCTGCGTTTTTCTAAACACTCCCAGAAAACGGTCAGTTGCCACCCACAAATGCCTTCTTCCTGTCAATCTCCTTGTGATCGGCTGTGCGAATCGATTCTTCGTTAAATTCATCGCTCAGTAACGATCCGCTTTGTACCCGTACAACGCACATGCGCATTGCGGTGCATACGCATGCGCAGTTTTGTCCTGATCACACCGCAGCGAAAAAACCTAGCGTGCGATCAGGTTGGAATGACCCCCATGGTTTTGCCCATCTGCTAACAAAATTGCTGCTTCGATCAGGTCTGAATTACCCCTCTAGAATCTTTCTCTCAGACTTTCTGCTTACTCAGTTTCTGAAAATGCCACCTGCTGTCTGAAAAGTGGTACTGCACTATATTTCAGACGACTTGCACATGGCCTGCTATGTATATATTGGGAGGAAAGCTTATCTCGTGCCATGAACGGCAGGCCATGATACTTTTTTCAGAAAGGTAATCGTGGACACATCTGTATCTGGCTTGGAAGAGTAATTAACAGGCTTGGATGGGGACCACTGCTTTGAAATCGGAACTATCCGGTTCCCCAAAGCCGATTTAAAAAAATCTGGTACCCATGGAAAAATGGGACCCTCAGTTATCAGCCTAGGGCCCATATATTCATGGGGCCCTTCAGCAACTTCCATTTGAGCCAATATGAAAAGATGACCGTGATTGAAAGAAAGATTCCCCGGGATTAGAGTTGTCTTTTGTATGAGCAGATTTCTCGTCTTTGACCATATCTAGGGATAAGGGCTGAAGTAATTATAGAATAGTCAGACAGAAAGGATGTTGGTGTGAAGATGCCACATCAAAGGGCTACAATTGAGCACAGACCCCCAGAGGCATAATCAATTGTGGAGGGTGGATAGCAGGCAGGGCCTCAATATATTAAAGTTGATACTAAAAACACAAATCACCATTTTAGTACCAGCACTGGTCACAAGGTGGCACTAATGTATAAAAAAAAAAGAGAAAGGTGGGAGATTATTTTTTTTTTCGAGACTGTATAATGCAAAAATAAGACTAAATTACTTCCTGATACTGTATTATGGTTGAAATGCAATGGCTGTGGGCAGAGCAGATGAGACCTGGGATCCCCAGTGGTGGATTAAACAGAAAATGGGTCTGCTTCACCAGGTTTACATACCCTTAATAACAACTCTAGGATAAAAAGAGTGTAGATATATGGATGGTTAGGGCCACTGGGGAGAGAGGTAATGAGGCACTCACCCAGTTGTTTAGGAGTCTCAGCAGGGCCACAGGATATAGGTGTCAGTGAGCAGCCTGATACAGCAGGGCCTCAGGACTCCACAGCACCAGGGCAGTAGGCAGGCAGAGTAAGGTAAAATGGCAGCCACTCAGTAAGAAACACTGCTCACTGCCTTATTGTGTCCTGCAGTGAGCAGGAACGAGCCTGGGTGGAGAAGAGGTAAAATATTGAAGCTGAAGTCCAACAGAGTCCCCTAAGAGAGGGAAATGAGTGGCTGTCTCAGCTGGTTGCCTAGGTGGCAAGGAGCACAGGAGACCCACAGGCACATTGTCTTCTGGATCAGTCCTCTAAGTCCTAGGGATGTCCAGCAGGAAGGAGGTAGCTGGATCAGCATAGAAGCTGCTCAGCACACCACATGATAGTGGCTGTATAGTGTGCCCCGGATCCAGGCTAAAATTCAGTCTGAGGCTTTCGGCAAGGGAGTATACCACAACCCACAAGGAAACAGGAGATATCTACAAGCTCCACGGGGTATCCCCCAGTGCAGCCAAGCAGCTTGCAGCTGGTAGATGTGTACTGGTACTGCAGTATGTCACTAGGGAGCTGTAAAAGGGCATAAAATCAGATGCCGGGCAAACACATCTGATCCTATGAACTGCCAGGTCACACCCACCCCCTACCTTCAAGAATTTCTAATTTAGGATATTTCTCTTTTGGTACATAATAGAAATATAATTTCTGTAACGTCCTTGAGGATGCTGGGACTCCGTAAGGACCATGGGGAATAGACGGGCTCCGCAGGAGATAGGGCACTTTAAGAAAGCTTTGGACTCTGGGTGTGCACTGGCTCCTCCCTCTATGCCCCTCCTCCAGACCTCAGCTTTACACTGTGCCCAGAGCAAGATGGGTGCACTGCAGAGAGCTCTCCAGAGTTCTCTGCCTAGAAGCATTTTTGTTTGGATCTTTTTTTTTCTACCTTTTACTACTTTTTCACAGGGAGCACTGCTGGCAACAGGCTCCCTGCATCGAGGGACGGAGGATAGAGGAGCAGACCTTCTTGTCAAAGATAGGCTCTGCTTCCTCGGCTACTGGACACCATTAGCTCCAGAGGGGGTGAACGCAGGTTCTTACTGGGCGTCCACCCCCGAAGCCGCGCCACCGTTCTCCTCACAGAGCTAGAAGTACAGAAGACAGAAGTCGTCAGGTGGCAGAAGCCTTCAGCTTCACCGAGGTAACGCACAGCACTGCAGCTGTGCGTCATTGCTCCCATACACCTCACATACTCCGGTCACTGTAAGGGTGCAGGGCGCACGGGGGGGCACCCTGGGCAGCAATATAAACCTCTGCATGGCAAAAAGACTATATACATGTACAGGTGGGCTCTGTACATGTATATAAAAGAGCCCCCGCCATATTTTACTAAGTTTGAGCGGGACAGAAGCCCACCGCTGAGGGGGCGGGGCTTCTCCCTCAGCACTCACCAGCACCATGTTCTCTCCACAGCACTGCTGAGAGGAAGCTCCCCGGACTCTCCCCTGCTTACACACGGTGAAAGGGTGCTTAAAAGAAAGGGGGGGGGGGGGCACATTATTGGCGGTTTACATATTATACAGCGCTGCTGGGGAAAAACATTTTGTGTTGGTCTCCAGGGTTATTGCACTGGGGTGTGTGCTGGCATACTCTCTCTCTGTCTCTCCAAAGGGCCTTGACAGGGATACTGTCTTCAGGAAAGGGGTTCCCTGTGTGTGTGAAGTGTGTCGGTACGCGTGTGTCGACATGTTTGACGAGGAAGGCTCGCTTAATGTGGAGGGGGAGTGCTTGAATGTCAGGTCACCGTTGGCAATGCCGAAACCGGAATGGGTGGATATGCTGAATGTCTTGAATGCAAATGTCAATCTATTGCATAAAAGATTAGACAAGGCAGAAGCTAGGGATCAGTCAGGTAGCCAGTCCATGCCTGTCCCTGGGGCGCCAGGTCCTTCGGGGTCTCAGAAGCGCACCATATCCCAGATCGATGAAACAGATACCGACACAGATACTGACTCTAGTGTCGACTATGTAGATGCAAAATTACAGCCGAAGGTGGCTAAGGGTATACGGTACATGATTATTGCCATTAAAGATGTTTTGCATATTACTGAGGAACCCCCTGTCCCTGACACGAGGGTACACATGTAAAAAGGGAAAAAGCCTGAAGTCACTTTTCGATCCTCATTTGAATTAAGTGACTTGTGCGAAAAGGCTTGGGAATCTCCGGATAGGAGACCACAAGTTCCCAAAAGGATTCTCATGGCGTATCCTTTTCCACAAACTGATAGGATACGCTGGGAATCTTCGCCAAATGTTGACAAGGCGCTGACACGTTTGTCCAAAAAGGTGGCACTGCCTTCTCAGGATACGGCTTCCCTCAAGGAACCTGCTGATCGCAGGCAGGAAATTACCTTAAAGCACATTTACAATCATTCCGGTACTATTGCTCGACTGGCTATGGCGTCGGCCTGGGTTTGTAGTGCGGTTGTGGCATGGGCAGATTCCTTATCTACGGAAATTGACACCTTAGATAGGGACGCCATTCAAATGACCATAGAGCATATCAGAGATGCTGCCTTGTATATGAGGGATGCTCAGAGAGACATTTGTTTATTAAGCTCCAGAATAAATGCTATGTCTATTTCTGCTAGGCGGCTCTTGTGGACCCGACAGTGGACGGGAGATGCCGATTCAAAGCTGCATATGGAGTCCTTGCCTTACAAAGGGGTGGAGTTGTTTGGAGACGGCCTCTCGGATCTTGTCTCTACGCCTACGGCTGGTAAGTCAAATTTCTTACCTTATGTCCCCCCGCAGCATACAAAAAAGGCACCTCATTATCAAACGCAGTCCTTTCATTCCAATAAAAACAAGAAGGTACGTGGATCTTCCTTTGTTGCCAGAGGGAAAGGCAGGGGAAAAAAGCTGCACACAGCTTGTTCCCAAGAGCAGAAGTCCTCCCCTACGTCTGCAAAGTCCACCGCATGACGCTGGGGTTTTCCGAGGGGAGGAAGATCTGGTAGGGGCTCGTCTTCGGTTTTTCAGCCACGTCTGGGTTCACTCGCAGGTGGATCCCTGGGCATTAGAGATTGTTTCTCAGGGATACAGGCTGGAATTCGAAGACTTGCCTACTCGCCGATTTTTCAAATCGGCTCTGCCGGCTTCCCCGTCAGAGAGGGAGCTAGTGTTGGCAGCAATCCAAAAATTGTATGTTCAACAGGTGATTGTCACAGTTCCTCATCTCCAGCAAGGAGAGGTATATTACTCAACCCTGTTTGTGGTCCCGAAACCGGACGGTTTGGTCAGACCCATTTTAAACCTGAAATCTCTGAACCTGTACTTGACGAGGTTCAAGTTAAAAATGGAATCACTCAGGGCGGTCATCGCCAGCCTGGCGGGGGGGGGATTGGATGGTGTCCCTGGACATAAAGGATGCTTACCTTCATGTTCCGATATTCCCCCCGCATCAGGCATTCCTGAGATTTGCAGTGCAGGACTGTCACTACCAATTTCAGACGTTGCCGTTTGGGCTTTCCACGGCCCCGAGAATTTTCACCAAGGTAATGGCGGAAATGATGGTGCTCCTGCGCAGGCAGGGGGTCACAATTATCCCATACTTGGATGATCTCCTCATAAAGGCGAGATCACGGGAGAGGTTGCTGGACAGCGTGTCTCTGTCCATGAAGACGTTGCAGATACACGGCTGGATTCTCAATATACCGAAGTCCCTACAACGCTTCTGACCTTTTTCGGGCTGATTCTAGACACAGACCAGAAAAAGGTTTTTCTTCCGATCGAAAAGGTTCAGGAACTCATAGCCATGGTCAGGAACCTCTTAAAACGAAAAAAGGTTTCAGTGCATCATTGCACGCGGGTCCTGGGGAAGATGGTGGCTTCCTACGAGGCCATCCCTTTTGGCAGGTTCCATGCGACGACTTTTCAATGGGACCTCTTGGACAAGTGGTCCGGGTCCCATTTACAAATGCATCAAAGGATCACCCTGTCTCCCAGGACCAGGGTATCTCTCCTGTGGTGGCTGAACAGTGCTCACCTACTAGAAGGTCGCAGGTTCGGCATTCAGGACTGGGTCCTGGTGACCACGGACGCAAGCCTCCGAGGCTGGGGAGCAGTGACACTGGGAAGAAATTTCCAAGGTCTCTGGTCAAGCCTAGAGTCTCCACATCAATGTCCTGGAGTTGAGGGCCATATACAACGCCCTGCGTCAAGCAGAGGAATTGCTTCAGAGAAAACCGGTTCTGATTCAGTCAGACAATGTCACGGCAGTGGCTCATATAAACCGCCAAGGCGGAACAAGGAGCAGAATGGCCATGGCAGAAGCGACCAGGATTCTAAGCTGGGCGGAAGGCCATGTAAGCACGCTGTCAGCGGTGTTCATCCCGGGGGTGGACAACTGGGAGGCGGACTTCCTCAGCAGGCACGACCTGCATCCGGGAGAGTGGGGACTTCATCAAGAAGTCTTCGCACAGATCACGGATCGTTGGGGACTGCCTCAAATCGACATGATGGCATCCCGTCTCAACAAAAAGCTAAAGCGGTATTGTGCCAGGTCAAGGGACCCTCAGGCGGTAGCGGTAGACGCTCTGGTGACACCTTGGGTGTTCAGATCGGTCTATGTGTTTCCTCCTCTTCCTCTCATACCCAAGGTGTTGAGAATAATACGAAGAAGCAGGGTCAGAACAATACTCATTGTTCCTGATTGGCCATGGAAGACTTGGTATCCGGAGCTGCAAGAGTTGCTCGCAGGGGATCCGTGGCCTCTTCCTCTAAGGCAGGACCTGCTGCGGCAGGGGCCCTGTCTGTTCCAAGACTTACCGTGGCTGCGTTTGACGGCATGGCGGTTGAACGCCGGATCCTAGCGGAAAAAGGGATTCCGGAGGAAGTCATTCCTACCCTGATCAAGGCTAGGAAAGATGTGACGTTAAAACATTATCACCGTATATGGCGGAAATATGTTTCTTGGTGTGAGGCCAGAGCTGCACCTACGGAGGAGTTCCATTTGGGCCGTCTACTTCACTTCCTTCAAACAGGAGTGACTTTGGGCCTAAAATTATGGTCCATAAAGGTCCAGATTTCGGCCTTATCCATTTTCTTTCAAAGAGAATTGGCCTCTATTCCTGAAGTACAGACCTTTGTGAAGGGAGTGCTGCATATTCAGCCTCCCTTTGTGCCTCCGGTGGCGCCTTGGGATCTTAACGTGGTGTTACGTTTCCTCAAGTCACCTTGGTTTGAACCACTCAAAACTGTGGAGTTGAAATACCTCACGTGGAAAGTGGTCATGTTGTTGGCGTTAGCTTCGGCAAGACGTGTTTCCGAATTGGCGGCTTTATCACATAAAAGCCCATACTTGGTTTTTCACGTGGATAGGGCGGAGTTGAGGACTCGCCCTCACTTTCTGCCAAAAGTGGTCTCATCTTTTCATGTGAACAAATCTATTGTCGTGCCTGTGGCTACACGGGACTTGGAGGATTCCGAGTCCCTGGATGTAGTCAGGGCTTTGAAGATTTATGTGACCAGAACGGCTACAATCAGGAAGACTGAAGCTTTGTTCGTTCTGTATGCGGCCAACAAGGTTGGCGCTCCTGCTTCAAAGCAGACTATTGCTCGCTGGATCTGTAACACGATTCAGCAGGCGCATTCTACGGCAGGATTGCCGTTACCGAAATCGGTTAAGGCCCACTCCACTAGGAAAGTGGGCTCTTCTTGGGCGGCTGCCCGAGGGGTCTCGGCATTACAGTTGTGCCGAGCAGCTACTTGCTCGGGGACAAACACCTTTGCAAAGTTCTATAAGTTTGATACCCTGGCTGAGGAGGACCTCCTGTTTGCTCAATCGGTGCTGCAGAGTCATCCGCACTCTCCCGTCCGTTTGGGAGCTTTGGTATAATCCCCATGGTCCTTACGGAGTCCCAGCATCCTCAAGGACGTTAGAGAAAATAAGATTTTGCTTACTGGTAAATCTATTTCTCGCAGTCCGTAGAGGATGCTGGGCGCCCGTCCCATGTGCGGACTTCTTCTGCAAGACTTGTATATAGTTATTGCTTACATAAGGGTTATGTTATAGTTTTTCGGTGGAACCGTGGCTATGTTGTTGTTCATATTGTTAACTGGGTAAGTTTATCACAAGTTATACGGTGTGATTGGTGTGGCTGGTATGGATCTCGCCCTTAGATTTACAAAAATCCTTCCTCATACTGTCCATCTCCTCTAGGCACAGTTTCCCTAACTGAGGTCTGGAGGAGGGTCATAGAGGGAGGAGCCAGTGCACACCCAGAATCCAAAGCTTTCTTAAAGTGCCCTATCTCCTGCGGAGCCCGTCTATTCCCCATGGTCCTTACGGAGTCCCAGCATCCTCTACGGACTACGAGAAATAGACTTACCGTTAAGTAAAATCTTATTATTACTTCCCATAATAAAGCATAACTTGAAACATGAATAGGCTACATTGTGAATAAACTTCAGCAGTCTCTCCTGCTTGATATGTCTTAGGCGCCTAGGTTCAGAGGCGTCACTGATTGTAGTGACGCCTGGTGCGGCAAAGCTGTACATCTGCAAAAAAGGGGCTCGGCCTCAGAGCCCGGACCTCGGTTTCATCACTCCGGGGGTCCTGTATATGCATGCTGCCCCCGGGGACCAGTGGAAGTAGAGTGGCAGCTCCTGCACAGTGACAGGAGCAGGGTGCTGCATGTAATTTCACAGTGCAGCCCCCTGCTCCTGTCACTGAAGAGGAGTCAGCACTTTGGTGTCACCCCATGGTGGGTGACACCACTATGTGGGCCGCATCCCCATTGGGACGCCATTGCCAAGGTTTACCGATTATGGCCTAATTCATCTTTGTATGCAGTTGCCTATGCAACTGCCATTTTTAAGGAGACAATATTGCTAATCATCGCAAGTGAACCTGCCACCCAGAAAAGAAGATAGACGCCTACCAGAGCCATCACAAACTCATTCGCAACTGTGTACACATACATAAAAGGAACATAAACAGCTAGGGGAAAATGTCTAGACAGACTGGCCATGACTGTAGCGACACTGACACCATGTTTCTCTATGTACATGATCGCAGCTGAAGGCAGATACATGCTCCAAAATGGCACTTTTGCTGACACTCCCTGTTAACTTGCCAAGTAGTCCCTTCCTGTCAATCACTCTGCGATTAAATCCTCACTGCGAGTGCAATCTCAAACGTACCTGGAGCAATGTGATCACAGCACATGCACAGTCTGCTGATAATCACTACATTATGAAAAAACATTGGCATTGCATACAAATCTGAATTAGGCCCTACAGTATATACAGTATATATGCAGTGAGCTTCTCAAATATGGATAATAAACTGTACTGTTTTGATGCACATTATTTTTATTAAAAAATATATAATGCTCTTGGAGGGACCCTTGTTCTTAGTATTCACAGTGTCTAGGCTGGCAATAAACTATTGGTGACATGTTAATCTTAACTTGTAGCTGGTTCACGGGTCTCACACCATACACAATCCCTGCTGACATACTGTGCTGTATTATTTTTATGACTACTGATTATTAGAGATGAGCGGGTTCGGTTTCTTTGAATCCGAACCCGCACGAACTTCACTTTTTTTTCCACGGGTCCGAGCGACTCGGATCTTCCCGCCTTGCTCGGTTAACCCGAGCGCGCCCGAACGTCATCATGACGCTGTCGGATTCTCGCGAGGCTCGGATTCTATCGCGAGACTCGGATTCTATATAAGGAGCCGCGCGTCGCCGCCATTTTCACTCGTGCATTGAGATTGATAGGGAGAGGACGTGTCTGGCGTCCTCTCCATTAGAATAGAGATAGATAGATTAGATAGAGAGAGATTGTGCAGAGTCGCAGACAGAGTTAGTTTACCACAGTCAGTGACCAGTGCAGTTGCTAGTTAACTTTTATTTAATATAATATATCCGTTCACTTCTCTCTGCTATATCCGTTCTCTGCCTGAAAAAAAAAACGATACACAGCACAGTCAGTCACACAGTGTGACTCAGTCTGTGTGCACTCAGCTCAGCCCAGTGTGCTGCACAGTCATCAATGTATAAATTAAAAGCTTATAATTAATTGTGGGGGAGACTGGGGAGCACTGCAGGTTGTTAGCAGGAGCCAGGAGTACAATTATATTAATTAACAGTGCACACTTTTGCTGCAGGAGTGGTGACCAGTGCCTGACCACCAGTATAGTATTGTTGTATACTACTAATATCTCTTTAAATATCAACCAGTCTATATTAGCAGCAGACACAGTACAGTGCGGTAGTTCACGGCTGTGGCTACCTCTGTGTCGGCACACGGCAGGCAGTCCGTCCGACCAGAATTGTATTATTTATTATTATATACCTACCACCTAACCGTGGTTTTTTTTTCATTCTTTATACCGTCATAGTGTCATCCTAATTGTTACGAGTATACTACTATCTCTTTATCAACCAGTGTACAGTGCGGTAGTTCACGGCTGTGGCTACCTCTGTGTCGGCACACGGCAGGCAGTCCGTCCGACCAGAATTGTATTATTTATTATTATATACCTACCACCTAACCGTGGTTTTTTTTTCATTCTTTATACCGTCATAGTGTCATCCTAATTGTTACGAGTATACTACTATCTCTTTATCAACCAGTGTACAGTGCGGTAGTTCACGGCTGTGGCTACCTCTGTGTCGGCACACGGCAGGCAGTCCGTCCGACCAGAATTGTATTATTTATTATTATATACCTACCACCTAACCGTGGTTTTTTTTTCATTCTTTATACCGTCATAGTGTCATCCTAATTGTTACGAGTATACTACTATCTCTTTATCAACCAGTGTACAGTGCGGTAGTTCACGGCTGTGGCTACCTCTGTGTCGGCACACGGCAGGCAGTCCGTCCGACCAGAATTGTATTATTTATTATTATATACCTACCACCTAACCGTGGTTTTTTTTTCATTCTTTATACCGTCATAGTGTCATCCTAATTGTTACGAGTATACTACTATCTCTTTATCAACCAGTGTACAGTGCGGTAGTTCACGGCTGTGGCTACCTCTGTGTCGGCACACGGCAGGCAGTCCGTCCGACCAGAATTGTATTATTTATTATTATATACCTACCACCTAACCGTGGTTTTTTTTTCATTCTTTATACCGTCATAGTGTCATCCTAATTGTTACGAGTATACTACTATCTCTTTATCAACCAGTGTACAGTGCGGTAGTTCACGGCTGTGGCTACCTCTGTGTCGGCACACGGCAGGCAGTCCGTCCGACCAGAATTGTATTATTTATTATTATATACCTACCACCTAACCGTGGTTTTTTTTTCATTCTTTATACCGTCATAGTGTCATCCTAATTGTTACGAGTATACTACTATCTCTTTATCAACCAGTGTACAGTGCGGTAGTTCACGGCTGTGGCTACCTCTGTGTCGGCACACGGCAGGCAGTCCGTCCGACCAGAATTGTATTATTTATTATTATATACCTACCACCTAACCGTGGTTTTTTTTTCATTCTTTATACCGTCATAGTGTCATCCTAATTGTTACGAGTATACTACTATCTCTTTATCAACCAGTGTACAGTGCGGTAGTTCACGGCTGTGGCTACCTCTGTGTCGGCAGTCGGCAGGCAGTCCGTCCATCCATAATTGTATTATTATTATAATATATACCACCTAACCGTGGTTTTTTTTTCATTCTTTATACCGTCGTCATAGTGTCATACTAGTTGTTACGAGTATACTACTATCTCTTTATCAACCAGTGTACAGTGCGGTAGTTCACGGCTGTGGCTACCTCTGTGTCGGCACACGGCAGGCAGTCCGTCCGACCAGAATTGTATTATTTATTATTATATACCTACCACCTAACCGTGGTTTTTTTTTCATTCTTTATACCGTCATAGTGTCATCCTAATTGTTACGAGTATACTACTATCTCTTTATCAACCAGTGTACAGTGCGGTAGTTCACGGCTGTGGCTACCTCTGTGTCGGCAGTCGGCAGGCAGTCCGTCCATCCATAATTGTATTATTATTATAATATATACCACCTAACCGTGGTTTTTTTTTCATTCTTTATACCGTCGTCATAGTGTCATACTAGTTGTTACGAGTATACTACTATCTCTTTATCAACCAGTGTACAGTGCGGTAGTTCACGGCTGTGGCTACCTCTGTGTCGGCAGTCGGCAGGCAGTCCGTCCATCCATAATTGTATTATTATTATAATATATACCACCTAACCGTGGTTTTTTTTTCATTCTTTATACCGTCGTCATAGTGTCATACTAGTTGTTACGAGTATACTACTATCTCTTTATCAACCAGTGTACAGTGCGGTAGTTCACGGCTGTGGCTACCTCTGTGTCGGCACTCGGCAGCCCGTCCATAATTGTATATACCACCTAACCGTGGTTTTTTTTTCTTTCTTTATACATACATACTAGTTACGAGTATACTATCTCTTTATCAACCAGTCTATATATTAGCAGCAGACACAGTACAGTGCGGTAGTTCACGGCTGTGGCTACCTCTGTGTCGGCACTCGGCAGCCCGTCCATAATTGTATACTAGTATCCAATCCATCCATCTCCATTGTTTACCTGAGGTGCCTTTTAGTTGTGCCTATTAAAATATGGAGAACAAAAATGTTGAGGTTCCAAAATTAGGGAAAGATCAAGATCCACTTCCACCTCGTGCTGAAGCTGCTGCCACTAGTCATGGCCGAGACGATGAAATGCCAGCAACGTCGTCTGCCAAGGCCGATGCCCAATGTCATAGTACAGAGCATGTCAAATCCAAAACACCAAATATCAGTAAAAAGCCTCTTTTTTTCTTTGCGTCATGTGCTGTTTGGGGAGGGTTTTTTGGAAGGGACATCCTGCGTGACACTGCAGTGCCACTCCTAGATGGGCCCGGTGTTTGTGTCGGCCACTAGGGTCGCTAATCTTACTCACACAGCTACCTCATTGCGCCTCTTTTTTTCTTTGCGTCATGTGCTGTTTGGGGAGGGTTTTTGGGAAGGGCCATCCTGCGTGACACTGCAGTGCCACTCCTAGATGGGCCCGGTGTTTGTGTCGGCCACTAGGGTCGCTAATCTTACTCACACAGCTACCTCATTGCGCCTCTTTTTTTCTTTGCGTCATGTGCTGTTTGGGGAGGGTTTTTTGGAAGGGACATCCTGCGTGACACTGCAGTGCCACTCCTAGATGGGCCCGGTGTTTGTGTCGGCCACTAGGGTCGCTAATCTTACTCACACAGCTACCTCATTGCGCCTCTTTTTTTCTTTGCGTCATGTGCTGTTTGGGGAGGGTTTTTTGGAAGGGCCATCCTGCGTGACACTGCAGTGCCACTCCTAGATGGGCCCGGTGTTTGTGTCGGCCACTAGGGTCGCTAATCTTACTCACACAGCTACCTCATGCGCCTCTTTTTTTCTTTGCGTCATGTGCTGTTTGGGGAGGGTTTTTTGGAAGGGACATCCTGCGTGACACTGCAGTGCCACTCCTAGATGGGCCCGGTGTTTGTGTCGGCCACTAGGGTCGCTTATCTTACTCACACAGCGACCTCGGTGCAAATTTTAGGACTAAAAATAATATTGTGAGGTGTGAGGTATTCAGAATAGACTGAAAATGAGTGTAAATTATGGTTTTTGAGGTTAATAATACTTTGGGATCAAAATGACCCCCAAATTCTATGATTTAAGCTGTTTTTTAGTGTTTTTGGAAAAAAACACCCGAATCCAAAACACACCCGAATCCGACAAAAAAAATTCGGTGAGGTTTTGCCAAAACGCGTTCGAACCCAAAACACGGCCGCGGAACCGAACCCAAAACCAAAACACAAAACCCGAAAAATTTCAGGCGCTCATCTCTACTGATTATGTCACTATCATGACAGCATCCTGTGTAGAGGACACAATTACTATAGGAAATTAGACATAAAACATGAATAATTATAGTGCAGACTAATGTACTGTATAGAGTTATAGCATTTCACTATACACTTACTTGATTGCTTCTTTATGGTAATAGGTAATCCCAGGAAATGTGGCAACCAGACTAAGGATGAGGAAAGAAACATTACCTATAGCCTTGGTTTTCATGAAATAAAAATGTTTCCTGCTCTATTTCAGAACTTTACCTACTACTGTACCAATGGTACCAAGGCCATTTGTGTTGCATTCACTGGCTCAATGACCTGGGGAAATTAAGCAATGTTGCTTAATTATTCATAAGAGTCATTATTCAATGGCAACTAAATAAATTGAATTGCAATAATGCACATACAGTATTATCTAAAAGTAGGCTGGGAATCACTGCCACTATACCCACGGTAGCGGAAAAAATCATAGGGACAAACCTCCCAGTAATTGAGGATATCTATCAGGCAAGGGTCACAAAGCGTGCTGGAAGGATCATTAACGACTACTCCCACCCCGCTCACGTCCTGTTCCGTCGGCTGCCATCTGGCAGACGGTACAGCTTGAGGCTGGCGAGAACTCCAAGACACAGGAACAGTTTCTTCCCCAAGCAACTATCTTGGTTAACGCGACAATTGCCTAGCCCATTTCTTGTCATACGCGTAACATGTACTCAAGTATCCATCATGCTTCTCTTCCCTATGTTATGTCACGTGTTGTATCTTGCCTGAGAGCTGTGGTCATCAGAAACAAATTCCTTGTGTGTTATATACTTGGCAATAAACTGATTCTGATTCTGATGTCTGGAATTAGATGCATAGAAATGTATCAGCCAGGTGTATAGTCATAACAGTGATATTGCTGTCTGGAAATTGCAGAGTTTCCATAAGGAAGTAAACTGGTGGTCAAAGGCTAAGCGGACTTCTCATCTCTGTGTCACACACCTCACAAGTCCAATATGCTAGGATATTACTGTTGCTGGTCTGCTTCCTGCAATAGAGGATGCAGCAAAAGCACCTACATGACAGATGCCATATCAACACAAAGAACAAAGAATCAGTTTTATATATATGTTTATAAAAATCAAATCAAAGGACAAAAACAGAAATTTCATATATGACTTATTGTAGTGAAGTATAAGGAATATTACAAAAATATTTTCTTGTGAGTTTTATTTCTGTAGTCTAAAAATTAAGTTTGTATTAGGTACAGTATTTGAAATTTTTATATTGTTGTTTATTGCAAAAATTAGTAGCTGATAATTAGTGATGAGCGGGTTCGGTTCCTCGGAAACCGAACCCCCCCGAACTTCACCCTTTTTACACGGGTCCGAGGCATACTCGGATTCTCCCGTATGGCTCGGTTAACCAGAGCACGCCCGAACGTCATCATCCCGCTGTCGGATTCTCGCGAGATTCGGATTCTATATAAGCAGCTGCGCGTCGCCGCCATTTTCACTTGTGCATTGGAAATGTTAGGGAGAGGACGTGGCTGGCGTCCTCTCCGTGTATTGTTGATGCAAATATTTGTGCTTGCTGTACTTATTGCTTAATTGTGGGGACTGGGGAGCAGCTGTATATTAATATAGGCGGAGTACAGTGCAGAGTTTTGCTGATCAGTGACCACCAGTTTTATCCGTTATCTGCATGAAAAAAACGCTCCTTATCTGTGCTCAGTGTGCTGCATATATCTGTGCTCAAACTGCTTAATTGTGGGGACTGGGGAGCAGCTGTATTATATAGCAGGAGTACAGTGCAGAGTTTTGCTGACAGTGACCACCAGTATAAGTTGTCTGCCTGAAAAACACTCCATATCTGTGCTCAGTGTGCTGCTTTATTGTGGGGACTGGGGACCACCAGTATAATATTATATAGGAGGAGTACAGTGCAGAGTTTTGCTGACTAGTGACCACCAGTATACGTTGTCTGCCTGAAAAACACTCCATATCTGTGCTGCATTGTAGACAGTATATAGTAGGAGTACAGTGCATAATTTTGCTGACCACCAGTATATAATATATAGGAGTACGGTACAGAAGGCCACTGCTGTACCTACCTCTGTGTCGTCAAGTATACTATCCATCCATACCTGTGGGGCATTTCAGTTTTGCACAGTTTGCTGACCACCAGTATATAATATATAGCATTACGGTACAGTAGGCCACTGCTGTACCTACCTCTGTGTCGTCAAGTATACTATCCATCTACATTCTATACCTGTGGTGCATTTTAGTTTTGCAGTTTGCTGACACAGTGACCACCAGTATATATAGCAGTACGGTATGGAAATCCACTGCTGTACCTACCTCTGTGTCGTCAAGTATACTATCCATCTAGATTCTATACCTGTGGTGCATTTCAGTTGTGCAGTTTGCTGACACAGTGACCACCAGTATATGTAGCAGTACGGTACGGAAGGCCACTGCTGTACCTACCTCTGTGTCGTCAAGTATACTATCCATCTAGATTCTATACCTGTGGTGCATTTTAGTTTTGCAGTTTGCTGACACAGTGACCACCAGTATATAAAGCAGTACGGTACGGAAGGCCACTGCTGTACCTACCTCTGTGTCATCAAGTATACTATCCATCTACATTCTATACCTGTGGTGCATTTTAGTTTTGCAGTTTGCTGACACAGTGACCACTAGCATATATAGCAGTACGGTATGGAAGGCCACTGCTGTACCTACCTCTGTGTCGTCAAGTATACTATCCATCTACATTCTATACCTGTGGTGCATTTTAGTTTTGCAGTTTGCTGACACAGTGACCACCAGTATATATAGCAGTATGGTACGGAATGCCACTGCTGTACCTACCTCTGTGTCGTCAAGTATACTATCCATCTAGATTCTATACCTGTGGTGCATTTCAGTTGTGCAGTTTGCTGACAGTGACCACCAGCATTTATAGCAGTACGGTACGGAAGGCCACTGCTGTACCTACCTCTGTGTCGTCAAGTATACTATCCATCTAGATTCTATACCTGTGGTGCATTTCAGTTGTGCAGTTTGCTGACACAGTGATCACCAGTATATATAGCAGTACGGTATGGAAGGCCACTGCTGTACCTACCTCTGTGTCGTCAAGTATACTATCCATCTACATTCTATACCTGTGGTGCATTTTAGTTTTGCAGTTTGCTGACACAGTGACCACCAGTATATATAGCAGTACGGTACGGAAGGCCACTGCTGTACCTACCTCTGTGTCGTCAAGTATACTATCCATCTACATTCTATACCTGTGGTGCATTTTAGTTTTGCAGTTTGCTGACACAGTGACCACCAGCATATATAGCAGTACGGTACGGAAGGCCACTGCTCTACCTACCTCTGTGTCGTCAAGTATACTATCCATCTACATTCTATACCTGTGGTGCATTTCAGTAGTGCGCAGTATATATAGTAGTACGCCATTGCTATTGATACTGGCATATAATTCCACACATTAAAAAATGGAGAACAAAAATGTGGAGGGTAAAATAGGGAAAGATCAAGATCCACTTCCACCTCATGCTGAAGCTGCTGCCACTAGTCATGGCCGAGGCGATGAAATGCCATCAACGTCATCTGCCAAGGCCGATGCCCAATGTCATAGTAGAGAGCATGTAAAATCCAAAAAACAAAAGTTCAGTAAAATGACCCAAAAATCTAAATTAAAAGCGTCTGAGGAGAAGCGTAAACTTGCCAATATGCCATTTACGACACGAAGTGGCAAGGAACGGCTGAGGCCCTGGCCTATGTTCATGGCTAGTGGTTCAGATTCACATGAGGATGGAAGCACTCATCCTCTCGCTAGAAAAATGAAAAGACTTAAGCAGGTAAAAGCACATCAAAGAACTGTGCGTTCTTCTAAATCACAAATCCCCAAGGAGAGTCCAATTGTGTCGGTTGCGATGCCTGACCTTCCCAACACTGGACGGGAAGAGCTTGCGCCTTCCACCATTTGCACGCCCCCTGCAAGTGCTGGAAGGAGCACCCGCAGTCCAGTTCCTGATAGTCAAATTGAAGATGTCACTGTTGAAGTACACCAGGATGAGGATATGGGTGTTGTTGGCGCTGGGGAGGAAATTGACAAGGAGGATTCTGATGGTGAGGTGGTTTGTTTAAGTCAGGCACCCGGGGAGACACCTGTTGTACGTGGGATGAATATGGCCATTGACATGCCTGGTCAAAATACAAAAAAAATCAGCTCTTCGGTGTGGAATTATTTCAACACAAATGCGGACAACAGGTGTCAAGCCGTGTGTTGCCTTTGTCAAGCTGTAATAAGTAGGGATAAGGACGTTAACCACCTAGGAACATCCTCCCTTATACGTCACCTGGACCGCATTCATCCGAAGTCAGTGACAAGTTTAAAAACTTTGGGTGACAGCGGAAGGAGTCCACTGACAACTAAATCCCTTCCTCTTGTAACCAAGCTCCTGCAAACCACACCACCAACTCCCTCAGTGTCAATTTCCTCCTTACAAAGGAAAGCCAATAGTCCTGCAGGCCATGTCACTGGCAAGTCTGACGAGTCCTCTCCTGCATGGGATTCCTCTGATGCATCCTTGAGTGTAACGCCTACTGCTGCTGGCGCTGCTGTTGTTGCTGCTGGGAGTCGATCGTCATCCCAGAGGGGAAGTCGGAAGACCACTTGTACTACTTCCAGTAAGCAATTGACTGTCCAACAGTCCTTTGCGAGGAAGATGAAATATCACAGCGGCAGCCTGGGCGGTGAGAAACGTGGTTCCGGTATCCACCGTTAATTCAGAGGCAACTAGAGACTTGATTGAGGTACTGTGTCCCCGGCACCAAATACCATCTAGGTTCCATTTCTCTAGGCAGGCGATACCGAAAATGTACACAGACCTCAGAAAAAGAGTCACCAGTGTCCTAAAAAATGCAGTTGTACCCAATGTCCACTTAACCACGGACATGTGGACAAGTGGAACAGGGCAGACTCAGGACTATATGACTGTGACAGCCCACTGGGTAGATGTATTGCCTTCCGCAGCAAGAACAGCAGCAGCGGCGGCACCAGTAGCAGCATCTCGTAAACGCCAACTCGTTCCTAGGCAGGCTACGCTTTGTATCACCGCTTTCCAGAAGAGGCACACAGCTGACAACCTCTTACGGAAACTGAGGAACATCATCGCAGAATGGCTTACCCCAATTGGACTCTCCTGGGGATTTGTGACATCGGACAACGCCACCAATATTGTGCGTGCTTTACATCTGGGCAAATTCCAGCACGTCCCATGTTTTGCACATACATTGAATTTGGTGGTGCAGAATTATTTAAAAAACGACAGTGGCATGCAAGAGATGCTGTCGGTGGCCCGAAGAATTGCGGCCACTTTCGGCATTCAGCCACCACGTGCCGAAGACTGGAGCACCACCAAACATTCCTGAACCTGCCCTGCCATCATCTGAAGCAAGAGGTGGTAACGAGGTGGAATTCAACCCTCTATATGCTTCAGAGGATGGAGGAGCAGCAAAAGGCCATTCAAGCCTATACATCTGCCCACGATATAGGCAAAGGAGGGGGAATGCACCTGACTCAAGCGCAGTGGAGAATGATTTCAACGTTGTGCAAGGTTCTGCAACCCTTTGAACTTGCCACACGTGAAGTCAGTTCAGACACTGCCAGCCTGAGTCAGGTCATTCCCCTCATCAGGCTTTTGCAGAAGAAGCTGGAGACATTGAAGGAGGAGCTAAAACAGAGCGATTCCGCTAGGCATGTGGGACTTGTGGATGGAGCCCTTAATTCGCTTAACCAGGATTCACGGGTGGTCAATCTGTTGAAATCAGAGCACTACATTTTGGCCACCGTGCTCGATCCTAGATTTAAAACCTACATTGTATCTCTCTTTCCGGCAGACACAAGTCTGCAGAGGTTCAAAGACCTGCTGGTGAGAAAATTGTTAAGTCAAGCGGAACGTGACCCGTCAACAGCTCCTCCTTCACATTCTCCCGCAACTGGGGGTGCGAGGAAAAGGCTAAGAATTCCGAGCCCACCCACTGGCGGTGATGCAGGGCAGTCTGGAGCGAGTGCTGACATCTGGTCCGGACTGAAGGACCTGCCAATGATTACTGACATGTCGTCTACTGTCACTGCATATGATTCTCTCACCATTAAAAGAATGGTGGAGGATTATATGAGTGACCGCATCCAAGTAGGCTCGTCAGATAGTCCGTACGTATACTGGCAGGAAAAAGAGGCAATTTGGAGGCCCTTGCACAAACTGGCTTTATTCTACCTAAGTTGCCCTCCCTCCAGTGTGTACTCCGAAAGAGTGTTTAGTGCCGCCGCTCACCTTGTCAGCAATCGGCGTACGAGGTTACTTCCAGAAAATGTGGAGAAGATGATGTTCATCAAAATGAATTATAATCAATTCCTCCGTGGAGACATTCACCAGCAGCCATTGCCTCCAGAAAGTACACAGGGACCTGAGATGGTGGATTCCAGTGGGGACGAATTAATAATCTGTGAGGAGGGGGATGTACACAGTGAAAGGGGTGAGGAATCGGAGGATGATGATGAGGTGGACATCTTGCCTCTGTATAGCCAGTTTGTGCAAGGAGAGATTGATTGCTTCTTTTTTTGGTGAGGGCACAAACCAACCAGTCATTTCAGTCACAGTCGTGTGGCAGACCCTGTCACTGAAATGATGGGTTCGTTAAAGTGTGCATGTCCTGTTTATACAACATAAGGGTGGGTGGGAGGGCCCAAGGACAATTCCATCTTGCATCTCTTTTTTCTTTCATTTTTCTTTGCATCATGTGCTGTTTGGGGACTATTTTTTTGAAGTGCCATCCTGTCTGACACTGCAATGCCACTCCTAGATGGGCCAGGTGTTTGTGTCGGCCACTTGGGTCGCTTAGCTTAGTCACACAGCTACCTCATTGCGCCTCTTTTTTTTCTTTGCATCATGTGCTGTTTGGGGATAATTTTTTTAATCTGCCATCATGTCTGACACTGCAGTGCCACTCCTAGATGGGCCAGGTGTTTGTGTCGGCCACTTGGGTCGCTTAGCTTAGTCACACAGCTACCTCATTGCGCCTCTTTTTTTCTTTGCATCATGTGCTGTTTGGGGACAATTTTTTCGAAGTGCCATCCTGCCTGACACTGCAGTGCCACTCCTAGATGGGCCAGGTGTTTGTGTCGGCCACTTGTGTCGCTTAGCTTAGCCATCCAACGACCTCAGTGCAAATTTTAGGACTAAAAATAATATTGTGAGGTGTGAGGTGTTCAGAATAGACTGAAAATGAGTGTAAATTATGGTTATTGAGGTTAATAATACTATGGGATCAAAATTACCCCCAAATTCTATGATTTAAGCTGTTTTTGAGGGTTTTTTGTAAAGAAAAACGACTCCAAAACACACCCGAATCCGCCCAAAAAATTTCAGGGAGGTTTTGCCAAAACGCGTCCGAATCCAAAACACGGCCACGGAACCGAATCCAAAACCAAAACACAAAACCCGAAAAATGTCCGGTGCACATCACTACTGATAATACATTAGTGGCCGCTACCTCTAAAGATTGTGAAGTGTCCAGCAGCTAAACATGTGTTTGCAAACATTTGTGATGAATTCTCTGAATTTTATTACCAGATAGATTCAGGGATGGTTACAGGTAATTTTCAGTGTGCGGAAGGGAATTTGGGGGTGGGGATTTGCACCCCCCTTCCTCTTTGTTTGTTGTTTGTCTGTGACGCCTCCCCCTTCCAGCACCTGATATATAATTACCTCCAGGTATGATTGAGCAGCTTCCAAATTGTTTGTCTGCTTGTGTGCATGAGGCATTGAATGGGAGCAGCATTTGGAAGGCATGCTGTTCCTTGTAGTGCCAATGGGAGATCCTGGGGGTGGCTCCCTGGTAAGTTAGCTCTCTGTCTGGAAGTGTTTTAGTAATAGCCTTTATCATGAGGCGTACTGTGACAAATTACATGGCCCTATGTGGGCACTGCTATCAAGTAGAGTTAGGACTGCTGTATCAGAGAAGCCGTGAAGTGGCCAGCAGCTAAACATGTGTTTGCAAACATTTGTGACGAATTCTCTGAATTTTATTACCAGATAGATTCAGGGATGGTTACAGGTAATTTTCAGTGTGCGGAAGGGAATTTGGGGGTGGGGATTTGCACCCCCCTTCCCCTTTGTTTGTTGTTTATAGGCCACTACTGTACCTCCAAAGAAAAGCATTGCAGACAGCAGAAGGGCTCACTTTGGGAGGTGGGCTCGGCCTTGAGGTATGCCTGTTCCAGGAAATTGCTGTGGACAGAAGTGAATATCTAGCAGCTGGGGGGGTCGGGGCAATGGTAAAATTTGATCTAGTTGTGCCGCTGTCTGAAACCCTATCTTAATGTGTCCCTCTAACCCTCGTTCCCCTTGTATTCCACTGATTGTCTCACCCTGCTGTATCTCAAGCAAGACTGTGTTTAACATCACTAAAAATTACAGATGAGTGGTCCGGATACCGCTCCAAACATTGGGGATCCAAGGCCACCTAAGTTGCCAGACTTGGATCCCACGTCAAGTCCAAACATCATCCTCCTGGCATTGGATTCTCGTGGGACATAGATTCTGTATAAGGTGCCACTGCAGGGACCCTGCGCCATTCAACAGTAAAACCTGCTACTGTTTGCTGTGCTATTATCTGCTGTATTAGCTGGGATGTGTCCACAAGTGGCTGTGTGCCTCTGCTATATAGTGACTGTGTAAAGTGGGCACACTGCTGTATGCTGTATAGTGGGCACACTGATGTATGCTGTGCTATACTCTGTACTGTTTGTTGTGCTTCACCCTAGCATGCTTTGTTCATGTGCACCTACAGATGAAGCCATGCTTATCATGGCTCCATCTGCGCCGCCGCGTGCCCACCAAGGTGTGCCTATTGCAGCGCCTGAGGTGCACATGCATGTGAGACATGTACGCACCCTATTCACTGCAATGGGAGCATCTCTGTGCACTCCCATAGCGTGGCTAGGCGCTGGATCACCTAGCTGCACCAGGAGTGCACATTTGCGATGGAGCCACATTATATGAATGCGGCTCCATCTATATAAGCCCTGTGATACACGCAGATTGAACCGAGATGCAAGTTAAAAACTGAACTTTTTAAAAAATATATATTTCTATTGTTTGTACTGTTTGGTGCACTTTACCCTAATGCTCTTTGTTTACGTGCATCTATAAGTCCTGTGATCAATGCAGTTTGAACTTAGCTGCAAGCTAAAACACAGAAAAAAAATGTATATTTCTATTATTTGTACTGTTTGGTGCATTTTACCCTAGTGGTGCACTTTTTTCATGTTCATCTATAAGCCCTGTGGTACAACTAAAAATTTTAAAAAATATAGATTTCTCTTGATTGTATTGTTTGGTGTGTTTTGTTCATGTGCATCTACAAGACCTGTGCACCAAGTAGTTTGAACTGAGCTGCGAGTTCTGTACTGTTCTATGCACTGTACCCCAGTACGCTGTGGCAATGTTTCATAGATGTGCTATTACCTGCGTGTGTTTGTGCTGCTGCTGTGTCACTTAGTAACCAGCCAGCTTGCTGCAGCCTTTGGCTAATATTTGTGAAAACTATATTGTGAGCTTTAAGGTGGTTACATTTGACAGGAAATGACTGGAAATGAATATTATTGAGGTTACTAATACTCTAGGAACAAAAAATGCCAACATTATGGGATTTTAGCTTTTTTTGTCAATTTTTGGGGGAAAAAAGTCCAAATCCAAAACCAGTCACGGCGGTTTGGCAAATCAAAATCCAAAACCAGATAATGAATCAGATCCAAATCCAGCAAAAATGATCAGGCACACATCTCTACTAAGGATTCAGGTAAATACAATTTTCCTTTAAATAGATGGGCAGGGCTGATAAATTATTTTCCATATGGCTCCCTTATATCATTACCTTATCACCAGGGATTAGGCAGTGGCGTCACAAAGTGGGTGCGGCCTGCACCCGGGTGTTACCCTCCGAGGGGTGACACCAAAGTGCAGGCTACTGCACAGTGGCAGGAGCCGGGTGCTGCACTATAACATAACGTGCTGCAGCCCGGCTCCTGTCACAATGCAGAAGCCAGCAATGCAGATGCACCAGTCGACAGGGGAAGCGCGCATCCCCTGAACCCACAATGTGCTAAAAACCACACCCCTGCCACAAAGCCATGCCCCTTTTCACACGCACACGCATCAGGTGTTTTACAAGTAAGTGACGCCTCTGGGACTAGGTCCATCCTTAGAACAACAATCCAGAAACATGGTATAACCTCAAGACTCGGTCTGATGGGATCCAACCATTCTGATATAACCATGTATTGTCCACAGAAGCCGTGCTGTCCATTCCACTACCCTCCTTCCCTGTCAGACACATTTTTCCCAGGAATATTTATGATTGCTACTTAATAATGGTGTTTATTGCATTGGTTTTGTAAGTTATCAAGGGCTAATCCTATTTCATCAAGCCTTTTTGTGTCTGTGCTGTACTGAGAGTTTTGATGCACTATATTTGTACTGTATCTCTTGCTCCTTTTAATAAAAAAATGCCATCCTGGCCAATGGGTTTATACGCCCCTGTAGAGACCCACTGCATGATGAAACTTAAAGTGCAATTAAATACAGTGTGATGGCTGCAAAGTGCATTGGGTACAGTAGCTTGGTTGAAGGTACAGCAAGTAACATTGATCATTTTCCATCGTACTCCCTAGAGGCGCCCAGGAAGATTAGCAATGTATTGTTACTGCATCAGTCACTGTTGTGGGAAACTTAACCTCACTTTTTATATAGCCCCCCCTCCCCTTTCTAAACATATTTAAAACTTTGTTACTTTCTTCCCAATCAGGAAAGGAGTTTAAACAACAATATAAAAAAGTAATGAAAAAATGTTTATGTGTCAAACAAGTATAGTCAGGATGATGTTTATTGTCAGGACCACAATTAAAGGTTGACAAACACTTTTAATATCAGAAAGTCAATGTGAACAGAGTGAGAAGCATGATCTAGCCTGTAAGTGACTGTACTGTCGTGCAATGTGCTTTAAGCATCACCTTACTCCTATTTCTACAGTATCTTCACACACAAACTATAATGTAATAGCATTGTTTATTTGCATACCAGTTGCAGCTTGGCATCATTATTGCCAAGCAACCTTTCATATATAAAGCATTTTTTTCTTCATGGAGGCAACAAATATGCAAGTGAATTAGTTCATTAACTAAACCTCAGGACTTACACTATGTTAAAGAGGTTCTTGTTACTGTACCTTTCCCCATCTATAATTAATGAAGTTTTAATGCCCAGGCCAGAACCAGCAGGTGGTTATCATAATAATTGCAATAGAGACTTAATTAACTTGACTTGCCAGAAAAGTGAAGATTAAGAAGCAATTTGATGGTAGAAGAACAGATTTTCTGCTATGGAGTGAAAGCTTCTCTATATACTAATACAGCTTGATGTAAATGTTTAGCGATACAAATTGCATTAAAACTGAAAGCACAAAAATGTTATTGCACTACATGCATTTGTACATATGAAATTTTCCATATTACGCTAACAAAATACTGGACTTCTGTTGATTTATAAACCAGAATTTTAATTATATAGTTCTTTATGATTAATTAATATTTTTCTTATTATAAGGGGTCATTCGGGTGCGGACACAAAGCGGTGGTTGTATGCATATTGATCAATGCTTTCGTACTGCGCATGCGTATGATTCAAGTGGGGTGACAGCAAGATTTTAGTCGTAAAGTGAGTGACATGCAGTCAGTGTTTAGGGGTGGTACTGTACTAATACTCTAGGACAGAGGTTCTCAAACTCGGTCCTCGGGGGCACACACAGTGCATGTTTTGCAGGTAACCCAGCAGGTGCACAGGTGTATTAATTACCCACTGACACATTTTAAAAGGTCCACAGGTGGAGCTAATTATTTCACTTGCGATTCTGTGAGGAGACCTGCAAAACATGCACTGTGTGTGCCCCCGAGGACCGAGTTTGAGAACCTCTGCTCTAGGAACATAAAAGGCCAACATTATGGGATTTTAGCTTTTTTGTCAATTTTTGGAAAAATAAATCCAAATCCAAAACCAGTCACGGCGGTTTGACAAATCCAAATCCAAAATCAGATGATGAATCAGATCCAAATCCAGCAAAAATGATCTGGCACACATCTCTACTAAGGATTCAGGTAAATACAATTTTCCTTTAAATAGATGGGCAGTGCTGAAAAATTATTTTTCATATGGCTCCCTTATATTATTACCTTATCACCAGGGACTAGGCTGCGGCATCACAAGGTGGGTGCCGCCTGCACCTTTGTGTTACCCTCTGAGGGGTGACACCAAAGTGCAGGGTCCTGCTCAGTGGCAGGAGCCGGGTGCTGCACTATAACATTACATGCTGCAACCCGGCTCCTGTCACAATGCAGAAGCCAGCACTGCTTACCTCTGAAACTTTGCCTTCAGATAACTGAAAGCCAGGCCTTCATTATCCAGAGCTTTAAAATTTCTTCATTTGGTCCAACCTTATGTGAAGCGGAGGTAAAATGATTTGATACAGCTGAACCATACTTGCCTACCTGACCCTCTCCATGAGGGAGAAAATGCTCTATTCCTTGACTTTCCTGGTAATGTATGATTGCCATCACCTGTGGTGAGCTAGTTAATTGATAAGAAATCATACATTACCAGGAAAGTCCAGGAATAGAGCATTTTCTCCCTCATGGAGAGGGTCAGGTAGGCAAGTATGAGCTGAACCAATGGAGTGCACAGAGCCGGGCCTAGGCATAGGCAAACTAGGCAAATGCCTTGGGCATTTGGAATGCCTAGGGACACAAGCAGCTTCTGCTGATTAAAATGATATGCAGCATGCCTATATTCTGTGTGTGACTGCATATGAAATGTACTACTAATGTGCGGCATATGTATAAGGGACATTATGTGTATAATTTTGCATATAAGGGCATTAATAATGTATGGCATACAGTATGTGTAAGCGACATTATGTGTATAAGGGCATTAATAATGTTTGTCATATGTGTAATGGGCATTACTGTGGGGTATTATGTGTATAAAGGCATTACTAATGTGTGGCATTTTGTGTATAAGGTGTACTACTTTGTGGCGTAACGTATAGAAAGGGTATTACTGTGTAGTCTAATGTGAATAAAGAGCAATATGGTGTGGTGTAATGTGAATAGGGGACACTACTGTGAGGAGTAACATGGTACTACTGTGTGATGTAACGTGAATAAGAGACACTATTGCATGATATAATGTGAATAAAGTTGCAGTGCTGTGTGGCATAATTTCATATGGGGGTATTATTGTGTGGCCATGCCCCTTCTCAGCAAGAACACGCCCCGTTTTGGGCTGCGCACCAAATGTGAACACTGTTCCTATTTAAAATGGAATCCGGTCTTTAGGTTGACAGTAAGTAGGTTGACACTGTTTAAGTCGACCACTATTGGTCGACAGTAAGTAGGACAACATGGTTTCTAGATCAACAGGGACTCTAGGTCAACATGTTCTAGGTCAACATGACAAAAAAGTCGACATGAGTTTTTCACTTTTTTTCCATTTTTTTGAACTTTTTCATACTGTACGATCCACGTAGACTACAATTGGGAATGGTAACCTGTGAGGAGTGCAGCGGTTGCGGAGCGAGACACCTTGCTCGAAGCTCGCGAGCCATGCGAGGGGACACGGTGCACTAATTGGTGTTCCCAGTCACTGTACGGAGAAAACGACACCAAAAAAAAAGTAATGTTGACCTTTTCTCGTGTCGACCTAGTACATGTCGACATAGAGTCCCTGTCAACCTAGAAACCATGTTAACCTGCTTACTGTCGACCAATAGTGGTCAACCTAGACACTGTCAACCTAAGTCTAATCTACCTAACATACCACACCCATTTAAAATATAGGGGGTAGGAGCACCAAAATGTGGACTGCTATGGGTGAGGGGTGATAGTGCTGGGAAAGGGGTACAGGGTCAGAGGTGGAACTAGTGTCTGTGCTAGGGGGCAGGCACCAGCCAAAATCTTGCCTAGGGCATCATATTGGTTAGGGCCGGCTCTGGGAGTGCACCTTATGTTTTTCTCTCCAGAAACAAAAGTTTCTCTCTCTAACCACTATATAGAGATTTTTAGAGTCTCTACTGTCTCATAAACACAGAAAACAGCAGTACTGTACTTTGTGAATCCACCTTGCAAACCTAAAAGTAGTGTAACTACCTTTACGTCACAACAAAGATTCCATCCATGAGATTACTTACAAAAACACAGGTGTACTTTCAGAAGTATCTTTCATGTCCACTGCATAGGCCAGAGGCTCTGGAGGGAGATTGTTCCCATTATGGAGTAAAACTGCTCTCAAACTACTTTTCAATGAATTAATAAATAGTTGACACACACTAGTATTGTGCTGAACACCAAACTCACTTATTAAATCCTTGATATCAGTACACACATACGCACATTGAAATTTTCTTTTCAAAAATGTGGCCAAAGCGTAGCCTAAAACTTCTCTAAAACTTGAAATTGTCATAACTTGTTATACACCCACAAACTTTAGCAGCTGTCAATACTTTGTATGTACTTACAAACAGCGCAGAAAATGTACTCATAAAGATATGAAATAACAAACACAAGAAAAGAATATGACTGATTTAAAATGGAGAAATGAAAACAAATTAAAAATTGTCACTTGCACTGGTCACTGCCAGTGGTATGAGGGCCACATATCTCCTTAGGGTGATCAGCCATTAAACAGAGTGCTATGGCACAGAGACGGAAGCTCCATCATGAAGCAGCCCACCGTTAGAACACCTCCTGGTTACTAATGGTCATGGAAAAGTCTGGGGAGTTTCCCGCTTACTAGCCCCTCTGCACCCCAGCTGGGAACTGGGACAGGAGCCAGCAAACAACATGGCTACCAACGCTAAGAGGTGGGTTCTGCCCCAGAACCAGTACAAGCAGGAGAGGAAGACAAGGAGGGGGATTCTGATGACATAGAGTCTGGCCGGGATGCTTACCCCATAGTGTAGGCATAAGGGAGTCTTGCCAAACACTTACTGTTATTAAATACTTGTCATTTTTTATTAAAATTTTTCAAATACCTTACCTATCACAAAAACCTTACATGTTATCAAATTGGTGTTTGGATTCTACACACAAAATTACATGTAAATTGATATATATCATGTCAGGTGCAAAATGGTTGTTGAGTAGTGTTCTTATTAAAAATATATTTTAATAAAATAATTGTTCTCTTTTATTACAAAGGCAAAATAAATGTATTATTTATTAATTCCAGCTATGCAAATGTAATATTTGATTACTGGGCAAGACTAATGAGTGTTCCTACCGTCCTAAATATATTAATATTGGCCTCATTATAAATTTAGTAAAGTATGTCATGGTTGAGACACCATTTACAATATGCACTAGTGCAGGGGTGGGCAATTATTTCAGCCAGGGGGGCCACTCAACACTTTCCAGTGATTATCCGAGGGCCAAACACTCAAAGTATGCCCCTTTTTATTTATATAGTGGCATTTTTCTGCTGCAACTCCAGAACCCCTCCACCCATGTATGCAATATATATATATATATATATATATATATATACATATAATTATTCACATATTGATAATGGGGGCTGGCAAAAATAAATAGCAATGTCTAAAAAAAAGGGTCTTCATTCAAGTAGAGACCACTATTAGTGAATAATAAAAAAATAAAATTAAAAACTGCTGAAAACAAAGCAGCCCCTTCCCCCCTTCCTCCTTGGGCACAGTTTCAAGCCCCCCCCCCCCCCTCCCCCTGGAACAGTTTCAAGCTCCTTCCCCCCCTCCCTCTGGCACAGTTATCAGATCCTTCCTCCCTTGGGCACCTCCATCCTCCTTCCCAGGGCACACTTAGCAGCTCCCCCTCCCACCCCCTGCATACTGGGCACTGACAGACTTACGGTAGCATTGACAATCCACAGCCACAGACAGTGCAGCTTAATTTAAATCTCCCGGGTCCGAGTGCTGCCGTTTGCTCCACCCCCAACTCAGAGTCTACGCCCAATGCCTGAAGTCTACCTCGTCCTTCTGTCCACTGCACTGCGTCCAGTACACCCGGCTGCACAGTGCACACAGTGAGTGACCTGTTCTCTCCACACTCTGCGGTGGCCGCGTCTTGAAGCTATTGTAGGGCAATGACAAGCAGCCGGTCAGGCCGCTTGTCATTGCTCAGTGGTGGGAGGCAGCGGGCCAGGAAGGATCGGCCGTAATTTGCCCACCGCTGCACTAGTGGCACTATAAGTGCCACAAAGCACTTGAGCCCATGTGCATGCTGGCACTTGTAATGGCAGAAGCATGCATTATAAATAATGCTGCCATCATGGAATTCAAAGTGGTTAACACATGGGGTATTTTCTAAAATAATACATTTTATCTGGGGGAGGGGGGGTTAGTACATACTAATATAAATACATGGTTTTGCACAATCAGTCTTTAGTAAATCTCCCTCTAATTGTCATTTATGTTCTATATCTGTATTTTTCAACCGCTGTGTTGCGACACACTATTGTGCTACCAGCTGTTGTCAAGTGTGCTGCAGAATGAGCGCAGTCAAAGCCGCTTTCAGTTCAGACTGGGGAATGCTGGGATCTTCTAGGAGGCTCAGATGTGTCTGGCCATGACCTATGGAGACACGGCAGTGTGACATCATAGGTCATGCACATCATACCATCCTGCCAGCCCACCTGCGCCCCATTTAGCCACCTCTGTCTGCCAGCCAGCCTGTCTGCATGCTGTTCATTGCTCTGCACAGTGAGTGTGACTGAGCAACCCCAGCCGATGAGGGACAGGGACGATAGTGAGCGCCCTTCTCAGTTACCGAGAAGGAGTAGGGGACAATGTGCATAATTTTATTTTTTCTGTGCTGGGCAATGTGATAGATTTTTCTGTGGGCAGCAATGTGATTTTTTTTTCCTGTGGGGGCCAGTTAATGTGATTATTTGAGTATATTTTTTTCTGTGTGTAATTCTAGTGCAGGCCAATGTATGTGGCTTTTTTCTGTGGGGGACAATGTGTGTTTTTTTTCTTATCGGGGACAATGTGTATGTCAGGGTTTTTTCCTGTGGGAGACAATGTTGTGCCTTGTCAGTTTTAATATCTAGTTCAGTGTGCTGCGAGTTAAAAAAGGTTGACAAGCACTGTTCTATATGCATTACAATTTCATGATTAATGTGTACAGTAAGTGAAATAATAGATTTTATACCAAATATAAAATTATTATGTAGTCTGTCAATAAATAATGTTCTCTTAGAACTGCATAAGATAGTTATCTCCACAACTAAAATGGAATGAATTGTTAAACAGATAAAATATATTTTCATTTCAAAGTTTAAAATTCTCTATAAAATACTTGGAAGTAAAACTTATGAAATGCATTGAACAAATTTTCTGTTTCTACAACTTTTTATTTTTCATAGCCAAACACATCAGTTCAGAATTGGCTTGTCAGAATATGTTTGTGGAAATATTTTGAAGCAAAAACGTAATTCAGAATATAGGGATTTACCAATTTTATATTATATTCAATAACTTCTTTCTTTAGGCACTTCTGCTATTTCAGTTTACACAAAAGATAGGGACACATAGCCTTGTTGTTTTTTCTCAACATATTTAACAATTTAGTGCAAATGGGAATAAAAGTTCTAAAAAAGCAAGAAACAGAAACAAAAGATATTCAATTAGTTTATACACCTTCATCATCATTGTGGTGTTCTTCAATCCTATGGTGGCATCTCAATAACATGCAACGCCAAGTATACAGAATTGTTTTCCTGTCATGAGAAAACACTACCTCCCTAATTCAGAGTTCATCGCAGCAGCAAATTTGTTAGCAGTTCGGCAAAACCATGGGGTCATTCCGACCCGTTCGCACGCGTTTCTTCACTGCGGTGCGAACGGGTCGGAAATGCGCATGTGCGGCGGATGCATTGCGCACGTGCGTCATTGCCTGGTGACGATCATCGCCGGGCATCGCCGCCGCCAGCGACAAATGTGATCGCAGCAACGATCGCAAGAAGATGGACAGGCGGGAGGCGTTCGGGGCGGATACTCACCATTTCCAGCCGTTTTCAAGGAGTGGTAAGAAAAATGAAGGCATGTCCAGGCGAACGGAGGGTGGATGTCTGATGCAGTGGCATAGCTACCATAGGTGCCAGGGATGCAGCTGCTATGGGGCGCGAGGTGCCGGTGGGGCCCCGCCGCTCCCCTGCACCCGGTCAGGCTGCTGCATCTGATTTTCTTTTTTTTTTGTATTATTTGACGTGCGCCCGCCCAAATCCCCCCCGCCCCGATCAGACCGAATGACCACGGCGCACATCAGGCTTCCAGTGGACGGGTCTTTGGCCGAGCACACAGCGCACAGTGGTATCCCTGCCAGCTGCCTGTCTCACATCACTGTAGTGCGGCTGCACTGCGGGGAGCTCTCTTCTCATCTTTCGGCAGCCGTATAGACTGTTTCCTGGTGTGCTGCTGTGTGTGGTGACTGCACCTTACTGTAAGGGTCAAATGCGTACAGTGACTGGTGGAAGGGGGCGATGTATGTGCTGGGCATGGTGGGGGTGTATAGCACATACACCCCCCAACATGCCCAGTTACTGCCCAGTGACTGTGGACATGGGGGGTGTATGTGCTGGGCAGTGACTGTGAGCATGGGGGGATGTATGTGCTGGATAGTGACTGGGCACGGGACCGGTGTATGTCCTGGGCAGTGACTGGGCATGGTGAGGGGTGTATGTGATGGGCAGTGGCTGTGGGCATGAGGGGGGGTGTATGTGCTGGGCATTGATGGTGGGCATGGGGGGTTTATGTGCTGTATAGTGACTGGGTATGGGGGTGGTGTATGCTGGGCAGTGACTGGGCATGGGGGTTGTATGTGCTAGATAGTGACTGGGTATGGGGGCGGTGTATGCTGGGCAGTGACTGGGCATGGGGGGTTGTATGTGCTGAATAGTGACTGGGCATGGGGGGTGTATGTGCTGGGCAGTAACTGAGCAGGAGTGGGGTGTATGTGCTGGACAGTGACTGGGCATGTGGGTTTATATGTGCCAGGCAGTGACTGGGAATGGTGGGGGGTGTATATGCTGGATAGTGACTGGGCATGGGTGCAGTGTATGTGCTGAGCAGTGACTGTGAGAATGGGTTCTTTATGTGCTGGGAAGTGACTGGGCATGGGGGGATGCATGTGCCGGGCAATGACTGTGTGCATTGGGGGTTTATGTGCTGGGCAGTGACTGTTGGCATGTGGGTTACGTATGTGCTGGGCATAAATCTGTATTATGTGCAATGCTGGGCAATGACTGGGTATGGGGGTGTATGTGCTGGGCAGGGAGCAAATGTGGGCATGGAGGATGTATGTGCAGGACAGTGACTGTGGGAAGGGGGGTGTATGTGCTGGGTATGAATCTGTACCATGTGTAATGCTGGGCAGTGATTGTGGGCATCGGGTTGTGTTTGTGATGGTATGAGGCCCTCATTCCCTCACAATCAAGACCTGATTGACCATCCCCAAGCCACCCCCCCCCCCTCCACCCACAGCACCACTGTGCTCAGCGGCGGAAGTTTCAGAAATGTGCAATGTGATGTTATGATGCAGCTACGTATTTTATGAAATGCTAGCTTGCAACGGGATGCTGAAGTGGCTTGTGATGAGTAGTTGGGACCCTGGATGGACGCCAGCTTCAGACTCCCTGGTCATGGATAGGTTGGTGTTGTCTGGGATTTACTGTGTGGGGCATAATGTGGCACAATAGGCATTACGGTGTGGGGCATAATGTGGGGCAATGGGCATTACTGTGTGTGGCATAACAGTGTAATCGGCACTACTACTGTGTGTCATTACATGGTGTAAGGGGTCTCTACTGTGTTGCATAACATGAATAAGGGGCACTATTGTCACCACAAAACCACCACCACACTCCCTGCCACTTTTGAGGAGCGAAGGGGGGCCCTTTCAAAATCTTGCTATGGGGCCCACAAATGTCTAGCTACACCCCTGGTCTGACATCAAAGCTGGGACCTGCATCACTGGATCCGTCGCACAGGGTAAGTAGGTCTAGGGCTAGTCTTGTTTTGTGTGAAACTTTTTTAGCATAGCAGGGATGCACAAACATTCGCAGCCCTGCTATGCTAAAATACACTCCCCCATAGGCGGAGATTAGTTCATCGCACCAGCAGCAAAAACTTGCTTGGTGCGATCAACTCGGAATGAGGGCCCATGTGCACTGCAGGGTGGGCAGATATAACATGTGCAGAGAGAGTTAGATTTGGGTGGGGTGTGTTTAAACTGAAATCTAAATTGCAGTGTAAAAATAAAGCCAGTATATACCCTGCACAGAAACAAAATAACCCACCCAAATCTAACTCTCTCTGCACATGTTATATCTGCCACACCTGCAGTGCACATGGGGGGTCATTCCGAGTTGTTCGCTCGTTGCTGATTTTCGCTATGCTGGGATTTGTTGCAAAATGTGCATGCGCAAGGCACGCAGAGCGCATGCGCTTAGTTATTTAACTAAAAACTTAGTAGATTTGCTGTGGATTCTGCAGTGCTTTTCAGTCGCACTACTGATCGGTGAGTGATTGACAGGAAAGGGGCATTTCTGGATGGTAACTGAGTGTTTTCCAGGAGTGTGCTAAAAAACGCAGGCGTGTCAGGGAAAAACGGGGGAGTGGCTGGCCGAACACAGGGCGTGTTTGTGACGTCAAACCAGGAACTAAACGGACTGAGCTGATCGCAATCTAGGAGTAGGTCTGGAGCTACTCAGAAACTGCAAGAAAATATTTAGTAGCAATTCTGCTACTCTTTTGTTCGCTATTCTGCTAAGCTAAGATACACTTCCAGAGGGCGGCGGCCTAGCGTGTTCAATGCTGCTAAAAGCAGCTAGCAAGCGAACAACTCGGAATGAGGGCCATGGTTTTTCCCAACTGCTAACAAATTTGCTGCTGCAATCAGCTCTGAATTACCCCCAATATCCAAAGAGCTCAATCCAAATTATTAACAATTAATGAAGGTAGTAGATTATTGTTGTCAATGGTAAAGTACTAACATTTATGATCAATTTTGTTTGGTCAATATCATTCACAGACCAGGGCCCTCATTCCGAGTTGTTCGCTCGCAAGCTGCTTTTAGCAGCTTTGCACATGCTAAGCCGCCGCCTACTGGGAATGAATCTTAGCATAGTAGATTTGCGAACGAAAGATTAGCAGATTTGCGAATAGACAGTTCTTAGCAGTTTCTGAGTAGCTCGAGACTTACTCTGCCACTGCATTCAGTTCAGTCAGTTTCGTTCCTGGTTTGACGTCACAAACACACCCAGCGTTCACCCAGACACTCCCCCGTTTCTTCAGACACTCCCGCGTTTTTCCCGGAAACTGCAGAGTTTTTTCGCACACACCCATAAAACGGCCAGTTTCCGCCCAGAAACACCCACTTCCTGTCAATCACACTACGATCACCAGAACGAAGAAAAAACCTTGTAATGCCGTGAGTAAAATACCTAACTTAATAGCAAATTTACTTGTCACAGTCGCACTGCAGACATTGCGCATGCGCATTAGCGACTAATCGCTCCATTGAGGAAAAAAAATAACGAGCGATCAACTCGGAATGACCACCCATGCACAAAATCTCCTTTTTAATGTTGACAAAAATAGAATGTAGCACCTTGACATTGGGATTAATTTAATGTTCTTTATAGGGCATTATACATTTAAAGACACATAGAGGATGGGTGGTAAAAAAAAAACCTGGAGGCAGCAACTTGGAGAACTACATCTCCCAGCAGCCCCTAAGCCTCCCAGCATCACCCACACCTACCAGCAGCCCCCTTCCCAGTGTAAAGATGGAGGGGAGACTACTGGGAACCACAGAGACCAACGGAGAGATATTATTTCTTTTTTCAGAACTAAAAACCCTGTGACAATTTCTTTAAGTTGTTTAAGTTACAAAATAATTAAATATTGTAAAACTTTTAACTAATCTTGTAACTAATCTATAAATAAATTGTAATTAATACTATTCCTTATGCCTATAATTGAGGCAACAACACTGCCCCCTACTGTCTATTTTTATTAATGTTATTATTTTACAAAATGAGTGAGCTTGGGAAACATGTTGAACTTTGTACATTTTTTCTGCCTATGAAAAGGTTTATGCAGAAAAGATTCTAGAGAGTAACACCTAGTTGACTGTATTTAAGCTGTTAGTTGAAAGTTAACAACATTGTTGGGACCATAGCCTGCAGTGTGTCCACATCAAGACCAACCTGATTCCAGATGCTTATTGCAACAGGGCTCCCTGGATCACTCCTGAATTGATTTGTAACCAGGCCGAAGTGCAAAGCTGAGCATATACTTCTTCTAAATAAACTTTAATTTTGTTAGAATTTCTGTGCAAATGTAACATTATTGTGAGAGTTATTAAAGCTCTGTGAATTGAAAGTACCTGGTTACACCTGGATCATTACTTGGCATAGTTTCAGGTTTCAAAGGGTCATGTTTAGTTGGGCCGCCATCACCATCATGGTCTAATAGAACTGGACACTGGTACTCATGTGTAAGTGAAGCATGCACTGCTTGAAAGCAACTTGGTTAACCATGATGGGCATGCAATCCTCTGACTAGACAGTATTTTAAAGTATGTACTACCCTTTTTTGATGTCTTTATTGGAAGGAGTCACTCGTAAGTGCTAATACCCTATAAGAGTCCCCAGGAGGGGTATATATACTGCTTCATGGGGAAGATCCACTGACAAAACCCATTATACATTGTCGACTAAGCAAATGTTCTTTGATATGTTGAATGCTGTTGTGCTTAAAGAGCAGATAAATGAGATGGCCACCAGCAACCTGTTTAAAAGGTGGAAGGAAATTAAAGAAAAACAGTCTTCTGGGAAGTCTTGACACTAAGCCAAGAATGATATAGATGAGGTAACAGAACCTTCAACCCCAAAAGTAGACAATCCATATGAAGAAGTAAAGGAAATGCTGAAGAGGATGAGGGATGGGGTGGGTTTGGGCATACAGACCACAACCCCTCTTATGACAGAAAGGCAGTTACCCAAAAAAAAACCAAAAATATAAAAAATAAAGATATGGTTCACTATAAAATTTCTTTAATGAAACCATGGGACCATACCCATATTGTAAAGTACGAATGACATTGACACCACAGAATGTATTGCACTGTTGAAAATCGATACTGAAATATCCCTGTTTCATAAACCACAAACAGTATACCATCCACATTCACATCATGGGTAGCAGTGGAAGTTTCAGGAGGTAAGCAGATGTGGTGGCATGGCTTTGCTGTCGGTTATGCATTGCAAAAGGCTAGCCCTTCAATTCTGAGGTATAGGTCCTTGAGCTCCCAGACAACATAATTAGATTGGAAATCTTGAGGGCTAGACACCCTTAAAGGAACATATATGTTAGGGTGCTCTGTAAGAGCCTTCACCGTAGCCACAGTGAAACCGATAGGTGAACTACCAAAAATTGAACCAGTGTGCATACCTCCACCTGCACAGCCAATCAACCTAAAGCAATACTACATACAAGGTGACTTGAAGGAGATTGTAGAGACAGTGCAGACACTGATAGAAACTAACATTTTCTGTGAGGCATGCAGCCCTTCAATGCTTTTGTCTATCCTGTGAAGAATTCAGATGGATCAAACCAACTGATGACTACCAGGAGTTAAACAAGTTGCCCCACCATTAGCAACATCTGTGCCAGACACAATCATCATTGTTGAAAAGATTACATAGACACCCAGTGAGTGGCATGCAGTAACTTATTTAGCATATACATAAACCTAATAATATTCAGTGTCACTGCTGATGAAGCAAAAGTGGCATATTTTCTATGCATCGTTAAAGTGAATCTAGCCACAGGAGAGATATACTATACTGTAGGTAACAGTGGATGAGGATCAAGTCAATGTAAAATTGATGAGGTTTAACCACTTGCCTGGCATGGTCGCATCACATGTGACCACACCAGGCAGTGTTTTACTTGACCTGGTTGCACAGGATGTGACCAGTTAGATAATCAGTGTAAGCAGTGGCAGGGAAGTTTCCCTCCTCTGCTGCTGTCAGAGGGACCGGAAGGTCCCTCTGCCTCCCTGCATCCTGCCCACATTGTTCCCATGCTGTCAATTATTGCTGATCGGCAGGGCTGGATTAAGCCTTGGTGATGCGCGGGGAACTTAAGACAGGGGGGCCCCGATGGAAGGTGGGGGATGTATATTAAATAGTGTATGCCTATCAACATGTCCCATTCCAGGAGGGACAAAATGCTCTCTACCTGGACTTCCCACTTAATATATGATTGGCGTCACCTGTGTTGAACTATTTAATCGATAAGAAAGGTACTTCAACACAGGTTATTGCAATCATAAATTAAGAAGGAAGTCCAGGTAGAGAGCATTTTGTCCCTCATGGTGGGAGGTATAGATTGTGTATATTAAATTTAAACCAATGGTGTATATTAATTTTAACTAATACTGGGTACTGTTTATAGCTTCACCTAATTGACAGACAACTATTTTATAAACTTTTCTTGTAGTGGAACAAAGATAACATAACCTAAAAATACAAATAGAAAAATAAAATAATTTATCTTGTCATATGCAAGAATAGCAGCATCCTCTGTACTACTTACACATTGGGACAGGACTCAGGAGGATTTTCTGTGTGTGTCTCTATCTCTAGACCTAAATGGTTTAGTTGCATAACAGGTTACACAGGACTCAGACACCCAGGCGGGGAGGAGGAGAAGCTGGGATCCATGTGTCACTTACAGCTCTCTCCACTCTCCTATCTCTCCTCTGGTCAGAAAGCTCTGTCAGTACTGTAGCTCATGAAACATGATATTCCTGTGTCTTTGCCTGTACTGTATACTGCCCTGCTTGCTTTCTCACTGTTGGTTCTGCTGCTGCTTTAGAGGGAATGCTAGTGATGTCAGTGTGCTCTGGCCAGGGGGGCCCGAGGTACAGTATGCCCTGCATCCCCCCCTTAATCTAGCTATGCTGATTGGTCATCATGGCAGGATCCCCCCCCCCCCCCAGCTTCTGCAGACAATAGTAGCCACTGGGGAAGTGTAAAACAACCTCCCCAAGCCACCCTCAGCCCCCCACCTGTGTACAATGTGGCTGTCTGGGCTCTAAAAGGTAAAATTGTGATGATCACGATGTTACTGATGTTCTGATGGTCGCAAAGTTACTGACCGATGTTTCGATGTTTGAAAAAATATTTCACATTTATTATTATTTTTTTTAACTAAAAGCATTTTGCATAGGGTTAAATTCATGTTCTTCGCCTAATTCACTCATTAAAAAACAATTTCTGAGCAGCTTTTAGGTGAAAAAATTGTCAGTTAAGTGGTTAAAAGAGTAGTAGACCACCAGCATCAGAAAAACAATACAGCACAAAAAATAGACCCTATCCACCAAGGCACAAAGTGTCATGCTTCAGCTGATGTGTCAGAAGTTTGAAACTTTACATCATGTAAGGAGCAAGCACTGTACAAAGCCAACTGTGTAACCAAATGCAGCCCTCAGAGGGAGGTGGATACTTGGCACAAAATATAAGTGGTTTTAAACTTTGCTCAATGATGGGTATAGAGTAGTTTAAGAAAGGCGGGGATCAAAAGTAGATTTTTACCTTAATAGAGTATTTTGTTAAAATTGTCAACAAAAAATAGAAATGTGCAAAATAAAAGGATTTTTGTTCTTATGTAAAATCATTTTCTGTAAGTCCCTTGGGTGCTGTACATTGGGAACCATTGGGGAATAGTGGGTGCACATAGAGTGGACCCACAATACCTCAATGTTTACGAAATGTCTCTCACTTAAAGGACTAAGAAATTTTTTTTAAACTATTAAACTAGATAAACCTATAACTGTTGCAAAAACTGAAAGTAATTGTTTTTCCAACCTTAAAGATTGTTTAGTGAAAACCTCAAATATGTTTAATCCTTAATAAAAATTGCAATTGACCACAGATATAAGATGTGGTCATTTAAAATCTTTAAGTCCCAGACAAAAAAGAAAGAAAATGGAGTGTACTCTATAACATTATGTACTTTATGCATATGTAGTTTAATATGCATACAAGGAGCACAATTTTAAAATAAAACAGTCCTGTTTGGTGGATTGCTGCAGAGATGATTGTCCTTCTGGAAGATTCTCCTCTCTCTGCAGAGGAATGCTGTATCTCTGACAGAGTGACCATCAGGTTCTTGGTCACCTCCCTGACAAGGGCCCTTCTCCCCCGATCGCACAGTTTAGATGGCCGGACAGCTCTAGAAAGAGTCCTGGTGGTTCCAAACTTCTTCCATTTATGGATGATGGAGGCCACTGTGCTCATTGGGACCTTCAAAGCAGCAGATATTTTTCCATACCCTTCCCCAGATTTGTGCCTCAAGACAATCCTGTCTCGGAGGTCTACATACAATTCCTTTCACTCCATGCTTGGTTTGTGCTCAGACATGCACTGTCAAGTGTGGGACTTTATATAAACAGGTGTGTGTCTTTCCAAATTATGTGCAATCAACTGAATTTACCACAGGTGGACTCCAATTAAGCTGTAGGAACATCTCAAGGATATTCAGTGGAATCAGGATGCACCTGAGCTCAATTTTCAGCTTCATGGCAAATGCTATGAATACTTATGTACATGTGATTTTTTTCAGTTTTTATTTTTAATAACTTTGCAAAAATCTAAAAAAAACTTTTTTCATGTTGTCATTTTGGGATATTGTGTGTAGCATTTTGAGGGAAAAAATGAATTTATTCTATTTTGTAATAAGACTGTAACATAACAAAATATGGAAAAAGTGAAGCGATGTGAATACTTTCTGGATGCACTGTATGAGAGCATATAATCTATTAAAAAGGCGCATGCTTAGAGTGGAGACATAGAGCATTGATGTTTGTCTCTGGGCTTGTGGCAGCAGATTTGAGAGAGAGAGAGAGAGAGACAAGTAGGCTTTAATGAACAGGCAGGTTTTTAAGGGAAATTTGAAGCATTGGAGGCTGGCGGATATACTGATTGGATGTGAATGTGTGCACTATAGATGTCGAGCAGCATGAATGAAGTATTGGAGATACTGTAGGTCTGTGATGAGGTAATCACTTGGGATTTGAGGTTTTGGTCAATGGAGAGGGTAGAGAAAGAGGAGATGTGGGTGTAGGAGAGGATGACATTTTTAAATTGGTATTGTATTGATGATTGATAATGCACTTAAGTGATCAGAGGAGGGTGAAAGGAAGGCCAGACTGAAGGAGGTTACCATAGTCAAGGTAATGAGAGAGTGTATGAGTTTTGGTAATGTCATGAGTAAGGAAGGGTCTCATGCTGGCAATATTTCAAAGCTGGAAGTGACAGGCTATATACAGGGTTGTATGTGGAGAGGGATTAAGTTGTAGAAAACAAGTACAGTATGACAAATAGTTAACTGAGTAATGTGTCTTAGGGGTACAGTTACTAAGGTAAGTGGAGATGTTGCCCATAGCAACCAATCAGTTTCTAGCTATTATATTCTAGAAGCAGCTAGATAAATATTAAGTGAAATATGATTAGTTGCTATGGGCAACATCTCCACTTCTAAAAAAAACTCACATCTTAGTAAATATACCCCTTATTGTCCACAGAAAGAGTGATGTGCACAGGTCTGGACAATCTAAATCAGAGCCGTAACTACGTGTGTGCCAAGTGGGCTTGGCACACAGCGCAGTTGCCCTGAGGGCGCAACGGCCAGCGGCATGTAATGAGTCAAATTGACTCATTACATGCCGCCTCTGAAGTCTCTGCGCCGTGCGCCGCGCTGTGAGGATAGAAGACATCTGCGCCGGGCAGCGGAGAAGGAGGAGGGAGGGGGAGCAGGGAGCCGCAGCAGCGCTATGTTATTGGTAGTAAGCGCCGCTGCAGCATCCCCCTCTCCTTCCGTATTGGCTGCCGGGCAGCCAATACGGAAGGAGAGGGGGATGCTGCAGCGGCGCCTACTACCAATAACATAGCGCTGCTGCGGCTCCCTGCTCCCCCTCCCTCCTCCTTCTTCTCACCTCACTGCGTGCACCGAGGTAGCTGCACGAGGAGCCTGTGACTGTCAGCGGGGAGAAGGTAAGTATATCCCTCTCTCTCTCTCTCTCTCTCTCTCTCTCGACACTGGCTGCCGCAATGTGTAAAAAATGGGACTGGCTGCCGCAATGTGTAAAATGGGACTGGCTGCCGCAATGTGTAAAAAATGGGACTGGCTGCCGCAATGTGTAAAATGGGACTGGCTGCCGCAATGTGTAAAAAATGGGACTGGCTGCCGCAATGTGTATAAAGGGGGCCTGGCTGCCGCAATGTGTAAGAAGGGGTCCTGGCTGCCGCAATGTGTAAAAAGGGAGACTGGCTGCCGCAATGTGTAAAAAGGGGGACTGGCTGCTGCAATGTGTAAAAAAAGGGACACTGTCTGCTGTAATGTATAAAAGGGGCTCTACCTGGTGTAGTGGCGCTACTGTGCAGCGTAATTTGAATAATGTAGACTACTGTGCACCGTACTATGAATTGCTATTATTTTGTGGCCATGCCCCTTCCACGCGAAGCCACGCCCCTATAATTTTTGGGTGCGCCTGCGACGCACACTGCCCCTTTTTTACATGGGGGGGGGGCGCCACTGTCGTTTCTTGCACACAGCGCTAAAATGCCTAGTTACGGCACTGATCTAAATGATGGGTTCTCTTTCAGACAGGTTGATCTTAAGATAACACTGACACATGTATGAGGATGTAGTAAAGAGACAGCTGGACACATGAGAGGAGAGATGGGGGGATTTAGATTTGGGTATTATTTTCATAGAGGTGACACCAGAGTTTGAAGAAGTTGATTAGCTCACAAAGGAAGGAATTATGCAGAGAGAAGAGCAAAGAGCTAAACAGCTCAGACTCATGGGTAATATTGTATTTGACAGGCAGTGTTTATAACCCAAAATCACTCCTATATACTTTCTCTTACAGTGTCCAAAGGTGATTTTGTACACTAAGAAAGTGAAACTCAGCCGTTTGAACAGATTTTCACACTACATTTTTTAAAATACATGTATAGCTCCCTATGCTGCAAAATGGTATAGTAGTATGAGGACAATATAAGTCAGTGCCTCTGGAGATGGCAGGAGCCTCAGAACAAGTACAGTATATATTATGTGCGTTTACCAAAGAGGTTTTACAGAAATGCAATAAAATAAAGGTTAAATCTGCAATTGAGACCCTTAAGGTTTGTAAAAGTTACCCTTAAAACTATTTTTTCAAAGAGTTATCAAGTACACTTTTAGAATTTGTGAAAAAATGTTTTACTGATACTTTTATTATTACATTTTCTTCTTCTTATCATTATTAATATTATGCTGAGTTTAGAACTATTTTAAATACAATAACACATTGCTTGTATAAAACTATTGCAAAATCAATCCACTTAGTGTAGACTGTACATTATGAACTTTATTCAAGATAATCTGCTTCTTTTAAACTACTACTGTACTTTAGCCATAATTTAAATAAAATGAAACATTGTGACAAGATAATAGTCTTCTATTTCCCTATTTTAAATGTTTTGCTTTGAAAGATCATTACCCTGTCACAACATTTCCTTGAAAATTACATTTTCTTTCTATTATATGAAATGATTTAAGGTTCGCTACAAGAATGTAAGTAAAATAATGATGCTAATAATAAAAAATGAAATAGCTCTAGGTCTGCAGTCATCCAGAAGAAAATAAGTACCTAAGAAGAGTCAGTTAGTCTCCACTAATGATCTTACTTGTGTATTGTGATGGCACAAAGCAGGTGATTTTATCTTTTGATGTTTTCAAAGGTGTATTATAACAGTTGTTTATTACCTATTACAGTTCAATTGTTTCTATAAAGTCTAAATGTTCTTCGTTGGAAAATCCCAGTGTATTGTACTGTGCTTGGTAAACTTTTCTTTCTACTGTATGTAATTTATTTTAGCAATACTACAAAACAGTACAAAAAAAAGACTGCTTTACAGTATAGGTTCATTATAATTGACTAATTAATTGGCATCAATTACTTAGTGCTGTACAGAGAGAATATTCTTATTCACGTCAGTTCATGCCCCATATGAGCTTACATTTTAATTTTCCTAATACACAATTGCACACATTCTAAAATAAATTTAGTTAGCAACAACTTAACCTACCACTATGGGGTATATATCCTAAAGTGCAGGTTTTAAGAAGTGGAGATGTTGCCTACTGCAACCAATCAGATTCTAACTTTTATTTTCTAGAAGGAGCTAGTTAAATGATAAGTAGTATTTGATTGGTTGCTATGGGCAACATTTCCATTTTTAAAAACCCGCCCTTTAGTAAATATACCCCACTGTCTCTATGTCTGGACTATGGGAGAAAACCTAGGCACCCAGTGGAATCCCATGCAAATTCAGGGAGAACATGCAAACTACAAACATACAGTACAGCCTTAGTTATGTATTTTAAAGCTGCATGTTAGATAAATGCAACTGAACATTCAATAAAATAATTTGACTGCATTAAGCTAAGAACTAATCTTTAAACTGTTTGTTGCTAAGATTGTTTTGGCATTTTTGGGGATGGTCAAATTCCAATATCAATATCCATAATTATTTATGCAGTACCCACACAAATTATATCTTGGATTATTATTATTTTATTTTATTATTTCAAAAGATGTTGAGTTTCAAGAAAGTTGCATTATACAGTACTTATTTCTCCTCAAAAGTAAAATTAATCTACCCAAAATGGCCAAGAATTTATAGTACTTTTAATTTAAAATGCCAAAAAGCGAACTAAAAACAAATGTGTGAGTTGTTTTTCTTTTATGTAAACACCACCAGGTAATATGCTGTTCTTTCTTCTGTATTAATTCACTTTCACACAACAGCAAAAATGTGGGTTTTACACACAGGTTTTCATTATTACTTCTGCAGTTGAATATAATAATGCATTTTTTGCTTATTTAAATGAAAAGCATAAAATGTGTAGGAATAATATAGTAGCTCAGTAAGGTCTATAATTTTGAAAACTTGATAATTTACCACTGGCTGCCAAACATTAAGGACGTATAATCCCTGGGCTCTGCAGACTACTTGTGCCTATCACCGTCCTTCCTCCCCATGTTTTATTGCACTTTATCTGGATGCACATTCTTCTGATTACTATTTGTATGGCAACCCTGTTGAGCCATTCATCTGGGCTCTGGGACCGCTGCTTCCCCGGGAGCAAGGTCCCTCCACTGCTCCACCCTAGGTATGCAAGGTCTTGTGCCTGGGTTGGCTTTGACCCTCCACTGGGATATTGTCTCCTGTGTCACAGACAGCTCTACTCTCCGGGCCGACCTCACCTCCTGACTGTGACACCACAGCTCTGTTTCTCTTGGATACCCTTTCACATGCTGCAGTATCTCCAGTTGCCACCCATGCTGCATGTGTCAAACCTGTCTGCATCACAGACATCCTAAACTGAACTGGGAAGGCCCCTGCTGTTGCTATCTCTCTGCCAGGGCTGACAATGTCTCCACTACACTGTATTCCTGGAATCCTTGTGCCACTAGGTGCTGCTGATCCCCTGCTTCCACAGAAGAGACACAATTTCCAGGGTCTGCTCCACCCATAGAGCTGCTACTAGTGGTCTGGGTGAGTCAATGCCTCTCTTGTGTTTATTTACTATCCGGGGACTGTTGCTGGTGTGCAGGGACTGCTCCTACTTAATGCCTTCTGCATGTGTAATATAGCCACTGTCTATCATCAGGTCCAGTGGTGAGTACATGTGACTGTAACCCATATACTGCCATGCTTCCACTCACTTGAGTTGCTTCACCAAACTTTATACTGCCCACTCCCTCCTATCTTCTAGAGTATTTAGTACCTGAACTCCCAATCTTTTCCTGACACCTGTGAACTGTACATAAATTCACTCTACCCTTAAATACTCTATCTGCAGACCTGTTTGTTTTTTTGTTATGCCAGTGACACCTTGTGGTGAATTCAGGAACAGTTGTTATACATCTAAATACATAGTGAATCTGGCCACTGGTGAGGGTGCTCAACTCCATGTTTCCCTCCTCAGACCCTCCATACCGATACTCCTGGTGGCATGAACACATGTTGATTCATGACTGTCACCTGGTTTTACAGGCCCACCACTCAGTATTGTCATTTACGGGGTCTGGATTGCCTTCTTCCACTGCTCTTTCCTAACCCCCTCCACTCTGGGCTAGCTATGGGGTCTGCTACTCAATCTCCCCATCTGCCAGCCTCCAATGTGACACCAGCAGTTAACTCCACCTGTGGCCTTATGTATGCCATGGGTGGTGATAAGCACCCATGCTCTCTGTTTGCTATGCCATTACACTAATGTGATACTTTGAACTTTGTCATCCACTCTTCTCACAGTGCTTACCTTTACATATAACTTCTCATTTTTTAATGGGCAAGGAAAGGACAGGCTCACAGAAAAAGAATTTCCAAAAACTTTGTGATAATTCTTCCAAAAAGAATTTATGATCTTACCTATTTCACATACTACAGATTTTCCTGTTGTGCTATTGGGTTCTACCCTACATTCCTCTCCTATCATTAACACTGCTTCCACATCTGGCAATCTAGATAACCATATGTGTCAACTGTGTGGTGAAATCGTGCAGATTTTGTTATATGGGAAAGATGTTCCTTTCCAAACAGGATATGCAATCACAAGTTCTGGCTGCATAAACCTCTCCAGACCCAGATCTCTTTTTGCAAAAAGAAGATATCCTTTATATGATCCATAATCTGGATGGTGTGGAATTTAATGCTACCTGTCTACAGATCTTCCAAGACCTCTTGTCGTACACTCTCTAACAGCAGAGGTTGTTGACGTCTCTTACGGAGGCACTCCTCAAAAAAGAACTCCAAAATAGATGGGGATTTCTATTGCGCCTTGTTATAGGTGTGTTAAGTTTGAGGAGACCCAATGGGTAGATTTCCAGAAATGTACTTCAACAAACAACTTGAATATATAAATATGAATTTATTGTATACTTAGCTAAATTTATTAATCAATTCAGTAGATGTTCAATACATTAATCACATCAGAATACTCAGGAGCATCACCCTCTGTGTCTAGAGGCTGAGTTATATTCAGATAATTCTGGCATTTTCTGTAGTTAATGTTCATCCAGTCAGATCAAGGCTGATTTAACATTGACAATTTCTATATTCTTATTTCTGCTGGAAAACTCATGAAAAAGCAATTTCATTAGTACAAGGGTCAAATGAGAAAATATAGATAAATGCTAAGAATATATATTTTCCCAAACTTGTCCTTAAAAACCATATTATACTAATAACAAACACCAACCACCTTTCTATAGATATAAAATAAAGCACTTATATACTAATCAAAGGTAGTTAAAAAAATGAATTGTGTATAGTCAGTATACAACCTGACATGTAATGGGTAACTAGTACTATCTTCAGTATGTTTACTCATTCTGTTCTTTGTATTAGGTGCTAAACTGCCTGAAAGCATGATATTGAAAATAGTGAAACTTATATTTTTGTATCACTCCTGCCACTTCACCCTCTGCTCTCAGGTGGTTTTGCACCATATACCTTGCAAGTTATATCATCTATCAGTTATCAACTTAACATTTTCTAAACTAGAACAAAATTTACCTATTAACTATATACCAGATTTAATCACCAAATATATTGTTAAAAACATAAACAAAGCATCCCTTTTAAGTGTAGAATTCCTATGAGCAACCATTAATTTGTTGTATTAAATCAGGATATCATATTCTGGATCATTGTGAGATTTCCTTAACTCCTCCTTTATCTTTGGTACTTGTTTGATATGATAGATATATATATAATAAAAAAGGCTGATAAGGGAGGTGGCCTTGTGGTCATGGATCGATCATTTTATATGAACGAGGCCCAGAGACAGTTGATAGGAAGTTTTATGCCATCCTGGATAAAGATCCTACATCTAATTATGTAAAGGAATTGAAGATCACACTAGATTTGGCTATTATGAAAGGGATTATATCCAGAGACGAACATTGTTTTCTGCTTCCCACTTTTTCCACCACTCCCACCTCTTATTTTCTTCCCAAAATTCACAAGTCCCTCACTGCACCCCCGAGATGCCCTATTATTTCAGGCATCAACTCCCTCACGTCCAACCTTTCATTTTATATAGACACTTTCCTTCAACCCAGGGTTTTCTCACTGAGATCATATCTTAAAGACACCACAGACTTTCTTAATAAAATTCAAGATATACAATGGAAGGAAACCTATGCCTTTCTAACTTTAGATGTACAGGCTCTCTATACACATATTCCCCATCATATAGGATTGGATGTCTCTAGAAAGCTGAGGGCCGATAATTATCTTCGTGAGGTACACCAGATCCTTCTTATAGAGTTCATTTCCTTTTTTCTTTTAACAAATTATTTTTTGTTTGCAGACACCTACTACCTACAAACTACTGGTACGGCCATGGGGACCAGGTTCGCACCCAGCAATGCCAATCTATACATGGGTGACTTCAAGAATGCCCATGTGTGAAGTGACAGCTGGGAGGAGGGCCTGGTCTTCTATGGTCTTTACATTGATGATTTATTCCTTATTTGGGATGGGGATTTAGCTTCAGCCACATCTTTTGTTACACATCTCAATTCCAATCAGTATAACCTCACTTTCACCTCTTCCTACAGCAGGAATCAGGTGGATTTTCTGGATCTGACCCTAGTAATAAATGTTAATAAAATTGTTACATCCAACTATATTAAACCTGTTAGCACTCACTCCTACCTGCACTATAAAAGTACACATTATGCACCTTGGAAAAATAATATCCCAAAAGGACAACTGATGCATCTTAGATGAAATTGTACTGATTCAGAAACTTTCCTGACACAGGACAATGACCTTGTAGATTCTCTTAAACAAAGGGACTATCCAGAACACAAACTTTAACAAGCACTAAAAGAAGTTCTAACCATGGATAGACAGAATCTGCTCCAACCAAAAGGGAAGGAGATCCATAGACAGAGCAGACAAGATGACAGGATGAGAGCTTTTATTTGTAAATACAACTGTGCCCATGAGATAAAAGATAGCATAAGAAGGAACTACAGGGTTCTCAAACAGGACAACATATTAGGAGATATTTTACCCCCAAAACCTCAAGTAATCTATACAAAGAATAGATCACTAAAATCAATACTAGCACCCAGTCATCTAAAAGTTCCCAATGAGACGAACTCCCAGGGAGGATCCAAGTGGCTTACAGATAAACCCTTGGGTTTCCATAAATGTTGCAAATTTAGATGCAATATGGGTTCGCATATGGAACGTAAGACTACTCTTGTACCATTACCACTGTCCAATGAAATATACAATTTGAAATCCTTTATGAACTGGGATTCCAAATTTGTAATCTATTTATTGGTGTGTGGGTGTGGATTAAAGTATATTGGCAGAACAACCAGAGCTCTACACACCCATTTCATGGAACACTGCCGTAACATCCTTAACAAATATCCAACAAATAGTGTATCTAGACATTCTAACATAAAACATGCAAGCGACCCTTCAAGTCTATCCATTATCTGCTTAGAACATCTTGCAGTCACCCCTTAAGGAGGGGATAGATGCAATAGGCTATGCTCTCGGGAGGTCTACTGGAAGTTGAAATTCAATTCTCTCCATCCGGATGGCCTTAACAAAACTATTTAATTGAATTACCATCATCTAGATGTAAGATCCTCTTGGGAATAGGCTTTCATCTCTTTCCTGCCATCACTGCTCTTTTTTACTTATTGGTGACATTCTGGTGTATGGGGGTTCTTACTTAGAATCCACACACGCATTCCTGCTGGTGGTTCCGATTGGATCCCCCACACCAGATGTTCCCTCTAAAATAACCCAAATACACACAACTTATAATAAGGGTTTAACATAATTTGGGTCTGTTTGGATAGGGCCCATGTGTGACATAAAAATAAACACATATTGTCACATATGGCACATAAGGAACAAAATTTAACATGCAAATTAAATACAGAGAATGGAAAGTAACGAATGTGTAAAATGTATGAGGAAGAATATATATATAATACAAGAAATAAAATAGTCCACCTATATATGTATACATATATATTTTCTTTTTTTTCCCTTTCTTTCTCTGTTATATAAAATGAGTTGGGATTCTCTTGTGGTGATTCGCTCCTATTGTGCCCTTTGGTATCTGGATACCTGAATCTGTATTTCACCTGGTATAGAAAACATCAATTCATACATGCAGGATGCATCTAAATAATCAAATAATTAATTCATGCATACTAAGTTTAATTTTGCTTATTATAAAAACAACCATTTCTGTCCAAGGATCATAAATATATATTTTCTATATATTCTTTATTGATGTCTCTGTTTGCTGTCTGCCCTATGCTCTAGAATTTCCTCTCTACAAGACCGAGCTCCCTGAACACATGATCCGCACTATCTAATCAGTGCACCATCACTCCCAGTCATGTCATATGGTCACATGACCGGACTATTCAACAAACATATGGGTCATTTCTGATGAACAGATTGGTGGACCCAGGATCACATGGTCGGAAGAGATAAAGTGACTTGAAAATACCTGAAAATATATGTTTTTTAATAAAGAATACTGCTGTTCGTTTTTACTTCAATTTATTTCATATAAATAAGAAGACCATGTAGGATTGTTCGGTACCTTTACTGTTATAATTTTATTGGATGGTTTGGTATTAGACATTATTAAATTGCCATAGCTGTCACCAATTCAGCTAATTAAGGGGTTATATAAGGAGACCCAGTCACCCATTACAAAATATGCTCCTGAGGAAGCTGGATGCTCTGGAACCAGCATTACGTGTATAGCCTGAGCCTTTCCACTCTGCTGTGATTTTAACTCCTGCTACATCTTGGCACACCCTTGGACACCTGCTCCATTTTGAGACTTTGCACTACAGCACTTTAAATTCTAGATCATCCTTCCAGCCATAATTGGACTCCACCCAAGGCTGATGCTACATCATCGGATCTATGCTTCAACATATCTGGTAAACCCATTGTATACCTAGTGACTGTTTATATGGGAAAGTGTCCTAGCCAAGTTTCCTGAACTATACAGGAGTACAGAAGTGGAACTTCTCTTGTATTACAATATACATATACATCTCTATTGGTGGCAATAATCCATGTACTGTTTTTTGCATCTGCATATTTTAGAGAAGAGATTTTATTCTCTTTGTTATTTTAGATAATAAAATCAGATTATTTTAATTTTAAACCAACTGTCCATTCATTGTTTATGTAATTCAGCCAGCGCTGGTATACCCACCTGTTTTCTTGTATTTGCTTTGTATTAAGGAATTTTAGACCATCCCTATACCAGCTGGTGTTGGCAGTGTACTTGTAATATTTTACTTTGTGCAATATATGGTTCAAGTTCAATTTCCCATAATAATGTAGATGGAAATGCTGTGTCATCCATCTTGTGCAAATGTATTATCTCTATGGGGTCTTTCTATTTCAAGAAACTTCTCTCTGGCCATTGTCATCATAGGCACATCTCGAGTGAAGTCCTCTCAATTCCTCTTTCAAGCAGTGTAGAAGTAATCAGCCTGTTGGCTTAAGAACAATAGACAGTGTGAGATAAACCATTACCATAAAACAAAATAAACATTTCTTTATCCTACTGCTAATAACTCTTCTCCCTGTTTCTATTTCTAAACATTTCTTCTACACTATATTATCATAAATGTATGTGTTTGAGTACCAGAAAATATTCAGAAAAAGTTCAAGCTTTTACCACCCTCCAGTTAATAAAGCATATTTATATACATCCTGCTCTAAAAACCAGGGACGTGCAGTCAGGGGAGTCACTGCGTCATCGCCCTGCCACCTCCGGCTGACTCATATAAGTCAGCACGAGGCAGCGGCGTGTCAGTCCGATGGCGGAGGAGGAGCAGTGAAGAGATCCTGAAGAAAGATGACAGCAGAACTCCTGGATGGGTGGCGGCTATGCAAAAGAGCTTAGCAGCTGCCGCCCACCAGGTGAAGGCTCCAGATGCCCTGAGGAAGGCGGCAGCCATGCAAAAGAGCTTAAAGACTGCTGCCTCCTAGGTGAAGATGCCAGAGGAAGACGCCGGAAGCCCTGGGAAGGCGGCGCCCCTCCAGGTGAAGATGCTGGAAGCCCTGGGGAGGTGGCACCCCACCAGGTGAAGAAGCCGGAAGCCCAGGGGAGGTGGCGGCCATGCAAAAGAGCTTAAAAGCCACAGCAACCAGGTGAAGACCCAGTCTATTCAAACTTTTTTTTTTTACAGTGTGGTGTTTTATTTTAATATTTTCTTTACAGGTGGACTACAGGTGCCAGTGGGCACTTTATGTCTGAGCATGCTGTCACTTGTGGTTCTCCAAGTGCCAGCATGCTGAGGCAGGCTTGCTGGGACATGTAGGCTACCTGTAAAGAACAATATTAACATACAATGAACCCGGCACCCACCGCCACCAGGGGTGCGGGGCATAGCACTGGGCTATCAGCCGAGTGCTGTTTGGTGCTCGGGATGGGGGACCCCATTTTCTATTTTTTGGGGTCCCCACTTTCCGTGGACTTCCAGTCCTAGGCTGATTGGCTTGGGGGGGTTATTAATGTTATGGCAGGGGGTCCCCACACTGAGTGAGTGTCTCCCCTTCTATGGCATTATCCCCCCTGGCTGGTTCTTCCTGGTGCTGGTTTTAGTGATGTGTAGGGAAACTACACTTGGTTTTGTTTTGTTTTCCCCTCCATGGGGGGGGGGGGCTGTTAGCTGCCAGTGCCTCTCCAGCCAGTGACCTCATCGCACGTCACTGCTAAAAACTCAAGTTGCATATGCATGAACATTCCTGTTTCCTAAACAACACATCCGTTCCTTCAGTCATACTGATGTCAGTTTTGAGAATGGTATGAATCATAAAGAACCAATATACTCTAGTTTGTGTCTGTATAATGGGTGTCTGCTCGAAAGTTCTTGTACATCCCATAATAATAACAAAAAATAAGTCTTTAAGTCCTTGTCAACATCAGGATAGTCCCTTATCTTGTATCACTCTGCTTGAGACATCTTCACACCTGGATGATACTGTTTAGTAGCTGTTAAATACAGCATTCTTCTCCTACTTCTTGGCAACAAAACAAAAAATTCAAATTGCTTGTGCAGGTAATATTTCAAAGTTCATGTGCCCTTTTTCAGTGTCAGTGAAGATAGTCAACTTTTGCAACTGCTAGCAAATGTAGCAGTTTTCTGTAATATCAACCATGGTCTGGATAAAGGCAATCCCTCAGTTTTGAACTTGCTGGAATGAAGCTTCCACTCTTTCATGGCTTGACACCAGTATCAGTACTTGAACCCAGCATCCTAGCACCATCAGTGCTGTCCCTGTGATGACTTATACACCACACTTTGCACTCAGTTCTTGTGTCTGTACGCCATTCAAGACATAGGCGTGTACATCAGCATGTTCCATGTAAGCAACCGTCCATATAGATTCCCTGTCAGCAACCATCCACATAGGCTTGACAACTGTCCAGTTTTAAAAGCAAAGATTTACTGGGTTTATTGTCTTTGCAGCGGCTCCTGTCTGAAGACTTACAGTCTGTAAAGGTTGCTGCAGTGCTGCATCAGTAGTCCACACTTGGTCTTCATCTGTGAATGTGGCAAAATTATGCATAAACCTGTATTTCTCCAAATCTTCCAATGGTTCCTCTCCCGCAGAGATGTACTCATGGAGAAACCCAATTCAGATGGTTCTGTTATCTCTGACAACACTGGTTTACATTTGACAAATCCAGCAAGTAGATTTGCGGTTGCCATTGGTAACTGCTCATCTTTCAACAGTTTCAATACCATTGAATACATTCAGTACCAAACACAAAATCTGAACTAAGGGGAACATTTATTAAGCAGTGATAAGAGCGGAGAAGTGAGCAAGTGGAGAAATTTCCCCATCAACCAATCAGCAGCTCTGTATCATTTTATAGTATGCAAATGATAGCTGTTACTTCAGTGCTGATTGGTTGCCATGGGCAACTTCTCCACTGGCTCACTTCTCCGCTCTTATCACTGCTTAGTAAATGTACCCCTTAATCCCCAAATCAGTGTGTTTCTATGTCTCTGTTGCTCTCTATTATCAGACAGTTTGTCTGTAATGGGTTGCACATCGTAAACCTTTATCAGTGTGTTACCAACCCCATTGTTCAATGTGTATCTCCCATCCCATGTGTCATCATCAGCTGGTATACAGTTTTCATATAACCAGTTTGCTTTGCATGTTTGCCCATAAAACACATCTTGTTCAATTTTTTCAGCAAGAAACTTAAAATCACTTAGTATGTGTTCACCTCTAATTTTCTTAAAAGAATCTTCTCCTACCCCACATTCACACTTCTGCTCAGATTCATTGTTGTCCTTATCTATAGTGTAAATGTGCATGGTCATTTCTGTGTGGCAACTTTGTATCACAGTTTGGGCGGTGTCTGTGATATTCTGTGTTGTGTAAATTAAATCCCCTTTTCACACATGCAGTTTGTGAAATCTTGTGGGTATCAACATCAGCCCCTCCTACCTCTGAACAGCCCCCCTTGATTTCATCACCATCTGGGATGAAACTATGTGAGAGTGCTACAACTTCACACTGTTGTCTGTGAATTTCAACATCATTTGTTACATCTACAGTTTCAACTACATTCTGATCACCTACTGTGGTTTGTATACAGTTAGTGCAAACAAACTGATTAGGTGTCCCATCATTAATTTGTCTATTCTCTTGTGTAGGTGTGCAAGCAGTGTGTCTGACAGGGTGCAGCTGCCCTGTTACATCTTCCTCATATTCTACCTCAGAATCACAGTCTAACTGTTCCTAGTTTTGTGAGGTAATCAATGTACGTATCTGTACAGAATCATGTTTGGGCTTTTTACCCAGCTGTGTGTTACGGTTCACTATTTTTACAACACAATTTTCAAACTGTGTCTGCAATGCACTGGTACACTGTTCCTGGGACCATACACAGGTTCCCAGGACAGCATTTTGCTCCCGTAGTGCGTCTCGCTCTGTCTGCATCTCCTGTATCTTTAAGTCCATCTCACAGACAGCCTGTGCATGGATTTTCAGATTTTCAGTTATGACTTGACACACATTTTCTGAAAAAAATACTTAAATCAACATTCTGTAAATCTTCTAAAGAAGTTACAGTTCTAATTGGTTGCATGTATTTACCGGCAGTTTCCATAAAGTCATAACAGGGTCAGGAACTATTTAGACATGATGGAATACTTGCCCCTTTCTTCTTCTTTTTTTCTTTTTTTTTATTGAGGCAAATTCAGCATTACAATCGTCACAGTCGATATAAATATAGTACATAGAAATGAAATGAAGCGCCAAAAATACAATGACCGGTTAATGAAATGAACAGACTGTGGAAAACACACAGCAGGCAGTGTATGACTGTTAATATGTACACAAAAGACATAAGAAGTAAAATAATCATCAGATCTATAGTACTTGTAGTAAAATGATGCAATGCTCCCAACACCTATTTTCTAATTTTTCCAAACCATGTGTGAAATAGACATCACTGCCTTACCGCAGTGCACGCCCACAGAATAAACTACAGTTTACTGTAATACAACCTAAACATAACCGCAGCCTTCATACTGAAAATGATATGTCTATTATTATAATAAAACATAAAATACAAAACAGAGTATAAAAGGCATGAGTGTAATGGATACTGCAAATGCACGTAGGTAGTATAAGCAGAATCCATCATTGTAAGCCGGACCCTATCAAATTATACATAAACACTCAACAAACATTGGTGAATAGGCATCATGGAAGTGAGGCTTAAAGCCCATTAGAGCAAATGAGACAATAGGTCTGTAAGGTAACAGTGCTTAAGATGCCTTAAAACAAAAAGAATATTCTAATAGGGAGTGGACGGCAAATTATAACTAGATAACACATCTTGAAAGTGTCAATGTCTATAAGGCTTCAAAACCAAAGTGGTATGATGGCAAACTATATACTTTGTAACATTGCCTATAAGATTAATTAGAAATAAGGCAAACAAGCAAAAAGCATGTCAATACCTGAAAGATAGTTATCATCAATTGCCATAGTCAAGCCAGTGAAAATAAAATTATTTAGTAGAGAAGAGACAATAGGGTACAAATAAATAACATATTACTTATGAGACAGCACCTAGAAGGCCTTGAAACAAAGATGGTATATACACAGGGAGGCACTGAGGTAGAAAGCTACAGATCACAAAGAAGGCTACACATTGCTGTGTAACAGAATTAGAGAAATGTTGGTAGACCAATACAGTATTGGAAATCAAAGTAAAAGAACGGATTTTAGAATAAGCCTTGGCAGTATTGTATTGGGCCCAGTTATCCGTCACGCGCCAAAGGGAATCAAGAGCACCCAATCTATCATGACACAAGGCAAGAGCATTGTCGGGTAGGGGGACTCCCTACTAGCGAACCCAGTGAACTAAAATGCAGTTGGTGATGCTGGCATTTAGGAAGGCCAACCTCATTATGTAAGAAGGATGGGAGGATTTTTATTTGCTCTGTACATATTTGTGAAGGAGGAGTGACTCTAAAACTGTCTGTAACAACAGCTACAGTGGGTACATGATCAGCTGGAGACTCCATTTTAGTGACAGCAGTAGTTATTGTCAGCTCCAGTTTCTCCATCCACCTATCAATATGGGACAGAAGAGCCTGAGCGATGGCTTCTGCAAGCTCAGTCATAGATTGGGAATAATCAGAAAGCATTCTGGGACTAGACATTAATCAAACCCTGACAACCTGGGTATGAGAGGAGGGTCCAAAAACAACTTTAACGTATTATATGAAGTATAAGCGGGCCACTAAGTGTCTGATGTGGCTAGAAAACATACAGAATTTAACAGTGTCAAATGGGGAAGGGATTGCTATCCCTAAAGGCAAATGTAAGAACAATAAATGAATAGACAGCAGTATGTATATATGTGCAATAGAAACATACACATAGACAACAGTATAAAAACAAAAAACAAAAACAAGCCTATTCCAGGATGTGAGCAGAGTTAGTCCTCCCAGCACAGCAGATAGCAGATAAGTCACTCAAGAGGAGGAAAAGTCCAGGCAGAGAGAGGGGTCCGTTCCTAGCCAGCATCACTAGGACAGGCAGGACACAGGCTCCTATAGGCAGTTGCTGGCAAGAGGCACAGAAATTCCACAAGGGGACCCTCCGCAGTCGCAGAGACAACAGAGCACCACCACTCAGCAGGGTAGGAGACAGATGGTTGAGATCCGTACCACATCGGTGTCCACAGACAATGCCTTAGCTACAATCAGCTGAGAGCTGCAGGACCCGACATGGGGGAAAGTTCAGCTACTGCACCACCTCAGCGACAGGAATCCAGATCAAGGGCAAAGTGAGTCGCTCCCCACTATCTGAGTCCCGGAGCCCCTCTCCAATCCGGAGCAACAATCAATGATCTTATCAAGGTGGGGAGGCACTCCAATGGAGGCAAGTCGGCTTCACCAGTGGAGCATCCACTGGCTCAAAGCGGTAATTGGCAGTTCTGCGAGTGTAAGCAGCGGGTGAGTAAGAAGTGAGCCGTAGCACACGTCTGGGTCACCCCCAGATGACAGGTATCCATAGAAAACTGATCACATAAATAATGTGGCCAGGGACTCTGGCGAGTTAGCACTCCTTGTGTATCCGGACAGCAACCTGTCTCTAAGCAGAAGAGGAAACAGGTATCCTGCGGCAGATCCAGGGAAACAGGTAATCAACCAGATGTCCTGTAGTGAGAGAGCTTAATGAGCTCTCCTTGATTTTCACGCCCTAATGGCCGAGGGCGGTCATATATGCCGTGCTGTTGCAGGCTTGACTCCGGTGGAAGTAAAGAATGTCCAGACCAGAGACCAGGATCGGAAGTATGAAAAAGGCTTCAGTGAGTCCGTGGCCATCAGCAAAGGGCTGTTTTTAGATGAAAAATCCACTTTTTAAGATGTTTTAATTAACAGGGTCTGGAGCTAGTGTAAAATGTGGCCACTCTAGGTGCCCCACCCACCGGATGCCCCTTTCTTCTTACTGAATAACCTTTTAAACATTTTTCTTACAAAAAATATAGCACTTTCTGGGGGTTCAAATGAGGTATTCTACTTGGCTCTCCAACTGTTACCAGTGGGTTAAGTTCAAGGAGACCCAAATCGATGGATTCTCAGAAATTCAATTCAACAAACAACTTGAATATATAAATATGAATTTATTGTATACTTAGCTAAGGTTATAGATCAATTCAGCAGATGTTCAATACATCAAGCACATCAGAATACTCAGGAGTGTCACCCTCTGCGTCTAGAGGCTGAGTTATATTCAGATCATCCTGGCATTTTCTGCAGTCAATGTTCAACCAGGCAAATCAAGGCTGGTTTAACATTGACAATTTCTATCTTATATAGGCTGGAAAACAATAAATAAACAATTTTATTAGGATATATATATATATATATATATATATATATATATATATATATATAAATGCTAAGAAACAGTAGGGGGCACTGTTGACTAAATTTTTGAGTGTTTGAAAATACATATATTATATGTTTCATGCAAATTATATGGATTTAAGGCACAAGGTGAACAATTGTACCAGGATTTCAGAGCAAGCATTCTTGTATTGACATATGTCCAACTCCAAACACTTGTTTTGGTCTCATATAACCAGACAATGGACATTACCCTTGCTTGTAAAATATACCTGTGTCAGGAATACTGACACACGCAAGTAAACATCAGTTTGTCATAAATATATATATATTTATATATTTCCCTCGTAATATATATATATATATATAAGCCAAAGGAACAGGCGTCACTCGGAGACTTGCACAAAGTAGGTGAAAAATAGCCAGGTGAGTATTAATGATGTCAACGTTTCGGGGGACGCACCCCCTTCCTCAGGACACAACATACTAGTGTACAACAAAGTGAGACAAACTTAAATAGCTTACTTACCAGGACCCCGGCCGCCCCGCAGTGTCAGCGCCATCCCGGCGCACGCAACCCGCACTTCCGGTCGCGGCTCTCACCCGGCACAGGAAGTGACGTCGTCGCACCGCCGAGAACCGCCTCCACTGCAGCTGCGTACACAGAGGGACTGGTTACCATGGGAGCAGCGCACACACCGTTCATTCGGTGCGTGCGCTGTTGCCAGGTACAGAAACAACATCAACACAAATGCTTAAAACATCTCAATGAGCTGCATAACGAAACAAAAAAAGAAAGTGACAAAATGATGGACATAATTGGTTAAGACACACCTCGGATCTCTCCGTGTGTGATGGGTGATAAAAGTGCATACGATTTATGTATGGTACCTAGTGAACACTTAAAATAACTAAATAAATGAAGAAATAAAAAATAAAAAATTTACGCACCTCAAAGATTCAAATATGCTGTTGAGGAAATTATTGGCTTTTGGGCAGATGTAGCTAGCCTCTATACCTGCATTCCGCACCAGGCGGGTACATTGGCAGTTAGGCGGTTGATCACACATAACCCTGCATACACTGGGCCAGATTTTAACCTGTTTATAGCATTGTTGGAATTCACATTGACCCATAATTATTTTATTTTCAATGGTCAGTTCTTTAAACAAAACATTTTTTTATATATTTATATTTTTTTTATGTACACATTAATACTTTTTCTAAAAATAAATGAGTAATTTTCTTTTAAAGCCTATATAAAATTGTATTTTTTATTTTTCACCATTATATATATATATATATATATATATATATATATAGTGTGAAGATATGGCGGCGGCACTCAATCAGACTTAGCAACTGCAGTTAATAGATTTATTATGCCAACATGTTTCGGGGATTAGACCCCGTCCTCAGGTCCTCGTTTGTCTGGCCCTGAGGACGGGGTCTAATCCCCGAAACATGTTGGCATAATAAATCTATTAACTGCAGTTGCTAAGTCTGATTGAGTGCCGCCGCCATATCTTCACACTACATAGTGGAAAGGAGTTTCCACCAGGAGGGCACCGCAGCAAATACATCACCTATAAGGGAAGTGCCGGGACTATTTGCAATTTATATATATATATATATATATATGTTTTATAATTCATAGAGTCTTCCTGTAATTGTTGTTTTATATATAAAAACACCAGTGGTCGCCGAACCCCTAACACCTTATAAACCATCCAATACTTTGTAGCACCTTTAGGGACTGGCTGAAGCTCTGACTTTTTTATTTGAGAATTTTCACCATCACATGTGGCGCTGTACTTTCGTTTTATATATATATATATATATATATATATATGTATATATATATTTATTTCCCCCTACTGGTCCTATTAAAAACACCATATTATATTCAGAATAATCACCAACCACCTTTCTAAAGATATAAAATAAAGCCCTTATATAATAATCAAATGAAGTTAAAAACATTAATTAATTATAGTCAGTATACAACCTGACATGTAATGGGTAACTTGTACTATCTTCAGTAGGTTTAGTTATTCTATTCTTTGTATTAGGTGCTAAACTGCCTGAAAGCATGAGATTGATAATAGTGACTTATATTTTTGTATCACTCCTGATAGCCCTTCAGGTTTTTTCCATGCTTGCAGACTTCTCACTTCCCAGGCTCCCTCAAAGTGTCCTGATTCCTGATTGGAATTGGATACCACTTCTCTTCCTGATTGGCTGGCTCTTTCTTTCCCAAAAAACATGCCTTCCGGTCTTCCAAGGAGAGTCTGGTAGTAGCGGGTTCAACCGTCCCAGAAAGAAGTGTAGAGGAGAAGATTCTGCATTTGTGGCTAACCTTTCTTCCCTAACTATTATACAGCTGATTTGCTCTATATTTTTGTTTTATTACTCTGCTGTTCTTTCTCTTTTTTCTTTGTTTTATAATGTTACTACAGTGAGTCACTATAGTATGTCCTCTTATGTGACTTCACCTAGCTATACAGTAGTTTATAGTCTCATTCTAGCTTACCCACACTGTTAGTCTGCTGGAAGTTTTACTAGGTCTTTAAAGTACTCTGGCCCTTGGTTTCACTATACTTTTTGTGTATTTTACCTGACATTATTTAGTTAGACTACTTGCAGCACATATTGCTTATCTGTTTGTGGGGAAGGCTCTACTCCACAGTTACAGTATATGCCTTATCTTGAAATTATAAATACCTTTCAATTTTTACCTAACAACACTGTTTATTTTTGTCTATATTGTTTGTCTTTGTTCCCATGACAAGGGTCCCCTGGTGGTTCCCTTTATGTCTGGATACAGTTTTCAATGTTTGCATTGTTCTGCTGTACCAACATTGATTCGATATAGGGCTCTGCCGAGTTAGACTGCTGGTGAGTGAAGGCATGATAGTGTAATTTGCTGAAGAACACAACACATCGAATTTTCCACATGGAGAAAATTAGTGTTATCTAGAGATTTGCCATTTCCTCTAATCTCTTGGACTCTTTGCCACCTACCTCTCTGGCACTTATGCCTTTTGTGCTCCTTTGTACCAACCCCTCTGCCCCGTCTCATACTATTTCCCTCAAATATAATCTTCTTTTTGAGGATGAGAGTTTACTCCTTCTACATTTTACTGAAAAACGGGACTTTTAGATTGGGGAGAAATTGGAGGAGGTTAACTGGTCTAAAATATTTCTCGAAAAAAAAAAAAATCCCTGTTGTGCCATTTGAACAAAGCTACAAAGTCAAGTTATCCCCTCCAAGGATTCTACAGCCTTTAGCAAAACACTTATACCTACATTTACTTAAGCCTCTCTATGGGGGTAATTCAGACCTGATCACTGCTGTGCATTTTCACACAGCAGGCGATCAAGTCCAAACTGCACATGCATATGCACGACAATGTGCAGGTGCATTGCATGGGTACAAAGCAGATCGCCGCTCAGCGATGGGTTTGTGCAATGGATCTGTTCACACGGTCAATCGCAAGGAGATTGACAGGAAGAAGGCATTTGTGGGTGTCAACTGACTGTTTTCTGGGAGTGTCTGGAAAAACGCAGGCATGTCCATGCGTTTGCAGGGAGGATGTCTGACGTCAATTCCAGTCCCGGACAGGCTGAAGTGATCACAGTGGCTTAATAAGTCCTGGGATGCGCAGAGACTGCATAAAATCTATTTTTACAGCTCTGCTACACATGCATTTGCACACTTGCACAGCTAAAATACACTCCCCCTGTAGGCGGCGACTATCTGATTGCAGTAGTGCAAAAATCACTTGCTAGCGATCAGGCCTGAATTAGGCCCTATGTTTTCTCCAGGCTCTCTGGCCTCTCTGGAAAGCTCTGTCCTAGAGAATGCCTACAAGCATATTAAAAGCTATCACTATTAATTTGCTTCTGGATTCAGTGTTATCGTGAACACTGAACATTTCCGGAGGATCCCTCTCCAGTAAAATGGTTTTGGAGGATCCCTCTCCAGTAAATATTTGCCAAAAGTAGCTCATAGTCTACTATGAGCTAATACCATCTTTAGATGTCAGTAGCTGCCGAGGCCAAGCTCCAGAATGCTTGGGGGGTACATTTGTGGTTGGAAATGGTGGTACTGGGGCAGATATATGGAGATATGTGCTGCAATCTCTGCTTTTTATGTCTTAGATACATTTAGATTTTGGTAGGGTTTACTGCAAAAGAGCTATAATAGTAATAGGCATTTCCCCTTTGTTTAATGAAGCCAGGATGCAGGAGACCCGGGTATTAGAAACCCCATTTTTGAAATGTATAATTTTTTTCTGTAGCATAGGGTGCTGATGTTTGTTGCTCTCTAGAAAATAATGAACAAATGAGCATATTGTTTGATAATAGGCAACTACCCTTCTTTAAGTCAGTGGTAGCTACTAGTATGTAGATGCTATGCTGAGGGAATTAATATGTGTATTGTCCTTCCCCATCTTCCAAGTCTTCTAGGATTTTTGCAGTGCAAGTTGATAATTTCCAGCCATTTAGAAACTACAAAATTTTAAAAAGTGGACTCTCCTTTTTTATAAAAGGGTTCTACTGAATTTATTGAAGCCATGATGGAAGATATAGTCCATGATTCCTTTGGGTAAATTTAATAAATATCTACTGTATTTTGACCAATTTTAAATCAATTCAATGTCGATATTGTGTTTTAGGGTCCTTATCACATATTTACTGCAGATGATTTTTTACATTGTTTTCTAAAAATAGACATTCTCCAATGTGTGACCATGAGGTTTCCAGTTTACTGAAACTTTGATGGGCAACAGAATATATTGCACCATGGAGGGAATACCTGTGAAACCCAGAGTAAAATAAAAAAACAAACTGTCCCTAGCCTTGTGGTAATAAAGGTCTGACTACACTTGCACCCTCGAGACAGTAAAAACATGCATAAAGTGTTCTTTCCTCTTTTTGTGCATTTTTCTCTGGTAATATATTTTATTTGCATTGCTATGTGAATAACATGCACAAGCAGACTCTGCTGATTAAAATGATATGCTGCATGCCTTTATACTGTGTGCGACTGCTGTTGTATCTGCATTTGAAATGCTATGCTACAGTGTTTTTTCTCAAATTTTTAGCAAAAAAATACATCCAATGTTAGCAGAGTTGTATGCGACCTGCTAGCTCACTCATGCCAGTCTTCTTGCGGTGCATTGCGTATTGAGGATAGCTGTATGAGGACACATCTTCTCTCCTGGATCCACAGACTAAAACATTTCCTCATACTGTTCACCACATGATCTGTATATGCAAGACTATTAACAATACCTAGACTCTCCCTGAATTGGTCTAGGGTTGGATTTTCAGGTTTGTGGCTCAGAATTAGTGGCTTCTCCATACAGTTTGAGCCATACAGTTCAAGTGGCCTTCACTCTAGAATCTTTTAAAAATAGGCTCAATACTTACCTGTTTACTTAAGCATTTCACTAATGTCCATTATAAAGCTTTTTTTTTATATTCGAGTATAATCAAGAGAAAAGTGTTCTATAAATAACATTATTATTAATAATCAAAGGACATCTGCTAACCACAGACCCAGGCTAAAAGGTCCATGGCCAAAGACAGATAAATATGGCTTAATATATCGGTTTCCAAGGTGCGGAGACCCAATTTAGCTGCATACAAACACATTATTTCTCAATTGCCAAGCCTAATAGTGTATCTCTAACTTTTCAGAGTTCACGCCCATAGAAATCTGACAATGCTACTGTCCTGAGAAACATGGCCAAGATTTTAGTAACGTCATCAGGCCAGTGACCAAGGTGAGATCATACCAATACACAAACACAGATATCCTACAGTCACGCCCTTTGTTGAGTAGATTGCAGGAAATATATATTTAATTAACTACATTTTATAAATTAGGTAGCCTTTTGCCCTTGTAAATTTTATTTTTCCAAACAAGTCCATAACATAACCTTTAACAGAACCAACTGCAACACTTAGTGACAGCAGTAGTGCCGTTGAAAGACAACATATGAAACAACTCTGTTTTCTTGTGTGGGTAAATGGTTCCACAGCACAAAGTAATCAGTAAAGAAAGGAAAACATAAAACATTATAAAATAGATGCTATAGATTCTTGTTACTCTTCAAATTATGTTGCAACAGACAAGTGCATTCTTTTATGCTGTATGGTATTTATAGTGTAACCTTGAAGGACAGTATCCTCTAGACATATTAATTTCATAAAAATAAAGTTTATTTTTAAGTAGCTTTCAGTAACTTTGTAGTCAGAAAGTTGTCCTTTTCCAATATGGATTATGCTGTTCTTTACAATTTCCATTTCTTTCATCTATTAACACTCTAATATTAGCATGTACAAAGGAAATGTATAAATATGTTCATATCACATAGAACTATGTTCCATTATTTGGCAGGAAAACATTTGTGTAATTGGAATTGGCAGGTACATTACCCAACAGACTTGGAGAGTGAAGGGGTGGCTACATGCAGAGAATCAAGTAATTGATAAATCCATTTACACTTCTAATTGTGTGTATGCAATGTCTTTATTGAAGTAAATGGAGAACAGTTGGAGAGAGGTGATATCTATTTAGCAATTACTTACAGTATACAAATAATGTAGGCTCACAGCAATATAGTTACCTTATATTTCTATTAAATTAACCATAATTAAAAATGAAAACTCATCCCACAAAAATGAAATTATTAAAAAGTATATAGCGTAACTAATGATATTATTAAACAATGGCAGTGGCTAAAACTATGTCCCAAATTCATACACAGATCCAGTCCAAGATAAGGTAAATATCTCACACACGTTGAGCTCAAGACCTCATGGGTTATAGCTAACCAAATTTAAACATCATTTCCATTACAGTATGCGAACATGTCAATGAATTTGCTGCATACAAGAACAACTTATCCCATATAATACTTGAAAGGTATAGGTGGATTTAATGGTGTCTATTTATTAATATACCCGTTAAAATTGCTTATCATCACACTTTATAAAAATAAATATAGTCAGGGTGGCTTCTTTTGAGATATAAAAATGTGAACACTGAGCAACTAAAAGTCCAAATTTATACTTTCAATTCCATTTATAAAACAAAAATAAAAGTGAAAAATAAATTTGATAAAAATAAAAAGCAAAGTGAGAAAACATCCTATCACCTGCAGGCAGTACGACACCTATTAATAAATTACCTCCTTTTGGTATGATTTCTTTAAAATAAATGTGTGTTTTATCATTAAGAAATATTTCAACATTCAGCAGAGGACTATGGGGGTAATTCAGAGTTGATTGCAGAAGCATATTTGTTAGCACTTGTGCAAAGCCATGTGCACTGCAGGTGTGGCAGATATAACATGTGCAGAGAGAGATTTGTGTGGGTTATTGTGTTTCTGTGCAGGGTAAATACTGGCTGCTTTATTTTTACACTGCAATTTAGATTTCAGTTTGAACACACTCCACCCAAATCTAACTCTCTCTGCACACGTTATATCTGCCCCCTCCTGCAGTGCACATTGGGGGGGTGATTCAGACCTGATCGCATGCAGGTGTTTTTTGCAGTGCTGCGATCAGGTAGTTGCCGCCACCCAAATCTAACTATCTCTGCACATGTTATATCTGCCCCACCTGCAGTGTACATGGTTTTCCCAACTGCTAACAAATTTTCTGCTGTGATCAACTCTGAATTGCCCCCATTGAATAGGAAATTTTGTTTCAAGGAAAAAATACTATGGAGAAATGAAAGGTATTAAAATCACTGCTCTTTAGAAATACTCGCAAATTTATTCCCATGGGCAGCAAACAAAAGACTAAAAATTCCAAACCAATGTGGCTTAACAAAAAGATTTCGGAACTAAATTGGCAAAAAAAAGTCGAGCATTCAAAAAATACAACTCAGACGGCAATGCGGAGTCATTCCAGCACTATAAGGATTGTAACAAAATATGCAAAAAGAAAAAAGAGTTGCTAAAGTAGAAACTGAAAAGCTAGCAGCAAAGGAAAGCAAATCAAACCCCAAAAATGTTTTTAAATATGTCAACAGCAAAAGATTAATGAAGGAGAGTATAGGCCCTTTAAAGGACAAGCTGGGAGTCTTAATCAAGAACGATAATGACATTGCAGACAAATTAAATGAGTTTTTCTCATCGGTATTCACAAGAGAGGACCAGATGCAGGGATTAACACACAAAGATAATGTCTCACTGCTAAGTGCTTATTTAAGCGAGGAGGTAGTCTGTGACCAATTAAAAAAAATAAGATTAATAATTCACCTGGTCCCGACAGAATTCACCCAAGGGTTTTCATGGAGCTTCACTCTGAACTAGCAAGACCGCTATTTTTGATCTTCAATGACTCACAACAGGCATGATTCCCAAAGACTGGCATATAGCGGAATTAGTGCAAACATTCAAAAAGGGTAATAAAGCTGAACCGTGTAATTATAGACCAGTTAGTCTTGCATCTATAGTGGGGAAAGTACTGGAAGGTATTCTAAGGTACAGTATACAGAAGTTAATTGAAGCCAAAAAGGTAATTAATAGGAACCAGCATGTATTTGTGAAGGATAAATCATGTCAAACAAACTTACTAGGCTTTTTTGAAATGGTCAGTGTGAACCTTGATCAGGGTAAGGAGGTTGATGTAATCTTTTTAGACTTTACTAAAGCTTTTGACACAGTACCGCACATGAGACTTATATATAACTTACAAGAACTAGGGCTAGGGAGCACAATATGCATTTGGGTCAGAAACTGGTTAGATAATAGGGAGCAGCGCATTGTGGTAAATGGAACTTTTTGAAATAGGACTGAAGTACTAAGTGATGTGCCCAGGGCCAATTCTAGACCTTGTGGCACCCAGGGCAAAAGTTTTCTTTGGCGCCGGGCACCCCCTCCCCCTTACAGGCAAAACAGGGTAAGTGCGCACTGTAGGCGTGTGGCAAAAAGTAGGGGTGTGGCTTCATGGGGAAGGGGCATGGTCAGTTATGCCCCCTATAGCTGTGCCCTCAGTAGTTGTGCCCCCAGTACTGTGCCCCCTGTAGCTGTGCCCTTACTAGTTGTGCCCCCTGTAGCTGTGCCATCAGTATTTGTGCCCCCAGTATTGTGCCCCCATAGCTGTGCCCTCAGTAGTTGTGTTCCCAGTACTGTACCCCCTGTAGCTGTGCCCTCAGTAGTTGTGCCCCCAGTACTGTGCCCACAGTTGTGGTGTCCCCAGTACTGTGCCCTCAGTAATTGTGCCCCCCTTTTGCTGTGCCACCAATACTGTGCCCCCTGTAGCTGTGCCCTCAGTAGTTGCGACCCCAATGTAGCTGTGCCCCAATACTGTGCCGCCTGTAGATGTGCCCTCAGTAGTTGAGTCCCCAGTACTGTGCCCCCTGTGTAGCTGTGCCCTCAGTAGTCGTGCCCCCAGTACTGTGCCCCCTGTAACTGTGCTGCTTACAAAAATAAATAAATACTCACCATCCCCACTCCTTCTTCCCGACCGCTGCTGCCCTCTGTCTCCGGCCACCGGCACCGCTCCTCGGATCTATGGGAGAGATGTCATGACATCTCTCCCATAGCACCTCATAGACACTAGAGGTCAATTATGACCTCTAGCATCTATGGCCGCTCCCACGATACCATGCGGTGCGTGATGGCATCATCACACACTGCATGGCACCAGCACTAGTAGCGGATCTTTCTATGCTGGCTGCGCTCTCGGGATGGCAGCGGCGCCCTTGGGGCAACGGAGCCCTGGGCCAAAGTCCTGCTTGCCCGTGGCAAGATCTGCTACTTGATGTGCCACAAGGGTCTGTACTTGGAACATTATTGTTCAACATTATCATTAATGATCTAGCAGTAGATCTGGAGAGCATGGTGGCAATTTTTGCAAACGATACCAAATTGTAGAAGGTTATAAATACAGAGGAAGGTGCTGAGTCTCTTCAAAATGACTTAGTCAAACTGGAAGCATGGGCAGCAAAATGGAGAATGAGCTTCAATACAGACAAGTGTAAGGTAATACACTTTGGTAGCAAGAACAAAAATAACACCTACATACTAAATGGGGTAAAATTAGGTAATTCTGTACTGGAAAAAGACTTAGGTGTTCACATAGATAGCAAACTAAGCAGCAGTACCCAAGGTAGGATTGCAGCAAAGAAGGCTAACAAAGTATTAGCATGTATAAAAATCTACTTCAAAGGCCTCTCACACTGAGACTTTTCACACCTACACAGTAGGAATTGGCTTCTAACACCTTTTCAAAAGGCTGCCTATCCTAGGATAATTGACTAAATCAGCAGTTATTTTATTTATTACTTGCTTCAAATATACACAATAGGTTATAGCAATAACTTTGTTCATAATCCCATTATAATTTTGGATCACATACCGAATTGGGGGAAAACAAAACACAAAAAGGAAAAACAAAAAAACAAAAAACAAACACTGCTTTCTCTCCCTCTCTCATCATCATATGCAGTTCAAATTTATAGTAATCTGTCATTGATGACCAAATGTATACGTATTGCTCCAGCTTCATTCTTTCACTCCGCCCACCACGCTCTGCAGTTCCTATCACACCATCACAGGCTTCTATTCTCCAATCCCTTGGCATTTTAAAAAGAAAACACAGGCGCATTCGTGGGAAGCGAGCAGGCCGGAAATGTATTTCCCCCGGTAACCATCTAAGTCCTTTGACCACCTGCTCACCCCCATACTCAAAGAACAATCAAATAGAAGTGATACCCAAAAGACGGCCCTGTGTTTGGAAGGACAGAACTGTCTACTCTCACTTTGTGACCCCCATACCCAGAGCTCCTGCACTTAACATAAAGAAAACTGAAGGCCCTCTGGTATGCCCAATCAGGTCAGTCCTTTGTAATGCCAGATCTATAAGAAACAAGACTGCAACAATTGCTGACCTTATTGAATCTGCAGATCTAGCCTGTATTACAGAGACCTGGCTAGATGAAAATGCAGCACCTATATTGGAGGCTGCAGTCCCAACAAACTACTCTGTCATCCACAACCCAAGACTGGACCGCAGGGGTGGCGGGGTGGCTATCTGCTTCAAAAAAGAACTTAAACTTAGGGTCCACCCTATTGAAACTACTCGCTCATTTGAGTGCATTGCTGCCCGGAGTTCGACAGGATTAGGTTTCAGACTACTTCTTATTTACCGGCCACCTGGAGATGGACAGATATTTCTACAAGAAATTGCAGACACTGTTGCTGGCCTGGTTCTGGAACATCAAAGATGGCTCATCCTCGGGGATTTCAATGCATGGGTGGATGATGAGCTCTCACGCCTTGGCCAAGACCTCCTGTGCACAGTGAATGGTCTGGGCTTCACACAGGTCATTCCCTCTGCCACACATAAAAGTGGTCACATTCTCGACCTCGTCTTTCAGATTGGATTAGAGGTCACTGACCTAAAAATAAACCCAGTCATCTGGTCAGACCACTACTCTCTCTGGTTCTCAGTTGCAACCCCTCAAATAAGATCTCTGCCCGTGGAGTTGACCAGGTATCGTCCAAGGAGGGGTATGACTCCCCAGGCTCTTGCAGCAAATCTGGATCTCTCTGCTATACAGGGTGCCTGTGAAGATCCCTGTTCCCTAGTCCGTTATTATAATAGGGATGTTATTGCTGCAATTGAGATTATCGCCCCTGTGCGTTTAAGACCTCGTAAACCACAACGTCAAGCTCCATGGTTCGACAACAGTGTTAGTGAGCTCAAGAAAAGGGGGCGTAGACTGGAAAGACGATGGAGGAAGACTAACCTAGTGGATGACAAAATAAAACTAATAAAGCATAACAAAGAATATCAATCGACAATCACTCGTAAGAAAGCACAGTTCCTGTCAAATGAGATCACAGCAGCAAACAATAGGCCAGCTCAACTTTTCCGCACAGTGGAGATGCTTTGCAAGCCAGCATGCCTGCAGACTGATGAGACCCTCTCCCAGGCAAGATGCAACGAGTTTGCAAACTTCTTTGCAGATAAAATATCCACCATCCGGGCTGGAATCTCCACAGTGCCATCAAAGGAGTGCCAAACTACGAAGCCCGCCAATATAAGCTACCTGCCTTCATGGACCAGCTTTGATCCAGTGGATGTAAAGGACACTGCTGAAATTGCTCGGATTTTGCGTCCCACCACCTGTGATCTGGACCCAGCCTCAACCAAGCTTCTAATAGGTTGTATGGATATAATTGGTCCTGTCTTTACAAAAATTGTTCAATGCTCTTTGCAGACAGGCATTTTTCCTGGACCCCTAAAGGAAGCAATTGTTAGACCGCTTCTTAAAAAACCTAATTTAGATCCCGACTGCATGACCAACTACAGACCGGTATCAAACCTTCCTTTCCTAGGAAAGGTTATTGAGAAAGTCGTTGCAAATCAACTGGAAACCCGCCTGACAACCCATGATATTTATGATCCATTTCAATCAGGATTCAGGAGAAGACATAGCACTGAAACAGCCCTGGTGTGTGTGTGTTAAATGATCTTCTGATGGCAAAAGACAGAGGTGACTGTTCAATAGTAATCCTTCTGGATCTCTCGGCAGCATTTGATACCGTGGACCATGGGCTTCTGATTGAGCGACTGATACATTTCTGTGGTCTGGATGGCACAGTCCTAAGATGGTTCAAATCATTTCTCACAGGCAGGTCACAGAGAGTATCATCTGGATTATACTCATCACCACCAGTGTCATTGCCATGTGGTGTCCCACAAGGTTCTATACTATCCCCCATGCTTTTTGCAGTATACATGCTCCCATTGGGCGAAATAATCAGGCGCCATGGCCTGGTCTACCACTGCTATGCAGATGATACACAACTGTACTTGTCCTTTGCTCCGGGCACTGATAACCCAATAGCAACCCTTAATGGCTGTCTAGCTGAACTACAGGAGTGGATGAGCGCCAGCTGGCTGCGACTGAACCCGGATAAAACAGAGGTCCTTATGATACGACCGCAACATCAAAGGACAAGACTGCAGCATAGCCAACCAACTGGACTTACACTCGGGGATTCAGAATTACAGACCAGTGATCGTGTGCGGAATCTTGGCGTTGTCCTGGATGGTGGCTTGACACTTAAACATCAGATATCAGCCACAATCAAATCCTCATTCTTTCACCTGAGGAACATAGCCAGAATCAAGCACTTAATTCCCTCAGATGATATGCCAAAAGTCATACATGCATTTGTATCATCTCGTTTAGACTACTGTAATGCCCTCTACCTTGGTCTCCCAGCAAAAGAATTGCAGCGCTTACAGCTGGTGCAAAACACAGCTGCCAGGCTATTAACCAACCAGCCCCGTTCTAGCCACATAACACCCATCCTCTACTCCCTTCACTGGCTGCCTGTACGATGGCGAATCATCTTCAAGATTGGCTTACTGAGTTTCAAAGCATTACATGACCAAGGCCCAAGGTACCTGAAACAGCTTCTGACCCCATACTGCCCCACTCGATTACTGCGATCTGTAGATGAAGGACTTTTAGCAGTACCTAGAATCTACCGTAATTCATCTGGGGGTCGAGCTTTTAGTCATGCGGCTCCGACTCTATGGAACTCACTTCCCCGCACAGTGCGAGAGGCCCCAACTATAGAATCCTTCAAAAGTAGACTCAAGACTTTTCTGTTTACTCAAGCATTCCCATAATTGTCCCTTTTAGTATCTTCATGCTTCTGTATTTTATGAAAATGTTCTTCATTATTTTCTGTACTATATTATGCTATGTATCTGTTAAGCGCCTTGAGTCCTATGGGAGAAAGAGCGCTATATAAATAAAATTATTATTATTATTATTATTATTATTATTATAAAGCGGGGAATTGACGCAAGGGATTAGAGTGTTATACTCCCATTATATAAATCCCTAGTGAGGCCACATCTTGAATACTGTGCACAATTTTGGGCACCATACTACAAAAAGAATATCCTGGAACTAGAAAAGGTTAAGAGGCGGGCGACCTAACTAATTAATGGGATGGAATTGCTGGAATATGAGGAAAGGCGTGCAAGTCTTTGCATGTTTACACTGGAAAAGAGGAGACTAAGACGGGACATGATCAACATTTACAAATATATAAGGAGAGAATACACAGAGCTCGCGTTGATCTGTTTTTGGCAAGATCAACACAGAGGACACGTGGCCACCCACTTAGGTTAGAGGAGAGGAGATTTTGCACACAAAGACAAAAAAATTTCTTCACAGTAAGGACAATATGTGTTAGGAATACCATGCTTGAGAGAGTAGAAATTATGGATTCAGTCAACACTTTTAGGAATGGCTTACATAAGTACCTAATGGATAAATATATACAGGGTTATGGTGCATAGTCACGTGCTATAGATATTTTTTTTAAAAAGATGAATAAATACACCAGCCAACATTAACAACAGACAAAATTAGTCCTAAAAATAATACAGCGTAGGAGATCACAAATAGGTTGAACTCGATGGACAAATTGTCTTTTTTCAAACTCAAAAACTATGTTACTATGTTACTAGTGATTATTGATTTTGGAATAGATTTTAAACCACACTGAAATCTAATTCCAATCAAAAACACTTGATGAATTAGAACCAACACCAAAACACATGGGGTTTCAGGCAGCGCACATCTCTGCCTTTTACCAGCCCTATATCTTGTGCAAGAGATCCATTTAACTCAAACAGATCTCTATATATGCTCAACTTTGCATAGCCTGAAATTCTGTTTACAGGACCATAAAATGTCATTTGAACACTTAGCGGGAGATGTACTAAGCCTTGAAAAGTGATAAATTTATTGGTGATAAAGTACCAGCCAATCAGCTACTAACTGCCATGTTACAGGCTGGGTTTGAAAAATGATAGGAGCTGGTTGGTTGGTACTTTATCATCGTGAAATTTATCACTTTTTAAGGCTTACTACATCTGGCCCTTAGTCTATGTGCAAATACCAAGTTGCTGCCTAGTTACAGTTACAAATGATGCAAGTGAGATGCATAAAAGTCTGTATAGTCTGTAGTTATTCATAGATGTGCATGCGCAACTCGGACGTATGTGTAATAGGGAAAAAAATCAAAAGAACCCTTCTCAAAATGTACTTGAGTAAAACTCTGAATCAGGCACTTTATCAATAAAATCCTAATGGGAAAGGTGAAATATAAAGCTAATGCATACCAGCAACTCCCAAGTGCCAGAGTAATATCGGCATTATTTTCAGTATCTCTATGAATTTCTATTTATTGACTCTTGAGTAGGAAGAATTTAAACCTTTCAGTCAATTTTCTGCTGAAAGGCTTATATACTCCTTCTATACACTCCTTCACAATCACCCTTGATGCATGTGATGAGTAAGCATCTTCAGATTTGTACAAACACCACAAATGAAGCACATAAGATTGCTTATCCCTGGCACATAGTTATACTGTTTAACAACATAAATGCCAAAGCCTAGGTTATGTTTCTTTACACTTACTGTATATCTATTCTTTTTAAAAAAAACTATGCACAGGGATACGTGAGAATACTTTCATGTTTCAGTCCTTTAACTGATGGCATCATTTGCAGTTTCAAAAAAATATGCACTTTCATATCTGTAATTCCTAAAATGTTACAACTTATCTTAATGTTTAAAGTCTTCCTCTTGTGTTTAATAACATCCTGCCACTGTCAAGTCAGCTTTTGGTTTTGAGATGTTTGTCCCTGCAGTACTATCTTGCATATGAAATCATTTATAAATAAGTAATGATTGTACAAAATCCCTTACAAAGTTAAGCTTTGAAATTCAAAGAGCAGTCATAAGTCAGATCCAAAATCTGCACATGAACATAAAAGGCTTTAATCTTTTCTCAAACAGTACAAAATGCACTTACTGATCACATTTTACTTTAAGAGGAAGTAACAAATAATGCAGACAAAAAGCACAAGCTGATACATGGTGCCCTCTTGCAGAGGATTTCGAGTTAGAGAAAGGGGCCCTACACACACGGCGATGCGCCGCCGAGGTGCCCGACGGCCGATACGGCCGACGAGCAACCCGGCGGCGGGGGGGCAGTGACGGGGGGAGTGATGTTTCTTCACTCCCCACGTCACGCGGCTGCATTGAAGTGCAGGCAAATATGGACGAGATCGTCCATATTGGCCTGCATGCACAGCCGACGGGAGATCAGCGATGAACGAGCGCGGGGCCGCGCATCGTTCATCGCTGGAGTCTCCACACTGAAAGATATGAACGAGTTCTCGTTCATTTATGAACGAGATCGTTCATATCTTTCAGAATATCGGCATGTGTGTAGGGCCTAAAACTCCCGCACCAGGTTTTTAATAGATGGTATTATACAGGGAATAGTGATGACATAGCAATATGTGTTGATAACACAAATTATTTCACCACAAATCCATATGAGTGGTGCTGCTTGTTGATTTAAGTATACATATACACATACAACAGAGAAAAAAGAAATCAACTTTTTAGCAGCACTCTTTCCCTTCCATGAGAAATTATTTCTTCTTTAATGGAAATAACATATTTAATATTTTATTGATAATCTTATAAAAATAAAGAAGTTCCAATACCCATATGTGATGTGGATAACTTTATTATAATCACATATTATGTATTATATGTCCCCTTATTTTCAAGGGGTCATGTCAAGTGAAATATAAAATTATAGATACAGAAAAACGTGTGAAGAAAAATAAATAAATTTATGTGAATAAAGATATTTTGAAAGAAATTATAAAAGCTAGTACGCTGTCCTTATTCTGTAAATAGATATAATGCCTGTGATCTATTTGTGTTCCTTGGATAACCACTAGCTACTTTTGCCAGTGATATCAAATGATGGTTACAATTGTAACAATGTTTGCATGTGTTGACAAAGTTCTTGACTCAATGATGAAAGTGAAACATTTGTTGCCTTTGAACAATTTAGTATAAGTACTGGAAGCAATACTGCACTGTGAACTGAATTCCTGTTCTGAACACTAGATAATATAGATTCTGCCTACTTGCTATATATAGAGCAGTCCCAGCTAAATTAAGGACTAGTGATTTCTATTAACAGCTTGTTCCGGCTATATTTTTGGGGATGGTGCCAGGGATGCAAGTATGAATTTCTATATACTTAATGAGCCCCCCAAAAATAGAAATATAAAGCAGACTAACAGTGTCACACTTGCCAACAATGTATATTGGACGCTGAATAATCTCTGCTTATCTTAGACTGCTGTTATCTCTTGCTGAGTTATAGAAACTCTACTGATCAGGAACGATATTAGTATAGGTCTTTATGGGGCAGATGTATTAACCTGGAGAAGGCATAAGGAAGTGATAAACCAGTGATATGTGCAAGGTGATAAAGACACCAGCCAATCAGCTCCAATATGTAAATTAACAGTTAGGATCTGATTGGCTGGTGCCTTTATCACCTTGCACCTATCACTGGTTTATCACTTCCTTATGCCTTCTCCAGGTTAATACATCTGCCCCTATATTCCAAGTATAAACCAGGCTGAATTGCTGTTATATTATATTTTTTCATATACACAGATAGCTATTTAAATGCCTCTTCTTGTTTATATATCTAATTGATATTACCTTAGGCAGTGCAGGTGTGTATTGTAATATTTAAGATAATAATCATTGCAGGGAGGAGAACCACTGCAGAGGATACCACGAGACTCTGACTGGAAAATATTGACACAATCACAGTATAGAAGTACTGATTTGAATACTATTTACCTTAATGTCCTTTTTTTATTTTGTAAACATATTCTTAACTATGAGTAGGTAGTATATACATAAAGTTCAGTAAATAACCTACAGTTAAAAACTAAGCTATTTAAATTGTACTTAGATGTACTAAAATGTCCTTGCCTATGGTGTGTAGCAGTGAATTGCGGGGAGGTAAATGACTAGGAGGCACTGTATAGTATCAAAAATAGATTCTCTCTCTCACACACACACACACACATACACACACACACACACACACACACACACACACATACACATACACATACACATACACACACACATGAACCCAAGGGACCCACCCGTTTCTGAGCCAGGATCAGAGTCTGGCTCAGGATTTCCCACCTGACTCGGATCCCAAAACAAGCAAAATGTCATCCTCCCACTGTCAGATTCTCACGAGTTTTGGATTCTATAAAGGTTCACGGTAGTCGTTATATCTTCACTCCGGCTGTGGATCTTGTATTGAGCAAACTTTTCTGTGCTGTCACTGCTCTGGAGTTCAGGGAATCTAGCCCTATAGTGCAATACAGAGAGACCGAGTGCATAGGAAAAGTGGATGCCCTGCTGCGGAAGGGACAATGCTACCTGCTGCCCACTGTAAATACAGTAAGCTGAAGAGTAAAGGAGACAGACAGAGACAGGAGCTCCCACATGTCCATCTGATACCTAAGTGTAAGGTGCCTATGTCCCAGTGTCCTTCAGAGAGACCCAAGGGAACCAAAAGGAAACTCAACAACTGATCCCATATCTACTGTCCACATCAGCTCTGAACCCACGCATCTCTAGTAAAAAGTAGGGCAAAGATTACCAACAACTTTATAAAGCGTGTGTAATTCTGCAAATGTAACACTTTCTCTACGTTTGCAAGAACAAAGTGTTTTTTTATCGATTAATGTAAAATTAAAAGACTTTGAGGCTCATGTAAAGTTAAATGCAAAGTTGGCTGTAACTGGTTCAGCATTGCATTCATATGCATATGTTTGGTTTCCCAGTTATCATTATCATCAGCGAGCACATGCACCAGCTCTATCCCTTGTGCAAAGGATCCCACATAAAACAGGTGTACAGTAATTACAACATTTTCAAAGACTTGTCTTCTCAAGGCTTTGACTACATGTGCATGCCCAGTTTCCAGCCAGCTGCATGCCCATTTCAGCCACAAATAAAGAAATGACTAAGATACACACAGCTCTGCATCACCCGAACTTGCATAAGCTTGTGCAGAGAGAAAACATGAAAGATACTTCTGCAAAGCTGGCTTGCACTCAACTCTGCATCAGACCCTTCATGCTTACACATGTGTCCTGATACATCATTGTGCAAATGCTCAAACAGCCCCTCTTGGTGAGCCAGATCCCATGAGACTCTACTAGAGTTGCACGGGGCCTAGTGCCTCACATGTGCCAGTCTACTCATGATGCATGGCGTCTTTAGAATAGATGTATGAAGACACTTCTGTAATTCCCTATTTGTAGACAATTTTTAAGTCAGTATGAGGCTGATTCGTTTCTCAGCTATCCACATTCGAGCAGACAGAGCTGCTGCAGTTCTTGTCTAACTATATATACGAGAATTGTTATAAGATGCATTTGTCTCCTACAGTACACATGGATACTTACCATTCTTAAGGAAAGATGCTAGGCTGAACAGGGCTGTCTTAGAAAGGTTGTTTTAAAATGGTTAAGAATTTATTACAATAAAGACTTACCCAGGACTTACATAGTGGCTATAGCTGTGCCATATATTGAAGGGCTGTGCTGGAATATGATGATTGCTCTCCTTTCTTTGCAGGTAATCTACACTCATCATTTGCAGTTTGGGTCTGCTTAGAAAATACATGCTGCAGTGATATTTTATTATATTAGGTAACCTACACTCATCATTTGCAGTTTGGGTCTGCTTAAAAAATACATACTGCAGTGATATTATATATTTATTATATTAGGTCATCTACACTGTCAATTTTTATATCATAAGCTATATTGTATTCTAAGATGATACTTTATTTAATCTTTGAAATAGTTGGTAAACTCTTATCTCAGTGTTTGTTTTAGTTGAGTTTTATTGCATGCTCTGTAACTGGGGGTGGGGTGTTAGGCATTGATTGCAATTATCAGACACACATGGATACGTACCATTCTTAAGGAAAGATGCTCGGCTGAACAGCCTGGCTATACTAGGTTGTCTTAGAAGGGTTGTTAAAAAAGGGTTAAAAAAATATTACGATATAGACTTGCCCAGGACTTAAACAGGATGAAAACAGACAAAAACATCCAACCAACTTTGCAAGAAAACAACCACCCTTCCTTTCATTCTCAATCAAAATCATCTGTGCATTTAAACGTATGTACACTGCTCAAAAAGATAAAGGGAACACTAAAATTACACATCCTAGATCTGAATGAATGAAATATTCGTATTAAATACTTTGTTCTTTACATAGATGAATGTGCTGACAACAAAATCACACAAAAATTATTAATGAAAATCAAATTTATTAACCCATGGAGGTCTGGATTTGGAGTCACACTCAAAATTAAAGTTGAAAAACACACTACAGGCTGATCCAACTTTGATGTAATGTCCTTAAAACAAGTCATCAAAATGAGTCTAAGTAGTGTGTGTGGCCTCCACGTGCCTGTATGACCTCCCTATAATGCCTGGGCATGCTCCTGATGAGGTGGCAGCTGTTCTCCTGAAAAATCTCCTCCCAGACCCGGACTAAAGCATCCGCCAACTCCTGGACAGTCTGTGGTGCAAAGTGGCGTTGGTGGACGGAGCGAGACATGATGTCCCAGATGTGCTCAATTGGATTCAAGTCTGGGGAACAGGCGGGCCAGTCCATAGCTCAATGCCTTTGTCTTGCAGGAACTGCTGACACACTCCAGCAACATGAGGTCTAGCATTGTCTTGCATTAGGAGGAACAGGGCAAACCGCACCAGCATATGGTCTCACAAGGGGTCTGAGGATCTCATCTTAGTACCTAATGGCAGTCAGGCTACCTCTGGCAAGCACATGGAGGGCTGTGCGGCCCCCCAAAGAAATGCCACCCCACACCATTACTGACCCACTGACAAACCGGTCATGCTGGAGGATGTTGCAGGCAGCAGAACATTCTCCTTGGCATCTCCAGACTCTGTCATGTCTGTCACATGTGCTCAGTGAGAACGTGCTTTCATCTGTGAAGAGCACAGGGTGCTAGTGGCGAATTTGCCAATCTTGGTGTTCTCTGCCAAATGCCAAATGTCCTGCTCGGTGTTGGGCTGTAAGCACAACCCCCACCTGTGGACGTCGGGCCCTCATACCACCCTCATAGAGTCTGTTTCTGATGGTTTGAGTAGACACATGCACATTTGTGGCTTGCTGGAGGTCATTTTGCAGGGCTCTGGCAGTGCTCCTCCTGTTCCTCCTTGCACAAAGGCGGAGGTAGTGGCCCTGCTTCTGGGTTGTTGCTCTCCTACGGCCTCCTCCACATCTCCTGATGTACTGGCCTGTCTCCTGGTAGTGCCTCCATGCACTGGACACTACGCTGACTGACACAGCAAACCTTCTTGCTACAGCTCGCATTAATGTGCCATCCTGGATGAGCTGCACTACCTGAGCTACTTGTGTGGGTTGTAGGGAGGTCGTACAGGCACGTGGAGGCCACACACACTACTGAGCCTCATTTTTACTTGTTTTAAGGACATTACATCAAAGTTGGATCAGCCAGTAGTGTGTTTTTCCACTTTAATTTTGAGGGTGACTCCAAATACAGACCTCCATGGGTTAATACATTTGATTTCCATTGATAATTTTTGTGTGAATTTGTTGTCAGCACATACAACTATGTAAAGAACAAAGTATTTAATAAGAATATTTCATTCATTCAGATCTAGGATGTGTTATTTTAGTGTTCGCTTTATTTTTCTGAGCAGTGTATATATCTTTGAAACTATAATCCTCATGACCTCTAAGAACAGAATGCAACCAATTTTGTATAAAACCAGTTATATTGTGATTTGCATGTGACTGTACATACCTGTGTTTGTCATTTTGCTCTGTCATGCTCAGTTATCATACAGCAGAACAACACCAGTAAACAGGCACCTGAACTTTAGACTTTAACAAGTGACACCTTACACTCTAAGCCTATATAACTTTGCTTTAGTCTCAAACTAACCATGTACCACAAATTGATTTTCTGCATTGAACTTCATGGAGTATTCATAAAGGCCATTACATCATTTGATCTCCAATCAACTCACCCATCTGTACATGTTGCCCCTCAATTATTCACTCTCCTCTTATTAACACTCATGATCTTTTTACTTCCCTATATTCATTGACAATAACATCTACAACCTCTCACCATAAAAAAAAACTTTCACAAACCTTTATTTTGTTTCTGGCTATAACAGAAACATGGCTCACACAATCAGACATGGCCTCCCCTGCAGCAATGTCACATGGTGGTCTCCACTTCACATGGATTATTACTTTCCCAATCTTTTGTACACACAGTTCTACCACAGGTTCCATCTCTCACATCTACATCATTTGAAGTACATTACAATAGGGTTTATTCTCCTTTCTCTCTGCATGTTGCAGCTATCTATTGCCCACCAGGGCATCCCAAACAATTTCTAAAAGATTTTTCTGCCTGGCTCCCTCACCTCCTATCCTCCGACATCTCCACCATCATCATGGATGATTTCAATATTGCTATTGATTGACCAAAATCTGCTACTCATGCCTCCAAACTACTCTATCTAACCTACTCTCTCGGCCTCTACCAATGGACTGACTCCTCTACTCATCAGGAGGGCAACTGCCTTGATCTAGTAGTCACCAGACTATGCTCCGTTTCTGAACTCACTAACACTCCTTTCCCCCTCTCAGATCACAACCTTATCACCTGCATGCTCTCTTCCACTTTATTCCCCACACTCAATCTGTCTCAAATCATGTTACAAACATCTAAAAACATATCCAAAATACAACCATACCTTACACAAGACACTGCTAAAACTCGAATCCATGCTCTCATTATCGCCCGCATTGATTACTGCAATAGTCTCCTAACAGGTCTTCCCAAAACGAGACTCTCACCACTACAATCCATTCTGAATGCAACTGCGAGGCCAATCTTCCTCTCTAGACATTCATCGTCTGCAGATCCACTCTGTCAGTCCCTCCATTGGTTAACTGTATTCTACCATATTCAATATAAAATACTTTTACTCACACACAAGGCCATTAGCCAAACTACACCAACGTACATAACTTCGCTTATCTCAAAATATCTCCCAACCCTACCTCTTCGCTCTTCATAAGATCTGCGTCTCTCATCCACACTCATTAGCCGCTCCCACTCACAATTGAAGGACTCTCTTCAGGCTCCACCCACTCTGTGGAATGCCCTACCACGCACAATAAGACTCTCCTCTAGTCTCCAAACCTTCAAGCATTCCCTGAAAACTCACCTCTTCAGGCAATCGTATCAAATTGCAGAACTGCCCACATAACTTTCATAAGCTTTCCTATCAAATTGCATCCACTCTGCACAGTCCACACACATCCTCACGTCTTCTCATTCTTCACTTTCCCTTCCTCCCGACCCTGGTTCATCATTGCTGTGTGACCATATCATACAGTCCACCAAGAACCTTTGCAATCTGGTGAACAACTATGCAATAGATAGCACCTATCCTTGTGTATCCATGCCTATTTCCCTATAGATTGTAAGCTTGTGAGCAGCGTCTTCCTACCTCTATGACTGTTTGTTATTACCCAGTTTTGTTATATCATTGTTATTTCCAATTGTAAAGCACAAAAGAATTTGCTGTGCTATATAAGAAACTGTTAATAAATAAATAAATAAATAAATACAGTATGTACAAAAAATCCTGTGCATGTACAGTAGATGCTTTATAAACTAAAAATCTCATGGTACCATATAAAAAGATGTTACATAAAAACATATTTTTTTATATTTGCCATGGCAAATCACTTCAACACTTCGCCACAAATAACAGACAAATATAAGTAACTGTAACATACAATAGATGATCCTAATATGAACACACTGGCAGGGAACATCAGACGGAGTCCACAGGAAATTGAAATACGAGTGAATACAAAAGTTAAACAACCAATACATATTTATGGCTTTATGGTATACATATGTCATCATCATTCTCTGAAAATAGCACAACGCATATAGGGGTGGTTGAATATAATAAAAGTCTGAGTTGTAGAACGTACATACAGTACTGTATTATTTGCTTACATCATTTGCTTCAAATAAAGATTGCTGTGCAGAATGATTTTTTTTTTTAACTCAGAAAGCAAACTATACATATAAGAGAAATCAAGGTAGAATAAGAGAGAGAAAGATGGAGGAAATGATAAAGAAAGTGAGAGCGCTAGAGAGAAAGAGACATAAAGAGTCTGAATGTTGGACATACTGTAAGTCTTTTTTTTTTTTATTTCTGTACAGCATATGAATGCATTAATGCTGTATGTCCATATGGAGATTCGGCCACATCTTAACACTTACTACACCTTACACTTTGGCAAGCAGGACATGGGAGATAAGCAGTGGCCAAGTGTATGCAAGAATACCAATGCTGAGTTCATGTACAGTAATTGCAACACAATTAGCTATTGTAAGTTTGTTAGCAGTCATATCACATGTATGTTCTTAATTCCAATGCAAAGATCCATGCTGATAATGATGATCATCAGAACACATATTTGGAGTGTTAATAAATAAATAAGTATAGTGTGAGCTAAGCATCAGTACAGCCAGTGGCGTAACTACTGCCCCCGCAGCCCTCGCGGTGGCTTGGGGGCGAGGGGCTGCGGGGGTGCCACTGATTTAGCACAGATTGACATGTGGACGAGCGTCCGCATGTCAATCTGCTCCTACTAACCCTCCCTGCCGTGTTGGAGGGACACGGAGGGCACAGCGCGCGCCTCTCCTGTGTCCCTCCTGCATCATCTCCGGCGGCCGCGGGTCTAATAGAAGAAGTGCCGGTTCGTGAGCCAATCAGAGCTCACGAACGGCACTTCGTTTATTAGACCCGCGGCCGCCGGAGATGATGCAGGAGGGACACAGGAGAGGCGCGCGCTGTGCCCTCCGTGTCCCTCCAACACAAACCAGCGGGGGAGCAGCGGCGGCGGCGGGGGAGGGGGCATATATGGCACTGGGGGGTAATATCTGGCACTGGGGGCATATGTGGCACTGGGGGTTGGGGGAATCTGGCACTGGGAGCATATCTGGCACTGGGGGGGAATATCTGGCACTGGGGGCATATGTGGCACTGGGGGGGGATATCTGGCACTGGGGGCATATGTGGCACTGAGGGGGAATATCTGGCACTGAGGGCATATGTGGCACTGGGGGGGTATATGTGTACCTGGCACATAGGGGGGGGCTATATTGTGCACTGGGGTCATGTGAGTACCTGGCACCGTGGGGTAATATCTGGCACTGGGGACATATGTGGCACTGGGAGCGTAGCCCTAGAAACAAGCACTACCCCCTAGCAACGAGCATGACACCCAGTGCATGAAACCCCTGGCAACGAGCATGACACCCAGTGCATGAAACACCTGGCAACGAGCATGACACCCAGCGCATGAAAACCCCTGGCAATGAGCATGACACCCTGAGCATGAAAACCCCTGGCAACGAGCATGACACCCAGTGCATGATACCCCTGGCAACGAGCATGACACCCTGAGCATGAAAACCCCTGGCAACGAGCAGGTAATTTAAAAGTAATTAGAAGCCTTACTGTAGGACTTAATGTGTAATGGGCATTACGGTGTGTGGCATAATGTATCACGGACATTGCGGTGTGTGTCATAATGTGTCACAGGCATTACGGTGTGTGGCATACTGTATCACGGGTATTGTGGTATGTGGTATAATGTCTCAGGGTCATTGCAGTGTGGCATAATGTATAACGGGCATTGCGGTGTGTAGCATAGGGTATAACGGGCATTGCGGTATGTGTCAGGCATTACGGTGTGTTGTATACTATATCACGGGCATTGTGGTATGTGGTATAATGTATCAGGGGCATTGCAGTGTGCAGCATAATGTATAACGGGCATTGCGATTCCTGTCATAATGTGTCAGGCATTACGGTGTGTTGTATACTATATCACGGGCATTGTGGTATGTGGTATAATGTATCAGGGGCATTGCAGTGTGTAGCATAATGTATAACGGGCATTGCGATTTCTGTCATAATGTGTCGGGGGCATTACGGTGTGTGGCATAATGTGTCAGGGGCATTATGGTGTGTGCATATTGTGTCATGTGCATTATTGTGTGTGGCATAATGTCTAAGGGCCATTGCAGTATGTGGCATAATGTATACTGGGCATTACTATAAGGAGGAAAAATTACAAATAATGTAAGGGGCATGAATCAGGATTATTTTTCTTTCCAGTGGTGGCTAACGTCTGGGCGTGCAGGTTGGAAAACTAAGGTATAACGTAGTCTTTTCCTGCAATGCCATGCCCCTTTATGTGAAGCCAAGCCCATCCCAACGAAGCCACACACCCTATTTTGCGCCTTAGGCGTGCGCACATTTATCCCTTTAATAGTGCCAATTATGGGGGATGGGGGGGGGGGCGCTGAAGAATTTTTTGGCTTGGAGGAGAAAAATTTCTAGTTACGCCACTGAGTACAGCTAATCTTTGAGAACATAGAGCATGAAGTTCCCATGCAAATGCTGCAAAGAATACTTAGCTATGACAAGCTGTGCAGGGCAACTTTTCATTTGAGGTGTTGATCTATTGAGCAGCTCGGTGTGTGTCATCAACAATGAGTGAACAGCCAAACTATAGAGTTTATGTGCCTAGCACAAGACTGCCCTCTTACCATTTCCCTTTCTTTAACACAACAGAAAAACTGTTCTATGTTATGCATAATAATAACCCAACATCACACACATTTGCCACCTCTATACAAATCCTCAAAATCACTTAAATAAAAGGAAATCTGCACCAGTCTCCAAATATCATCATCCCTGATACCAGTTATATTTGGTAGGCGTGAGGCAGATGTGAGCAAGGAGGTCAGTCCACATTTTTATTTCAAACCAGAGTAGGTTTCAGTTGATAAAACAGGATACACATGATAGAAGACAAACAGCATTCAATCCAATAAGGTATCAATCTCTTTTTGGCTGAGTCCTATACAGCTGTACATCATGGTGGTGTCCCAATAGCACATGGACAGACTTGTGCACATAAAGATGCTTTTATACAGGCATGTAAACAAATCTTGCACCTGGAGTCTGGACAGTCTAATATTTAAGTTTGTCGAACAATATTTACTTAGATATGTGATGATTTAGACAGATGAGTCAGGTACAACAACACACAGAGAAAGCATGTACCGATTTTTGTCATTTAACTACACATCAACACCCTACTTAAATTTCCTTGAAAACTTCTTGTAATAAAACATAATAAAAGCATCAAGTAAGTATTACCCATTTTTGTTTTGGATCTGAATTAACTTCATGTTTTGTTTTGGTTTTGCCAAAATTGCCCTTATGTGTTTTAGTTTTGGAGATGTATTTAAAAAAAAATGTTTATTTTATAAAAATAGCTAAAATCACATAATGTGGGACTATTTTTGTTCTTACACTATTATTATCTTTAATAGCATTAATGTCCAGTCAATTTTGACCAATTCACAGCTCACAATATTTTATTCATCCAGTTTAGGCCAAAAAGTTGTAACAAGTTAGCTGGCTCACTAAGCTAAGTGACAGCAGTGGGCAGCACAAACTCAAAATATTCCCTCACGCAAAAGAGGAGAGAGGTGCCACTTATTTTGCAGATTCAAGATCTGATGCAGCTGCCCCTTGATTGACTCATAGAAGGAGGAGGACTTTGCACACATAAGAGAGAACTGTGAGGATACCTTCCTCAGTCTATGGTGAATTATTACACTTATATTCACCTGTCTCACACAGTGGTGTATATAGTTTAATACATGATTTCCAATCAGCGCTATTATTGATGTGCAATTTTTCTACCATTTTGTTCATTGTGTGTGTATTTGGATGCGCATTTCTGCACATTTTTTAGCAGCTTTTTGGTTTTGTTGCGCATTTGTTTCTGAAGTTTGTTTCTTTCAGCACAAACACATGGCAGTTCAACTTCAAACATACACATCTAGGAAACAAGTAGCACTACAGTGGCAGGAGGAATGGCAGTTTAATAAACTATACAGCCCCATAGAAAGTGACCAAGAATGTTTTCATTAATCAAGAACTAGATTAGAGACCCAAGGGAAGTACAGGGAAATGGAGGTGGAGAATATAGTGGAAGGCAGGTAAAATAATTATCAATTGATTGATGAATGAATTAATAAAAATAGAAAAAAGAGACATTGACTATATCAACCTTTTGTTTTACAACAAGTTAGGAGATAAAAGGCCATAAAAGAATGCAAGATGATAGATAGATAGATAGATAGATAGATAGATAGATAGATTATTTTAAAATAAATAACTTTATTAACCTTCTGTTACACAGCAAGTCAGTAAAGAAAAGTTCATATAAGAAAAAAATGACAAAATTTATCGATTGATTAATTAAAATCAACATGTGTGAGGCACCACATCATTTCTTGTTTAAAATGTGTTGCAAATTAGTAATGCAAAAACTGTTCCCAATGCCTCCCAAAAATACAGGCCAATATGAAAAGTGGTGCAAGATAGAATTAAACTTGGGCTGTCCAACCCACTTTTATGAAGGACATGCACATTTTAACAAACCAAGCAAGTTTGGGCCCCCACAAACCAATTCTTTGGAATGACAACCCTTGATCACTAATGAAGAAGTTGATGATGAGGGTGTTAACGACAACAAATGTTCATAATTTTGTAAAATAAATTTCAGGAACTCAACACAAATAATGTAACATAGAGGCAGTGCCTAGATGGCTAACTTTGGTCTCACAAATGGAGCAAATACTTTCACAAAGTTTGTCAGGATTTGGGTAAAAATAATCCATCACCACAGAGATGGCTTTTTGGTCGTATACCCAGACATCACAATGGATTTCTTTTTATCATATGCAAAAATTGCTGCCATTTGTGGCAGGCTTACACAAATAACTTATCAACATCCTCATCCTTTCATGCTCAGTAGCATCAGATAGTACACAAATATCCCCCTCATCCGGTTCCACTTCCAAACTAACATCCTCAATTTCTGGTATGTCATCATCATCATCACCACCATCTTTACTTGTACTGCTCATTCCCACATTTGCAGATAGTACAGAAATGGTGGAAGGAGGCTTCTCTATGAGTACAGTCAGAGAAATTTCATACTCACACATATTTAACATGGACACCCCTAGACTCTCCTCAGTGATTTGTGAACACACAATTTGTTCTTCTAACTTAGTGTTCTTCATTTCAGGCACAATTTTGTCGATTTTTAATGTGAAACCTCTACCCCTTTTTATAAAAAAACAATTTGATTTCAGGTGCCCTTTCCTAAACTTTCTGCCACTGGACCACCATTACTGTTGTAGTATTATTATGACTGGCCGCAGCTCTAGCATTAGTACTTTGTTGCTTTTCTATCAACTGATCATAATCCATAACAACTCAGTGTTTATATTTACTTGAATGGCCTGGTGTACAGCACACACAAGTTGTACCAAAAACACAAATATAGTATAATATTACTAGTCACACTACTTTTGTGATGTAAATGCACTGAGGTACATCTGAGCACAATTTTTTTTTGTATAGTGTAATATTATTATTTATTTACTTAAACTTTGTTTTGAAAATGACCACTCACTACAGAGTCACACTCTTATGTGATGTGAACACTCTGGGGTACAAGTGAGCACACAAAATAATACACAAATCAACTACCGTATATTATTATTGTTTTTTTACTAGAACTTTATTTGTAAAATGACAAGTCAAGTCACTACAGAGTCACACTGCTTATGTGATGTGAATGCACTGGGGTACAGCTGAGCACACAAAGGTTGCACAAAAAATACAACTATAGTAAAATAGTATTACATTTATTTACTTGAAACTTTTTATGAAAATAACCACTC